>NC_140591.1:1375334333-1377734333 GCF_964204655.1 Triturus cristatus | reverse complement strand
GGTATGAAATGTTGGTTCATTTTGATCTTAGTCATCATCATCAAATAATCTTTATTCAGTCAAAAAGAGCATAAAAGCACAAGGTACAAAGCAGATTACAAACAGATCATACACTATAATATCACAGAGATAAAACACCAAGGGGCCAATTCCGATCCGGGTCGGAAGGGCACCGAAAGCGATCCGGCCGGAAAAACTACAAGCAGTACACGTGTTTTCCAGCCGACTCGTACAGCTGCGTCATGAGAGTGCGAGGTACATGAAATTCCGCGTCGGACCCCCTAACACCTGCAACCCTACGATTCGGACACAGGGGGAGACCTATGGGTCTCCCCAACACAGGCATGTACGGTGCGGTTGGCACAGACGTGTATCCACTGTAGGGGGCGCACCTGTTCGAGACGTACCCATTCAGTCAATGGGGGCCCATGTACGCGTCGTACAACTGGCTCACATTGACTTCTATGGGAGTCCGACCGAACCGAGTCGCGTGCGCATAGTACTCGCTCGGTCGGACTGTAGGTGTCCGGCTCGGTCGGAAAACACTCCGGATCCGACTCGGTCGGAGTGCTTTCCGACCCGGATCGGAATCGGCCCCTAAGTTGCACATCATCATTGCCTTTCAATGATGTCATAACTGATTCACAATGCATACTTTTTCCTTAAACTCTGCCTGAGTAACAAAATTCAATACTGCATAACAGATTGTTGGAGACTCATAGCGTTGTAAAAACAGTAAACCTTCTTGATGTGTTTTAAAACATTTCCCTGATAAAATGGGGCATAAAAAAACTGATTCTAAAAGCTGATTATAAAGTACAGAATAACATAAAGTCCTTAGTGGACTGTATGGACAATGTATCACATCGGCAGCAGGGTAATGAACTGACCCACATTCCAGTAAAGGGAAAGGCAACCAGTTAGTGAGTCATACCTATTCAAAGGCGGGTAAAATTAAATCTACATTCTGGTGCCTTTATCCATTATAGATAAGGCTCCATACTTTCACAAGTTGACAAAAGGACATATGTATGGACGGCTACCATGTCCAGAGTTTTCTTGAATCTCCTCTTTATTGGCATGGTATGAGTCCTTCACCACAGCCTTCGTACGTGTGCCAATCTCACTAGCATTCCCAGAAATACTAGTTAATCCCAAGTCAGGAAGGGTATTTTTTATGTACTTGATCCATGGGATGTCTAGCACATTAGTCTGGTTCAGACAATCCAAGTTCAAGTTCAAGAAAACTGTATTTCGGAGTAACTCCATAAAAGTACATAAAATGAATGTAAAAACATTTAACAACAATAGATAAAATGTTTAAAAATAGTGCAGCCACACGGCTAATACATGCTAATTACATACAATGAATCAGATTGGCATTTTTAGACAATCCTCTAATATTCCCTGAGTGAAGTTTTCCTCTGGAGTGGACCACATTTTAACCTACAAGAAGATCGGTGCCAAGCCCACCTTGTCTTCTATAAATTCAAGGCACATTTCTTTATGAGTGATAAAACTTGATGTGGATCCGGGAAATCCTAAGAGCCTCGCTAAAAACTTGTTTTCTGCTACATGGAGGGTTTTTACAGGTGTATGTCCCCAGGCTCCTGCACCATATGAACTCACCGACAGACATTTACTTCTATATAGCCTTATCAGTTCTTTAGGGGAATTGTGTCCTAAATTGTTTGCAAATATAAAGAGAGATTCACAGGCCGCCTCTATCGACTGGGATTTTTGAAGAATCAGAAGGTCCCATTTCAAGTTTGTGCTTAATGGAATACCCAGGTAACTAAAATCCATTGCTTTATTGATGTATGGCCGCTAAAAACATATTTTGAGTGGGTGGTCTTTGGCCTGCATGTTAAAATGTAAGATTTATCATTATTTACCTTGAGGGTTAACCCCTGCATAAAACTATGAAAACCAATCTAAAAGAGCTTGCAGACCATTTGCAGTAAGAGCCAGGTCATAGATCATAGTCAATCTCTCCATGTTTAGAGGCAAGAGACTGGTCCTTCTCACTGTATAAACCACACCAGCTGCACTGAACATATGCTCAGCAGACACACTGGCTACAGGATAAGCCAGATACTTTATTGCCAGCCTGCTGAGCTCTGGCCTTTGGCGCAACTTCCCATACCAATAAATCAATGAGTTTTGAACCACATAGACCCCTTTTGTATCAACAGATATTCCTGGAACATCCTATGGATCGTCATTGATGCTGCCACTTGTTTAACCTCTTTTGCCATTGCGTCTTCTCTGAACTTAAGCTCTGCCGATTGAAACCAATACAATGCATAGGTTGGGTCCAGTTTTTCTGTTGCTGTTGCTGCCGGGGTTTTAGTTAATGGTTTTTTTGGCTGCTGTGAGACAGACTGTTCTCTCTGGAAGTTGAAGGTGTCCCCACAGAACTGCACATGGGACTCTAAGTTCCAGCCATTCTTATTCCAGGCCTCCAGCTTGCTCAATAGTCAACCTCTTTTATTTTCAAATATCCCCTTCACAAAAAGGAATGAGTCTGCAGAATTTTTTTGTACAGAGGATCAAGAAGTGTGACACAGATGCACTGTTTGGATGAGATGATGTCATGTTGCAGCCTTATATTCGAAGCCATGCGGAGGATTAAGCTCACAACCAAGGAATGGATTTCTGTGTTTTCATTCACCCCTGCAAGGTCAAATGTTTTAGACACCTTCTTTATCTGGTCCTGAAGCAGCTGCAACAATGGGATAGCTGGCTCCATTGTAGTGTCCTCCTTGCTAACTTCCCACATGAAAACTTCAAATGGGAGTAGCATCTGTGGCCGGCATTTGAGTAGGCCCCATTTGTCCGCATCCATGGTCATAGCTTTCCCAATTGCATCCCTTCTTTGATCTGTTTGTACTGCTCAGACTTTGCAACATGTACGAGGCCAAGTTCCAATATGTTGGCACCTCCTGTGTCAAGGCTTCAACTGGTGCTCTATTAGCACGCTGAATAATCTGCAACTGCTTCGAGATTTAAAAAAATGGCGGAAATTAGTGCAGATTTTTCTGCAGGTAGTCAATATGTTGCTGACTGTGCTTTCTTTTTTGAGAAAGTCTTGCACCACCAGGTTGATGCAATGGGCCAAACACAGAACCCTGAAATAGCCACCATCTCACATGGCCTTGACTATGTTACTGCCATTGTCCGTATAAACAAATTAAATTCTGAGACCTCTGGGTCGCAGCTATTCATACACCTTGTTGTTTAATTAGTCCAAGATGTTTACAGCCATATGTGATTTCTCCATGATGAACATGGCCACTGTTGCATGCCCTGAATGCTCTTAAAACTTTCTTTAGGGCCAAGACCTGTAGATATAATTTGCTTTACCCCCAAAAAAGAGATCCATTGTGGAGTGAGTCACATGTAATCAGTCTCCAGACAACAGGTCCACATGTCTGTCATCAGGTGGATAGTGTGAACACTGCTGCAAAGCTTGTCCAACCAATTGCAGCCCATTATGATGCAGTCCTAGAACAGCAACTTTAGCAAAATAGGTCTGACTTTCCATTTCTTGCGGAAAAACAAATTCTTAGAATCCCACTCCTTCCACATAAGAAAATGGGAGGAGGTATAGCGCTAACATTTGTGCCAGCTTTGCATTCTACAAACATGCCATTGGGTGGTTGAGGTCACAGGGCCCCACCTGCCTGTACATGCCCGTAATAGTAGCCTGTATTTTTTTCTTCTTTTCTGGGGCCACTGACAGAGGTGACTTTTGAGAAGTAGGAAGTGGTAGACTTAGTACTCATCATCCGGGGGCAGTCACTGTATGCTGTGGTGTCTCCAGTTGAGTCCAAGTCTTGTGCCATTGTGAAGTCGCTGAGGTGTGTTACTGCTGGGGACAGGGCTGCTTTGCATGAGGATGTTACCCACTTCTTCCTCACCATCATCACCTCCCACCGTGATTACACTTGTTACTGATGTTCCCCGGCTCTCCTCCTCACCATCACCATCACATTCCGCAATTTTTTAATGTGGTCCTCCCACTTAATTGCATGATGTTTTTTCATATGGGTCATTTAGCCTCCACTACCATAATATGTACCAAGCTTTCCTCAACAAACATTTGTGTGACAAATGGTGCATACAGCAATGTGCTCCCCCTCTTTGCTAACTGCAAAAGAGTCCCAAACTGGGGAGAAGAACATTTTTACTGTGCCACTGCAAAAGCCTGAAGAAGAATTGGAGATAGGTGGGTGTTTCGTCGATGGCTTCTCTGCAGTGCATACCTCTACTGAGGTACTGGTTACTAGTGCAGGTCTCTGCTGGGGCTCTGCAAATATGGGCACTGGTGGTGCTGCCTGTGCCACATACATCCCTTGAAGCAGGTTGAATAGCACTGCTGGACTCCTCTATGTCACCTTTTAGAATCACTCCCTTGCCATCGTCATCCTCCTCTTTATCATCCCCTTCCATAAGTCTAAGGCTTTCAGGAATTTTTCTTTTCCCTTGCCTCTCTGGCATCTCCTGGTCTCTGTCGGGGTCCACTTCATGTCCCTATCATCCTCATCAGAAGTGGTGCTTGGAGATGATGGTGGAGTAGTACCCTTCTTTTTCTTTGTTGGAGATCTGGGAGCCAATGATTCTAAAAGAGGAACTTTTTGCTCGGAAGGAATTTCAACCTCCTGTTCTGCTTCAACATCAGGAAGATATATTGTGCTGGCTGTGGCTGACGTACCTTTGGCTCTGTTTCCTGAAGCAATTGGGTGGTACTATGGGAAAGGGGCAACTCAAATTCAGTGTCACTGCTCTTCAGTGTCGCCAGGGTTGCAGTGGCCGCCTCACTGACAGGGGAGGCGGCCACTGCAATCCTGGTGACACTGATGAGCAGTGACACTGAATTTGGTTAGGGAGCTGCTATTGATGCCAGAGTACTGATCTCAGCTTGCTCCCCAGAGGCCGGTGCAGCAGGCCCACAACGTGATGGTCCAAAAAATTTTTGGGGCGACATGCCACTGGTGGAAGCTGCTTCTTCTCACTGACCACTTTCTTGGAAGCATCTTTCTTTGAGGCCATCTTAAAGTCCTCAGTTGGCAGTTCCACTAAACTACAAAAGAGGAAGAGATTGGAGGACTGACGTGTGACTGCACAGGCCTTCTGTTTGGCATTACTGCAACCAATGTATCTTCTCTTGTGCACCTAAAAGCAAACAAGCAACAAAAGCAATTAGTGGAAATGTGGCATTTTTTGCAGTTTGAATTAGTACAGAAAAAGGTAATATGAGTGTGGATGTTTACTTAGGAAATAATAACCACTTTAAAGTCAAACAATCCCACATACCATAACATTTAATTCCCCATCAGAATAACACACAATATACAGAATGATAGAGCTCTTTCCTTTATCTCCATATATTCTTAAGGATACATGTGTGGCACTCAGGGAACTGCATGAGTAAATGAATTATTAATCTTTCAAAAAATGGAGGGTAGTGCACACCTATGGTAGGCAATGTGGTCGGGGGAAATGGAATAATCATCATTACACAAATGAATGATGCTTATGTGTCTAAAGTGCACCGCAGCCAGAGTGTCCAGGAGTAAATTAAATGTAATACCTAAAAAATGGAATGCTGTTACGCAGCTGTGCACCTATGGTGGATGGATTGATGGATGGATCGACTGAGGCAATATGGAAAAAATAAATAGAAAAAATGCCAAATTAAATTAAAAACAACATTTGAATGTAAAAAACATTTAAATAAAAAAAAATCAAATATAAAGAATAAAAGAATTAAAAAAATACAAAATACAATACAAGAAATCAGTAACTAGCGATATTTATATGGAAGGATTAGGAAAATCCTAATGGAGGTGCAAAATTAAAAAATGCAAAAAATGCATGTAACATATATAAGCACTGTTTATCTAAATCATATTCTTAATATACATACTACAATGATCCTCAAGCATGTTATCTCATTCACCCATGCAAGCCAATGGCAAAGGCACATTGGCTGGACACACAAAATGCTGCCAACCAGTGCCACATGGTCAAACAAAAACACTTAGCAAGGAGGCATGGCCACAACAAAGAAGACATGCAAGCCTATAGAAAAAGCATGCTGACTGGCTACACAAAATGGCAACCAGCCTCATGGTCACAACATCAACCAGCAAGGAGACATGGCCACAACAAAGAAGACATGGTGTCCTATGGCAAAAGCACTCTGGCTGGCTACACAAAATGTCTGTCAGACACATGCTAAAACAACATGCGGGAAGCATGGAACACAAAGAACACATTCAGGCCTATGGCAAAAGCATGCTGACGGCCTACACAAAGTGGCCACTAGCCACATGATTAAACAACAAGCCGGAGGCATTGAAAACAAACAAAACGTACAAGCCTATGGACACTGACTATACAAAACAAGCATTTGCAATGCAATAGGTCTCGCATTAGTGAACGTTTGAGCTATTGGCGTTGCAAATGATATATATATTTTTTTCTTTTGTTGTCAAAAATTATCCCAGCAGTAGCATAAGTAATAAAAGAAAATCCAGCAAGCAAGGAAACGGTGCTGTACCTCAGGCTGTTACTAGGTTTCCATGTGGAGCTGTAAATGGCCTTCTACAACCAGCATAAGGTACTGCACCCTTAATGAAATTATAAGGAGAAAGATTACAGCTGAGCATTCGTTTACATTTGTTTTTATTGGAAGTGAGATTTTCTCAGCTTGCATGATAAAAATGCACCATTATTGTTTATTTAGCATTTTACTTCCAATAAAAAGTAATGGAAATGAATGCTCAGCTGCATTTTTAAAAATAAATAATTGCATTAACTGTGAGCCAGGAAAACGTGGACTCTGCTTTGTGCCTGCTTCAGCAACTACAAACAACACATTAATTAACTAGATAGTGCTCAGTAACTGTTGTGTTAATTGACTGTGAGTAATTCATTGAGTAGAACAAGTTGCAACACTATCATGCTAAAAAGCAAAGAGTTTCCAGTGACTGTATATGCTTTCAGTAGTCTGAGGGAAATTGGGTCAATTAGGATACATTAATGTATCATGGTAATGTGCCTCCCTTTTACAAAAGCTGCATCCTTCCCTCACCCACACAAGACGAGATCACGTCTTCTGGTTTATGGTGAGCAACATACATTCAAACAAGCATGCTCCTCTGAGAACAGGAATTTATAACAGTTGCTTGAGCTGTGTCTATAGACATGTTGATGTCCATCATTCACTGTGTCTTTCTGGATCTACTTTCTGATGTATGCAACTTTCAGCCCCAATGGCCACTCCTGCAGCAACCCCACTGCCAACTCCTGCAACAGCAGTGTTTGCTAACTCCATTCACCTGGCGCATGGGCAAGGTCTCAAGAAGCTCCAGTCTACTCTCAGTTAAGTATTATATCTGGCTATCACACAGACCTTCTTTGCCGTGTTTAAATGAAAACTTGAGCTGCGAGATTTCAAATCATTCCATGGATTAAACCCCTACTGATTAGGCTCCTCAATAGCATTACCATTCACTACCACTTTATGTAGCACATTCCTGTAGTAAGAAGTTCTTCTCAAATTAGGCCCAGGCACAAAATCTGAACAGAAGACCTTAACACCTCCAGCATTTCCCATCGCTCCCTCAGTTCATTAAAGAGCTGAAGATATTTATTTACAAAGCATACAATAGACATGCATAACTAGTATCTCACATATAACTATATGCTAATACTTGAATGCAAACAGTACTGGCTATCAACTGGACCCTTGCCAGGAAAGTGACTTTCTGCCAGCCCTAATTACTTAGGCAATAGCAGTGTGTATGCTGTGGCCTTTTATTTTGGTGTCACAATTGAAAACACAGGCCTACAAGTGCCATCCTGTTTAATGTTGGTGGCAGAAAAAAATAGAACCAGTTCATAGTACATGCACGTGTAGAAGAGGGAGAATATGAATTACAAACAACGTGTGTATGCCATTTAAGGAAATGAAGACGCGAGGAGGAACTTTTGTGGACAAGTGGAGAATATGTGCAGAAGAGCCTGAAAAGGACTTATGTAACAAAGGGTGGAAAAAGTGAGGCAAACATGCAAATGATCTAATGTATTGACGGCACGGATTATAAGGATATATTCCTAAATTATACCTTGTCATGTTGCTCTTGCAGCATCTGCCCCTTCAGTCCCTCCAGCTCCTTGGTGTCCCTGTTCCGCAACAACAGCAGCTCTTGATGTAATTTCCGCAGCCCATTTCTTAGTGCCAGGCAAGAGTCCCGAGTGCAAGCAGTGCCAGGAGAGGCCATATGACTACATAGAGCTGTGAGGAAGAGGGAGCAGTGGAGATGTGGTGATCCGTGTAAAATTAACTTCCTCAATACTGCATGTGGAGGGTGTCCCATGGCCACCTTTTCTCTTCCTCGGCCTTGCTAACAAGATGGATACAACTATTTGCACCCCAGTTAAGCGGTCTCTTAAAAAATGCACCACCTGGTCTTAACACCTTAAGCAACAGAGTATGTAACTTGCTGTCCAGGGATGGGCGTCAATTTAAGCAATAAAGCAAAGTGGGGGGATAGAAAAGCGAAAACACGGCTGTCAAACAAGAAGCGTGTATAAAAATGTTAACATGCTTTCCAACTCTTTCATTCAACATAATACATAATCTGCATCCAAGAAAAGAATTCCCATTCAGCGATGCAATGGAGAAAATAGCTCTAAATGCCCTGTTAGAAATTAAGATGCTAGAGAGGAGTATTTTAAATCAGCATTTTGTGAAGCGTATTTATAAATAAAGGGAAAAAAGCAAACCTCGTGGCAATGTCAAACCACTTATTATCCTGCCCCAGTTTTGGTGTTGTAAAAGTACTGCAGTAGCAAACTGAAACAGACTGTTTTTGCCACTTTTTCTGTAATCCCGACGGAGCTGCAAGGGTAAATTAAGGACTATGCTCCGCTTGGCTGCTTAAAACAAAGTAGAGTGGGAGGGAGGGGCTAGGGGGAAGGGCGAGGATCGGCTGAAAACACAAGTTGCAAGTGCTGCTGTTTTCAGCTGATCCTTGTTAGTTTGCAAGCATGCTGAAAACACAAACACAATTTAAATAAATAAACACACACCTTTTCCCCTGCGAGAGTCAAAGTGGTGAAGGCGGGTCTGGGGCTGTTGCAGGTGCAATTAGTGCAACCAGAGGAGACGCAGCGCCATGTGTGCTGTGGGGGCGGGGACGGACTTGTCAATGGCGTATGTGACATTTCTTCATGAGAAGGTGTTGAGAAATTTGATAAACAAGGAGCCATGTAAACCAGCAGTGAGTGCAGCGCACAGTGAAAGCGCGGCATGGTACGGGGGATAAAATTAACAAACAAGGAGCTCTTTCAGCCTGGCGTAGGGGGTGGAGAAAACAAAGAAACAATTAACAGTGCAGTGCTCATGATGAGCGCTGTGGCGAATATGTATAATTAACAGCGCAGTGCTTGGCGCTCATGATGAGCGCCGTGCTGAATATGTATAAATAACAGCGCGGCGCTCGTGATCATTATAAAAGAAAGTTCCCCTCAAACACAAATACAACACAAAAGCGGACGAAAATAGTACTTAGGCACCGCTGCTTCCGGACTAAACGGAAGTCAGTATCCAATCAACAACCAGTAAAAAGCCAGCTAACAGGAGCTATGCCAACTTAAAAAAAATGGCAAGCGTCAGGAGAAATTACCGGGCAATAGGCGGAGTTACAGGTAACATACAGAGTACTTGATGCCTCAGAGAGGCAACGCATGCGCTGCCTATTCGAGACCTAAAAATGGCTCCTGGCCACATGTCATTGGGAACAAGTCAAATGGTGGCCTGTGACAAACACACTCACACACTGGCCAGACAAAGAAAGGATTCATGGTAACACAGGAGAAAACAGCATTAATTCAGCAATGCCAAAAAGGGAAATTAAGTGGGCTAACATTTTTTACAACAACACACATCCTCCAAAGGCATAAGATATATTAGTCCACAGAAAAAAGGAACCCCCCCAAAAAAACACATTTGAATTTAAACCAATGCCATCTATGGCCTAAATGATGTTTCAATTCAACAGACACCACATTAAGAGTTGTTTCATGCACCCATGACTAGCACAGGGCCTACTGGCTAGAAGGTGTATTGGCAGAATAGGCCACATAGTGAATTTAATGAGTATTTCAATTTTTATTAAAGAACATGTAGAAAATGTCCTAAACTGTGCAACATTTTTCCTTTCCAAAACAATTAAAATTACATGCAAAAAAATAACTAGTCCACTACTGAAACTGCAGGCCACCCACCACAATAAATTTAAAAAATCAAATAAAAGTACGAAAAACTTTGGTGCATGTCCCCAAACAAACAAACAACACCCTTATACAACAGTTTTTGAACGTTTGTGAAATTGCCAATGAAAAGTCCTGAAATCCAACGGTATATATGCAGCAGACAAGGAGAGTGATCCTTCCAGCTCCAAATCCAAATGAAAGGTTACCATGAGATGGACAAAGCACTGGGAGGACCCTACTGGAGAGGAACAGGAAGTTGAAGTCTTCGGGGCACTCCCTTCCAGTTGGGAAAAAAAGGCTTCTCGCACAAACAATACAACATCCAACTGCTCGTTGGAGAAGAAAATCCACTCAAAAAGCCTCTCAGCTCCTTCTCAAGCACAAAAGCTGCTTGAGTGATGCATTTGCAATCGGATCTACATTGGTGCTGTCGCGGCCGGAAACTGTGCAAACGAGCACGAAGTATCACATGAGCTTGCTAGCGTCCTGAGATTATTGTGGCACTTGCAAACAAACGCCAAAACAAATCTTGAGCGCACAAATGGAAAAAACCTCCACTTCATCCCCGGGATGGTGGAATTCAGGAACTTCGAGCTCCTCCGCAAGCAGAGTGGAGTTTACCGCCCGGGCCTCAATACATCCATGGGAGTGACTAGAGTTCACAGCTGGATTTCAGCCACAGTGATATGTGAACCAAAAGGCTAATCTAGAACTCCAAGCCACACTCGTTATAATTCCTTTATCAGTCCCATCTCCTTCCAGAGACGTGTACAGGCGACTTCCTTGTGTTCTCTCACTGAATCAAAGAGAACACTTTGAAGTGTACAGGGGAAAACCTCGCTGTCCAGTATCTCCCACACAGCTCACAAGAATGCAGCAGTTCACAAATATGTCTGGGGGATAACCTCTACCTCCTCATGTCTTAATTTGGCAGGCCTAGGTCTCCTGGGGTCCTCCATGTAATGTACACTTAAAGGCACAATTGCACTCAGTGTGTGCACACACACACTGTCCAGCCCTATTACCTCAGCTCTTCACTTGGCAGGTCTAAGTCTCCCACAATAGAACCCAGGGTCCTCCATGTAATGCACCCATAAAGGCACAATTGCCCTCAGTGTGTGTACACAGCACACACACACTGTCCAGCCCTATTACTTCTATGTATTGTGTCACTGTAGGAACACATACATTTAGCACACATTTTTACTCTGTGTGCCCTGCTCAGTACTGTAGCCTTACTGTATTGTGCCATGTGCAAGCACACATACACCCAGCGCATGCTGCACAACATTACACTCTTTATGTATTGTTATCCTTACAGGTACACATACACCTAGTACATGATCTGCCCATGCCCGCACTGCACAGCATTACATCTTTCATGTACTGCACTCCTCGCAGTTACACATACAACTACTAAATACACTCACCATGCTTGCAGTTCATAGGATGCACAGCCCTGCTCTATTCCTTTATTGTACCCTTTCCAGACACACATACGGCATATACTGACCCACCAGACAAGTCCTGCTTTGCACAGCACTTCACATCTAACTGATATAGGCCAAAGGTGGGTTAAGCACAAAACAACAGATCTCTAAAAAGTGAGTGAGCCTCTAGTCCTCACTCCAGTGACACAGTTTAAAATGGACCTGTTCCCTCCTACTGATCACCGCATGGCATGCTGCCACCACTGCACTTATAATGCTTGAATCATGGTGAAGGCAGAAGCCTTCCACTACTATGAGTGTACCTCTTTGGGCGCCCGTCCATGGTTCAACAAGATCATAGTCCATAAGACACCCCTATGTCAGGGCACACACACAAAATGCGTGTTTGCCTATGACAACTAAAATCAGCGTTAGGTATCCAGACAACAGTACAGTTGGGCACTCAAGGTAGGGGTACAGGTCCATTACCATGCAGAAGACTTCCTGTTCCAAAAACTAGGGATTTATAAGTAAATTAAATGGATCAATAAGGTGTATACCAATTTTAACATGCTTGAAATGGAGAGCAAAATCACTATACCATTGATTAGCAAGATTAAAGTGTGCAGAGTCCTGAAAAAAACAGGTTCAGCAAACGAAGGCAAAAATCTGAGGGGACCATGCAGAAAGGGCTCGGTCCAACAACCTGCCTCAAAGCCTCACCCACCGACAATGCGATGACATGATGTGAGGTGCTCATCGTCGGAGCATGGGAAGACGTTGCCCGGCTTCTGAACTATGCTGAGAGTTGCAACTGATTAAGACTGGAGTAGAGATATAGGCCTTTTGGGAGATTTGCTTAAGGTCAGTGGATTAGCACCCAAAAAGGTAACATTTTCAAGGCCGAAGTCAGATTATGATGTGAATCATTAGTGCACGCAGCACCTGTACGGTCACCTGGAAAGTTCTACCAGAGACATGCTGGTTAGTGTGGAGGAGGAGGAGGGGGAAAGGACCCACAGAGGCATACAGTCCAAGGCGCTATCCTTAAGAGACATTCTGTGTGACTTATTAAGTGTGCTGTGTCTACACATAGAATATATACTGCTTTTCTTGCCAAAACAAGTCCACCTCAGCTAATCCACCCAGCATCTGCCACTTCAATATGCTTCCTGATCAAGACCATACACTTTAAACTATAATCTCAAAATGGTCAACCCAATGCTGCACCAGTTTAGTGGACTATGATCATGAAAATACTTAAAAGGAGCTGCAAAGCTGTCATTTTACTGACATAAACTGTGTGGCTATCTCTCACACTTCTTCATCAATCACACTGCTATGCCCTGCACAACACAATAAATGCACCTCAGTGGTATTCACTCATGACATGGAAACACTTCCAACAAGAAAAAGGTGTGCAGTTCCCTAAGGGGAGAGGGGGAAGATGGGGGAGAGAATGAGCACTCATGGATGGTGCTGTAAAAATTATCAGAAGGATTCAGGGGGATCTCGGTGATCAGATCTGAACACCCTCACACACCAAGAAGGGTGTCATGCTTCATCATAAGGTGTTCCTCGCTGACCTGGCGCTGCAATGCTCGATGGGCCCGGCATTGGGGGCTCTTTAGCAGAGATCTTTTGATCTAGCCGTATGGTGAATGCAAGTGAGAGGGTGTAGGTGTACGGTGGTGCTCAAGTGGTTAAAAGAGTCTAAGGAACACCAAAGAAGGGTTTAATATGGCGGTCCCCTTGACACTGTAAAAACAGTGGGTCCTATCTGTTGCAATAATGTACATAGATAGCTAAAATGTCAACATGTTTCATGCCTAGGTGCCAGGAGGATCAGTGGCATTTCGTCTGGACTAGGTAACTGTACCTACCCTACCACGGAGTGGCCTCAAAGAATGCTTGCAGGTATCCAATCCAGAACAGTTCACCTGCACCAGCTGTGCTGCAGGAAGGAAGATCGAACCTGTGAGGAGGGAAAGGTGGTGAGACATCCATAAGAACAACTCAGAAGTTGGCCGACATTGAAGAACAAGGTTCAGAGGAACAGGATTCACTATACAGGACTATTCCTATGCCATTAACATATTCTTCAATTAAGTTGAATCTGGGAGGTGAAGCACTTCCCACATAGCATCAAAACCCAGATATCCCATTTCTAACCACACATCCTACTTGGTGTAGCCTGCTACCCATGGATATAAGTGCTCCAGTACCTCACATAGGATAGGTAAGTGCAATATGAATGTGACAATACGATGCAATATGACACAATTGAAGTGTGAAGTTTAATGGCTTCATCAAAAATCACCCTTACCTTTGGGTCTCTTTTTTCTAATTCTACCACACTGACTTCTTCATTTTTAATAATATCTGATTGATGCATTTTCTCTTCTACTCCTCACTACGTATGCTTCTGATCTCTTCAAAACATTTGAGCCTGGGGAGGAGCCTAGCGCTTGACCAAGATGGCCGCGTGAGCCTTGAGCTCCCGCTACCCTCGCGCCCTCCTGCAATTATCCTGTCCTAAATCCTGATTTTCATGCACGGCATCCTGCAGATGAGTCACAGCTGGGACGACTGACGTAATCCGGGCTAAGATCGCCCACCGGGGACCGAAGTTGTGCGTGGCGGAAGATTGCGGCCTACCCCCGACGGATGCCAGGGGCTTGCGGTGGCAGGATGCCCGGCCACTAATTGAACAACAACGGCCTTGGGAGGAGTGAACTGACGGACGGACGCCGCTGCACTTTCACTTTCGCTTTCTCGCCCTTTGTTTGCTCAGGGTGGGGAGTGCTCCGTGCAGGCCCTCTATTGTCTGGAAGACCTCCACACGGTCCTGACTAGCTGCTGAAGTCCTAGTTGACCCTGTTTCCTCTAGCGGAGTGAGGGACGTTCTTTTGCGACTGACCGTCCTGCTCTTCGAGATGTCGACCAAATCAGAGGCGGACAGGTCGAAGTCTAAGACTACCAGGTGAGGCGGCTATACCCAATCCAATAATATGGATCGTTATGCCCAACAGAAGGGGTCGCCTGGTGGATCGGGACAGTCGCTGGAAGCGCAGAAGGCCGATTCATCCCCGGCCTCGGAGTTATCATTGCAGGACATCAAGGGGGCGATAGATGGGATGCAATCTTCGATTGGCCGGCAGTTCGAGACCCTGGTGCACAAGGTGGACATGATCTTGGTTGATGTCAACTTGATCCGCGCGGACCTGGGCAAAACCAACGAGCGGGTCAAGTCCCTGGACCTCCAGACTACTGGCCTCGTGGACGACGTCTCGGAGCTTCAGGCCGAGGTTCGCAAGTTACGAACCGCGAATGACCTCTCCGCCCGCCGGCTCGAAGACTTTGAAGGTCGGGCCTGGCGCAACAATGTGCGCATTATTGGGGTCCCGGAAACTTCAGAGGAGCTCTCCGTGGATTTACTCGTCGAGGACTTGGTGGTGAATCATCTTGTGCCTAAGGGCCTCGGCAAGTTTTTTGCGGTGGAGCGGGCTCACCGAGTGCCTGGCGGACGGCCTAAGGTGGGAGCTCCCCCGCGGCCGATTGTCGCCCGGATCTTCCATTTTCGAGATCGGGACGCTATCCTGCAAGCATCGAGGGTGACAGGCCCGGTGCCTTTTCAGAATGCCTCCGTGAGCTTTTACCCTGACTTCACCCAGATGGTGCAGAAACAGAGGCAAAGTTTCCTGGGGGTGAAGCGGCGGCTTAGGGATATGGACCTGAAGTATGCCATGCTTTTCCCCGCCAGGCTGCGTGTGGTATATGAGGATCGGACTTTCTTCTTTGAATCACCGGACATGGCAGGGGACTGGTTGGATGCACTCCCTCGGCGACAGCCCGGCCGGGACAGCGTGGATGGGGCGGAAGGCGACCGGGATGGACAGAAGTGATACCTCGGTGTCGGCCTGTTTTGATTCAGCCCCGGACAGTGCCTCGCACCTTATTGCAGTAATGGGAGGGCGGCGGGGGGAAGATAGGGGCTCTTTCCTCCCTTGGGGTACTTTTTGTAGATTTGTTTTTGATAGGGCGACAGGCACACTGCAAGTTGGGGGGGCTTTGTAAGCTGACGCAGGGGTGCAGGGTGGGGGGGGGATTCAGGATGTTGGGGTTGTTGTTTGGGGTTGTTGTTTTTTTCTTGCAAGGCGTAGCAATGACTGTCAGAATTGTCCGACTGTGGTTCTCCGGGGGGGGGAGGTCTCTTTGTGTTCAGGGATGGGGGATAGGGGCTTAAACATAATTAGCTGGAATGTAAATGGCTTAGGGGATCGTATTAAATTGGGGATAGTCCTGCAATTTTTTAAACGGACCTCGCCAGATGTGGTCCTCCTGCAGGAGACCCACCTTATAGGTAACATGTGTTATGCACTTAACAGAAAGGGCTATAAATTCATTGCCCACTCGGGGTTTTCCTCGGGATCCAGGGGTGCGGGCATACTTGTCAGAGCTGCCCTACCATTTGAGGTTGACTCCACTATTGCTGATGATAGGGGGCGCTTTGTGGCCGTGGCGGGGAGGTGGGAGGGCAGAACGTTGGTATTGGTTTCTGTCTATGTCCCTCCTGCCCTGCAGGCCTCCACGTTTGCTGATCTGGGCAAGGCCTTGTTGGGACTCCCCGAAGGGATGCTAGTGGTGGGAGGAGACTTCAATGCGGTTGGTTCTGGAATGCTCGATAGGTACCCACCCAGAGACATCGGGGGTGCTCAGAAGTGGCTTCCCGACTTTATTGATATTTTTGGTCTGGTAGATTGTTGGAGGCTGCAGCACCCCACTCAGAGACAATATACTTTCCATTCCGGGGCCCACGGGAGTCTCTCTCGGATTGATTATTTGCTCACTCTGGCAGCGCACGCCTCTTTGGTATCTGAGGCTAGGCACATGGCACGGGGCATATCTGATCATTTACCGGTGTGGGCCCGTCTGGACATTGGCCGGGTGGTGGGGGGCAGGGTGGCTCCCGTTAACCCCTGGTACTTTCGTGACCCCCAGCTGCGCAGCGCGTTGCTGAAGACAGTTGACCACTATTTCCGAGATAATCAGGGCTCAGTTGAATCCGCGGTGTCCTTGTGGGAAGCTTCTAAGACTGTACTGAGAGGGGAGGCTTTGTCTTTGGTAGTGGCCGCCAAGCGGCGGAGAGACGCCGAGGTGATACAAGTAGAGGACGAGATAGCGGCTTTAGAGGTGGCCTTGGAGGGGGATGTTGCGGCGTCCACACTGCATAATTTGAGCCTGAAGCAATTGGAATATAGGGATCTGGTGACAAACGCCGCCAAGACCCTCAACAGGGAGCAGCAGGGTCGATTGTATGACATTGGTGATAAGGCCGGGAAATTGCTGGCATGGCTGGATAAAAAGGAGCGTGTTAATCGTGTGGTGCCGGAGTTGTTGACGGATGGGGGAGAGGTTGTCACTGATCCCGACGGTATAGTTCGGTGTTTCTCGGACTATTTTCGTACGGTATACACCTCGGTCTCGGATAGGCCGACTGAGGACTCGTGTGATCTTCTGCGTGACATCGCTCTGCCCTGCCTTTCGGCCATTGATAGGGAGGACCTCGATGGTGATATCACTGTAGACGAAGTGGCGGGTGCTATCCGTGCGTTGCGCTCCGGTAAGGCTTCGGGCCCAAATGGTCTGCCGATAGAGCTGTACAAGCTTTGTCCGGATAAGTGGGCTCCTCACCTGCGCACCATGTTCGTGGAGGCGCGGGGGCATGGGTTTCTTCCGCTCGATCAACGGCTGGCGACGATTGTGGTAATACATAAAGACGGAAAGCCCCGGGATAAGTGTGGCTCCTATCGGCCGATCTCACTTCTCAACGCCGAGCCGAAAATCCTTGCCAAGATTCTCGCTAACCACCTGGTCCGGGTGCTTGGCGACTTGGTCCACCCGGATCAGTCGGGCTTTATCCCACACCGTAACACTGCACTAAATCTTAGACGCCTCCATGGAGTGATTGCTAGGACGGGCACGATGCGAGAGCCGGCTATTGTGGCCTCCCTCGATGCCACGATAGCCTTTGACACGGTGGAGTGGGCATACCTGTGGGCTGTGCTAGCCAAGTTCGGCTTCGGGCCTGGATTTGTGGGATGGGTGAGGCTGCTCTATGAGGGGCCTCTTGCAAGCGTCGTGGTGAACGGGCGGGCGTCGGCACCGTTCGAGCTTGGGAGAGGCACCCGGCAGGGTTGTCCCCTGTCGCCGTTGCTGTTCGCCCTTGCTCTTGAGCCGTTGGCGGCGTGGATACGGTGGCACCCGGATATACGTGGGAATCGTTGGTCGCCTGACCACGAAGACCGTATTTCACTCTACGCCGACGATATTCTGCTATACCTTGCCTCGCCCAAGAAATCTCTGATAGTGGTTTGTGACGTCTTGACATCTTTCGGTAGAAACTCGGGCCTAGTCATCAATTGGGGGAAGTCATACTTGTATGTCCTGTGTGGGGATGTCCCGCCTGTCCCGCGCAACTGCTCAATCCAGATAGCCCAGCAGGGCTTTTTGTATTTGGGGATCTATATTTCCACCGACCCCATTTTACGATACGAGAAGAACTTGCTCCCTCCCTTGGCGCGTCTGCGGCGGGATGTGGCGGGCTGGCGGCGATTGCCGCTTTCCCTCCTTGGCCGTGCCGTGCTGTTCAAAATGATGTCCCTTCCCCGTTTCCTCTATGCTCTGCAGAATACCCTTGACTTGGTCCCGGCCAGCTATTTCCGTGAGGTCGAAAGCCACCAGTGCGCGCTCTTGTGGGATGAGCGTCCGCGTATAGCGATCGCTAAGTTGACGCTTCCGTGGTACGACGGTGGTATCTCGCTTCCAGACATTCGACGTTATTACTGGGCCACACAGTTGAGCGCGATTAACCATGGTGTATATGGTCCGGCGCTGAGCCCCGGCTTCGCCATGGACCGATGGTTGCTCCGTGGGGGTAATTACCACAGAGCGTTGTACTCGAAGTCGTCGGACTTCACCCTTACAGGGCCCACCAGAGTGGCCGTTCATGTATGGAAGGTGGCGACGGACTCGCTGGGCTGGAAGGGTAAGCTTACCCTTGCCACCCCTCTGTTTGACTCCGATATTCTAGGGAAGCTTTGGCATACAAAAGGGTTCGAGAAATGGGACCTGATCGGCATATCCAGGGTTGGAGACCTTTTGGTTAAGGGTAGGATAAAGTCATTCGAGGAGTTGCAGAAGGAATACGAACTGGGGAGCACGGAGTTCTTCCGATATGCTCAAGTGCGCCACGCCTTGCGGTCAGTCCTTGTAGAAGGGGAGAAGGTGCCCGAGTCCTCTCCGTTGGAGGACCGGATCCTGGATGGCCATATGCCAGAGAGCACGATTTCGCTCATTTATAAGAAACTTATTAATGTTCGGGCGGATCTTCTTCTAGGGTTGCGCGATCAATGGACCAGGGATGGCCTTGAACTAGATGATGAGGATTGGCAGTATGCAGTTTCTTCTCCCAAAGAGGTCACTATCCCCGCGCGCCTGCGGCTGGTGCAGCTTAAAATACTCCATAGGGTCTATGTGACGGGGCCCAGGTTGGTCCACATGGGTTTCTCTGAGGAGGGCTTATGTAAGAGAGGCTGTGGTATGGTGGGTACCTTCCTACATATTATTTGGGAATGCGGTGCGATTATGGAGTTTTGGAGGCGAGTCCACGAGGTGATGGGGGAGGTGACGGGAATTGCCATGCAGCCTGAGGCGCGGTGTTGTCTCCTGAATGTCTGGAGTCCTACTGACCACAACGCGGCACAGACTCAGTGGGTGACCCTAGGGAACATGATAGCCAAGCGCGATATTGCTCGGCTGTGGGGCTCTAATAGGCCTCCTACATTGACAGCGTGGATGGAAAACATGGACTGGAGCATGTTTAGGGAGAAGACAGCGTATTGTGCTCGAGGGCGCCCTCGGAAATGGCACTCTGTATGGGGGCCATGGAACCAGTACAGAGGGGACATATGCCTGCCCCCAGACCCGGACCCGCCTGAGGAGCAGCTTTCCCCTTAGCTTTCTTTCCGGCTTTGAAGTTCTTGCTGATATGTGTTTGTTTTCTTGAGTCTCTGCCTTTCCCTCCTTTCCCTTACTATAGACCTGTGTCTGTTGGACGGAATGGGGCTCGTCCCCCCTGATGGGAACCTCTTTTGGTGCTTACGGTACTTATCGCCTTGTTTGTGTTTTAGGGTTGGATTTATGTTTATTCAAAACAGAACCTTTGACTCTCCTGTCAGTAAAATGTGGACGCAAGCATGTGTTGAGTCTCTAAAGCTGCCGTACCTCCGGGTTGTCGGCTGAATAGCTGTGTCACTGATTTAAAATAAAGGTTTTTAAAAAAAAAAAAAAAAAAAATTACTTACAAACAAAAAACTAATGAAACACAACAAAATAATTAAAAAACGATATTTTATATAACTGTATAAAAAAGATATAAAGTAATTTAAAAATGCAGTTGTTACCTTCTATGTTCTTCCCCACGATTTTGATATTTCAGCAATATATTTGTGTTCCAAAATATTTTGGATTCAATATTGTGGTGGAATGCCCTCATGGACCAGGGCTAAGCACCCTTGATGTAGTTCCCAATAATATTATATTAACTTTGTTTTATTTTGTGAAGTTCTCAATAAGTGTTGACAGCATTTTCTCAAGGTCTTGGAAGTCAGCATTAACATTCTAATTTTCTAGTTAGCTGGGCAGTCTGTTTTGTGATATGTTTGCTCTGTTGTCTTTCAGGTTTGAGCTTTGCACCAAACATGTTCATCCTCAGGGGAGCAGTGGGGCCAATCATCACTCAGCAACACTGCATGCGTATTCGGGTAGTCATCAACAACAGAAATGTGGCCTATCATTCATGGCGTCTTCAAGGATTTATATGTCAAAATGACGTAAGACTGGTAGTTTGTTCCTAAGGATACTAAACTTATTTAAGCAGAAAAAAAACCAAAAAAAAAAAACATTTGAGCCTATTCCCCGTCTCATCTCTCTTTTTAGCTTGGAGCCTAAGAGAAGAAATATCTTCTTGTGAGCCACAGGACTCAAGCTATACCTCGCTGATGAGACTCAAGGAGGCCAATTTTTGTCTGGAGTTGCTTGTGCTCTTACCTGAAGAGGACCTAGCCGGCACTGTGGACGGGACTATTCCAGTTGGAGCTGAGAGTGATATGCACATGGCTGGTCTCTGTCAGCAAAATCAACAGAAATGATGAACAAGTATGGCATAAAATGTAGCCCAGAGGAAAAACAAGTGGCTGGGAATAATTCAAGCATAGCTTCCATCATTTTGTTATTTTTTGCAGTAGACACTATAAGTGCGACGGGTATGCCAGAACATGGGCTCTGTGGTCACTGTATCACAGGACTAAAGCTCTGATTCAAGGATGAGGCCTAATTAGGTTGAAAGTGGTGAGTTTGCTTGTGATGCTGACAGGAGAGGTCAGGGCCTAGTAGTTCAGGCTGAACTGTTTCTATTGGCCCAAGGCCATGACAAATTTGCAGTCTCTGTTTAGAGTGGCACTGTGGATTAAAACAATGGTTTGGACTGTGTCTGCCAAGTGATCTCCAGTGAATGAGATGAATTCCTCCCACGGCTTTTGTAGTCCTGGGACAGGGCACTAGGACCCTGCAGTGGACAATGGGGACCCGAGGGTAACTGGACACCACATCCGGTCAAGGGTGTGGGGAGGGGACAGTAGAGGGGATGAGAGAGCGTGGGCAGACGTGGGCACAAGGAGCTCTACGAAGAAGTGTAATAAAGGAAAGAGATAACCCCTACCTGTGTCCTTCGTCTTTGTGGGATCATGGACACGACAGCTTTATTGTTTCAAAGGATTCCCTAAGGGCTCCAGCTATGTCCAAATGCCAATCCTGTGCTCACTGGACAACAAGACTCAAGGTTTATCTCATTAATAAAGCATAAATAGACCAAAATCCATCTGACATTTTTAGTGGACCCGACTGAAAAGCAACTACCTGGAAGGTTGGGCTAGACTGCTCCTATTGGTGCAGGGCAAAGGCTGATTTGCATATAGTTGGTCTCTATCTAGAATGGCAAGTGGGCGAAAAAGATGTCCTGTAATGCGCTACTCTGTTAGAATAATTCATACATTCCTTCACACTTTGTTACTTGCTGCATATCTTCTTGTCCAGCACTTATCTTTTTTTCAATACCAACACTGGGGCTAAACGCAGCTCCACTTTAAAAATAAAAGTAGCTCTCGAATGCGTCTGAACTGTATTTATTTTGCTGAAAGGTTACCATGTCGTCTGTTAATTTGAAGAAATCGTAACTCTGACTCACCAGTTTTAAAGAATTACTGGCATGTTAAAAAGTGGAAGAATGAGTAAACACCTTCTCAGCATCTGGACCCAACCGGATAGAACTGAAACTCTCATTAAGATCCCCAGGCTGAACATTTTGTATGTAGTACGTTCTAGATTACACCTGTCCCCTGCCAACATTTCTAGTTAAAAAATGTAAAATGCGTCGTCCCCTCAGTCTTGGCCTACCCCCGGGGAGATTTTAAAGAAGAAAGGCTCCCTGCCCTTTTTAACATTTTCTTTTTTCAGTTTTCCGTGGTAATCTTGTGTGATGACAACACCAAAAACAAGCATTTACAATGCAATGGTCTCGGCACTGTTAAAGTTAGAGCTATTGGCATTGCTCATGACATTATTTTTGTTTATGTTTTTGTTTTTAAAACATTTAAAGAAACTGCATTGTTATTTACAATGTCAATAGCTTAATCTCTCTCAAATGCGAGACCTATTGCATTTGCACCCACACACAGAGCCACACACACAAAGCCACCCACACACACAGAGCCACCCACACAGAGCCACCTACACAGAGCTATTCACATAGAGCAACCCACACACAAATAGAGCCACCCACACAGAGCCACCTACACACACACACAGAGTTACCCACACACAGACAGAGCCACCCACGCATAGAGCCACCTACAAAAAAAGCCACCCACACAGAGCCACACACACAGAGGCACACACATACACACACACACATAGAGCCTCCCACACACACACAGAGCCACCCACACTTACACAGAGCCACACACACAAAGCCACACACACAGAGCCACACATACATACACAGAGCCACATACACACACAGCCACACACACACACATACAGAACCACACACACACACATAGATCTAGACACATACACATTCGCTAGCCGAGACCTAAAAAGGAAGCTCAGTTCCACGATGGCGGTGGCACAGACTTGTGGTTTACATCGGACGGCGCCTCGGTGGGGACTTAAACAATTGTTATCCTCGCCCCTGAAATCTCCGGATGCCCGGAACAGCGAGAGTCCCGTCCCTCACCTTCCCCGGGGACGTTTTCACCGATGGCCGCTTGTCCCCAGAATAGGATCCCAGCCACAGGGTTCTGGCAGAACGAGTCCGCATTTTAGCCGATGAAAGGAGCACATATTCTCGCCTCAAATGCAGATTCTGTAACCGGACAAGGCCACCGGTGTTTCGGTCTGTCTCACATCGGCCGCCGCAGCTTAAGGATGAGTGACTGTCCCTCCGCCGCTGTGGGGCTCTCCGTGCAGTGCTCCCTCATTGGAGACTCGGAGCTGGGGTGCATGGGGAATAAGGACGTCACCTCCGAGGGACACCTCGCAAGGAGCCTCTATGCGCTGCCAGGTTAGCTAGAATCCCCTGAGTCCACCTTCTCAGTGTGTTTATCAAGATATGCCAGCGAGATTCTTAGGAAATGTGAAGCATATTCCTTCCCCCCCCCAATTCTTACTGACCAAGCCACGGGTGTACGGTCGGTCGGAGTGCTTCTTACAAGTGGGAGTGACTTTTGGTGAGAATGGAATATGACACTAGCGGATTTACGCTCTCAAATGTTATGTGTTCTCATTGTGCATACCCCCTCTTTGAAGCATATCACACATGGCAATAAACGAGTGAGTGCGGCGAGCGAGCCCAGCTGCCAGTCGTTGAGGTAATTGCTTCCCTGAGGGAATTCTGAAATCGCCTTCGTTCTCTTCACCCTTCCAGCCGGGCCGTGTATGGGGTACCATGGTGGACCGGGATGAAGCCATGAACACCACTATCTTTCTCCGAGGTTAAGCAGAAATGCCTCGGAGAAACGCAGCGTCATTTTCAAATTCGGGGGCGTGTTTTTCTTTCTCTCCTCTTCCCATTGGCTGGAATGTTTACATTCCAGAGGAGAGAAAGAAACTAAAAAACACGCCCCCGAATCCGAAAAAGACGGGGATTAAATGGACAGACGCCCCTCTCCTCCAATGGCTGGCCTCCGTTTAGGAGCGCGCGCAACAAAATTTGTTTTATTAATTTAAATGTGTACTTACCTCCGTTCATCCATATTCCGGTGTTTACATTTCCCCACCCTGCCCCTCCCCCGCCCCGCCTCACCGCCCCACGGAACTCCCTCCACGGACCGCTACTGCAATTAGTGCTATGTAAAGCTCTCTGATACCCGATTCGGGTCAAGTTCGCACTACATAAAACTCTGTAAAATTAAAAATTATCTCATTTTGTAAATTATCTGGTGAAAATTGCATGCACACATCATATAACTGGATCTAAAGCTGCTATTGCTCCACCTTACAAGGGTGCACAAAATGTGCCTGCACATTGAGGGACTGATTCACAATGGAAACTGACACTTTTGAGTAAGTTTACTCTTGTGAGTTTAGTTTGCTACTTTTGGAAGTCACAAACTCTGAATGCACCTCACTGCTAAAAAACAAAAAACAATAGTACGTCCATGACTGCACATGGCCAACCACTAGTAATGCAACTCCTTTCCACAGAAAATAATTGATGTTGGGAATTAAAATAAACCCGATAGGAAATGATGTGTTTGCTAGTTTCAGTAATGTGCCCTCTTAGTTTTCTTGTAAATCCTTTGTGAACTTGCACATTTGTAATTGCATTGTAACCCTTTTAAATATTCAACCGATCAGCCATGACTATTTGGCAAATGTGCCTCAGAGTCACTGTGCTAGAAATACCTGAGCAGCCTATCAGCTTACTGATGTTTGCATGAATGGATGCTCTAATAGATGAATGGTTGAATCCAGGAATATTGTTTTGGATTGTTCTCGGTGTTGGGGATCAGAGAACCCTGTGACTCATACGAATATATTTATAATGTGGAAATGTGGATTTTCCTGATCAGTTATGTCCCCTATCTTGGACCCCAACGGTTTTATATGCATGTTACAAGTACATGTATGTTCCCTCCAGTTCCAGTTTCTAAGACGCAAACATATGTGTGTCTACCGTCAACATGTTCTCTGTCAGATCCGCCATCAATGGGCTGGATATTCGATTCCTAAGTATGAAAGGCCACCGACTTTATATGGCTAAGTTACTTCATTTTTACAGTTCAGGCGAGTAGGCCCGATTCTGTCCTCAAAGCCTTTCCCTGCTCTCTGTCTCTGACAGCTTCAGCTTGAGCTCGCATCTGTATCCATGAACTTTGTCCTACTCCCTGTGCAGCTAACGGTGCCTGCCTCGGCCAGTTTTCGCCTGTCTGCCAAGAAGTTGTATTTCACCTTCGAATTATCTATTTTGCTCTCCAGCCGATGCATTCCTGTCCAGTGATTTAGGTAAACATTTCCTTTGGCTCACAAGCAGAGGACTCAGCCTTTCCGTCCTCCTGCAAGTGATTCATAGCCCTGTTGCCATGGAAAGTTTTCTGCCCCTCGCATCTCATATAGACACTTAGACGCTTGTACACGCACACAGTCAGTATAGAATAGATTCTGTCCGAGAGTCTCTTCCTTGTGGATAACATAGTTCTTTAAACATAGGATGTTAGATATGATTTGGGATTAGGTTGACTTGACCCCAGACTTCTCGTCTCCACATGTAGAGCTAAATGTCAAGTCCCCTTCACCCCCTAGTTGCACGTCAATTACACGTCATGCTGCCGCGCGCGCATCTATGCCAAGTATTATCTTATAGATCCACCTATGTCTGATAATTCTAACCAATCATGTTTCTTTTATTCCTTATTACGCCTAGTTTCGATTATGTCACTGTTTTGTCACTTTTCTTATCAAATGTTACGCCTTCTACATTCGTTTCATTGTAATGTACTTATTATAAAAATACATGTCTGTTAATGAATTATTGTACTTCACTTCCTGAACCCTCGTGGTGACGGAACCTGAGGGCCGCGACTCGAGTCGGCCATTTTGAATGGAATAAAGCCCATTAGAAAACCTCTTATACCACGGATTCTGCCTCTTGTTATTTTGAGCTATTTACTTTAATTTAAGATTCCATATGAAATTCAGTCCGGTAATATTTATTTTATTTACCACATAATGGCGCCCGAACAGGGACACTTTCTCATCTCACGCGCCGGCGGTGCGTTGCAGGCCCGGTCTCCTGCCACAGCTGGACGGACCATAAACGCGTACCAGCAGGATTTCCTGTAAGCTCCCTCCGGTCAAGCGGGGGCGACTGAGGCTGCGATCAACCCAGACGAGGCGGTGAGAAGTGCGAAGTATCCCGACCAGAGCCTAGCTGAGAGAGCAAGATCCGAGGTATACAGAGGCCCACCAGGTTTTCCGAAATTCCGACGTCCAGAGGGTCCGATGTCCGCAGTTATCGAGTCCTGTCCATTCTCTGAGGCCTTCCGTTTCAAGGAGCTACTCGGTGAGTACCATCGCCGGGGAGGCGTGTTGACGCGCACATAGGTTGTGCCGGTCAAGACGGATTTGGGTACACAAATCCGGTCTGCACTGTTTAGCAGTGTATATGTACTGTTTAGCAGTATATCAAGTATTCCGAAGTATTCAGTTACTGTCAAGAATTCAGCGTGGTGATTAGTTAAGCAGACTGTCATCATTGTCGATCATTGTTATAATGTTTAATGTTTAATGTTTAAAGTATTCAGAAAATGTCTTGCATATTGTGGTATGAATGATTGTTCATTGTTCACTGTTCATTATTGTGTTTCTCGTATTAAGCAAGTTCAAGAGTAAGTATCAGATCAGTTGTCAATATGCCGCTCTTCTCGAAGTTAAGACAGATTACTACCAGAAAAGGGGTGCTTGAAGAAGCAGTTCCCATTCCTCCTAGAGACACTCCAGGACATTTCATGTACCATAAGCATGGCTTAGATGCCATATTGTTTCTTGATCTATGGGTAGATTATACCAAAGGATTACCGGAAAGTCAAAGGTGGCCCATAGCGGGAACCTGGGATGCAGAGTGCATCATGAAAGTGGAGGAAGAGTTATGGAAAAGAAAGGTCAGACAGTCGCAGAAAGACGCTGTTGAGTTATGGCGTAAAGAATCTCATAGACGAACAGAAAAAGCACGTAGACAAGAAGAGAGGAGTAAAGAAAGTTCAAATAAAGTTCAAGAAAATCTATTAATTGAGGAAGGTATCCGAGTGAAATCAGAACAAGTAAATAGGCAAAGGAATGCTCTTATGAATGGTATGTATCCCCTTCTAGCCGAAGGACTGCCTAAGGCTGTTACGGAGGTGCCAAAAGACTTGCCACCCCCGTTATTTCCAATTAAGGTACATCCAAAGGGGCATCCCAGAACCGCAGAAGATGTTTTTCTTTCCTCATATCTAGACGATGCAGCTCCCGAGTATGCTAACGCCACACCACATAGACCGTCTGGCGGAGGGGTTCAACGTCAGGATCAGGTATCTGTCCCCGTGCAACAGCAAGTTCCGACACAAGCTTCGGCAAGCACATCTGTTTCCGCATCTGTCTCCGCAGTCGACTCTACAGAGGTATCGACACCCATAGTTGCGGTGTCACGTTCGACGAACCCTTTCACACCCGACGCCCCAGATGGGGCCACGGGAGGTGCTAGCAGTACTTTCACACCACCTAGAATAAATAAACTTGTTTTTCAAGAGTCAGCGCATTCACGTACACCTAAGTTCGTAAATGAACGTACGCTTAAGGAACTCCTTGTAAATTGTAGATATGACCCCGTGGTCGGTAAAGAGGACGAAATGGTCCTGGCATCATTACGTATCAGACGAGCCGCAGAGTATTTAGCAAGGTTACCAGGAATGACTACGCATCTGGATAACATATATCATTTTGTTCAAACAGGACGAGATCCAGGATGTATTAACAGAGCTATGGAATTCCAGAAAGTAGAGATTCAGGGGGAACTGTTACGTTTCCTCATAAACTGTGTAATCAGAAATCAAGATCGTCCGGGGGTAGACCCGAATGCAATGCTTATTCTTACAAGATGGAGTCAGAATATATCGGAAGGGAGACACGATAAGCAAAATTGTATAATAGCCATGTGCCGAAAAATCCGTAAAGAAATAGAGCGTATTCATGAAGAAAGATTGGGAACAGACGAGTTTGAGCAAGATGAAGTGTCCGAATCAGGGAACTCTGCAAGACAGTCAGAGACCATAGCCTACGTAGGCAGAGGAAGATCTTGTGAAAATACTAGATGTTTTTCTGATCCAATACACTCTGTATGCCCAAATAATAACAGAACGTATCCGACGCCTGTAATGAATCTGAAGTCTCCTGAACATTTGTTTCAAGCCACAGACAAAATACTACGAGAACGAAGAGGTTACCACCTCCTCGATTCCATAGATGAGCAAGAATTAGCCAGATCAGCCGTTCACTGGATTGTTAGTCCTGAAAAATACGGTGATGAGACCGTAGCACACACGTTTCTCAACCTCAGTACAGATGAACAACGTTTAGCTGGAATCTATATGATTCAGCAACTCCTCATATTATATAAGAGCCAACATGCTGACCCTGGTCCTTTACCTGATATATTAACGGAACTACTCACGTACAGATGGAGAGGTTCTAGTAACAAGCTAATTAAAGAGATATTAGTGTCACGTAAACAGTACGTCCTTTTTGTAAATCCAGATTCTCTCTCCTTGCCCCCCAGAGAAAGAGCACCGTACTACATGGATAGACAAAATCCTTTACGGGAAGTGCACCCAATAAAAGGCGAAGACAATGAGTTTCACCGTGTATTTGTTTACACACCCATATCAAAAATGGAATTATTAGAAATGAAAAAAGTAGTACCTAGTCATGACAAAGACCCAGCGGGTTTCCACCGAGAAATTAAAGACATGTTACTGATGGGAGAGTACACCTTTCCTGATATTATGACGATATTAAAAGTGCTTTTGCCTGCTGGCATTTATGAAAAACTGAAAGAAAAAGAGTGGGAAGTGGGAGACCAAAAGATAGACTGGACAGCATTAGCAGAGGAAGAAAGGGGCCGAACTGCAGGTTCGGGGCTCGGGGATAAAGTTAAACTATTACCAGGTTTACTAGTACAGGTATTGCCACGTTTATTAACTACAAAAAAGGAAGATTGGGGTGCAATCACAGCCTGTAAACAAAAGCAAGATGAAGACACAAGCGATTATTATGCTCGATTTGAAAAATGTTTTGGTATAAATAGTGGTATAAAAGCAAGTAGTGACTCATATCCACATTTATTTGTGACAAAATTAGTGGAAAATGCATTGCCTCCAGTGAAGAATAGAATATTGAAATTCGAGAGTACCTGGCAAAGTAACACTCCGTCGCAAATGCTACAAATGTTACAGTATCATCACAATAGAATTAGGGATGAACAAGAACACGAGCATAAACGCATGAAGGATACAAAAATGAAAATGCTAGTTTCTCAGACAGTACCAGCAGATGGTCACAAAAAGGGTGTGACACATTCTGGTGATTCTGCAGTTCCTGTAAAAGGAACCTGCAATTACTGTAAACAACTAGGCCATTATGTACATGATTGTCAAGTCCTGAAACGTAATATAGCTACAGGTATTGCAAAAGAGAGACCACGATTAGTTAGACAAGATCAGAATGAACAAGGAGCTATGCAGCATGGACAGTCCGTGCCAGTTCAGCAACAGTCTATGCCAGCCTCACAGCAACCCATACAGTTTGTGCCAGCTGCACCACCGTTGCCTGCTACTGCCACACAAACCACAACACAACAAATGTATCAGACTGCACAGTATGAATACCCTGAGTATCAGCGTTACGCATGAACCAGCCTAGAGAGGGAAGTTGACTTACCGCTTATCGAGATTCCGGTAGATCAAGAAGGACCTTATGTACATAGTGAATTATTAGGTCAAGATAGAAAATTCTTACTCGATACAGGGGCAAGTCGAACAACCATAAAACGTAGTGAAGTTCCAGGGGCACCCCTCTCAGGCTCTCAAAATGTTTCCCTTGGTTTTTCAGGAAAACCTATTGTTAATGAAGTATCACAGCCTCTACCACTTACGATAGGACCTTTGACACGAACTACAGATTTATTACTTACTAAATCATGCCCAGAAAATCTGTTAGGAATTAAAACTCTGAAAGCACTAGGAGCCATAATATGTTGTTCTCCGGAAGGAGTAAGGTTGTTTTTGCGTGATTTTAAAGGTCACTATGTGTCTAGAGACATGGATCCCCGACTACAGACTTTACCAGTACATCTATGGGCACAAGGCCCTACGGATGTTGGCTGCATGAACATTACACCCTATCGAGTTACATTGAAAGCAGGAGTGGTACTACCACGAATGCGACAATACAAGTTACCGCATGATGCTGTAGTGGCTTTGTTGAAAATCATTGATGAGCTAATTGCCCAGGGAGTAGTTGTAGAAACAGACTCCAATGTATGTAATTCACCGATAATTCCGATTCTTAAACGAACTGATCCTACTGCTCCACCAGTGTACCGATTGGTTATTGATTTGCGTGAACTAAACAAGTGTATTGTACCACAATTCCCTGTGGTCCCTGATATATCATCATTGTTGACAGCAATTGATTCCGAAGCAACATTTTTTACTGTAATTGATCTCAAGAATGCCTTTTTCAGCGTCCCAATAGATCCGGAAAGCCAATACTTGTTCGGATTCAGTTTAAATGGGCGCAGCTTTAAATTCTCACGCGCTCCTCAAGGATTTACAGAAAGCCCCAGCATCTACAGCCAAGCACTGAAACGAGAACTTGACAGTATACACATGCCAGTCAATACTGCACTGCTTCAATATGTCGATGATCTGCTGATCACCGCGAGAAGCGAGCCAGAATGTGAAAAAGCTTCTCTGACAGTTTTACATTTCCTAGCCGACAAGGGGCACAAGGTGTCCCCTTCTAAGCTGCAATTCTGTGTTCAGCGAGTTATTTATCTTGGTCACTCGCTGTCCAAGGAGGGAAGGCAGCTTACACCAGATCGCATCCAGTTAATTGCTAACATGTCAATACCCCAGACACAAAAGGAGGTGCGGGCTTTCATAGGCCTCACTTCATATTGTAGGCAGTGGATCCCTCAGTACGCATTTCTAGCAAAACCACTCATTCAGTTAACCACACAGGAGGCAGCCACATCGACTGTTCTCCCTTGGACTCAGGAACATACACAAGCTTTTGAAAGCCTAAAGGAAGCCTTATGTCAAGCACCTGTTTTAGCAACACCATGTTATAGCAAACCTTTTACACTCTTTGTTACAGAACGCGAAGGTACTGCCTTGTCAGTACTCACTCAGGATCAAGCAGGATCACGCAAGCCATGTGCTTATTTTTCCAGTACATTAGATCCCGTAGCTCAGGCTTTGCCTGCATGCCTGAAATCAGTGGCAGCGACAGCTTTAGCAATCAGACAAAGCGATGCCATAGTATTAGGACACCCATTGACAGTACAAGTACCACATGCAGTAGAGGTTCTTGTGAACCGAACACAAACACAACACTTGACCATAGCAAGACTTACCGGTTATGAACTGACATTGTTTCAACCACACATAGAGATCCGACGGTGTAATACATTGAATCCTGCTACACTATTACCTGTAATTGGAACAGACCCACTAGCTCATGATTGTGTTGAAATCATTGAAATAAAGACGAAACCTAGACAAGACTTGACAGACGTTCCATTGTTAGATCCAGACCTGACGTTGTATGTAGACGGATCATGCATGAGAACAAGTAAAGGAGATTTAGTGGCCGCGTATGCAGTCACAACAGACACTGAAGTTATTGAGACACATTGTATAGATATTCTGTCAGCCCAAGCAGCAGAACTTATTGCTCTAACGCAAGCCTGTATTCAAGCCACAAATAAGAAAGTTAATATATACACTGACTCACGTTATGCATTCGGAGTTGTACACGACTTCGGCGTGCTGTGGCGAGAGAGAGGTTATCTAACGTCCCATGGTGCCCACATTCAGCACGGACCCCTCATTCATGCCTTGTTAGACGCAATACATCTACCCACTGCTATATCGATTATGAAATGTAAAGCACACACGAAGGTTACTGATACCATTTCTCAAGGAAATGATTTAGCTGACAGAACAGCTAAACAGACTGCTCAGAATCGCACATTAGACATGACAAAGCCAATAGTTCAGACCCCAACACAGTGTATGACAATTAAGGATCCCGCACTTGACGTAATTGACATACAGACACATGCCACAGCAGAAGAAATAAAGAAGTGGACTGAACTAGGAGGGATCCAGACAGATCAAGGATGGATGACGAAGGAGAAATCTGTATGGTTTCTCCCTGATTCCATGGTTCAAGCCATTATAGCTACAGTTCACAGTCCAGCACATTTAGGAGAGAAGGCTATGCTAGCCAGCATTCAGCACATTTGGTTCAACAAACATTTACGAGCAGCAGCTAAACAAAAAGTTCGTACCTGTATGATATGTTGTCAGTTTAATCCAGGAAAGAGTGTTCCCGTAGAGCAGGGTGGATTTCAGCCTCCTGACCATCCTTTTGAAGTCCTCCAGATGGATTATATTCAGATGGAACGTTGTCGAGGATTCAAATATGTCCTCGTAGTTGTCTGCGCTCTCTCCCGTTGGACAGAGGCGTATCCCGTATCAGATTACACTGCCCCGACTACTGCCAAGCAGCTAGTTCGAGAATTCTTCCCACGGTACGGTTTACCACGTGTTGTATATTCAGATAACGGTCAGCCTTTCTCATCCGAATTAATGAAACATGTCTCACTCTTGTTGGGATATCAGTGGAAATTCCACTGTGTCCGACACCCCGAGGCAGCAGGTCTCGTAGAAAGACATAACCAGACACTGAAAATCAGATTGTCCAAAATATGTAGAGAGAAAGGTGTCGACTGGATAGTAGCATTACCAGTTGCACTCTTTTACATGAGAATGGTAGCGCACTCTAGAACAGGGCTATCCCCGTATGAGGTGATCTTTGGTAGACCACCGAATATGTGGGGGACGCCTATACCACGTAAAATAACTGATGTTGACTGTAATATGCTGACAGATTACCTGGCTTCCTTGATGTCTGCACTACAATCTTCTCGTTCACAGGTAGCTGCAGCCTTTCCCGACAACACTGAGGCGAAACCCCATGACGTTGTTCCGGGTAATCTTGTCTTTGTGAGAAACTTCGACAGGAAAAGTCAATTGGAGCCCAGGTGGAAAGCACCCAAGTTGGTCCTGTTGACCACAAGAACAGCCGTGAAGATCGAGGGACGAAAAGGGTGGATTCATTCAAGTCACGTCAAAAAATTTCATGGACTTCCTCCTGACACAGACAGTACTGCCCGTGTGTCTTCCCCCATTGACTCAAAGCTACCTTTGGCTGAGGCCAGTAGCACCGAACTCTATAAACAGAAACTCAGGTCCAGATCTAAACTGTCGGACGATTTGATTGTTTAAGTCCTCTCCAAGGTGAAGCGGTTGAATCTGTCCCGACATGTACCCCTTAGGTCTGAATCACGTAGAGTCCAGAATCATAATGAAACGACATGCTTATTGTAAATTACTGCGTAACCACTGTATTGTGACTTTATTAATTTTGTCTTCCTTGAGTTTTTTAATAGTTACTGCAAGTATATTGTTGCATATGTATTATCCTGTTTCTAAACGTGTTTTCAATATAACTGATGAACATTCTTTTAGTGACCTACCGCCACATGAATTATCCTATAGACTTGCGCTGCGCAATAACACATTCATTAGTATGTTACATCATTCCCATCAGACTAGTAATGCGACCAATTGTTGGGTGTGTGGCCGACTTCCTCCCTATCAGAATAACAAAGGAGTTCTGCCTTTCTTTCCACATCCATTCACACACAATGGCTCCTGTGGAGCATGGTTTAGTTTATTAAATTCCATAGACCCAGACACAGCAGTTTATCAACAACATTGGATATGGGGAAATCTGAATCTAGTTTTATTCAAAGTCTGTCACCCTAATAAGGAGGGTCACCCCAGTAGAACAGGAACTGATTTAGAAAATGAAGTGTATAAATTAGGTAATTTTACGCCTAATCTTATGATTTTGAATGTCAAATCCGAAGTTGAACTAATTCTGCCCACTATGTCAGTATTTCCAGTAAAGGGTGAATTATGTGTAAGAAAAGTTGGTTCCATACATATGGGCCATAGCCAATGCGTTACTACAGTAGAATATAGTGATCAAGGTAAATCTTCATTTAGAGCTTCTCGCCATTCTTACTTCATATGTGGTCAGACGGCATATATGCGTCTGCCTCTAGATTGGGATGGTACCTGTTACATCGCATTCCTTTTGCCACCTGTTTTCCTAGCTCCCCCTGATTATTATCGAAATGTTCATTTAGTACACAATAGAGAGCAAAGAGATCTCCCAGTTGTCGATTATACTGAGACAGCATGGGACAAGTATGTAGATTTCAATAAAGGTATCTTTCCCTATATAGGTACAATATCAAATAGTAAGCTGATACGTAGACTCACCAAGACTCTTGAAGCTGTAGTAAACGAGACTATAGCCGCCCTAGGCAATCTGACAGAGGAACAATCAGTGATGAGAATTGTTGTTCTCCAGAATCGTCTTGTCCTTGACGTCATCCTGGCCGATAGGGGCGGAGCTTGCAGGGTCATCGGATCCAGCTGCTGCATATTCATACCAGAAAATTCGCCATCTGTATATAAAGCTATAACACGCCTTCATAAGATTGTAAGCCAGATACACGAGAATCCAGGCACTTGGACGTGGTCCGGGTGGTTTTGGAGTGTGATATCAGCCTGGGGATGGAGAGTTCTATCCTTCCTAGGTATTGGCCTTCTTATGCTCTTCAGTTGTTGTCTATGCCTGCAATGTGGACCAGCGATTTGTGGTCTGTGTGCCACATCGTGTATTCCACATCAAGGTTTTCGCTCAAGATCCCGGAAGAAGAAAGAAGAAGAAATGATGCTCCATGAGCAAATCAATGGAATGATGAAGATTGATGTCTCGTGAAGGGCAAGAAGGGGACAAGGAGGGAATGTGGAAATGTGGATTTTCCTGATCAGTTATGTCCCCTATCTTGGACCCCAACGGTTTTATATGCATGTTACAAGTACATGTATGTTCCCTCCAGTTCCAGTTTCTAAGACGCAAACATATGTGTGTCTACCGTCAACATGTTCTCTGTCAGATCCGCCATCAATGGGCTGGATATTCGATTCCTAAGTATGAAAGGCCACCGACTTTATATGGCTAAGTTACTTCATTTTTACAGTTCAGGCGAGTAGGCCCGATTCTGTCCTCAAAGCCTTTCCCTGCTCTCTGTCTCTGACAGCTTCAGCTTGAGCTCGCATCTGTATCCATGAACTTTGTCCTACTCCCTGTGCAGCTAACGGTGCCTGCCTCGGCCAGTTTTCGCCTGTCTGCCAAGAAGTTGTATTTCACCTTCGAATTATCTATTTTGCTCTCCAGCCGATGCATTCCTGTCCAGTGATTTAGGTAAACATTTCCTTTGGCTCACAAGCAGAGGACTCAGCCTTTCCGTCCTCCTGCAAGTGATTCATAGCCCTGTTGCCATGGAAAGTTTTCTGCCCCTCGCATCTCATATAGACACTTAGACGCTTGTACACGCACACAGTCAGTATAGAATAGATTCTGTCCGAGAGTCTCTTCCTTGTGGATAACATAGTTCTTTAAACATAGGATGTTAGATATGATTTGGGATTAGGTTGACTTGACCCCAGACTTCTCGTCTCCACATGTAGAGCTAAATGTCAAGTCCCCTTCACCCCCTAGTTGCACGTCAATTACACGTCATGCTGCCGCGCGCGCATCTATGCCAAGTATTATCTTATAGATCCACCTATGTCTGATAATTCTAACCAATCATGTTTCTTTTATTCCTTATTACGCCTAGTTTCGATTATGTCACTGTTTTGTCACTTTTCTTATCAAATGTTACGCCTTCTACATTCGTTTCATTGTAATGTACTTATTATAAAAATACATGTCTGTTAATGAATTATTGTACTTCACTTCCTGAACCCTCGTGGTGACGGAACCTGAGGGCCGCGACTCGAGTCGGCCATTTTGAATGGAATAAAGCCCATTAGAAAACCTCTTATACCACGGATTCTGCCTCTTGTTATTTTGAGCTATTTACTTTAATTTAAGATTCCATATGAAATTCAGTCCGGTAATATTTATTTTATTTACCACAGGCAGACAAAGAGGACACGTTTTTTAAATTACTCGTTCAGGCAAGTGTTAAAGATTTTTTTTTTTGTATTCCTTTGACCAAAATGGAGTCAGCAGAGACATACTTGTCAGTGGGCATTTGCCTCCAATGTTTGACTCACTACTACTGAAAAATCTATCATAATATTGATACGAGTTCAGTGTTTGCTTTGCAAGGGAAAATCGTCCCCGGAGTAAAGCAGCTCTACCGGAATGTTGCGTGTGAATGATCACAGGAAAAGTTTTTTTTTCCTCTTTGTATCTTGTGAAAGAATGAAGAAAGGGGTAAGGAAACGGCGACTATGTGCAATTTGTCTATTTACATTTGGGATTAGTAGTCTCAATTATGGAAGCAAATGCCACAATATGTGCTTTCAGATCTGGAGTCACTGGGGGAGCCGCACAGGTTTTTGAAAATTAATCTCTGGCCGCTGACGCACAAGGAAGGGAATAAATCACTCTTTATATATAGAAATGCGAGCGGCTAGACAGCACTGCAGCGAGTAACAAGAGAACCTGCTGTAATCAGGACCAGGCATGCGCAGAGTGTCACGGATTAATGCACTGAACGCTTGAGGTCGAGACATTCTGCATAGTGAACATACCATCCTATTGTAGACAGGACTCTGGGGGTCAGCAGACGTGTGAAAGCCATGATTGATAGGCAGTTTATCAGGGTCAGATTTTTCAGAGCGTCACGCTACACATTGAAAGTTTTGTGTACTGCCGGCAGTGATGTCCTTTTCAAGACACAGGGCATGAAACGTCATCACATTCCTACCGCAACATGGCAGGGGCGGAGCCAAGCTCTGAGATGGGCAGTGCTAGGGGACCTTCATTAGGGGTGGCCGCCTGGCCGGTAACATCAGCTACATTCAATCCACCTGGTAATACCGCTATGGCACAACAGCAAGGGTATTTACCCTCTCGTTTTTGATCCGGGTTCAGAATACCAGAGTAGGAAATGGGGAATAACATGCGGTGCCGTTCTGTTGATGGTTAAGACTCCTGCGCCCTATTATGATGCTGTTTTCTGTGACAGCTTAGAAGGGGGGAAGGGAGGGGTTGGGGCCTTATTTTTGGTATCATCAGCGCTTACAATAACTTGAAAATGTTCTAGGTTCTTGAATATTTCTGCTGACAGCCGAGCTTTGAAACTTATAGGCGCAGACCATCTTTACTGGCAGAGGAGACCCCCCAAACCTTTTCTCTTCAACAAGAAGATTGTTAGGCTGAGCAAAGGTCAGGCTGATAGACACCCTTCATGTTCAGGTCAGGCGTCCTACATGCGCTAAATTTGCAGGCACCCAGACTGCCTGAGCTGAACCTTTTCGGGCGGAGAATTTCACAGCTCTGTGGGTGTGACGTCCTCAGCCTGGCAAATATGTCTCGAGGCTCTCCCCTTCATGAGAAGGGGGAGAATCACTAATTGCCTCAGACCTGGACCCTTCAGTTTTAAGCCCTATAAAGCCCAGGGCCGAGTGACAGTCAGTGACACAACGCCACCGAATGGGGTGGGGTCAGCAGTCTCACTGAACCCATCCCACTCTATGACAAGTGAAGGACTGCCACCTCCTCTCATCAACTGACCTAAGGTCAGCTTTTGAGAGGAGGCAGCACTCCCATCCGTCCTGGGACCTCTGAGGCTTCCCTCCCGAGCTGCAGCACAGGTACGTTTTATGTTTTTGAATGTTTGGTGCATGTGTGTTTGTATGAATGGAATAATTTGTGAATTAATGATGTGAATGGATGTGTGTGCGTGTGTGTGAATGCATGGGTAAGAGTGAGTGTTTATGTGAGTGTGTTTCCTGCCCTCCCACCTTCCTGCTAAATTATCGTCCTCCACTGGGAACATAGGGCAGTAATGGGGACTTTGTGCTTCCGACCTCTGCTGTCAGAGAAACATGCATTAACTCAGAGATTTTTCATGTTAATGTAAGGGCTGTAGATGCTTAATAGAAGCACACAGCCCTTCTGATGTGGCTCAGCACAAAATAGGCCTCATTTTAAGGCCCATGGTATCATGGTGAGATGTGCCAGCTTATTTCAGAGCTGATAACTTGTTTTACTATGCACCTGAGGCTGAGGTCGAAGTGGACGGGATCTGTGGGGCACGACATGCCATATTTCTTTAATTTAACAGAAACAGTTCCCTTTCTTTTTGTTAAAGACAAGTGTGCCTGAGATGTCTCAGCTTTAGAAGAAGGGTGCGAGTATCATTTGCTGTCAAGCCATGGGGGGACAGACTGATAAACAAGAAACAAGCATTCTTTTAAGGTGCCTGATACTTCAAAGAAATGTAAGTGGGTGCAGTTGGTTAATCTGCACATGTAAAGGCTGCTTGGAAGCCTGTTTTGGATTTAATTGATGGACTCACATGAAGCTTCTTGGTGACAAAGATGTATTCCTTTTTAGAGGTATTGTGGGAGTGTTAACAGCTGAGCTGTGAAGTATGTGCTTTTAATGGACACAAAAAAAATGTTTGCCTTAGGCACAGTCTGCGTGTTACTAAAGTCTTTATTTTAAAATAACTTTTTTTCATCTTAAACCAAAATCTTTTTGCGTATTTTGTAGCATCCTATGGTATACTGTGTGTAATGCAATTTTAACATATTGACTTACATATTTACATTGCATTCTGCCACAGGCTGGTACCTCATGGCGCTAAAAATGCACAACACTATTCTCCACTGCACCAACTAGAATTCAATTCTGCGGTAACACAGATACACACAGCCACTGAAAAAGGGAAAAAGCACCTCTGGTTTAAGACACAATCATTTCTGTTCACCACTAGCTCTATATTTGTTTAAAATGGAGGGTCTACAAATGTAAGTTTTTTTGGTATAGAGAGAAAAAATATGCAGCAGAAAAAATAAAGCAATCTGTTTTGAGATAACAAAGATGGGAATTGATGTACCTGGCCCTTTTTGCAAGGTCAATGCCCAGCTTTTTAGGTCTCACAGATCTAGTGTTGCAGCGCGCATGCGCTGCTCGCTCTGCGAGGCATATTGTAGTAGGGTATGTTTTAGGAGTGGGGTTGAAGCCCCGCCCTATTTTTCATTGGCTGGCATCATCGTTTATGGTAAACGCTGGCTTCCGATTCAAAATGAGGCTTCTTTGTTGCCGCCCTGTCTCCTTTTGGGACGGCCCGTCCGGACTGGATCTTTCTTGCGGCGTTATACTGTCTCCTTTATTAGTCGAAAGGCACTATGTTTTGTGAGTCGCAACCTACGTGCTGGTTAAACAAGCAACATCAGAACAATGCTTATCCCCAACAGCCCTGTGCCTCGCATCTTCTGAAGGAGAGGGCAGGGGCGCGCAGTCACATGACCGCGTCTTGCAGCCAGCGCTTCCCGCGGGACCGGGATTTTTCCATTATTAACTTTGAGGTTAGCATTCCACCTTTGTACACATGGGCATGCGATTTGCATCACGTGGATAAATGCCAGTTAAAAAAAGATAACGCTGAAATTGGTAGCCAAACATGGCATTGGATTGCGTGGCAACAGTCTACTTCCTATGTGTCACAACACAGCCTGCTTCAATGCCACACATTGCTATCTGGCATTCAGTCTCAAATTACATTTTCTCGTTGACAGCCACGCATACAATCTGCTACTCTTTAGGAGACTGCCACACACTCGGCTCTCTGTTCCACTGACATCAGGCTGCATGTCGTGAAAATACTATGCACCACAGAGCATGATCACTCACGACCGTATGCTGCAAACCTAACCTTTGCCGCTAATACAGCCCTCACCTACTCTTTAACCCCCTCGTAGAGGGATCCTCAGTGGGAACTCAGCAGTTGGGAGGCGAGGAGATTAACTGTCATTAATCACCTTGTCTCCTCACAACAGAAATCTAAATTGGATCTAGCTACAGCAATCCTGGCGTTCATCACATGCTCACCCAGGCTTGCCTGAGGCCGAATGTTGGAGTTCTGAGGACATTATATTCTGGTGTATCAGCATTTATGTTCCGGTGCAACAGTGTCTAGCTCTCATTAGAGGAATAACCCAAATGGCACCATAGCACCTACGTACATCACGTTATCAGCGCAGCAGTCCTCCTTTGAATTCCTGCTGTGTAAACTTAGTTGGCGGTGTCTGTCCACTCTGCCCAGGAGCCCAGGTGGTAGATGTTCGTTGGAGCTCATGGGCACGATGATTTGGAGACCGGGGTTACCATCCAGGGCAGGAGGGGCGAATGAGTGGAGGTCCTTATGGCTGGATATCGATGAAGGGAAAGGGAGGAAGGACTGGCGATGGGCGGAATCAGTAGACATGTCTTCTTCTAGCAAAAGGTTGCCTTAGAGGAATCGGGATAAAGTTGGGTGTCAGAGAGCACATCATCTCTCGCGGAGCCAGGTACGCACCACTGTGCTTTACTTTATGCCCGTTGGCAGTGAAAGCACTTGCGCTTCAGTGAATGAGCAAGGTGTGCCCAGCCTGTGTTAAGCACTCCAGTGAGTGTGCACCGACTGAGGATGCCCAGCATGTACTCAGGGCACAAGTCGGGGAACAACGCAGGTACATAGTCATTTACAATGCAAATAGTTAAAAAGTCTCATTGCCTTCTGTTGCTGAACTCACATTTTGGTGAGAGTACAACTCTTGGCACTCCTTCCCTGCTAACCAAAGTAATGTGCTTGTGCGTTCTCCCTAAAACATGGTCACACAGGACGATACCTAATTAGCACATTTAATTTACATCTAAGTTCCAGGAAAATGATACTACATGCAACCAGGGCCTGTAACTTAAATGCTACTTGTGTAGAGCAGCACTCCTTGTGCCACCCCCTAAAATAGCACTGTAAAACCTGTCTAAGACCTCCCACTTAAGCCTGTGTGTGCAGTTTTAAACTGCCATTTCAACATAGCAAAATAAACCTTTTGCCAGGCTTAAACATTAATAGTTATAAATCACCCCTAAAGTAGACCCTAAATGCTCATTCGACATTGTATGTTGTATTTAAAAAGTAAGACAAGCGTATTTACCTTTTACACATCCTGGTAATGATAAACTCCTAAAGTCATTTTTACGTCAGTAAGGCATATCTCTTCCATAACACCTGGTTACCTTATTACATTTAATGAGTGCTTACTTCAGATTGGTAGCAGATAGGCAAATGCTGTTTACACTCAAAATGAATTGTAATTTAAAATCCGCTTTAATAATGCAGTTGGGTTTTAAGTTGCAATTTTGAAAAAGTACCTTTTAGAAAGTTGACATTTTTGTGCCTAAACCAAATGTGCCTTACTGGGAGTGTTCAGCGTCATATGACTTTGAATGGCTCACCTGTGGTGTTTTGTGTATGTCTCCCAGATATTGTCACAAAAGGCCTTGGGTGTGGGGCTTTTCTGAGCATTATGTCCTGCGGATGGCACCCAACTTTGCAACTTTCCTCAACTTCAAAGGGACAGCCACAGGGCTAGCCCACACCCTTCCTGACTTTTAAGGGCCTCCTGTCCTGAAAATGCAGCTCACACTTAGGACTGCCTGTCTTTTGTTGAACCTAGCCGGTTTGGAGCCAAACTGAGGAAACAGGGAAGATGAGACAAAGGAGGCATCCCTTACCAACGGGCTGGCAGTAGCAGCAGACCATATGTACAGTGATATAGATCTATGGCTTGGTAAATCCACACCTTGATACCCTCTCTATGATGACAGATATTGAACTGGTACAGCGCAGTGCAGCACACATTAGATATAACTGCCTAACATAGAACGTTAGGGGCCTAGGAGACCCCTGCAAAAGACAACACATATTAGCCTATCTGGATAGACACGACATCCACATTGCCCTTTTACAGGAATCCCACTAAGTAGACTCCACATGCTCTCCCTTTGCGCCTCATTGACCCTCACACTGGCTAGTTTCTACATACTTTTCATACTCAAGGGGCACCATCACTCTAATCCACAAAGGAACACTGTACATCCCACAAGGATCTCTTAACAACCCTCAGGGATGCTATACATTGATGTGGGGTAGAATGGCCCTCACACCAGTCACCATAGTTAATTGCTATGGACCAAACACCAATGATGCCGCCTTTTTTGAAAGGCGGTGGGGGAAGATAGTAGACCTTGGTTACACCATTATACTCTGGGGAGAGCACTTTAATCTTGCATTGAATGTGCCTTTAGCTAGATCCCATTCCCTAGCCACCTACCACACCTCTGCTGCTTGTCATATTTGTGACATAATGAAGGTACAGGTGCCACTGGGCACTTGGAGGCCACTCTGCGCTAAGGTGAAAGAGGGCACCTTCTACTCTGGGGTACATAATAGTTGGTCTAGCCTGGATTACTGGCTTATATCTAGAGGACTGGGTACAATGATACACAGGATCACACATTTGACACTCATCTATGCGGACCACTTCCCAGTCCTACTAGAGCTGTGTCCCCTGGACAACCCAGCCCCACATGCCACATGGAGACTCTCCCCTACAGTTTTGCTGGACACACTGTTCCGAGAGGAACTGAGGCAGGAGATAATTTACTTTTTTGACAGAAACAAAGACTCTGTCCCAGAAGTGGGAATTGTCTGGGAAGCCTTCAAAGTCACGGTGCCCGGCGTGTGTATAGTCAAAAGTGGAGGTGTCTTACAAACTATTAGAGACCACTTCCATACAGTAGAGAGAGGGAGATCAAGGCTCAGTTGGGCTCCTCCAAAGACCCTGATGTGTCTAAAAGATCAGAATAGCTATGACAGGATTACAGGAGACAACTGAAAGAGAATGCCTATACCCTGGCAAATACGCCAGGGTGCGGGCATATGGGAAGGGGGCCATCTAGGACACAGGCTTGCAACATTGACACATAAACCACTCTTCACTAATGGCATCCTTGAAATTCGAGAAAGAGAAGACTAGATGGTTAGAGACACACTCAACATTCTACATGTCTTTTCCACCTTCTATGAAAACTTGCATACATCTCGTCAGGTGCGAGGAGTAGACATAAATGAATAGCTAGAGGAGGTAGCGTTGGGCTTGTTAAACGACATGCAATGAGAGTTTTTGGCTGAGGATATCGAAGACGATGAAATAAGGGAAGCAATTATGCATTTACAAACTGGTAAATCCCCCAGACCTGATGACCTCCTTGCAGACTTTTACAAGACGTATATTGGTGTGCTAATGCCAATCCGGAAATCTGTCTTTCAGGAGGAGAAAAGGTCCCCCATGAGGGAAGCAAAAAGTATCACTCTGCTCAAATGGGGAAAACCCCTGATAACTGTGAGTCCTACCGGCCCATATCACTTATCAATTGCAATGCCAAAATCCTTGCAAAAATGTCAGTGAATCGCCTTAGCCTTCTAAAGTCCTTTCTGGTCAGACCGGACCAATCAGGTTCTATTCCTGGGCAGTCTACATCATACAATATGCACACTTTTTTGCACTCCTACAGGATATAGATCCAGATGTTGCAGCGGTGGTGATGTTCCTTGATGCCACTGAGGCATTCGATTAGCTTGAATGGGATTATTTGATGACCGCCCTCTGGTGCATAGGATACCCCTCGCCTTTCTAGGCCTAGATTGCCCTCCTTTACTCCCAACTGACGGCCAGGGTGCAGACCAACTAAGACATCTCCACCCCGTTCCCCATCACAAGGGGCACTCAACAGGGGTGTCCCCTATCACTGTTGCTCTTCGCTCTAATGGTGGAGCCCCTAGCTGCCAAGCTTCGGCAATATCACAGCTAATGTGCGATCAGGTATCCCACTAGACACTTGCTGGTATCATTATACGCTGATGATATCACGTTATACTTGAGGGACCCACAGGACAGCTTCAATGGGGTACTGCATGAATTTGTACATTTGGGGGGCTGTCAGGCATTTAAATTAACTGGGAAAAATCCAATGTATTTCCCCTTACCCCAGCCACATAATGATTTCACCCCGGCTTTCCATTGATATGGTGTTATACTGTGCTCAGAAACTTGGGGATAGTGGTGTTGCAGGATAGGAAGGAGAATATTCAAGCTAACTATAGCACAAATCTCTCCGCTATAACAGATATCATTACTCGCTATATATCGCTAGCCCTTTGCCATGGCGGGACGTGTTTCCCTCATGAAAATGGTCATACTCCTGAACTCATATCTATTTCTTAACATTTCTTATCCGCCATGGTGACACTTTTTTAAGACATTAAAAATGCAGCTAATATGACTGGCATGGGCGGAGAAGCAACCCCATGTTCAATGGCAAATACTTACAAAGTCCTTTTACAGGGAGGGGGCACTTTGAAGTACCAGACATGGAACTCTACCATTTGTGTGCCCAAGCGGATTATGCCATACACTGGTACAGGTCTACCCCTTTTTTTACCACACATTGCCATAGAACAGGGAGACATGGCATTGATACCCCATCTTCCTACTTGGTGTCACAGACACCATCCTCGGACTCAACGGTTGCCTGCACATTTGGGGCATGGAGCAAACTGGCTCAGAACCTTGCTAAACCCATGCTCTACTTCCTGTTAATTCCTATATACTATCACCCATCCTTTCCAGTAGAACATGAAACATCATGTAGACACATGCTTCAAAAAGTTGGGGTTTCCATCTGAGGTGATCCCTACTCTGAAGATATATCTATTACCCATGAAAAATTACTTACCAAGCAGCTGCTGACCTCGTTGGGTCTCTTCCTTTATATCCGGTTGCAACATAATGTAAAAGCTGCTATGCCTGATCTTCCTTTAGAACCACCCATCCTCGACACCATACATACGCTGCTCAAACCTGCACTCAGAGACATCTAGTCTCCATCTTATATCATATGGACCAGATCGAGGCACCAATCCTAACTGGGTGCATCTACACAGGTTGGGAACTGGGTACACCCCTCACAGACGAGCAATGACAGGACTGCTGTCTGCAGACAGAGGAATTGCCTCTAGCGGCAGGCTTCCAATCATATATAAAAAAATTCTACATAGAATGTATTACACGCCTGTCAGACTGCACTGCTATCATCTCCTTCCAGATGACAATTATATCCATTGTGGCATGGAGAGAGCAGACTTCCTCCACCTTGCATGGACATGTGGCCCGATACAGGCCTATTGGCAGGAGGTCCCTACCGCCCTTTCACTCATGATCAACCAAACGGTCAATCTGACCCAGCTAATGGCACTATTGGGACATACAATAGATGAAGGGCCCAGTTTCAGAAAATATGTGGCACTCTGCCTATTACTAGCTAAACAAAGGATTGCGTAGAGATGGGGAAGGGGGGCACTAAAATATAAAGAATGGCTAATTGATCTAATCTAGTGCAAGGATCAACTGACCACTTATGTTAAACTGCGTCCTCCTGGCTCTAGGCCCAAAGACATTTGGTAATCCTTACACAATTACCTCCTGGCTCAAACATCTGAAACCACTGATAAAACTTCCCCACGCTCCCATCCTGGGTAATCACCATAGTCTATTGTCAAATGGGGAAGGGAGAAGAGAAGGGTGGGGGGGAGAACAAATGCAGCTATGTCTTGTGTCGTGCAACGCTTATTACTACCTAACATGGATGGAGTCCTGATAGAAACACACGCCTCTTACATGCAAGTGTCCCTTCTACAATAAATATGGCTGTATTCACAAATTACACGACCCTCAGATATACACTACTGTTAGCACATGTATGTTGGCGTTAAAGGTAAATTGGCAAATACACAAACTGCAAAAGATGTTGAGATGATTGTTTGTTAACTGTTGTTGGCAGCACAAGCTAATGTATTTTGAAAATCGATAAAGAAACTTCTCCCTCAAAAAAGTCAAGATATTGGAAAATTCACATCCTTTTTTAATCGCCAATTTACATCTTGGCGTATGCACATTATGTCATGATTTTTTTTTTACATGCTCTCAAATGAATACTCTCATTACCAAAACCCATAATCAATCCAACCAGCCTGCCAGATATATAAGATCTCATTGAGTCAACAAAATAAGGACTCAATAGAGCAACATACATTGATTTATGAATAACTTAATTTTTCACCAAGTGGGGGAGCTGCTTTCTGAAATGTTAGAAATAAATAGGGAATTTCTGGCCTACTATCAAACACTACACAAATCTGAAGTTCAATACCCCAATATAGCCAATGCCATCAAGTATTTAGGTACATGCCTATTTCTATGTTAGGAAGAGCTACTATTATTAAGATTATCATCTTCCTCAAACAGCGGTATTTGTCTAGAGGCATTTCAATATTTTTGTCAGTTTACTTTGTCCAAACAATTAGAAAGCTTAGTTACATTGCCAATTTGGGCGAGTCACAAGCCACAGAGAGCAATTAACCCATTTTATCTACCCATACACAGAGGTGATGGGCTTTACCCAATCTGCTGTACTATTATTGGGCTGCTCTATGTGCACGACTCACTAGATTTACACATACTACTAATCCCAAAACTGTTTATGTTGAAGCTATTCTGGATAACTCGCCTAAATATCATTTGTTACGATTTCCAGACCCCTGGTACCATCTGAAACATGTCAAATTCAAATCCCTACAATATCTTTCCAGTTAACTATATTAGTGGGGTTTGTGTGTTGGACCTTGTTAAGCTTGCCCCTTCGTCCCTCTTGTTTGATACCGCCGTGGCTCAGTATCTCCAATACGTTCAAAGGTTCCCCATTGCATGGTTATTCTACACTTGAACAACTGGCAACCAATCAGATGGATGTACCCAAGGGCTCCCATGGCTCCGAGTCACTTTCATACATCTACTATTCTATCAGGGACCATTGAAATAATTTCAGCAAATCAGAGATGAATTTGATATCAATGTTTTACAATTCTTTACATTTCTACAACAAAGGGGATTTTATCTTGTAAAACAACTAGATACCCCATTTCATTGGATTTCCTACCCCAAATCTGCAAGGTATTTTTACAAAAAAATAAAACTAGAATTGCTGATTACTAGTCCCTATTTATAGAACACGAGCTTGAGCACCTTGTCACTGGGCTCTAAAATGGCCCAGGTGGTTTGGAGTTGACAACTCTCCAACACAACTTTGGACTCCATTAAAATGACTAGCAGATCAAACAGTATTCTTAGATATCGGTTATAACATGATCACAAACTGTTTGATTTCTATAATCTCCAGATAAGTTGAATAAATGGGATCTTTCGTCAACCTACCTATAGCACAGGTATAGCACACTGGTCGCGGGAAACAGCGTTTACAACGCTGTCATTACATCGCGCTACTATTACAACGAGGTCGTTACAGCGACCGTGTTGTTAGTACACGATGCATTTACATCGCAAGTCATTACAACGACTTGCACTAGGGGAGCTGAGGTATTTGAAATGAATTCCAACACCTTCCCTACTGTTGCGCAAACTGGAGTAGTAATAGTAATTAATACTATTCCGAAGTCCAGCGTGCCCCCTAGTGCAAGTCGTTGTAATGGCTTGCTATGTAAATACATTGTGTACTAACAACGCGGTTGTTGTAAAGACCGCGCTGTGAAAGCACGCAATGTAATGCATCGCGATGTAAAGAGCCATATTCACTTGTTGCAGACGGGTTACATATTAAGCCTGGGCGTTGAACTACGCTCCATTCGCGGAGCTTGCGAAGTTTAGGCAACTTCGCAATTCGCGTAGAGCGCGAAGTTCCAGATTGCTACGCAATCTAGCGCGTAGCGTAGTACTTTTGCTTCCTCGCGCGCTCAATATTCATTGTTGCGCACGATTCTGCGATCGCCATCTTGCTTTTCTGTCCGTTCGCGAGCGCCACGAGATTTGTAATATGGCTGCCCAAGCCCGCGAGAGGGTGTGATTGCGAACACGTCAATCGGGCGCGCGAGCTGGCTTCCGGTGGCTGTCTTGGTAAGATTGAGATCCCGTACATGCAAAAACTACAATCTGGCGAAGAATATCTCGCGAGCTTCATAAAACCTTCTCTAAAATGATCATTTTGCTCAGAATAACTCCTCAGATTGTGATTTTGCTGTAGTCTTTTGTGTAAGGAGGAGTCCTTTAATTATTTTAACTCTTTTTTTCAAGAGGAAGGAAGTGCCCCTGAGTCTACAACTTCTTGTTCCTGTCCAGCAGGCTCCTCCCAGTGCTTTGTGCATGTGCTGTTCACTTTCATTTGGATTTGGAGCTGGAAGGTGCACTTTTTGTGTCTGTCTGCTGCATCATACCATTGGATTGGATTTATTTGAGGACTTTTTGATTTGAGATTTAATTTACTGCAAGTAAGTTGGAGAATTGGTGTGTTTGTTTCATTGGGGCTTGTTTGTACCTACATTTTTCTGGGATTTTCATTGTTTTTTAAAATTATTGTTGTGGCGGGTGGTCTGTACTTTCAATAGGGGCCTAGTTGTTTTTCTCTGCAATTTGTGTCAGTAGGGTACCCATGGGTCCATGTTTCGTGGTGTCTGTAGAATTTTCAACATCATGTAGGGCATGGATGGCATAGGATTGAAATGCTAAATGTGGCTCTGGTGTATTTGATTGTTGGTGTGTGTGTGTGTGTGAAATACCTTTGTTGGATGTGTGTGCTTGATGTGTAACTTCTTTCCAATCCTTTCAGAGCCCTGTTGATTTTCATTTTTGGATTAAAGCTGTGTTGTTTAGCAGGTCTCCTTTGTCCCGTCATCTATTATAGGCCTGCTTCAGTTCATTTTTTCCCATGGCCTGTTGTGACTGTGAGTGCCCATGTGGCTTGTGGCAATTTTGTGGTGGTAGTTTAGTAGTGTGTGCTTCTTTTTCCATAAAGGCCTGCATTTCTTTTCTTTGTTCCCCTTGGCTTATGCTTGTTGTTGTTGTGTCCTCCTGGCCATGTGTGTGGCGGCCATTTTGTGAAGGCAGGCATTGTGCTTTTGCCATAGGCTTACGTGACTGTTCCAAGCTTGTGGCCTAGTCTGCCAGTAGGTCCAGAGTTAGTCAGCCTCAAATCTTTGGTGCGTTATTTAAATGTACAGTTTGTGTTGTCTGTTGATTTTTTTTTTACACCATGGATGGCTTTGAATTTTATTGGAAAAGGTGTTTTTTGGGGTGGAATAGCAGTTTTTGGGTGTATGTTAAATAAATAGGGCTTTTCAGCCAGTAGGTAACCCTAGGGATTCAGCTTGCGTACTTTCGGTAACTCTGCACAGCGCGACAATGCGGACTTACAGTTTTCGGCATTTTCGTGCTCTCAATATGCGTGTTCGTGCACGCGATAAAGCATTTTTGTGCAGTTCGCGATCCCGAACACGCAGCATTTACAATCTGGCAAACAATATCTCGCGAGCAACATAAATCCATTTCGAAAACGCTGATTTTGTGCATTTAACTAAAAAAACTCCTCAGGTTGTCATTCAGCTGTAGTTTTGGAGCACGGAGAAGCTTTTATTTTTTTAAAATATTTTTTATGAGACTAAGTAAGTTCCACAGACACTACAACTTCCTGTTCCTGTCCTTTGTAATCACTTTTTGGTTATTATTGTGGTGGGTGGCCTGAGCATGTGTGTGGCGGCCATTTTAGGAAGGCAGGCATTGTGCTTTTGCCATAGGCGTACATTGATTGTCTTCTATTTCTTGTTGTTGTGGGTGTGTGGCGGCCATTTTGTGGAGCCATCCAAGCAGTGTGCTTGCTTTTGCCATTCTGTTCCAAGCTTGTGGCCTAGTCTGCCAGTACGCCCAGAGGTAGTCATGTTGTAGACTTGTAAAGCGCACAGCTACCCCAGCAACGGGGCGTCCCGGCGCTGTAGACCGCTGGGGAACCCGTCCTGGCTATCCCTGTGAGATGGTCCCTTTCTGGGTATCTCCAAGGTGAAACCAGGCATCCCCGGCGTCTGTGGGGGGCCGTTGTAGAGATGAGGCAAGCTTAATGCCCAGAGTTGCCGAGTGTGTTCCTGGTTAGAGTAGGTACCGAGGCGAGAATTATCGAGTCCGTTTTGACCCTGGTCCACGACCCTGCCGCGTCGGGAATTGAACCCTGGTCCATGGCCGATTCTCTGCTTACGGGTCTGCCGCCTCTAACTAGTGAGCCACACCTCTCCACAAGTCATCCTCAAGTCTTTGGTGCATTATTTAAATTTACATTTTGTGTTGTGTGTTGAATTATTTTTTTACACCGTGTATGGCTTTGGGTTTCATTGCAAAAGGTTTTTTTTGGGGTGGGATAGCAGTTTTTGGGTGTGTGTTAAATAAATAGGGCTTTACAGCCAGTAGGTAACCCTAGGGATTCAGCTCGCGTACTTTCGGTAACTCTGCACAGCGCGACAACGCGGACTTACAGTTTTCGGCATTTTTGCGCTCTCAATATGCGTGTTCGCGCACGCGATAAAGCATTTTTGTACAGTTCGCGATCCCGAACACGCAGCATTTGCAATCTGGCAAACAATATCTCGCGAGCAACATAAATCCATCTCAAAAACGCCGAGTTTGTGCATTTTGCTAAAAAAACTCCTCAGGTTGTCATTGAGCTGTAGTTTTGGAGCACGGAGAAGCTTTTATTTAAAAAAAAATATTTTTTATGAGAGTAAGTAAGTTCCACAGACACTACAACTTCCTGTTCCTGTCCTTTGTAATCACTTTTTGGTTATTATTGTGGTGGGTGGCCTGAGCCTGTGTGGCGGCCATTTTGTGGAGGCAGGCATTGTGCTTTTGCAATAGGCCTGCATTGTCTGTCTTGTATTCCTGACCATTTCTAGTTTTTGTGAGTGGCCTGGCCATGTGGTGGCGGCCATTTTGTGGTACCAGCCACTGTGCTTTTTCCATAGGCCTCCAAGCTTGTGGCCTAGTTGTACAGTAGGCCCAGGGGTACTACTCATCAATCATCACGGGTGCATGGAATTTAAACAACTGTTTTTATAACAACTAACAGGAGGTGCTCAGTCTGATCATGAAGAACAGACAGCCACTGACCGCTGTGAAGAATGCTTAGAAACCTCTTCAGATAATTTGATCATCACCAAGCACGAGCTAAGAGTCCATGAGCCCACCCTTACTGGCGGAGCTTCGTCATCTGGGCCTCTAGGAGATCTAGATCTAGGGCCACAGTCTTGAGCCACCTGGACCTGCTGGGTACCTGACCTGACGTTCCTTAGAAGGGCTCTTGCCAAGGTGTATGTTCAAACCATATGAACTCTAGTGACGTGCAGTGCTCTAGTGTAAGTGAAAATTAAAAATGGCTACCTGGGCAAAACATAAATTTATTAACAATTGTCCAAGTGTCATACTTAAAAGAACCTAATAGTCTGGAAAAAAAATTGACTATTTCCTGGCTAAGTCTATAGCGGTCGACATGTTTCAGCCGAATTGGTCAGTTGACCCGGCTTTCTTCAGGACCTAGATGTAATCGAGTAAAGGGTACTGCAGGATAAACACAATTTGTGCAAAAAATAGTGTGAAACAATACCCAAAAGAAGGTATAATATTCAGGTAAGCATGTGGCAATTGCCACCCTACCAGTACAAGCGAACCTCGTGCTTGAAGGTAAGAGCTACCTCTTCTTTCCTGAAAAAAATTCCAAAAGATCAAACCATCAAAAAAGCATCTCCACATAAATCACAGTACCAGCGGCTACTATTCAGCAGTGCCCATTATGCCCTGCTCAAATCGCGAAAAACACAAAAAGTAGTTCCATGCAAAAAAGATTTGAAGAAAACTATACTTGACTTACCCAGCTTTATGTGGGAGAAAAACCTCACCTCACCCGGCTGACTGCTTGGAGATGGAGGCACCGCTCTGTTTGTATGTAAAGTAAAACAGAAAATTTGCATACTCATACTAGTCTGTCTGCATACTTTGCATGTAAATCAAACACTTTAATTAACCTAAAAAAATCAAAAACTAAACAACACTCAATCCCTAATAGGTGCAATTCTGCAGGTAGATGGACAAGATGTCCTTCCTGAAACCTCAGTCTTAATTAAGCACTCGTGCATTTTAAAATAATAAAAATATCTCAAACTGTGTGGTTGGATGTATGACGTTACAACGCACACTTTTACAACGCATGCACTTACAACGCATTTTTTACAACGCAAAATCCATTACAACGCACTACACTTACAACGCATGACACTACAACGCATTTTTAAAAACTACCTTTACAACGCATACCATTACAACGCATAATATTAAATTGCATTTAAGGTAAGTATTAGATAGTATAGGGGTAAAAATTACTATTCTAACTCCAGGGGGTGCAACAGTAGGGTAAGTGTTGGATAGTATAGGGGTAAAAATTACTATTCTAACTCCAGGGGGTGCAACAGTAGGGTAAGTGTTGGATAGTATAGGGGTAAAAATTACTATTCTAACTCCAGGGGGTGCAACAGTAGGGTAAGTGTTGGATAGTATAGGGGTAAAAATTGCTATTCTAACTCCAGGGGGTGCAACAGTAGGGTAAGTGTTGGATAGTATAGGGGTAAAAATTGCTATTCTAACTCCAGGGGGTGCAACAGTAGGGTAAGTGTTGGATAGTATAGGGGTAAAAATTGCTATTCTAACTCCAGGGGGTGCAACAGTAGGGTAAGTGTTGAATAGTATAGGGGTAAAATTACTATTCTAACTCCAGGGGGTGCAACAGTAGGGTAAGTGTTGGATAGTATAGGGGTAAAAATTACTATTCTAACTCCAGGGGGTGCAACAGTAGGGTAAGTGTTGGATAGTATAGGGGTAAAAATTACTATTCTAACTCCAGGGGGTGCAACAGTAGGGTAAGTGTTGGATAGTATAGGGGTAAAAATTACTATTCTAACTCCAGGGGGTGCAACAGTAGGGTAAGTGTTGGATAGTATAGGGGTAAAAATTACTATTCTAACTCCAGGGGGTGCAACAGTAGGGTAAGTGTTGGATAGTATAGGGGTAAAAATTACTATTCTAACTCCAGGGGTGCAACAGTAGGGTAAGTGTTGGATAGTATAGGGGTAAAAATTACTATTCTATCTCCAGGGGGTGCAACAGTAGGGTAAGTGTTGGATAGTGTAGTGTAATATTATGCGTTGTAATGGTAGGCGTTGTAATGGAATGCGTTGTAAAGGTAGTTTTTAAAAATGCGTTGTAGTGTAATGCGTTGTAAGTGTAGTGCGTTGTAATGGATTTTGCGTTGTAAAAAATGCGTTGTAAGTGTAGTGCGTTGCAAAAGTTGCGTTGTAAAGGTTGTTCCCCGTGTGGTTACCCTTGGCTCACTCAAAAGCTACATTCAACAGAGTCCAAAGGGAACACCATACTATACAGGGTTCAAGCAGGAAAGTATTGCCATATCACTGCTAAATTGTGTCAAAAAAGACACAAGTCACACGGACAAAAACGAGGACTCTCCACTCCTTACCTGTCCGTCGGTACTTCTGACCAGACTACGAGCTGTCTGGGAGGTGATGGCAGGGGGAGGGAAAGCTCCTTATATATCCGTCTTAATTGTTCGAAATTGCCTGATTTGGACCAGCTGTCAATGTTTCTTTAACCAATACGCATGCGCCCGAAAAGCGAGATGCGCGCACTTGGAACACTCACTCTAGGGCATGCGCATTCTGATAAACGACTAGCTGCGTGGCGTGACACCATCTGTTGTTGTGCTCAATGAGAAGACACTTCACTTTGCACATGCGCGGCATCAGGAACCAGTAATGTACCCTGGCTCCATGTCCACGAGTGCTTAATTAAGACTGAGGTTTCAGGAAGGACATCTTGTCCATCTACCTGCAGAATTGCACCTATTAGGGATTGAGTGTTGTTTAGTTTTTGATTTTTTTAGGTTAATTAAAGTGTTTGATTTACATGCAAATTATGCAGACAGACTAGTATGAGTATGCAACTTTTCTATTTTACTTTACATACAAACAGAGCGGTGCCTTCATCTCCGAGCAGTCAGCCGGGTGAGGTGAGGTTTTTCTCCCACATAAAGCTGGGTAAGTCAAGTTTAGTTTTTTTCAAATCTTTTTTGCATGGAACCACTTTTTGGGTTTTTCGCGATTTGAGCAGGGCATAATGGGCACTGCTGAATAGTAGCCGCTGGCACTGTGATTTATGTGGAGATGCTTTTTTGATGGTTTGATCTTTTGGAATTTTTTTCAGGAAAGAAGAGGTAGCTCTTACCTTCAAGCACGAGGTTCGCTTGTACTGGTAGGGTGGCAATTGCCACATACTTACCTGAATATTATACCTTCTTTTGGGTATTGTTTCACACTATTTTTTGCACGAATTGTGTTTATCCTGCAGTAGCCTTTACTCGATTACATCTAGGTCCTGAAGAAAGCCGGGTCAACTGACCAATTCGGCTGAAACATGTCGACCGCTATAGACTTAGCCAGGAAATAGTCAATTTTTTTTCCAGACTATTAGGTTCTTTTAAGTATGACACTTGGACAATTGTAAATAAATGTATGTTTTGCCCAGGCAGCCATTTTTAATTTTCACTTACACTAGAGCACTGCACGTCACTAGAGTTCATATGGTTTGAACATACACCTTGGCAAGAGCCCTTCTAAGGAACGTCAGGTCAGGTACCCAGCAGGTCAAGGTGGCTCATGACTGTGGCCCTAGATCTAGATCTCCTAGAGGCCCAGATGACGAAGCTCCACCAGTAAGGGTGGGCTGATGGACTCTTAGCTCTTGCTTGGTGATGATCAAATTATCTGAAGAGGTTTCTAAGCATTCTTCACAGCAGTCAGTGGCTGTCTGTTCTTCATGATCAGACTGAGCACCTCCTGTTAGTTGTTAGGGACTGATTGGGGATTGGAGGTGTTTCAGTCCATAATTAATTCCCCTGAGACCCCTACTCACATTGTTTTTTGTTGTAAATATATGCCTTTAGTTTTTATGTGTATATGTTCGTTGTTGTTTCTCCCTGTGCATCCCATAAGATGCACAATTTTTTATTTAGGGCAAACAGGCTAGACTACATTTATGTTTTTGTTCTTTGCTATTCTTCTTCCTGAGTGTACACAGTACAAATACACCAGGATCCCTGGCCTTGTCAGTCTCTTTAATGGCTGGCTATACTGTTGTTGTTCACTGACTTCATAAAATTTAATAATTGTGACCACCCACCCGACACTAAGAAGTTATATATTATATTATTGATCTTTTGACTGATGTTCTTCTGGCTTTTTTGCTTTTAGGTGCACAAAAGACAGAGGAGGTGTGTCATCATCATCGACCGTTGTGGTGCCAGAATGACGTCCTGCTGCTGTACACGACGTGATGTGTGAGTGACCTGACCAGGCATCTCTGCAACTTGTGCAACTGAGTGCTGTTTTGACATCTGAAGAAGATGCCCCCAAAGAAAGCAGGTAGCAGGTCCTCCGGTACCAAGAAAGTTGCCATGGAGAAGAAGGAGCAGAAGAAGAAGGAAGTGTTACTTAAGTCTGGTTTGCCTCCCAAAACCTTTTTTGGAACACCAAAAATGACGCCTGCAGCAGCGGTCTCGGGGGGCCAAGCTGGGGGCAGCACCTCCACATCAATGGGCCCAACCCACCAACCCAGGTCCAAGCAGATGAGTGTGGAAGAGGTAGCCAGCCTTATGGTGGAAAGCAGTGATGTTGAGCCTGAACTAAACTTATCGCTATCTCAAAGTAGTACACAATCAACGCAGGAGGGAACACAGCAGATAAGTGGTCAACAGCTGCAACCACCGCCTGCAATAGTACCTGTAGTTCCTCCCGAAGTAGGGGCAGTTCAGGAAATTGAGCCTCATGCAGAGGAAGAAGAGGATGCCACTCCTTTAGAAGTTCCATTGGCTTCCAAATCTCCAGCAAGGAAAAGGAGGGTTAGTACATCAAGTTCTTCACCAAGCCCCCCTTCTGATGATCTAGATGCCACTTGGAGGCCGCAAACTGAGTCTGAGAGGGAAACACGTCACAAGAGCAGGCATGGGAAAAGGAAGGTTCCAGAAAGCCTTACACTTATGGAGGTTGATGTAGAAGAGCAGAAGGATGATGATGATGATGGTGAGCCAGTCATCACGAACATCACTGAGGCCTGAGGCGATGGAGACTAGGCCCGGGCGGTAAATTCCATTCCGCTCGCGGAATTTGCGGAATTTCGGTATTTTTGCGCTCCGCGGAGAACGCAAAATTGCCCAAAATTCTGCTTTCCGCGACTTCGCGAAATTTTTTCTTGTTCGCGTTCTCAATATGCGTGTTCGCGAGATATTTCTCCCCGAGCACGCAAACAGCAACTGTGAACAGGAAAAAAGCATCGCGAACAAGCAGTTCCGCGTGTTCGCGGAATTTCTGCATGTTCGCGGAGATTTTTTACGGTTTCGCGGAGATTTGCGTAACACGATTACGCAAATTCTGCCCACCCCTAATGGAGACCAACATTTTTACACTATCGAAAATGGCTGCGAGGGATGTAGCACGCATACCTCCAACACAGGTAACACCAACACGACCTCCAGCTTCCATATTTACATTAGCAAAGGGCCGGCAGCTTCCTACATCCAGCACAAGCACCACCTCAGCAGAAGTAGGTAGTGGTACTGCACAGAGTCAAATTCAACACACACCCTCCAGTTCATCCGGCATTGGAAGTGGGAGTGGCACCTCCAGCAGGAGACAAAAGTTAAGCTCCCCAGTGTGGGACTTCTTTACGGTTAGCGGAAAGGAGGAGAACATTGCTATATGCTCCGTTTGTCATACCTCTGTTAGTCGTGGTAAGCTTGGTACAAACTATGGTACAGGAGGCCAAATGACCCATCTGAAAGAACACCACGCAATCCAGTGGGAGGAGCACCTTAGTTGCACGAAAAAAACTGGAACCATTGCTGTTGGGCATAAACGAGTAGAAAGCCCGCTCACGGTGGAACAGGAAGAAGAGGGAGACATTCTCTGTGCTAGTGGTACACAAAGTAGCCCTGTCCCCAGCACTGCAGTGGTAACGCCCAAATCCTCAGCCACATCTCATTGGCACAAGAGTAAGAGTCAGCCTGAGACACCAAGGAGTACTGCTGGCCCAAAAAGTGCGACGTTGACCACAGGAAGGAATACCATGCAGCCTACCATTCTTAGCATGTTTAGTAGGCCGGAGGGGCAGTACGAACACAACCACCCAATAGCACGTTTGTACAATGCGAAGCTGGCTAAAATGTTAGCACTGGACCTTCTCCCTTTTTCTTCTGTTGAAGGGGTGGGTTTTCTTGAATTTGTGACCACCATCTGCTCAAAATGGAAAGTTCCCAGCTGCTACTATTTTGCAAGAGTTGCTGTTCCAGCACTACATCACGAAGTGCTGGAATTGCTTGGAAAAGCCTTAAAACAGAGTGCTGTTCAGAGTATACCCCTGACAACAGACATGTGGACCAGTTGCCAAGCCACTGATTACATGTGCATCACTGCACACTGGGTCTCTTTTTCGGGTGTTAAAGATAAGATATCTGACGGTCTTGTTGACACCGCTGAGATTTTTAAAGACACTCGCAAACATGCAACTGTAGCCATGTTTGCTATGGAGAAATCTCATACTGCTGCAAACATTTTGGATGAGTTTAACAGCAAGGTGTTTGAGTGGCTGCGACCAAGAGGGCTTACCATTGGTTTTGTTGCCACGGACAATGGCAGTAATGTAGTTATGGCCATGAAAGATGGTGGCTATTTCAGGGTCCCATGTTTGGCACACTGCATTAACATTGTTGTTCAAGACTTTCTGAAAAATGAAAGCAAAGTCAGCAGCTTACTGACCACCTGCAGAAGAATATGCACACATTTCAACCATTCTTTTAAAGCCCGTAAGCAGCTGAGGGTCATTCAACGTGAGCATAAAAGGCCAGTCAAAGCACTCATCCAGGAGGTGCCAACACGTTGGAACTCAACGTATTACATGCTTGAGCGTCTGTTTGAGCAGTACATACCACTTAATGCTTATGTCATGTTAAGGTCAGGGGATCCTACTGTGAAAGGCATGAGAGTTGAGATGGCCCAATGGGACCTCGTCAAATGCCTAACAGAGATGCTACTTCCTTTTGAGGTCTTCACACGTGAAGTGAGCAGGGAGGACTGTACTATGGGCCAAGCTATCCCATTGTTGTACATGCTAGAGCAAGAGCTGAAGGAGGTGTCAGAAATGTACGCAGGTGTGGATGACAAAGTAGACGCATATTATTTGGCAGACACCTTAGTCGCTCGCTTATCTGACAATACAAGGATTCAAAATAACATTGTGTCACATCCACATTACATTACTGCCTCAATTTTGGATCCACGTTACAAATTATTGCTGCGCAGTAATGAAGTAATTCCTTTTTCAGAAGTGGATGTTGCCCAGTACAAAACTTTGATAGCTGAGGAAGCCACTGACTTTGAAAATGAAAGGATCTTAATTAGAGGCCCGCCCCCCCAGGGCAGAAAAGTACTGCAGGGCACCCAGAGTCAAGTTCTAATTCAGAGGCCGAGAGCAGTGCGTTTGCCTCCCAGCAGTCAACAACACTACCAGCAATAACATCAACAGCACCAACAGGATCATCAGGCACATTTAAAAAAACGGCAGGTGATTGGTTTCTACGGAAAGGGTTTTGTACGTCCATGACTGATGCAAAGGCAAAAGAGGCCAAGCAAATCGGAGCAACCCTGAACATTGAGCGGATGGTTCAGGCCTATCTAGATGACACAACAGAGGTCTTCATGGAGCAAAGCCCATTGGTGTATTGGTATGGGAAAAGAAGACAATGGCCAGTGCTCAGCAGGCTGGCGATAAAGTATGTGGGTTGCCCTGTTGCAAGTGTCTCTTCAGAGCGTGTTTTCAGTGCTGCTGGTGCCATTGTTACTGTCAAAAGGACCAGTCTCTCGCCCAAAAGCGTTGAGAGGTTAACCATGATCAAAATGAATCAACACTTTATACCACCGGAGTACAAAATACGTGAATCACAGCAGGAAGAGGATAGCGACTTCGATGACATAACTAGTGGGTTGTTAGACGTACTTATGTCCGAACCACCAGAGTTTGAGGACAAGCTCCTCTTCCCTGACAACTAGGTTTTCAAATAAATTGTTCTCCCTTCCTTTATTTGTGTGTGACTGTGTTTCTGTTTTTCTGGTTCAAAATCTAATCACAACAAATCCATCAACAGTCTCCTCTTTTTATTTCCCTATTGGAGTTGCACGTCTGTGCATAACTGTCCACTCCACTCCTCAGGGTCCTGCTCCATCTTCCTTACTCTCCCTAAGTACATTTCAAGCAAGCCAGACATTGGATGGAGATGGAGAATAGTACAATATATGTTGCCTCTCACAGTCACTCCATAGGAAGTGAAACGTGAGTCCAGCTATATTCTGTTTTGTTTCCAAGCCGAAAGAAACTCATCACTGACTGTCAGAAGGCTAGGCAGGCATCAGATCTGACAGCCAAAGAGAACAGCAAGACAGGTAATGAGTGATTAATATTGTGAATGATGGCATGCATTGCATTGGATGCTGGGTGACTACGAATAATTGTGCATGCCATGAAGTAGAACTATACTAGTTAATCGACAAGGTAAAAGTGTGGTGACAGTTAATGTTTCCTTGTTGTTTAATAATAACCACATTGTACTCCTACCACTGCAGGTGCCGGCCAATATCCATTGCAATTTTGTAATATGGAATATATTATACTTAATCAGTCACTACAGACTGAGTTGGTGTTGGAGAATACGTACCACACGGTCATCATCATGATGCTGCTGAGCATACTATCTTTGAACACAGTCAGTTGGATCTGAGAAAATTGATGGAATAACTGCCTTTCATGGGCTGACTTAAAAGGTAAACAGTTTGAACAAGAACCACAGCAGACCTAGGCTAGATGTCCGTGTAGTGGTGTGGACTGGAGTAGAGTGTAGTGGTATGAGGGACAGTGGCGCATTGATTTAGTCACTTAATTTGGAAAATGCTAGGTTGCTGCAGTGCATATGACATTTCTCTGGCTCGGTCAAAATGTAAGTAAGGGGTAGGGTGCCTGGCCTGTGCCGCGGTTCTCCTGTTCTGTGGCTGTGCTGGCTCCTGAGTCCTGTCCCGTTGTTGTTGTAGCTTAATGCTGTAGAGTAGACACTATGTATCCTATCCAAGCTGCCTCAGTCTGAAAGTGTTCTCTCCAGAGTCTTGTCTTCTTGTCTTGCACTCCACTGTAATTGAGTTTATTGTTTTAAATGCAGTAATTTTTCAATACCCCGTTTGTTTTTCCATCTACACTTACAGGCCGGCCTTTAACCTGTGCTATAGTGGGAGAAACGACTCACACTTACATTACCAATCCACATCAGGCAGGCAGTGGTACCCAAGATTGATGTGCGGAGTGTCCATGGAAGGGAGGACCTAGAGGAATGACGAGAATGATGCAACTCCACATTTGGAGCAGGATAATACAGTAACTTTAGTATCATTCATCATTCGTCTTTAAATGTATTTGATTGCTTTTTTCTCTTCAATCATTACGACTGTGTGTTGTGGTTTGTTTGGTAATTGATCCCTACAACTATTTTTTAATTTGCTTTGCTAGCTTGAAAAATAAAAGTAAGCCCGGTACAGCATGTAATTTGGTTCGGTCTGAGCTCTGAGGGCAGCAGACAGGCAAGGCAAATTTCATATTAATAATTTCTTACCTGTACTGTCTCATTGGGTAATAGTAGTTATAGTAAGTACAACTCATTATCATTAACCATCAAGTTCTCTTCATCAGCATGCATGCATTTGCTTTTTCTCACTTTATACTTTGATTTCTTTGATAATGGATCATGGTCGTCTTACAAGATTGTGTTTTACTTTTGTTGTGTCCATGCATACTGTCTGTTTTTCTTTCTCAAACCTTTCCCAAAACCCCACTTCCCATCCATTCATCAATCCCTAAACCTCTTCCCCCGGGCTGTGTGATTTATATTGAGGTGTGATGTGATGACTACATTAAATGTACACCAACAATTGATCACACACTTTCTGGGGCAAATGTGGTGAAAGCAACACTAATTGAATTTCAACTAAGGCAGGGCAAGGATCTTCTTCTGCTTGCCCACCCATGCTGTAGTTTACTTTGTGTTCTGTTCTACTACCCCTCCCACAGTCTCTCAGTCAAGTGACTTTCTCTTTCTTTTTTCAAATGCTATTGCCAGTGTCTACTACTACCACCACAATAATGGCATCTTCTCCATTATTTTGGGAAACCAACCATGCAGCCATCAGTGTGCCGAACTTCATCATCAATCACAGGTAAGATAAGTTTGGTGGGAGGTATGGAGTAGGAGGAGAGACTGACAGTATTATTATGACAATTAAAAATAACTCAGTGAGGGGTACTGCATCTATCGGTTTGTGTGTTACAAAATCGGCAGATCTTTTAAATCAAACACTGGCTGTGGGCATGCAGCAGCACGGAAACAAAGTAACAAACCATGTAACTTAGATTGAATTCTGAACACTGTAACCCACCACAAAACATTAACATCGTATAAGTAAATAGAATAAAATTTAATATCCCCTAACAAAAATAAACTATCTCACTCTGACCTAACCCACCCCCTCCCTAACCCCAACCAATGTCCAAAACGAAACGAAAGTCCAAGATTCCCAATGTCCGAACGAATACCCAATGCCCAAAAACCCACCGCCCAACAAAAGGAATTAAAAAAGGGGCAAATGACGAGGTCCTCTATTGTCGGCGGGCCTTGAGGTGTTTGTCCACCAGGATTTTTACCCGCTCCTCCAGGTTCTCCTCTAAGCAGGCCATCCGGCGGAGCAGCTGGCGGCGAAATGCCCTGCAGTTACATGCAGGGTGGGAGGCAGCAGTGCTTGACATGGAGGCACGGCGGCGGGTGGCTGCCGGACCATGGCGCCGTGAAACTGGAGCCAGGGCCTGACTGGGGCCCGGGGCATTGGAGGAGGCTGCAGCTGCAGCCGCCTCCTCCTCCTCCTCCGTCTGAGCCACCAGCCGGCGATAATGTTCGCAGATGGCCTCCAGTTTACGGCGCCGGGCCCTAGCGGCCAACTCCTTCCGAGATGGTTTTGTTGATGTGGAAGGAGTATCTATATCAAGAAAGAAAAAGAACATGTTGTAGCCAATACTCTTAGCAAAACAGAAACACTAAAATCATTCAACACATAGTGTTACAGTATCACTAGCAAGCACAGTTCATAACATTTGTGATTTGGTGGTAAGTATCTCTACTCCTACTTCCTTGGACTCTAACATTTGTGGGAGTTTCCGACATTATAAATATAATCGTACTATGTACTCCGGTACACCAGTCGTGTTGTTCTTATCTGTAGTTTAGCCCAATTACATAACCTTGTTGTAGCCGGCATGCCAGCTCAGTCAGCTAAACTTGCACCCAAGAGAAACAGATATGAGCCACGTGATGCAGACTCACGTTAGTTTTATTTACTACTACTGTCTGCAGGTGGGGAAGCTCATATTTTTGTATGACGCCTTACGGCGGGTGGCACTGGCCATACTCTGTCTGTTACATGAGGGCAAATGCACAATTTCACTTACACCCTGCCCTGGGTACTACAAAAAGGCTTATTATTAATCTGATCCAATGATCATTGCTTATATTCATATTATAGATGCTAATACGATACGACATCAGGTCAGTAGCGGTCGGTGGTGGGAGTGCTGCCGGGCGGTGACGTGGGAAGGTGCAGGGTGGGGATAGTAAACTATGGATTAAGGACAATCACAGGTAATTAAACAATACATAAAAAAAAAAAATTGCACGCACTGCATCGCATTCGGCGGTGCAGTGCGCACATTGAAAATAATTTTATTTATTTTTATGTTGATTACCTGTATTTGGCCGTAATACACAGTTTACTCGCCAGTGCCACCCACCCGTCCCCTCCCCATGTCACCGCCCGCCAGCACTCCCACCACCAACCGCTACTGCAGAGGGTACTTTGCTTTCATTGATTGTGTAACCAACCATAAACAACAGATAGGCCACCCTTTGCAGGCTGGCTGACCCAATCGAAAATACATAAATAATAATAGGTAGGGAGTGGTCCCCAGAGTGGGAGGAAGGGGCTTCCGCTTCCGCTTGACAATATATATATATCTATATCTATATATATATATATATATATATTATCTACTGGCGATCGCCAGTAGATAGTTATAGTTAGGACCGAGTTTCCATAGGAGATCTGAAAATTCTATTTTGAATAACTTTGGCGCGGGTTGACGAATCCTCGCGAAATTTTTAAAACTAATGGGGCGCTCCATTCAGCTCCTACCCTGAAAGTCTCGGGGTGATTCGTTAAGCGGGGGCTGAGAAAAAAGGGGGTCCCAAAACGCGTTTTCCCCATGCATTTTTCCATAGGACCTCTAGTCGAAGGTACAGCCCGAACGGCTGAGCAGAATTACTTGAAATTTGGCAGAGAGGTAGTCCTCAGGTCAGGGAAGTGCCTTTTGCAGGTCTGGTGTCAATCTGTTCAGTAGTTCCTGTGAAAATAGCATTTAAAAGCATATAAATATCTATAAGCGCGCACCGTGCAGACACCGTGCGCGCACCGTGCGAGCACCCTAACGTCTGCGAGCGTAATTCTGATTGGTGGTTACATGTTAGTCAACATTCAAATCGGTCGAAATCAGGAAGTGTAGGCCGCCATTTTGTTTGTTTTCAGTGCGAGAGTGAAAAAGGAAGGTGGTGAACGTGAAAAGGGGGCAGGGTAGAGACTTCCCGACCCCCTAGCCTTTGTCAGGGGGTCCCTGAAGGACCCCAAAGGCAGAAAAAATAAATGTATACATGTTTTTTTTAAAATCGTGGGGGTGCGCGCACTGTGCGCGCACGGTGAAAACCCCCCCAAAAAAAAAAAAAATTTAATATGTAGTTTATTGTAAAATAAATATATAAAAAATTAATAATACATAAATAAATTAGCATTTAAAAAACCGTACAAATTCACTGAAAAAACCATAGGTTTCACACACGTTATAGTTAGGAATTAGCATTTAAAAAACCTTGCAAATTCACTTAAAAAACCATAGGTTTCACACATGTTATAGTTAGGTGGATATTTCACTCGTAAAAAACCAATGCAATTCCCCCGTTATAGTTAGTTCAGATAACTATAACTCGCGCGACCGTCATTCTATCACAAGGATGATGTCATCAGTGTTGTCATGAGTGATGCCACTAACCATGTCATGAGTGATGTAATATGTGACGTCATGAGCAGTGGATTGCGGGCGCGCGAGTTATAGTTATCTGAACTAACTATAACGGGGGAATTTCATCGATTTTTTACAAGTGAAATATCCACCTAACTATAACATGTGTGAAACCTATGGTTTTTTAAGTGAATATATATATATATATATTTATAAATATATATGACGTGCTTGCAAACTACTGCAAGTCTACTGTATTCTTCTGATAATACTACCTATATTCCCCTACGCTTTGCTACTGTTGCGCAGTTTCTTTTACATTTTCTTCAAAGAAAGAATCTCCAGTGACACTTTCCACCTATACTGTCTATTGATGATGATAGTAGTAGTAGTACATCCAGGCATACATCCATTAAAGTAAACGTTTATCCTTCTTTTTTATATATCTCATACTTAGTTGGTTTCACCAACAACCACCCACGCTTCCGCTCCTTCCTTGCTTGCCTTGGCTTTGAGAACCAAACAATGCTGATTCTTGCTATCTAGCACTATCCACCCATACTGTGTCGCCCACCCAGGCAGGCATTCTCTTTCACCTTCCACCCATCCTTCAACAACCCATGCATCTGATCTGATTACTATCAGCCACCTATGCATGCTTCCAACAACATATCCTTCTCTGCCAGTCAGTCATATTATTTATCTCGCCCGTCCTTCCACCCTTAGTTCTTTCCCTCTTTGTTCAACACATCCATCAAGGTCATCTGATCTGAGTTTGTCTTCTCCATAAAACCTTCACAGCTGATTATGGAGTCAAATAGAAGAGGCCATTGGTTACTCAACTCACGCTGCTAATGCTAAGTAAAGGGTGTCTTCTTCAACCGTTGTATAATGTTCACTACAACTTAATAAGTCGCACAGTACAGTGAAATAGTGAACACACTTCCATCTAGTAGTAATGTCAAGAAGTAATGAATATAACTTACCGCCGCCGGCCACTGCTGCTGGCTCCCCCCTGTCTCTCCTGCAGGTGCCGCCAGTTCTCCTGCCCCCTCCGGAATGGCCGCATCGCCGCTGGCCCCGCCGGCACTGGTGGATGGTAGTGTGCCTAGAAAAAAACAACACACATTTTTAGATGCCTGGAAAACTCCCCATATTTTAAGTGTTCACTTGGAACATTGAAAAAAAAGTTAATACAACATACATCAGCACTAGACAGTAAGTACAGTCAGTAGACAGACACTAGTAGTGATATGGTTCCTAGGGTCATCTAGTCCTACTCTACTCTTTTGCAAGTTAGCCTGAGCCATGTGTAACCCTTTTAGATTCATCATGTCGACTACTACTCTTTTGGCGCATATTTAATTATACCTGCCAGCTTATTGACATGTGCAGTGGATGCCTTTGAGGCCACTTGACTGTTGTGTACAAGTGAAGAGGTCGAAAAACAACCCACTTATTGAGTTTGTTTAGTCCATATTGCTTAGCCATCACATACATGTTACACTTTTTGCCATGACTGCAAAATGCTTGCATTCACCAGTATACTATCTAACGGCTAACGTGCAGCATTTTTCTCATATAATAGGCGGAAGATGCCCTTCTACAAACTAGAGATTTACAGAGCATATTGGATGCAAGATGATGTAACCAGTATTTCTACGTTCTACGGTGAGGGGTCTTCCAGGATTCAAAAGATCTTGGCTCTTGTTCTTGTTGTCATGCACTTGTAAATGTTTACTGTTTTAATCTTAGGCTTTTTGCTGGCTTATTGACTATGGCTGTAGTAAATGTACAGAGTTTGACACTTGTTTCAAATAAACCTTTTGAACTTACACATAGACTCTGTGGTATTTGGTGTGGTGGGGTGGACTTACACAAGTGAGTGAGCAAAATGGTGTTGTTAATTATTATGTTCTGGGTTGTCTGTCTCAGTCATCATCAACATTGTGTATCTTCTTCGTGGGGGGGGTCGGGAGTGGGACCCTAATGTGAGACACTATAGCTAGTCGGTCAGGGGATCGTGGGTTCTTCGGACTGAGGTGTGATCAGTAAGGTCCAACCTCCCATCAGCAACATCCTATTTTGTTGTGCATAGTTCTGTATGTGGCTGTTCTGTGTGTTAAATGCTGTGTGTCATCAACACGAAACGAAAATTAAATAATAAAGAGATAAAGAAAAATAAGAACAAACTCAAGAGCTTTCTTTGATGAATTTGGATGTATAAAATTTGTCCGTTACTTTTTGACTAAGACGATCATAAGTGGTGCACCTGTGCTTTGTTTTCAATTGTCTAAGTTCCTTCGGGAACAAGTACTGTGATGGTGGGTACTATTCAGTGTGCACACCAAGCACATTGTGAATAGATGGGTTATTACGTGAGGAGTGTCAAAACAGGTTAGGTGCTTTAAGCAGAAGGTTCCAATGTCAGGCTTTTTTCTTTATGAGTTCTGTATGTGGCTCTACAGAATCACTAGACAATAGTAGTATCATGTACTATCCGATCAAAAATACTAGTCAAATATCTGGTTGGCCATTTTGTTTGTGGTAATTCTCGAAGCCTCAACATTGAGAAGACTTGAAGAGGACAACCCAAAGGACAGGACACAGTGGCTAGAGCTATTGGTCAATCAGAGTTTTATTATTCCAAAGAAAGCCTTCTATAAAGAGTGGGCAACTGTGCAAGCTTCGCTACAGACAGAGTAATAATAGTAATAGTAGTAGTAGTAGTATTAGTAGTACAGAGAGTCATAGCAGAGGCAGTTAGAAGCAACTTAGTTAGAGGCAGGGATAAACAGAATTTGGAAACAGATAGTCAAGGTCAAAGAAGTAAGCTTTTGTAAAAAACAGAATTAGAAAGTGGAACCATAATTTATAGTTCGGAAAAAAAAGATGCAGTAAAAGTTAGGGAAATATAAATGTCAATATAACCACTGGAGGACTTACTGGGGCCAGCAGCAGGAGCCTCGGTAGAGGAGCGGTCCTGTGGTTCCCCCGCCAACTCCGACCCCGTCTTCTTGCCCCTGGGTGGTGCTGATGATCATGTAAAATATAATAAAGAAAGACAAACATTAAGGAGTGCTGTGAAACAAATAATAATAAATCATTTTGAAAAATAAGTCAAACAACATTTTAGGAAATAACAATTGCAATAAAATTGACCTATCTAATCAGATGGATCGACTACTGGCTTCTTCCTGCATTCACGGATTGTCTACTTATTTATGAACACTCCAGTGTTCCATAATCATTCTGATTACAATACGAAGTCTAGTAAGTACCACTTGACCTACACCACCTATTCCAGACGGGCCAATTGTTCACTAAGTCTGCATTTCCATTTTTTTCAGCCATCAAATGCATAGATGAGATGGAGGACACAAGCATACATTAGTGCATACATACATACAACAAATTGTGGGTTGGTTGCATGATTCGGATCTAGTTCTGCTACTGACTGACCATGCTAAGCCTACCACTCACTAAACAAAGTACAAAAGGTTTGACGGAGGACTGGGGTAAGCAGCAATCAGTGACAGAGGAGGCGTCACGCAGACCGCATAAAACAATTATTAATTAATACTAACAAACTAAACGTAGTATCCAATATCCATCCACCACTATTTCACAGTAGGACAATGGAAGGACTAGAGTCTCTCTAGCAAATCGCATTACCTAACTTCAGTTCTGTAAAATAAACTTACATAATCAGCATCAGCAGCAGATGCTAGCGCACACTAACTTGCAAACAAGTAAGAGTACCACCGAGCACCTGGGTCCTTGGCTTAAATCAAAGAACATTTTGCTTTTTGGAACATAATTTACCAGCAACGCTTGGCACGCAGCAGTAATCTTGTTGTTCATCAAATTTAATATACACAATCAGTTACTCACCAAGCCCGACGACCTCGCCACCTAGCAGGACCAACAGGTCCTGCTCCCGGTCCAGGATGTCGGACCACCGGTGGGCTAGCTGATTGTGGGTGCGCCGGACCCCAGAGCACCGGAACACGGCCCGGCGCACCTTCGCCCACCGACCGTGCCGCTCCTGGGTAGCGTAATCGGAGCCGGGCCTGCCGCCTGCTGCCAAGGTCAAGGGGAGGAGGCGCTGGATGAAAAAACAAGGGCGGCCACCTCCTCCTCCCCAAACAGTTGCCGGGCCTTCTCTGCTCCTGCAGGTCCCTTGCCCTTGGCACTCGGACTTGGTGTGCCCTTGGCCATGGTTCTGGGGTGGGTGGGAGGCGGAAATGAAAAGTTAGAAGGGGAAAAAAAAGTTAGGGGGAAGAAGATAGAAAGAACTTTATAAAAGTAACAAAAACACAGTAAAAGTAGAAATAAAATGCAAAATATAAACTTAGGCAAAGAGAGAGATAGATAATAACAAAAAAAAGTCAGAAAAAATGCTTTAAAGACAAAGGATTGCAAAGATAAAGGGTAGATAGAAAAGTAGGCCCAGAACCATAGCATAGAGTGAAAAACAAGATGGCCACGCCCATTCGCGACCGCGTGGGTATAAGTTTGCGCGATATTTCTCGCGAACATGCACTATTCATCGCGAACAAATAAAATGCGCTCCCGAACACATCAATGCACATCGCGAACACGCTATCCGTGACCCGGAACAGAAAATAGGCATCGCGAGCGGGCAGGACAATTGAAAAACAATATGGCCGCGCCCGTTGGTGACCGCATGGGTAAGATCGCGAGATATATCCCCCGAGCATGCAAACAGCTCCCCGAACACGCTCACAGCGCTCCCGAACAAGAAAAAGCCATTGCGAACGGGCGCCCCAAGCAACTACGCAAGCTCGCTAAGCTACGCGAAGGTCGCGTAGTGCAAGTACATCTTCGCGAAGCTTCGCTAAGCGCGGCTACGCGAACTACGCCCAGGGTTATTACATATATTCACTAACTGTAGAAACTTGATCCTCTCTCGGAATCAAGTGTTTTCCCGGCTATCAGCAGCGTATGAACTCAAGAATACCTATGACCCAGTAATTATCAAGATGTGGTTTAGCAAATGTATTCACAATATTTTTGTTTTCCTGTGGATTTTGGGGGACGATTACTGATCACACTGGAATGGAAAAAATCCTCCTCACCTAGAATTGGAACAAAGATCACATGAAATGTTCAATATATATAATTTTGGTAACTCCTGTTTAAAGTCAAACCTTCACAAAGCTGAAATGCCGCCATGGAAATGCTGGCGGGGATTTGCTTTCGGGACCCATTGGCAGCCCCTGGGGTGTGGAGGGTTGCACTTGGGGGGTACCTATGGTACCCCCCTACATGTCCATGCACAAGGTGCTGGGACCGGCCGCCAGTAGTGCGGCCGTCCCGCACCGCCAATTAGGAAGCGACCGCCACCGTGGTGGTCGCATCCCACATATACAACATTGTGGTGGGTGGTGCTGTGAGCAGCACCCGCCACAATGTTGTAAAAGCATGTTGTGCATTGGTATGTACAATGTGATAGGCACTGAGCGGTACCTGCCACCTTGTGTATGCCAATGTAAGGGGGTACCATGGGTACCCCCCAATTGCAGACCCCCACCCCCCACCCCCTCAGGGGCCCACAACAGGCCCCCAAAGCGATTCCGGCATGCCTTTCCATGGCGGAGTCTCCGCCATGGAAAGGCATGAAACCGCCAACATCATAATATGGATGGCGGTGCCTGCAAGGCACCACCACCATATTGTGGGCCTTTTCCACCCATTAAGCAATCGTGATGATTGCCTAACGGCGGAAAAGCGGCAGCCGCGGTACCACCCGCCATGCTAATGTGGCGGGGGTGACAGGCCATCCGGCAGGGTGTTTTGGCGGGTGGATCGCCACCGCCGGTCTGCCCGCCATGCTAATGACCCCCATTGTGTGGTCGCAAACACCCATTTCTCTATCGGAGCTTGTGTGGCGGGCGGTAGCCGCCCACAGCACAAGTTCCCATAGGGAAATGGGAGCTTGTGTAAATCCCTGCATCGTGTGCAGGCACAGTGAAGTGCCTGCCACACAGTGCAGGGATTTCCGTAGGTGCCCCCAGGGCCACAACCGGAGGGCCAGGGGGGAAAGGGGCCCTGGTAGGGTCCCCAAAGTCACTTTCAGATTGCCTTTCCATGTCGGAAAGGCTGACATGGAAAGGCTGCCGGTAACCTACATCATAATCCCGATGGCAGAAACACTGTCTTTAAGGGAGTATGGGTGGTTTCCAACTAGCTGACGGGCTCCCGTCGGAACTGAATCGGTTTCCCCAGCCAGTTTAGACTCCGACCACCGACATTGTAATTCAGCGGTCCGAATGTAAACCTTCTGTGTCAGTCTGAAAGCCTCCGACCAGCGAGAGGCTTTCTGAATGACATCGAAATAAGGCCTAAAGTGTCGAACTCAGGAGGTGTAAAAATTAAAAGTTCCACTACAGTCAATGCAACAGTAGAGAAAGTGTTGAATATCAGGTAAAATGTACTATTCCCACTCCATTCAGTACTACAGTACAGAAAGTGTTGGAATGCGGAGAGGTGAAATTCACTATTCCCACTCAAAAGAGTGCAACAGTAGGGAAAGTGTTGGATTGCGGAGGGGTAAACTTTGCTATTCCTACTCCATTCAGTATAATGGTAGGGAAAGTGTTGGATTCCGGAGGGATAACATTTATAATTCCCACTCCAATGAGTACAAAAGTAGGGAAAGTGTTGGATTGCGGAGGGGCAAAATGTACTATTGCTATTCCAGTCAGTGCAATAGTAGGGAAAGTGTTGGATTGCAGAAGGAAACATTTTTATATTCCCACTGCAGTCAGTACTACAATAGAAACAAACAAATTCTCTGCAAAACAATAAAATAACTTCAAAAACAAACTACAATTTTAAAAACAAATATCAATATTAAAAAACACAAATATATTTCATATACAAATTATTTAAAATAAATACATTTTATAATGTTAAACACATAGATATAATTTTCATATAAAAAATATTATTTAAAAATTATTTATCAACAAACTAAATATGTAATAAATATTTTTTTATTTCAGTTACCACCGACGGTATATCCCTACAAAACTTACAAGCAAAAATAAAACTTAAATTTTAAAATCTAATTATTATCACTAATAACATAAATTTTTACCATTGAACTAGTTATCAATAAATACAATTTAATTATTATTTAATGTAATTTCCATTCCACAATATACCCCCACAAAATATAAAACACACTCCTAAAATTAACAAAAAATATTTAAACAATTAACATAATAAATTGCAATTTTAATAATTATTATCAATTAAAAAACTTAATTCTAACCAAATTCAAATTAAGTTTACTTCCTACCATATAGCCCAACAAAAACCATACCAATACCTAAAATTCTAGTTAAAAAAATGTATTTACACATTTAACATAATTAATTATGAATTAAATAATCATTATTAAAAAAATATGAATATTCATTACTTAGAATTTACACAATTAAAATAGTTATTTATCAATTAAATGAGTAATATTCATTAACAATTAATTATTAATAAATCAAAATTAAATTACTTCCCACCCTGTAACAGTAAAAACCTCACAACTCCCATATAAAATGTAATTGAAAAAAATGACACACTATTAACACAGGGGCTGATTATGATGGCGGGTGGACTTGAGTCCAGCCGCCATCGATGCGGAGACTGGGACTGCCCACCTTTAAGGCAGCGGTCCTGCACCCCCAATCACGATGCAACTGCCACCATGGTGGTCACATCCAGCCTGTTTAACATTGCGGTGGGTGCTGCTGGCTGCAGCACCCGCTGCACTTCTAAACAACCATGTTGTGCGTTTCCCTGCACTACATGGCAGGCACCGCGCGGTGGCAGCCTCCTGGTGCAGGGAAATGTAGGGGGGTACCAGTGCACAACCACCTCCCCCAAACAAGGGGGCCCGCAACGTGCCCCCGAAACCAATCCCCGCCAGCATTTCCAAGGGAGGTTTCACCGCCATGGAAAGGCTGGCTTTCATCAGCATCGTAATTTGGTGGATGGTGCCTGCTAGGCACCGCCACCATTTTACGTATGCTGTCCTGCTCCTCCAGAAGGATTGCTTGTGGCGGACCCCTGGCGGGTGGACTTTGCATCCGCCAGCACACCGCCCGCCATCATAATATGGTGGGTGGAAAAGTGATTGGCGATGGTAGTGAAACCGCCACCCGCAGCTTGCCGGTGGCAGTTTTACCGCCATCGTAATTGGCCCCATAATTATTAATTAAAATAATAATAATAAATAAAAATTAATCTTTAATTCATAAGAATTACATTTCTTCCCACACTGTGCCCCTAAACACCCACAACCCGCCACAGTACTAAAAATAACAAAAATTACAATACTAAAAATAACAAAAATTACTTACATTAATTTCAATAACTCCTAAAAAATTTACATAAAAAACATAAACAATAATTATACAAAAAAATTACATCATGTACATTTAAAATATATACAAAATACATAACAGTAATTACATTTTTTTATAAGTAACTATATTTTTGTAGTCGATATTAAGAACTTCACTACTTGAAAAATCGATATTACTCACCTTAAAATCGATATATTCTTGACAACAATATTCTTGCTGGCGATATTTCCATGTCACAATAGTTTTGACTCAATATTTTTCGACATTTCCAAATTGATATTTTGTCTCAACACCAGAAAAAAGTATTCAGTCCAAATAAGAGTATCTTTGTCTTGTCAGTATTACATTTGAGGGAATTAAGGCTCATCCAGCAGACACTCCTTGAGCATCAGTTTTTAAAATTAAGGGGTGATTACGATGTCGATCGAAGTTGCCTCTGACCAACATTGCCGCAAATGCAGAACTGAACGGCTGTAGGTTGGCAGTCCTTACCCCGCAATTACGATGTGACCACACATGGTGCAAACGCAACCTCCCAGCTCCTGATTGGTGCCTGTGCTGTGGTCGGAAACTGGCCGCTGCACAAGCTCCCATAAACAAATGGGAGTTTTACATTATCCCTGCAGTGTGTAGCAGGCACCTCACGGTCACATTGTAATCCCGATGGTGGAAACACCATCCTTTAGGGATTACATTGCAGTTCCGACTGGCCGACGAGCGCCTTGAGCCTATCAGAATCCAGCCGGAATGACCGGCCAGTTTGACTTCAAAAAGAGAATGTGACCGCAGGTCGGAGGCTTTCCGACTAATATCCTAATAAGGGCCTACGTATGGAGTCCAAAGAGTTCTTGTTTAATGACAGTATCAATTGGGTATTGTCAGCATACTATGTGGATGAGATTCCAAAGGAATCAATAAGAGTTAATAAAGGATATATATATATATATATACATTAAAACTGGTTGAGCTAAATGAAGAGCCCTGAGGAACCCCATACTTTTGGGGAGCACTGAACAATAGATATACCCTGCCTCCAGTTCTCAAATAACAACTGAAACCATGCCAAGGCCTGTCTGCAGATGCTGAACTCTCTAAGGCCTTGAAGAAAAACTGAGTGAGATATTGTATTGAACACTGAAGACAGATCTAAAAGGATCAATACTGTATTCTGACCTTTATCAAACGTAACTTTAATTGTTTAAGAAACTTCTAGCAGTGCTGTTTCGGTGGAATGCCGAGGCCTAAAACCTGATTGAGAAGAGTGAAAACTGTCGGAATTTTCAAGAAATCCAATAACTGATTATTGACTAATTTTCCAGCATTTTAGCTGGGGCAGGGAGAAGAGAAATGGGTCTGAAATTGGCTAAGTTTTGGGGTCCACAATAGTTTTTTTTCTTAATAATGATTTAACAACTGACAATTTCCATGACTCCACCACCAGTGCTGAGGAGAGGAAGGTGTTAGAAATTGGGTATCTAGTTGCAGACAGTTGCCATAGATACCCCCCAAGTGCAGCCCCCCACCCTCCCACCCCCCTGGGGGCCCGCAACGGGCCCCCAAAGCAAAATCCGCATGCCTTTCCATGGCGGAGGTGTCCGCCATTTAAAGGCATAGTAAATGCCACAAACTAATATGGATGGGCGTTTCCTGCAAGGCACCGCCACCATATTAAGGGCCTTTTTTGCCCGGTCGGGAATCTGACCGGTGGAAAAGCGGCAGACGGTCTCTCCATCCGCCGCGGAGCCCCTCACCATACTGATATGGTGGGGGTGATACGGGGCCATCTGGTGGGCGGATCACCACCCTAATGGGGGCCCAAGTGTTGATGTTCAGGATTATGATATTCGTTTCCGACAGCCATTCAATGTTGGCATTTCCTAAATGGAATGTTTGTCGGGAGGTGACGTTGGGGCCAATTAGCAAGGCCCACGTCTCTCCGCGGCCTCTGCATCTGGACCTCAAAAACATCCCTCCACTGTGTAGCAGCCTCCCTGGGGTGCCTGCATTTGTCAAGAGGAGCTTGTGCTGCTGCCGCACAAGCAACCATTGACAAATGGAAGTTTCTGACTGCACTAAGGCCCTCATTACTATGTCGGTCTGAAAGGCTCCAAACGGCATTAGGTTTGTCTGAACCCGTGTCACAACCCATATTTCAGATCGACTTGGCAATATTTCCGACTGCCCGATTATGATGAAAGTTAACCGTTCATTCTTTCCGACTCGGTTCTGAGTGGCATACAACTTGACAGACTGTGTTTCTGACTGACGTATTCGGACAGCCTTGACGACTCGGTTCGTCCGACACAGAACGGCTGTCAGAAGCCGACTTCGGGAGCTCGTAGCAGGCCCCCCTTCACCCAGAGGCCTTTGGTTGGGGCCTGTGGGTGTACCCATAGTTCCCGTCTTTCCAACAATTCATGGTGTGGCATGCACCATGGGGTGACTGCCACAGGGTGAAAGGTTTTCTGCAACCACCCCATTTTTTTAATGGGAGCCTGTGATGTCGGTTGGAACACAGGCTCCCATTGAAGTCAATGGGAGTCCGACCGAACGGTGTTCGGGACCATCATAATCGGTCAGTTGGACTCCCCGAATCCAAGTCGGTCGGAAACGATTCCAACAAGGAGTCAGTCAGAATGCTTTCCAACCGACATTGTAATGAGGGCCTAAATGTGGCTGCATACTAATTGGGGTGATTTTTTTAAATTTATTTCAGACATTGTCAAAATAGTTTGACAATCATTGCTTTAAATATATATTTCAGCCTTTAACTCATGTTTCGATCGATCTTTCATTTTTCTTTCATTCAAAGTTAGCAAAGCTATAGGGGTGAGAATATAGACAAGATTTCTAAGCTATTTGCTATTTTACTGAAATTTACATGAAGGGACCGATTACGATGTGGATCGGAAAGCCTTCGACCGCTAGTCAGAAGCTTTCCGACTGTGGTCGAGGGCTTTCCGACCAACACGGTCTGACCACTGAATTGCGGTGTCTGCGGTCATAGCGTAGACTGGCCAGTCATTCCAATGCGGTTCTGACAGGCTCTGTGAATCTTCCAGCCAGTCGGAACTGCACTGTAATCCCCTATGGATGGTGTTTCCACTGTCGAGATTGCCATGCCATTTTCCCACATCCTTTCCGTGTTGGTCTTTCTGACACGGAATGGCTGTCGGAAAGTGACTTTGGGTGCCCCTAGCAGGATCCCCTTACTTCCGTGGCCTAAGGTTGGAGGCCGAAGGGGGTACCTAGGGTGCCCCTCTGTAAATCCATGCACTGTGTGGCAGGCACCATGGGGTGCCTGCCGCAGGGTACAGGCTTTTACATACACCCCTATTTCTTTATGGGAGCCTGTATTACAGCTTTTTATGGCCGTAACACAAGCTCTCATAGCTAAATGTGAGTATCCGACTGAACAGTGTTCGTTCGCATCGTAATCAGGTTGTCGGAAACACTGACCGGAGGTCCATCGGTCCCGAGACAGTGTCGGTCAGAGGCAATTCCGACCGACATTGTAATAAGCCCCCAAATGTCAGTGATGTCCAAGGAAGAGATTTATACACTTGGCCTAAGTGTTAGCTAAAACTGACTTTGCAGTTGTGCTAGCTATGAATTGTTTGATGGAAATGGATTCTTAATATCTATGATGTTTTAAGATTAAATAAAACGAAGTGGGTTAACTATTTACTCCATTTTTGCTTGCAAAAAAAATTTAAATTATTCGATTTAGCCCTGCTTGTTTGAGAGAATATGATATAAAATGAATATATCTTTATTGTTTGTGGAAAGAAATTAAACAACTTGTTCACTAACGAGAATTCGATTTCGGCCATAAATTAGAAGTCTTATAATGCTAAGTAGACTTAATAGACTACTATCCTTCAATGGGACTTAAACCTTTGTATCAGGGCCTCTGGTAAATCTTACAAACCAAGAACTGATCACTCCTGCAGACTGACCACATAGCTATTCCATTGATTATGCCAATAAATGTTTGTACCTTCATGAGCCAGATTAAGACAACAGCTGCTGTGCCCCACCATTTCAAAAATCAGTATCAAATAATATCAGTGCTATTCCTTGCACTATTTAGCCAACTCTGCATTACTAGGCAATTGGTTTTGGAACAAGCTATCATTTCTTATGAAAATCATTGAAGATCATTTTAGCTTTTCATGTTACCTTAAAAAATATTTAAATTAAAAAAAATATAAGGCAACGTACTAAAACATAATATAATGTAACATGTGCCTCACAAGTGTTGTTATTAATTTGGGATGGGGTGGAAACTCAATAAACTCTGATAAGGTGAAAATGCAATTTTGAGAACATTTCTGCTCAAATGCAGGTAGCTATGGCACAAGCAACAGGCAATCCTCAGAGAAGCGTATGTTCAGTTCAAGTGGTACCAACAACTTTAAAGTAAAGAATATGGAACAATAAAATTCCCAAACCAGTTTACAAACATAGAGACCAACGCAATTAGCAAAAACACACCATTTTGACATAAGTAAGTGAGAGGGACCTTAAGATATTAATATTTAAAATTTTAGGATAAAATAAATCTCCAGCCAAAAGTCACTGTTCACAGTTAACCAGGACCTAAGTGCGATATGTGGCCAACCATGATGGAGCAAAGGTCAACCTGGTGAAAGGTTTTACCTTCTGAGTAAGACTCTGGAATGAATATCAAAATCGTCTAGTGTGGAAAAGTCTAAGGTCATCCCTTGAAGTTAAATGCATCATTGTTGAGCTTCTACTGAAGCCATTGGTTTTATCACCAAAACGCAAAGCTGGCTAATCCTGTAGCCAACAAAGTAACTTTGTCAGTCGGCTAGATTTGCCACCTCGCCACGGTCCAAGGTGTTACCTTCAGAATTATCACTTTTTTGGAAGTAAGAATTATCCAGCGGGGTAAAGCTGATAGCATGAGCCTGGCAGGACTCCACAAAGATGGACACCTTTGCAACAATTATCCGCTGAGCCAGTGTTGCCAATGAATTTCAATACCTGCTTAGGCAAAATACTGGCCTTATGCTTAGGGTTTTATAGACGCCATCAGTCAATGGTAAGTAAGGCCTAAATCACAAAATGGTTCCAAGTGGCTGAGAAATGTTATCTTATGGCTGAAGTAGCTCTAGAATAAAACAAAGTGTGTTTTCCAATGTAAAATTTGTACTAAAGTTCTAAATTAGTCACATCCTGGTGAGTGACCAGCTGTCTCTGAGATAGTTGCTAGCATAGTTTGGTCTAAAGACACTGATTAGCTATATTCCTAGGAGATAGTTCCTGGAACAGGTGCCCAGAAAGAAATCAACAAATAGATGCGGGTGAGGTCTGGAGACAAGAGTCCTATTGCATGACTATGAGTTTAACCTGCCTATTAATTTGTTTAAGGAAGTACGATCTAATGATCCCTGATCTACAATAGTAGGTTTGTAGTGACACAATAGTGATGAGTTCCTATTCTAGCTTGGTATTTGTCTACTGCCAGGTACCCAGAAATCAATTCTGTTTTACCCCTCTGAGGTGAACTATAGAAATTGAGGGAAGAGAGACAACAATCCTCCCAACATATCCTCAAACTACACAGTCATTTTTGGACTACATCATCAGTTTTCTGGACACCAGAGTCAATGGTAAAAAAGAAACTGGAAGTGAGAAAGAAGTTTGGCAGTCAATGGTACAATGAACATGCAATACTGACTCAGTATCACATATACCATTGGGACTGAATCATTGATCTTGTCATGTACATGGCCCTTGGTATTGCTTGCTCTTTTTCCAACACAAAGTTTCTAAAGACCACCTCAGTCAATTATGTGGCCGGAAAGGAAAGCCCAAGTGTACCTCATGTTAAAGACGTATTACACAATATTGCAAAATTGTCATGGCATTTCTTGAGGTTGCAGCTGAGATGAAGAGATGAGATGATATCACCTCATGTCCAAGGTAGCTTGTAGTGATCATTCAATTCTTTATCAATCTGACACTCTAAAAAGCAAAGAGGTTTTTAGTAAGTATTGCATCAATTTGCTCGTTTTTCTACTGATTTTTGGATGGACAGACTTGTCTAGCTATTACCTCAAAACTAAGATAGTCTCGGTCATTAGAAAAATCTACAGAATATCTGATAGGCTGAGGGACAACATTAAGAGTAAGGTGGGTATAATTTTGACCCTATGAACACTAGGGGTATTACTGAGACTCTTCAGTAGAACAGTGGAGATGGCTCCAAAGATGGATTATTGACGTTGAAAGCTATCATCAAGAAGGGTATTCACACAATATACTAAATGACCAGCTAATTAACAAGTAAGAAAAAGACAATTTCCTGACCACCTTTGAGCTAAGAGGTAGGTCTTAGTAGATGTTGTGTGTGAAGCGTTCAAAAAGCGGTCTTATTTGTCTGAGAGTCACTGTCAATACAAAGTGATAGTTTTAAGATCACGAACGGCCATTCTACTATTTAAAGATCGGTCAACCATGTGCTGCCTGACATGGATCAATATAGTTTCTCTTACAAAGATGGCATAGCCTTGTGTAATGTCAGCTATAAGTTACACCAACAGTGGTTCATGTGTGAAATGGGCCTCTTGAGAAACTAGACCACCAGGGACAGCCAGTGCTGGATTCATCAGTATTCAAGAATGCACTTGGATCAACAAGTTGGTGGAAGTCAATCCAACATTATGTGTGAAATTAAATAACATTTGCTGAAAAAAGCACCACCGGATTGGGGCCTAGAGCAAGTAGAGGGCCACTGGGACCTTTTGTGCTCCTTTCACAGTGTTGGCCTAAGAAATGTACTACATCAAGGGCTTTAGTTTTAGTGTCTTTAAAGGTTATAATCGGTGCTTGGGCAAAGCTGTACATTCATTACAAGAGCTGTAGTCATGAAACATTCACTTTGCATTTCATGGGTGCTAGCTTTGCATTTGCACGATAGATACCTCAGGAGAGGCCAAGCAAAGGTCTATGACTCCTTCTGAACAATCACAGAAGCTTGTGAGTGCTAAAGATTAATGGTGTGCTCCAAGAAATCTGCTAATATTTTGCCTGGTTGCTTCAGTAATTAATTTTCCAGACTGGTATGTCTAACAATAATGTAGTGGTTGCCAGTGGCCTTCATAACTGTGTTAACTACAAAGGCTGAGAATGAAAAAAGGTTTTACCCTAGTCTGAACGATAAAGGCATTAGGCACTAGCACTATCTATTTGGGAACTATACCAAACCTGTCTCTGATTACTGACCTCTAATGAGACTAATGGCCAAGAAGAAAGAGAATGCCAAGTTGTTCTGACTAGGACTTGTTAGGCCTGCATAGAGACAGCTTTGCCTGTCTAGGTGACCACGCGTCATCAATGCTTCAATGATGTACAACTAGAAGAGGTCCAGAGAGAGAGTGAGAATCAGGTTTGGATCAGCCTCCTTCGACCATTGGTGGCAGTTTGTTTTTTATAATTTGCCACTGTTTGGAAGGATTACCATCAAGGCTATAGCATCTTGTGAATGGTTACATTATCCCATTTGTGTTCCAATTATATCGAGTTGACGGCGCATCAAGCTGTTTGCAGATGTAACATGGCGTGTAACATGATGTGTAACTTTTAAATGAGAACCGGTGTATATTCTTTGATGTTTTTACTTTACTGATATGAAGGTATTTTTATTTCTAATTTATGGGGTTTCATGTTTAGAAAGTGCATACTGTTTGGATGCCTTACCCTGGTGTAAAGACACAATGTTATTCTCACCCTTGAGCGCTCATTTGTTTTGCTCTGCTGTCATGATAATGTGTTGCTGTATTCACAGATTGTTTGTGCACAGAGTAATGACTTGCACACACATTAGTTTTCTTAAAGATGCAATTAAAATAATGTCTCTTTTTTTGGCAATATCTACTATGCAATGTTTTGCTGTCTGAACACTTCAGGTTCACCATATTTAATCACGATTTTTTATTACACTTTTCTTTGAGTGTACAGCTTAACTCTGCTAAAGCAATCTATTCAACGAAGGTTGGATTTTATTATTATTATTAGGGAAATGCATATGTAAACAGTTGCTTTAATACACCATTTGTTTCTTCTCCTACATTACTGGAATGTTCTAAATTGTAAGCAACACACATAAACTATTTAGAGTACCAAATATATTAAATCCACTTATCTATAAGCAACATAGTTTGCTATATGAATAATAGTACTTGTTTGTGTTCTTCTTAAAAATTCATGAGTTCTAAGAAACACATTTTTACAACGCTTTAATAGCAAACTTTTAAATATCAAACAAATATTTTGCTGTGTGTCCTATTGTTGAGTATCAGAAACATTAATTCAAACAAGGAGACTACCCAAATGAGTGCACAATTATACATTGTGAGAAAGTATGTATATGTATATGTCGCAATATATCTTTCCATGATGAATAAACTACAGTATTCTCTACTTTGTGGAATATTGGAAATCAGGGAACCTGCTGTTTGATCCCAGAAATATTCTGCCTTCAGACACAGCCATTCAATAGCAGAAACCTAAAATAACACAAACATCAATAAAAAAATCATTAAAAAAATGTCAATGACAAAAATATCGACAACAAAAAAGCAGAACACAAAAATATCGATAAAATCAAAATAACATATATCGCAACAAAAACATAATATCGACAACACAAAAATTGCTAAAATAAATACTAACTATACCCAAAAATATACATTCAGACAGAAAATTTGACTATTTTCAATAATACAAACAAATAAAATATATCAAACTGTAAAAACAAACACACAAACATTTTACAAAATGAATAAAACTAAAACACAAACAAATACACTTAAAAAAAAAAAATAAATAAACAAACATATATATTACAGATATCAAAAATACATAACATTTATTTATGCAAACATTTTAATTCTATTACTAAACAAAATAAAACAAACATTAAATAAACATAATTAACATTAAACAAATTAAATTATAACTGCCAAAATTTTTTTAAAAAGCTATCTCGACCAATAAATTTAACCTAAACCAACACAAACCAATGGAAAACTCTAACTAATTAAATAAACACTATAAAAGTAATGAATTAATTAACACAAAATTTACCACAAAACAGCCAATCACTCGTTAGAGAGACAGAAAACAAAACGAAAAAGATACATGCAAACAACTAATCAGAAAAACTCTCTTTAAAGGGAAGAACAAAACTTTTTAAATATAGAAATAAAATTAGCTTAAAAGAAAAAATATATAAGCAAATTAACCAAAACTATAATAAGTTTTCCTTTATATTTCACAGACTAAACTTCACTAAAACTCTACCTAGAAAATTCAAAACAATGATTTACTTCCAAAACAAGTACAAAATCAACATTAACGAAAAATATAAAACAAAGTCAATATATATCTAAACCAACAAATACAGTTAACTGATGAAAACTAAAAACATTAATAAAAAAGCAAAAAATAACAACTTTTATTTTAATTGCTTTTACAAACTTCAACATAACAACATCAACCAAATAAACTACATCAACAAAAAATAGTAAGTATTTTTATTTAACAACTAAATAAAAATAGAGACTAAATAAATGAAATAAACAAACTAAATGTAACACTTCAGTAAATATTACATTTTCCTTTTTTAGCAAAAGGAAAAAATAAACCAGTAAATAAACCACGAACATCGAAAAATATCCAACACGAAAAGCAAACTAAAATATATGTAAGTATATTTTGAAACGTAATAATTATATAACAATGTTTATTACTCTTCAATACCTAATAATTATATATATATATATATATATATATATATATATATATATATATATATATATCCCTTTAAGTCTCCAAAAAGCAGCCGTAGTTTCTACTGCCATACAATAGAGTGCAGACCACAATATTTTTTCGCCATTAGTGGATTTTATTCAGCCTCAGCTCTCACGATCGACATGACGCGTTTCGGTCCCGGAAGGACCTTGATCACATGACGCGCTACACATCTCGCGGTCTCTTAAATTGCGGTTTTTTGCATTTTTTTACATTTTCTTGTAATGCACTTAAAGGGGACATGCCGATGAGGTTCAATTCGATCATGGATTTAGACAATGTTTCACAAATGCGTTTCCATACATATAAAAGCAAATTATATTACAAGTGCAAGCTAGCAAATTTTAAAATTGTTAAAATCATGCTAAAATATACACTGTGATCTGCTTTGTCAATTTGATATGTACACTCGTTAAGACACAGATATTTAAATTTAAAAGGTAAATCTCATTTAAATAAATAAATAAGCTAAAAGCATAAATATTTCTACTGTGTCTGAGAAAGGAATAATTTCCCTCTTGATGGCCATGGTCATTTGAGTGTATGTATATCGTTCTGTACAGAAATGTTGTTGGTTTGTCCAGGTGTAAATACCTGGTAGCGAAGTGTCTAGAGCACATAATTGTTGTCAAGACACTGTTGTGAAATCAAAAGAAAGGGGGGTGAGGTGAAATCCTGATCAGTATGGTAATAACCTCATATTATTGTATTTGCATGTGGGGTCAACGTGCGTGGGGGACAACGAAAAAGAAAAACAAGTGAAAGTCCCTTTTCTTTCCTAAAGTGCTTGGTGCTTTATGTGCTTAATATGCCCATGTCTAAAAAAATGGTTATTAACTTAATTTATTAAAACAAGAAAAACCCAAGGTGTGAGTGTGGTTAAATGAGAAGTGTAGATGTGCAAAAGCAGCATAAGGGTATGTAAAATGTGGGCATAATACCCCATTTCATTGATTGTCTTGCAGGTCTCAGTTTGTCTAGATTGATTTAATTTTTATCCAAGACTTTCGATTTACCTGACACAAAGCGTATAAGCTCATTTTTAGCCCTGAATAAACTATGACAGAGGAAATGATGCCAGAGTTCTACAAACACGTATGTAGATCTTCGGTTTGGTTGAGGCCATTGGGGTGCTTGGTATCTAGATTGAGAATATACCTAGTTTCTAGTTGCCTGAGAGCTCTGATCCTGTCTCCCCCTCTCTTCTTGAATGGAATATTGTCAATTAAAAAATATTTTAATTGAGTGGGGTCGGACTTGTGAAGGTCCTCAAAGTGTCTTGCGACAGGGTACATTTGGTCTCGGTTCTTAATTGCCCTCAGGTGTTGAAGCACCCTCTTGTGTCCCTGTAGGATAGTGCTCCCTACATATCTTAATCCGCAGGGACACTCTAGTACATAGATGGCATGATCTGTTTTGCAGTTCAAATATTTGGAGATCGGAATTTCATCTTCAGCAAAAGGTGTCTTAAAAGCCGTTGTGTTTACGCCCTGTTGGCATGCTTTGCACGTTTTGCATCGATAGAACCCCTTTCTCTGGCTTAGCCAGGTGACTTGGTTCAGATTTTCCAAGTCATTGCTGACTAATGCATCCCTCATGGATGGCGCTCTGCTGAAGGTTATTGAAGCTTTTTTGGGGAGTAGATGGCCTATCATGGGATCCCCCAGTACTATGGGCCAATTGCGATTGATTAGATTCCTCAGGGTTTTACCCTGTTTGCTGTACTTTATAATGAATCTAAATTGATCCTCCATTCCCTTGGTTGCTTCTTTAGTTTCTAAAAGCGATGCTCTGTCTAGAGCATTGGTCTTTTGAATTGCTCTATCAATAACCTTTTTATTAATGTCAGGGAAAACAACCACCCTCCAACATCATAGAAATTGATGTGAGAGATGCTTTAGAGACCATCAAAGAAGCAAGCACCAGCGCCCAACAAACCAGTATCCAAATCTTAAAAAAGGTACTAACTAGGGTTCCTGGACATTACCATCCATCCCTACTCTAAAACGCCTAACAGCCAGAACTAAAAGATCTACTGCTCAAACACCAACCACCCCCAAACGTTTGCAGGAATTTAAATATTGCAAGAATACACAGTGACACACAAAGATGAAAAATTCATTCTTTATGACAATAACAGTCATAAAAAAGAATTATCATCTTCGCCACCAACACCTACATTCAAAAGTTAAAGCAGTGTGAAACATCGATGATGGAGGCACATTTAAAGTTTACCCTAAGCCCTTTTGCCAACTCTATACCATCTGTGGAGAATATGAAGACACCAACATCCCCTTCATATATGTATTAATCCCCAACAAACAAAATACTTCCTACATAGAACTCCTTACAGTAATAAAACAACAAACAGAAAACTACTTCTCACAAAAATTAATAATAGATTTGAACAAGCAAATATCCAGTCAATTTTAAAACTATTTCCACATACTGCAATATAAGGTTGCTACTATCCTTACACCAAAGTATCTGGAGACATCTGCAAAAATCTACCCTAAGTATAGGATATGCCAAAAACAGCAACTGTGCCTATCAAATCAAAGAACTAATAGCCCTGGCCTATGTACCAACAACAGTAGTAGTGAACCACTATAATATAATTAATGAAAGTCCTTTCCACCAAGACAATGAAGCAAAATTAACACCCTTGCTTGACTACTTTGAAGACACCTGGGTAGGAAGACTACATAGGTCAGGGCACTGAAGACAACCTAATTTCAAAATCCCCTGGTTGAACGTCTATGATAGCACCCTAGCACAAAAAGCTAAGACAAACAATGCAGTGGAAGGATGGCATAATGCCTTCCAAGCCTCAATAGGAAGAGGACAACAAACTTTGCACAAATTAATAGAAGCCATCAAAAAAGAACAGAGCTCTCAAGAACTAAGATTAGAACAATCCATCACTAAGGGGTCGATTTCGATCCGGGTCGGACAGCTCTCCGAGAGCTGTTTGTAGCCTTACCTTGTGACCGACTTGTACCCGGAGCCAGTCCATCCAGGCGAGGAAGTACGATGTGCATAACTGACACAGATCCGGCCGACACGTAGGCTGTGATTCAAGCTTCATTCTCCGTCCCAGACGTACCTCCAAACGCCGAACTGAGTCGCCCGGAAGCAGTATCCACAGCAGTTTCCGGCCGTACAAGTACGATGCACAAATCATACGCGCCGGACGGGTCGCTATGTACAGCACGTCACAGCATCCAGAAAAGAAGGGGACCTGTTTCCCATCACTACTGCCACCCCCACTCACAGGGGACATATTGCCCATCACTCCTGCCACCCCCACCCATAGGGAATATGTTGCCCAGCACTCCTGCCACCCCCACCCATAGGGACTATGTTGCCTATCACTCATGCCACCCCCACTCATAGGGGACCTGTTGCCCATCACTCCTGCCACTCTCACCCATAGGGACTATGTTGCCCAGCACTCCTGCCACCCCCACCCATAGGGGACCTGTTGCCCATCACTACTGACACCCCCACCCATAGGGGACCTGTTTCCCATCACTCCTGCCACCCCCACCCATAGGGACTATGTTGCCCAGCACTCCTCCCACCCATACCTATAGGGGACCTGTAGCCCATCACTACTGCCACCCCCACTCATAGGACTTATGTTGCCCATCACTCCTGCCACCCCCACCCATAGGGACTATGTTGCCCAGCACTCCTGCCACCCCCACCCATTGGGACTATGTTGCCCAGCACTCCTGCCACCCCCACTCATAGGAGACCTGTTGCCCATCACTCCTGCCACCCCCACCCATATGGACTATGTTGTCCATCTCTCCTGCCACACCCACCCATAGGGGCCCTATTGCCCATCACTACTGCCACCCCCACTCATAGGGGACCTGTTGCCCATCACTCCTGCCACCCCCACCCATAGGGACCATGTTGCCCAGCACTCCTGCCACCCCACCCATAGGGGACCTGTTGCCCATCACTACTGCCTCCCCCACTCATAGGGCTTATGTTGCCCATCACTACTGCCACCCCCACTCATAGGGCTTATGATGCCCATCACCACTGCCACCCCCACTCATAGGGCTTATGTTGCCCATCTCTCCTGCCACCCCCACCCATAGGGGACCTGTTGCCCATCACTACTGCCACCCCAACTCATAGGGGACCTGTTGCCCATCACTCCTGCCACCCCCACTCATAGGGCTTATGCTGCCCATCACTAGTGCCACCCCCACACATAGGGGACCTGTTGCCCATCACCACTGCCACCCCCACTCATAGGGCTTATGTAGCCCAGCACTCTTGCCACCCCCACTCATAGGGGACCTGTTGCCCATCACTCCTGCCACCCCCACCCATAGGGACTATGTTGCCCACACTCCTGCCACCCCCACCCATAGGGGACCGGTTGCCCAGCACTCCTGCCACCCCCACCCATAGGGGACCTGTCGCCCATCACTACTGCCACCCCCACCCATAGGGACTATGTTGTCCAGCACTCCTGCCACCCCCACTCATAGGGGACCTGTTGCCCATCACTCCTGCCACCCCCACCCATAGGGACTATGTTGCCCATCTCTCCTGCCACCCCCGCCCATAGGAGACCTGTTGCCCATCACTACTGCCACCCCCACTCATAGGGCTTATGTTGCTCATCACTACTGCCACCCCCACTCATAGGGATTATGATGCCCTTCACCACTGCCACCCCCACTCATAGGGCTTATGTTGCCCATCACCCCTGCCACCCCCACCCATAGGATGGGTGATGCGCCACACATCCATCATACACCAACATCATGTAAGTCAGCAAAATACATCCACCCAAACTTCATGACAACGGTGTGTAGTCTGTGACAAATGCACATAACAGTGATTATGACTTCGAACATACAATGTAACTACCATCACATGTGTGACCAAAAACTGAGTGTGGCCTACACAAGGCAAGCATCACTATAGAACTGTGTCAATGTAAACTAACACCCCCTCACTGTGCAGCAACGGCCCGTATAGGGCGTGTTACCGGGGCGGTGACGTGGGGCAGAGGAGGGGCAGGGTGGGGGGTTGCAAAATGTGGCATACGGCCGATTGCAGGTAAGTTACAAAAAAAAATAATGAAAACGAATTTTGTTGCGCGCGCTGTATCGCATTTGGCGATGCTGCGCGCGCAACGAAATTAGTTTTATTTATTTTTTTCGTAACTTACCAGCAATCAGCCGTATGCCGCATTTTGCAACCCCCCACCCTTCCTCTCCTCTGCCCCACGTCACCGCCCCGGTAACCCGCCCTTTACGGGCCGTCGCTGTCACTGTGTACAACAAAAGTTATGTGTGTGGTTCCAAACTGCAGCAAATGTTGAGCATTGTGGTGATGGGGTCTAAAACCCCCTTCATCACAGTGACCAAAAGGTAAGTGTCATCATGGTCAAAGCTGCAAATGCCAAACAGCATGTATGATTACTGGTCCCAACACATGAAACACTTTTGTGGCAAAGTAGTGGTGGTGTTCCATACCCACAGAGTTGTGGTGAGGCTAACAGTGCTGTGAAAACCTAACATACTTTCGGCCATGTGCAGACAAGCACCACCTATGGTGACATTGCATACAGTGTACAATGACACAAAAGCAGAAGTGACCATCACAAAGCATACACACATCTTGAAAATAGACACACAAATCAAAACATCCTGTGTAGACTGTAGGTGTCAGGTCACAAACTCCCATTCCATGGTAGCAATAGGACCTAACAACCAGGATGAATGTGCATAATGATGTGATATGACTCACAGGGACAGCAGGGAAAATCACAAAAACAACATCCAGACAATGGCCCACAACAGCATACCAATGCACTGGTGCAGATGCACAAACACAAACAGCCAACCTCACACTGCACATCTGACACAACATGTGTGTGTGTGTCTCTGTATCCCCAGACAACTACACAACACATGAGGGGGGCTGAACCACAGTGAGACAGATGTAGACACAGTGCCATACAAAAAGGTAACCCATCATTGGGACCCCCTTAGTGGGCAATCAGGCATTGTGAGATGAGAGGGGGCACAACAGACACATGTGACACAAGCTGGAATGAACAGCAACTAACACAGCAAGAGACTGACACACAACAGCACTACCCCCAGGGACCATACATTGGGGTGACACAAGCATGCATGATACGTCCACTGTGATGACAAAGGTAGATGTCGTACAAACTGTGAAACCCAGACATTGTCCTGTGCCACAAACGTACATCACACCTACACAAACACAAATCACTCAGCATCGCCCGTCATCCATGGACAAACGGGAGCTAGGGGGCCATCCATGCAAACATTTACATCAGTCCACCCTCAACACCACACACCCTGAACTGCACCAATGTGCATCTGTGAAGCCCACATGGACAGGTGACATTGCACATGCAGCCATGACAAACACAGTAATGTTGGGAGGAACTAAGGTGCACGGACTCATCACACAAGGACAGTCTACAACCCTAGTGTATGACAGACATACTGCACAGTATGCAGTACATGGCCATGACGTCAAAGCTCCCGTAACTTTCGGAATACCTGCCAAAGTCCCAGGACAATGCAGAAGCCAAGGAGAACCACAAGGTGCACATGCCGACACCTGCCAACATTGCAGCCCTGAACCGGACGAGTGGGAGCAGTCACACACACATACACATGTCTCAATCACTGAAAGGTACCACCTAGGGACAACTAGATGATATTGCAAACAAACAAGTGCCTTGGGGACCCCTGTCTCATCTGCGTCTGACCACATCATCACCACTCAGAACTGACAAATCCCAATGATGAAACACCAATTAACAGTAGTGTGTCATGCACCCACACATCTGGTAGCCCATGGCAAAGATGTGGGATGAACACAGTACAACTCAGCAAGCATCAACAACAGGAACATATCAAGGGAACACTGCCTGTGTATGAAAAGGGATGTGGACACACACACACATGCTCACACAACACACACCATGGGCCCAGGCAATGTCACGGAACAACACACTTACTTGAGGGGACTCAACTCCTGTGGAAGCTCAGCCGTGCCAAACATAGTCCCAGCAGGTCTCAGTCATGTCAGCAGAACACTTAGTCAGTCAGCCATCAGTTACCACACAATGAAGGCTCTGGTCACAACAGCCTGGGCACAGGAGTGTCCCTTAAGTCATCTGCACATACTCAATACATATGTTCAGCAAGTTGCACAGAGGACCCAGTTGCTCCTACACCAATGATGCCCACACCTACATGTCCAGTGGAGATGCACCCACAGTCAGGGAAAATAGACAAATTGGACAATGGGAAGCACATCATATGTGCATGTGTGCAAGCCACAGATGTGACCATGCAAATTAAATGTTTACAGAGATGTTCACAAATTGTTAATCATGACACACCCAGTTAGCTGCAAAGGATGACATGGATACCAACCAGAATAGGATACATATCTCATGGACCACATGGAGTACCTCACATCAACACCTCAGTATTCAATATTGGAAATCCAGCATTACAACTGAAAGGTCATGCTAAACATCATCAACATAATGTACAGCTAAATCAAATTCACAAGGATAAAGAAAAATGCTTTATTCAGCAATTTTTAAATCCAAAGTCCTCTCAAAACAATCCCAATGGCCAGTCCATATCCAAATGTCAACAATGTGATTTGAGTGACAACTGTCACACATTGCTTGCCTGCACTGGTAAGGACAGGGGACATCCCCTCGGAGGAGCATACATGGGGGCAGGCCAGGCACTGCAGGGACAGGATCAGGGCTCAGCAGAAGGAGGCAGTGAAGGGGTGGTGGATGCAGGAGAGTCACTGGCAACTGCAGTGGAGCTGACTGAAGAAGTGGGTGCCGTCACAACTGTGGGGCACAAGTCAGATGGGCTGCAGTGGGCAGGTCAGATGGAGTGGACTGGGTCCCCACTGCAGTGCCCAAGTCAGATGGGGTGGTCGTGGACTCCACTGTAGCACCTAACTCCATGGGAGCGGAATGGGGTTCAGGTGAGGTCGGCAGGACAGAGGGGGGGACACGGTCTCCACATCAGTGGCACAAACTCTCTGACCGGGGTGGTGGGGATGGAAGAGCTAGTGGTAGGGAGGGAGGGAGGGCCTGAGCATTTTGGGGATGGTGTATCTGTGGGTGGGGGAACATGTGCCAGGGTGTGGTGGGGGAACCTGTGGAGTGGTGGCCTGGGGGATGGAGGACAGAGACTTTGTTGTGGAGCTGCGGGGCGGGGTGGGGTCTTGCTCTTCTGGCTCCAGGGTGACTTGCGGGTGGGGGCCTCAGTCTGACTGGGCCTGGGGGAGGGTGTCCAGCTGTGAGGGGCACTCCCCTCTGTGTGTGGGGACTTCCTCTTCCCCTTGTAAGCTGGATCTGCTGGGTCAGTGGGGAAGAGGCCAAGGTCACAGAGGAAGAGCTTCTTGGGAGATGGGGATGCAAGTGAGGCAAGGGAAAGGGGCTGGGAGGGAGAGGTATCAGAGGACTGCGGAGTGGTTGTGGATGACTGTGTGTGTGTTTGCAAACCATCCCCTGTGAGTGTGGTATCAGTCCCCGGAGGTTGCTTGTGTGCACGTCTAGACCTTGGTTTGGGTGTTTGTGTGCTGCCATGTCTATGGGTTTGGGTGAATGTGCTGGTGTGTGTGTGCTTGGGACAGGTAGGGTGCTCGGAATCATGGGTGGGGCAGGGGTAGGAAGGGTGCGGGGCTGTGGGGGGAGGGTCACTGCTGCCATCAGGGAGGAGGCCACAGACTGATTGGTCCTCTGTAGGGCAGACATGCCAGATTAAATGCCCTCCATGAAGGACACCAGTTGTGTCAACAGACTGGTGTGTGCATGGAGGACACTCAGCATTGATGTCTGCCCTACATGGATCTGTCGAAGCAAGTCCACAGACTCCACACTCAGGGCAGCAGGGGACACAGGTGCAGTGCCTGGCACAAAGGAGACATGCTCCTGAACACGGGAGCCTCCACGGACCTCTGGGATGGGAGCCGATGGGAGGGTGGTGATGGTGGTGGCGGTGGCGGGGACAGCCTCACTAGCTGGGGTTTGGTGGCTGCTGACACCCGCCTCCACAAGGGAGTCGTCCTTTGAACTGCTGTGGCCCTCAGCTGGGGTGGATGGTGCTGAGGACTCCTCGGTGTGGCTCCACTTACCCTCCGTGCCTCTGGGTCCCTCCAACTCCTCGCCTTCTGTCCCAGTCAGGCTCTGGTCCGTGGAGCTGTCCCCTCCTGTGACCATGGATGTATCTGGATAGAATTAGGAAAAATAGAACATCAGTCACCTGCACTGACTGCACACACCACAGTGAGTACATCACATCAAAGGGCAAGCCCTGGCATCATCAGCTGAACACTTCTCAAAGTGCTCACACCGTTTAGAATAAGCCAATTGTCAGTCTCACCATCAACCATGGCACTCATATCCCTCCTGGACTTGCACCCATATGTCTGTTGCATGTTGGGTGCTAATACCCCAATGTGCAAACATGCACCACCTACAAATGTGTTGGACATGCAAGTGAACATGTAGGATTATGTCACTATACACACATCACATCTCTTGCCACTGACTCAGTTCAGGTGTCAGGATGAAGGGATGGCCAGAGTCTCATTTCACATGCTTGTGATGCATACCAGCAACACACACTATGGTGTTCTTATGTCCTGATAGTCAATGCCACAATTGGTTGCATGGAGCACATTTGACCCCAATGCAGGATCACTCATAGCAAGTTAAATGCCAAGGCACTGGCATACCTGGAAAGTCAGTCATCACTGTCTCCTGTCACAGGGGCAGGGCATCCAGACAACAACAGTAAGCACTCTGTCACAATCATAGCTCAAGGGTAAAGCAAACTCTGCAGCTGACAAGTGCACTTGTCCATCCCCTACAAACAACATATCCCGGACCCAGAAGACCCCACATGATACAAAACAGACATATGAGTCTCTGCGAACACAACTCCCTGTACATGAGCACATCACGGTCTGCTGTGCATGAGACACAGCTACCTGAAGTTCACAGTTGCATACACCATTGTGCACTGTCAAGTGATCAGACACCTATATGTCACACAGGTCTTGTCTCTCATAGTTATATCTCAGATGTCCTGCTGACCCTCAAACTCATGAAAACCCCAGTTGTCCGGAAAAGGAAGCCACACCACAATGACACAGAGGCAGACACCTGAAGGCACATGTCACTAAGCGCAATCTGTAAGTTGATACACAGGAGTGGGATTATAGAGTGTTTCTAAATGCCCTTGAGTAGGCATGACTGCCCAGGTCTATGTGAAACAGTGTATAGCCCTGGACAGTAGTCAGGTGGCTAAGCAAGTGTGAAACACTTGATATACATACTCCTTATTCCACAAATTGGAATCCCCTGCTGCATGGGTGTGTTTGAAATACCCCAGGCACATGTGGCTAGTCAGACCAGCAATTGGAACACATATCAAGGGCACACACAGATCACATGTCAGATCTCAGGCATTGTGTTAACAATTGACCCACCCATGAAACCCACAACAGAGTCACGGTAACAGATGCTGTCTGGAACCTGAAGCATAGTGACTGCAGGGACACAGTGCCCTAGTGACACAAGACACAGACTGTAGGGTCCACACCTGTGGATCAGATGAGGAGGGTGCATCACACAATTGAGGGACATGAGTCCTGGACTACAAGACCTACGCAATGTGGAAGTGTGACCAGGCCAAAAGACTGCAAATAGCATGTCAGACATAGTACACAGATTAGGCAAGACTGTACCCCCTCCTTGCTGCTGTCTGGCCTTCAGCTGCCCATCCAGGTCCGGGAAGACCACTGCCAGAATCCTGAGCATGTGGGGGGTCAGGGTCCGGTGTCCGCCCCTCCTGCGAGGAGGCGACAGCTTCAGCTGGACCCTTGCGATCCTCCGGGTCCAGCCCCGAAGGTCCTGCCACCTCTTCTGGCAGTTGCGGATCCGGCGCTTGTAGACCCCCACCGATCGAACTGCCCGGGCGATGGTCAGCCATATCTCCTGTTTCTGTTGGGCATCAACCTGTGAGGATGACAAAGTTAAGAGTCCATTAACACACATGCCCCATATTTGTGCTGCGCACAGTTGGATATATATGTCGTCATCACAAAGGAAAATGAGTTACACAGGTAGTGCACCCATGGAAATGGACAAATGCCCTGCATGTCTGACATGTTAGCAATGGCTGGGAAGTTAAAGTTTGCACAAATGCACTTTAGCTGCGGAACACCTGTTCATTACATGTACCTACACACTTTGGGGGATGAAAGTACTCAGTGAGTACGCTTGCCACTGGTGTACACACTGCTAGTACTGCTAGTCAGACAACATGCACAATTAGGAAGGCAGTGGACTGCACACTCACCTGCTCCCCTGGTTTCCCATACAGTTTGCTGTACTGTGGAAGGAGCCCATCCAGCAGGGCCTAGTTCTCCTCCTCAGTGAAGGCTGGGGCCCTCTCCAGAGTACGTGCCATAGGAGTAGCCAGAGGATGCAGAGACAGCAGCAGTGGTAGCAGAGATGTGGTCCAGTAGCATGTAGTGCAGGTAAGTGAGCTCCCTGGGGGCCATCCAGCCTTATATCTGTGCTGCAGAGGCAGAATCTGTGCCATGTGTCCCAAGTGATAGGTCCAACACGGTTGCCTTCTATGAATCTGGCCAATCCATGAAATTGTAGGACTCGTACACGTCTTCCGCATCGTTCAAATCTTCACCTTCATAAAACCCTAGTAATTGCAACATTGTTGTAGGCATCCAACTGAATTTCCAGCGCACAACTCGTACAAGTTTTGAATCCGCATCCATCTCCATGACAGTCCAGAGCCAATGGGTGCGCACGGCTCGGTCAACTGACTGTACAATGCATAGTTGAAAATACACACGCACCCGTCTCCATATGATTCAATGGCCAAGGCGTACGCAGGTCTCGGTCCATGCCTGCACGACGTGTATGCATGATAGTCACCCGCATCGGTTCTCATTGCAGTCAATGGCTAAGCGTATGCACGGCTCGGTCCTGAACTGTGCAATGCGTACGCATGATAGTCACCCGCGTCGGTTCGCATTGCAGTCAATGGCTAAGCGTACGCACGGCTCGGTCCTGAACTGTGCAAAGCGTTCACATGATAGTCACCCGCGTCGGTTCGCATTGCAGTCAATGGCTAAGTGTACGCACGGCTCGGTCCTGAACTGTGCAATGCGTCCCTGTAGAAGTCACCCTAGTCAGTTGTCATTGGTGTGATTTGTTGACGGCTTCCACACACAATTTCTTGCCAGGGACTCAGGTGCACACCTATCACACTACAGCATGTGCCACACTGTGTCCCATGGCATGTTAGGCTGCATTACCTGTGTGTTTTGGTGGGCAAAACTTTGGTTGGTTGTGTGGCACTTTTGTGCAGCCACACCCAGACTGTGCACGTATTCATGGGGACAGAATCCTTTGTGTGTTGTGTACATTACCACTGTGATGTGCAACTGTACAGTTATGGTCATGAGTCATGGACACAGTTGCAGGTTGAATATGTCTAGGACATGTCACATACACCCTGAGTCCTTGGTGTGATGCTATGTACGTCACAGTGAGACCTATAGCCCCAATTCTGATGTACACCCACAGTCTGTGTGCATGTTGTGTCTCAGATGTGGCTGATCAAATGTGCCCAATGGGAGACAGTCTCAACATCAATGTGGTTTGTGCATCAACATTGATGGTGTGTGTGTGTCTACGAGACGTCCTTGTAGGGCCTGCAGAGACAACAGTGGCCACTACCTGTGGGACTCACGGTTGTTTTGAGGCGTGTATATGATACGCCATGTCATGCCAGTGTCCATGTGGCAATACAGGGACCCTGGGTATCTACATGTCAAAGAGCTGTGATGCCTGGGAGACATCAGGCCTCACTTGTCACTGTGGTGTGTGTTTGTAACGTGACAGCAGTACATAGGTACTGTGACACAGCCCAATGATTGTCCATTGCACTACATGGAACTTATGTAGACATGTGGACTTGAGATGTGAGGTGATGTGCATGTAGGTGACATATGTGTCCATACCCAACAGCACACACTTCAGTACATTATGTATTGTCATGATGTATCATGTGATATTTTGCTTGGTCATAGCCACATGGGTGGAGGAATCGACAATCTTCCTTTGTTCATCTCTGTCCTGCAGGGCACCAGCTGTCCATAGACCGTTCCCAGACCTTGAAACCATGCAGGAATGCAACTGCATCCGACCGTACCGCTTCACCAGGCCACTGATTGAGGAGTTGATGGAGCAGTTGGCGCCACATCTGCTACCTGGCCCTACAGCACTGACCCCAGAGGTGAAGATGATGGCAGCCCTGCACTTCTTTGCTACTGGTACCTTCCAGTACACTGTGGCTACTGCTGGTGGTATGTCGCAAACTATGTTCAGTCGTGTGCTACGAGATGTCTTGGAGGGGATGTTGCATTTCCTTGACCTGTACATCAAGTTCCCTAGCCCAGGTCAACTCACTGAAATAAAGGATGCTTTTTATACACTGGGGAGGATGCGGAACGTCATCAGAACTATTGATGGTACACATGTGGCCCTGGTACTACCACAGGCACATGGGCAGGAATACCGGAACAGGAAACATTTCCACTCCATCAATGCTCTGGTGGTATGTCTTGCAGAAGTGTGTATCACACATGTGTGTGCACGTTTGCCGGGTTCAGCGCACGATGCCTACATCATGAGGAGTAGTCGCATTGCAACGCTGATGTCATAGATGCCAGACCAGCGTGCCTGGTTTGTTGGTGTGTACTGACTGTTTACCATTGTGTGTGTTTGGCAATGTTGTATTACAACCTCTTTCAACTAATTGTTCAATTGTTTGTATGTAGGTGACTACGGATACCCTAACATGCCGTGGTTGCTGACACCCCTCAGGAACCCTGTGACATCAGCCGAGATGCTCTACAATGAGGCACATGGTCGAACCAGGTGGGTGATTTAGCAGACATTTGGCCTCCTGAAAAGCCGCTTCCGCTGCCTGGACAAGACCGGATGGGGCCTTCCATATGACCCTGCAAAGGTGTGCAAAAGTATCCTTGTATGCTGCATGCTACACACCATGGCAGTGCGGAAGATGTTACCTCTCATCCAGGATGATGATGACCTACCTCCGTCACCTGTGGAGGATCCAGGCCTGGGCCATGATGCCAGTGATGATGATGATGAGGGTGACGTCCGCACACAGCTCATCAACAACTTCTTCACCTGAATGTGAGTTTACAGGGTTGTTATGTCAATGTATTGAGTTAGCCTGAAATGTGTTGAGGCTGCTCTGTTGCTGTTTGAGTGTGTCTGTGTGCCACTTGACTGGATGCGTGCAGTGATGTGTCCTTTCATGTGGTCTGTACTCCACAATAGTGTCGAACTGCTAACTTGTTTCTGTGTAGGTTTATTTTGACATGTTTTGTGCATGTGTATTGAATTTCTCTCCTGTTCTGCTGTGCTTTTGACTGTGTCTTGTGTCTGTCCTTCCCAGGGTACTTTGCCTGTTGTTTGGTCAACACTGACCCCCAACACCCAGAATCCAACACCAGTGTGGAAGTTGTCAATTCCCATCAAGTGATGTACCACACTCCCCTGGACTTCAATTCTCCGACACTTTGTGACCGTGTGTCCACTGTAACATAAAATTACCTTGCAACTAATGTGGAATAAACATGTTGCTGATGTGTAATGAACCTGTGTGATGCATTGTTAGGTGTGTTGTCTGTCTTCCCACATCTGATTGACATTTGCTTAACTCACCTGTGGGATTGTTACCACTGACTGTGGATAGGTGTGGTGTCTGTGCATTCCAATGTATTTCAGGTCAACATCATTGTGTGGGATGAGTTACACGGACATGGTGAGTATGTGTTGTGGTGCCATAGTGGTGTGTCTCCCTCACATGTGTCACACCACCATGACTCACATAACGGTGATCACATTGTTGTAGTATTTGGCATGCACTGTGTTGTTTAGCAGATCAACATCTCCATGTCACAAGACAAGTTGGAATCACAACAGAGGCAACTAGTGTACTGGTGAGTTTATTTACAAACATGCATGAGGATAGTGCACAGGATAGTGGGTGCTGTATATTGGATTTTGAATCCAAAGTTCACAGCAGAGTTGGAAGTGTTGGTGGCTGAAATGTCCAGAGTAAAGTCCACAGTCATCTGCTACATTGGACCAACATGAACCCTCCATGTCATGTAGGCGGGTTATGTTAGATACGACAAGGTGAACGGTTTGCGCACAAAGAACATTGTGCCGAACAGGTTTAGAGGCCCTGGAGGATGTGCATGGACATCTGCGTCTCACTTGTCCTTCTTCGGACGACCCCTCTTCTTCTTCAGGGGGGATCCTCAGATGCAGGCCTCTGCGGTGCAGGGGACTCTCCGCCAGAGTCATCCTCCCTCCCTGTGGCACTGGCAGATCGTGCGGCAACAGATGTTTTGTCCGTAGATTCCTAGGGGGGTCTGTGTCCCTGTGCTGTCGGTGTTCTGTGGCCTTGGTCTGTCAGTGTCGGTGGGGGTGCCCTGTCTGTTGCCAGATGCTGGAGGCGTGGGTACAGGGGGTGCAGATGTTGGTACTGCTGGTGCTGCATGATGACTCACACCGGAGGTGCCAGGTTGTTCGTTGTCATCCGAAGAGGACAGAGACGGATCCACACCAGAGAGCTGAGGGTCCACCAGAGTCTGGGACAGGGACTCCTTTTCATTTGCTGCAGTGTCCCCAGCACCACCTGTGTTTGGAATAGACACACAATGTAAGTTATGTTTCTACAGGCATCAATGGTTCACATACATGACATTTTCTACTGTACGTCAGGATGCGTGCCTGTTCACTGCTTTGTCCAAGGTTGTCACGGACAGAGATTGATATTGTTGTGGTACATTGCCCAGCCAAAATGAAACATTTCAATGTGCATGTCGAAGTGGGTGCATGCCCAGGTCATGTATAGATTTGGCTGTACATGGCCATTACTGCTCAAGGGCCATCACGTTGCTGACAAAGGTGTGTCATCCCTGTACACATGTGAGCGTTAACAAGGACATACGTGCAATTCGACCAGTGCATATGTGTGATTTTCAGCCACATCATTTATCAGGCCCATGTGTCAGATATCTTGCCCGGGCATCATCTTAGTGAGTGACTGGTACCACGTGTGCAATGTGTTTTAGCATAGAAGGTGTGTGTATGGCCAGCATCGGTGGTATTTGTTTTCAAGTCAGGACCTCCTTCTCCCCCAGGCCAGTTATCCCATCATGTAGCGTGCCACCATTGCAGTGGATGAAGGTTAACTTTCAGGATGTCAGTCAGTGCAGTCCTGGTGTTTGCTGGTGCCCAATTCCCAGCATGGCCTTGTGCTCCCCACAACAGAGCCCAGTGTCAGACATCTTGTCAGTCCATTCCCACTCACTGTGAGGCGAACATGGTTCAGTGTGACCCAGTGTCAGCCATCTTGTCAGCCATTTTCCACTCCCTGTGACGTGGGGATGATTCAGAGAGGTCTTGATGGCCCATCATGCTTTTGGATACACTCACTTCACCTGCATTCCCACTATTCCTTCCTTCAGCTTCACTGTGAGGTAGTGTGTTTGTGGTGGCAAACTGTCTGACAGTGTTTATTTGGCTTTGTGCCACTGCCTTGCTCTATCTGTTGGTAGATTTGTACATGTCATGACACAGTTACAAGTCACTATGAGATGGCAGGTATTGTGTTTGTCTGACTAGCATACACATCTTGGGATGATTATCTATTGGTTACTGTGGCTTTGCTAACGGTGCATGGTTTCACTGTTCCCTTGCCACACAATATTGAGTATGCTGGTTGTGTACTCACCAGGCTCTGGTATGTCTGCTAGACCATGGATGCTCTCTGGTGGTAGGATGTCCCGCACCTTCTCCTCCCAGGACCTGAAGTATACTGGTTTGGCAGGAGGGCCACCACGAGTGCGCTGACTCAAGGTGTGATCTTTCTCGATGAGTTTCTGGACCCTTCTGCGCACGTCATACTACCTGTTCTGGATATTGTCCTTTGTGCGCAACGTTGGTGCTTGTGCGTTCACCTTGTCCACAATCCTCGCCCACATCTTTGTTTTCTGTGACATGGGGGTCCTTTGGACCAATGTACCAAACAAATATGGCTCTACTCTGATGATCTCCTCTACCAGCACTTCTAACTCACTATCTGTGAACTTTGGATTCTTCTTTGGGGGCATGGTGATGGGTGGTGGTGGTGAGTGATGTGTGTGTGAGGGTGCAAGTGAGGGTGGGTGAGTGTCAGTTTTGCTAGGTGTATGTGTGAGTGCTTTTGGTGAGGTGCTAATGGTGTGAAAGTTGTGTGATGGGTGAGTTTTGAGTGTGTCTGTGGTTGCTGTGTGAGGGTGTTCTCTGCTGGCTGTTGTCTTCAATTTGCAAAGGATCATGGTAGTGATTGGTGTCCTTTATATAGGTGCAGTTGCGGGTGTGTCTTTGTTCCAAGTTTTTTTCTTTTATATTTATTGACTTTGTCATTGCTTGTTTGGTCCTTTTTTTGTTTTTTTTCCTGTGGGTTTTCTAGGCATGAAGGAGACGTTCTTCTGACTGAAATGGACGCTGATGTTGGCTCGTGCGGGCTTCTTCGGGTCTTTCACGCTGACTTTCTTCTGTGTTTCATACGCATCGGTTGCAGAGATCTCTATTGCTTCAGGTCCCTGTTTTCTGTGCGTGTCGGTCATGCGGCTTGGGCTCCGTGCAAGTCGGTCTGGGTTTACACGCATTGTATCGTACTGCGCGGATCGGACATCGCAGGTACGTGTCGGTCAGGTTCATTCCGGGTTTGTGTCGCTCGGTGCAAATCGCGTTCGTTTTCCAGGTGAATCAATGTTTTCCCTACGGCTCGGTCGTACGGCTTGTATTCCGTACGTGTCGGTTGTAATTCACACGCGTTGCATCGTACTGCACGGGTCGTGCGGCGCAGGTCCGTGTCGGTCGGTCTCCTTTACGGGTCCATGTCGGTCGGCACGTTTTGCGATCGGAATCGGCCCCTAAATAGGTCCTAAACTTAGTAAGCAATCAAAAACAACGTACAAATGCATACAACAAAAAATTTGACTCTACCCAAACAACAAAGGACTAGACTACATAGACACAATAGCCAAAACTATACATTGAACAAAAAACAATAGCAAACACCATGCAGCATTTCAAAATTACAAAACATTACATATTTCTGCTCTTTTTTTAAATGTATAATTATAATTTAGTCATTTAAAAAATTAAAATGTACATTAAAATATATTACATAATATAATTATTAAAATAAAAAAGAAACAAGCAGACTAAATATTACCAAAAACATTTCCCACCCATAATAATAAAACAATAACTTACAGTTGTGTCGCAGTAAATGGTCCTCAAAAACTAACAAATCCATGGTAGATAAATCGTAACACAAATCCATTCAAAAGGAAGGCCCAAAATAATGTAAAAATACAACTGTAGAAAAAAGACTCCTACGACGCAATCCTCTCAATAACAAAAGCCCCCCAAAAATGCTAAAATACAGTTACCCTAGGGTCACCACACCCCACCTAGAAACACGCTACAAGCAGCATGGGGCCTACCCAATGTGGTCGGACACTACCCCTGGGGTGACTGCAGCGTCTGCCACCTTACAGGACACAGCAAAACCCTCGACCTGGAGCTAGGCAAAACATGGCACCAACTAAAACACACTAACTGCAACTCCACTAACTTGATATACCTCATAGAGTGTCCATGCAAACAGCGATACGTGGGTATGACCACAAGAAAGGTACGGACGTGAATTGTGGAACACAGGAGCACGATCCGTTGCAAAAAGACCAACAGCAGACTCATGGACCACTATCTACAACTAGGGCACACACCCAATGATTTGCAATGGACGGTCATTGAACAAATACCTGTCCTCCAGACCAACAATGAAAAAACACTCCTCACCAAAGAGCAACGCTGGATCTACAGACTTTCAACCCATACCCATGGGCTTAATGACAATATACTGTGGAGTAGCCTCAGTCGCTGAGCACTGGCTCTCTTTTTCTGGGGCCTCCACACGCCTTTACATAAATTGATACACAAGACATAAATGTAAATGTAAATGTTAGAGTATTCTAATGAACAATGGCCTCCCAAACGTCACAGCCTAGGAAACACCCTTCCGTTTGCCTAGCAATCCATCATGGGCCGTTTTAGCGATACCACGCATTCCTTACTTGTTACTTTTTAATTTTAGCCTTCACATCCTGGCAACCTTGGATTATATTTTTAGAACTTGTATGCCATAGGAGTGTGTCTTCTGTGTTTACTCTTGCCTCCACAGACTCTTTCCTCATGACGCTACTCAGATGGGAGCCACGCCCCGCCCCGCGTAAACGATCCCCAGCTGCGGCGCTCCAAATCATACTTAAGACACACTGGCACACGGCTTCTGAATCCACGGAGCTCCGGGCCGGACACAGCAGGTGATCCAGAGGATCCAGAGACAGCGCCAAGTAAGTGGGGAGAGCCATGCTAACTCGCGGTACCACCACCAGGATATAGCCTCTGGCTTCTCCTGAGTGCGCATTATTTACCGCTCGTAGTGATTTTTTTCTCCCCTTAACCCTCTCAACCCTCTCTCCCTCTTAACCCCCCCCCCCCCCCGAGTGCATAAGAGTCTCGGACCCCCGCCAGAGACTCATGAGGTTTGTCCTCCGAATTTAGGAAGTAAGCTTTCTCCTTCTAATCAGGAATTACCTTTACCTTGGTCACCACAATATTTTACTCGCTTACAGGTACTAGCACCGCTATCGCATAGCATGACTATCCGGCCTATGCCACACAACCGACACTCCCGCAAATTCACGGTCGATTGATTCGCTCACCTTTAGGCACCATGGCTTCGCCACCACACATCATGTGCCTCAAAAAACTACGTGTTACAAATTTTATATGTTTATGTGTTTGTCTTGTCCCTTTCTATCCAGGTACAACCCGAGAGGAAAACCTCCTCCTACAATTATAGCACCTTAGCATGTGCTCCACATAAAGGCACTGACAACATGTGAGTTCCTTGTTTCACCCCCTCACACATAGGTCCTGAAGAAAGCTGGTTATAATTAATAAGGCCTGGCTGAAACTAGTTGACCTCACTGGACGTGGGAGACCATAAGTCTCTCCAACCACGTCTAGAAGCCTTGTTTTTAACCCTGCCCAGGGCCCACCAATAAAGTAATCTTTTGGGACCTCTAGGACAGTATTTAAAAACCCCACTCAACAACCCCCCACTGCACACTCACTTGACTCAAAACCTGCTCCGCTGTAACCAGGCATTGTAGCACACCTGAGGCACACTCGGTGCCTCGGGTGGGGCCCGATGATGAAGCATGCCACCAACTAGGTTGGTGGGTGGGGGCCTTCATAAGAAAACCAAGCGTTTCTTATTCCAAAACAAACACATATAACACGTACACTACCTAGTAGCTAGCTCATCTTGATTACTAAATAAAAATATATCATACAAAAGTATATTTGTGAAACAATCTTTTCAATTATTTAACATATTAAATATTCTTTTTTAAATAATAATATTTAATATACTAAATAATAAAAACAAAGTGGCCGATTAGGATGGCGGAAGGCCTGCCACCGCAGGCCCAATGGTGGCAGTCCTTCCGCCATCACACAGCGAATTACCCACTGCCCAATTAGGATGGCTGTGGGTACCGCGGCCGACACAAAGTCCTTTCGCCACTTCACGGCCAAAGTCAATCGTACCAATTGCCTGGCGGACGGTGCAGGGTGCCTAAAATGGTGGCGGTACCTAGCAGGCACCATCCACCAAATTAGGATGTTGTTAAGAAACAGCCTTTCCATGGCGGCGATGCCGCCAGGGAAAGGCTGGCGGGGATTGGGTTTGCGAGCCTGTTACGGACCCCCCTGTTTTGGGGGGATGTGTTGCTGCACTGGGGAGTTACCAGGTACCCCCCTGCATTTCCCTGTACTGCGTGGCAGGCACCTCGTGGTGCCTGCCACATAGTGCTGGGAAATTAACAGCATCACATTTTAACATTGCATATGGCAATGTAAAAAGAACACCGCCTCACTGTGTAGAACAGAAGTTAAGTGGGGGCTTCCAAAATGCAGCAGATGTTGAGCATTGTGGTGATGGGGACTAAACCTCCCCTCATCACAGTGACCAAAAGGTAAGTGTCATCATGGTCAAAGCTGCAAATAACAAACAGCATGTATGATCCCTGCTCCCAACACAACACTTGTGGGGCAAACTAGTGGTTGTGTCCCATTCCCACAGAGATGTGGTGAGGCTAACAGTGCTGTGAAAACATAACACACTCTCGGCCATGTGCAGACAAGCACCACACATGGGGGCTGACAATTCATACAGTGTACAATGACACAAGAGCAGAAGTGACCATCACCAAGCATGCACACATCTTGAAAATAGACACACTAATCAAAACAACATGTGTAGACTGTAGGTGTCAGCTCACAAACTCACATGCCATGCCAGCAATGGCACCTAACAACCAGGATGAATGTGCACAATGATGTGATATGACTCACAGGGACAGCAGGCAAAATCTCAGAAACAGCATCCAGACAAAGGCCCACAACAGCAATACCAATGCACTGGTGCAGATGCACAAACCCAAGCAGGCAACCTCACACTGGACATCTGTGTGTGTGTGTGTCACAGTATCCCCAGGCAACTACACAACACATGAGGGGGGCTGAACCACAGTGACACAGATGTGGACACAGTGCCATACAAAAGTAAACCATCATTGGGACACCTTCAGTGGACAATCAGGCATTGGGAGATGAGAGGGAGCACAACAGACACATGTGACACAAGCTGGAATGAACACCAACTAACACCGCAAGAGAGTGACACACAACAGCACTACCCCCAGGGACCAGACATTGGGGTGACACAAGCATGCATGACACCTCCACTGTGATGACAAAGGCAGATGTTGTACAAACTGGGAAACCCAGACATGTGTCCTGTGCCACAAACGTACATCACACATACACAAACACAAATCACTCAGCATGGCCCCTCATCCATGGACAAACGGGAGCTAGGGGACCATACATGCAAACATTTACATCAGTCCTCCCTGAACACCACACAGCCTGAATTGCAACAATGTGTATCTGTGAAGCCCACATGGACAGGTGACAGGTGACATTGCACATGCACCCATGACAAACACAGGAATGTTGGGAGGAACTAAAGTGCACAGACACATCACACAAGGACAGTTTACAACCCTGGGGAATTACAGACATACTGCACAGTATGCGGTACATGGCCATGACCTCAAAGCTCACGTAACCTTCAGAATCCCTGCCACAGTCCCAGGACAATGCAGAAGCCAAGGAGAACCACAAGGCACACATGCTGACACCTGCCAGCATCGCAGCCACGAACCCGACAAGTGGGAGCAGTCACACACACATACAAATGTCTCAATCACTGAAAGGTACCACCTAGGGACAACTACATGATTTAGCAAATAAACAGGTGCCTTGGGGAACCCTGACTGTGTCCCATCTGTGTCTGACAACATCATCACCACTCAGAACTGACAAATCCCAATGAAGATACACCAATTAACAGTAGTGTGTCATGCCCCCACACATCTGGTAGCCCATTGGAAAAGTAGTGGGATGAAGCCAGTACCACAGTACCACTCAACAAGCATCAACAACAGGAACATATCAAGGGAACACTGTCTGTGTATGAACAGGGATGTGGACACACACACCTGCTCATACAACACACACCATGGGCCCAGGCCATGTCACTGGACAACACACTTACTTGAGGGGACCCAACTCCTGTGGCAGCCCAGCTGTGCCAAACATATTCACTGCACGTCTCACTCATGTCTGCAGAACACTTGGTCAGTCAGCCATCAGTTACCACACAATGAAGGCTCTGGTCACAACAGCCTGGGTACTTGAGTCTCCCCTAAGTCATCTGCACATACCCAAAACATATGTCTAGCAAGTTGTGCAGAGGACCCAGTTGCTCCTATACCAATGATGCCCACACCTGTAGGTCCAGTGTTGATGAGCACAAAGTTTGTGGAAGTGACAAATTGGACAATGGGAAGCACATCATATGTGCAGGGGTGCAAGTCAGAGATGTGACCATGCGAATGAAATGTTCACAGAGATGTCCACAAATAGTTGATCCTGACACACCCAGGTAGCTGCAAAGGATGACATGGATACCCACCAGAATAGGATACATATCTCATGGACCACAGGCAGTACCTCACAGCAACACATCAGTATTCAACATTGGAAACCAAGCATCACAGATGCAAGGGCATGTTAAACATCATCAACATAATGTACAGCTAAATCTAGTTGACAGGGATAAAGAAAAAAGCTTTATTCAGCATATTAAAAGTTAAACGTCTGTTCAAACAAAAGGCCAATGGCCAGTCCATGTCCAAATGCCAAGGAGTGAAGTAGAGTGACAACTGTCACACCTTGCTTGCCTGCACTGCTAAGGACCGGGGTCATCCCCTCAGAGGGGCATACATGGGGGCAGGCCAGGCACCACAGGGACAGGATCAGGGCGCAGCAGGAGGAGGCAGTGAAGAGGTGGTGGATGCAGGTGAGACACTTGCAACTGCAGTGGAGCTGACTGAAGTGGTGGGTGCTGTCACAACTGTGGGGCACAAGTCAGATGGGGAGGGTGCCGGCACAACTTCAGTGGGCAGGTCAGATTGAGTGGATTGGGTCACCACTGCAGTGCCCAAGTCAGACGGGGTGGTTGTGGACTCCAATGCAGTGCCTACATCCATGGGAGCGGAATGGGGGACAGGTGAGGGCGGGGGGGGGGGACATGGTGCCCACATCAGTGGCACTAACCGTCTGACAATGTGTGGAGGAGCAAGTGCTAGGGGGGATGGCCTTAGCATTTTGGCGATGGTATATCTGTGGGTGGGAGAACCCAGGGCAGGGAGTGGCGGGGTAAACTCTGGAGTGGTGGCCTGGGGGATGGAGGACGGAGACTTTGCCTTGGAGCTGCGTGGTGGCGGGGGGGTCTTGCTCTTCTGGCACCGGGGGGACTTGCGGGTGGGGGTCACTGTCTGACTGCACCTGGGGGAGGGTGTCTGGGTGTGAGGGGCGCTCCCCTCTGTGTGTGGGGACTTCCTCTTCCCCTTGTAATCAGGATCTGCTGGGTCGGTGGGGAAGAGGCCAAGGTCACAGAGGAAGAACTTCTGGGGAGATGGGGTTGCAGGTGATGCAAGGGAAGGGGGCTGGGAGGGAGAGGTCTCGGAGGACTGTGGAGTGGTTGTGGATGACTTTGTGTGTGTCTGCAAACCAGCCCCTGTGAGTTTGGTATCAGTCCCCTGCGCTTGCTTGTGTGCACGTCTAGACCTTGGTTTGGGTGTTTCTGTGCTAGGGACAGGTAGGCTGCTAGGAATCGTGGGTAGTGCAGGGGTAGGAGGGGTGTGGTACTGTTGGAGGAGGGACACTGCTGCCGTCAGGGAGAAGGCCACTGACTGATTGGTCCTCTGTAGGGCAGACAAGCCCAAGGAAATGCCCTCCATGAATGACACCAGTTGTGTCAACAGACCTGTGTGTGCATGGAGGACCTTCAGCATCGACGTCTGCCCTACATGGATCTGTCTAAGTAAGTCCACAGACTCCTCCGTCAGGGCAGCAGGGGACACAGGGGCAGGGGGTGCGGTGCCTGGCACAAAGGAGACATGCTCACGAACACGGGAGCCCACAGGGACCTCTGGGATAGGAGCCGATGGGAGGGTGGTGGTGGTGGTTTAGGGGACAGCCTCACTAGCTGGGGTTTGGTGGCTGCTGACACCCGCCTCCACAAGGGAGTCATCCTCAGAGCTGCTGTGGCCCTCAGCTGGGGGGGATGGTGCTGACGACTCCTCTGTGTGGCTCCACTCGCCCTCCGTGCCACTGGGTCCACCCGACTCCTCTCCTTCTGTCCCTGTAAGGCTCTGTGGCTCCTCCTGGTCCATGGAGCTGTCCCCTCCTGTGGCCGTGGATGTATCTGGATAGGAATAGGAAGTAAGAGAACAACATCAGTCATCTACACTGACTGCACACACCACAGTGAGTACATCACATCACAGGGCAAGCCCTTGCATCATCAGCTGAACACAGCTCAAAGTGCCAACACTGTTTAGAATAAGACAGTTGTCATTCTCAACATCAACCATGGCACACATATCCCTCCTTGACTTTCACACATATGTCTGTTGCATGTTGGATGCTAACACCCCAATGTGCCAACATGCACCACCCACACATTAGTTGTACATGCAAGTGAACATGTAGGAGTATGTCACTATACACACAGCACATCTCTTGCTACTGACTCAGTACAGGTGTCCGGATGAAGGGATGGGCAGAGACTCATTTCACATGCTTTTGATGCATGCCAGCAACACACACTATGATGTTCTCATGTCCTGATGGGAAATGCCACAATGGGGTGCATGGTGCACACTTGAACACAATGCAGGATCACTCATAGCAAGTTAAATGCCATGGCTCTGGGATGCCCTGAAAGTCAGTCAACACTGTCTCCTGTCACAGGGGCAGGGCATCCAAACAACAACAAAATGCACTGACTCACAATCCTAGCTCAGGGGTAAAGCTAACTCTGCAGATGACTGGCGCACTTGGCCATCCCATGCAAACAACATATCCAGGACCCAGAAGACCCCACATCATGCAAATCAGACATATGAGTCTCTGCAAACACAAATCCCTGTACATTAACACATCACAGTCTGCCATGCATGTAACCCAGCTGCATGAAGGACACAGTTGCATACACCATTGTGCGCTGTCAGATGATCACACACCTATATGTCACACAGGTCTTGTCTCTCACAGTCACATCTTAGATGTCATGCTGACCGTCTGAACCATGGGCACCCCAGTTGTACGTAACAACAAGCCACACCCTAATGACACAGAGGCAGACACCTGAGGGCACATGTCACTAAGCACAACCTGCAATTTCATACACAGGAGTGGGATTACAGAGTGTTTCTAAATGCCCTTGAGGAGGCATGACTGGCCAGGTCTACGTAAAACAGTGTTTGGCCCTGGACAGAAGTCAGGTGGCTAAGCGAGTGTGACATACTTGATATACATACTCCTGAGGCCCACAAATTGGAGTCCCCTGCTGCATGGGTTTGTTCGGAATACCCCAGCCACATGTTGTGAGTCAGACCAGCAATTGGAACACGTCTCAATGGCACACGCAGATCACATGTCGGGTCTCAGGCATTGTGTAAACAATTGACCCACCCATGAAACACACAACAGAGTCACGGGAACAGATGCTGACCGGTAGCTGAAGCATAGCTGACTGCAGGGACACAGTGCCCTAGTGACACAAGCAACAGACTGTAGGGGCCACACCTGTGGAACAGATGAGGAGGGTGCATCACACAATTGAGGGACATGAGTATTGGACTACAAGACCTACGTAATGTGGAAGTGTGACCAGGCCAAAAGACTGCTTTTAGCATGTCAGACATAGTACACAGATTAGGCATGGACTTACCCTCTTCCTGCTGCTGTCTGGCCTTCAGCTTCCTATCCAGGTCTGGGAAGACCACCGCCAGTATCCGAAGCATGTGGGGAGTCAGGGTCCGGTGTCCGCCCCTGCTGCGTGGAGGTGACAGCTTCAGCTGGACTCTAGCTATCCTCCGGGTCCAGCCCCGAAGGTCCTGCCACCTCTTCTGGCAGTTGCGGATCCGTCGCTTGTAGACTCCCACCAAATGAACAGCCCGGGTGATGGTCAGCCAGATCTCCTGCTTCTGGTGGGCATCAACCTTTGAGGTTGACAAAGTGAAAAGTACATTAACACACATGCCCCAGATGTGTGCAGCACACATTTGGATATACATGCCATCATCACAAAGGGAAATAAATTACACAGGTAGTGCAACCATGGGGAAGGAAAAATCACCTGCATGTCTGACATGTTAACAATGCCTGGATAGTTTAAGCCTGCACTAATGCACTTTAGCAGCAGGAAACCTATTCATTACATGTACCTACACACTTTGGGGGATGAAAGTAGTCAGTGAGAATGCTTGCCACTGGTGTACACACTGCCAGTACTGCTAGTTAGACAACATGCATAATTAGGAAGGCAATGGACTGCACACTCACCTGCTCCCTTTGTTTCCCATAGAGCTTGCTGTACTGTGAAAGGAGCCCATCCAGCAGGGCCTGGTTCTCCTCCTCAGTGAAGGCTGGGGCCCTCTCCAGAGTACGTGCCATAGCAGGAGCCAGAGGATGCAGAGACAGCAGCAGTGGTAGCAGGGATGTGGTCCAGTAGCATGTAGTGCAGGCAAGTGAGCTCCCTGGGGGCCAGCCAGCCTTATATCTGTGCTGCAGAGGCAGACTCTGTGCCATGTGTCCCAAGTGATAGGTCCAACACGGTTGCATTCTATGAATCTGGCCAATCCATTTAAATGTACGACTCGTACACGCCTTCCGCATCTTTCAAATCTTCACCTTCATGGAACACTTGAAATTGCAACATTGTTGTAGGCATCCAACTGAATTTCCAGTGCACAACTCGTACAAGTTTTGAATCCGCATCCGTCTCCATGACAGTCCGTAGCCAATGGGTGCGCCCGGCTTGTTCAACTGACTGTACAACGCGTATTTTGAATATACACATGCACCCGTCTCAATATGATTCAATGGCCAAGGCATATGCCTGTCTCGGACCATGCCTGTCTGACGGGTATGCATGATAGTCACCCGCGTTGGACCTCATTGCATTCAATGACAAAGCGTACGCACGGCTCGGTCATGAACCGTGCAATGCTTACGCATTGTCACCCGTGTCGGACCTCATTGCATTCAATGACAAAGCGTACGCACAGCTCGGTCATGAACCGTGCAATGCGTATGCATTGTCACCCGCGTCGGACCCCATTGCAGGCAATGACAAAGCGTACGCACGGCTCAGTCATGAACCGTGCAATGCGTACGCATTGTCACCCGCGTCGGACCTCGTTGCAGTCAATGACAAAGCGTACGCACGGCTCGGTCATGAACCGTGCAATGCGTATGCATTGTCACCTGCGTCGGACCTCATTGCATTCAATGACAAAGCGTACGCATGGCTCGGTCATAAACCGTGCAATGCGCACGCATTGTCACCCGCGTCATACCTCATTGCATTCAATGACAAAGCATACGCACGGCTCGGTCATGAAGCGTGCAATGCGTACGCATTGTCACCCGCGTCGGACCTCATTGCAGGCAATGGCAAAGCGTATGTACGGCTCGGTCATGAACCGTGCAATGCGTACGCATTGTCACCCGTGTCGGACCTCATTGCATTCAATGACAAAGCGTACGCTCAGCTCGGTCATGAACCGTGCAATGCGTACGCATTGTCACCCGCGTTGGACCTCATTGGTGTGACTATTACACGGATGCAACACACATTTACTGGCCAGAGACACCTGTGCACACCTACCACACTACAGCATTGGCCAGACAGTGTCCCATGGCGTGTTAGGCTGCATTCCCTGGGTGTTTGGGGGGGCCACATATGGTTTGTTGGGTGGCACTTTGTGCAGCCACTCCCAGGCTGTGCACGTGTACGTGGGGGCAGAATCCTTTGTGTGTTGTGCACATTACCACTGTGATGTGCAATTGTACAGTAATGGGCATGAGTCACGGACACAGTTTCAGGTTGGATATGTTAACGACATGTCACATACATACACCCTGAGTCCTGGGGGTGATGGCATGTACGTCACAGTGAGACCTGTAGCCACAATACTGATGTGCACCCACAGTCTGTGTGCATGTTGTGTCTCAGATGTGTCTGATCAAATGTGCCCATGGGTGACAGTCTCCACATCCATGTGGTATATGCATCAACCTTGAAGGGGTGTGTGTCTAAGAGACGTACATGTAGGGCTGGCAAGAACAACAGTGGCCACTACCTGTGGGACTTACCCTTCCTTGTGGTGTGTACATGCTACGCCATGTCCATTGCTGTGTCAATGTGGCAATACAGGGACCCTGGGTTTCTGCATGGCAAAGATCTGTGATGCCTGGGAGACATCAGGCCTCACTTGTCACTGTGGTGTGTGTTTGGAACGTTGCAGCAGTACATAGGTTGGGTGACACAGCCAGAGGATTAACCATTGCACTACATGTGAATCATGTGGACTTGTGGAACTGAGATGTGAGGTGGTGGTCATGTAGGTGACATATGTGTCTATGCCCAACAGCACACACCTCAGTACATTGTGTAATGTCATGATCTAGCATGTGATATTGATCCTGGTCATGGCCACATGGGTGGATGAACTGACAATCTTCCTCTGTGCATCTCTGTACTGCAGGGCACCAGTTGTCCATCGACTGTTCCCAGACCTTGCAACCATGCAGGAACGCGACTCCATCAGACGGTACCGCTTCACCAGGCCACTGATTGAGGAGATTGAGTTGGCGCCACATCTGCTACCTGGCCGGACTTACCCTACAACACGGACCCCATAGGTGAAGGTGATGGCAGCCCTGCACTTCTTTGCTACTGGTACCTTCCAGTACACTGTGGCTACTGCTGGTAGGATGTCGCAAACGATGTTTAGTCGGGTGCTACGCGATGTCTTGGAGGGGATGTTGCATTTCCTAGACCTGTATATCAAGTTCCCGAGCCCAGCTGAACTCCCTGAAATAAAGGATGCCTTTTATACACTGGGGAGGATGCCGAACGTCTTTGGATCTATTGATGAGACACATGAGGCTCTGATACCACCACAGGCACATGAGCAGGCATACTGTAACAGGAAGCACTACCACTCCATCAATGCTCTGGTGGTATGTCTTGCTGACATGTTGATCGGACCCTTTAAGACGTGCTCAATTTCAGGATCTTGCAGAGTGCTGCTATCCTCCACTCCACAATCTTATTGAACTCTCTTTTGTTTCAGGTAATGTGCCCACTAAGTGGAAGCAGGCCACCATCATTCCTATACTAAAGAAACCTTCTCTTGACCCCACCAAACCCGAACATTACCGGCCCATTTCCCTTCTCCCCTGGATATCAAAACTAGCAGAAGCACATGCCAATAACATCCTCTCTTCACATCTACAGAAAGCTAGCATTCTTGATCCTTCTCAGAATGGGTTTCGTGCAGAACACAGCACTGAAACCGCCCTCTTAGCAATTGTGGAGCAGATAAGGAAGATGCTAGACAGTGATCAGACGGTGGCACTGATCCTTTTGGATCTTAGTGCCGCCTTCGACACTGTCTCTCATTCGATCCTTCTCCAACGGCTTTCTGAGGCGGGAGTCGGGAAAACTGCGATGGATTGGTTCCGCTCCTTTCTTGCGGAGCGCACCTTTAGAGTCTCCACGCCACCCTACGAATCTTCTCCCCGTCCTATTTTATATGGTGTTCCACAGGGTTCGGCTCTCAGCCCGACCTTGTTCAACCTTTATGTTCAGCCATTGGCGGAGGTAGCCCGTAGGTGTGGTCTTACCATGGTGTCATACGCTGATGACACTCAGCTTGCGGTGGCACTTAATGGTGACACCACTATGGATGCTTCCACCTTCCAGGCTGCCCTTAAAGAAGTAGCAGGGTGGATGTTGGAGAATTGTCTTCAACTTAATGCTACTAAGACCGAGGTCCTTGTCCTCGGCAAGGATACTAAGCTCTGGGGAGATCAATGGTGGCCATTAGAATTGGGCCCTGTCCCCACTCCTGTTACAGAGGTTCGAAATCTCGGGGTGTGGCTCGATGACAAACTCTCCTTTACTCCCCACACAAAGAGAGTGGCTGGTGTCTGTTTTGGCACTTTGCAGTGCCTTCGGCCGATCTTTAAATTTTTCGACGCGGCTACCAGACAAATAATTGTCCAAGCCATGGTTCTCACCAAATTGGACTATGCTAGCTCACTCCTGCTGGGAGTGAATCAGGCAGAGCTAGCTCGCCTCCAGCGTGTACAAAATGCGGCAGCCAGGATGCTGGTTGGCCTCCCTAAATTCTGCTCAGCCCGACGCACCATCCATGACCTCCACTGGCTGCCTGTAGGGCAAAGGATTAAGTTTAAGGCCTTATGTCTGACTTTTAAAATCCTTAAATTGGCCTCTCCTCCCATCCTTGCCCAGACTATCTCTTATTATACTCCTTCCAGAGCTCTCCGGTCATCAGGGCAAAACCTTGCCATTGTCCCACGCTACAAAAGAACTAGAATAGGCGGACGTTCTTTTGCGGTGATTGCGGCCTCTCTCTGGAACACTCTGCCTACTTCACTCCGTTCTATACCCGATCTGTTCCAGTTTAGGAAGGCTCTAAAAACCTTTTCCACAGTTTAAACTCTTTTCTGTTGGAGTCTTCCCAATGTTTGTTGTGTTGTGTCACCATCTCCTTAGCGCCGGGACGCCTCTTGGCTGCGGCATCTGTGCGCTCTATAAGATTATATAACATAACATAACATAACATCACACATGTGTGTGCACGATTCCCTGGATCTGTACACGATGCCTACATTATGAGGAGTTGTCGCATTGCAACGCTGATGTCTCAGATGTCAGCTCAGCATGCCTGGCTTGTCGGTGTGTACTGACTATTTCTCATTGTGTGTGTTTGTCAATGTTGTATTCTGCACTCCTACAAAACTCAGCTACTTGTTCATTTTTGTGTGTGTAGGTGACTCCGGATACCCCAACATGCCGTGGTTGCTGACACCCCTCAGGAACCCTGTGACACCAGCCAAGTTGCACTACAATGAGGCACATGGTCAGAGCACGAGGGTGATTGAGCAGACATTCAGCCTTCTGGAAAGCCACTTTCGCTGCCTGGACAAGCCTGGAGGGGCCCTCCCACATGAGGCTGCAAAGGTGTGCAAAATAATCCTTGTATGCTGCATGCTACACAACATGGCAGTGCGGAAGGAGGTGCCTCTCATCCAAGATGACGATGACGATGACCAACCTCCAGCACCTGTGGAGGATCCCGTCCTGGGCCAAGATGCCAGTGATTATGAGGATGAGGGTGACGTCCGCTCACAGCTCATCAACAACTTCTTCACCTGAATGTGAGTTTCAAGGGTTGTTATGTGAATGTATGGAGGTAGCCTGGAATGTGTTGTGGCAGCTCTGTTGCTGTCTGAGTGTGCCTGTGTGCCACTTGACTGGATGGGTGCAGTGATGTGTCCATTCAGGTGGTGTGTACTCCACAATAGGGTAGTACTGCTAACTAGTATTTGAGTAGGTGTCTTGCAACATGTTTTGTGCATGTGTATTGCAGTTCTCTCCTGTTCTTCTGTGCTTTTGACTGTGTCTTGTGTCTGTCCTTCCCAGGGTACTTTGCCTGTTGTTTGGTCAACACTGACCCCCAACACCCAGAAGCAAACACCAGTGTGGAAGTTGACATTTCCCATCAACTGATGTACCACACATCCCTGGACTTCTATTCTCCAACACATTGTGAGTGTGTGTCCACTGTTACGTAGAATTACCGTGCAACTATTGTGGATTAAACGTGTTGCTGATGTGTAATGAACCTGTGCTACACTTTCTTATGTGCGTTGTCTGTCTTCTCACATCTGAGTGACATCTGCTTACCTCACCTGTGGACTTGTTACCACTGACTGGGGTTGGTGTTGTGTCTGTGCCTGCCAATGTGTTTCAGGTCAACCTCATTGCGTGTGATGAGTAACATGGCCATGGTGAGTCTGTGTTGTGTTGCCATAGTGGTGTGTCTCCCTCACATGTGTCACATCACCATGACTCACCTTACATTGGTCACATTGTTGCAGTATTTGGCATGCACTGTGTTGTGTAGCAGATCGACATCTCCCTGAACATGATAAGTTGGAATCACAACAGAGGCAACTATGGTGTACTGGTGAGTTTATTTTCAAACATGTGTGAGGGAAGTGCACAGGATGGTGGGTGCTGTACATTGGTTTGGGAATCCAAAGTTCACATTAGAGTTGGAAGTGCTGGTAGATGAAATGTCCAGAGTAAAGTCCACAGTCTTTACTCTACATTGCTACATTGGCCCAACATGACCCATCCATGTCATGTGGGCGAGCTGTGTGCGATTGGACAAGGTGAACGGGATGCACACAAAGGACATTGTCCAGAACAGGTTTAGAGGCCCAGGGGGAGGAGCTGGGTCATCTGCCTCTCACATGTCCTTCTTCGGACGACCTCTCTTCTTCCGGGGGGGGGGGATCCTCATATGCAGGCCTCTGAGGTGCAGGGGACTCTCCGCCAGAGTCTTCCTTCCTCCCTGTGGCGCTGGCAGATGGTGTTGCGACAGATGTTGTAGCCACACAGGGTGGTGTGGACAGGTTGGTGTTGATCTGGTCGAGGCATTGGAGTATGTCCCGATGCACCGCAGTAATGTCATCCCACTAGGCCTCCATGCGGGCATGGTGGGCGACCTGCTCGTGTTACATGTCCTTGAGGATCCCCACTACCTGGCCAAATCCTCCGGTGCTATCGTGGTACGCATCTAAGATGCGTGCCAGGTGGGGGTCATCATGCAGTTCACACACCTCTGCAAGGCGCGCCCTGTGCCTCCCACCCCTCCCAGCACCCCTATCCACACGGGCAGGACCAGGGGCGGGACGCACAGGTGACACTGGGACCCTTTGGGTGGTGTTGCTGGTGGTGTTTGCTGTAGTTTCCGGGGGGTCCTGTGTCCCTGTGCTGTGGGTGTTGATTGGCCTTGGTCTGTCCATGTTGGCGGGGGTGCCCTGTCGGTGTCCAGATTCTGGAGGCGTGGGTACAAGGGGTGCAGATGTTGATGCTGATGGTGCTGCATGATGGCTCACACCGGAGGGGCCAGGTTGGTCATCATCATCCGAAGAGGACAGAGAGAGAGTCAGACCAGAGAGCTCAGTGTCCGCCAGAGTCTGGGACTGGGTATCCTCATCATTTGGTGCTGGGTGCCCAGCACCACCTGTGTTCCTTTCTTATGTTATAATAACATATAAAGTCTACGTAAATGCTATATAATAAACCATGAAAAATTACTGTTCCAATTCCAAACCAACAAAACTCAGGGAAAGGGCTGAATAATACACCATAAATAAATACTATTCCTACTGCAAAACCAACTAAACTCAGGGAAATTGCTGGACAATAAACCCTAAAAAATGTATATTCCTAGTGCCAAAACCAATTAAACTCACGGAAGGTGAAGCATAATAAACCATTACAAAAATACTATTCCAACCTTCAAACCAACTACACTCAGGGAAAGTGCTGGATAATAAACCATATACATTTACTATTCCAACTCCAAAAACAACTAAACTCAGGGAAAGTGCTGGGTAATAAACCATAAAAAGAATTACTATTCCAAACTCCAAAACCAACTAAACTCATGGAAAGTGCTGGATAATAAACCATAAATAATTACTATTCCAACTTCCAAACCAACTAAACTCAGCGAAAGTGCTGGATAATAAGCCATAAATAATTACTTTTATAACTCCAAACCAACTAAACTCAAGGAAAGTGCTGGATAATAAACTAAAAAAATTACTATTCAAACTCCAAAACAAATAAACTAAGAGAAAGTGCTAGATTCTTTTTCCTGGGTACTGCAGGATGTTATTATTCCTGCAGTGAGAACATACAGGCAGGACCGCTCTTGGTCTAAACTCTCTATGGAGTCCTGGGTGACAAACCTCATAAATTCCATTCCAATCTCCGAGGTAAATCCTGTCATTGCAAATGATCAATTTAATAAATGACTCTAGTTTACATCGACACTGTTCTTCCAAAAACATGGACTCACAAAAAAATAGGAGTCAATCAAAATGCTTGGTATTCGCCCAAATTTTGGGAGCTCAAACAATCTTGTAAAAGACTTGAGAGAAGCTGGAGAAAGGATTTCTCAGCAACCAATAAAGCTAAATATAGAGGCGATAAAAATGTATAAAACAAAAATAAAATCTGCTCAAGCTCTCTTTTACAAAGAAAGAATTATATTGGCTGCAAATTCCCCAGTGAAATCTTTTGTATTGAAAATTCACTCGCTGCTGACGATATTTCTCAGCGTTGCAACCAAATGGCAGAGTTTTTCATTGACAAAATACAAAGCATCTATGCGTTCTTTACTCAGACTACAACCCAACAAACTATACCACCTATGAACAACACAAATCTAAATGGAGGCTGTCTGCTGGAGGCAATTCCCCCTCTGAATTTGACCTCCGTTCAAGGGATCAAGGGATCCTCAGTCAATTAAAATCTGGATCCCTCACAGATCCGGCTCCACCTACTATTTTAAATCTAGTTACTGAGGCGGTTTCTCCAGTGATTCTGGAGGTGATCAATGCCTCAATCATGACGGGACTTGTGCCCCCTCTCTGGAAACAGGCAATGGTCAGAGCACTCTTGAAAAAACCTAATCTAGATTTACTGATGTACTGGCAAATTTCTGTCCCATCTCTTTACTGCCAGGAATCAGTAAAATAGCCGAGAAGCACATAAACTCTGCTCTTTCAACTATTTGGGAGAATAATAAGCCTCTCCATCCCTCACAGACAGGATTTAGACCACAGCAAGGTATAGAGACGGGTCTTCTGGCAGTTGCTGAAGAATCAAGAAAATTCTAGATGGCGGGGGGCTGCGTTGCTATCATTCTCCTGGATCTCAGCGCAGCCTTCGATCAACTGTTGATCCAAAGACGCAGGGATGCAGGAGTGGTCGGAATAGCGCTAAAGTGGCTACAGTCCTTCCTGGAGGACAGTTCTTTTGTGGTCTTTGAAGATGATACCACTTCAAAGCGAATGCCCCTTAAATGTGGGGTTCCTCAGGGATCTTCTCTGAGCCCCACTCTATTTAATGTCTATATGAGTTCCCTGGCGGAAGTTGTACTACCATTTGGAATACAGATCATCACCTATGCTGATGACACTCAGTTGGTGGTCTCTCTTAACCAACTGAATAACTCAGGACCTGGCCTAGCCTCTTGCCTTGAGAAGGTATCAATATGGATGGATAGCTCATATTTAAAACTCAATGAGGCTAAGACAGAGTTAATGCTCCTTGGTAATATAGCCACTCTGAACAAAGGCTCATTTTGGCCTAGCTGTCTGGGTCCAGCCCCCTCCCCGAAAGATCAGATCAAAAAGCTTGGGTGTATGGTTGGACCGTAATCTTGACTTTAAGGAGCAAGCACGAAAGGTCGCAGCCTGCTGCTACGGTATTTTGAGAATGATAAGAAAGATCCTCCCCCTGCTACCTTTTTCGGCCAGAAGATTGTTGGTTCAAGCATTAGTCCTGTCACGTCTGGACTATGCCAACACCCTATTTCTGGAGCCCCTCACCTCACTACCAAAAAATTACAGATCTTTCAGAATTGTGCAGCACGTATGCTCCTGAAGATCCCCAAACGCCTATCAGCCAAACCTGCGCTTGCCTCGCTCCACTGGCTGCCTTTTCAGCAGAGGATCCACTTTAAAGGGCTGTGCATTATGCATAAAGCACTTTCAGGCAAATGTCCACCAATTATCAGTTCCATTATTCAGCCCTACCACTCTAATAAGGGCCTCAGGTCAGATAACAAACAACTAGCTGCAGTTACAAAAAGAAGAAGAGCACGAAGTGGAGGCAGTCCCTTCTCATATAATGTCGCCAGGTTATGGAACCACCTCCCTTTCACATCCGCCTTGAGCCAAACTACCTGACCTTTCAAAAACATATAAAGACATATCTGTTTCCTTAACTCTGCCCGGAGTTGAAGCTGCGACGCTGTTAGCGCTGGGATGCCTTCGGGTAACCATGCGTTTTAGAAATGCTTCTTCATTCATTCAAATAATGTAAAAATGTTAAACTTATATAAACAAAAATTAAAGCTATGAAAAAACCATACATTTATAAAAAAGAATTAAGAAACAAAATTCAAAAATTGAAGACAAACATTTCCTAAATATTGTTACAAATATTTAAAAAACGACATATTATAAATTACAATAAGTGTCAACATTTGAATGTCTGTTCTTACGAAAATTAAATACATTTAAATCTTTTTTTTCTAAATTTCACTTGATTTTGTCATAAAAATTAAATTTTCTAAATTTTCAAAATTTCTAAAATTGAAAAAAGTACAAATACTTAAAACATTTGTAAAACAAATACAATAACAAATAATATATACATAAAAATAAAATTTTATTTTACTAACACATATCTATTTAAATATTTTTTCAAATTTACAGATTAATTTTAATCATTTTTATATAATTTACATTAAAATATTTACACCTCTCAAAATTTTTTTTTCAATTTGGATTTTTACATTTTTTATTAAAAAAAAGATTTACATTTTACATTAACATATATACTTTTTTTAATTTTAAAATTATTTTAAATTATATTAAATTACTCCCCACCCTTATCACCTATAAACCCAACATCCCACTCCAAAAATCATACATACAATTAAAAAAATTATTAATACTTTTAATAAACATTTTCAAATTACTCCCCACCCTTATCACCTATAAACCCAACATCCTGCTTCTAAAAATAAGTGAAAATACAATAAAAACAAACATTTAACATGAAAAAATTAATTTAAACATATAAAATAACTACTACTAAAATATAAAAAAACTGAATTTAAACATAAAACAAAAACAAAAAAATAGTAGAAATATTTACAACAATATTTTTGACATTGATATTTTCAAAATCGATATTTCTAAAATACACATAATATATTTTTAACAACGGAAAAGCATACCTCGATATTTTACACCATCGATATTCTTGACCCGATATTTATGCAACTCGATATTTCTCCATCGATATTTTGTCTCTTCAACCCAAAAACTAATGCCATTCAAGAGCAGGCGTAAGAATGACAAAACACGGAGAAATGCTTTTATTTATCCTCGTTTTCATTTTCTTTTTCTATGTGTGCTGCATTCTGCAGCAAACATAGAAAGAGGGAAACACCATTAATGATTGTTTATGTGCGGGAAGCTGTCCCTTACTGCACATAAACAACCATTACGATTTGCTGCTTGTGTGTGTGCTGCATTCTGCAGCACACATACAACTTACAAATAGCCATTATGGATTATTTATTTGCAGAAAGGGACAGCTTCTTGCTCATAAACAATCATTCACTGCAATGGAATGATTGTATTGCAAGGCAGCCTGTGTTGGCACCAGGCAGCTAATTTTCACACCAACGCTAGGAAAGACACAGGGGTGCGTCGTATTTTAGTAAATACAGCGCATCCCTGTGTTTTGGAAATGTCGGAGCGCGGCACTGCCAAATTGGGCACAACTCTGTGCTCTGACATTATGGCCCTATTATAATGTCAGTTGATAAGCATCCGACTGCTCATCGGAGGCTTACCGACTGACATCGGTGGTTTACATTCTGCCTGCCGAAATTTATTTCGGTAGTCGGAGTGTAAACAGGCCGGTCAAACAGACTAGGTACAGATGGGCTTAAGGAGCCTGTCGGCCAGTCGGAAGCCGCACATAATCGCTAACGGTCGGCGTTACTGCCATCGGGAGTATGATGTTGGTTTCCTACAGCCTTCCCATGTCAGCCTTTCCGACATGGAAAGGCTGCCAGAGAGTGACTTTGGGGGCCCATAGCAGGGTCCCCTTTCCCTGGTCTTTTGGTTGAGGCCTTGGGCCCCCTTCACATCCCTGCACTGTGTGGCAGGCACCCTGAGGGAAGGTCAAAAACGTCCTCTTCACAATGGGAGCTTAACGGCAGTCTCGGGCTGCAGCACAAGCTTCAGTTGTAAAATGGAAGTTTGCGACCCCACGATTTGCGGTCGCATCCTAATTGCGGATTTGGGACCACCGACCAGAGGTCGGTTGGTTCTGCATCTGCAACGATGTAGGTCTGAGGGAACTCTGTCCGACATCATAATGAGCCCCTTTGTTGTGAATGGGCCTCTATGTTTCTGAAACTACTGAGAACATATCTGGATCTTTTGCTGTGGTTGTATACCGTTGCAGAAATGGCAGACTACATCTGTTATCAATGAATGAAACCACACAGTTTATGGCAAATAAACTAGTATGGTGAGTCAATGCATGAGGTGCCAAAATAGCTGAAAATGGGCAGATACCCTCTTTTAGAGTCTGTGTAGGGATGCTGATTTGAGGGATCGTTTGCAGGGAAGAAACACTCTCTATACGGTGGGCATGTGATGGGATACTTGGCTGTCTGTGAAGTGACAGCACACGGCACCTGCATCAATGCTATACACATGCATGAGTGGAAGGGAATTTTACAGTCCCTCTCTGCAATGAAGAGTCTACCTCCAACCCAGGTATGCAAGACAAGGCCTTTTGAAAGCAGGTTGTTTGGGGGTGTAATTTGAATGTATGCAGTTGTGGTTCCTGGAAGTAAGCAGACTGAGAGAGGTCAGTATAAAGCAGGGGGTGGCTGTGAAGCTTAGCAACAAAGGAATTGTGGGAAAGCTCAACACAGCGCAAAATAAAAGAGAGTCTTGGCCTAGCACAGGCAGGCTGGACAGAAATCCAGATGGCCTCAGGAGTAAAGAAACAGGAAATAAGAATTTCATGGATAGACATTTTGTTAGTGCTGTTGATGTTTAGAGTGACAGGAGGGGATGTTAGAACCCTAGGGATGGAATTGTAATAGGGCAGGAGGTATAGGGTTAAAGGTTATTTGTTAGGCAGATGTTAGAACAAAGTCAAAGGATGTCCTATGCTGTGAACTCAGCTAGCTTCCATATAAACCAGCCTTTTTCACAAAGAGCAGACAAGCTACTGGTCAGTTTGCTCACACCAAGCTCATGAAATGATCTCGGGTGTGTAGCCTGAGGGATGGGTCGCAATACTCTCAGAGAGATATATACAAATTTTTCACACAATATAGAGCAGCAAGCAAAGTTGCTGCACTGCATTCTGTGAAAGGGAGACAGCAGAAATGCACAATATCTACTAAAATGTGGCACATTTATGATGTCACCTAGAGCTAGCACACTGTGTGCTGCCTAGCACCAATGCATGCACCCTTGCACCAAGGTGTATCATGTGTGCATTACAGGAATATCTTTCTGCACAGAAGCAATCCTTAAAGGCATTTTCCTCTATCTATATATGCTGCATTATGCAGCATACATAGGAAGAGGAAGTAACAAGGAAAAAAACAGGTATTTCTCCTCGTTACGCCTGCAGCATTTAGGCGCAGTCCCAGGTTTACTCATCTTAGTAAATCTGGGACTGCATCAAAATCGATGGGTGGATGCCTGGAAATGCCCATACTCCACCCCTAGAATGCCTCATTGATGTAAAGTAACACAAGACTACTATTTTATTTACTAAACCACGCAAAGTAGCTTTGACTGGCTAAGTAAATCTCTAAAATGATTTTTTTGTGTTTATTTATTTTTATCGAGATTCCACATATGCGAGAAAGACATAAACACAAAAAACAGGCCCGCAATGGGCAAACAGTTAAGCGAACCAAAGTATAGAGACCAATACCGGACCCAACCGTAGTAGCAGTGCACATCAATGAAGAAAACAGCTGTCAGTCACAATAGGGATCATATAATACAACATTTAGCATCATGTGATCAGTGCATTGGAATGTTACAAGAGAAACATGAAGAATACAGGAGCCAACCATGTGCCAGAAACAAAGTCTTGAGAAAACAGTATTTTAGTCATCCTGTCCTTATTCGCTGCTAGAAGTGCCAAGGAGCATAGAGCAACAGTACTGTGGATGAGCTGAACCCTCCTCGTGTGAAAGAATGTCATGGGGTATTTGATGGGTAGTCTCAGCACGCTCTTCACCCTGGGGTGGCCGGATCACCTTATTATCAGGTTCTTTATCTTTAGTGGCACTATACATCTTATTCAATTCCCAGAAATTATTAGGGTGGCTGCATGTGGAAGTAGTTCGCTGTAGTTTTCTGTCTGAGTGCAACAATACAACATATCTATGGACCAGGCAACTACTGTAGGGAGAGGACCCCTGGACCAACATATTGCTATCCTACGTTTTGCAATCAACAGACCCATATCAGCTAGTCGTCTGATGACTTTGGGCAAAGGCTTTGAGTATCCCAGCAATGCGAGCATGGAGTGTGGGGCAAGGGGCACTTCCAATATATCTCCCAATAATTTGAAAATCTGCGCCCAGAAAGAAGCTGTCCCTGGCCATAACCATGCTAAATGTAAGATATCCGCGAAGGCAGCCCCACATCTCTCACACACTGCAGCGTCACACAGCCCGTATCTGTATAGCAGCTCAGGATTTTAAATGAATCAGTCAATGTCTCCCATTGAGGGAAACTCTCTTCGTACTTTCGCAACAGTATTTCCACTGCACATTGTCTATATCGGACCCCAAATCCGCTTGCCATGCCAGTCTCGCTTTTGTGTATTGGTTAGAGCGAAAGCTCTGAGTGGCTTTGTATAGCTTAGCAATGATATGAGTCGGAGTGTCTGATCTAATGACATGTGTGAGTGCAGCTACCTCAGGCGGCTCAGCCATATCTTGCCCCAAATTCTCAAGCAATGACTGCCTCATCCTGAGAAACTGGAATCTAGTAAGTAGCGTGTGGTGGGGTACTGCCGCAATCACTACATCCCAGGTTTTTGACTATGCCGTCAGTGAACACATCACCTATCGTCTCCATTTTCAGAGAGTGCATCGCATTTGTGACCCCCTTATCTTTACAAATCGAGTGGCGTGAGAGGGGAATACAAAACTGCGCCTGCCTGCATTTTCAAGAGATAGTGCCAAGCGTGCACCGTCGTGTTTACAGAATCTAAGATGCCCGACCTGCGATCTGGAGGTTGGAAGAGGAGTGCTGGCAAAAGTCTTGGAGGTATTAATAGACATCTAGGTCCGGAGCACCAAGGCCTCCAATATGGTATGGTAGCGTAAGATTATCCCATTTAACTCGCGCATGTTTGCCAGCCCAAGCAAGCCTGATCAATAAGAAAGTAAGTGTACAAAAAAAGGAGCTGGGAAGGACCATCGGGATGTTGGTAACCAGAAGCAGAAACCGCGGCCGCACCACCATTTTCATAATTGCTATCCTGCTCATGAGGGACAATGGCAGCCGCATCCAGCGATCTATGTCATCCTCCAATTTGCTCACAACAACCCCATAATTTTCTCTAATCACTACTTCTGGGTCTGTGTGAATCCTGATGCCTAAGTATCTTACTGGGTCTGTAGTCCACCTAAGTGGGAAATCGAGGGTGAAGGGAACTGTGGCTGTGGTAAGGGGGAATACAGTTGATTTCGCCCAGTTGATCTGTAGGCCTGACAGAGCTCCAAACTTGACCACCTCTCGCAAAACTGGGGAGAGATGAGTTTCAGGGTCTCAGACATATAGCAGTGTATCATCGGCATAGGTGGAGATGATCAGTTGATATCCTGGGAAGCGTATACCCCGGTACATATGGTATTCTCTGAGCGCACAGGCTAAGGGCTCAGCGACCAGTGCATATAGTAGCGGAGAGAGCGGGCACCCCTGACGCGTGCCCCTAGTTATTGGGAATCAGGCCATAACTATGTCACCTAGCTTTTTTCTAGCTGCCGGCCCATTGTATAGCACACCAACCAGCTGTAGGAAAATACTCCCAACCCCCATCTGTGTCAGTACGTGGTACATAAACTTCCATTAGACCGAATCAAATGCTTTCTCCATACCTAGGAATATGGCAACTGCCTTAACTTCCGGCCTTGTGTGCTGAATCACCTCAAATACCGTACGAATATTGTAAGTGAAGTTTCTGCTCGGGATAACCACAGCCTGCTCTGGAGCTCGGAGCAGCGGCATGAGAGGAGCCAGTCAGTTTGCCAATATTTTGGCATAAAGCTTGACATCCACATTGAGGAGTGACAGAGGCCTATACGACGCACATTCAGTAGGTGGCTTATCTGGTATTAAAATAGCAACTATGATTGCCTCTCTCATTGTGGGCGGTAGGATGACACCTATCCCTGACGTCTCTCTACGTCTGCATAGTAGGGAGGCTAGTACCGAGCCAGGTCTGTCCCCCTCACCATAAACTCGGCCTGACGCGTACTTTCCCATGTGTTTAAGCTCTAAATCAGCCATCTCATGATAGTCGTTTATAAGCACTTTAAACTCCTCCGTAAGCCGGTCATCAGACCCTTTAAGCAGGTTTTGCTCTGGCGTTTGCAGTTTTTTCTCTAAATCCGACAGTCTTCCACGCAGAGACCTAAAGACGCCGGAGTGTTTAGACATAGCTATCCCCCTGATATACACTTTAAAGGTCTCCCAAGCCGTCAAAAAAGTGTCTACCGACCCAATAATACACTCAAAAAAGGTAGTAACGACTTCCAACAGTTCAGCTTTAAAGACCGGGTCGAGTAGAGAATACGGAGGAAAGCGCCAAGTAAACAGGGGTATCTGGGCATGTGTAAGTCCGTAACTAGCAAAATGGGTGAGTGATCAGATAGCATACGGGGCATGACCGTGATGTCTTGTATGTGGAGAGAAAGAGTTCTCTAGAGGCAAACCAGTATTCGATCCTGGTGTGTAAATCATGATATGCTGAGTAGTGTGTGAAGCCTCCCTTGCTTTTCGACCTCGCTAGCAACCCAAGCCGCAGCTCCGTCGCCATAATAGCGCACGCAGCAGCAGAGGGCCGGTGATCGGGTCCGCCAGATCTATCTAACTGAGGGTCGAGTACACAGTTGAAGTCTCCCCCCATAAGAAGTGCGTACCCATGGTGCATTGCAGTTTATTCATCAGATTTGTGAAAAACTGTGGGAAGTCGTAGTTGGGGCCATAGACATTCACTAAGATCAGATCTAGACCCTTCCCTCTACATTGTGAAATGGTGAACCTCCCCTCCACATCGGTATCAAGCGGAATCAGATGGAGACCTGCCTTTGGATTAATCCAGGTGACTACCCCCCCGAGCATGTGTCGTAACCCCTGCCGCATGTGTGTGCCCCTGCAACTCCCTGCTGCTCAGCATTCTGCTACTGAGAGGTAAGTGTGACTCTTGCAATAGCGCGATATCGACCTCATGTCTATTAAGATAAGAGATCACTTTCCTGAGTTTGGGGAAATCATTCAGACCGCGCACATTCCAAGTTAGTATTTTAAATTTGCGAGTATGCGTGTGCATCATGTTGTTTGGTAGATGTGCGTGACAGTATCCCAAGCAGCTAATTTCTTGTCTCCCCGCCCTTCGCTAGTCCCGCACTGATAGTGCAACTCACGAATCCTGCATGACGTACAGTTGTGAAGATCCCAAGTTGGTCTCTGTATCCCCCCACATCCCACCCATGCCACACATACCCCAACTGTGCAATGGCAAGTACATCCCTCCCTGTGCTCATAACTCACTGAAACAAAAACAAAAATCAAAATAACCAACATATACAAACAAAAGTGGAATCAACGCAGGCTGTGGGACACACACATAGGAAGATGTTACCCAGACCCGCAAAAAATGACAGAGCCAACAATGGTGCCCCCACGCCCGCCATTTAGCCCATGTCATGCATAAATCTGGCATTTCAACAATAGCGCTAAATTACCCACTTGCAATAGCGTCTTACTAACACCACCCTCCAGCGGGGTCTCGCCATGTCATCTAAACATTGCATTAAACAGCTCCTTGACAATAACTCTGCAAGGACTCCAGGTGGAGCCTCCTCTACATCCTCCCAACTGTGTGTGCAAAAGACTCAAAAGTTAATGGTACAAACAATGTCTCAGACAGACTTAGATTCTTACCTGTAATCGTAGCGTCTAGGATATCAGTCCTGGTCATCAAGGCTGTCACCTGTTGCTCCTTCCTGCCAGAGGGTTTTTCCTTCGCCCAGTCGTTCAGTGCCTTCTGCAGGGTTTTAAGGTCGGAGAAAATGCGGGAGCTACCACGGCGATTCACCTTGAGGCGCTCCGGATACAGCATGGCGTATTTTAGATTTTGCTCTCAAAGTTGTTTCTTCAAAGGGGCGAATTGTCTTTGTGCTTCTTGGACCGCATCGTAAAGTCCGGATATAGGGAGATGGTCGATCCCTCATAGTGAAGTGTTTGGCGCTCCCGGGACGCCCTCACGGCCGCATCTCTGTCCCTAAAGTTTAAAAGCTTGGCAATTATAGGCCTTGGCGGGGCTCCAGGTTGAGGTCTCAGGCCGAGCGACCGATGCTCCCTTTCTACAGTAAACATTGAGGAGAAAATGTAACTGCCCAGCATCGTGGTCAAGTTCTACAAAGGACTCCATATTTCCGGTGTTTGTGGTCTCTGGCAGGCCAGTGATTCTAATATTGCTCATGCGGGACCTCGCTTTGAGATCCTCCGCCTTGTCTTGTAATGAAGGTAGGAGTTTGTTTGCTTGCTTTTGCGCCGCATCTAGGTCCATCTGCGCTTCTTCGATCTCTTCGACCCGTCGCTCTGTCATATCCATCCTTTCGACCTGCTTGTCCATGCGCTCTGTCATGCGATCTATACGATAGGACAAAGAGTCAATCTTGTTGTCTATTGAGGATAGGCTTTTTTGCATTGCAGCCAAGATGACTCGTATGTCTCCTTCCACTGATTCTGGCTCCTCAGAGTGTGTACTCTGGTCGTCATCTGCTGCCTGGTCCTGAAGTCTAGATTTTCTTTGTTCGAATTGCAATTTTGGCTAGAATGTATCCACCTTTCCCATGACTCCACACCAGAGCTCTCAGATCCTGTCCAGTACAATAAAACGATAGGGGAAGCAGGCTGTCACAGAACCGTCGCACACAGGCAGCACTCCGCGTGACTTCTGGGGTTCAGTGTCGACTCACCTGGCAGGGCCCTGATTCTTTGCTACTGCAGGCTGTTATTATCTTCAGCTCTATGAGAGTTCGCTGCGGTGCAGGGATCAGTACTGAGTGCATGTCGTGCAGCGTCGAATGACAAAGGACAACTCTCAGACCGGGCCTCTCTCAAGATCGGATGGTGGGGGAGGTGCCGCAACAGAGGCACCCCAGTAGTGCAATATGGCTTCCGGACTTCCCTCTCGTCTCCAGCAGCGGATACATCGTGAGGGGCACAAGTTAATCACCACCGGCACCACATCAGCAGTGGAGCTGCAAGGTCGCCATTCATCACCTCACGGTGCTGGCCCCCAGTCTCGGTCCGCACAATCGCCACGCTGGGTAGCGGCGCCCCTTAACCTTCAATTGGCTCGCCTGGTGCAGTGGATGGAAATTCGTGGAGGGAGTGGGCTGCCGAGAACTTCAATGGAGGAATCAAGATGGGAGCGACAACAGCAAGTCTCAACTATTGCGCAGTAGGATGGGTAGCGCCCATCGACTTGCCAGGGGGAGGTTCGCAATCTCCTCATCTCTAGACTATCCTGCAGGGGCACCAGGCATAAGGTAAGAAATACCATGCAGCAGTGCCTTTCGTTGCCTCACTCACCAGTCGTCCCGCTGCCGCCGGAAGTCCGCAAGCCCTTCCAAATAGCGGATCTGAGTGTGTGGACTGCTACAGCGGGCCGCAGTTCGGATGCCGCACTGGCACGCAGCAGCTGGTAGCGCCTTTGTGCACCGCCTAGGGCTCAGCGCAAAAAGCACGCGTCGGCAATGAGGAGGTCTCTCCGGCCCCTCAGGAGCAACAGGGCGGATCGGAGCGGGCCTTCCAGCCACCCGCGTCTCTACAAATGGATTCCTCCATCTCCTCTCTCACCCCGGGGGCACGTCGTCACGCCAGACAAGCGCTGCAGCGGTCCTCAAAAGCACCTCCGGCACTCACGGCACCTTGCTGTCAGGTCCCCAGGAGGACGTAATCGATTCAATGAGAGTCCCGGCAGCAATTAAGGCTCCGGCTCTGCCCACGTTCGCCAGCCCTCGGCGCTCCTTCGTTTCTCCGTCTTACGCTGCCTTCACTCCTCGCACAGCAGTGGGAAACAGTTCAAAATGGGCCGCGCAGTTCACGGAGCACACACGACCGCTAGCGAGCCCTCTATAGCCAGTATTTATGCAGGATCAGTGCCGGATGTGTAGATGGTCGGACGGAGCACCTGCTTTGCACCACCATCTTGGGTTCAGGCAAGCTCCGCCCCCCAAATCTCTAAAAGGATTTTGCCTCAGGCCTGCGCCACAAAAGTGACACAACCCTGATGCAAAATCTTATGGCCTTCTTACGAGTACGGTGGTACTGAGGACCTTCATACTCGTGGTGGCGGTCAGATCAAGGATCCCACTGGGCCGGCGGTCTGCAACCGGCCTGAATATGCTAGCAGTGCCACTGAGCATATTATGAGTTGCCTTTTCACAGCTCCCCATGAAAAGGGTGGCCGAGAGGCAACTAAGTGGGCCCTAATAGGACGCCCTGCTGGATCTGGGCTTGATGTACATGCGGGGGCACTCATGTTGTGTCCACCGGCACCCCCATTCACGCACGGTGTAGCATACATGTCACATCATGCAGAAATGTGCTGCAGGCGCATGTTAGACTCCACTGTGAGCCTTACAGTCCACCGCAGTGAGACTGCTGCAGCACCATCCCCCCCTCCATAGATTACACTTGTAATCCAGCAGGCAGGCACACTACAGGTTCTCCTGTCGGCTTGGTGGTGGTGGGCCGTCAGGAGGACTGCCAAAATCGTAATGTGGCCCTTAGTAAATCTGCACCTGTGTGCAGGAGTTTGATAGGTGGTAAACAAGAAATGCAGTGCCCTTTTCTATACAGTGTTTTCATATTGATAGTAGCACACAAAGTAGGAGAATCGAATGGGCTATGGGTTCCCACAGTTTCAGGCAGCCAACAAAGAGGCAACTGTACCACAGCTACCGTAACTATTGGAGAATACATTAATCATACTTCAGTATGTAAGATAATTTACTCTGGGTTTTCATTGGTTGTGCTTGGTCATTTTAAAAACTGCAATACTAAGTACTATATAAAACATGTTACTATTACAAAGCACTACTATCACTGCAATAGGGGTATTTTCTTTTTCTTTTAATAAAATGATGAGTCACAGGGTGTTATGGTAATTTCTTAAAGTCATGAGTACAATGTCACTTTGAAGTTTGAGTGAACTTTAAAAAACTTTTTTTTAAATCTGTTTTACTGGTTTTCAGACTATGATCCACGTATCCAAACTCTGACCTCACCTACATCCAACAACCTGTGAGGAAATGGGAGAGGGAAGATAGTGAGAACTTAGGGGGTCAGAGAGGGGACAGGGGAGGGAGGGGGATTCCAATGTCCAATGATAGGGAAGATGCTGGGGATAGGCATCATGGAGTGGAAATGGAGAGTGCTTGTCAATCACTACCAACCCATCAGCAATAGTAGATAGAATGTCTCAGAAGGAGTGGCATGTTAAACAGTAATGTTCTCTGTTGCCGTGAGATGAAACATTCACAGTTAAGCTAGGCATTTAACTCTCTGAAATTCTGTGCAAGAAATCGGATGCATGGCCCCAGGTTTTACTAAATTGTGGGAGTGTGTGTTCCACAAAGGGCATCAGATTTTCCATACCAAGGAGTACCTAGAATGTATAAAGCCAGTCTGTGTGGCTTGGCACCGTCTCTGTTCCCCGTTTTGACAGGAGGGCTTGCTTGGCTGTACACAGCTCTAGTGTAATTGCCTTTCTGTGAAAGAGTGTTCGCATTCCAGTTCCCAGCAGTGCTGAGCAGGGGATTTGTTAGGGTTGTTGGGATTGTTGAAGAAGTCGTAAACGGCTGAGAAGAGGCCCTTATCATCATGGCGGTTGACAAGCCATGTCTGAAAGGGCATAAGAGGTCTGCTAGCGGAAGGCCACACTAGACGATGTGTCACCCAGTGCTGGATACCAATGTATGGCCAGTATTCACCCTCCGGTATGCCATAGTCAGATCTGATTTGTGGTAAATATAAAAGGCTTTGTTGGTCAAACAGGTCTCCTACTCTTTTACAGTTAGCCTCTGCCATTGCAGAAAGGCCGTACCCTGCATACCCGGGGGAAGTGTAGGTTCCCTATAATAGGTGTTAGTGGTCAGATGGATGTTGAAAGTTTATTGACCATTTTAACCTTGTTCCAAGTCCCTATAGTTGCCCTTTCAACTAGGGAGATATACACCCCTGCTGGATGGTGTTGTTTGGCCACCCATGGTACTTTCCATATATGGATGCGGGGAATCACTTGGTCTATAAAATGCCAATGCTTTTTTGTCCATGGCCTATTCCATTCCACCATATAGCTCAACTGCACCACTTTATAGAAGTGTAAGCGGTGGGGGACACCCAGTCCCCCATCCGCCATCGTCAAGTAGGTACGTTTTCTGGTTTTGAAGGCTTTCTTGCCATCCCAAATGTAAGTCTCTGTCAGTTGTTGGAGTTTATCAATTGCATGTAGAGGTGGCTGCAAGCAAAGGGCTTGAATTACATTGAGAATCTTCAAGAGAAGAGTCATCATAACCACTTCTATCCTACCTAGTCAGGATATTGGACCTCTAAATGAGCACTCGCAGTATAGTAATGCTCCACTGTCTTTCTATGGTGGGATGGTGGATGGTTAGTCTCGCGACACGATGACGGAGAGTGAGTCATGCGTCAGCTCGCTAGATGTCATTAGTTGAGAAAAGCCGGTAGGGCTGGGACAGGGTCAGCCACGTTTTCGGTTTGCGACACACACCGTGCCTCTCAAAAAACTGGAAACTGGCAGTGGAGAAGAGTCTTGCCGGTGGCAGTGGCAGGCTCTATCCGCTCGTGCTGTGTTTATTTCATGTGTCACACTGTTAGCACTGATCCATAGCGTGGTATTTTAATTTTAGCGAGTAAGGCTAAATTTTAAAAGTTTTTGTGTGCTCACTTAATTTCCTGTCACTCACTTCCTTGCCGACTCCCGCCCCGGTCCGCCGCGTCCATTTCTGGGCGTTTGTTTGCGGAGGGTGAGGAGGAGCCAGCACTTCCGGGCTCGGGCGGCCAGGTCAGCGTTCTAGTTGCGCTGTAGGCGATGTGCATTTAATCTGCAGCCTCACGCAGTCGCGCTGTGGAGAAGAGTCTTGCCGGTGGCAGTGGCAGGCTCTATCCGCTCGTGCTGTGTTTATTTCATGTGTCACACTGTTAGCGCTGATCCATAGCGTGGTATTTTAATTTTAGCGAGTAAGGCTAAATTTTAAAAGTTTTTGTGTGCTCACTTAATTTCCTGTCACTCACTTCCTTGCCGACTCCCGCCCCGGTCCGCCGCGTCCATTTCTGGGCGTTTGTTTGCGGAGGGTGAGGAGGAGCCAGCACTTCCGGGCTCGGGCGGCCAGGTCAGCGTTCTAGTTGCGCTTTAGGCGATGTGCATTTAATCTGCAGCCTCACGCAGTCGCGCTGTGGAGAAGAGTCTTGCCGGTGGCAGTGGCAGGCTCTATCCGCTCGTGCTGTGTTTATTTCATGTGTCACACTGTTAGCGCTGATCCATAGCGTGGTATTTTAATTTTAGCGAGTAAGGCTAAATTTTAAAAGTTTTTGTGTGCTCACTTAATTTCCTGTCACTCACTTCCTTGCCGACTCCCGCCCCGGTCCGCCGCGTCCATTTCTGGGCGTTTGTTTGCGGAGGGTGAGGAGGAGCCAGCACTTCCGGGCTCGGGCGGCCAGGTCAGCGTTCTAGTTGCGCTGTAGGCGATGTGCATTTAATCTGCAGCCTCACGCAGTCGCGCTGTGGAGAAGAGTCTTGCCGGTGGCAGTGGCAGGCTCTATCCGCTCGTGCTGTGTTTATTTCATGTGTCACACTGTTAGCGCTGATCCATAGCGTGGTATTTTAATTTTAGCAAGTAGGGCTAAATTTTAAAAGTTTTTGTGTGCTCACTTAATTTCCTGTCACTCACTTCCTTGCCGACTCCCGCCCCGGTCCGCCGCGTCCATTTCTGGGCGTTTGTTTGCGGAGGGTGAGGAGGAGCCAGCACTTCCGGGCTCGGGCGGCCAGGTCAGCGTTCTAGTTGCCCCTACTGCCTATAAATGTGTGTTGGCCAGCGACCGCGCAGCGGACGCGTGCAGCGGGCGCGCCGGAAGCGCGCCGAAGTCGAGCCAAAGTCAAAGTCAAGCCCGTCTGCGCCCGTCCGCGGCCGGACAGGGCGCGGGGCCATACACCCTGGCCTACCAAATCCCCTCCACATACGGTATGATAAACAAACCTTGTTGAATCTCCGTCCTGCTATAACACTACCATGTCTACACTCTATGAAGGCTCTATCATTACACAACTGTTCTATGTGCCCTTTTACTCCTGAAACTGGCTCCATAATAGACCCCCCTAAAAAACTGATAAAAGCCGCACTGCTTAACTGTAGATCTCTCAGTAAACACTGCATCCAAGTCTATAATCTACTCGAGGATGAAGCACTTGATATTTTGCTGTTAACTGAAACCTGGCTTGGCGAACACTCTGACCCAGACATCATAGAGGCGTTGCCTCCTGGATATTCTCTCGCTAGGCTTGACAGGCAAGACGGTACGGGTGGAGGAATAGCTATCGCTGTTAGAGCCCCACTGGAATGCTCCCTATCCCCCTGACAATTGACCACTGCGAAGCTGCTTCATTCACTATCACACTGGGGCCCCAACACTCCCTATCAGGTATTCTTATATACAGACCCCCAGGTAGACTGTTTGATTTTACAGCTAGCCTAGTAGAGGCGACAGCACATCTCGCCTTGAGGAAATCCAGACTCCTGGTGCTTGGCGACATGAACATTCATTTTGATGATGTCCAAGACAAGGATGCCTCCGGTATAAAAGCTGAATTACTTTCCCTGCAGCTAGCTCTTAAAAACCAGGACCCTACTCACAGACAAGGTCACCTGCTCGACCCCATATTTGGCAACTGGAATGGAGTAGAAGCGCTTCCTCCAATACCCGTTCCCTGGTCTGACCACTTTGTCATTCCCTTACAAATATGGGTGTCCGAGTCTGAAACAAGGAGCGATAGCACGCAGATTTACCAATGTCGAAAGTGGAAAAACTTTAACTTAGACACTTTCATCGACAATCTTGAAGCGGCAGGACCTCTTGGAGGGTCCGACTGTGAGACCGCCTATACATGCCTTAAGAACTGTGTCCTAACTGCCCTAGACAATACCGCTCCCATCCGTAGGTCAGTAATTAACAAGAAGATGAGGAAACCCTCCCCGTGGTTTACTTCAGAACTTCAGGTTGCAAAATCTGCATGCAAAAAACTGGAACGTGAATGGCGCATTAAACTTTGCCCCACAGCCAAAAACCAATATAAAAAAGCGCAAGCGAGCTACTATAAACTTATCCGTTCCGCTAAAGCACTTCATTATAAGACCCGCATTGGAGAGGCTGAGAACTCCTCAAAGGAGCTTTTCAAAATTTTCAAAGAAATTTCGGTGGTAACTAATGAGAGCAATGCCCAGAATGACTCTGTTGAAACGTGCAATAATATTGCTAAATACTTTGCCAGTAAAATCACCAACATCTACGCAAACTTCTCTAAGGATTTGCCCTTGGGCTCTGACTTTACTGAGAATTTGGAGATCACTCATGCTAAGACATGCCTAAACTGCTTCTCTGTCCCTCCTACCATAACCTTAAATAGTATCTGTAAAAGCATCAAATCAGGCTCCCCTCGGGATCCTGCCCCTCCCAAGATACTAGCAGCTAGCCTTAAAGTCTTAGAACAACACTTTAGATACATTCTCCAACTCTCCTTTTCTACGGCCACCCTCCCTGCGGAGTGGAAGAAAGCCATTGTACTTCCGATCAAGAAAAAAACGAACATAAGTCAGGATATCCTAGAAAACCTGCGGCCCATCTCGTTGCTACCTTATCTGGCGAAGGTGGCCGAAAAAATAGCTAACAGCCAACTCATGGCCCATCTAGAGTCTAATAATGCCTTCCACAGTTCTCAATCAGGGTTTAGGGCAGGATACTCCACTGAAACCGCCCTTCTGAGAGCGACCGAAACCTTACGGGCAGGCGCTGATGAGGGCCAGACTATGGCACTGATTATGCTTGACCTTAGTGCCGCGTTCGACACTGTGGCACATTCCATCTTGCTGCAGTGTCTGAACAATGCCGGGGTCACCCAGGAAGCACTGGGCTGGCTAAAAGCCTTTCTCACCAACCGCTGCTTCCAGGTTCAGAGAGGCATGTACCTCTCTGATAGCATAGCTTTAGAACAGGGGGTACCTCAGGGCTCTGCCCTGAGCCCCACCCTGTTCAATCTTTACATGGCCCCCTTGGCTGAAGTGGTTGAATCGTTCGGCATTGAATTAGTCTCATATGCCGACGATACCCAACTCCTCATCTCCCTGTCCCAAGCACCCTCCATTGCTGCCGACAACTTTAAAACCTGCATGCAGGCTCTGGCAGGCTGGATGACCCAGCACTGCCTGAAGCTAAATGGTTCAAAAACGGAGGTTCTGGTAATTGGAGGCAGGGATACGAGCTGGACCAAGGAGTGGTGGCCATCATGTCTGGGGCCGTTACCCACTCCCTGCAAAGCAGCTAAGAACCTGGGGATCTGGGTTGATCCCAGACTCTCCTATGACAACCATGTGCACAAAGTGGTAGGGAAATGCTTCGGGGTGATGAAGACCTTGAACCGTACCCTAGACCTCCTCCCTCTTGAAGCCAGGCGCACTATGACCCAAGCTCTAGTGACCTCGAGGATAGACTATGGAAATGTGCTTCTGCTCGGAACAACACAAAAAAACATCAGGAGACTTCAAGTACTCCAAAACACGGCAGCACGCCTAGTCCTTAGACTCCCAAAAAGATCAGCCTCTAAACCAGCCCTAGCCACTCTGCACTGGCTCCCCATAAAAAAGAGAGTCCTATTTAAAGCACTCCTAATGTGCTACAGGATCATCTCACACAAAGCTCCCCCCTACATGACTGATCTGGCTATCCCCTACGAGCCTAACAGAACTCTCCGCTCTGGGGGAACTGGATTGCTTAAAATTCCCCGCGTCAAGAAAGCCAGAATGGGTGGTTGTTCTTTTCGTGTAATGGCTGCCAAAGAATGGAACTTTCTCCCCATGAGTATCAGACTAGCGGATTCAGAGACCTTGTTCAGAAAACTTCTGAAAACCCATCTGTTTTCCCTTTAATTTCCCTCTCCTGGCCCTGACTTTTCTCCACAGCGCGGGGACACGCCGGGATGGCGTCACCATGCGCTTTACAAGCCCCTTTATTATGAAATTTAAGGCCTATGTATTGGACTGCCTGAGTAGCCCATGGGAAGAGGTTCTCTAGGTGATTTATTTCTCTTTGGGAAATAGTGAGATTGAGGGCCTGAGATTTCTGTATATTTACTTTAAAGCCAGAGACCTTGCCAAAGGCCTCCAACTCTTGCAGTAGCAGAGATAAAGAGGTGCGGGGGTGTAAGCACAATCATAACATCACCTGCATAAAGAGTGATTTTGTGTATCTGTTGTCCCATAGTAATGCCCTTGAAGAAGGTGTTCACATGGATCCGCTCCACTAGGGGCTCCATGCAGAGATGGAATAAAAGTGGGGACAATATTTTAAAAGGGCTGGATAACAGGCCATTGACCTTACAGATACAGTAGAACACCAGTAGCTACAACACATTCATTGTAGGAGGAGCCAGTGTATACAGTTATGTGCCTTTTCGGGGTTGATCGATTACAACAGACTTAGGAGCAATCTGTTTTATCTATGAGGTGTGGGAGCTGCTTTGTGTAATCGCTACAGCTTTTTTGGGGTATAAACCTGGCTAGATCCAGGTCTACCAAACCTTCCTATGTGGGCTCAGTCAGGCAGCCAATATACTTGTAACGATTTTGTCATCAATGTGAAGTAGGGAGATGGGTCTGTATGATGAGCATAACATGGGGTTTTTCTCGGGTTTGGGAAATAGTGTGATAAAAGCAGTCTTAATTGTATCCATGAGAGTGCCCAGGTCAGCAAAGGAGTGATAAAGGCGAGTGAGGATAGGTACTAAGGGGCATATCAACAACAACCGGCGATAATTATCGCAAAGCACACTTAGCGCTAGGATAATTATCGCCGGCTAGCGTGGATTTTTATCACTGAGATAGGGTGCTATTAGCAACGCTTATCTCAATAGCGATAAAAATCCTCACGCTGACTGGCTAATGTGAGATTATCGCTGGAAACCCAGTGATAATCTCACGTTAGCTTGTTGATAGGGACTCACAAACTTAGCCATGATATCCTCCTTCCATAGGATATCATGGCTAAGTCAGTCCTGAAGCAGGTGTTAGGAAAGTAGCGATAACAGGTGTTATCGCCACTTTTCCTGACGCTATGCTTCATAGCGTGGGGCTTGATGATAGGAGAAATGCCGCTTAGCGACATTTCTCCTATCATGTCAGGTCAGGAACGCCCACTTTGCATCTCATTAGAGATACAAATCTGGGCATTAGAAATCCCCATGCTAAAACAAGGTTTCACGCGTTAGCGTGACCTTGCAAATTAAGGCGATAAAATTATCGCCGCTTATCGGCCGAAAACGGCTGCTAAAGCGGCGATAATTTTTTATCGCGTCATTGTAAATATGCCCCTTACTGTGTAACTAACAGCTTATAAAAATTGAGCGTGAGTCTATCTTGTTCTGGTGCGTTATCAATTTGAAGCTTTGCTATGGCTCCTCTTTTATGTCCTGCTCCAGCTGGAGTGCTTCCATAGCAGGGGCAAGCAGTTCGTGGGTGCTTGGGCTACAGAGTCAGCAGCATCCACAGAACTTAATTGTTCTGCTGAGTTTTAGTCAGTGTAGAAGTGTTTGCACTCTTGCACTGTAGTGGCATCTTGACACATATATCGACCCTGCGTGCCCTGGATCTTAGCAATTCTTTACGGAGGAGTTTTGGCTTTGCAGATGGTGGGTAAGTAAGTGCCCCGTTTTATTGCCCCCAGCATAGTACTTTTGTTTAGTGCGAAGAAGCGCATACTCTGCTTTATTTATGTTGAGCACTTTAAGTTGCTTCCTAGCCAGTGTCAATAGTCTCCGCACCCTATGAGAGCCCGATTGCTTGTGGCTGTCTTCCAGTTCCTTTACCTGACCCTCCACTATGGCACGTTTGTTCCTCCTGTCCTTGCGGAAATAGCTATGAAGGTGCCTCCCAACACTGTTTGAGTGTATCCCAGAGTAGTGTCATAGGGGTGCCTGGTGTGCCGTTTGTGCTGAGATAGGTCAGTTTAGTGTCTTTAATGTCTTTTAGGGTTGACTCGTATGTTAGTAATTTGGAGTTCAGGTTCCACATGCATGGTACTGAATGTGCGACAGGGGTGCACAAAGTATCGAGAGAGTGGTCTGAAAGTGCAGCCACGCCAATTTCTATATCTGTGGTTGGTGTCACAAGGCAAGGAGTGGCAAGAAGGTAAACTATTCTGGCACAGAATTGGTGGGCCGCTAAGAAGAAGGTGAAATACTTGGTGATAGACTTTCAGAGCCAACACGCATCCACCAATCCCACATCCTTCAGCCATTGAAGGCCTGCTGCCGTATATGCCCCGTTTGACCTGTTCTATGAGTAGGTCATGTACCAGGTTGAAATCACCTCCTATGAGGATATCGGCATCTATGGGCACTCTGGGGGAACATAGCACAGAAGCCCACCACCCATTTAACTGTTTAATACATACATAAACTGGGCACAGGTCGCCATCTCACCAAATGTTCGCAGAACCGCTTAGCATTCACTCACTGCCGCAATTATCAGCTCTGCGGGCCCACTGGGACACAGACCCACAAACACCTACCACAGACAAAGAACGGGGGCACATACTTGAAAGTCCAACATGGATTCCCCGCAATGCAAGGTTCTGGCTCATCCAATACTATATAATACACAGAGCCTACTAACAGCAGAGCAAATAAATAAGTATTTTGCCTGCGCAGACGCCGAATGCGGACGATGTAATGAGGCAGGGGCAGACCTTATACACATGCTGTGGTCGTGCCCAACTATTCAAGCATATTGGGGTGTGGTCACTCGGTGCCTGGCCCAATGTACGGAAAGAACACTGGACTGGACATGGGAAGTTTGTATACTGGGACTCTTCTCACAGGTCCAAAAAATATAAGACGACGTCCAGATACATAGTTTTGGGTCTCATAGTGGCTAAACGACTGCTTACATGTTGTTGGAAGTCTCCCACTCTCCCAGCGACAAAAGCCTGGTACCATTCCCTGCTGTGCTGGGCACAGGCGGAAAGTGTGACACTCTGGCGGGAAGATGCTATCGGATTGCGGAGGTAGCCACTGGAATGTAAATGTAAATGTGTTGTACTTGTACAGCGCACTGTTACCCTGGGGTGTCCTGGCGCTGTACTCATACCGCTGTGGAACCCTTCCTGGCTTTTCCCTGTGAAATGTCCACTCCTGGGCCACCCCAAGGTGAAGCCAGGCATCCCAGCGCTGTTGGGGCCGTTATGGAGATTAAGCAAGCTATTGCCCAGAGTTGCAGAGTGGGACCCATGATTAGAATAGGCACCGAGGCGAGAATTAACAGGTCCAAGGAAATTGAGCCCAAGACCCGCCGAGGCGGGAATTGAACACTGGTCCCAGGCCAGACCTCTGCATCAGGGTCTGCCGCTCTAACCATTGAGCCACACGTCTCTGGAACCATCATGGGATGCAATACTAGCAGAGTATCTTATAGCCTGGCAGGGAAGCCCATAGGTAACAGCAGACACACCTATTTGTGATGGCGAACAGGCACCACTATCGACAGTGCGGCCCAAGGCCTCACTCGGCATGCTGCCTACAATTCTGAGCATTGGCAGACATGGGAACTCTAAGACCACACTACTCGCTACGGAACGGGTAGCTAAGGGTGGCGCGGGGCATGCGGCCATGGGTCGAGGTGCTAATTAATGTTGCTGTATATGTATGATATGAATGATTCATGGTAGAAGGAGTACAAACTATTTGATTTTGTTGTATTGTTGAACGTAGTTCAGTGTCAAGCACCAAGTAACTCTGTTATGCAACTGCATTCTATACTAGAAGTTTAAAACTGCTATTTATGATGCAATACATCACAATAATACCGATCTGTACTGCAATGCGTTGCTTCTAAAATGAAATAAATTACGTTATATTAAATCGCTATGAAACTTTTCACAAAAAAAGTATGATAATAATAATTATATAAAAATGAATAAAAAATGAGAATATCAGCATCTGGAGTGGTCAGTACCCGCCATACAGCATGCATAAAAAATTCTTCTTGCTAATCATTGGGAGCATAAATGTTGGCTACGGTAAAAACATGGGAATGCGTTGAGAGTCACAGGGAAAGGAGTCTACCTGTTTGTTCCGGTTGCCTTTGATGCACCTGGCCTTGGAAGTGCGTTGCCAGCAGGATTGCCACTCCTGCCTTTTTTCCCGGCCTGAGGAAAAATACTGTCTATCAAACCAGTGGGACTTCATGACGTGCTTAAGAAGGTGACTTTCCTGTAGTAGACAGATATTTCAGTAAGAGCCTTTAAGCATGGTGATGAGTGCAAGTTGTTTCACTCGGGTGTTAAGTCCACGGACATTCAGGCTCAGGATTTTGGCATTGAGTTCTTATTATATGTCAAAGTAGTCACTGAGAAGACCGGAGAGCAGTGAGTGATGATCTCCCCGCAACATGCCAGCCAGTCCATTATGGTGTAGAGATGGCAGCTGGGTGGCATGATCACCGATTGCAGGGTAGGAGAGTAGAAAATCAAACTGGGGGTAACAAACATTCCAGTCTGGGAAGCAACGTATTTTATGTAGTTGGGGTCCATGTCTCGGGCATGTAACTGCAAATAGATGTGCCGTGTGATAACAGAGCTCCACTGCAACTGGGCTGGATGAGTATACAGTAGAGTGGTATACAAGGTTGCGTCCTGTCTGCTCGTACAAGAAAACGCAGTGGGGGGGGCCTCAACAGGAGTAGGTATTGTCAACTGTGGTCCAGTTTGGAGTAGTCTTAGCCTGTGCATCAGCACAATAGGTGGAGTTCTGGTCGGTGGAGGGCCCCCACTGGTGGAATTGATGTAATAGGTGTGATCTTTCTTTGTGACTCTTGGCTGCTGAGGGTTTGCCGTTGCTCTTACAATATCTATGGTGAGGATGCCCACCCACACAGGATACTGAAGACAGGTTCTGTGGCAGAGTGGGTCATATCTGACTCCCTTCTCTCTGTGAAATGTTGTGATCGGTTTCAGTGATCTGCGGTGTTGCAGGGTGATAACTGACAAGTGTTAATAGAACCAGGCCCTTATCCCCTCAAAGGTGATCGCCCCTCAGTCTCTCACTGCTGCCATTATAGCTTCCTTTTGGCGGTGGTGATGTACACAGGTTATTTTGTCTTAAGGGTTCCCGGGTAGCCGATGGACGGCCCACCCTGTGTGTGCAGTTGAAGATAATGGTTTTTTTCTGGAGGTCCGGTATGATGTGGCTAAAAAGTCAAAGTATACAGTCCTCCAACCTCCCAGAGTCAGCATGCAGATGGAAACCTTAGATTCTAATATTGGACCAGCGAGATCTGTTCCCTAGGTCTTCAACGTGGAGTTGTAGATCTGCATTCTTATCTCGTAGTTTAAGCAGCTGTCACCAGTATTCATTAAGTTCCTCCTCCTTGGCATTGCTGTTCGGTTCCAGGGTGGAGACCCATTGTTCCACGTCCCCAGGTCACACCTAATGTCCTTGATGTTAGGTGCCACTCCTTGCTTCAAGGCAGCTATGTTGTCTCACAGATTTCCGTAAAAGCATGGGTGACAGGAGCATCATCGCCTATCTAGTCTTCTGCATATGTGGTTCGGGAGGATGGTGGGGAGGGCAAGGCATCTCTGGTATAATCAGCCTTCTTGGTAGAAGACTTGGAGAGCAATTCCTTAAGGGTGGTCTCCTTCTTGCTGTAATTAGCAGCCATGGAGGTGGATCACCTGTGCAAGAGAGAATGATGCTGAAGGCACCGCTTTGTGTGGAGCCCATGTCGGGGCACCGCAAGATGGTAGGCACTCCTGTATCAGAGGATTATCAGTAAAGCCACTCCAGGAAAGATGGCTGCTGGTCCCAGGTTCAGTATCAGCACTCACGGGCCCTCTGTGGTTCTCCTTGTGCGCCGCTGCCTAGTCACTTCCCATCTCTGGGTCTCACTCATAATGCAGACACTCCTCTCCCCTGACATGTCCACGCTGCTGGTCCTCCCCAGTTTAATGTGGTGCTCTGGGAGGTGAGGGAGGGCTCAGCATTCACCAACAGCCTCAGGGAACCATCAGCTACATGGTTTCTGACGGGTTTCGCTGTCTATTGTCTGTCGTTGCCACCATCTTGGCAGCGCTCGCTGCCCCACCGCCTCAGCACCCGCTGGTCCCAGGAGTCCTTGGCACCGAGCAGGGAAGTGTGTAACAGAGCGTCAGCAGCGTCTACCCAGCCAATCCTCCCCAGATGAATGAGGCACTTTGAGTGAGGGTGGGTGCAGCACTCACCACCAGCTTTGAAGGACCACCAGTCAAATGATCTCAGTATGGCTTTGCTGGCCGAGCTCTGTCACAGCCACCATCTTGGCTGCGCTTGCAGCTGCTCAGCCGCTGCACCTGCTGATCTTGGGAGTCTCGATGTCTAGCAGTAAAAAGGGGCTACAGGGCTTCACTGATGTATTTCCCCCTCAATCTGTGTTGTGGGCTGTGGGACGGGCCTCTTAATCTGCCTCTTGTTGATCTAGTGCTGCAAAGTTGTGAAAGGTTGCTCCTACTCAAGCACCATTTTGGGCATGCGCCTTGGGTGAACTTTAAAGATAGCCATCAGAACAGCAGTTCAGGATGAGGAGAGCACGGTTTTTTCTGTGGTCAGCATTTCAATTTATAAGCTTGCTTTTAATATCAGAAACATAACATTTTATAGCCACTCAGCATGCTTGAATTGCAGCCAATAATACAAGGTCAAATTGATATACAGGAAGCAATAGCATGGTTGCATGTTCATTGGTGTCTGTTAAGGGGACATATGGAGGGGAAGATGTTTAGTTGTAGTGAGAAAAAACATAAAACAAAGAGTGCTGTACAAAGGTGAGGGGATCTCAGGGACAGGCTCTACTCTAGAAGAAGATTCACATAGAGCAAGAAAGGGACTGTGGAACACGAGGGAAGAGAGAGTAATAGTGTGTGAGTTAAGAGTGGTTCATGGCACTGAATGAAAGCGAACACATGGATTTAGAGGGTGAGACTGCAATAAAACACCATGACAATTGATAGTCAGATTCCATCCCATGTAGTTCCATGCTTAGCTCCAGCCTTGATGGACGGTCTGTGTATATTAACTATTTTATTATCTTTTCTTGTGTCACTGCGATTAACAGCATGATGGAGGAGGAGGTATAAGAGATTACATGCAAATTATAATTAAAGCTAGGACAAAAATTTAGACGCAGCAGCAAAATACTAAGCTATACAGAGGGACAACAACATCCTGTGCAGTTATACACTCAAAATAAACACAAAATAGGAGGCACAAATGGGATTTGGTGATATAAACGGTCATCAAGAACCTTTTTTCAAGACAAGGATACTGCCTACTGCTGTGCAAATATGCCTCATGAACAGGGAAAGAAGTGTAAGTGAAATCTAGCTTGGCAAACAGAGTTGAAATTACACAATCCTTAAGGCTCAGGTTTCACTTACTCCTGCCAACATTTTAAGCTGTGGTTTGCTTTATTTGGAAAAAATATGTGGAAAAAAGAATTATGATACAAAAATATTGTGGCAAAAACATCGGAATATCAAAAATATTGTTGGTAGGAATATCGAAGGTAAAAATATTGGGGCTGATTACGATGGCGGTCAGACAAGCGTCTGACTGCCATCGTTTCAGGATCAGGACCGCCCAACAAGTAGGTAGCGGTCCCGACCTCCTAATTACAATCAGAAATATGCCTTTTTGCATTGAGGCTTTTGCTGCAGCCGGGAAATGGGCTGCAGCACAGGCCTCACTGCAAACAGGCATGTTTAGAAACATCAATGCACCGTATCCCAGGCATCATGTGGTGCCTGTTACAGGGTGCATGGATGTTTCGGGTGGCACCATGGTTGTCTCTCCTGGGCCCCATAGTGGCGGCCCAGAGGGATGGGGCACCAACCTAATTTCCATCTGCCTTTTGCCATGAAAAGGCAGAGGGAAGGGATACTCTAATCCCTCAGGTGGTGCCTACACAGGCACTGCTCCCATTGCAAGGATTAGGAATCCAACCGCCGTCCTAGCCCCCCTCACCACTGCGGTCCGACGGCTACATAGTAATGCTTTCATCAGACCAATGCCCTAGATGGTGGGCAAACTGCCACCGATGGCGTGTTGGTGTTGGTCCACCCACCATCGTAATGAGGGCCACGCTTTTTAGTGTTGGTTTTAGTATCGTTGGAAGAAATATTGATGTAGAAAATTGTAAATGTATGTATTATCATTTGTAAGTGCTAATAAGTATATAATTTATTATAGTATGTTTGATTGTATATCCTTATTATTTTTCTTTATTAGTTTTTAGGTAATATACATTTTTAGTTATGAAATTGATGAAATTGGTATAGGTTTAAGTAGTGGAATATTGGGTTATTAGGGGATAAGGGTGGGGAGATTTAAAAAAGTATTATATTTTGAATTATACTTTAAGTTAATAATTTAAAAGACATGCATATTAATAATTTAGAATTTTTACATTTATTTTGTTATATTAATATGTGTAATACATTTTAATTTCATGTTACTAAAGGTATATTTAAATGGTATTAAATAATAAAAAAATAGCATCACATGCATTAATATATAGCAACACATTTATTACGGTTAAATATTTAGAAATATTTTAATGTAAATTTTACATTTTATACATTTTTGTAACACATTCTTAAACATTGTGTACATATTTTAAATATTTTTGGTTTTATAATAATTTTATTTTAAAAAGATGTAGTATGGAGTAATGATTGTGAATTTAAAATGTATGTATTGCCTTTTGTAAAATGTAACACTTTAAGTGGATAATGTAAATTGCACCTCTTTAGCATCCAACACCTTCTTCAAATATTATTAGGAGTGTGACAGTGCAGGGGCTGGATTACCCCCTCGTCCATCACCAAACCAGTATGAGCAATGCCTGCCATCTGTTGATGTTTTTCGGCACTGGCGAGCGGTTATTTTGGCCCTTAGATTGGAGTGGGAATAGTAAATATCACCTCTTAAATGTCCAACCCCTTTGCCCAATATGTTTTGGAATGGAGTAGGAATAGTAAATGTCACCCCCTTAGTGTCCAACACATTCCCCAAATTTTTTTAGATTGGAGTCGGAAAGGTAAATGTCACCCTTTTAGTATCCACAATCTTCCTCAAATAGGTTTAGATTGGGGTGAGAATAGTAATTGCTAACCCTTTAATGTCCAACACCTTCTCCATATTGGTGTACATTGGAGTGGGAATAGTAAATAGTAAATGTTCCCCGTTTAGTGTCCACACCTTCCTTAAAGTGGTTTTGATTGGAATGGGAATAGTAAATGTCACCCTTTTAGTGTCCAACACCTTCCCCAAATTGGTTTAGCTTGGAGTGGGAATAGTAAATGTCAATCCTTTAGTGCCCAACGCCTTCCCCAAATTGGTTTAGTTTTGAGTGGGAATAGTAAATGTCACCCCTTAAGTGTCCATTACCTTGCTTAAATTTGTTTTGATTAGAGTGGGAATAGCGAATGTCACCCCTTTAGTGAACAACGCTGTCCCCAAATAGGTTTAGAATGGAGTGGGAATAGTAAATGTCAACCCTTTAGTGTCCAACACCTTCCCCCAATTGTTTTAGTCCAACACCTTACCCAAATTGGTTTAGATTGCAGGGGGAATAGTAACTTTCAAACGTTTAGGGGCCGATTCCGATCCGGGTCAGAAAGCACTCCGACCGAGCTGGATCCGGAGTGTTTTTCGACCGAGCAGGAGTCCTGCAGTTCGACCGAGCGAGTACGATGCGGCCGTATGCTGTCGGACTCGGTTCGGTCGGACTCCCATAGAAGTCAATGGGAGCCGGTCGTACGATGCGTACATGGGCTCCCATTGACTGAATGGGTACGTTGCGGACAAGTGCGCCCCCTACAGTGAGTACGCATCAGTGCCATCCGCACCGTACATGCCTGTGTTGGGGAGACCCATGGGTCTCCCCCTGTGTCTGAGTTATAGGGCTGCGAGTGACAGGGGGTCTGACGCGGACCCCCAAAGGCAACCACCCAGACTATTTGCGAGCCGGACACTCTGACTCGCACAGGCTGTCCGACGCGTGCATCGTACTGGCTCAGTCGTGAATCGCATCCATTGCATGCCACGGTTAGCTTCCGACCGAGACGTATGGAGCAGTTCGGACCTGGAAACGAGTCGGTCGGTGAATTTCATGTAGCTCGCATCGTAGTTGCTCGCTCGTACAGCGGTACGAGTCAGGCGGAAAACACGCGTAAGGCGTGTAGTTTTTCCGGCCGGATCGCGTTCGGTGTGCTTCCGACCCGGATCGGAATCGGCCCCTTAATGTCCAATTCCTTCCCCAAATTGGTGTAGATAGGAGGGGGGATAGCAAATGTCACCCTTTTAGGGTCAAACACTTTCCCTAAATTGATTTAGATCGGAGTGCGTATAGTAAATGTTACCCTTTTTGAGTCCAACACCTTCCCCCAATAGTGTTAGATTGAAGTGGTAATAGTAAATATAACCGAGCGAGTGGCAAACATTTTTTTAAATACTTTATGTGGGAGTGTGATTTTTTTAAGTTTAGAATTTTATTCTAAATTATTTTATTTTACTTGTATTTGTATATAGTAGAAATTCTTTGTGTTATTTAAGTAGTATTGTTGGTGATTAGAAAGAAAAATACTAAAAAGTAGTTTGTTGTAAGTTTAAACAAATAATAATATTAATTGCATTATTTTCCATGATGAATACGTAACATATTCTAATTTTATTCATGTTTTTAAAGTTTATTTATTGTATATGTTTACATTTTTAATAATATATGCTTCAATTTTAAAAATTAACAGTAAGTAAATAAAATATGTGTTTATAATATTTTAATAATTAAAAAACAAGCAAATGTATATTTTCAACTTTTATTTTCCATCTCTTAAAAGAGATTCAACATTTCTTCTCTTTTTTCACATACATTTTTCCAACATTATTTTAACATATGCTTTTTTGGTATATATTAAATCGTTTATAGTGTGGTTTGTGGACATTTTGTATATTTAGATGTACTGGTGTTACTGTTTTTTCACTAGTTTGTAGTTTGTGCTTTTCTGTGCATTATTTTAGTAGTGTATCATTATGTCATATTAAATTGTGTTATCAAAGTCATATTTTGATGATTGACTAGTATGTATATACTTTTTCGGTATTCTAATGTATTTTGACGGTGGGTTAATTTACTTTATAGCTTTTTTGCCTATGAGTGTGTCCTATGGATGTTGGGAGCTTAAGTTTTTTAATGCAAATCATTTTAGGCTTATAATAAACCAAAGATTTTCACTTTGCTTTAATTTCCTAGGGTTTCCTGGAACATTCTTTTTTCTCAAACACTCTTTTTGTTTTTTTAGGCTTCCTAGATACTTTTTATTGCTTCCTAGATTTCTTTTGGATTTTGGATTCCTTTTATTTTAGCATTTTTGGGAGGTTTTTTTGGACAACAGTTCTCCTATTTTGGTAGATTTCTATTTTTATTATGTGTATGCAGAGAAAGATCTGCAGCTACAAAACAGTACGTTTTTGTTTTTCTTTTTGGTGGAAAATGCTATATTATATTGTTTGTTTAAGCATTATCGGATTGTTATGTGGAATTATTTGTTTATATGTTGTAAATATTTTATGCAATGGCTTGAGTTTGCTTTTAACTTTCTTGGTTGGTGACAGTTTTTTTGGTTTTTAGTTATTTATATATAATTTTACTATATTAGTCTTTATTAAGGGCGGCAGGGCCGAGGCAGGCACCGTCATCAGGATTACAATATCCAATTACGACAGCCTTTTCATGATGGGGAGACCGTCTGGGGGCATATGTAGTATTCCCACTCACCTCCATGCACCGTGTGACATGCAGCATGTTGTGCATGGATGTGTTGGAGATGCTCTGTACCATGGTGGCTTGAGCTTGGGCTCTTTTCCTTGGCCACAGCACAAATCACTGTGATATGGAGCACTTTCTAACTGACAGCACACTAGTCATACCGGAATGCGGCAGTCGGACTGCCGCCTGCTTGTCAGGTGGTCTCCTGACCGCTGCAAGAGTGTGTGATGGTCCGACTGATCGCAGTCGTAATCAGGCAGATTTTTGGAGGTGTCTCCATATACTTTGATTGGAATGATAATAACAGCCTTGTATGACTTTGTAGGTGTAAATTTATAGAATGGGTTGAATCATGGCTTGCTCGAAGTCTATGATTTTTGGGGGGGGGAGTAGTGGTTTATTATATGGTTCAAGAGGTCATTGCAAGTGCTGCTTTGCTTATTTGGTAGTAGGGCATATATACAAGGAATATTTGTTTTTTTATATTCTCCCTCTATGGTGTATATCTGAATGAATGGTTTGGGACACATTTTGAAGGCCCCATCCATTATCCATGTTTGACATTGGTCACATTTTACGAGGTTATCTGATGTGGAGAATATACAGATTTGTTTATCATTATTTAGATTGTCATGTAAAAGGAAATGTTTCTCATTATGTGTAATTGTTAAATGTTCAGGTATGTGTATATCTTGGTATCTGCTAGGGGCAGGTGGAGTATCGCTGTTGGCTTTTTTAGTTCATGCAATTAAATGTTTTTAAGTGTTTTTTTAGGTAGTATATCTATAATGATGTTGATTGTGGGTTCCTGGGAGCTAGTGCTTGCTTCTCTTACATCCTGCAATATCTCCCTTACTTCTATTACTGTAACATTATGTTGGGGGTTGTGCTCTTTAGATGAATTACAACATCATCTTTTGTAGTTGCCCTCCCATACCATGCATTAGAATATTATTTAGTACACTTCCAGTTCATATTTTTTGGTGATGCACTTTCTTGGCTGTAGCAATAGCCCATGTGATTTAGGGTCTGCTTATGAGTTTGGTGGTTTTGCAGCAGGCTGCCACACCAGTATCCTGTTGTGAGACAGGCAAATTCATAGTCTGACCGCCTGCTGTATTCTGTTTGGAATCCAGTTCAGGGAGTCCTGCGGCAGCGGTCCCTCGGCAGTGTGTATCTAAGGCACATAGGTGTGCCTTAGACATGCATTGCTGTGAGACCGCCGCAGACCGTTCCTGCATGGAAAGAAATGCACAATGCTCCGTGCAGGAACAGGGGGTGCAGAAAAACAGGGGTGCGCAACATGTGCCCCTCCTGCATGCACCCCCATGCACAGAGGAGACGGGGGTCTTGTAAGGGCCCCCTTAGTTTCCTCATCGCCACCCTTTTCATGGCGGGTTCACCGGATTGAAAAGGAGGGCAGTGAGGAAACTCGTAATATGCTTGGCGTTGTCGCTTTTGGCACAGCCAGCATATTACTTCCTCAGACTGCTGCACCACCACAGTATCAAGGATCCCTGTGGAAGCAAAGGTCCAGTGGCATTTCAACCATCGTACATGTAATACGGTGGGTGGACCACCATTCTGGCAGTCCACGGACCACCACCACAGGTTCAGCAGTCCCATGGACCACCAAACTCGTAATCGGGCCCTTAGTGACTGCGTTCCTTTCTTTGGAGTGATATACCTTGTAGTTTTTACCATTGTACCTGGAAGTAGTGTAACTCTGTACTTATTTGACCAAAAACCATTAGACAAATTCCTGGTCTTTTGCAAACTATGGGATCTGGAACTTCATGTGAAAAAAACGACATTTATGTTTTTGGGGCAAGGTAAGGGTAAAACATGAGCAGTTAGGATTGCAGATAAACCCCTTGAGAGGGTAAAGAGTTTTGATTTGTCTGGGGATGAGGTTGACGAACTCGCTAGCATGGTGTCTTGATGTGTTGGGTGAAATAATAATGATAAATATGACCCTTGATTTCTCTGGACCAGGTCTCCATTCACTCATCCCAAACAATTATCCAGAATCTTCATCAGACGTTTATAATCAATGACAGAATGGTTATATGGTATAGTGAATCACACACCAAAGATAATTTTCTGGCTTAGAAAAGACTGTTGAAATTCCACTTTTAAAAGGACATGGGTATTGTATAGCGAGGGCAGGTGCAATCTTAGTCACTATGATCTTATTATTGGGAGCAAAATACCTTATTGTAGTTCTTGACTTTTTCAGGGTAGCGAAGCAAAGAAGTTTAAGGATTTCTAAGTAGAGGTTGTGTGGGCTAGCAATCTCAATTTGCTGTCATGGAACAACAACACTCAATACATTATTTTCCAGTCAATGCATTTTCTTTTGAAAAGGATTTTTTTTTATTACACACAGACAGTACTAATTTACAAAATACATCAGGTAGATGGAAAAAACTTTGGTGACACCTTCATATCACATTTCACCCCAACGGCTCATGAACCAAGTAATCAACATATCAATGCCAATACTCAATACAATATCACAATATAAAGGGGTGTTGTCATATATAAGGCAGGCCTACTGGATGAGTCAACATCTTAATACATCGGCCACATGTTATAGTTCACCATGGTTTCACCATTAAACCCCATTGGAACAATAATCATATTAAAATGAAGTCATTATAAGTAGAAGCATTGCAGTGCTCATCGACTTTGTCAATAAAGCAGTTTAAATAAAGCATTGCTATATAAAGCAAGCACGAACATGTGTCAGAGTCGTTTTTTACTATCTACAGGCTGCAGAATGCAACCATAGGACCAACCACAAGGAATACCCACCCTCCAACACCCAAGACAAAAAGATCCAGATCTGGGAAAGCTTGAGTTCATGGTTATCCTCTCTCAGGGGCATGCCTAAGGCTCCCTGGAAGACTTAGGGCATGCTCCACTGAATCCTTTTTGGGGGCTGCTGCACATCGTGCAGCCCACCCCCCACAACACTAGGATCACTGTAAGTGGTGCCCGTGCCCATGCCCCTACTTGGGGCACAACATAAGCTAAAACAGGCAAAATGAAGCCCATATAAGGCATTATGAGGCGCTCCTGGGTCGAGAGCAGTTAATATTGAGTTGCTCGCTCCGCTCTACTTTAATTTTCGCAGCATCCTTGCATAATGGTCTTTTCTTTGTCCTGGATGCTCTGGTCCCACCTGTGGCAGCCACAGTCTCAGGGCATGTTGGAGGCCATGGGTGGAACCCCAATGCCCGGTGACCACGTAGGTTCCCACACACAGACCCTGTTCTCACCTGCTCTCACCATTATCTGAAGCTTCCCTTCCTCACCTACCTCTTCCACCCACCCCATTTATCATTGCAAAAGAAACTCCTATGCGGAAAAGTGCTGATTTGTTAAGGTCCAGATTTACTAACAAATCATACAACACAGCACTTTGCTTTGAATAAATGGAACAGAGCAGAACAGTACCATAACTACTAAGATGAGGTGCTGCTATGCTCCCTCCCTGCACTGGCAGACTTTTAGCAATTTCATTTACCCTTCAGAAAGGCTTTATAAACCCAAACAATCATCTAATATTAAATTAGTTTTTTATTTGTTACTCCTTTTAAACCTAATTTTCCTTAGCTCCAAGATGCCTCTGTTGGTGAACAAGCACTTGATAAATTCTTAGCTAATCAGACATTCTAAGCCACTTGTGACTTGTTACTCTTCCATTGTTATATGTTGCCACTTGTAGTTTTGCATCAACCACTCTTATTAGTGTATTCAGCTGTATTTTGTAGCGTTTACCCCTCTGTAGGTTCCCTTCCAAGTGCTTTCAGGGGGTGAAGGACGTTTATGGAATGCACATGAGGTGGTTGTTGTCAGTTATGGAGGAAAGCTCAAATGGAACAGAATGTTGGTTTCAAATGCAGGCAATAGACAGACATGAGACCCTGCTGTATAAAAAGCCTTGGGCTGCAATCTGACTATGGGCACTAGGTGGATCAGAACAGGAAGGTTTTTGTAGACCACACCAGAATGTTTTAAAGTTGTGTTGCCTTAGTTGGAAGTGTAAAGGAAAAGTATTCCAGAGGGTTGAGAGTCTGAAGCCTTGTTTACACCTAAACATTCATAACTTGCACACTGAAGGTACATTTTGTCATGGGCGTGGCACATTTTATTTATATTCCTTACAAGTGGTAGAAGTGTGGTATGAAGAATCACATACATATTTAGCGTTAATATTATTATTGTTCTTTTTCTTCTTGTTCTTTTTCTCCTTCTGTTTTTTTCTTCTTCTTCTTCTTCGTATTATTATTATTATTATTATTATTATTACTAGTAATATTGTTTTACATTATGTTACACTGTCATGTGCCCGGGTTAGGCCCATGTAGGGAAAGGGTTTATTTTCTTACATGGTCCTATTTTTCACAATAACATTTCTGCCGTAAGCTTTTCACACATTAGCGTTCACGACCATGCTGGATTAATTTCTCTGAAACTACTTTGTTTACACATCTAGCTTTGCACAACATTATCACAATGCCTTGAACATCCTGTACATGGTCCTTCTACGTACTATGTACAAATGTCGTTCTATCTTCATCCACTGGGTGACAGGGCTCTCTACATATCCATAACATCACTGATCTATATTAGGGGTGGGCGACAATTTCCATTCCGCTCCAGGAAATTGCGACAATTCGACATTTCTGCATGCCGAATTGTCGCAATTTCCGGGAGGGAATGGAAATTGTTGCCTGGCCAACCACAACAGGAAGCACTTACAGATATAAATAAAGCAGGGGCCCGAGTGGAAGCTCAAATTCAGTAACGCTTTAATCAGCACAAAACATTCGGGAGCTAGGTCGAGGCTGGGCAGGTGTGCTTTTCCCCCATAAGGTCGTCGTCACTTACCTGAGGCTGCGATCCGTGATGGAGCTCTGTGCATCCATGACTCAGTCTCGAGCGCAATCCCCGCGTAGTCTCTGACACCAGGAGGTTCAGTCTCCTCATCTGCTGCTCTGCTCGGTCTCTGGCTCATAAGCAAAAGGCATGTGAACTGCATGGAAGCCCCGCCCCACACACCAGTGGTGGGCAACGTCTTCCGCCCTTTCCCCCACTGATGGACAGCTGACTCGAGGGACCCCAGGGACGTCGGCGCCGTGTCAACGTTACAGACACATATGGTCACTGTAACGGCAGCGGCAGGCCGGAAGCACCAATTTCCGCGATCACGGAAATATCGCGTGATCGCGGAAATTGCGTGCATTCTCGCGAGAATTGGCGGAAGTGCCTTCCGCCAATTCCGCCCACCCCTAATCTATATGCACATCGCAAGACTGCTTTCTATTATAAATAAAGAGTATACCAAAAGATGAGTAGAGGAGGCACTCCAGCTGACACAGAGGGTCCCTGCATGCTGAGATTTCACCAAGCAGCGGACTGACATCCCCGTGAGGGGGTGTCCAGTTTGTAACCAAGACGGGCTCATACATTCTCTCCCACAAAGTAATTGGGTTGGATCGTCCCTTGAGGGATTCTTGGCTTTACACCCAGACTCACTCTAGGTACACTTAGAGTAGGGTTTTGCATAGTAGGAGTACTCCAGATTACTTCCCTGTTTATGTGCCTGCATATATACACTGTTTTAGCACCATGGTAGAACTGTATCTACTATTTACTCTTTGGTGCTTGTAATCACTTTCATCTGCTTCTATCTACTGATTATCGCAGCACATGTATTCTCTACCAGAATAACGTAGGATCAATAAATCTATTGAAAACGTCCCACTGTGTATTCTGTATAAAATCTGAGCACAAAGTAAGCTCAAGTGATCGAGTGTAAGGTTCTGATCTGTTTCTACGATCCCTGAGGGGCAGAGTTGTTATGTTCAGTGGTTGCCAGAAACTATTTGCTGCCTGGTAAGGATAGGGGGACTTATGGGTTCACTGAGTGCTAGTTGGTCTCTAGGCCAAGATATCCTGCAGGGGTCTAGGCACCTCGCCCAAAGTTTATGTTGTCCAACAAACACGCCAGTCCTAAGGATTAGTGGCAGCTACATGACAACAGTATATTTTCAAAATAGTGCAGTAATGGAGATCCCTTTCCGAGTATTACTAATTCACTATTGTGCTGTGGCCAAATTCAATTAATGTCCGAAGGAGCAGTGCTTTCCCAGATTTCAGAGCGTGTTCACCTCCCTCAACATCAGCTTGGCGGCGCACCTCGAAAGCAGGTTGGTCATGGGTCATTGGAATGCTACACTCATGCTATCACTTGTAGTCCTGTCTTAGACAACTTTGGACGAAAGACCAACATTTAAAACAGTTCACTCTTTTTCATTTTATTTTCTACTTAGTCACAGGCCAAGATATTTTCCGCCAAAAAAACTCCTTTATATGAAAATTCAGGATGTGTCACTCGACTTGCTTAAGAGTCAAAATGTAAGCAGCCAACTCCCTTTCATGCAGCTGCTGAGCATCTGCTGTGAATTTGGCGACCCTTCCTGTTATTTACATAATCACTCCCGTAAGAGCTCTCATCTCACCAAAGAGTTTACATAACGTGTTTTCACAAGTGTAAACATTAAAGACTTCCCTTGATACAGACCCTCGGGGACGTCAAAGTGGAAGTTGATGGCGACTGTACCGGAAGTGGTTAACAGCAAAGAAGGACCAGACCTTTCTGACCCTTTTATTAGCTGCAGATCTCAGGTTATTTTTCCCTTTGTTTAGAAAAGAATGTGCTGTCTCAACCACATATGACAACTAAAAGTGGAAACAAAAGATATCACGTGTTGCTTTGCCAGTTTACTGCATTGCTCCCTGTCAAACTTTGGAAGGCACCATTTATTGCATGATTTATGCGGCGCTTTCAAACGCAGACCCCTAGCTGTGTTTATCGAATACATATGGCAATGTCAGCAAGAAAACGATGCTGTCTACTTTGCCTTTTTCTTTTTGTCTACCTTCAAGAGCATATTTGCATCAGTCTTGTGTTGTGTGAAGGGGAGAGCACTGTCCTAACTAAACTGGAGGAATACAGACCAGACCCTAATTCTAATTAATAAGGAAACACAGCATCAGAGGCGCATCTAGAGCCAAATTTCTGGGGGGAGGGGGGGGGGGCAAGAAAAAATTTCGGGGGGGGGCTGAAACTTTAAGCAATAGGCAGAGTGGAGCTGCAGGGGCGAAGGGGTGAAACAGCAAGGCCTCATTAACATGCAAATGGTCTTTTAAAGACCTGTGAAGTGCTGGGGTGCGGCTGTGTGTGTGCCCGAGAAGCCGTCTCATCCCGGGCTGCCACACACGACGGGGGCGGGCTGAAGCCCTTTGAGTCCAATGGGTGTTGCGCGCCTGCACAGCATCCAATGCAAAACAGCAGGCTAACAACACAAAACATGCTTTAGAGAAACGCAAGCAATGTGGCCATCTTGATACACATTGGCAACCCCAATAGTTCTTGGTATATTTATACTTCGACGTGCACAAATGTGGTTTGCATGCACTAGAACCTTAAAGCCAGATGTGTTGATTTTGCCGATGCTTGTTTTTTGGTTTTCCCTTAGTGCCATCGGACTTGGGAGCGGGACCTTGTTGTGGATTACCTTTTGCTATTCTTTCTTCATATCTTGCGTTGGGACGAGTGTTTGTGGAGAGGGGAGCGGTTGGTGGTTGGTGTGGCTGCCATGTCGACATTGAGTCCGCTCCTTCATCCTGGCCTCAAGCAGGTGAGATCGTGGACAGCTGAAGGCCCAAGCACACCTGCTTGATATGAGGCAGCTGATTGACGGTCCTTCTGCGGTACCATGTTTCACCACCAGGAGGAGCACTGACCCAAAGGCCGCCACGGAAGTAAGGCTTTTCCGATGCAGGAAGACACAGCTGACAGGTGAAGTGGCGCTCATGTGGGTGCTTATCCTGCACTGATGAAGGATGCCACAGTGATAGCTATCTCTGTGGGACTGACAAGGCTTGACAGGCGATGGTTGAGGTGTTGACTTTCCTCTGCTTACCCTGACACTGTTCAGATTCTACAGCATTTTACAAAGATTTTCTCTGTGAAAAATACCCCTCTTCAGACCAGTTGTGCTGTCGGAGGGGTGTCAGGTCGCCGATTGCTCCATGAGATGTAAGGTCACAATAGGGCAACAACTGCTGGATGACACTTGCGGATGGGTGGGAGATTGTTGACTCCATTAGGAAGTCGTCCTGTCTCAGATCTCACTAGAATCATTCCCTGGGATGTTGTGTTCGAGCAGTGATGCAATCATGCAAGTTAAATAGTGGAATAATTTGTCGAATGCATGCTGGAAAAGACAGTCTGGCACTGCATCTTTGACTGGTGCTGCCTCTGCCCTCAAACAACCGGAAATCTTTGAAAACAACACACCTCACATTCGGAAGTCAGGAAACATCAGGTGTCAGATTCTGGTTAGGACTGCCTGAATAAGAAGCTTCTGTGGAAGCTGGACAATCTGGTTCTACAACTGCTCTGGCAGTAATCGCACTCCGTTAAGACCATTGATTCATTTCTGAGCATTGTTGTCGATGGAAGCACTTGGTCAAGATGACCATATTATCGGAAGTGCTAGTTTTTATTTTATTTTTTATTTTTTAAATCCTTTATTTTTCAGTTTTAGAAAACACAATACAGCAGCTGGTGGAGTACGACATATAGTACATGACAGGGTTAATGTGCGATGGCATGTCACTAATAATCCATCAGACACAAGTCGTATCAAAGTCACCCCAAGGTGGAACACATCGCTCCAAGTTTGCAATTCACACGATCAACTTTAAGCTAGGTCCCACCTATGCCTGGTTCCAAGTTATCTCCCACGCTCCCAGGAGCACTAGTGCTGTCTGCTGAGTCGGTGTCAGCATCTGGGTCTAATAGTGTGTCACATAAGACCTGTCAGACCTCGAGGTCTTCGCCTACTTTTTCGTCTTCCCTGCTCATCTTTATATGTGTCCACTCTGCTAGAGACCACTCCTGTATGTCCCTAAGTCAGGGTTCGAGCTCGGGTGCACTCTGGCCCATCCAGGTGATGGCGACTCTATGCCTGGGTAACACAGCACCAATTGTAAAAAGTTGTGGGGCACTTTTCAGCAATTTAACATTACCCAGTGGGCAACTCAGAGGTGTGTGTTCTATTCTGAGGTGAGTAGTCTTCTTTAAGTCCGCCGCCACATGGGTCCAGTAGTCCTGTATTGTCCGGCATTGCATCTGCTAGGAGTTTTGCCGGCATCCTACAGTTCGTCCCAATTTATAGCACAACTGACCAGGGAGTGATCTGATAAGAAGCGCACTAGATGTGTGACCTCAATGTCATCAGTGTGCAGGAATCCAGCCACCAGTGTTCTGTCCAATCTTCTGAATATGTTAAACCTGGCAGAATGACAAGTGTATACCCTCTGGGTAGTGTGGCTCATCCACTAAACATATACCAACCCCATGTTATGCATTATCCTGCAAAACGCTGCAATCATAAGTGGTTTGGTGCCCGCTCTGGGGGGTTCCCTATCCAGGTTGGGGTCTAAAATGCAGTTAAAGTCACCTAGCCATTTCAGGGACGAGTCAACTTCTTGTGTTAACAGGTTCTCAATACTGTGGAATAAGGTGACATTGTTATTTGGGGCATAGGTGGTCAGTATGGTCAGGTCTTGTCTGTCCAGGGTCCCCTGTAGTAGGACAAACCAACCTCCCACATAGCCTCCATTAACGTTAGGAACAATGGAACCCCTGGTGCCACCCAGATTAGTGTGCCCTTTGCATATGTGGAGTAAGAGGAGTGATAGATCTGTTCTCACCATTTCTTAGCTGGTCGTGTGGCTCATAAGTCATCGAAGTGAGTTGCTTGCAAGCACGCTAGGGAAAATTTGTGTCACTTCAAGAAAGTGAGTATCCTGTGTCTCTAAACATGTGTCCCTAACCTCCTGATATTCTAGGTTTGGACTTTGAGGTTAGCCCCGTCATTGTTCATGATTCCGGGTGTGAGACGCCATGTTGGGACCCCTGCCAACTGCTGTTCAAATATTAGCACAAACATATAATACAAATCAAACACACTTCACCCACCCACGGACAAACATAGTGCAGCCATTCGAGTATCTATGCTCACCCCATGCTTGTGCCAGGACTTGCACAGCATGCCAGGTCTAGGATACAAGTTTGTATCACCAATTTATAGGTGTTTGTGGTGTAATTTTTGTTTAGGAAATATTACATTTTCTGTTATCTTTGTTGTTTGTTGTATACGACAAAATCTCCCTGTTAGTCGTGTGGGCTATCAAATGTTAATTATTTAGGCACATCTATTTCCAATGTGTATGACATATCATGTTGAAAAATGTACAACAGCATTTTGATAAAAGTTTGAAAAAAAAGAATAGAACGCAATCCTGTGAATTGAGTTTTGTAATTATGAACCAAAAATAATTATGTTTTCAATGTTATTATTGGTAGTTTTGCTTGTTTTAACTTTCTTAAAGTGGCATTTTCAAAATTGCAATTTGAAAATCTGGCTTTACCATGAAAGAGGATTATTCATTACAATTCCAAAGTCACCAAACGTTAACTTTTCACTTGTTCTCATTTGGAAGGTATCCCTAGTAAATATAAGAAGGTAACCCAAATGCTATCCTATAGGAGAGGTAGGCCTTGCAATAGTAAAAAAAAATGTAAGAGTTATCTACCATCAGGACATGTAAAACTTAAAAATACATGTCCTACTATTTAAATACATTGCACCCTGCCCTGTGAGCTGTTTAGGGCCTACCCTTGTGGTGACTTATATGTATTAATAAGAAAGGCACAAGCTTAGCAAAAGGTTTATTCTGCCAGGTCGAAATGGCAGCTTAACCTGCCCATAAAGGCTGCAATGGCAATCCTGAGTCAGGTTTACAAGGCTACTTTGGTGGGTGGAACAATCAATGCTGAAGGCCCTTTAGTTATTAAACAAAACAAACGGTTTTGTCAGGTTTATCAATTGCTTTTCAGTGTCCAAGAAGCATACAATTTATTTGTAACAGTATCGGAGATTTTTGAGAAAAGAAAGTGTAACACACACAAGGGTTAGATTTAAATCATCTATTTTAGGTTATATCAAATATTGAGGGCTGTAGCTATATACATATTTAATTGCAAAAAGGAATCCTGTGACTGTGGTGAAGGGGTGACATGTGGTGATAGGTGATATATACAAAACACTATGTAGAAGACAAAGAATGAAGGTGCAGTAAGAAAATGGGCGGGGGGAAATTTCGGTTTGTCTTTATAATTTTCGCATATAAGCTCCAAGGTCCATTTATGGGTTAAACTGCAATCATGGGTGATGTGCTGACATATATAATGCATCGACATTTCGACCCAATGCGTTGCGCAATTTGTAATAGGCGTCAAAATGGGTCTTCTTCAGGACAAGGGGGGATGATGTGCAGCCAAGGTACAGATTCTTTAATGTATCTGCGATGTGCGTCTGATTTCAGGTAGTGGTCCGTATGTCTCAGCCAGAGGTAGCCTCAATTGGTTTCTTTAACAATTTCAGACTTCCACCTGTCGGTTGGAGTCTGTGGATGCGGCCAGTCGATCGTTTTACGGGATCTGGCAGCACGCGTCCTTCCGTCTCTTCACATTGAGCAAGATACGGAAGGATAAGTACATTAATTATGCCAATTGGGGATATGCTAATGTTACCATGTTTTTAGGAGTTAGCACATGTACTTTAGCACTGGTTAGCAGTGATAAAGCACACAGAGTCCTAATGCCAACACACACGAGATCAGAAAAATATGGAGGAGTAAGGCAAAACGTTTTGGGGAAGACCAACTTAAGGCTGACAGGTCTAACAATTACTAACATACATATCACATACACATACACAGAGAGGGCAGGCTCCTTGTAGTAGTGGCTCGCTCACTTATTTGGACTAGGGTGCCTGGACTCTCCACTTAGTCTGCACACTGAGCTCAGATCTGGCATAGTCATTTTCTTTTGTAAAATATGTTTATTGATTAATAACTTATATTGCTCAGTAACAATTCAATCAGGAGCCTCCACTCACGTAAAAAATTCCTAATATACAATCATCTTCGTACAATCATATCTATTTTTAACTGATGGTTTACAAGCAGAATTACCCACGTTCACTGAAAAACCTTGTGGTGTCCCACCCTCAAGTTTCACCATCAGATTTCCTTAGCAAGGTGTAATGTGGCAATATTAATAAAAGGAAATACAATCGGAAGCTCCATATCGTAATAAAGAAAACGAGCATTCAAACCTAAAACCTATATCATGCTACAATCCCTCCTCCCTCCCTCCCCCCCCCCCCACAACTCCCCCGGCATGACTTATTGTTTGGATACATAACAAGGCACTCAGTTCTTTACTCATAATTGCATCTCCTACAACTGTAAGGTACACCTCAAACTTGCCTAACACAGGACCGCTGATAGACCAATTGGGATAGCGCCTATTCTCCCATCACCATCCTAACCAGACCCAGAGGAGGGCAGGTTTTGTGTTTCACTAATCTCCGAGTCTCCATCAGTATCAGAGTCTGTGGGTGTCTGTGGGTTTCAGGAATTCTGCTAATGCTCCCCAGGCTCGGGCTGAGTCCAGTGCCCTATCACTATGAGCTCGGGTAGCCGTTTGCAGCCGAAGAACCGTCTCGCACTTCTGGCATAGTCATAGCTTGATTTTGTTTTTGGGGGGGGGGCGTCTCTCCCAGACTCATGAGGGACCACATGAGTGTAGCGCTGACTCCCACAAAGTCCAGCGGGTAGTGACAACATTCACATTTTTAAAAAACATATTGCCTCCCTTCTCAAGGGACGAGGGAGTCAGTGTATACCGATCCTGCCCCATTGTGTCCTTTTTTTATTTTTCAGGACTCAGGTCTCTCGGTCCCAAGAGACTATCGTGGGACCACCAAATCAGATTTCTTTTTTCTATTGCAGGGAGTACAGCAACATTAAAATAACACAGTAAGTCTTCTGTGTCATTAAATTCATGACACCAATAGATATTACCATCTTTTTTTAAAAACATTCTGAGATAGCGCTCTATGCACTTCAGCTGGAGTGCAATGACCCCTTGTGGTGGGTTCTATGGTTGCATTTGTGGCCTGAAAAATGTTTAAAAAATACTCAAAGACATGTTGATGTTTTATTTTAGTAAGGCTTTATTGTAAATATTTTATAACAAAAATGTTTATAAAACATTGCAATGTGTGAATTTATAAAATATACATTTAATTATAGTTATTTGTGACTTTCTATTTTTTTTATGTATGTTGATGTGCTGACACCTTGATAAAGTCAATAGGCCCACTTTTTGTATTTTGGTGTTCTGACCTTTAGAAAAAGTCAGTAGGTCTGTGTTACTTTAAATGACACACTTTATATTGTTACATCACATACTAAGCCATCCTGAAGGTTGTGCGATGTGAGGGTAGGACATCCAACCCCATGCCAACCACGGTGTAGGCTGTGGGCAGTGGGGGGTCCGGTGCCCACGGGGGGGGAGTGACTGGGCGCAGGTAATTAGAACTCCCACTCCCACCATGCACAGTGATGTCATTTAAAATGTTGTATTGATGTTATCAATAATGTCATAGACCTCACATATTACATTACTAGCAAAGGTGCAAGTTATAGTCACTTGAATTAACTATAAATGGTGAATTTCAGTACTTTTTTGTTTGTTTCAAATGTTATGTTCAAATTGACATTTTTACTTAACTATAACATAACTTTAATCTTTGTTTTTTTCAGTGAATATATCCTAAAACCCCCTTACCATCCCATAACCTTGCCCATCCCTGAGTCCTAAAGACTAGTCATACCAACCCCATATCCTTCCCCATTCATTAACCCTAAAAACCTAAATATCCTCTAGCCTTACCCATCCCTGAACTCTAAAAACACTTCCCACTCCATATTCTTACCCATTTCTGAAACATAAAAAACACTTTCAAACTGCATACCCCTTGCCTATCCTTTAACACTAAAATTCCTCTTACTATGCCATACTATCCACTATTCATACCCATTCCTGAACCAAAAAATCCCATACAACCCTGTACCCTCACCTATCCCTGAATCCTAAAAAATCCTGACTCCCCGTACACTTGCCCATCCCTAAACCCTAAAGAACTCTTATTAGAATACAGTTACCCATCCCTGAACCTGAAAACCCTTACATACACTTACTAGTACCTATTTCTGAACCATAAAATCCCTTTGGTACCATGTACACCTTACCCATCCTTGAACCCAAAAATCTCTTACTACATGATACGACCCACTAACCTTACCCAGCCCTTAAACCCAAAACCCTTACATCCAATGCGACCACAGGTCTCCAAAGGACACCCTTCATTTTGTTTTATTATGCCCATTTTACTCATTCCCTAGGAGTCTTTTCTTGAAGGGCATTTTAAGGAGAAGCAGATTTAAACAAGCGCGGGTGTCCCTGTTATTTTTAAATTTGGCCCCAGATGCTTTTCCACTTTTTTGTACTACTAATTTTATAAGGGCTGCATTTAGACAAAGGAATACAAGGGGTAGAGGGAGCCCATAGATTTCTTGTTACTATTCTTCATATTGTCACACAAATGGTTTCCATGCCTAAGATGAATTATATTGAAGAGGGACAGGTTTTATGTGATGTGTACTTTTTTACCTATCCACTGAAATTGTATTATGTAGATTTTACATTGATGGATGAATTACTTATTCCTTTTATGTTTGTACTTGTAACCTTTTCTGGACAAATTGTTACTTTTCTGGTATTTTTTATAACGAATAAAGAATTTATAATTAAATTAATTAATGTAATTAAAAGAAAACAAAGGTGCATGTGTAGTGAAGTTCTGCTTTGCTAAGTGTCAGAAAATGGCATGCGTGGTACTTAACTGTGTGGTAATGGGCTTTTTGTAAGTGTAGCAAAGTGTGATTATAACGCCTCTGTTGTGAGCGTTAGGTGCCTACATAAGTCTAGCAATCTACATTATGTGTCCTAAGGCTGAGATTCATAGAAAAGAGATAGGGGCATATTTATAATAACTGACGCATCCCTGCATATCAGCAGGGATGCACCAGTTATTTTGCGCCCCAGCTCCGCCATCATGGATGCGCCGCATTTATAATGCGGCGCACCATGGGGCAAAAACGCCACAGATGCGTCACGCTTCTGTGCCGTAAAAGTGGCGCATTGCTGGCGTTGCGTCGCAAGCGCGACGCAGCTCCAGCAAGGCTCTGGGGTGCCCTATCTGCACAATGCTGCGTCAATCCTTACGCCTGCTTCAAGCAGGCGCAGGGTTTTGACGCAGCATGGGCTCAAAAGTGACTGAGTGAAATCTTGTAGATTTCACTCAGCCACTTTTAGGAGGCGTTCCTGTGCCGGAACGCCCCCACCTGCCCTGGAACGCCTACATGTGGCGCAGGGCTTTACAACGTGACGCATCTCCCAGATGCGTCACGTTGTAAATACCCCGCACCATGGCGCAGGATTTGCGCCGCTGCTGCCTCACAAAAGTGACGCAACGGCGGCGTAAATGAGGCGCAAGTCAAACATAAATCTGGCCCATAGTATCTAAGCAGGCACGAAAAATAAAAGTAGAATCTGTCACAACCCAACTGCAATAAGGAAATTAAAGATAGGTTTTACACACAGATTGCCGGTTCCAATGCATAATAATGTATATTATCTCATATAATAAATACAAATACATACAGCTATGAACATGAACAAAAGATGGGCTTCAAATATTGGTAAATGGTGATAGCAACGTTTTTTTGTACTTGAGAGTTTGAAATAGAGGTAACATTTGATGCTGTTGACAACTATTATCTTTCAGGACATCGATGTAAATTGTGGCTAAACTACTGGACTGTGTTCACCTGAATGAAATGAACAGAGCACACGCATCAAAGGAGCACTCGTTTCAAATCTCCAGCTTGGATTTGCTCGGGCTTAATGTAGATGAGAATATTTTGCAACAAGTGATGACAGTATCATGCCCTCATGCTGTTCAGAAACATAATGTACCAGACTTGAACAATGTCCGTCAAATACAAATGCTTTATTGTCAAAGCTGTTCCTTTCCTCGCTGAATAAATGATCGGAGATGAAAGACAAATCCGTCTAATTTAAAACAAACAAAATGATCAAAGTGAAGAAAGCACATTTTGTTAAATGAGTTCTGTTTTACATCTTTGTAGTTAGCAATTCTTGGACGTGCAGTGAACAAAAAAATCTACAAGGGCAGTATAACCTAACACTTTTTGAAACATAGTGAACGCATTTATGAAGAAATTAATTACATTTTATTTTGTGAAGTATATTTAGGGTAATCTTTGGTGTTCTACACTCCTGGCTCGCTCTAACAAACATAAAATGTTTGTATTGTGTTGGATTATATAACATAAACCATATGTTCTAGTTGCTAGCTCTGGGGCATAATGCAAGAAGTCCCATCTCACAGCCTTTTCTTTTTCTGTTAAATATAGCAGAATCGTGTACCGTTTTCAGAGCCCTGTTTTTTCTTCCATATTGTTTGTTACCATATATTTGCTCTTCTTACACCACAATGTTATTACTCTAGCCATCAGTAAAACATTTTACAAACATTCTTCAAACAAAACATGCAAGTGCTTTTTTAATTTGTAAAGCGCATTGGAGGAATAGGCCTATGAATGTAGAGTGTAGGATGAGATTATCTTCTGCTAGAGGTCTTTCTTTTATTCTGTCTGGACTTTACCTATGGATAGTTTCATTATTCATCTTATTCAAGGAGCAGTATTTCTTCTGGGAGAGTTTGAGGTTGAATGTATGTGTCTGAAAGAGGCTGGCCTTAACTGTTGACTTATGCCTTAAAGGAGCTGTGATGTCACGATTAGAAACTTCAGAGAGGGAGCTGTGTTACTAATTGTTTTGGTAATTTTAAGGTGATGGTTAAGGATCAGGAGGCAGGGCCCGGTGGGAACCCAAAGCAGCCCAGGCTAATTTTGTCAGATTAGTCCCCTTATGTTGCATATGGAACGAGCGCAGAGAGCGAGTCTGATCACTCAAAGGAGGGTTTGGGGAGGTTCTCACCCAAGAAAATTTGGGAAAAATGGCAAAAACTGTGCATTCTACAATACATTTTTGTTGCTCTGCTGCTTTCGGCAATTGCTGGGATTCTGAGCCTTCCTGCTGACGCTAGGCTTTGGCTAATCCACGCCCACTTGCAATCCTGCAGTGTTGACGTGCAGCGGTGAGCGGAGCATGAGCGGGAGCCGGGGCCAGAGCCGTAGCCGAAGCCGAGCCATGCTGGGCTAATAGGAATTGGGCGTTGAGGTATGCCTTGGCCCCCGGAAAATATAAAATATTTTTAAAAAACCTTAGGAGATACCCAAGTGGACAACGCCCTGGTGGGGCAGACTGCAGCTGATTGAAATCGTTGGGGGGTGTCAGCTGTTGCAGAAGTTGTGGTGAGGAGCGAGTGAGGTAGGCCATAGTGGGGCGCATAAGTGTGCCCCGGGCAGCCTGTGGAAGCGGTCTGTGTAGGTGCGGGTGCGGCTTGCGGGTATGTTGGGAGAGCACCGCTCACTGAGTTTCCCAGAGTCTCTCAGAGTTGTCTAGAGTTCTTCGGCTCAAATCTTCGGCTCAAATCTGCAACAAGCTTATGCCGCCACATGGATATCCTTGACACAACGCAAGTTGGCTGTGTCCCGTGAGCACTACCAGCAAGACATCTGGGCAGCTAACCAGCTAACCGGACAACCAGCTAACCAGCCAGCCTGCCTGCCTTTAAGCTGCAGTGGGCCACGGGGGCCTGCAGGAGGAAAAAAGAATAGTGAAGCAAAGGAGATAGGAGATATACTTAAAGGTGAGGCGTTGGCCCTTAATAAGAGCCTGCTGATCTGATATTTGCCTCCCTGTGCCATCCCTGTGTCATCCCTATTCCATCCTTGGAGTAACTAGGCCCACATCATGAGGTCAGGTCGCATAAGAGGACAAGTGCTACTTTTACGATTAACCACAAAAAAGGCGCAAAGCCGCAAGGAAAACTCAAACCTGCTCCCAAAAGGTTACCTCGCAGGCAAGCGATATAGATCTTGAGGACTCGCCGTCCGTAGTTGCCCATCATCAAGTCCTGGGGTGCATTGAGTGCCGTGGGGCAAATTTACAACCAAACCTCCATTGGGGGAGCGGTGTGGCCCATTTTTCCAATCGAAGTATAAAGGACTTTTTTAAATAGAAAGATAGTGCCCAACCTGAAGGCAATTGTAAAGCTAAATTGCCACTATCTACGCCTGCACTGAAAAATATGTGTTTCTCTGCAGTTCAGGCAGTTTGTGAGGACACTATATTTCACTGGGACGAGCTGAGAGATAGTGGAAAACAGTCGGCAGGTTTTACCCCTTTAAACTCAAAAGCACCTACAGCAACAAATTTCCCTTATGAAGTAGTAGTTAAAACCCAAGTCCATAATGTTCCTAGAACCGGGCAGGTAAATATGCTGTCAGCCCAAACAAAGTTGCAGCCGAGAATGAACTGTGCACACCAGGTGGAAGATACTCTTTGGGACCTATCCAAGTGTAACAAACTCTCAAATGACAGTAATGCTAGTTATCTGTCTGGGTGAACTGCAAGCAAATCAAGCGAATCAAAGTTCTTTAATATCTCGGTCACCTGAGTCTGGGGCCGAGAGGATATGTGAGAGTCTAGGATTGTCTATGTTGGAGTTATCAAACAATAAGAGTATTCTGAATCCATTACGTTCAGGGATATGTGGTGAGGAACAGGTATCGTATGCCCATCCAATTCTAGTCCCTTTAAAAAGTAAAACCAGAAATAGTCAACATGGTGTACAGATCATTGGTCAAGTTGATAATTCACTGAACTCTGCAGATTTCTTGTTCTTAGATAAATATGACGTTTCACCCATACCTGATGAGCGTTCTGAAGTTTATAAGAGCACATATAACAATGGTGTGTGGCAAAATTTGTTAAATACAATACATGCTATAACAACTGCACTTGATTTCCGTTCAAATAAGCTTGAAATATAGGTGGATCTTCTAAACACTTTAGCAGTCTATGTGGCCGGCATTGATACTAAACTACAAAATTTGACAAGTTTGGTGGCTAAGGCTCAGACTGAGCTTAACGGTTAATTAATAAGATGCACATGTTCTCAATTTCTAGATAAGGTGTCCGATCGTCTTAAAATAGTGGGATCACTTGTTGATGAAGTTAAAAAAACAGTTGGGAATTCCTTTCCCGACCGAACCCCAGTTTGTCATAACAACTTGGGAGTCAGTGTTCCTAGTGTGAACATGAAGCTGCAACTTCCCCAGGAAGATGTGTGTTGTGACAATACTAGGGCGCTAGAGGAGTCTGGTGGGGAACCAGAGGTCTGTCTGGGCTTAGCTACACAAATTGTTGAAGGCCAGGGAAATAAGAAAAGCAAGTCAATTCAGATTGTTAATTTCCCATGTTCAAGCTTTGGAGATAATTTTAGTTGATTGTCCCAAACTTTCTAAAAAGGCAAGAAAAAGGTTGTGAAAAGCTCAGAATAAGGCCAAGAAGTCAGTAATTTCAGTAGTTACAGCAGTAAAACCCGGGGACTGTTTTCCCATTTTCAATCAAGCTAATATGAAATGTCCAGTTCAGGACCATGCCCAAGAAGATACAGAACCTCCCTCTGATTTAATGAAGCATCCGAGGTGTGAGGCTCAGGCATCTGCAAATGGTAGAAAAAACGGAGTTCTAACTGCTACTGGTATAATGGAGCCTGATATAGTAGGCATTAATAAGGGAGAAGGGATTAGGTATGACAGTAAGCCCCAGGGGACTATGCCCCTGTCCCAAGATCAAGTAGTTCACATCCCGATTAGGTCAAGTGCAGCTGAAATGATAAAGCCTATTGTCACTAAGCCTGGGCAAAGCACTACGCTACGCTCGCATAGTTTGCGAAGTTTGCGCTACTTCGCACTACGCGAATGCACGTAGCACAGTGCGAACACGCGTAGCGTAGTGTTGCGTAGTGCAGCGGTCATTTTTTGCTTGCTCGCGGTCCTCAATGTCAAGTTGGCGACCGCAAGCAAGCAAAATGACATCCCGGCGAGACTTTTTCCTCGTTCGCGATCAGCAACATCAAGTTGCCGATCGTGAGCTTGGAAAATAAACCTCCCGGCGAGATTATCAACGCAAGGAGGTCAGGTTTCTCATTGCGAGTGGTCGCGTATGCTCGCAACCGCTCGCGATGAGAAACTACCAGTCCGCGTTGAGAAAGCTACCGCTCGAGTAAAAATCTACTCGAGCGGCAGAAAACTACAGCTCGCACTGTGCAAGATGCCGTTTTCAATGATTGCACAGTGCCGGTTGCTTGTCCGCACTTTGCAATCATTGAAAACGACATCTGGCACAGTGCGAACAGGGTACTACGCAGTTCGCAAAGTGCTACGCATAGCTCGCGTAGTGCGAAGTGCACTTTGCGTAGCTTCGCGTAGTGCTACTTCGCGAACTATGCCCAGGGTTAATTGTCACCCAGAGCCTAAAACTGTTAAAAGTATTTTCAAATATCATTTTAGCTAATAACAGTAAACCAGGCCCATTAAGATCTCTATGTTGCGGACAAGATAATAGTACCAATACCTGGGAAAAACTAGTACTGCATCCCCTATATAAATCTCGGGTACTCATGATAGTCTTAACCGGAGCTTAATATTGAAAATAATTTCAACCATTCCTGAATTATCATTTATTAAAACCACTGATTTGGTGTCGGTGCAGTTTAAACAAACACAACCAAACACTCTTCGTGAGTCCACTATTACAACATGGACCTCTAATGAAATTGTGACCAATATCTTAGACTCAAGTATGTAATTTATGGAATGTGGTATTAAGGTTGAGAATTGGACCCCTTTACATTATCCCCCGATTCTAGAGGTGTTGGCCCCTAAAGTTGGAAAAGGAAAGAATAATGGCCGAAAGTAATAAGCAAAATCCAGTACTTAGAGGTGCAACAGGTCCATCAGCTAATCAATCTTACAGTACAGGACTGTTAATTACCAGCTCGCAAACAGGGGGTTGAATTTGTGAGTGTCTACCTAAAAACAGTGTCCGAATGGAGGATTGGTCCTGGCTTCCAGCTACCCTTGTGAAACAAGGATCAATTATTGACTATATGTTTATATCAGATAATTTAAGAAGAAAATTGTCTGAATGTACGGTAAGCCCTTGGCTCGAAAGTGATCATAATCCCAGGATAGTAACATTTAATTCTTTATTGAAGTACAATTCTAGACCTAACGAACTTCCCAACATGGCCCACTCCTCATATAATCTGAAGAGGTTAGTCTGGCATATGGATAAAGAAGATGAAATAACACAAGCTGTAAAAATATTAATAAAGGAAGGTGATCAGTGTGATTTGGGGGATGTCAATAAGATTAACAAATGGAACTTCATGACAACATCTCTGGTGGGGAAATTTGCAGCCCAACGGCATAGGAAACCAACTAATCTATTAAGATCATCGGACATATGATTGACTAAGCTAAGTTAAAAATAAATCTCTTAATAGAGCTGCTTGGGGGGAACTATGCTCACAGATTCCATCAATCCTACCCTGTTTATAGAGAAAACATGAAGGAACTAAATCTAATTATCAAACAGGGCTTTGGAACAGCTTATTATCTTTCGCCAAACAAAACAATGCAAAAAGATTATGGGCAGTAATTAACAAGCTTTAAAGGGGAGGCAGCAGGGCATTTTGTGTAAATATATCGGAAACTGGTTGGGTAACTTTTATTACTAATCGGTATGGCACTGCGGATCAAGCTGTAAATCAACCAGATATGTGCTTTAGTTTTGGGAAAAATAGTGTATCAATTATTGATATGGAGAGTAGCATGAGCCAGGGGATGAATACCCCTGTGAAACTTATTGATTACAGTTTTGATTTGTGCATTTATTTAGAATGTGTAAGTTGTATTCTAACATTGGAATGTGGAGCACTCCATTGAATACAATGGAGTGCTCCGAGCATTTATGGGCCGGTAATAGCCCGCAAAGCAGCATTCCAATGTTGTTTTACAAAGGCCTCTCGGAGCCCAAGAGGATTTAAAACCCATCGGACTCTGAGAGAAGTCTGTTTAATTTGTTTGAACATTCTGCTTTCTAGTGGCAGAATGTTCTAATAGCCTTATAGCCCTTCGTAGCTGGGCTATACCGGCCATTAAAGTCCTGCTCCCATTAACGCTGGAGCGGGCCTTTAAGGGCCAGTATAACCCGCTACAGGGGGGCTATAAGGCTATAATCAAATACTAACGCTGCTACGTGGGCTTCGCACAAATGGTGCTCCCGGTCCTAATGGGCTGCCTAATGCCTTGTTCCATGCCAATGCTGACATGTGGGCTGGAATTTTACACAAATTGTTCAATGAGGTAGTGACATTGGAAATTGTGGCAGCATCATGGCAAGGTAGCATACTGCAGCCTTTTTATAAAAGTGGTCCGGTTGACAATCACATTAACTACTGTTTAACTTTGTTAACTGATTTGGTGTAAGGTTTTTGCCTCTAGTCTGTTGAGAGAATTGGAAAAATGGGCTACCAGGAAAGCATAATTCTGCTTAACCAAACTGCTTTTTCGGAAGGTCCAATCTACCACTACCAACCTGTTGGCACTTACTTTACTTGCGGAGCGGGCTGCCCTAAAAAACAAAATGTATATATTGCTTTTATAGATCTAAAGGCAGCTTTTGATTCAGTGCCTCGAAATTTGTCATGGAAAAAATTGCTTGGCTGGGGTATCCCAGGGTAATTGTTGAAGGCTATTATCCTTTTGTATACAGATATCTGGGTTCAAGTCAGGCTGGGTGATGATAGTTCTTTATCAAGGAAAATCAGAACATATATTGGCCTAAAGCAAGGTTGTGTTCTTGCCCCTTGCCTTTTTAACTTATCAGGTCTTCTTCAGTATTTGGACTCTGTTAATGCCCATGCACCAAGGTTGGGAGATGTGTAAATCGGCTACCTCCAATATGCTGATGATACTATCCGTCTGAGCCACACTCCTATTGGCCTACAGAGACTCATAACCGCTTTTGATGACTACATACAACCAAATGGCCTTGAACTGAATGTTAAAATATCTAAAATCATGAAAATTGGACCTGCAAAACAGAGGTTTAATTCATGGAGGGCCAGAGCAGGGCCAATTGAAGTTGTATATGTTTAGGGGTGGTGTTCGATAACATAATCTCTAACAATTTCTAAGACCTAAGGAAAAAACTGTGATTTTAATTCATGCTTTTAAATGTTTGAAAAAATCGTCGAATTGTCAATCATATGATCATATTCTTAAAGTCATGAAAACCAAGCTACAGCCAACCCTTTTTTATGGCTCACCCATTACTAGAGGGAAAGATGCAAAGTTCCTAGATTTACTGGTAGTTAAGGCCTTCAAATCAACTTTTGTGATCCCCAGATCTGTAGGCCAAGCAGAAATAAAATTAGAGTTTGGTCTCCAAAGACAGTGTTTGGTGTCAGAAGGAGCTTTTCTGAAATGTACTCTATTTTTTCTTCTGCTCCTGCTTCCCTAGGGAATAATTGCTGGCTGGAAATAAAGAAGTCTGCTTATTCTATTAAATGGAGATCTCATATTTTAACTTGCCTAAGGGATATTGGTTTGCAAATTGCGCTCCAAGAATTGAAAATGCCTAATTATAAGTTGATCCTAAAAAAACAAATCAAAGCTGAATCCCTTAAGTTGGATAAAAACACACTAGCATGGAAAAATCATGCATGGTATGTGATTAACTCATACCAGTTATTACGTATTCAGCCATCTCTGCCCACAGGGACCCCCAGGCCCAAAACAAGCATTTCTTTTTGAATTTTTGTGCAGAACCGCGCCGGGTGTGCGAATCCAACTGAAAATTTTAAAAAAAACAAAGCAAGGTCTCCCTCACTTCGTTTTCAAAGCCCCCGGGTGGGCCAACTCCCAGGGGCAATTAATTAATGTAGAGGGGGCCTGCGGGGCCCCCGTCACCCAGGGGACCGCCACTTCCCCGGGGCTTCTTTTTTACGTGAGTGGGCGGGCACTGCAGCGTGACGGCTTTGCCTGGCACCACTATCTTCATGAGTGGGCAGGTTTTCTTTGCTGGCTCTAATAATAGGTACGCCGCAGGCCTGGTATCTCTACGTCGCCTTTCCATGTCAGTGGTTTCAGGACTCCTGAAACCATTGACATGGAAAGGTGGTGGAGTCAGCTGCAACACTCTGTCAACCTCAAAAGCCTTATCGTATATTCAACAGGGAGGGCGGGGAGCAGGTCGCGGTTGTAGCGCACTGGCCGTGTTGGTTTTGGCTGGGCCACGGTGACAGAGTATCAATGAGACCAGAAGAGAGGGGGCGGGAGTTGAGGGTCTTTGGGTCCCACTAGGAGCGCACTGGCTATAACGTCACCTTATGTGAGATTTGTTTGTGATTTTACATTCTGCTGCAGGTCTTGTGCATTATCTAATCAACAAAGATAGAATATCACTTTCTCTACACTTGATTTAGCCATGGGTACATTTACTTAGCGCCCTGAAGTGTCAGTATACCTACTGGCCCAACTAGCGCTTTACAAAATAATGCCACACTCAATGGCAGGGTGTGCTGCGTGCCAAGCAAGAGGGGCATCGTCAGAAGACGTGTGCGTACTGGCAGTATCAAAGTATTAGGAGAAGTCCACGGTTGCTGCTCCCTTCAGTTGTCACTTGTTTACCCCTGATCTCCCCCTCCCTCCCACTGTTCATTGCCACTTGTTTACTCCCACACTCCCTCCCGTTGTCACTTGTTTACCCCGCCCTCCCTCCCTCCTGTTATCAGTGGTCACTTGTTTATCCCCGCCTCACTCACTCCCTCCTGTGGTCCCTGGTCACTTGTTTACCCCTGATCTCCCCCTCCCTCCCACTGTCCATTGCCACTTGTTTACCTCCATCCTCCCTCCCATTGTCACTTATTTTCCCTGCCCTCACTTCCTCCCGTTACCCATGGTCACTTGTTTACCCCCAATCTCCCCCTCCCTCTTTTATTAAGCGCCCTGAAGTGTCAGTATACCTACTGGCCCAGCTGGTGGTTTACAAAATAATACCATGCTCAATGGCAGGGTGTGCTGCGTGCCAAGCAAGAGGGGCATCGTCAGAACATGTGTGCGTACTGACAGTATCAAAGGATTAGGAGAAGTCCACGGTTGCTGCTCCCTCCCGTTGTCACTTGTTTACCCCGTTCTCCCTCCCTCCTGTTATCCGTGGTCACTTGTTTACCTCCGTCGCCTTATGTGAGATTTGTTTGTGGTTTTAATTCTGCTGCAGGTTCTGTGCATTATCTAACCAACAAAGATAGAATATCACTTTCTCTACAGTTGATTTAGCCATGTGTACGTTTACAAGCGCACTGAACCGACAGTATACCTACCGGTCCAGCTGGCGGTTTACAAAATAATGCCATACTCAATGGCAGGGTGTGCTGCGTGCCAAGCAAGAGGGGCATCGTTAGAAGATGTGTGCGTACTGGAAGTATAAAAGTATTAGGAGAAGGCTGCGGTTGCTGATCCCTCCCGTTGTCACCTGTTTACCCATGCCCTGCCTCCCATTATCTGTGGTCACTTGTATACCCCGCCTCACACACTCCCTTCATGGCCCATGTTTACCCCCAATCTCCCCCTCTCTCTCACTGTCCATTGCCACTTTTTTACCCCCACCCTCCCTCCCGTTGTCACTTGTTTACCCCCGCCCTCCCTCCCGTTATCCATGGTCACTTGTTTACCCCAATCTCCCCGCCCTCTCACCGTCCATTGCCACTTGTTTACCCCCACCCTCCCTTCCGTTGTCACTTGTTTACCCCTGCCCTCCCTCCCTCCCATTATACCTTATCACTTGTTTACCCCCAATCTTCCCCTCCCTCCTACTGTCCATTGCCACTTGTTTACCCCCACCCTCCCTCCTGTTGTCACTTGTTTACCCCGCCCTCCCTCCCTCCCATTATCCATGGTCACTTGTTTACCCCCAATCTCCTCCTCCCTCCCACTGTCCATTGCCACTTGTTTACCCCCACCCTCCTTCCTGTTATCACTTGTTTATCCCTGCCCTCCCTCCCTCCCATGGTCCATGGCCACTTGATTACCCCAAATCTCCCCCTCCCTCCCACTGTCCATTGCCACTTGTTTACCCCCACTTTCCCTCCCGTTGTCACTTGTTTACCCCTGCCCTCCCTCCCTCCCGTGGTCCGTGGTCACTTGTTTACCCCCAATCTCCCTCTCCCTCCCACTGTCCATTGCCATTTGTTTACACCCACCCTCCCTCCCATTGTCACTTTTTTACCCCCCTCCTGTTATCCCTTGTCACTTCTTTACCCCCGATCTCCATGTCCCTCCCTCTTTCCATTGTCAATTGTATACCCTCACACTCCCTCCCGTTTTCACTTGTTTACCCCAGTCCTCCCCCATGTCAGTGGTTTCGGGACTCCTGAAACCATTGACATGGAAAGGTGGCGGAGTCAGCTGCAACGCTCTGTCAACCCCAAAAGCCTTATTGTATATTCGATAGGGAGGGCTGAGTGAAGGTCCTGGTTGTAGTGCGCCTGCCGTGTTGGTTTTGGCTGGGTCACGGTGACAGGGTATCAGTGAGACCGGAAGAGAGGGGACGGGTGGTGAGTGTCTTTGGGTCCCATCAGGAACGCATTGGGTATAACGTCGCCTTATGTGAGATTTGTTTGTGGTTTTAATTCTGCTGCAGGTCATGTGCATTATCTAAACAACAAAGATAGAAGATCACTTTCTCTACACTTGATTTAGCCATGTGGACGTTTATTAAGCGCCCTGAAGTGTCAGTATACCTACCGGCCCAGCTGGCGCTTTACAAAATAATACCATACTCAATGGAAGGGTGTGCCAAGCAAGAGGGGCATCGTCAGAAGATGTGTGCGTACTGGCAATATCAAAGTATTAGGGGAAGTCCGCCGTTGCTGCTTCCTCCCATTGTCACTTGTTTACCCTCGCCCTCCCTCCCTCCCTCCCGTTATCTATGGTCACTTGTTTACACCCAATCCCCCCTCTCTCCCACTGTCCATTGCCACTTATTTACCCCCAGCCTCCCTCCCGTTGTCACTTGTTTACCCCTACCCTCTCTCCCTCCTGTTATCCCTGGTCACTTCATTACCCCTGATCCCACCCTCCCTCCCACTGTCCATTGCCACTTATTTACCCCCACCCTCCCTCCCGTTGTCACTCGTTTACACCCGTCCTCCCTCCCGTTATCCGTGGTTACATGTTTACCCCAATCTCCCCCTCCCTCCCACTGTCCATTGCTATTTGTGTACCCCCACCCACCCTCCCGTTGTCACTTGTTTACCCCACCCTCCCTCCCTCCTGTTATCCCTGGTCACTTGTTTACCCCCAATCTCCCCCTTCCTCCCACTGTCCATTGCCACTTGTTTACCCCCACCCTCCTTCCCGTTGTCACTTGTTTACCCCCGCCCTCCCTTCCTCCCGTTATCCCTGGTCACTTGTTTACCCCCAATCTCCCCCTCCCTCCCACTGTCCATTGCCACTTGTTTACCCCCACCCTCCATCCCATTGTCACTTCTTTACCCCCGCCCTCCCTCCCTCCCGTTATCTGTGGTCACTTGTTTACCCCAATCTCCCCCTTCCCCCACTGTCCATTTCCACTTGTTTATGCCCACCCTCCTTCCCGTTGTCACTTGTTTACCCCCACCCTCCCTCCCTCCCGTGGTCCGTGGTCACTTGTTTGCCTTCAATCTCCCCCTTCCCCCCACTGTCCATTGCCACTTGTTTACCCCACCCTTCTTCCCGTTGTCCCTTGTTTGCCCCTGCCCTCCCTCCCTCCTTCCCGTTATCCGTGGTCACTTGCTTACCCCCATTCTCCCCCTCCCTCCCACGGTCCATTTCCATTTGTTTATCCCCACACTCCTTCCCGTTGTCACTTGTTTACCCCCACCCTCCCTACCTCCCGTGGTCCGTGGTCATGTGTTTGCCTTCAATCTCCCCTCCCTCCCACTGTCCATTGCCACCTGTTTACCCCCACCCTTCTTCCCGTTGTCAGTTGTTTGCCCCCGCCCTCCCTCCCTCCTTCCCATTATCCGTGGTCACTTGTTTACCCCCTATCTCCCCCACCCTCCCACTGTCCATTGCCACTTATTTACCCCCACCCCCCTCATGTTGTCACTTGTTTACCCCACCCTCCCTCCCTCCTGTTATCCCTGGTCACTTGTTTACCCCCAATCTCCCCCTTCCTCCCACTGTCCATTGCCACTTGTTTACCCCCACCCTCCTTCCCGTTGTCACTTGTTTACCCCCGCCCTCCCTTCCTCCCGTTATCCCTGGTCACTTGTTTACCCCCAATCTCCCCCTCCCTCCCACTGTCCATTTCCATTTGTTTATCCCCACACTCCTTCCCGTTGTCACTTGTTTACCCCCACCCTCCCTACCTCCCGTGGTCCGTGGTCATGTGTTTGCCTTCAATCTCCCCTCCCTCCCACTGTCCATTGCCACCTGTTTACCCCCACCCTTCTTCCCGTTGTCAGTTGTTTGCCCCCACCCTCCCTCCCTCCCTCCCGTTATCCCTGGTCACTTCATTACCCCCGATCTCCCCCTCCTTCCCCCTGTCCATTGCCACCAGGTGGTGCGCATGCACAGTGGTGCAGGGAGGGTGCTTGGCCTGATGTGACAAGTGTGCAAACATACACTGTGGCGAGTTTTAAAGTGGAGGATTAAGTCCCCTTGAATCATGAGGGTGCATGGGGGCCAACTAGCCCACCAGGTATGTCCAGTAAGCGTCACAGAGTTGCGTTGTAGAGAGGTGTAAAAAGGTGCAAGGCCTCGGACCAGCTCTCTGCAACGCAGCTCTGTGGTGCTTACTGGAGGTACCTGGTGGGCTAGTTGGCCCCCAGGGACACTCAGGATTCAAGGGGAATCAATCACCTGACTTAAAACCAGCCAGGGGGGCGCGTTTGCCCAGTGGTGAAGGGAGTGGGTGGGGCCTGATGTGACATGTGTGTACTTATCCAATCATTCTGCCAAAACCCAACCACTTATAAATTCACTATGCACTCTCCTTGCAGCACTCTAATCATCCAGTCACTACCCATACACTCATGCAATGACCCATGCACTAACTCATGCACTGCTACAATACCCTGAGCACTACCCATGCAGTCCATCCATCTCCCTGTCAGTACCCATGCACTCCTTCAATCACCCAGCCAGCACCATGTACTTATCCAATCACTCCAACAAAACCCAAGCACTTATACATTCACCATGCACTCTCCTTGCAGTACTCTAATCATCCAGTCACTACCCATGTACTCATGCAATGACCCAGACACTAACACATGCAGTGGTCCAAACACCTGTGCACTGCACATGCAGTCTTCCAATCACCAAGCCAGCACCATGTACTTATCCAATCACTTGGACAAAACCCAAGCACTTATAAATTCACCATGCACTCTCCTTGCAGTACTCTCTTCATCCAGTCAGTACCCTTGTACTTATGCAATGACCCAGGTACTAACACATGCACTGCTACAACCCCCTGAGCACTTCCCATGCAGACCTCTAACCACCTACATACTATTGATTCATTCCTCCAATTACTCAGGTAGTACCCATGCACTCCAGAAACCCCTCTGTCACTACCCATGCACTTCTCCAATCACCCAGCCAGCACCATATACTTATCCAATCACTGCGCCAAAACCCAAGCAGGTATAAAATCACCATGCACTCTCCTTGTGGCACTCTAATTATCCAGTCACTACCCATGTACCCATGCAATGACGCAGGCACTAACACATGTACTGATACAATCCCCTGAGCACTGCTGATGCAGTCCAGCCATCTCCTTGTCACTACCCATGCACTCCTCCAATCACCCAGCCAGCACCATGTACTTATCCAATCACTTGGAGAAACCCCAAGCACTTATAAATTTACCATGCACTCTCCTTGCAGTACTCTCTTCATCCAGTCAGTAACCTTGTACTTATGCAATGACCCAGGTACTAACACATGCACTGCTACAACCCCCTGAGCACTTCCCATGCAGACCTCTAACCACTTCCACACTACTGATTCATTCCTCCAATTACCCAGGTAGTACCCATGCACTCCAGGAATCCCTCTGTCACTACCCATGCACTCCTCCAATCACCCAGCCAGCACTATGTACTTATCCAATCACTCTGCCAAAACCCAAGCAGTTATAAAATCACCATGCACTGTACTTGCAGCACTCTAATCATCCAGTCACTACACATGTACTCATGCAATGACCCAGGCACTAACACATGCACTGCTACAATCCCCTGAGCACTACTGATGCAGTCCAGCCATCTCCTTGTCACTACCCATGCACTCCTCCAATCACCCAGCCAGCACCATGTACTTATCCAATCACTCCGCCAAAACGCAAGCACTTATAAATTCACTGTGCACTCTCCTTGCAGTCTAATCATCCGGTCACTACTCATGTACTCATGCAATGACCCAGGCACTAACACATGCAGTGGTACAATCACCCGTGCACTGCCCATGCAGTCTTCCAATCGCCAAGCCAGCACCATGTACTTATCCAGTCACTCCGCCAATACCCAAGCACTTATAAATTCACCATGCAATCTCCTTGCAGTGCTCTCTTCATCCAGTCAGTACCCATGTACTTATGCAATGACCCTGGTACTAACACATGCTTTGCTACAATCCCCTGTGCACTACCCATGCAGACCTCTAACCACCTACACAGTACTGATTCACTACTGCAATTACCCAGGTAGTACCCATGCAGTCCAGCCATCGACCTGTCACTACCCATGCACTCCTCCAATCACCCAGCCATCACCATGTACTTATCCAATCACTCTGACAAATCCAACCACTTATAAAATCACCATGCACTCTCCTTGCAGTATTCTAATCACCCAGTCAATACCCATGTACTCATGCAATGGCTCAGGCACTAACACATGCAGTGGTACAATCACCTGTGCCCTGCCCATGCAGTCTTCCAATCACCACACCAGCACCATGTACCTATCCAATCACTCTGCCAAAACCCAAGCACGTATAAATTCACCATGCACTCTCCTTGCAGTACTCTCTTCATCCAGTCAGTACCCATGTACTTATGCAATGACCCAGGTACTAACACATGCACTGCTACAACCCCCTGAGCACTTCCCATGCAGACCTCTAACCACCTACATACTATTTATTAATTCCTCCAATTACTCAGGTGGTACCCATGCACTCCAGAAACCCCTCTGTCACTACCCATGCACTTCTCCAATCACCCAGTCAGCACCATATACTTATCCAATCACTGCGCCAAAACCCAAGCAGTTATAAAATCACCATGCACTCAGCTTGTAGGACTCTAAACATCCAGTCAATACCCATGCACTCATGCAATGACGCAGGCACTAACACATGCACTACTACTATCCCCTGAGCACTACTGATGCAGTCCAGCCATCTCCTTGTCACTACCCATGCACTCCTCCAATCACCCAGCCAGAACCATGTACTTATCCAATCACTTGGCCAAAACCCAGGCACTTATAAATTCACCATGCACTCTCCTTGCAGTACTGTAATCATCCAGTCACTACCCATGTACTCATGCAATGACCCAGGCACTAACAAATGCAGTGGTACAATCACCCGTGCACTGCCAATGCAGTCTTCCAATCAACAAGCTAGCACCATGTACTTATCCAGTCACTCCGCCAAAACCCAAGCACTTATAAATTCACCATGCACTCTCCTTGCAGTACTCTCTTCATCCAGTCAGTACCCATGCACTTATACAATGACCCAGGTACTAACACATGCACTGCTACAATCCCCTGTGCACTACCCATGCAGACGTCTAACCACCTACACAGTACTGATTCACTCCTGCAATTACCCAGGTAGTACCCATGCAGTCCATCCATCGCCCTGTCACTACCCATGCATTCCTCCAATCACCCTGCCCGCACCATGTACTTATCCAATCACTCTGCCAAAATCCAAGCACTTATAAAATCACCATGCACTCTCCTTTCAGTACTCTAATCATCCAGTCACTACCCATGTACTCATGCACTGACCCAGGCACTAACACATGCAGTGGTACAATCACCTGTGCACTGCCCATGCAGTCTTCCAATCACCAAGGCAGCACCATGTAGTTATCCAATCACTTCGCCAAAACCCAAGCACTTATAAATTCACCATGCACTCTCCTTGCAGTACTCTCTTCATCCAGTCAATACCCATGTACTTATGCAATGACCCAGGTACTAACACATGCACTGCTACAATCCCTTGTGCACTACACATGCAGCCCTCTAACCACCTATACAGTACAGATTCATTCCTGCAATTACCCAGGCAGTACCCATGCAGTCAAGCCATCGCCCTGTCACTACCCATGCACTCCTCCAATCACCCAGCCAGAACAATGCACTTATCCAATCACTCTGCCAAAATCCAAGCACTTGTAAAATCACAATGCACTCTCCTTGTAGCACTCTCCTCATCCAGTCACTACTTGTGTACTCATGCAATGACCCAGGCATTAACTCATGGCAAATACAGAGGAGGTCATGCTAATCACAGGGGTACCCCAACGCATAGTGTTCCCTAGTGTATGTAAGTGTTTTCACTGTATTCTAAGTGTCTTTTAGCATAGCACTGGCTCTAGGGCTGGTTAGTCAGAGTTAGTCACTACCAGTACCCATCAGCAAAAAGTTGGGGGCACAGGAGTACTTTCTGCTTCTCTGTCGGTTTTTTCTGCACATCTCTTGCCTCTTCCTACACTTTTCTTCTTTCTGGGCTTCTGTTGCCTCTTTCTGCATGTGTCTTGCTTCTTTCTGTGCTTTTCTTCCTCTATGCTCACATGTCCTACCTTTGTAGGCATAGTTAGAAATTAGCATTTAAAAAACCTTTGAAATTCACTGAAAAAACCATAGGTTTCAGGGACGTTATAGTTAGAAATTAGCATTTACAAAACCTTTGAAATTCACAGAAAAAAACATACGTTTCAGGGATGTTATAGTTAGAAATTAGCATTTAAAAAGCCTTAGAAATCAGCTGAAAAAAGCACAGGTTTCAGGAACGTTATAGTTAGTTGGACATTTCACTCGTAGAAAACCAGAGAAATTCGGCTGTTATTGTTAGTTCAGCTAACTATAACTAGCGCTCCCGCAATGCACTGCTGATGACGTCACATATTACATCATTCATGACATGGTAAGTGACATCACTGATGACATCTCAAATTACATCACTGATGACATCACTGATGAGATGACATCATCCACATGATAATTTGATGCTCCTCCTCATACCCTATTATAACCTTTGATACACCTACTCTAAAATACAGACTACCATTTTAGAAACCATAGACACACCAATACCAGTTAGCAGATACCCACTCAATAATTCCTAGGTCTACACACACATCCACTCATTCTCCCATACAGTCACTCATACATGCAGTCAACCATCAATATGGCATTACCATATGCACTCACATAACTATACAGACACTCACACACCGCCACTCATCCATAAAGTTACTCACACACCAAGTCAGTCATGCAAAGAATCAATCATACTCCCATTTACTCACCTATACAGTTATACACACACCACCTCACTTATTCAAACATATACTAACACATACCTACACACTTATACAATAACTAATACAAGCACACACTGATCCATACAGCCATGCTCACAATCACTCACTCTCACATATAGTCATTTATACACTCCAACACTCACATATACTGCCTTTCACATATGCAGTTACTCACACGTACCACCGAGGCATCCATTCACGTACCAACACACCCATATACACACTCACCCACCCATACAACCCTTCATAGATGCACTCTTGAACACATACACACACTAAATCATCCACTCACACATCTATGCACAGTCACACATCCTCACCCTCCCACACAGACACTCAGGCACCCATACAGATACTCAGACAACCAATCAATAACCCATATAGATCCTCATTTAGCTACTCACCAACCCATGCAACCACTTACACACCAACTGACAAACTAAACTCTGTGAATGTCTGTATCAGTCACTAACCCATGCATTCAGTAAGACACATTTAATCACTCACTTATACAGTCAGTCACACACCTACTAAATCATCCATCCAGAAACTTATACACCCACTCATTCTTCAATACACCTTGGCATATATATAAAAAATATTTAAACTTTATAGAAACACACAGTCACTGGATGATGTCATCAGCAATGTCATCAGTGATGTCATTTGAGGTGTCATCAATGATGTCACTGACCATGTCATGAATGATTTAATATGTGACGTCATCAGCAGTGTATTGAGGGGGCGTGAGTTAGAGTTAGCTGAACTAACTATAACGGCCGAATTTCTCTGGTTTTGTACGAGTGAAATGTCCAACTAACTATAAAGTCCCTGAAACCTGTGTTTTTTTCAGTGAATTTCTAAGGTTTTTTAAATGCTAATTTCTAACTATAACGTCCCTGAAACCTATGTTTTTTTCAGTAAAAATATTATATATATATATATATATTAAAATATATATATATATATATAAATATATGTGTGTATATATATATATATATAGTCTGCCACCATTTGTTTTAATGATTATTTGCAAGAATAAATAATTGAAATAATTGAAAATTACTCCTTACCATGAGTAGGTTTCTGATCCCTGGTTTGGTGCCGTCATTTGACCGTCTTAGATGACAAATGGGAATGGATGTAAATATATATATATATATATATATATATATATATATATATATATATATATATATATATATATATATATATATATATATATATATATATATATATATATATATATATATATATATATATATATATTCACTTAAAAAACCATAGGTTTTACACATGTTATAGTTAGGTGGATATTTCACTCGTAAAAAAACAATGAAATTCCCCCGTTATAGTTAGTTCAGATAACTATAACTCGCGCGCCCGCAATCCTGCTCATGACGTCACATATTACATCACTAATGACATGTGGGCAACTTGCGTTTTTGTATGATAGCGGCTGGTCCGGCCGCGAGAAGCCCTGACGCCTGAAGGCGGATCCTGTGTGCTGGCAAACACGAGCACACGTTGGGACAGCGGGGGCCTCGCTCGCAGAAGTACAGGCAGCGGTAAATAGCATCTGCACGCACTCCACCGTAAATGGATGTATTATTTTAATGTGGGGCAGGGACAGTATCCACTTGGTTAAAGAACTCTTGAGTCTTAATGTGGCTACATTATTGGACTACCAGGACCAGCATGCCACGGTATGTAACGCCCATTGGGGCGGGACTCTGCATTTAAATAAAGTCAGCTGTTCTTAACACTGTTTCCTGCCTCCGTATTGCCAGTGATCAAGAGCTCGAGGGAGCTCGAAACGCGTTTGGCGCTTGGACTGTGTGCGCTCTGTTGACCTCACTGCCGCCTGCTGAGTGGAGTGCTGTAACCCCGCAGTGTGTGGCTTCTCTTGTGGGCAACTTGCGTTTTTGTATGATAGCGGCTGGTCCGGCCGCGAGAAGCCCCGACGCCTGAAGGCGGATCCTGTGTGCTGGCAAACACGAGCACACGTTGGGACAGCGGGGGCCTCGCTCGCAGAAGTACAGGCAGCGGTAAATAGCATCTGCACGCACTCCACCGTAAATGGATGTATTATTTTAATGTGGGGCAGGGACAGTATCCACTTGGTTAAAGAACTCTTGAGTCTTAATGTGGCTACATTATTGGACTACCAGGACCAGCATGCCACGGTATGTAACGCCCATTGGGGCGGGACTCTGCATTTAAATAAAGTCAGCTGTTCTTAACACTGTTTCCTGCCTCCGTATTGCCAGTGATCAAGAGCTCGAGGGAGCTCGAAACGCGTTTGGCGCTTGGACTGTGTGCGCTCTGTTGACCTCACTGCCGCCTGCTGAGTGGAGTGCTGTAACCCCGCAGTGTGTGGCTTCTCTTGTGGGCAACTTGCGTTTTTGTATGATAGCGGCTGGTCCGGCCGCGAGAAGCCCCGACGCCTGAAGGCGGATCCTGTGTGCTGGCAAACACGAGCACACGTTGGGACAGAGGGGGCCTCGCTCGCAGAAGTACAGGCAGCAGTAAATAGCATCTGCACGCACTCCACCGTAAATGGATGTATTATTTTAATGTGGGGCAGGGACAGTATCCACTTGGTTAAAGAACTCTTGAGTCTTAATGTGGCTACATTATTGGACTACCAGGACCAGCATGCCACGGTATGTAACGCCCATTGGGGCGGGACTCTGCATTTAAATAAAGTCAGCTGTTCTTAACACTGTTTCCTGCCTCCGTATTGCCAGTGATCAAGAGCTCGAGGGAGCTCGAAACGCGTTTGGCGCTTGGACTGTGTGCGCTCTGTTGACCTCACTGCCGCCTGCTCAGTGGAGTGCTGTAACCCCGCAGTGTGTGGCTTCTCTTGTGGGCAACTTGCGTTTTTATATATATATATATATATATATATATATATATATATATATATATATATATATATGTATATATATATGTATATATATATATATATATATATACATATATATATATATATATATATATATATATATATATATATATATATATATATATATATTCACTTAAAAAACCATAGGTTTTACACATGTTATAGTTAGGTGGATATTTCACTCGTAAAAAAACAATGAAATTCCCCCGTTATAGTTAGTTCAGATAACTATAACTCGCGCGCCCGCAATCCTGCTCATGACGTCACATATTACATCACTAATGACATGGTCAGTGGCATCACTCATGACATCACTGATGACATCATCCTTGTGATAGAGTGGCGGTCGCGCGAGTTATAGTTATCTGAACTAACTATAACGGGGGAATTTAATTGTTTTTTTACGAGTGAAATATCCACCTAACTATAACATGTGTGAAACCTATGGTTTTTTAAGTGAATTTGCAAGGTTTTTTAAATGCTAATTCCTAACTATAACGTGTGTGAAACCTATGGTTTTTTCAGTGAATTTGTACGTTTTTTAAATGCTAAGTCATGTATGTATTATTATTTTTTTATATATTTATTTTACAATAAACTACGTATTACATTTTTTTTTTTATGGTTTTTCACCGTGCGCGCACAGTGCGCGCACGCCCGCGACTTTAAAAAAAAAAATTACATTTTTTTTTCTGCCTTCGTGGGTCCTTCAGGGACCCCCTGACAAAGGCTAGGGGGTCAGGAACTCTCTACCCTGCCCCCTTTTCACGTTCGCCACCTTCCTTTTTCACTCTCGCACTGAAAACAAACAAAATGGCGGCCGACACTTCCTGATTTCGACCGATTCGAATGTTGACTAACATGTAACCACCAATCAGAATTACGCTCGCGCACGTTAGGGTGTGCGCACGGTGCGCACACGGTGCGCGGCTATAGATATTTATTTGCTTTAACTGCAATTTTCTCAGGAACTACTGAACAGATTGACTCCATATATGCAAAAGGCACATCCCTGACCTGAGAACTACCTCTCTGCCAAATTTCAAGTAATTCTGTTCAGCCGTTCGGGCTGTACCTTCGACTAAAGGTCCTATGGGAAAATGCATGGGGAAAACGCTGTTTGGGCCCCCCCTTTTTTCTCGGCCCCCGCTTGACGAATCCCCCCGAGACTTTCAGGGTAGGAGCTGAGCGGAGCACCCCATTAGTTTTGAAAATTTTGCGAAGATTCGTGAACCGGCGCCAAAGTTATTCAAAATAGAATTTTGAGATTTCCGATGGAAACACGGTCCTAACTATAACTATCTACTGGCGACCGCCAGTAGATAATATATGTGTATATGTCATCACAGAGGAAAGCAATTGAGGTACTAGCGAAAGAAAGCAGTATAGTCATCAGGCCCGCAGAAAGGGTGGGAATGTAGTGTTCATGTCTCCAGATATGTATGTTACCGAGGCACTGAGACACCTGAATGACAGTGATTTTTACATCATTATCACAATGACTGAATTCATAGAAACCAATACCCAGTATTGGAATAAACTCAGTGTATGGAAAAAAGGGATTGATAGAGAAAGAGGTATAACAATTTTTGAAAACTCTCCAACCCAGGATACCAGCACTGTTTCTCCTACCAAAGATACTTGAGTCCACTACAAACCATCCAGGGAGACAGATAGTATAGTCTGTCAGCAGCCTGTTAGAAAACAGCACAAAGTACATAGATAATTTTTTCATCCCCTTTGTGAGTGCTTTACCTTCACATATTGGTGACACTAAACATTTTCTTAGGGGGATTAAAGTCATTAGCTGGGAACCTAATTTCCTTCTGATGACTCCAGATGTCAAATCACTTTATACGTGCATCAGACTCCATGATGGTATAAAAGTCGGTGAACACTTTCTCAGAACCAGGCCACTCAGTCTCTTTTCACATACTCAGATGCTCTTAGACATAATGATATTCTGCTTGACCAACAACATCTTCATTTTTGACAAAACACTATAAAAATAAGTGCAGAAGATTGCGATGGGCACTTTCTTCACTCCCAACTGCGAACCTTATCCTGGGCTGGTGGGAGGAGCAGATGTCCACTGCATTCGAGTACAAGGATGATATTGATACGGTCATAGTTTGGTTGAGATTTATTGTCGGTCTCTTTTTAATATGGCAGGGCAGTGAGCAGGATGCCAACACATTTGTGGACTGCCTCAACCTTGATAATCTCAATCTTGAGTTTAGTGAAAGCCACAACAGGGAACACATCATCTTTCTAGATGTTGAGGTGGTAATAGTCAACAACAGAGTTACATCCAAGCTGTATGGAAAAACTACTGTGGGGAAAGCCTACTTCACGCTCTCAGTAGCCGTCCAAGCCAGCTCAAGGGGATTATTTCATTTGGGGAATTTATAAGAGTGAAAAGAAATTGCAATGATGACAATGTTTTTCAAGCAGAACAGGCGGATATCATTGAGTGTTTTTACAACGCAGATACCCTACATGAGTACTCAATAAGGCCATTCAAAAAATAAAAAATGCACCAGGAATCACATCTTGTTTGGTCCAAGTAGAGAGAGATGTGGGTAATACAAAGGAGGAGAATGAAACTATACTCATCACAATATTCAATGCCAAATCTGGTAACATACGGGAGATTCTGAGCAAGAATTGGGATCTTACAGTGTGACCCAGTGATAGGAGAAGTGATCGGCCAGAAGACCAAAATAACCTACTGCAGAACGAAATTGCTTAGAGACATGCCAGTAAAAACAGATATCCATACAATAGACAACATACGTGATGTACTGGGCAACCCTCTGAGAGGCTTTTATATATGCAGTAAATGCAAAGCCTATGAGCACTCAAGTAAGTATAAAGAGATTGTGATTCCAGGTACCAACAAAGTAAAACCTATCACACAGTTCATTACTTGCAACACAACTTTTGTTGTTTTCATTCTAGAATGCCCCGGTTGAAGGTATGTGGGCAGCATTGTACATCTGGTACACAAAAGAATTTTAGAACACGCAAGAGCAATCTTAACCCCTTCAGTGCCCATGACGAGCTGGACTCGTCATGGGCCGCGGTTGCGCTGTGCCCATGACGAGTCCAGCTCGTCATAGACCCCGCCCGCTAATGCAACGGCCGGCACAGGGCGGGGAAAGGGGCGGGCACTTAAGGGGTTAAACCAGTATAAGCATTATACAGTAGTAAGAAAACATATCACTAAAGTGATAGAAAACAGCTAAAATCATTGGGATCTAACATATCAGGGTAGACTCCCGGGGGGAATGGATTGCTACACTGAGAAAACATGAATCTAGACTTGTTATTGAGTTTAATGCTTGTTATATAGTTATCTGAACTAAATATAACGGGGGAATTTTATTGGTTTTTTACGAGTGAAATATCCACCTAACTATAACATGTGTGAAACCTATGGTTTTTTAAGTGAATTTGCAAGGTTTTTTAAATGCTAATTCCTAACTATAACGTGTGTGAAACCTATGGTTTTTTCAGTGAATTTGTACGGTGTTTTAAATGCTAAGTCATGTATGTATTAATATTTTTTTATATATTTATTTTACATGGTGCGCGCATGCCCGCGATTTAAAAAAAAAAAATTAAATGTTTTTTTCTGCCTTCGGGACTCTCTACCCTGCCCCCTTTTCACATTCACCACCTTACTTTTTCACTCTCGCACTGAAAACAAACAAAATGGCGGCCGACACTTCCTGATTTCGACCGATTCAAACGTTGACTGACATGTAACCACCAATCAGAATTACGCCCGCGCTCGTTAGGGTGCGCGCACGGTGCGCGGCTATAGATATTTATGTGCTTTAACTGCAATTTTCATTGGGATCTAACATGCAAAGGCCCCCCATAGTCTTAATTCAGGCGAAGAGCTATTTGTCCATTTAGATTAAACCTGCATGGATTGTGGAAGGTGTGAAACTGAAAAGATTGTGGAAACTGTAACACAAACAGTACAATGCTAGTTCTTATGTAACTTGTGTTTCTTTAAAGTAATTTCTTAGAACTCCCTCTACAATGTGGGAAACCGGTTTTTATGTTTTTATTCCTACAGGGAGGAGAGGAAGGGACTTTCACCTGGCATGCTGGGTTTGAGAGGAAGCTCCGCCTGGGACACCCTACCCTTTTCTTACAAAGCACTGGAATACACTAGGTGATATAATTTAATATTTTCTGAGATGTCATCAGTGATGTCATGAGTGATGTCACTGACCATGTAATGAGTGATGTAATATGTGATGTCATCAGCAGTTCATTGCAGGGGCAAGAGTTATAGTTAGCTCCACTAACTATAACGGCCACATTTCTATGGTTTTGTACAAGTGAAATGTGCAACTAACTATAACGTCCCTGAAACCTATGTTTTTTTCAGTGAATTTCAAAGGTTTTTTTAAATGCTAATTTGTAACTATAATGTCCCTGAAACCTATGTTTTTTTTCAGTGAATTTCAAAGGTTATTAAAATGCTAATTTTTAATTATAATGTTCATTAAACCTATGGTTTTTCAGTGATTTTAAATTATCATTTCATATTCAACCTGGTGAAAACAGGCGATATTGCCAGTTCTCCAGCAATAGCTTCCGCAAAAAACGTTGCCGCAAACGAGAGCAACAACTAATGCAAATAATATGCAGAGTAGGCATTCCTGTACAAAAATACCATAGAAACACCACTTCCCAATATTTTCAACGAGCAGCCAAATCTGCGGTGCGATCCAAAAACAGGCGATAAGCTGCTTTAGCGGTAGGAATGTACCATCTACCTTTTATTGGTGTAAAGTAGGACGCCTACCTACAGTTTGAAAGGGAGCCCAGCCCAGAATCGCATCTGAAGACCAACACATATGATAGAGCTACTGATCATGGACCTCCTACACCCAAGAAGGCCACAAAACTCACTGCCACCACCCTCAGGACCTCCCCCCCAACCCCCCCCCTACTACCACCGAGGCAGCACACAACAGGACAGTGGACCCTCCAAAAACGGCATGGCCCCTCAGCCACATAATAGCTGAATGTTGTGAGATGTGGCAACCAAACATGTGAGAAGGACGCAAGTCACCCACCAATAATAATACCAAGTGTAGCGGTAATGTGCTGGACAGACCTCACTATGCAGAGCACAAACCTCTCCATGTGTACATTTACTGCTGATGCTTGTAGTGTTGTGGACAGAGGACGCAACCATGTTACCTCAGGCAGTGGGGAAGATCTCGGTCATGTATCTGTATCATCGTCCCTTGTAAGCGGAAGCGCAGTGGGCTGGTCCAACATACGCCACTCCAGCGTAGAAGTGTGAAGAAATGGTCCGGGACTCTGGGTGTGGTTCACTTGTGTGAAAGCCAACGCGTCTACCAGAGCAGCGGCCCTCACCCTGCCACGTAGCTGCCGCCATATCCGCCGGCCTCCTCGACACAGGCCCCCTGCTAACACAGCGGCACAGCACTGCAGACTTATGTCTGTACAGACTTCTGCCTTCCAACGACACTGCCGACAGAAGGGCTCACAATTCAGATAGAGTGGCGATTGCAGATGACGCAGTCCAGTAGGCAAGAGACATTCCTCCCAGTGCGACCCGCCCACACCACGCATCATCGCTGGCTGCGCACACACTGAGCGCCACACCTACCACTAACTCTATACAGCTCAAGTCAATGCCACATGGCTGTGGGCCCTTCCTGACCACTGCCTCCGGTCTACACTGTGGTCAGCATTGCTCACAATTCAAGATTAGTACCGATGCAAATTGTGTAAGAGACTACAATCGGTTAAGAAAACCAAATGCTTCCAATCTGTGCAGCTAAAGTCAACGCCATGTGGCTGTGGGCCTTTGCTGACCACTGCCTCCGGCTTACACTGTGGTCAGCAGGGCTCACAATTCAAATTCAGTCTTGATTCATTATTTCAGAGTCCAATAGGCAACAAACTATAATGTCCCTGAAACCTACACATTTCGACAATGTATTCTATACATATGTCATCTTTTGTTACCTACACTGCGGTCAGCAGAGCTCACAATTTACATTGAGACATGATTTATTAATTGCAGACAGCATTGTACTCTATGTCCTAGGATTTTGTCAATAGGAAGTGACAAAAAGCATTCCTCGATGTCTGTGCTGACTACTGCCTTCCATCTACATTGCAGACTGCAGGGCTCACAATTCAGTTTGAGTTGCAATTACAAATAACACAGTCCAGTAGGCAACAGACATTGCTACCAGTGCGGCTCGCCCAGACCAAGCATCATCGCAGGCTGCACACACGCTGAGCACCGGCGGTACCCCTAACTCAGTGCACCACAAGTCAAAAGACATTGCTACCAGTGCGGCTCACCCGGACTACGCATCATTGCAGGGTACGCAGTGTGCACACGCTGAGTGCTTCAGGTGCCACTAACTCACTGCACCACAAGTCATCGCCACGTGGACTCTTTAAGGCAGAATTCAGTAGGCAAAAAACATTTCTCCCAGTGCAGCCCCCTCGGACGGCGCATCATCGCAGGGTGCGCCCACCCTGGTTGCTTCAGGTGCCACTAACTCAGTGCACCACTTATCATCGCTGGCTGCACAGACGCTGAATTGCCAATAACTGTGCAGCTCTACTGAACGCTACGTGGCTGTGGGCCCTTGCTGACCACTGCCTCTGGCCTACACTGCGGTCAGCACGGCTCACAATTAAAATTTAGTGTTTAGTCATTAATTACAGAGTCCAGTAGGCAACTAACTACAACGTCTTCGAAACCTAAATAATATCATTTTAGTATCCTTGCTTCAAGAACTTTTTTGATATCAATTATAGCTTTAGTACAATCACGAAATTCAGCTTGCAAGTCCAAAGGAACACTGAATGGCAGTCTACACTGCGGCCAGCAGAGCTCACAGTTCGAATTCAGTCTTGATTCATGAATTTCAGAGTCCAGTAGGCAACTAACTATAACGCCCTCGAAACCTACACATTTCGACAATGTATTCCATACATATTTCATCTTTTGTTACCTACACTGCGGTCAGCAGAGCTCACAATTTACATTCTGACATAATTTATTAATTGCAGACAGAATTGTACTCTATGTCCTCGGATTTTGTCAAGAGGAAGTGACAAAAAGCATTCCTGGATGTCTGTGCTGACTTCTGCCTTCCATCTACATTACGGAGAGCAGGGCTCACAATTCACATCAAGTCGCAATTTCAGATGACGCAGTCCAGGAGGCAAGAGACATTGCTCCCAGTACGGCCCACCCGGACCATGCATCATCGCTGGCTGCAGACATGCTGAATGCTTCTAATGCCCCTATCTCAGTGCAGCACAACTCATGGACCCTTTGTGATACAATATTTTGTGTATAATTTCACATCTGGTGCCCCTACCTCAGTGTACCACAAGTCATGGACCGTTTACAATAGAATCTTTTGTGTATTATTTCATATCTGATGGCCCTACCTTAGTGCAGCACAAATCATTGACCCCTTATGATTGAATCTCTGTGTCTGATCCAATGATTACTGTTCTACTTGTTGCCAGCACCAACAATTCCCGGAGGGCTGGCTTACACTCACCCTACACGCATCCAGCACAGACGTCACTGGACATGTGACCCTGGTAATAAAAAGAAGTCGAGCACCCGTACCCAGTTCCACTATCTATCTGTGTCCGTGTGTTCATTATGTATGCAACATGCTGCCCCTGGGCCCTACTACATTACATTGTGCTCTGGACAGTGTCTGCAACCAACTTACCTTTGACAGTTGGAGAAAACTTTGGTTATGTAACTTTGTCTCGGTCATCGTACAAGTACGTACGTAGAGACTGGATGATTAGAGTACTGCAAGGAGAGCGTATAGTGAATTTATAAGTGCGTGGGGATTGGCGGAGTGATTGTATAAGTACATATGTTGGGGCAGCCTAACTCCGACAACAAGCTTGTCTCTTAATTGGCTGCCCTCCATGTCCCAAAAACTGAATTTTGGACTATGCATGGCCCAGTATTGCTACAGCTGCAATACTCCACTGAATGTGCAATAAACATTCACATCCATACAGATGTGTCATGTCCACCATCTTTCTTGTGTGGAACTATGGATGAATGTAGGGTCAGTGATTCCCCGTACCTTCCATGTTAGCCATGTTGTGGGACTTGGCTCACAGAGTGACACATTGACGCTTGTGACCCAGGTGACGGCAGCACTACAACAAGAAGTGTTGCCAGATTTTTTAAGCATTCTCTAGCCCAAAGACAACCAATAAGTAGCCCAAAGTAGCCCAATATTGCTACTTTAAGGAAGATGGGGCAGGGACTTCGTCAAGCAGGTGGCGAATGCATTGGAATTGATGTTGCAGCAGGCTGCCAAGTAAATATTTGTCTAATAAAGCGCTTTAACATACTAGTTTGCTGGAGCGCTGTATATTTATTTATAATCTGGCAACTAGCACAAACCAAAACTTTACCGCACATCCGGGAAAAATATAGCCCAATTGTGTGTAATCTAGCCCAAGCTGGCAACAGTGCGGTGCATCAGTTGATTCTTCATACAGCTCACAATGGAGCCACGCCTATAGCTCCGGAGTCATTCTTCACAGCCTCACGCAGGACTGGCATACGCCAGACCAGCCCACTCTGCTTACGCCTACAGGGAAGGACAACAATGCTACATGGCCCAGATTTTCATTGTAGTGACCTGCTGGTCACAGGTCTAGTTGTCAGTATGCCTCAGCCACTCCCTCACGGCTGGTATACACCCACACCACACCCATCCAGCACAGGATACGTGACCCTACCAATAAAACGCCACCGGTGGTCCGGACACCTCATGTAGGCCTGAGCCACCGAACAGGGAGGCCTACTGCCATGTGCGTGGCCTCACTGGTCACTGAGTTAATGGCACCACAAGGACTGAGCGGGTGTGCAAACTGCGATGATGATAGGTGCACCAGTATGTCCTCTGCCATTGGAAAATCAAGACACAGCACCAAATGTGAGACCTGTTGGCCTGCAGAGCGGGACTGCATTATGTGGAGGATGCCCTGTCCACAAAAAGGTGAGCAGTGAGGCCCGGGTGCGCAGCGGTGGGCAAATACGTCTGGGCGGCGGGAGTGGATGGGGTCCAGCAGCCTGGGTGCGCAGCGACACACAGTCACCTCCGGGCAGTGGGAGTGCATGGGGTGCAGCAGCCTGGGTGTGCAGCGGCTGTCATACACCTCTTGGCAGTTTGAGTGGATGGGGTGCAGCAGCCTGGGTGTTCAGTAGCGAGTAGACACCTCTGGGCAGTGGAAGTGGATGGGTTACACTAGCCTAGATACACAAAGGCGGGACAGCGATTTAGGCATGTGCAGTTGTATGTACTCATCCAATACTGATTCCATACTATGTTTCAGAACCTAAGCTTGAGGGCTGCCCTATATCCCGGCACGTGGTTGGAGACACACCGGCGGCAGAAAGGTGAGCTTTGAAGAGTTTCTCCACAGTGTCAACACTCACTCTCCCTCTCCTTCTCTTCCTTTCTGTCACTCACACTCTTTCTCTCTCTCTCACCCTCTATCTCTTCCTTTCTCTCTCTCACTGTCTATCTCTTTTTCTCTATCTCTTCCTCTCTCTCTCATTCTTTCGTTCTCTTTCTTCCTCTCGCTCACTCGTTCTCTCTCTCTCTTCCTCTCTCTCACATTGTTTCTCTCTTTCTCTCTTCCTTGTATCTCACTCTTTCTCTCTCTCTCACTCTTTTTCTCTTTCTCTGTCTTCCTCTGTCTCTCACTCTTTCTTTCTCTCTCTCTTCCTCTCTCTCTCTCTCTTCTTTGCTGGACGCATGACGCACCATCTTATCTTTCTTTTTGTCTTGCAGGCTGTGATTCACAAATTGTGCACTTGTATATACTCATTCATTACTGATTCTATACTATGTTCCAGATGGCTAAGCTTGAGGGCTGCCTTATATCCCGGCACCTGGTTGGAGAGACACCAGTGGCAGAAAGGTGAGCTTTGAGGATTTTCTCCAAAGTGTCAACACTCACTCCCCCTCTGTATCTATTCCTTTCTCTCTCTCAAACTCTTTCTCTCTTTCTCTGTCTCTTCCTCACTCTCTCATTCTTTTTTCTCTCTCTCTCACTGTTCCTCTCTCTCTCTTCCTCTCTCGCACACTGTTTCTCTCTCTCTTCCTCTCTCTCACACTGTTTTTCTCTTTCTCTCTTCCTTGTATCTCACTCTCTCTCTTTCTCTGCCTTCCTCTCTCTCACTCTTTCTCTCTCTCTCTCTCTTCCACACTTTCACTCTTTCTCTCTCTCTTCCTTTCTCTCACTCTTTCTCTCTCTCTCTTTCTCTCACTCTTTGTCTCTCTCTTCGTCTCTCTCACTCTCTCTTTGTCTTCCTCTCACTCTTTCTTTCTTTTTCTCTCTCTTCCTCTCTCTCTCATTCTTTATTTCTCTCTCTTCCTCTCACTCACTCTTTCTCCCTCTCTCTCTCTCACACTGTTTCTCTCTCTCTTCCTCTCTCTCACACTGTTTTTCTCTTTCTCTCTTCCTGGTATCTCTCTCTCTTTCTCTCTCACTCTTCCTTTCTTTCACTCTTTCTCTCTCTCTCTTCCTCTCTCTCACTCTTTCTCTCTCTCTTCCTCTCTCTCACTCTTTCTCTCTCTCTTTTTCTCTCACTCTTTGTCTCTCTCTTCGTCTTTCTCACTCTCTCTTTGTCTTCCTCTCACTCTTTCTTTCTTTTTCTCTCTCTCTTCCTCTCACTCTCACTGTTTCTCTCTGTCTCTCTGTATTCCTCTCACTCTTTCTTTCCTTTTCTCTCTCTCTTCCCCTCACTCTTTCTTTCTTTCTCTATCTCTCTTTTTCTCTCCTTTGATGGATGCATGATGCACAATCCTATCTTGCTTTTTATCTTGCTGGCCTGCGATGATGTGTGGCCATCCTGCAATCAACACTCAACCTGAATTGTGAGCTCTGCTTTGCCGCGTGTACACAATGGGTGGGGAGGTTTCTTCAGCATGTGGTGGACCCTCTTCGACACACGCCGGTGGTGTAATGTGAGCAGAGAGGCTTGTTTGTGAAGCGGCTGGCAGTTACCTCCAGGCAGTGGGAGAGGATGGGGTGCAGCAGCCTGGGTGTACAGCAGCGAGTAGACACCTCTGGGAGGTGGAAGTGGATGGGGTACACTAGCCTGGATACACAAAGGCAGGACAGTGATTTAGGCATGCGCAGTTGTATGTACTCATCCATTACTGATTCCATACTATGTTTCAGATCACTAAGCTTGAGGGCTGCCCTATATCCCGGCATGTGGTTGGAGACACACCGGTGGCAGAAAGGTGAGCTGTGAGGATTTTCTCCACAGTGTCAACACTCACTCTCCCTCTCCATCTCTTCCTTTCTGTCACTCACACTCTTTCTCTCTCTCTCACTCTCTATCTCTCTTTCTCTGTCTCTTCCTCTCTTTCTCATTCTTTTTTTCTCTCTCTCTTCCTCTCTCTCACACTGTTTCTCTCTTTCTCTCTTCCTTGTATCTCACTCTTTCTCTATTTCTCTCTCTCACTCTTTTTCTCTTTCTTTGTCTTCCTCTCTCTCACACTCTTTCTTTCTTTCTTTCTCTCTCTCTTCCTCTCTCTCACTCTTTCTCTCTCCTTTGCTGGATGGATGACGCACCATCTTATCTTTCTATTTGTCTTGCAGGCTGTGATTCACAAATTGTGCACTTGTATGTACTCACCCATTACTGATTCCATACTATGTTTCAGATGACTAAGCTTGAGGGCTGCCCAATCTCCCAGCACGTGGTTGGAGGCACACCAATGGCAGAAAGGTGAGCTGTGAGGATTTTCTCCAGAGTTAAAACTCCCTCTCCCTCTCTTTCTCTTCCTTTCTGTCACTCACACTCTTTCTCTCTCTCACACTATCTCTTCCTTTCTCTCTCTCACTCTCTATGTCTCTTTCTCTGTCTCTTCCTCTCTCTCTCATTATTTCTTTCTATCTCTTCCTCTCTCTCACACTGTTTCTCTCGTTCTCTCTTCCTTGTATCTCACTCTTTCTCTCTCTCAATTTTTTCTCTTTCTCTGTCTTCCTCTCTCTCTCACTCTTTCTTTCTTCCTCTCTCTCTTCCCCTCTCTTTCTCTCTCGCTCTCTCTCCTTTGCGGGATGCATGACACACCATCTTATCTTTCTTTTTGTCTTGCAGGCTATGATTCACAAATTGTGCACTTGTATGATCTCATCCATTACTGATTCCATACTATGTTTCAGATGACTAAGCTTGAGGGCTGCCCTATATACCGGCATGTGGTTGGAGAGCAATGGAGACACGCCGGTGGCAGAAAGGTGAGCTGTGAGGATTTTCTCTACAGTGTCAACACTCACTCTCCCTATCCATCTCTTCCTTTCTGTTACTCACACTCTTTCTCTCTCTCTCAATCTCTATCTCTTCCTTTCTCTCCCTCATACTCTTTCTCTCTTTCTCTGTCTCTTTCTTTCTCTCTCATTCTTTCTCACTCTTCCTCTCTCTCACTCTTTCTCTCTCTCTTTCTTCCTCTCTCTCACACTGTTTCTCTCTCTCTTTTCCTTGTATCTTACTCTTTCTCACTCTTTCTCTTTCTCTGTCTTCCTCTCTCTCTCACTCTTTCTCTGTCTTCCTCTCTCTCACTCTCTCTCCTCTCTCTCTCTCTCTCTTCCACTCTCTCACACTGTTTCTCTCTTTCTCTCTTCCTTTTATCTCACTCTTTCTCTCTCTCACTCTCTCTTTCTCTCTCCCTTTGTCTTCCTCTCTCTCACTCTTTCTTTGTTTCTCCCTCACTCTTTCTCTTTTTCTCCTTTGCTGGACGCATGACGCACCATCTTATCTTTCTTTTTGTCTTGCAGGCTGTGATTCACAAATGGTCCAGTGATGACACGACATGGCTGTACATAGTTTTATTTGTTGTTATTCTGTTTTAATAAAAACTTTTATATATTAAATCCATACATGACTAAGATTCTTATTTGTCCAACCTCACAGGCATCTTCATATTAAAATTTTTAGAACATTACCCAATTTGTGGGGGCTGGGGCTAAGGGAGGATGGCGGACAAGGGGCAGCTGGCGGGGGGTGTCGGAGCAGTATTGGGTGTCCAACCTGCATGATTGTTGGCTCCATTGCATCTGTTGTCAGAGACTTGCGAGCCGGCGAGCTGGCTCTTAGATAAAGAGCTGCGCGCCGAGTGGCTGGCTCATAGAGGGAGAGCTGCAGCTCGTCGGTTTGCAGAGGGAGAGCTGCAGGCCGGCTCACAGAGGAACAGCTGCGGGCCGACTGGTATAGGGAAAGGTGCGGGCCGTCGGCTTGCAAAGGGATAGCTGCGGAACAGTGATGTGGAGAGAGGGAGCGTGAGGAGCGTATTTCACAGAGAGAGACCTACGGTATATTTCCAGTCTTGGCTTCACAGATACAACTGCGGGCCCGAGAACTCGCACCAGAAGAGCTGTGAGCCGACAAGTGGTTCGCAGAGGGGGTCTTGCGGGCCCAAGAATGTTGTTGGAGGTATGCTGTTGATGGTGGAAAAGGGTGCGTTACTTGCTGATGTAGGGAAACACAGCGTGAAAGCGGTATCTCGCACAGACAGAGTTCCGGTATATTAAATTGTCCCCAGGATCTTTCTTTTATATTTTCACTCAATGCGAGGCACAAGATGCACTTCAAACCAGGAAGTGTTAGCAGCCAATCAGAGGCAAGCTCGTGCTCGGGAGTTAGGCACCATCCAGATATATATATATTTTTTCCTTTAATATCTCAAAACTACTGAACAGATTTACACCATTTCAGCAAAAGCACGCTTTCTGGACCAAGACATTACTCCCTGCCAAATTTGGCGTTATTCCGTTCAGCAGTTTGACCTGTAGCCTTGTCTAAAGTTTCCTATGGAAAATGCATTGCGAAAACACTTTTTCGGGCCTCTAAACTTTCAAGATACGAGCTCATCAAAAAAGAGAAACTTTCTGGAAAATTTAGTAAAGATTCATCAAACGATGCCAAAGTTATAAGCAAATGGAGGGCTCCAGGAGGGGGGAAGCGCAACCCCCCTCCGCAGCCCCACCGAGCCCCCTCTATTATTTTTTAAGAAATGGATTTATTTATTTTTATTTATTTATTTGAAAGGTTTTATATAGCGCTGGCTAGACCCGGAGGTATCAGAGCACTTTGCATGAGTATCAGGCCATAGTTGCAGGTTACATTGTTACAAAGGTTACACAGTTATTAAAGCATAGCTACATAGTTACATGATCGGTCGAGACAAACAATAACGGGATATGCGTAAGGGAAAAAGTAGGCAAGGGAGCGATTCAGGGGGAGGGGGTAGGAGCAGGAGAAGTAGACAGCGAATGAAGGAGGGAAAGAGGAGGGGGAGGGGGAGGGGGAGAGACACAGCATGAAAGAAGAGGGGGAAGGGTGACGGGACACAAACCGGTAGACGAGTAAAAGCTGCGTCCAAATTCCAGAAAGCTGTGATCCCAGGGGAGGTGATATCATTCTCCCAACTCAGATGCAAGAGGCTCCCTTTACACAGTGGACTCTCTCAGAGGGGTCTCTGAGACTCCAAGGTCTACCTACTGGATCCTTCCCCAACAAGGGGAGAGGGAGTGCTTTGGTAAAGGGCGCCATACCATGCCTCAGCTGTGCATGGTTCCCTTGATGCTGTGGACTCTGTCAGAGGGTTCACTGAGACTCCAGTGTAAGAATAATAGATCTTACCCCAACAAGGGGAGAAGGAGAGCTTAGTCAAAGGGCAACAAGGGACAGGGGGCTAGGAGGAGGGTCGGAACTGGCAGGTCAACCGAGGGGGAACAAACGGCAAAAGAAAATCGCATTAATTACAGAAAGATAACACATACAATACCTTGGATAAATTAGAGATCCACAAAAAGATAGGATCCACGAAAGGCAATGGTCAGTGAGGAAAAAGGGAGGGAGTCAGCGAGTTGAAGAGTCCCACAAAGAGGAGATACGGATAGCAAAAAAGGAATTGAATATGTTGTAGAGTCACTCAGGAGATCAATGCAAACGCAAAACGCTCAGAATCACAGAATGGTGATATCAAGTACCAAGAACTACTACATATACTAGTGGTTAGAGTTTTAACTATGCAAAATAGTCAATTCACTCAGGGTTCTATTATCACAACGATTAGGATAAAAACAATTGTTTGGTACTTATCCACAGAGTGAACGGAAAAATAAGACATCCAAGGGGGTAGAGAGAGGGAGGGGAGGGAGATGAGATAGGTTATAGGAGAGATAGAGACCTAGGGTGGGAGAAAGAGTTAGGGCCGTCCAGCCGAGGAGCAATGTCTGAGGGTCGGCAGGATGAAGTCTGACAGACCGAGGGGGAGGACAAGAAAAAACAAAATGGTGGCTCCATTCGCGCTCCGCCATTTTGCGCCGTCAGTTCCCAGACACATTGCATGACCGTCACTCGGAAGTATCTCCAACTATGCGGTGATAGGGCAAATTAAGCAGCCACATGTGTGGGCTAGATGCGGAAGAACAAACTCCAAGGAGGCAATCAGTGTCTATAATTCCTCAGGGGGAAGGCAGTTCAGGCAGGCCGTTTCATACAAAAATCCTCAGAGGGTACTCAGTTCAGGCAGGCCATTTCAAACAAGGCCATAAAGGAAAGCCTGCATTCCTTTGGGACCCTCGGCAAGAGATATCCCCCTAAGACGGTGGGGCTAGGTCTGGGATGTTCTATCTTAGATGCAAGCCTCACGTGGCCCGGGGATCCCAGCCAATCCCCCAGGGGCGCTGTGCTAATCGTCTGATTCTAGAAGTCCCTTGCCGTCCATATCTCTGATCAGTACTATAATGAGACGGGCACTCGTGGTCACTCTTGTCAAGATCGCGCCGCCTCCCTGGGCCTCATGGGAGCCCCGCTGACGGGCTCTGCAGCCCCTCCTGATGAAGAGGCTACAGCAACTCCTCAAAAAACAACTGCTAGGAGGGCGAGGAGTAGATGCAGGGCCCCACCAGGGGCAACAACAGATCGCTTAGAAGGAGGCCACCCATCAGAGATGGTGAGTCTCCAGCAGGCAGATGGGAGTATTTTGGCTGTGGACTGTGTTGTAGGAGGGGAACCCCTCTGCTCCTCACCGTGTCCAGTGTTATCACCAGTGCAGGCTCCCCTGTGTCTTCTCCCGGCTGGGGAACCCCACTCCACAACCCAGGGCACAGTGAGGGGAGCACGTCCCTCGACGCGGGTGCCGGTAGCTTCAGGCGCTGTCAGATCGCAGCTGGAGGCGGCCCCCGGGTCAAGCAAGCTGCCGGGGATTCCAAATAGGCAGCAGGCAACACTATCATCCACAAGTCCCGGTGCAGCAGTGGGCACCTCAGCAGAACATTGCGGCGGGAGCAGCCATCTTGCATCTCTCCGTGAACTTCACAGTCCGGGATGGTCTCGCACCGCTGTCTTCATCAGGGGGACTAGGTTTACCGTTCATAAGTCCCCGCACCTCCGGGCACATCAGGTGAGCCGACGGCCCAAGACCGCAGGTCCCAGCACAGTGGTGAGCACTTCAGCAGGAGAGCTCAGCTGGAGCCGCCATCTTACCCTGGGCTACGGCCTCTGAAGATAGGGATGCTCTCCTGCAAGGGGTCACAATCAGTCAGGAATGAGCCGGTTTGGGACATCGGGTGCGCTCCACAGGCAGCAGCCACCGCAGTTAAGTTTGTGTGCCCAGGGCAGGCTATCTGCATGCTATGCTGTGTTGTTGGCTGCAGCAGTGCTTTTCCCCATTGCCGGGGACACGGAGGGGGCAGTTTCAGCACTCGCTGTCCCTCCGTCATTACCTCCTGGGAGCCCGATCCTGGCTACGCCGCTCCCTCTCTTCTAACCCTTGAGGGAAGTCAGTCACTCCCCAGGTGCCCCCGGGACCTAGCCCACCCCAGGGTCTCATTAAAATAAAACGCGGGAACCCGCGACCCCAGCGCAAATTGCGCCGATATTTTAAAAAATAAAAATGCTTACTTTGGCCCTGAGGGTCCTTCTGGGACCCCCTGAGCAGGCCTAGGGGGTCAGGGTGTTTCTACCCAGCCCCTTTCTCTTGTTTTATACCTTTGTTTCTCTGTTTTCTGGTGACTCACTTCTACCGAGTCACAAGATGGCTGCCAACACTTCCTGGTTTGGAGTGTTGACAGCCAATCACGGTGAGGCTCCGCCCAGATATCAAAACTTTTATTTTTCTAATTTCTCAGCAACTACTGAACGGATTTACACCATTTAAAAAAAAGGTCGCTTTCTGATTCAAGCACTACCTTTTTGCCAAATTTGGGGTAATTCTGTTCAGTAGTTTTGGCTCTAGCCTTGCACAAACTTTCCTATGGGAAATAGATTTTTTGACTCTTATACTTTGAATTTCTCAAAAACACTGAACAGATTTATACCATTTAAAAAAGAGGTCACTTTCTGAACCAAGCTCTACCTTTCTGCCAAATTTGGGGTAATTCCGCTCAGCAGTTCGGGCTATAGCTCGTCGCAAACTTTCCTATGGAAATTAACACGGGGAAAATGTGTTTTGGGATCCCCTTTTTTCTCAGCCCCTGCTTGATGAATAACCCCCAAACTTTCAGGATAGGAGCTGACCTGGATAGACTTTTGTTTTGGAAAATTTCGGGAAGATTCGTCAAACAACGCAAAAGTTATTAGCAAATCAAAAAATGCCTTTCCTATGGAAACTATGTTGTAACTATAACTAGCTACTGGCGACCGCCAGCAGGTAATATATATATGTTCACTGAAAAAAACAAAGGTTTCATGGACGTTGTAGTTAGGCTCAGATTTCACTCGCACAAAACCAGTGATATTTGCCAGTTATACATACATAACGCTTGGCTCCAGAGGGTCCTTGAGGGCCAACATCCCCTCCTGTTACCTCCAGTAATTACCACAGAGGATTGCTGAGAGGTGTTCGGAGGACACGGCCCTTTCTACACCACTCTGCAAACGTGCATCTTGGCGCAGTGCTGGTCGGGGAATTATGTTCCCTTGGCTCCAGAGGGTCCTTGTGGGCCAACAAGCCCTCCTGTTACCTCCAGTAAGTCCCACACAGCAGGATTGCTGAGAGGTCTTCAGAGGCCACATTCCCTTTCTCCACCACTCTGTAAACACACCTCCTGGTGCAGTGCTGGTTGGGGTATGAAGTGCCCTTGGATTCTTAGGGTCCTTGGGGGCCACCAAGCCCTCTTACCTCCAGTAAGTCTCACTGTGCACGATTGCTGAGGGGACTTTGGAGACCACACAACCTTTTTCCACTGCTCTTCAAATGCGCCTCCTGGCATACTGCTGGTAGGGGGATGAAGTCCCCTTGACTCTAAAGGGTCTTGGGGGCCAAGTAGCCCTCTTGTTACCTGCAGTAAGTCCTACAGAGCGTGAATGTTGTGAGTACTTCGGAAGCATCACCTCCTTTCACCACCACTCTTCAAATGTGCCTCCAGGCGCTCTGCTGGTTGGGGGATGGTGTCCCCTTGACTCCAGAGGGTCCGTGGGGGCTAACAAGCCCTCCTGTTACCACCAGTAAGTTCCACACAGTGGGATTGCAAAGAGGTTTTGGTGGCCACGCTTTCTTTCTCCACCTCTCCGCAAATGTGCCTCCTTTGCACTGCTGGTTGGGGGATGACATCTTCTTGGATGCTTAGGGTTCTCAGGGTCCCAGAATCCATCCTGTTACCTCTAGTAAGTCCGACACAGTAGGATTCCTGAGAGTTGGTCAGAGGCCCTGCCCCATTTCTCCACCACTCTGCAGACACAATTACTAGTTAGGCTCAGATTTCATTCATACAAAACCAAATACATTCAGCAGGTATAGTTACCTGAGCTACGTATAACTTAGGCCCCCGCAATGCACTGCTTATGACCTCGCATAGTACATCACTTGTGACATGTTTAGTGACATCACTGATAACATCACTGATCACATCTTACATGACATCACTGATGACATAATCCACAGAACTACTCACACACCCACTCACACCACATACAACCTCTTGTATGCCCACGCACCCACCCTCACAACCATTCACATACCCATACACAGTTCTATAGCAGTACTGACACACCCACCTACTCCTCTGTAGAGACACTCACTCACCAGTACAGCCACTTATACAACCATTCACTCATCCATGATGCCACTCATACAACCAGTCACTCACCCAAACTGTCAGTCATATGACCACACACTGACCCATAGAGCTACTCACATATTTACAAAAGCCATTCACTCAGGGCCAGCTGGTTCACCCCAGCACCCCTATCCTCCAAGCAAGCTTGCCGGAAGCTAGAGAAGAAACGGCACAGTGAATAGACCCAGGACAGCCTCTCAACACACAAGGACGCCATCCGCAACCACCACCACCTCATCAAGGCTGCCAAGAGGACCTCCTTCAAAGACCGCCTTGACAACAACGCACACGACAGCAAGGAGCTCTTCAACATTGTGAAGGAACACTCCAACCCCAGCTCCAACACCAACGACATCCCGCCGTCGCAAGCCCTGTGCGACTCCCTCGCCACTTTCTTCCACCGCAAGATAGCAGACATCCATGACAGCTTCGACACCCAGACAGCCCCAACAAACAGCAACTCAACAGACTCTCCTCTCATCATTGACCACGACCCCCTGCTAGCCTGGGCCAGCGTGAGCATCGATGACACCATCAAGACCATGAGCACAATCCACTCCGGCTCTCTGTCAGACCCATTCCCGCACCACGTCTTCAACAAAGCATGCAGCTCCATCGCACCCCACCTGCGTAACGTCATCAACCTCTCCCTTGAGACCGTGACCTTCCCAGAGAGCTGGAAACACGCCGAGATCAACGCTGTACTCAAAAAACCCAAGGCAGACCTCAAGAACTTCCGGCCCATCTATCTGCTCCCGTTCCCAGGCCAAGGTCATCGAGAAGATCGTCAACAGACAGCTAACCTGATACCTCGAAGAAAACAGAATCCTGGACCCTTCACAGTCAAGGTTCCGCAGCAACCACAGCACCGAGACCGCCCTCATCGCCGTCACCGACACCATCAGGACCCTGCTGGACAATGGTGAGACCGCAGCACTCATCCTCCTAGACCTCTCCTCCGCCTTCGACACGGTCTGCCACCGCACACTACACGCACGCCTCCACGCCGCAGGGATCCAAGACAAGGCTCTGGAATGGACTACATCCTTCCTCTCAGGCAGAACCCAGAGTGTCCGCCTCCCCCATTTCGATACGAAGCCTCCGAGATCATCTGCGGCGTACCCCAGGGCTCCTCCCTTAGCCCGACACTGTTCAACATCTACATGACCCCGCTTGCACACGTTGCCCGACAGCACGACATCAACATAATCTCCGACGACACTCAGCTGATCCTCTCCCTCACCAAGGACCCCATCACCGCCAAAGCCAACCTCCACGAAGGAATGAAGGCCGTTGCCAACTGGATGAGGGCCAGCTGCCTTAAGCTGAACTCGGACAAGACGGAGTTCCTCATCCTCGGCTCCAACCCTTCAGCCTGGGATGATTCCTGGTGGCCGACGGCACTGGGGACAGCCCCGACACCCACAGACCATGCACGCAACCTGGGAATCATCCTAGACTCAACGCTCTCAATGACCAAGCAAGTCAACGCTGTCTCCTCCTCCTGCTTCAACACCCCCTGCATGCTCCGCAAAATCTACAAATGAATCCCAACAGATACAAGAAAGACAGTCACCCAGGCCCTCGTCAGCAGCAGACTCGACTACAGAAATGCCCTCTACGCGGGAGCCCCGACCAAGCTCATCAAACAACTACAACGCATCCAAAACGCCTTGGCATGACTGATCCTCGACGTACCACACCACAGCCACATCACCCCCACCTGAGAAACCTGCACTGGCTCCCCGTCAACAAGAGGATATCCTTCAAGCTCCTCATCCACGCACACAAGGCACTCCACAAGACCGGCCCTGCCTACCTCAACAGTCGTTTCGCCTTCTACATCCCCAACCGCCAGCTACGCTCCGCTGACCTCTCACTAGCCACCGTTCCGTGCATCCGAAGAACTACCACTGGCAGGAGATCCTTCTCCCACCTCGCTGCCAAAACATGGAACACCCTTCCACTGAGCCTATGACAGACCCAAGACCTGCTGACCTTCAGGAGAACACTCAAGACCTGGCTATTCGATCAGTAGCAGCCCCCCCACGCCTTGAGACGCTTGCGGGTATGTAGTGCGCTTTACAAATGTTTGATTGATTGATTGATTGACTCACCCAATCAGCCTCTCAACACTGCCACTCACTCCCCCATACAAGCCCTTAGACACTCACTCACACACCCACACAACCACTTACATACCCATTCACATATCCATACAGGCAATCACACATCTTCATACTCAACCATACAGCCATTCATACAGACACTCACTCTCCATTGCAGACACTCATAAACCAACTCACTTATCCAAACACCCACTCAAACTACCACTCACTCACCTATACAACCACTTACACACCCAGTCATTCACTCATACAGCCATTGAGACACCCACTCACTCACCCATACAGTTACTACACACCCACTTACCCACCCATAGAGTCACTCATGTTGCTACTCACCCACCCTTACAGCCACTGACACAACCACTCCCTCACCAATAAGCCACTTATACAGCATCTCACTCACCCGCACACCTACTTATGCACCCATACAGCCACTCACACACCCATTTGCAGAAGGATACATACAGTTGCACAGCCACTCACATAATATACATTAGAAGTAGTATCACTCATTAGTAGGGCACCTAGTATACTACTTTTCATTTTGTAGTACTTTAGTATATATGTTTAACAATCATAAACTCTTACAAAACACTTACACTGACTGGATGATGTGATCATGAGGTGGGTAATTTTTTTAATGTAAATAAGGCATCCTGTGACAGCACATTGTCATTTACAGAGAACACATCTTCTATTGAAATGAGTACTACATTTGCACAGACATAATGTTTATTGATAAAACTATACTGCATACAACTGGTTATGTGTTGAAATCGGGTTTCAGTGAATATTTATCATTTATGCATCAAAAAGTAAAGTGCCTTGATTTTTTTAACCTTGTAAAAATCTTTATTTCCATCACACATCAGAAATACAAAAAAAGTGCTTCATTGTTTATTTTCTAACAGTTGAACGTTGAATGTGTACTGTTAATTTACAATTATACACATTTTGTTTCATGTTGCAAAAAAACGACATCCTTTCTTTTCACATCCCCTGTTACCCAGCGAGATTGTCCTATAATTAACTTTACATTTCTTTCTCTGACAAGAAGTGAGAGCAGTTTGTAAAAAGCAATTCCCAAGTAAAAAAAAACAAGCACAAATTAGTCAAAAGACATTGGATAATATTTGACTTCTTTTTTCTTTGAAGCAAATAAATCTTTATTTCGTGCCTCACCAAAATTCGTCTCGGGCCAACCAATGTGTGCAACCTACAGTTTGGGACACAGTCCTGCAAAGAATTGCCTTCTGATGAGAATACAATACTTTCACACAAGACTCTGGAAGTCTATTTGACTAAGGGGCATATCAGCAACACCCGGCGATAATTATCGCTTAGCGCTCTTAGCGTGAGGATAATTATCGCCGGGTAACGTAGATTTTTATCGCTGAGATAGCGTGCTATTAGCAACACTTATCTCCTCAGCCATAAAAATCCTCACGCTTACTGCCTAAAGTGAGATTATCGCTGGAAACCCAGCGATAATCTCACGCAATGTGGCATTAGCTTGCTGATAGGGACTCACAAACTTAGCCATGATATCCACCTTCCATAGGATACCATGGCTAAGTCAGTCCTGAAGCAGGCGTAAGGAAAGTAGCGATAACAGAGGTTATCGCTACTTTTCCTGACGCTATGCTTCATAGCGTGAGGCTGGATGATTGGAGAAATGTCGCTTAGCGACATTTCCCCTGTCATGTTAGGTCAGGAACGCCCACTTTGCATCTCATTAGAGATGCACAGCTGGGCGTTAGGAATCCTGACGCTAAAGCAAGGTTTCACGCGTTAGCGTGGCCTTGCTAATTAGGCGATAAAATTATCGCCGCTTTTCGGCCAAAAACGGCCGCAAAAGCGGCGATAATTTTTTATCGCCTGCTTGTAAATATGCCCCATAGAGTTCTAATCCTTTTTACGAAAAATCACAAGGCAGTTATGTGATTGGGGTGATGCTAGCTCTTGAAAGCAAATGATGGTTACTCACTCCTCATTATTTCATTTATTTTCATTTAATAATAGAAATTCATACAGCATTTCAACATACCATCAAATAGTTTATTTGATTAAAAAAACAAAATTGAGGAGTAAGTTAAGGCACTCTATGTTAATGAGTCATTTGGCTTTACCTATCTTTATGCTTCTACAATGGGTAGCTGCTTTGAGATTTCTGAGAGGACTGCTAAATCCAGATGTAAAACAGTTTTTTGTAATTTGGGATACACTTTATAATAAACACTTACTCAATGTACAAATTACTTTTTATATTAAACATCTCTAGACAATTTAAGTAAATTCAAAGAAAGATTATACAAAATATAACCGCTGATTCAGGAAAACACTTAAGACAATTACCCACATAAGAATGTGATCTACATTAATATTGCTTACTTATGTCTTTTCTTTGAATTACGCATCAGAGCACTGTACACTTTGCATAAAGTAGGTGAAGTAGCATAGGGAAAGTTTACTGCTCACTCCTGAGGCGGAAAGCCGGGAGAAATGGTCTAAATCTTGGTGTGATTTTAAAACTTTTAACCTACATTTCGTGTGATACTGTGCTTTTTTAACGAACTAAGGATCCTACTCACCACTCGCCCTGTGCACTCCTCGGCTGACGCCATCGGTGGGGAAGCACTGCGGCCACGCCCACCAACCTTAGGCCACGCCCCCTCCACAATATATCAAATGTGTATCTTCCGGAAGCGCAGCGAACGAGCGCAGCGGGTGCGCCGATTGCGCGCCGAAGGCGCGCCTAAGGCAAGCCCGTCTGCGCCCGTCCGAGACCCGACTGCGCACAGCGCCAGCCACGCTGCCGGTATAATGCCCCACACCAAAAGGATAGTCATGACCCGTGAGGACCTATTGGCGCTGGACACGGCGAAACCTTGTCAGGCGACTAGACTCGACCTGGTCCAGTCGGATCTACCATACTCCTGTCAGAGGTGCGGCAATTTACTGGACATCGCCCCGCCTCTATCAAAGACATGCGCTAAAACATCATTTCGCCCGACTGTTACAAATCCCCCCCCCATTCTGTTCAGATCAGCACTGTTGAACTGTAGATCTCTCCCCAAGCATGCAAACAACATTAGCCTACTTATTATGGAGTCTGAATGGGATGCCTTGTTCCTTACAGAAACCTGGCTAAAGATAGATAACATGGCTTCGATCCCTATGGCAACACCTCCGGGATATAAATTAAGTTTTGCAAATAGAGAGGATGACAGAAGAGGCGGCGGAGTGGCAATTATTTTCAAGGACACACTCACTCTAACGTCCTCGGCTCCTACCACCATCCCAGGCTTCACTTCTGGTTTCAAATTAACCCCCAGCTATCTCTAGCTGGCTTGATTATCTATAGACCCCCGGATTGCCCCTCCTCACGCACTGATGAACTTCTGGATTTAATTACCCTAAGCTCCCTAGCTCACCCACACTTTATTGCAGTGGGCGACTTCAATGTCCATGCTGATAGGCCTGACTGCCCCCAGACCACTCAACTCATTGCAACGTTGCAAGCTGCCAATCTTACCCAGATTACCTCACGACCGATGCACCGGGCTGGCCACATGCTAGACCTCATTTTCTCCAACATACGGGATTCTACAACCCTCCCACCACTACCATTAGTATGGACGGATCATTTCCTAATTCCCTTCTCCATCTCCCTCCCATCCTACTCTCAGAAATCAGGCAAACGCTTGTACATGCGTAGGAAATGGGATAAAATATCTGAGGATACCCTATGCCCGGCGCTGGCAGCCGCCCCCCCCCAACTGACTTCAGACGCTAACGCTGATGCAATGATGCTGAACCACTGGATAGGTAGCACAGTGGAATCCATTGCTCCTGCCAAAATTGCTACATCTCGAAGAGAATCTCCTACCGCCCCCTGGTTCTCGACTGAGCTGATGGCAATAAAAAGCAATTGCAAAAAGCTGGAGCGCCTCTGGAGGACAAATTATTGCGTAGCAGCTAAAACTCGCTACAAAAAAGCCCTCCGAGGTCTATATCAATCCATAAAAAAAGCTAAAAAATTATTTTATGCGACCTCTATTCAACAAGCCGAACAATCTAGTAAGGAAGTATTTAAGATTGTTCAATCCTTCCTCAAACCGAGGGCCATCGAGACTGAGATTACCCCATCAGAGAGACTCTGTGAGGACATCTCAGTTTTTTTTGATAAAAAAATCGCTCAGGTTTATGAGTCCTTCTCTACCCCAGTGCATACAGCAATGGCAGACACAGAAATAAAAGGCCTACCCCCCCTCCCCCTAACATAATTCCGTCTTATCTCTTGCGATGAGGCGCTGAACGAATTAAATAAATGCAAATCAGGAGCCCCGGACGATCCCTGCCCACCAAAACTTTGGAAAAGTATGTCGGATGCGATTGTAGATCCACTCCCTCATATATGGAACACATCCATTGTAACTGGCACGTTCCCAGATTGCTGGAAACACGCCACACTTCTCCCCCTAAAGAAAAAGCCTAGTGGTGCCTCCGACGACTTGAGCAATCTCCGTCGAGCATTTTTCCCGGAGCGGCCAGCAGGGAGATGGCCCTGCTGGCCGCTCCGGGAAAAATGCTCGAAAAACTGATTCAGCATCAACTGAACAGTTTTATCGGGAAAAACGGAACCCTACACGAAACACAATCAGGTTTCAGGACTGGGTTTAGCACCGAAACGGCCCTCATTGAGGTTGCCGAGTCGATTAGATGGGCTTTAGAAACAGGGGCATCAGCTATGCTGGTGCTCCTGGATCTTTCGGCCGCTTTCGATACGGTGGACCACGCAAGACTAATGGCAAGGATGCAGGACACGGGCTTGGAGGACAAGGAACTGCTTTGGCTTCAATCCTATCTAACAGATCGCTCTCAGAAAGTCGCACTGGGTGCCTTCTCCTCCAAACCAAAACGCCTGTGGTGTGGCGTCCCCCAGGGGTCGGCACTCAGCCCGCTCCTTTTTAATGTCTATCTAGCCCCTCTTTTCACCCTGATTGCCAAATGGGGTTCAAGGCAATCTCATATGCCGACGACACACAACTAGTTTTTCCCTATGTTGAGGTATCAGAGGCAGCTTTTAGACAAATAAGGGGCTGCCTTCAAGACGTGGCCAAGTGGATGAATACCAACAAACTTAAGCTGAATGCATCCAAAACAGAGGTTCTATTTTTGGGGAAAAATACGCATCCTCCTTCAGACCTATGGTGGCCCTCCGAAATGGGTCCTGCCCCGGCCCCTGGTACCAATGCGAAGAACCTGGGAGTAAGATGGGACGTGAATCTCTCTTTCTCTTCGCACGTTCAGCAGGTTACTACTGGATGTTTTCACAAACTCAAGAACCTCCGGAAATTTCTGACTCTCCTACCTGCTGAATGTCGCAAGACGGTGGTACATGCAACGATCACGTCCAGACTGGACTATGCAAATGGCCTTTACCTTGGCCTGCCCAAATATTTGGTGCAGCGCTTACAGATCGTGCAGAATTTGGCTGCGAGATTAATAAAACCAATTCCTTTCAGACATCATATCTCTCCGCACCTGCGCGAACTGCACTGGCTTCCAATAGCAAGCCGAGTAAAATTCAAAGCTCTTACTTTGGCGTTTAGAGCTCTGAAAGGTACCTGCCCTACTTACTTAAAACTCAGACTCCCCCGTTACCATCAGGAGAGACATCTACGCTCTAATTCTCGGCTTCAGCTAACCATTTCATGAGTTAGGAAGGCCAGACTTGGGGGCAGATCTTTCTCAGCAGGCACGGCGAAACTTTGGAACGCCCTGCCTCTGGCTATTCAGTCTGCCTCAACAGAAGCAAGTTTTAAGAAGCTCTTAAAGACCTGGCTTTTTGTGCAATAAACTTACACCATCTCACCTAGCTTCCTCCCAGATGAATGTACTCTCTTAGCGCCGGGACACCTCCTTGAGCGGTAGCTGTTCGCGCTCTACAAGCATCTGTATTATTATTATTATTATTATTTAGGCAAAGCATTGCTATGCTGTGTTATGTTAAAAGTACTTTTAAAGCGCAACATATCCCGAGAGGTGTCTTGGCGCTAGCATTGTAATTTGGGTTCAGATCGATTATTATTTGGAAAACAGTCAAGTTAGGTGTGGTTCTGATATGAGAAGTTAGTTGGTTACATTTTTTTGCAGTATTTATCTTGAAACTTCTTCCATCCCAATTGGTCCATTTGAATGGTTCACATGTTTCATGGCTCCTGAGGAGCAGAGGTATCTGCCAGGGTTATACCATTTTAAACACTGATTTAGGCGGGAAGGACCTTCACCATGAAGAGCCTTGTAGGCAAGACATTGACTTTCACTATTGTATTTCAATTTTTCTATTCACATATTTTCCCTATATTTCCAGAATTATTCTCAACTTCCTATATCTGGCTTGTGATTTTTATACTTTTTAGGTCCCTTTCCAAACCTATTGAAATACATATGTCTGGATCTTTCACATGTCGTTTAAATGTTCATGACAAATGTAGGACATGCATTGTAAATTGTGAATATACGGCCACCCAAGGCCTTGTGCATTTTGTACATTATCTACTTTAGACCCCACTTGCAAGCACATTGTACCCACTTTAAACCTCACTTGCAGGTCAACTACTTGTAAATGACCATTGTGTCCATTATTCATCTTTGAGTCGAATTTATGAGTTGAAAATAAGCAGTCTTTTCCTATTGTGTACATAATGGGCCTATATCATGTTTGGCAAAATTCATAAGCAGCCTAGATTGTGGGATAACACAAAGTTTTTGGAGCTCTTCCAATAGCATCATTGAAACATATACTGGTCTATGATGAGGAGTCAAATATTTGAAAACAAAGAATGCCTCAGATCGTCTCCTTTTCAAGACAGATACCAAATTCATAGGATGTTTTCCATTAATAGAAGTAACAAAACAATGTGGTCCAAATATGAGGATAAAGCTTCATACCATATCACATATTTTAGATTCTTGACTCCATTGAGATCAAGTTTAAATGTATTACACCAATAATGTAATTTTTTAAACTAATACATAGAGACCAAAAACAAAATCAGGATATTCTGCATTAAACATTGACATTCGAATAAGGACAGACTGATTCATAATTTGAAAATATGTTTCTGTAAGCCGTTGAGTTTGAGATCTAAGACAAGATATAAGACCTGCCTTGAATCTTAAATATCGAACTTTTAAATCTCACAAATGGGTTATAGAATCAGAATAGGGCTCCTAATTTCATCATCTAGTTAACAAAGACAACATTTTTAATTTTGACTACCAGACTCTTGCAAGGAGACAGTGACAACAAGAATATCAGTTTGAAGGAAAAATATTGTTAAAAAGGTAATCCCTTATAAGCGGCGTAAAGCCAGAGTTAAGATTCCTATTAGCCTCTAGACTGCAGTAATACTGTGATAAGAGTGGACCAAATATTCTATTAGCTAATAGGCATCCACTTTTATCAGAAAACCTCTTTCCATGTATTATCAATTGTATTATTGCCTCAAAATACACTTAATTCCACGTCTAATATCTCAGGTTGCGAATCGTACTTTGCCAACAGTATTATTTGCATTTCCAATGTTGTTCCTTTCACGTGTTGCTTTTAGAATGTGTTCTGTAAGCTGCTAAAGTGCCTTCTGAAAAAACCCACTATAAAAATAAATAAATAACTATTACTAGAAAGAATGAAACATACTTGATAACCATATTACAAAAACATGGTGGAAAGTGCACAACAACATTAGAGAGAACATGAAAGGGCAGCAGTATAGGGAACCACCACTATCCATCAAAGAAATGACAGAAATTTTGACTGGTGAAGGTATTTGCAGTGGGTCCAATGAGATTTAAATTATATTACAACCCCTCCACTGAATCCTTTGAGTATATGATTGGACCTCTGCAATGATTTGCATGGCACCCAGTGCTGGAACAAAGGCCAAGGCTGTTGCATTAGGCCTGAGCACCATCTTCATATAGCCACAACTTGTTTAGTCAAAGCAGGTTATATATAACAAAGTATACTTTCAATACTGGCACTGTTATAAATTAATCACAGCTTAAATCAAGTGATGTCAAACTAATTCACACAGCTGCCCAGGCACAGTCCACTGGATTCCTCACTTCTTCAGGCTGAAAACCACCATCCCACTCAATAGATTCAGCAAAGTTGAAAATCCACATCCCTTTTTAAAGGCTGCAGTTTTGCAGGAAGTTAGTTATCTTTCTTGCGTCCAGAATTTTATGGAGTTTCTGTGCTTCTCTGCAAGGCAATTATTTTAGGATTGAGGTTCAAGAACTCCCTGGCTAAACAATACCCCAACCCCCAACAGCAGGTGCAGGGGCACCTGGGCTCGAGTGGCCCACTGTACCTCAATTAAAATATTTTGACTAGTAGATGCCCCTTTATAGGGCAGAAGTCTATCCATGTATAATTTAACAGTAGCAAACATAGGTGTTCCAATTTTTGTGCAATATTCCCAAGACACCAATATATGGTATGCATGAATGCTTTTTAGAGATTGTAAGATTTCATTTTAAAATGTCTGCAAATGGAATTGGTTGCTACATGTGACCAATATATCTTATTTGAAACATTGTTTTCATTGCTTAAAAATGTCTGCTTTAAGCAAGTTATGTAATCTATGTTGCACAAAACCCAAACTAACCCAAAACAGACACCTGTATGTACACAATAATGCGGGAACGTTCAGAACAATTGATGTTAGCTCTGATCATTAAACCATATTTTCGTATTGTGTATATAATCCTTACAATGTTTACTAAGGTTCTACTTTATGCTTTCACTTGCCACATGTAGATTAAATGTGTTACCAGCTACGTCTACTGATTTATTTCTGAAGTACTGGAGGTAAAAACTTTCTGTGCCTCTAGTGGATGTGATCTCTTGCTATGTATGTGCTTCCTCAAAATATTTTTAATCGGAGGCAGAGTGAGCAAAACAAGATAGAGGACAGAGCCCGCTGAGGCTCAAAAGCTAACCATTAAATTGGCAAGAAATCTAACATCCAGTAGCAACGTTGATTCCCCAAAGGTCCTGGCCCACTTCGGGTAGTCTGCAGGCAATACAGAAATTGATCAAAAACACAGCTGCAAAATAACTCTTACACAAGAGCGGACATTAATGCGGCCTACTCGGCCTGAAACAAACAACATGATATGTACAGATCACCATAGGTGGTGAGTTACCAGACTTATTGGTGTACGGCTAGAGCTGCGGAAGTAACAGAAGCAGAGAAGAAGGCTGTAGATCACTGGGAAACACCTTTGTCCGAAGTGGGTTGAGGATGGAGCTGGCAGAGATGTAGAGGCCCCCAGGGAGGCCACCTGGAAGGCACAATAACACAGGCAAATGGGCAGAAGGAGGAAAGCAGGATCGGTGGGAAAAGATGCATCCTAGCCTCTGCAGAAAATAGAAGAGACACTGACAAGACCCATTGGGCTTTGAAACTCAAAATGACTGAAAATATTGCAGAAAAATGGAAAAAGGCCCAAGTGCAGCAACCTGACATGGGTGTGGCATCTCCCTCTAAGTGGGCTGATCAGCAAGCAAGCTGAAGTTGATCCGGAGAGAGGCAAACAAGAGTTTTGTCCTTGCTCCACCTTTAATGGTAAAGAGGTGGGGGCAGGTGAAGAAGGGAGGAAAAAATATGCCACCTTCATAACCTGACATGTTATTAAAAAAAAGGTGGAAATTGGATTGGTATGATACAAAAAAAACATTAAATGTCACAGTGGAGAACACAATCCGAAATGAAGCCCGTAAGAGTGCAATGGGGTCATCAGAGAAGTGCCCCTAAAACTGAACCCTAACCACCATAAAGGGTCACCCTAATCTCAGGCCTTGACATAGCACAGGGATAAACTGACTGCCACAAAATAACCTCCCCAAGCAGAAAGAAAATATATATAGACTCGCCTAAACCCACAATAATTAAACCTGAAGAAACAGATATGACGAGAGACAAAGGATGTCTACTAAATAGGCAAATATGAACAAATACACAAACACAGACCACTGGTGGCAAATGGCAAAACAACATTGATTGGCCACTGTGAAGAGACAATTTAAGTTATAGTCAAATAATGTAAACCGATGTGACAGTGCAGTAAATCCAAGAAAACTGAGAAGCCTTAGAAAATAAAATAAAGGAAGTGGATCTTAATGTGGCCAGTGTTCACTAAAGCCTCCAAAATGTGGTGGAATGGGTCTACGTAGCGGATGAAAGAATATCAGACTTGGAAGATATAGAGAACAAAAATATGGTGCCAGAGCTGATGGCTACCACCAACGTGCTAAAAGAGAGAATAAAAGATGCAAAGAGTATAGCAAGAAGAAGCAATCTAAGGACAGTGGACCTGACAGAAGGAGCGGAGGGCATGCAACTAGAAGTAGAAAACTGTCTGAAGACATTAGTACCAATAGTGGGACTGTGATAGAGCTTCATAGTGGAGCGAGTCCACAGAGTCCTACTTCAGTGGCAGCAACTAGGAGCCCCTCCAAGGCTCATTATATCCAAGATGCTCAACTACAGACTGTGATAGAGTTCTAAAACTTGCTACAAAAAATTAAAAGTGGCTCGTAAATCTGCCAATATATTATTTCTATATGATAAAACCAAGAGGGTGCTGAATTAACTAAAGATTTTTGATAAAGTGAAAAAAATTAAATGCTTTTGCCCTAAGGTAACTATAAATCGCGGCCCGCTGTGCACAGTTTTCTCATTAATATTTTGACAGCAAATGTTGCAGTAATATTGTCAATACTGTCATAAAAGATGTCAACTAGCAATGCATGGTGGGGGTGTGACTTTTAGTTGCCTAAGGACAAGAGTTATAGTCACTTGAAATAACTATAACTGTTGAATTTCTTTTGTTTTGTGTGCGTACAATATGGGCCTAACTATACCATCCCTGTAACCTTTTTTTATGAATTTCTAAGTTTTTTTAATTTCTTTTTTCCTTTAATTTCTATAGTATTTAATGCTATTTCCTAACTTTAACATACCAGTAACCCTTGTTTTCTCAGTATATTGCATGGCTGGAGGTTGGCCACACGCCCTGCAGCCAACTCTCTGCATTTAGCCAAACCTGTGATGCACACAAAGTTTTTCCGTGCACGCTGGGTGTTGGCCAGCCAGGCCCTATGGTCAAGCCCTCAAAGACAGCCAACCCATGGGCCCCGTCCCCGGGTTTTATTTGTACTTGGGACCCCTATCCCCTGGGGCCCGGCAACCTATTTTTGGGGTCGGGAGTGTGTGAGACTCCCCTCCTCTTGCTGATTTCAGCACTGGAGACGGATTCCATGGGGCCCGGCACTTAAATGGGGAGGGAGACATGCAGCCTCCTCCCCAGGCCTATTTGGCCCCAGGGAACCCGGCGCCTGGCATATTAAGTGGGAGAGTGGGGCATGTGTGCCCATCTCTGGGCTGATTTTAGCCTGGGGGCCCTCCACCCTGGGGCCAGCTGTATTTTTTTAGGATAAGGGGTACATGGCCCCCTTCCCAAGACCATTTTTGGCCACAAGGACCCCATCCTCCGGGGCCCACCACTATGTTTATGAGGGAGGGGGCAAGCAGCCCTCCACCCCAGTCTGATTACAGTCACTACACACATACACTTACCCACCCATATAGCCAGTCACACTGCCACCCACTCACTCACCAATACTGCCACTCAAACAACATCTCACTCACCCACACTGCTACTCACACATCCACGTATACGTCCATACATCCACTTACACACCCATACACACAAGGTTACATACAGTCACACAGCCACTCACTTGATACATGTTAGAAGTAGTATCACTCAGTAGTAGTGCACCTAGTATACTAATTTAACGTTTGTAGTACCATTGAGTTGGGTAACAATAAACATCTGTTATTCAGCGCCAAGATACCCGTAGTGGTGAACGTGCGCTTTACAAATACACGTGTTATGTTATGTTAGTAGGTGAGTATGTATTTAACATCCATAAACTCTTAAAAAGTCTTACACACTTGATGATGTCATCAGTGATGTCATCAGCGATGTCATTTGAAATGCCATCAGTGATATCATCAGTGATGTCACTGACCATATCATTAATGATGTAATATGCAATGTCAAAAGCAGTGTATTGCAGTGGGTAAGTTATAGTTTGCTCAGGTAACTATAACTGCTGAATTTTACTGGTTTTGTACAAGATAAATCCGAGCCTAACTATAATGTCACTGTTGTTTTTTCTGTTAATTTCTAAGGATTTTTAAATTCTATTTCTTAACTATAATGTCCCTGTAACCTTTGGTTTTTTCAGTGAATTTCGGAGGTTTTTCAAATTATATTTGCTAACTATAATGTACCTTTAACCTTTGTAAGTGAATTTCTATGTGTTTTTAGGTCTCGGCCTATGCAGCGCGCATGCGCTGTCTCTCCGAGACATCTAGTAATCCGCCCATTGCTTCTTACTTTCTCGTGGCTTGCGATTCGTTAACTTGTGCATTTTTTTAGTTATCAGCCTCATTATTGGTTCTTCATGCCATACGTAACTTCCGTTCCTTCCAGAAGCAGCACAGCCTAACTTCAGTATCCTTAAGCATAATTTTTTTTTTTTTAGGTCTCGCCTTGCTATCGCGTAAGCGATTGCGAAGCGAGACTATTGTAAAAGGGCTTTTGAAAGTGCTCCCAAAAGCGGATTGCATGGCTAGCACGCGCACAATCACGCGCATCGTGCCGCCATGTACTCCGCTTTTGGGAGCACTTCAAAGGGTCCGCTCCCCCGCCCCCGCCAAGCGCGCGCACCACGCTCCGCCGGGCTTGTCTTGTTTTTTTTTTGTTGTTGACGAAAATGTTTGTTTCTGTGGCTAATCACCTTCACCATAAACACCCTTCAGCATCGCCATGTTTCACTTCCTTTCTACACACTGGCAAAGGATTTTGTCCTGTCATTGACATGAGGAACACTCCGACCATTTCCAAGGCAGGAAGAGCTCATAGAGAAGTTTGTACACACACTAAAAAATATGTAAGTTTGTGTGGTTTCAGAAACTTCCAGAGCACCCCTGCCCTGTTACACTAAGCTCACTGCCCTCCCAAACGAATACGTTTACACACATGAAACCTTTCACGAGGGCTAAAATCACACACTTTGTGAATTGCAATAGTAGTTCGCACTTGTAAAAAAAAGCTACTTGCTGACGTAAATTTGGCATGCATATGCAAATAAATATCTCTGTGCGTCGGGACCTCTATGTTCAGAAGAGGATCTGCACAACTTTATTACACCCCATGTTGTAAAGTGTGGAGTCGCGACTACATGGCACGGGTATGTGACTGCAAGTAATGACTGCAGAAAACACTTCTTCTCAGACCATGGAATTACGTCCTCTTAAGAGATCTCTCTTCTGTCACCACCACCTGGCCTTAAAATCAGCAATTCTGCAGGAAGCCTGCGAGTTCCCAGTTTACACCCACATACTCGTATATTTAATAAAACAAACCTGCGCATTCATTTTGAGGAACAGCTTCAAATAGAGACGACACCCTCCTCTTGATGATGTACAGTCGCCATAGTTAAGTCGCAAGTTGCCTCCCTCCCAACATCTCAGCCCTTTAGGCACTGGCAGCCTCTCTCCCCACAAGCCTGCCACTGCTGCTGTCTGAACCCTGCCTCCTTTCGGAATAGGCCTGCAGAGTCAAAGTGCGCCGTTCACACTCTCGTCTGCCAGGGCGCTTTGGTGAATGATAGGACAACCTCAAAGAGCTCCAGCCTGCGGAAGCTGGGTGGCTCTCAGGAATTCTGAAGGCACAAAAGGAACAAGGGGCCAACTCATGAATTCTTTTTCACAGATATTTATATTCCGCGAGGGGGCAGACCTGAATCTGCTTAACATGTTTCTGGGTCAGGCACCAAAATAATGGTGCTCATTATTTTTTGTACACGGGTATGAAATGCTAAGCAGTGGCCTTATAGCACCCTTTACAGACGTTCATGTAAAATGCAACCACTTTCAGGTGAGCTTTTTAAATTGTGGTTCTGAAAAATATGAGAAGGCCCTTAAATAATTGCTGCTGTTTCAGCAAGCAAGGGCTCCGAGCTTCAGCTAAAGCTGAGATTGCATTTCATACAGATTTAAACAGCCCAAGATTTCACCATCCCATAACCCAATATAGAGCCTCAAAAACACTTAAGAATGATGCATGTGCTGCTGAGCACTTTTTGCTACAGTACATCCACAAACCTCAAAAATAAACGCCTCATTTCTAACACAGTAGAGTCCACGGCTAGAGAACAAAAGGGCCTGTCCTCCAGGTAATATGCTATAATCAACAAGCATTTGCAATGCAATAGGTCTTGCATTTGCGAGAGTTTAAGCTATTGGCATTGTAATGACAATGCCTTTTATTTATGTTTTAAAAGTCAACACATAAATAAAAGGAATTGTCATTTACAATGCCAATAGCTCAAACTCTCGTAAATGCGAGACCTATTGCATTGCAAATGCTTGTTTTTAAATAGTGCTCATTAACCTGCAGGCGTATCCAGGCCACCGAACACAGTCCCGGACTCACCTTTCCCCGCCTCCACTGCTCTCAGCAGCAGACCCCAGGAGCAGCATGCATGAAGAGCGGTCGGCAACAGCAAGCAAGTTAAATAGCAATCTATTAATTGTGTTTTTATTTGGCAGCATGGCACGCTTTTAGTATAGCGTCCGCGCGCGCATCCCGGCCACCGAACGCACGTATGTGCTAAATCACCTCCTCTATAGATTTAAAACTCCACTCTCCACTCCGCACTTTTATACAGCAGCCCTGTATGGCTTCGAGCATTGTTCTGTCCCAGCTCACCCCTCCCCGCCCCCACTGCTAAATCAAGCAAACTGAAGCGGGGTGGTGTTTCTTTGTAACTGGCTCCGGGCGTGTGATTAAGTCTTCTATTCCTGACGATGCAATTGCGCAGTTAAGAGTCTTTAATGTTTTGATCCACACCACCATGAACATTTAAAAAAAAATATGTTTTTTCAAAGGAGTAATTCGCAATTATTGTGTTAATCTCAAGCACTGTGGAAGAGTCTTAAACTCGCACAAGGGAGCGGCTTCCTCTAATCCCTTTTGCAACAATCCCAGGCGGCTTGGGATTCTCCTTTACAGACAACTTCCGTGGTGCCCGCGCTCACAGGGGGAAAATCTGGGACAATGCAGGGTCCCGGAAGAACACATGGGAACACCAGCCAATCTATTAAATGAGAACATGTGGTCACATTCTCCTGTCTGGGTGTGCAGAACTTTCTGCGCTTTTAATTAGGCCGCTCTGAAAAACTGATCGAAACTCACGGCAGTTAGCAGTTATGGACTAGCAATTTGCCTTCCTTGCTGTTTTTGAAAGATTTAAAATGTTGTATTCTGCGATAGACTGCAACTGTGCCAGTCAATTCTTCCAAACAACAAAATGACAATGCTGGCAACTGTTTTCATTTGAGCTGGAAGACTAGAGTAACATCTGGGGTTGCGCTGGTTTTCGAGCTTCTTTCCCTTCCATTTTAGGTAACATCGTTTCATGATAATTTTCTTTTGTTGTGAAGCGTGCAATAGCTAACGCTGGCGCTTTGCAAAAACATGAAAATTGTTGTTTTTGTTTAGTCAAATAAAGCATATTTAACATAAGCACTTCGCATTCAAGTTGTTCTTAACGCTTCAACTTCCCCATTTTCCCTCACAGTCAACTTTTTCCTTCTTGCCTATCTCTTTAATCCATTTGCCACCGTTGTTTTTCATTCCAGCTCCTTTGACCTCTATACTTGACTGCATAATTGTTCATATTCTTTTCCTTTCCCACTTCTTTATCACTTCACTATTCAACATCTATTGACCCTTGCAAGATTTCCAAAATAACATTCATGGTATTGTCCTGTCTTTTTTTAAATGTCTGACTCTCGACCTCATTGACTCCTCCTTATGACCCAATTTCTCTTCTCTCATCTACCTATGGCTTTCTTGAATAGGCACCCGACGACCAATCACTTTCTCAAGCACAACCATAGTCTGATCTTTTTCAACCGCCTTAAAATCAAGTGTCACAAGCACAAGCAGGACAGGAACAATATGTCACCAGCAGTTCAAGGTTCGCTCTCACAAAAAATGGTTCTGCAAAGACAGCAGCACACACGTGCACACATACATGTGGACACACACACATGCACACACACACACTTGCACACACACACACACACACTGTTATCTACCCACCTATCTAAACAGAATCCACAGAATTTAAATGAAAAAGAGCAAGAGGTCACACAAGCACAGCACTTCTCTGGGGCTCCATGCCCAATCAAAAATATTTTCACATTTGTCAATATAGTCTATAACCCATAGTAAATGACAATGCTTTTTATTTATGTTTTGAATACCTGTAAGTGGCACTTTGTATTTATAGTCCTTTCTGCCAAAAAGCAAGTCTGGAAGTAAAAGCCTTGCTTCTCTGAAGCAAGGACTACAAGTACAAAGTTTGTTGCTTGCAGGTTTTCAAAACACATCAATAAAAAGCATTGTCATTTACAATGCCAATAGCTTAAACTCTTGCAAATCCGAGACCTTGCAATTGCTTGTTTAACTGGTAGTCACGTGTGCAGAGTGGCGGAGAGAGGGGTCAGGGTCTCCAACCAGCTCCTATTAATCCTGCTGAGTCAGACTTACTGGAGGTAACAAGAGGGCTTCTGGGTCCCCAAGAACCCTTAGCATCCAAGAGGACTTCATCCCCCAACTAGCAGTGCGCCAGGAGGCACGTTTGCAGAGTGGTGGAGAAAGTGGGAGTGTTCTCCGTGAGGTTCTGTAGCGATCCGAACCCGTGTGTTCGGTATCATAGTACTGACACGATTTTGGTACCAGTGAACCGTAAATGATCCATTGTGTATGTGACAGTGTTTTCGCTGTGCTACGAGCATGGATTCACTGAGAAATAGGGCATTCTGTTGTAAATTCATGGCATCCATCTTAGATACGGCATCCATTTTGTTTCTTGCCCTCACATAGTCAATGGACAAGCAATGACCCTGGCTGAATCACCTTGTTAAGGACACGTAAGCTTTAGTGCAAGGAAGCTGATGCTGCGTGACTAGGCAGAAGCTACCTCCCTTGCCTGAGGCCAATCATGCTATACTGGTTCTTGTGTTCGTTGGCCTGATCACGATTAGGAGGCCGAAGACAGTAGCCATGCCCGTTTATGACCCACAAGCATCTCTTATCCTACTTATCAATCTTTCCCACCTGGCTCCGCTCCTCTCCTTCTGGGCTTTTACTATGGGGAGGATACAATTTTTATGATGTGGAGGATCGGTCGAAGAATGGAAAACTGACATGAAGACTTGATCAAACACTGGAAACTTACAAATAATTATCGTTTGGTATATGTTTATTGTTTGTTTGGGATACCGGGCTAGGCATGAAAGATATTTTTGCAATGCTGCCTGAGGACACATTTGGTGTATTTAAGGAGCGACCCACTTTATACAATCCGAACAGTCTCCTAGATTCTGCCTTTGTGTGGTTCCTACGACTTCTGTGTCCCTGCAGTAAATAAACCTTGGTCTCTCTGACGCCACCATCGAGAAGCCTGTGTCTCTGTTTATTTGTGCACCAAGGCAGGAAGAAACTCAGGGGTCTTTTGGGTGTTGTTTCCCTGACACCTCTGGACTCTAGGAAAGTCCAGAACCTCAATTGGCGCCCAACGTGGGGCGACGTCAACCGGTACCGGTCCAAAGCCTGAAGATTTTGAGGAGCTTCGTGTGAAGATTCCGGAGGGGGGTACCCCGCTTCATCGATCCCTGTATGTCGTAAAAGTGGCCCGACGATCTCTTCCACGAGGGTTCCCGCTCCCAGACGGCTACAGAGGACCGCTGCCCTGACTGTCGCCCTGTCTTGGACCCGAGGTGCAGACCTTAGTACGGCGAGACATAGGCGGGTTCTCCTTGGTGACGTCTTCGACATTTCAGTTAAGTATTAAGTGGGTCGCACCCAGTTTGATTGCTCTTAGTTGCTCTTGTAAGGATTTATCACTGGTTGCTCTTGTTCGGATAATCCTTTTGCTCTCTGGGTACGTTTGTTTTGGATTTGTAGATTATCATTGGTTGCTCTTGTTAAGATAATCTTTGGTTTGGTATTGGTTCATTTGGTAGGCCTAAGTTCTTTGCGCATTTTGGTTAGAATTTGTCTTTAGTTTGTAATGGCTAGCCGTAGTAATTGTTTCCTGTCCTGGTTGAGTTGCAACAGGGATTCCCGGTTGGAGGACTCGTGTCCGGTTCCTCCGATCGGAACTCCTACATATGAGCTCTATTGTAAACATGGTGTGGGTCCTATCACTTATAATGGAGTGTGGATCCGTTACACCAGGAAAGATGGTGTCCTTAGTTGGCCACCACATGGTAGCTTTGAAACTAAAATTCTAGACAATCTAGAAGTGAAGTTGTTTAAAAAGAAAGCCCGGCCGGCAATGTTCGATTCTTTTCGCTTTTGGCGTAAAGAAGCTAGACAGAGAGAAATTAGAAAAATGAAGAAGGAACAGAAAGAGAAAGGGTTGACTTTAATGCAGTCTGCTAGGCAGTTGCATGTCAACGAAACTGAAAAAGCAATAGAGGTAGCAAATAGAGAACATCATTTGGCGATTGACAAGTGCTACCCTGCCTTGCCATCGTGTCCTGCTAAGCCAATAGAGGACTGTGAAAAGGATCCCCTGTTGTCTTACCTATTGAGATCACCTCCACCGTATGCACAGGGTATTACAGCACCACAGTTACCACCTGTCGTGCAACCGGCTGCTGGTCAGCCTGGAATAGTTGTTCCTTTTCCTTTGATTCAAGCTCCTATTCTTCCTGTGGTTAATGTTCCTTCGGCACCCCCTCTACCTGGGTTGCCTATTCCGCCTTTGCCTGACGTTTCGCTAACTGCTTTACCTACTACTTCTACCCTTACAATTTCATCTGCTCCAGCTTCCTTGTCCCCGAACTCTGTAAACATTCTGACTCCGCTTTCTGTTCGTCGGAAAATAACTGACTCTGTAACTAATATCTTAACTCCTCTCTACAGGTCTTTAATTAAGACACCCGTTTCTGACTCTACACAGAGACGTAGTCAGCTTCCTGGTCCCCAGGAACGAGGAATATTAGATTCGACAGCTCTTAGGTGGATGTCGAAAGCTGCGAAGTATGATGCACGAAGAGTGTTGGATACATTTATGCAATGGAATGAACCAACTCAGCGTTATGTCTTTGACGTGATGTGTTCCCTTTTGCGTGAGGAATGGGATGATGATGACTTAGATTCCGTTCCCACTGACTTGATACATATTCAGAGAAGGTTCGCTACAGGAATGGTAATAGGTTCGGAAGTAAAGGAAGCGATAGAACTGATTCTAGCATACAGGTCTGATTCTCCTCTTCGAGCACCAAGGGACTCTGATGGTTCTCCGATTACTAGGAAGAAGCGAGGTCAGTATCCGATGAGGGAAGTTCCACCGATATGGCGCGATGCAGTTCAAGCTGATGCGGCTAATAATATTTTAGCTGCTCCAGCACATTTCCATAGAGTGTGGATACACATCCCTTGGAAGCGGGCCGAGGTATTAGCAGTAAAACAGGCGTTGCCGGACCCGCGTAAGAATCCTGCTGGCTATTATAAAGAGTTAACCCAGACAGTTCAAGCATGCGTCATGAATTTGGCAGACATCGAAATGCTATTTGGCAATGTAGTGCCACAGCCTATATGGGCCAAAATTCGCCATGAGAATCACCAAGTTGCTTTAGGAGGTGATTGGCCAGCTATTGTAGCGGCAGATGCACAACAAGTTGGTGGTGCTAAACCTGAGCATCTGATTGCCGCTTTGCCTCGCAAAATAATCAATTTGATGAAAACGCTGATGCCAGCGTTACGGGTCAACTGGGATAAATTATCAGCATGCAAGCAAAAGAAGGACGAAAGCGTCTCTGATTTCTTCACTAGATTTGAAGAGACCTTCGTAGACCACAGTGGGCAAGATATGAGTACTGAGGGAGGTCAGAGGTTGTTTGTCGACAAGTTTGTGTTTAATTTATTGCCTGAGCTTAGTAACAAGTTGAAGGATTCTGAGAGTGCATGGGCGGTGTCGACGACAGCACAGATACTCGCAACTGCTCAGTATTACGAAAATAGAGAAAAAGAAGAGAAGGAAAAGTCAGAAAAGAAGACAAAAGACTTGAAAACTAAAGTTCTTTTGCAACAGGCGTATCCGCCTCGCTCGAATCAGTCAGATTCACAGCAACGACCCCAGTTTCAGCAACAGCCACAATTCCAGCAAGGGATGTCCCAAAGATTTGACTATGGTTTTCCCCGACAACAGTTAGCATGGAATCAGTGTGCCTATTGTAAAAAGTAGGGTCACTGCAAGAATGAGTGTCCAGTTCTGCACTCACAAACTAGTGGTGTCCCAGCTCAGAGAGATCGTGGTGGGTTTATGCAAGCTCTTAGAGGTAGAGGACGTGGTACTATGCCTCCACAGACAGATCGCCCATCTAATTATTTCGATCAGCGAAATGTACAATCTACACAATCAGGTAGATCTCCCCAATACCATGTTGAGGATTATTATGAAGGTAGTGAAGAAATTCAGCAAAGTGAGTACTAGGACAGCCACAGGCAGAGAGAGGGAGTAGTATCAGTTCCAGTTGATCAGAGTGGACCTTATGTCGCAGTAGCTACATCAGGCGTGATTGAACCGTTTCTGTTGGATACTGGTGCAGCAAAAAGTTCAATTATGCACGCGAAACTCCCTGGCGCACCTTTGTCTGGCTCAACGAACATTTCAGTAGGTTTCTCAGGCGCCCCTGTTCACAACCCTGTTTCTGGTCCTTTGTCAATTTCTGTTGGGCCATGTCAACTAGAAGCACCCCTTATTCTGACGACCGGTTGTAATGAGAATCTGCTTGGTTTAGATCTGTTGAAACGCCTGCATGCGACATTGTACTGTTCCCCTTCGGGAGTACAGCTCACGTTGGGTAAGAGAGTCATCTCTCCAATGTACTTGTCGATGGATAAGCTCCCACCGGAGCTGCGTTCTCTCCCTGCTAATCTTTGGGCGACTGGTCCTAATGATGTAGGTCTTCTGGAAATTCCCCCTTATGTGGTGAGTCTGAAGGCAAATGTTAGATTCCCACGGATCCCACAGTATCGGATTTCAAATGAAGGTGAACGTGCGCTTTTACTGATCGTGCAAGATTTGATACAGAAAGATGTGATAGAAGAAACTAGAGGAAATGTCTGCAATAGTCCTGTCCTGCCGATTTTGAAACGCACTGACCCTTCCAAACCTCCGATCTACAGATTTGTGATTGACCTCAGAGAGGTTAATAAAATAGTGGTTCCACAGTTTCCTGTGGTCCCAGATATCACTGCATTATTGACGTTGATTCCTGCCTCAGCTACATGGTTTACAGTGATCGACTTAAAGAATGCCTTTTTCAGCATTCCGATAGCCGAGGAAAGTAGGGATATTTTTGGTTTCTCCTTAGGTGGTCGTAGTTTCAGATTCAAGCGCGCCCCACAAGGTTATTGTGAAAGCCCTTCAATTTACAGCCAAGCATTAAAAAGTCAATTAGATGCTTTTGTACTTCCACCTGGTGCTGCTCTGATCCAAAATGTAGATGATCTTTTAGTGGCTGCTGACGACAAGGAAACTTGCAAAATAGCTACAATTTCTTTGCTGCGTCATTTATCAGACTTACATCACAAGGTTTCACCTTCTAAACTACAATATTGTTGCCAAGAAGTGACCTACTTAGGTCATCTTTTGTCAAAGGAGGGAAGAAGGTTGACCCCAGAGAGAATCAAAGCAATTTCACAGATGACTGTACCAAGCACACAGAGAGAAGTGCGTGCGTTTTTGGGTATTACATCCTATTGCAGACAATGGATCCCAAATTTTTCTCTCATGGCAAAACCATTGGTGGCTCTGACTGGAAAAGGTGTCCCGAGTCCTTTGCCATGGTCTGATGAATATCAACAGAGCTTCTCGGAATTGCGTGATGCGTTGTGCTCAGCTCCTGTGTTAGGTACTCCTGACTACAGTAAGCCGTTTACACTATATGTCCATGAAAGAGAGGGTTGTGCGTTGAGTGTCTTGACGCAACAATTTGGTGACAAGCAGCGACCTTGTGCGTATTTCTCATCCACATTAGATCCGGTAGCCAGAGCGTTGCCAAGTTGTTTGAGAGCTACAGCAGCAGCTGCAGTGTCTATTCGACAGTCTGCTGGATTGGTCATGAACAACATGTTGGTAGTCATGGTTCCACATGCTGTGGATACACTCATGAATCGAACGAAAACTCAGCACCTCACCAGTGCTAGACTATCAGGCTATGAGCTGACACTTTTGGCAAGTCACATTCAGATCAAGCGATGCAGCATATTGAATCCAGCAACGCTGTTGCCGACTACTCAGGAGTCGAGTGATTCAGAGCCCCATGACTGTTGTTTTAGAACTGAGGAAGAGACAAAAGGTAGGATTGATTTAAAAGATACTCCGTTACTAGATCCAGATGGTACTTTGTATGTCGATGGATCGTGTTTCAAGCTACAGACTGGTGATGTGACGGCTGCGTATGCAGTTACGACTTTGAGTACGGTTGTCAAGACTGCAAGAGTGAGTCAGAATTCTGCCCAAGCTGCAGAATTAATTGCATTGACAAGAGCGTGTATTTTAGCTGAGGGAAAGAGAGTGAATGTGTTTACTGACAGCCAGTATGCCTTCGGCGTAGCACATAGTTTTGGTCGCTTGTGGAAAGAAAGAGGTTTTCTCACGTCCCATGGGACTTTATCCAAATGGACAGATGTAATAATCTCAAATATGTCCTAGTGGTAGTCTGTGCTTTTTCAAGATGGATTGAAGCGTATCCATTAAAGGATAACACTGCTATGTCTACTGCCAAAATCCTCCTCAAAGAGTACTTCCCTAGGTATGGTATGCCACGGATTGTATGGTCGGACAATGGAAGCGAGTTCGTAGGGAAAGTTATGCAGAGTGTGTGTACGGGTTTGGGAATTAAGCAAAAATTCCATAGTGCGAATCACCCACAGTCAGCAGGTTTGGTTGATGGGTACAATGGTACCTTGAAGATAAAACTTGCTAAAATCCAAGCTTCCACTGGTTTATCTTGGCCAGACGCACTGCCTTTGGCTTTATTGTCCACCAGAGCGACTGTACACTCTCGAGTAGGGCTTAGCCCATATGAGATTGTGTTTGGTCGCCCTGCTAATGTCTGGGGAGTCCCTAGGCCCAAGGAGTTCAAACAGATCGAATATCCAATGTTGATTGATTACCTTTTTGACCTGACTGCTAAATTGAGTCTTATTCACCAACAGGTATTTGAATCCTTGCCTAAGGTGCCAGAGAGTCCAGGTCACACATTGAAACCCGGTGATCTGGTTGTGGTGCGGAACTTTGGACGGACCCGGAACCTCCAGCCAAGATTCGTGGGTCCGTTTCAGGTGCTCCTGGCCACAAGAACTGCTGTACGCCTGGCTGGCAGGAAAAATTGGGTGCACGCTACCCATACGAAGCATGTGCCTCTCCCACTCCCCTACGACAACTGGGTTAGACAGGGATTTGGTGTATCCGAGACAGAACCTGTTCCTAGGCTTATCCCGTTCAGTGATGCTGAGTACATGACGGACAAACGATCTGAAACACAGAACTCTGATACTGCACCAGGAACTGTTCCTTTGAACCCTGAACAGAGTGTTGTACAAAGTGAACATTTGCCACCTGTGGATTTGAACATTACTGCACCTGCAGATCAGCTGTTTCAAGATCAGACAAGGCCCGGAAAGTACAGATATAACCTACGTTCCCATTCCATGAACCAATAACATTGCATAATCACCTTTCCGTGTGAAAACTGTTTTGATCTTATCACATTGCATTCAGTCAGGAAGCTTGCTCTATAATTTTTTTGTCCTTTTGTTTTTGTTGTTCTCTCGCCTTGCCATCTGGGTTGCCGTAGGGTTGTAACGTGTGCCTTGTTTTAACTTGCAGGGGGCCAGACACAAGGTCGGTCTCTTCTGTTTATTTTGGGAACTCCCAGGGTAAACAGAGGCAATTTTTCAACAGGTACAAACCATCCGTTGCGAACGGTTGTAGAAGATGGAGCTTCCTGAACTGCGACGAGCTAACGTCATAAATGCTCGTAAGACAAAACTGTATGAAATTTTGCATAGCAAATGTTTCATGATGTAATGCGCTCTGACCTTTCTGATTGTTTTAATAACTTTGGTAGGCGGAATCGTTTTTGGTATCCAATTGATTTTTGCACCTGTCACATCTACAGTGCCTCCCCATGTTTCTGTTTCTCCGACTGTTGTTTCTCTTCATTCTTTTCACCCTTTTCCTGCACACGAGCAAGCTCGACGCTCTGAGTTTATAAATAACACTTTCATTCAGCTCTTGCACCAACACCAACTAGTAGTAAATACAACGAACTGCTGGGTATGTGGTCTGATACCACATACCATGAACAAGGGTATCCCCTATCTGGTTCTGCCCTTTAGTTATAATGGATCATTTTGGGCATTTCAGACCATGTTCGCCTATGCTCTAGAGACCTATCCCCCTTGACCTCCGCGTTCCACTAGGTATAACTCTGCTAATAGAGCCTTGGTAAAGGGAATTACTGACATGGTTAGAGATGTCAATAACACTCCGTTTATTCCCAAGGATGAGTTACGAGTTTATATGGGTTGGAATGCTACGGAGTATGGCATTAGTTTGGGTGAAAACAAGCGTAAAAGCTCGACTCCGATTTGGGTCGTACCCCACCAAGGTCAGGTCTGTTTACAAGGGAATGGGAGGAATCCGAGAGCTCGACTAGGGAAGAGTGACTGTACTGAAACGTACGTTTTTCCATCACAGTCTTCCCCTGCATTCTTAGCTGCTAAGGGTACCTATTTTGTCTGCAAAGACAGAGCATATACATGGCTGCCTGCTGACTTTTCAGGCTCATGTTATATTGCCCGACTATTACCTCCGACATACACTGCTGCACCGGATTATCACAAGACTGGAGTTGTGAGAGGTGTCTTCGACAAGGAAGATACAGCTGGCCAAGAAGCAGGAGACTTTTTCAAAGGTTTCCTTCCGTTCTGGGGGCCCATGGCCAATAGTAGGAACTTGCGTCAACTAACACGGGTAGTTGAATCCACCATTACTGAAACTGCCGGTGCCCTTAGTAACCTGACAGCTGAGCTTCAAGCGGATCGCCTCATGACGTTGCAGAACCGTATGGTCCTTGACGTATTACTTGCAGATCAAGGTGGGGTATGTAAGATGATCCAATCGAGTTGCTGTGTCTTTATCCCAAATAATGCGCCAACAGTATATGAGGCCATTTCTAAGTTACACAAGATCACTGACTCTATTCATGTAGACAAAGGTGATTGGTCACTGATGGGATGGTTCTGGAATCTGTTATCTGCGTGGGGATGGAAGGTTCTGATAGTCATTGGTGTTTTGTTGGTATTTTTATTCTCATGCTGTCTCATCGTTCAGTGTGGTCCTGCCTTATGTGGCCTTTGTGCTGCAACATGCGTAAGAAGACCACCTGTTTTAGGAGATACGCCACGGGATAGAATAATGCTCCAACAACATATCAGTGACCTGATGAATATAGAGATGGATTCTGACTAGAGTAAGTTATTGCCTATGTAAGGGCAAAAGGACGGTCTGAGGTTCTGTAGCGATCTGAACCCGTGTGTTCGGTATCGTAGTACTGACACGATTTTGGTACCAGTGAACCGTAAATGATCCATTGTGTATGTGACAGTGTTTTCGCTGTGCTACGAGCATGGATTCACTGAGAAATAGGGCATTCTGTTGTAAATTCATGGCATCCATCTTAGATACGGCATCCATTTTGTTTCTTGCCCTCACATAGTCAATGGACAAGCAATGACACTGGCTGAATCACCTTGTTAAGGACACGTAAGCTTTAGTGCAAGGAAGCTGATGCTGCATGACTAGGCAGAAGCTACCTCCCTTGCCTGAGGCCAATCATGCTATACTGGTTCTTGTGTTCGTTGGCCTGATCACGATTAGGAGGCCGAAGACAGTAGCCATGCCCGTTTATGACCCACAAGCATCTCTTATCCTACTTATCAATCTTTCCCACCTGGCTCCGCTCCTCTCCTTCTGGGCTTTTACTATGGGGAGGATACAATTTTTATGATGGGTAGGATCGGTCGAAGAATGGAAAACTGACATGAAGACTTGATCGAACACTGGAAACTTACAAATAATTATCGTTTGGTATATGTTTATTGTTTGTTTGGGATACCGGGCTAGGCATGAAAGATATTTTTGCAATGCTGCCTGAGGACACATTTGGTGTATTTAAGGAGCGACCCACTTTATACAATTCGAACAGTCTCCTAGATTCTGCCTTTGTGTGGTTCTTACGACTTCTGTGTCCCTGCAGTAAATAAACCTTGGTCTCTCTGACGCCACCATCGAGAAGCCCGTGTCTCTGTTTATTTGTGCACCAAGGCAGGAAGGAACTCAGGGGTCTTTTGGGTGTTGTTTCCCTGACACCTCTGGACTCTAGGAAAGTCCAGAACCTCATCCGATGTCCTCTCAGCAGTCAATCTGTTTGGGAATTACTGACAGTAACAGGAGGGCTTGTTAGCCCGCAAAGACCCTCTGCAGCGAAGGGGACTTCATCCCCCAACCATCAGTATGCCAGGAGCTGCTTTTGCAGAGTGGTGGAGAAAGGAGGCATGGCCTCTGAAACCCTCTCAGCAATCCCGCTGTTTGGTACTTAATGGAGGTAACAGGAGGGCCTGTTGGCCCCCAAGGACCCTCTGCAACCAAGGGGACTTCATCCACCAACCAGTTGTGCGCCAGGAGGTGTGTTTGCAGAGTGGTGGTGGAATGGGGTAGGCATTCTTTTCTCAGCCCCCACTTGACGGATCACCCTAAAACTTTCAAGACAGCAGCTGAAGTAAGCATCAAACTAGTTTTGAATATTTCTTGAGGATTCGTCAAACGACTCCAAAGTTATTGGCAAATGAAGAAAAGCTCTTCCTATGGAAACTAGGTCCTAACTATAACTACCTACTAGCAACCGCCCGTAGGTAATTATGAATCCTCAACTAATTTGCCACTCACTTCAGCTGCTGTCTGGAAAATATCGTGGTGATTCATCAAGCAGGGACCGAGAAAAAGGGGGGGTCCTAAAACACATTTTCCCTATGTCCATTTCCATAGGAAACTTTAGACTCAGCAAAAGCCCGAATGGCTGAAGGTAATTTGAACACATTTATTAAATGGTGTAAATACAGTCAGTAGCTTTTAAAATATTAAGAAAAATCCACATTTTTATTAACCCTGGGCGTAGTTCGCGTAGTCGCGCTTCGCGAAGCTTCGCGAAGATGTCATTGCACTACGCGACCTTCGCGAAGCTTCGCGAGCTTGCGTAGTTGCTTGTGGCAACCTGTTCGCGATGGCTTTTTCTTGTTCGCGAGCGCGGTAAGCATGTTCGGGGAACTGTTTGCATGCTCGGGGGATATATCTCGCGATCTTACCCATGCGGTCGCCAATGGGCGCGGCCATCTTGTTTTTCCATAGTCCCGCTCGCGATGCCTTATTTCCTGTTCCGGGTCGCGGATAGCGTGTTCGCGATGTGCATTGACGTGTTCGGGAGCGCATTTTACTTGTTCGCGATAAATTGTACATGTTCGCGAGAAATATCGCGCGAACTTACCCACGCGGTCGCGAATGGGCGCGGCCATCTTGTTTTTCACTCTATGCCATGTTTCTGGGCCTACTTTTGTATCCTCCCTTTATCTCAGCAATCCTTTGTCTTTAAAGCCTTTTTCCTGACTTTTTTTAGTTATTATCTATCTCTCTGTTTGCCTCAGTTTATATTTTGCATTTTATTTCTACTTTTACTGTGTTTTTGTTACTTTTATAAAGTTCTTTCTATCTTCTTCCCCCTAACTTTTTTTCCCCTTCGGACTTTTCTTTTCCGCCTCCCACCCACCCCAGAACCATGGCCAAGGGCACACCAAGTCCCAAGGGCAAGGGACCTGCAGGCGCAGAGAAGCGCCGCCTGCCTTGCGGCAGAATGCGTCCTGCAGGGGTGCAGGCCCGGCAACTGTTTGGGGAGGAGGAGGTGGCGGCTCTTGTTTTTTTCATCCAGCGCCTCCTCCCCTTGACCTTGGCAGCAGGCGGCAGGCCCGGCTCCGGGTACGCTACCCAGGAGCGGCACCGTCGGTGGGCGAAGGTGCGCCGGGCCGTGTTCCGGTGCACTGGGATCCGGCGCACCCACAACCAGCTAGCTCACCGGTGGTCCGACATCCTGGACCGGGAGCAGGACCTGTTGGACTTGCTAGGTGTCGAGGTCATCGGGCTTGGTGAGTAACTGATTGTGTATATTAAATTAGATGAACAACAAGATTACTGCTGCGTGCCAAGCGTTGCTGGTATTACGTTCCAAAAAGCAAAATGTTCTTTGATTTAAGGACCCAGGTGCACGGTGGTACTCTTACTTGTTTGCAACGTAGTTTGCGCTAGCTTGTGCTGATGCTGATTATGTAAGAGTTTACTTTACAGAACTGAAGTTAGGTAATGCGATTTGCTAGAGAGACTCTAGTCCTTCCATTGTCCTACTGTGAAATAGTGGTGGATGGATATTGGATACTAGGTTTAGTTTGTTAGTAGTAGTTACTAATTGTTTTATGCGGTCTGCGTGACGCATCCTCTGTCACTGAGTGCTGCTTACCCCAGTCCTCCGTCGAACCTTTTGTACTTTGTTTAGTGTGTGGTAGGCTTAGCATGGTCAGTCAGTAGCAGAACTAGATCAGCATTATGCAACCAACCCACAATTTGTTGTATGTATGCACTAATGTATGCAACTATGCATGTGTCCTCCATCTCATCATCTATGCATTTGATGGCTGAAAAAAATTGAAGTGCAGACTTAGTGAACAATTGGCCCGTCTGGAATAGGTGGTGTAGGTCAGGTGGTACTTACTAGGCTTTGTTAGTATTTGGAATCAGAATGATCAAGGAACACTGGAGTGTTCATAAATAAGTAGACGATCCGTAAATGCACTAGGAAGCAGCCAGTAGTCGATCCATCTGATTAGATAGGTCAATTTTATTGCACTTGTTGTTTCCTAAAATGTTCTTTGACTTATTGTTTTTCCAAATGATTTATTATTTTTCTCACAGCACTCCTTAATGTTGGTCTCTTTCTTTATTATATTTTACATGATCATCAGCACCACCCAGGGGCAAGAAGACGGGGTCGGAGTCGGCGGGGGAACCCCAGGACCTCTCCTCTACTGAGGCTCCTGCAGCTGGCCCCAGTAAGTCCTCCATTGGTCAGATTGACATTTATATTTCCCTAAATGTTATGTTACTGCATCTTTTTTTCCCAAACTCTAAATTATGGTTCCACTTTCTGAATCTCTTTTTTACAAAAGCTTACTTCTTTGACCTTGACTATCTGTTTACTAATTCTGTTTATCCCTGCCTCGAAGTTGCTTCTAACTCCCTCTGCTATGACTCTCTGTGCTACTAATACTACTACTACTATTACTATTATTACTCTGTGTGTAGCGAAGCTTGCACAGTTGCCCACTCTTTAATAGAAGGTTTTCTTTGCAACAATAAAACTCTGATTGACCAATAGCTCTAGCCACTGGGTCCTGTCCTTTGGGTTGTCCTCTTCAAGTCTTCTCAATGTTGAGGCTTTGACAATTACCACAAACAAAATGCCCAACCAGATATTTGACTAGTATTTTTGATCGGATAGTACATGATACTACTATTGTCTAGGATTCTGCAGAGCCACATACAGAACTATGCACAACAAAATAGGATGGTGCTGATGGGAGGTTGGATCTTACTGATCACACCTCAGTCCGAAAAACCCAGGATCCCCTAACAGACTAGCTCTAGTGTCTCACATTAGGGTCCCACTCCCAACCCCCCCACGAAGACGATACACAATGTTGATGATGACGGAGACAGAGACAATCCAGAACATAATAACAAACACCATTTTGCTCACACACTTGTGTAAGTCCACTCCACCACACCAAATACCACAGAGTCTATGTGTAAGTTCAAAAGGTTTATTTGAAACAAGTATCAAACTCTGTACATCGTTAATATGAAATTTAATTTACGACAGCCATAGTCAATAAGCCAGCAAAAAGCCTAACATTAAAACAGTAAACATTTACAAGTGCATGATTGACAACAAGAACAAGAGCCAAGATCTTTATAATTCTGGAAGATCCCTCACCGTAGAACGTAGAAATACTGGTTACATCATCTTGCATCCACTATGCTCTGTAAATCTCTGGTTTGTAGAAGGGAATCTTTCGCCTATGATATATGAGAAAAACGCTGCGAGTTAGCCGTTAGATAGTATACTGGTGAATGATGCTAGCATTTTGCAGTCATGCCAAAAAGTGTAACATGTATGTGTGATGGCTAAGCAATATAAACTAAACAAAGTCAATAGGTTGTTTTTTTTTCGACCTCTTCACTTGTACGCAACAGTCAAGCGGCCTTAAAGGCATCTACTGCACATGTCAATACGCTGGCAGGTATAATATGCACCAAAAGAGTAGTAGTCGACATGATGAATCTAAAAGGGTTACTCATGGCTCAGGCTAACTTTCAAAAGAGTAGAGTAGGACTAGATGACCCTAGGAAGTGGAACCATATCCTACTAGTGTCTGTCTACTGACTGTACTTACTGTCTAGTGCTGATGTATGTTGCATCGCATTAACTTTTTGTTCAATGTTCCAAGTGAACACTTAAAATAGGGGGAGGTTTACAGGCATCTAAAAAATTTTTGATGCTTTTTTCTAGGCACACTACCATCCACCAGTGCCGTCGGGGCCAGCGATGCGGCCATTCCGGAGGGGGCAGGCGAACTGGCGGCACCTGCAGGAGACACAGGGCCCAGGGGGGATCCAGCAGCAGTGGCCGGCGGCGGTAAGTTATATTCATTACTTCTTGACATTACAGCTAGATGGAACTGTGTTCACTATTTCACTGTACTGTGCGACATTATACAACGGTTGAAGAAGACACCCTTTACGTAGCATTACCAGCGTGAGTAGAGTAACCAATGGCCTCTTCTATTTGACTCCAAAATCAGCTGTGAATGTTTTATGGAGAAGACAAACTCAGATCAGATGACCTTCATGGATGTGTTGAACATAGAGGGAAAGCACTAAGGGTGGAAGGACGGGCGAGATAAACAATATGACTGACCGGCAGAGAAGGATATGTTGTTGGAAGCATGTATAGGAGTCTGATAGTAATAAGATCAGATGCATGGGTTGTTGAAGGATGGGTGGAAGGTGAAAGAATGCCTGCCTGGGTGGGCGACACAGTATGGGTGGATAGTACTAGATAGCAAGAATCAGTGGTGTTTTTGGTTCAAACTCAAAGCCAAGGCAAGGAAGGAAGGAGCAGAAGCATGGGTGTTTGTTGGTGAAACCAACTAAGGTTTGTTAAGAGATATATACAAAAGGATAGACGTTTACTTTAATGGATGTATGCCTGGATGTACTATCACCAAGAGACAGTATAGGTGGAAAGTGTCACTGGAGATTCTTACTTTGAAGAAAATGTAACAGAAACTGCGCGACAGTAGCAAAGCCTAGAGGAATCAAGGTAGTATTATGAGCATACAGTACACTTGCAGTAGTTTGCAAGCACGTCATATATTATCAAGCGGAAACCCCTTCCTCCCACTCTGGGGACCACTCCCTACCTATTATTATTAATGTATTTTCGATTGGGGCAGCCAGCCTGCAAAGGGTGGCCTATCTGTTGTTTAATGTTTATGTATATTGGTTACACAAGCAATGAAAGCAAAGTACCCTCTGCAGTAGCGGTCGGTGGTGGGATTGTTGGCGGGCGGCGACATGGGGAGGGGACGGGTGGGTGGCACTGGCGAGTAAACTGTGTATTACTGTTACGGCCAAATACAGGTAATCAACATAAAAATAAATAAAACTATTTTCAAGGTGCGCACTGCACCGCCGAATGCGATGCAGTGTGTGCTACTGTGTGCAGCAATGTTTTTTTTTTTATGTATTCTTTAATTACCTGTGAATGTCCTTAATCCATCGTTTACTATCCCCACCCTGCACCTTCCCACGTCACCGACCGGCAGCACTCCCACCACCGACCGCTACCGACCTGATGTCGTATATCGTATTAGCACTAGCAGCATCTATAATATGAATATAAGCAATGATCGTTGGATCCGATAAATAAATAATCAGCCTTTTTGTAGTACCCATGGTAGGGTGTAAGTGAAATTGTGCATGCCATTTGCCCTCATGTAACAGAGTATGACCAGTGCCAACGGCCGTAAGGCGTCAGACAAAAAGATGAGCTTCCCCACCTGCAGACAGTAGTAGTAAATAAAAGTAACGTGAGTCTGCATCATCATGTGGCTCATATCTGTTTCTCTTGGGTGCAAGCTTAGCTGATGGACCTGGCATGCCGCCTACAACAAGGTTATGTAATTGGGCTAAACTACAGATAAGAACAGCACGACTGGTGTACCGCAGTACATACATAGTACGATTATATTTATAAATAATGTCTGAAACGGTCACAAATGTTAGAGTCCAAGGAAGTAGGATTAGAGATACTTACCCCAGCACCAAATCCCAAATGTTATGAACTGTGCTTGCTAGTGATACTGTGACACTATGTGTTGGCTCCAACATGTTCTTTTTCTTTTTTGATATAGATGATACTCCTTCCAATAAACCATCAAGGAAGGAGTTGGCCGCTAGGGCCCGGCGCCGGAAACTGGAGGCCATCTGCGAGCATTATCGCCGGCTGGTGGCTCAGGAGGAGGAGGAGGCGGCTGAAGCTGCAGCCTCCTCCAATGCCCCGGGCCCCAGTCAGGCCCGGCCTCCACTTTCACGGCGCCGTGGTCCGGCATTTGCCCGCCGCCGCGCCTCGATTTCCAGCACTGCTGCCCCCCACCCTGGAAGCAACTTTAGGGCATTTCGCCGCCAGCTGCTCCGCCGGATGGCCCGCTGGGAGGAGAACATGGAGGAGCGGGTCAAGATCCTGGTGGACAAACACCTTAAGGCCCGCCGACAATAGAGGACCTCGTCGTTTGCCCCTTTTTTAATTCCTTTTGTTGGTGGGTGGGTTTGTGGGCGTTGGGGATTTCAACGGACATTGGGACTTTGGACTTTCGTTTTGTTGGGGTTAGGGAGGGGGGTGGGTTAGGTCAGAGCGGGATAGTTTATTTTTGTTAGGGGATATTAAAAATATACTTACTATTTATTTATATGATGTTAATGTTTTTTGTGGTGGGTTACAGTTTTCCGAATTCAATGTAAGTTACATGGTTGTTTACTTTGTTTCCGTGCTGCTGCATGCCCACAGCCAGTGTTTGATTTAAAAGATCTGCCGATTTTGTAACACACAAACCGATAGATGCAGTACCCCTCACTGAGTTATTTTTAATTGTCATAGTACTGTCAGTCTCTCCTCCTAGTCCATACCTCCCACCAAACTTATCTTACCTGTGATTGATGATGAAGTTCGGCACACTGATGGCTGCATGGTTGGTTTCCCAAATTGACGGAGTAGATGCCATTATAGTGGTGGTAGTAGTAGACACTGGCAATAGCGTTTGAAAAAAGAAAGAGAAAGTCACTTGACTGAGACTCAGGGAGGAGGAGTGGAACAGAACACAAAGTAAACTACAGCATGGGTGGTCAAGCAGAAGAAGATCCTTGCCCTGCCTTAGTTGAAATTCAATTAGTGTTGCTTTCACCACATCTGCCCCAGCAAGCGTGTGATCAATTGGTGTACATAGTCATCACATCACACCTCAATATAAATCACACAGCCCGGGGGAAGAGGGTTAGGGATTGATGATTGGATGGGAAGTGGGGTTTTGGGAAAGGTTTGAGAAAGAAAAACAGACAATATGCATGGACACAACAAAAGTAAAACACAATCTTGTAAGACGACCATGATCCATTATCAAAGAAATCAAAGTATGAAGTGAGAGAAAGCAAATGCATGCATGCTGAGGAGGATAACTTGATGGTTAATGAGATAATGAGTTGTACTATAACTACTATGACCCAATGAGACAGTACAGTCAGGGACGAAATTGAAATTTGCCTTGCCTGTCTGACGCCCTCAGAGCTCAGACCGAACCCAATTACCTGCTCTACCGGGCTTACTTTCATTTTTCAAGCTAGCTAAGGAAACTAAAAAAAAGTTGGATCAATTAACAAACAAACCACAACACACAGTCGTAATGATTAAAGAGAAAAAAGCAAGCAAATAAATGTAAAGACGAATGATGATACTAAAGTTACTGTATTATCCTGGTCCAAATGAGGAGTTGCCTCATTCTCGTCATTCTTCTTGGTCCTCCCTTCCATGGACACTCCGCACATCAATCTTGGGTATCACTGCCTGCCTGATGCGTATTGGTAAGGTACGTGTGAGTCGTTTCTCCCACTGTAGCACAGGGTAAAGGACCGGCCGGCCTGTAAGTGTAGATGGAAAAACAAACGGGGTATTGAAAAATTACAGCCTTTACAACAATAAACTCAATTACAGTGGAGTGCAAGACAACACTCTGGAGAGAACACTTTCAGACTGAGGCAGCTTGGATAGGCTACATAGTGTGTCTACTCTACAGCAAGCATTAAGGTACAACAACAACGGGACAGGATTCAGGAGCCAGCACAGCCACAGAACAGGAGAACCGCGGCACAGGCCAGGCACCCTACCCCTTACTTACATTTTGACCGAGCCAGAGAAATGTCAAATGCACTGCAGCAACCTAGAATTTTCCCAATGAAGTGACTAAATCAATGCGCCACTGTCCGTCATACCACTACACTCTACTCCAGTCCACACCACTACACGGACATCTAGCCTAGGTCTGCTGTGGTTCTTGTTCAAACTTTTTACCTTTTATGTCAGCCCATGAAACGCCGTTATTCCATAAATTTTCTCCAATCCAACTGACTGTGTGCAAAGATAGTATGCTCAGCATCCTCAATGATGGTGACCGTGTGGTACGTATTCTCCAACACCAACTCAGTCTGTAGTGACTGATTAAGTTTATAATATATTCCATATTACCAAATTGCAACGGATATTGGCCGGCACCTGCAGTGGTAGGAGTACAATGTGGTCATTATTAAACAGCAAGGAAACATTAACTGTCACCACACCTGAGTCACTTGTACTTTGTCGATAAACTAGTATAGTTCTACTTCATGGCATGCACACTTCTTCGTAGTCAGCCAGCATCCAATGCAATGCATGCCACCATCATTCACAATAATCACTCATTACCTGTCTTGGTGTTCTCTTTGGCTGTCTGATCTGATGCCTGCCTAGCCTTCTGCCAGTCAGTGATGAGTTTCTTTCGGATTGGAAACAAAATGGAATATAGGTGGAGTCACGTTTCACTTCTTATGGAGGGACTGTTAGAGGCAACATGTATTGTACTATTCTCCATCTCCATCCAATGTCTGACTTGCTTGAAATGTACTTAGGGAGAGTAAGGAACATGGAGCAGGACCCTGAGGAGTGGAGTGGACAGTTATGCACAGACGTGCAACTCCAATAGGGAAATAAAAAAAGGAGACTGTTGATGGCTTTGTTGTGAATGTAGATTTTGAACCAGAAAAACAGATACACACAGTCACACACAAATAAAGGAAGGGAGAACAATTTGAAAGCCTAGTTGTCAGGGAAGAGGAGCTCGTCCTCAAACTCTGGTGGTTCGGACAGCAGTACGTCTAACAATCCACTACTTATGTCATCAAAGTCACTCTCCTCTTCCTCCTGTGATTCACGTATTTTGTACTCCGGTGGTATAAAGTGTTGATTCATTTTGATCATGGTTAACCTCTCAACACTTTTGGGCGAGAGACTGGTCCTTTTGACAGTAACAATGGCACCAGCAGCACTGAAAACACGCTCTGAAGAGACACTTGCAACAGGGCAAGCCACATACTTTATCGCCAGCCTGCTGAGCACTGGCCATTGGCTTCTTTTCCCATACCAATACACCAATGGGCTTTGCTCCATGTAGACCTCTGTTGTGTCATCTAGATAGGCCTGAACCATCCGCTCAATGTTCAGGGGTGCTCCGATTTCCTGGGCCTCTTTTGCCTTTGCATCAGTCATTGATGTGCAATACCCTTTCCGTAGAAACCAATCACCTGCCGTTTTTGGAAATGTGCCTGATGATCCTGTTGGTGCTGTTGATGTTATTGCTGCTGGCAGTGTTGACTGCTGGGAGGCAAACGCACTGCTCTTGGCTTCTGAAGTAGAACTTCGTTCTGGGTGCCCTGCAGTACTTTTTCTGCCCTGGAGGGGCGGGCCTTTAATGAAGATCCTTTCGTTTTCAAACTCAGTGGCTTCCTCAGCTATCAAAGTTTTGTACTGGGCAACATTCACTTCTGAAAAAGGAATGACTTCATTACTGCGCAGCAATAATTTGTAACGTGGATCCAAAATTGAGGCAGTAATGTAATGTGGATCTGACAGAATGTTATTTTGAATCCTTGTATTGTGAGATAAGCGAGTGGATAAGGTGTCTGCCAAAGAATGTGCTTCTACTTTGTCATCCACATCTGCGTACATTTCTGCCACATCCTTCAGCTGTTGCTCTAGCATGTACAACAATGGGATAGCTTGGCCCATAGTACAGTCCTCCCGGCTCACTTCACGGGTGAAGACCTCAAAAGGAAGTAGCATCTCTGTCAGGCTTTTGACAAGGTCCCATTGGGTCATCTCAACTCTCATGCCTTTCACTGTAGGATCCCCTGACCTTTTCATGACATAAGCATTAAGTGGTATGTACTGCTCAAACAGACGCTCAAGCATGTAATACGTTGAGTTCCAACGTGTTGGCACCTCTTGGATGAGTGCTTTGACTGGCATTTTATGCTCACGTTGAATCACCCTCAGCTCCTTCCGGGCTTTAAAAGAATGGTTGAAATGTGTGCATATTCTTCTGCAGGTGGTCAGTAAGCTGCTGACTTTGCTTTCATTTTTCAGAAAGTCTTGCACAACAATGTTAATGCAGTGTGCCAAACATGGCACCCTGAAATACCCACCATCTTTCATGGCCCGAACTACATTACTGCCATTGTCCGTGGCAACAAAACCAATGGTAAGACCTCTTGGTCGCAGCCACTCCAACACCTTGCTGTTAAACTCATCCAAAATGTTAGCAGCAGTATGAGATTTCTCCATTGCAAACATGGCTACAGTTGCATGTTTGCGAGTGTCTTTAAAAATCTCAGCGGTGTCAACAACGCCGTCAGATATCTTATCTTTAACACCCGAAAAAGAGACCCAGTGTGCAGTGATGCACATGTAATCAGTGGCTTGGCAACTGGTCCACATGTCTGTTGTCAGGTGTATACTCTGAACAGCACTCTGTTTTAAGGCTTTTCCAAGCAATTCCAGCACGTCGTGATGTAGTGCTGGAACAGCAACTCTTGCAAAATAGTAGCGGCTGGGAACTTTCCATTTTGGGCAGATGGTGGTCACAAACTCAAGAAAACCCACCCCTTCAACAAAAGAAAAAGGGAGAAGGTCCAGTGCTAACATTTTTGCCAGCTTAGCATTGTACAAACGTGCTATTGGGTGATTGCGTTCGTACTGCCCCTCCGGCCTACTAAACATGCTAAGAATGGTAGGCTGCATGGTATTCCTTCCTGTGGTCGACGTCGCACTCTTTGGCCCAGCAGTACTCCTTGGTGTCTCAGGCTGGCTCTTACTCTTGTGCCAATGAGATGTGGCTGAGGATGTGGGCGTTACCACTGCAGTGCTGGGGACAGGGCTACTTTGTGTACCACTAGCACAGAGAATGTCTCCCTCTTCTTCCTGTTCCACCGTGAGCGGACTTTCTACTCGTTTATGCCCAACAGCAATGGTTCCAGTTTTGATGAGCCTAAGGTGCTCCTCCCACTGGATTGCGTGGTGTTTTTTCAGATGGGTCATTTGGCCTCCGGTACCATAGTTTGTACCAAGCTTTCCACGGCTAACAGAGGAATGACAAACGGAGCATACAGCAATGTTCTCCTCCTTTGGGCTAACCGTAAAGTAGTCCCACACTGGGGAGCTTAACTTTTGTCTCCTGCTGGAGGTGCCACTCCCACTTCCAATGCCGGATGAACTGGAGGGTGTGTGTTGAATTTGACTCTGTGCAGGACCACTACCTACTTCTGCTGAGGTGGTGCTTGTTGTGCTGGATGTAGGACGCTGCCGGCCCTTTGCTAATGTAAATATGGAAGCTGGAGGTCGTGTTGGTGTTACCTGTGTTGGAGGTATGCGTGCTACATCCCTCGCATCCATTTTGGATAATGTAAAAATGTTGCTCTCCATCTCCTCAGGCCCGGGAGTGATGTTTGTGATGACTGGCTCATCATCATCATCATCATCAACCTGCTCTTCTACATCAACATCCATAAGTGTAAGGCTTTCTGTAACCTTCCTTTTGCCATGCCTGCTCTTGTGATGTGTTTCCCTCTCAGACTCTGTTTGTGGCTTCCAAGTGACATCTAGATCATCAGAAGGGGGGCTTGGTGAAGAACTTGATGTACTAACCCTCCTTTTCCTTGCTGGGGATTTAAAAGCCAATGCAACTTCTAAAGGAGTGGCTTCCTCTTCTTCCTCTGCATGAGGCTCAATTTCCTGAACTGCCCCTACTTCAGGAGGAACAGCTACTATTGCGGGCGGTAGCTGCGGCTGTTGACCACTTATCTGCTGTGTTGATGATGTTCCCTCCTGCGTTGATTGTGTACTACTTTGAGATAGCGATAAGTTTAGTTCAGGCTCAGCATCACTGCTTTCTACCATAAGGCTGGCTACCTCTTCCACACTCATCTGCTTGGGCATGGGTTGGTGGGTTGGGCCCACTGATGTGGAGGTGCTGCCCCCAGCTTGCCCCCCCGACACCGCTGCTGCAGGCCTCATTTTTAAAAACCAAAAAAGGTTTTGGGAGGCACACCAGACTTAAGTGACACTTCCTTCTTCTTCTGTTCCTTCTTCTCCATGGCAACTTTCTTGGTACCGGAGGACCTGCTACCTGCTTTCTTTGGGGGCATCTTCAACAGATGTCAAAACAGCACTCAGTTGCACAAGTTGCAGAGATGCCTGGTCAGGTCACTGACACGTCACGTTGTGTACACTACAGCAGCAGGACGTCGGTCTGGCACCACAACAGTGGATGATGATGACACACCTCTGTCTTTTGTGCACCTAAAAGCAAAAAAGCCAGAAGAACATCAGTCAAAAGATCCATAATATAATATATAATTTATTAGTGTCTCGTGGGTGGTCATCACAATTATTAAATTTCATGCAGTCAGTGAACAACATCAACAGTATAGCCAGCCATTAAGAGACTGACAAGGCCAGGGATCCTGTTGTATTTGTACTGTGTAGTGTACACTTAGGAAGAAGAATAGCAAGGAAAAAAAACCCGCCGTGATGATTGCTGAGTTGTACCCCTGGGCCTACTGTACGACTAGGCCACAAGTTTGGACGCCTATGGCAAAGGCACAATGCATGCCTTCCTAAAATGGCCGCCACACACATGCTCAGCCCCCCCACCACAATAACACACAAAAAGTGATTGGAAAGGACAGGAAGAGGAAGTTGTAGTGTCTGTGGAACTTAATCCCTCTCATAAAAATGTTTTCCAGACAAATAACAGCTTCTCCCTGCTCCAAACCTACAGCTCAATGACAGCCTGAGGAGTTTTTTGTGCAGAAATGCACAAAAAAGCGTTTTCGAGAAGGGTCTATGTTGCTCGCGAGATATTTTTTGCCAGATTGCAAAAGCTGCGTGTTCGGGATCGCGAACTGTACAAAAAGGCTTTCTCGCGTGCGCGAACACGCATATTGCGAGCGCAAAAATGACGAAAACTGTAAGTCCGCGTTGTCGCGCTGTGCAGAGTTACCGAAAGTTCGCGAGCTGAATCCCTTGCCTTAAATGCAGGCCAAAATAGCCCAATTTGTTTAGCACACACCCAAAAAATGCTATTGCACCCCAAACACACCTTTTGCAACAAAATCCAAAGCCATCCATGGAGTAAAGGAAAATCACCAGACAACACCAACTGTACATTTAAAATCACGCACCACAGCTTGGAGGCTGACTACCTCTGGGCCTAGTGGAAGACTACTAGGCCACAAGCTTGGAACCGGATGGCAAAAGGAAGCACACTGCTTGGATGGCTTCACAAAATGGCCGCCACACACCCACAACAACCACAAGAAATGGGAGACAGTCAATGGACGCCTATGGCAAAGGCACAATGCATGCCTTCCTAAAATGGCCGTTCGCGAGCTGAATCCCTTGCCTTACATGCAGGCCAAAATAGCCCAATTTGTTTAGCACACACCCAAAAAATGCTATTGCACCCCAAACACACCTTTTGCAACAAAATCCAAAGCCATCCATGGAGTAAAGGAAAATCACCAGACAACACCAACTGTACATTTAAAATCACGCACCACAGCTTGGAGGCTGACTACCTCTGGGCCTAGTGGAAGACTACTAGGCCACAAGCTTGGAACCGGATGGCAAAAGCAAGCACACTGCTTGGATGGCTTCACAAAATGGCCGCCACACACCCACAACAACCACAAGAAATGGGAGACAGTCAATGGACGCCTATGGCAAAGGCACAATGCATGCCTTCCTAAAATGGCCGCCACACACATGCTCAGCCCCCCCACCACAATAACACACAAAAAGTGATTGGAAAGGACAGGAAGAGGAAGTTGTAGTGTCTGTGGAACTTAATCCCTCTCATAAAAATGTTTTCCAGACAAATACAGCTTCTCCCTGCTCCAAACCTACAGCTCAATGACAGCCTGAGGAGTTTTTTGTGCAGAAATGCACAAAAAAGCGTTTTCGAGAAGGGTCTATGTTGCTCGCGAGATATTGTTTGCCAGATTGCAAAAGCTGCGTGTTCGGGATCGCGAACTGTACAAAAAGGCTTTCTCGCGTGCGCGAACACGCATATTGCGAGCGCAAAAATGACGAAAACTGTAAGTCCGCGTTGTCGCGCTGTGCAGAGTTACCGAAAGTTCGCGAGCTGAATCCCTTGCCTTAAATGCAGGCCAAAATAGCCCAATTTGTTTAGCACACACCCAAAAAATGCTATTGCACCCCAAACACACCTTTTGCAACAAAATCCAAAGCCATCCATGGAGTAAAGGAAAATCACCAGACAACACCAACTGTACATTTAAAATCACGCACCACAGCTTGGAGGCTGACTACCTCTGGGCCTAGTGGAAGACTACTAGGCCACAAGCTTGGAACCGGATGGCAAAAGGAAGCACACTGCTTGGATGGCTTCACAAAATGGCCGCCACACACCCACAACAACCACAAGAAATGGGAGACAGTCAATGGACGCCTATGGCAAAGGCACAATGCATGCCTTCCTAAAATGGCCGCCACACACATGCTCAGCCCCCCCACCACAATAACACACAAAAAGTGATTGGAAAGGACAGGAAGAGGAAGTTGTAGTGTCTGTGGAACTTAATCCCTCTCATAAAAATGTTTTCCAGACAAATAACAGCTTCTCCCTGCTCCAAACCTACAGCTCAATGACAGCCTGAGGAGTTTTTTGTGCAGAAATGCACAAAAAAGCGTTTTCGAGAAGGGTCTATGTTGCTCGCGAGATATTGTTTGCCAGATTGCAAAAGCTGCGTGTTCGGGATCGCGAACTGTACAAAAAGGCTTTCTCGCGTGCGCGAACACGCATATTGCGAGCGCAAAAATGACGAAAACTGTAAGTCCGCGTTGTCGCGCTGTGCAGAGTTACCGAAAGTTCGCGAGCTGAATCCCTTGCCTTAAATGCAGGCCAAAATAGCCCAATTTGTTTAGCACACACCCAAAAAATGCTATTGCACCCCAAACACACCTTTTGCAACAAAATCCAAAGCCATCCATGGAGTAAAGGAAAATCACCAGACAACACCAACTGTACATTTAAAATCACGCACCACAGCTTGGAGGCTGACTACCTCTGGGCCTAGTGGAAGACTACTAGGCCACAAGCACACACATCCAACAAAGGTAAATCACACACACACACCAACAGTGAAATACACCACAGCCACGTTTAGCATTTCAATCCTATGCCATCCATGCCCTACATGATGTAGAAATTCTACAGACACCACAAAACATGGACCCATGGGTACCCTACTGGCTGAAATTGCAGAGAAAAACAACTAGGCCCATATTGAAAGTAGTACAGGCCACCCACCACAACAATAATTTTTAAAAACAATAAAAATCCCAGAAAAATGTAGGTACAAACAAGCCCCAATGAAACAAAAACACCAATTCTCCAACTTACTTGTCGTAAATTAAATCTCAAATCAAAAATTCCTCAAATAAATCCAAAAAAATGGTGTGATGCAGCAGACAGACACAAAAAGTGATCCTTCCAGCTCCAAATCCAAATGAAAGTGAACAACACATGCACAAAGCACGTGGGAGGAGCCTGCTGGACAGGAACAGGAAGTTGTAGTGTCAGGGGCACTTCCTTCCTCTTGAAAAAAAAGTGTTAAAAAAATTAAAGGACTCTTTCTTACACAAAGACTACAGCAAGATCACAATCTGAGGAGTTTTCTGAGCAAAATGATCATTTTAGAGAAGGTTTTATGAAGCTCGCGAGATATTCTTTGCCAGATTGCAGTTTTTCCATGTTCGGGATCGCGATCTTACCAAAACAGCCGCCGGAAGTCAGTTCGCGCGCACCAATGACGTGTTCGGGGGCGCACACTCTCGCGGGCTTGGGCAGCCATAGTACAAATCTCGTGGCGCTCGCAAACAGACAGAAAAGCAAGTTGGCGATCGCAGAATCAAGGTAAGACATTACCGCGCGCGCGAGAATGAATATTGAGCGCGCGAGGAAGCAAATTTACTACGCTACGCGCTAGATTGCGTAGCAATCTGCAACTTCGCGCTCTACGCGAAGCGCGAAGTTACCAAAACTTCGCAAGCTCCGCGAACGGAGGGTAGTTCAACGCCCAGGCTTAATTTTTATATCTGGGGGACACGATGGAACCATGACCCCTCCTGATCTCCTGCTTGGCTGCCAACACTTCAAACCAGGAAGTGCTGGAAGCCATCATGAGACTCGGTTGAACCAAGTCACTGAAAACACATTTTTAAAAAAAGGAGGCAGTGTGTAAACATGCTGACACCTAGGCCTCTTGGGGGGGGGCAGAGGACCCTGCAGGGCCCCAAAAACATTTTTTTAAATGTTTTGCAGGAGTCATGCTGGATCTGCGAATCGCACCAAAAATTATTTTGAGAAGCGAAACACTTCATTTCTCATCAGCCCCGGGGTGGGCCAGGTCCCAGTGGCATGTACAAAATAGGTAGGAAGGGGGCGTATGAAGCTCATTTCAGTTTCACTTTCAATGTAAGGACGTCAGCAGAGGGATTTCCTAATCGTGTGCAGAGGATGGAATGGTTATGTACTCAGCACACAACCACCATGGTTGAGGACAGAACCATTACATCCTCAGCATGGAAACATTTAAACAGGTCTCAGGCCTGCCATTGCAGCCCGTGTGTGCAGCTTTAAACTGTTGTTTTCACCTGGCAAACTAAACATTTTGCCTGGCCCAAAGCTTCCTTTTTGATGCATAAAAGTCCCCCCTAGGTTAGGCCATGGACAGCCCAGAGTGCAGGGTGCAATTTATTTAAAATGTAGAACATGTAATTATAAGTTTTACATGTCCTGGTAGTGAAAAACTCTTAGATTTGTTTTTCACCACGGCAATGCCTACCTCTCCCATAGGATAACATTGGAGTTACCTTAATATATTTATTAAGCTGTAATTTCAAAATGGGAACAGGTAATCAGTTCATGTCTGGCAACTATGACATTGCAATGAAAAATCCTACCTCATGGTAAAGTCGTATTTTAAATTACAAATTTCCTGTCTTAGCCATTTTGCGCCTGCAGCCTGTCCTAGGTCATGGACATGACGGGATGTAGCTGACAGTTGTGCATTGTGTATTGCTCCTCGACAGCCAAACACAATAGAAAGCTTAGGCTGTTTGGATGGGCCATCACTTGCAGGATGGGAGGGAGGAGATGGCTCCAGCCCTAGATACACTTGAATAGAATGTGTCCTACCTCCACACAAAGTACTTTATTCCACCTGTAGTTAGTCTGGAGACAGGGCATGGAAGGTGGGATGTCTGAGGACATCAAAGGGAAACATCTAGAAGCTTCTTTCCATCTTTAAAGGCACACTGGGTATGAGTACTGGAACTCAGATATCAACTCTTCAGTACACTTCTGTGCCTGTGGATACTCAGCCAGGAAGACCTACTGCTGTGCTGTTGAAAGGACTCCCATTCTGATGGGCTGCTGCTCTGAGGGACTGCTACTCTGATGTGTTGATCTGCTGCCTTCTGCCCAATTGCCTGGATGAGAAGGACTGGACCTGCATTTCTTCAAACCAGGACCCAGAGTGACTCCAAAGGCTAGTTGGCTGGCTTCCTAATCTGAAGCTTCAGGATCACAACAGGCTTCCAACAACCTTGTACCTGCACCTGGACTCTACCATCTGTGAGTCTATCCTGCCAATCAAGGACCCTTGGAAGTGGGCCTAAGGTGTGCTGCCAGCCTCTGTGGATCCAGCGGAAACAACGCACCCCCTCTGCTGGCAGTGGAACCCCGATCATAACCAACGCATTGCCACTGGTGCGTGGATCGGAACCATCACAAAGACCAGCATCGCATAGTAGCCCTTAGCTGTAGGATGCATCCGCAGCGCAGGCCCTCGCATCCCTCATCATAGCAGCCTCGACAACGACACAGGACCTTGCACCACAGATTCACTGCATCTCAGAACCAACGCATCGATTCGACTGTGTGACCTGTCTTAAACGCAGAGCCTCGCAACACTCCACAAACAAGGATTTAAGGTAGTCTGCTCAGTGGGCCTAACTGACAAAGTACAGAAGATTTTTGAGAAACATTGAAGCTTTTTGAGAAACAATAACATTATTGAGGAGGATTTGAACAACATACCTCAAATAACCTATTGTAAAGCTATATCATTGAACAAATACTTGCTATAGTTCGATCTCCAAACTTAAAAAGGGAAATGCGAGCTGATCACGAAAGAAGGTTTGTTTAAATGTTTCAAATTTGAGGCCTGTGGCCTGTGAGAGAAGCAAGAATGTGACAAAAGTAGATGTACTTAATCACAAGGGAAAGATGACTATTAGAAAATTCATAATATGTAAATCAGATTATACAATCAATGTACTGGCATGCCCGTGTGGAAAATGTTATGTTGGAAGAACCATCTTCCCAGTAAGATAAATAATGTCGGAAAACATGAGAGCTGCAAAGAATTCAGATAAACCTTTTCCAAGTCATTGGAAGGATTTTCATGAGTGACAGTGACCTCTTACAATTTTGTGGAATCGATAGAGCACTGAATTATCCCTTAGAAAGAGAAAGGATTACACATTTGAGGAGATTAGGATCAGTGTAGGTCATATCTCCAAACCAAAAGTGCCACAGCGTTGAATATGGATGAAGCATTGACAGTGCATTTTAGCCTAACAAGTAAAAGGCCTCCCTTCTCATTATGTAGGATTCTGAGATTGTTGCTAAGAGTATTTGTCAACATGATATTACATTGGAAGAAATTCTTGTCTTGGAGCATATAATAATGGATTTAAATTATTTTTTAGCTTCACAGTGCCCCAAGAGGATATCTAGTGGTGAAAATGACTCTTAGATTGGGATATCTGCTCACTCAGGCTATACTAAGACTATATAGAACTTGTGATGAAAGTGTAGAGCAAAATGCACATTTAATGTTTTGTCCACTGGGGCTATGGAACCTGAACTACCATGAATTGATGAATGTATATATATGGTGTAAGTTAAAAATGTAACCTTAATTAAATTAGATCTGAAAAAATGAAATTTTACTTAAATTAAAGCTGAAAAACATTACCCATGCAATACGACGAAGAGAGATTTTGAATGTATTAATATACAAACAATGCCCTTTTACTCTTAAAGTGCTGCATAAATTACACACAAAAAACAATAGGGAATTCTGCATAGTTCCCATGTTTTAGATAAGGAGCTGCACATTTATATAGAGCACTCTACTTCACCACCAACAGTTTTGAACTGCTCCCCTCAAACATCTGTTTTTCTAGCAGAGTTTATAATAACTGGATTAAAACAGTGCCATCTACACTGAGCTAAAAAACTGACAAAGACTTTTTACCATTTTTACAGCAAAGCTTTTAAGCATAGGATTAGCGAGTGCTATAGTGATATCCGCAACGAGATGCAAAATTACAAAAGTATTGCAAATAGTAAATATTCTAAATATTTACTCTTACCAGGCACAGTATTACAACTTTAAATTAATAAAATACCATTCAACTTAACCTAGAATGCAAAGAACTAGTTTATTTTTTGGCACACTGAGTCCTTCAGCGTGGCATGGCAAAGAGCTGAAACCAGTGAAGATCCCTCAAAGTCAAATTTATCATTGTCCTGCTCCTGATGAAGCCTTTAGTTCTGGCATCAAGACCTTGTGGTGTGACAAAGCAGGATTTTAAAGCCATGGAAAAGTTGCTTTGCCACTGAGGTAGAATTTCCACCTTGCCCCAGTCCAAGGTTTTACCTTCAGACTTAATCACTTTTCTGTCTTCAGAAATCCCTGCACGATAAGGCTGGAAGTTATTGCCAGACAGAGCTACAAATGGCCGGATAGATTCATCACAATCGTTTTTCTTCATGAAAAAAGTTGTTAGCACGATAAACTGAGATAACAGCCTTCCCTGGGAAGCCTCTGCACCTTGTCCCAATTTTTCAGAGGTGGAAAAAATTACTATGATCCATATTTCTTCAGCTGCAGGGGAAAGTTCCTCCTGGCTCCTCCTGCAGCCCTCATGTCCCAAGCAAGCTTCTAGCCACCAGGTCTGTCTCCAAACACAAATCCATCAGTGTTCAGTTAACAATGTTGAGCTGGACCTTCTTCAATTCAGGAATCCTGTTTTTTGTCTCCCAGTAGGAGGTAAGAGCAGACTAGCTTCTTGACCACAGGATAACAGTTCCAGTTCCCTGGTGTTTGAATGAGTCAGGAATAGTTGAGTCTTCTTTCTTCATGAGGTCAGGTAGAGTCTTCTTTCTTCAAGATGTTTCTTCCCGCGTCCAGGTAGGTATTGACAGGGGTGTTGGTGAGGTACTAGTCTTACTCTGTGCATTAGCAAGTGACTGGAGATTCCATACACCCAATCATAGCTACTTTCTGGGAGAATAACCACTACTTTTTGCGATGCTTGCTTTCTCAGTTTACTGCAAACCTTCGTAGAATTCCTAGAAGAAGATGCTGTTAGCCTTTGCAACTGTGGAAACATTGTCCCTCCATATAGTCACTTGCCTTTGCTGATGAGGCTCTTGCTCTCTATCGGGGTTAGGACTGTTTTCCCTCCAGCTGGGGCCCAGACATAAAGTCTAGGACGAGTCTGTGAATCTAGGGTTTTAGCCCCTTTTGGATCTCCACACCAAATGAATAGTCTTGGCAGCTTCCCATTGTGCTGCCCCTTTCCAACTGTCTATTCCCTGTAAAGTGCCCATTGTTAACACAATTGAAGCCCTCTTGCTGCCCGAGGCCATGCCATTGTCTTCAAAGTGGACCGTCATTCATAGCCATCAGGAGGTGTGCATTCAGTTTTTTGATCATGACAGTGAAACAAACCAGTTTTTCACAAGTGTACTCCTAGTCAACACAAAGTACACTTTTGTAAATTTACCTTTCAATTAAAATTAACAATAACCTTTCATCATTTAACATGATTTTTAAAACAGTAAATACAAACTCTTATTGATCACTATAGCATTTTCCCAATCAAAAATAGGATAATGTTTATTTCTAACTAGGTCTGTTCATAGAACAAGTAGCTTTACTGACATGGTGATAAAAAGCTTTTTGTAACTGTTTAGTGTGGTGGCACACTTTTCATAATATCTACAGGTCATCCGTTTTATCAATTAACAAACCAGCCATGTGTGTATGCTAAGCAATTTGTTTTTTTTGCTACAGGACAAAGGCACTATGCATTGCTAGGTGTTACTGCTATACTTGTAAACTGCAGACCAGCCAAAGCACAGATATGCTCTAGAGTCATACATTTTTGTTGTATACGGTTTAGTGTAAATAAATACTCATTGCAGACTACAATGACATTTAGTTTCTTGCCCATCTGCCGACCATGCTGGAAAGCTAAATGATGCTGAACCCAATGCAAAGAACATGTTTTAGGTAAACCCACAAGTGGTGTGATACTGTTTGATAGCACCCTAGAGCATGGAGTGCTAAAGCCAGCAAAACTAGACAGGAAAATAGATTGAAGTGATGCCCTTTCTTACATGGGCTACTCCAGCTGAGAGTGTGCAGAACATAACCACTACATTGGAACTTCAAATTGAAAAAGCAGAAGAACCTGTAATATTGATCACTAACTTTGTGTTCAGAATCCAACAGGACCCACCCCTCCGCCAGGAGAGTGGAGTGGACTTGTAGTCCTAATTAAATAATGGGCTAAAAGTGACTCCAAATCCCAGAATGCAAATACAAATTCTTGGACTGGATAAATTACTCACACATGGACTTAGGAAACGTGAAATTACTTCATTCATTCAGTCATAAAATCTTTATTCGACTGTAAAGCCAAAAAGCGCACAGAAGCTCATAAAATGAATACATAATAAATGCAAATACTTAGTTGAAAACATCAGTGGGTTGATAAAACGCATCAATCAGATTCAGGTAATTAATTACCAGTTCCATAAAAGTTCCTAATTTTCAAGGCTGAAGGGATAAAACAATTTACTCTATTACAAACACGCTCTGAGTGTAGCTGATAAAGAAGCATTGTGAATGCATACTCCCTGGTTTTAAAATCATTAAATAGGGTTCTTTCTCCGAGAAAAACTAAAAGTTGCAAAATATTATAAAGTGCTTGGTGCTTTGTTCAAAGACATTGCCACGTGGACAAACTGGTGGATTTTAAAACCGAGGGCCAGTCACTGGAAAAGCTGAGAGGAAGTGTAAAGTTTTCACCCTTAAACGCATTAAGTAAAATCTGTACTGATTATTTCTAACAAATAGTAAATAAAACCCAGGGCCTGAGAGATTATCAAGGCTGGATGTTCGTTCATTGTGGATTAAGTATTTTCATGTAACCTTCGTTTGGTCTCTTGGTGCGCATACAACATCCTACACTCTTAATTTGGTAGGGTCATCAATGCTTTCTTGATGTAAAAAGCTCAGGAACGCCCAAAGAAACAAAAGTTTGTTTTACACATAATAGCCATGGCTTCATTTTCACATTATCCAATGACAGACATTCATTGGTAATCAGCTTGGTGATCCCAGTTTTAAAATGTTCCCAGATTGACACCCAGGAATTACAAGGCATTCCAGCCCCATATGATCCCACAGCTATGTATTTTGAAGTATATATCTCCATTGTAGATTTAGTTGGTTTTCCCATTGTTTTAAATCTAGGTACTGCCTCAATTGAACTTCGCAGTTTTTGAGTTTTAATAGTTAGGAAATACCTCCAATCAGGGATCGATGAAAATGGTATAGCTTCTTTCGCCTAAAATTAATTATCATTGACATTATGGGGCCATCAATTGGTGACATTTTTAAAACTCACTATATGTTTCGTTTGGTATCTTATTTTATAAACTCAACTTTTGCTCGAAGGCCATGTTTTGTGGGCCTTCAGTTTTGTATTGTCATGTGTTTTAGCACAAATAATCGTCGAAAAAAGCTTTCTGGCTGTGAAAAAGTCTACCATGCATTAAGTATGTTGATACACAGTCTATTGCTGCACCTGGTTGCAGGGCTATTTGTGATTGGCACCTGTGTTAGTGGGAGAGTGTGTGTGTATGTTCATTGTGTATTTGAGGGCTGGTTTCTGGCTTGGACAAACTGGGCTAGGGCCCAGGGCGGCAGGGTTCAGAGTGGTGCATTGAACTTATCTATGTTTGGCTGTTTTTTCCATATTTCTCTTCACAATGGCACTGTGGCGAAAATAATTTGTCTGTGGAAAAAAATGATTTTGCTACGCCTAAACGTGCAAGTACAGTCTACAGGTGACTCGGTGCATAATTAAGACCCCGACCACGCCTCATCTGCATGCCATGCGCACACTTTTGACAGATAGGTTGATCTAAAGGCTTACACCCGTGCAAAGAGTGAAATGCCATTCTAGGTAGTGATTTGTGTTTGACATCTGCCTTGCACTGCATTGGATTTTCTTTAGGTCAGGGGAAGCTGTATTTTGAAGGCACGTGCAACTGTGTTTTTCCACTGGTGGACGTCCCTGCAGCCCTGTTAAACATTATTGGAACACTAGAACGAACATAAGATACTGTTTTGTATTTCACAGTACAATCTGTGCTGTATGCAAATTAATACAGTTGAATTAAGGTTCGTGTTTTTTCGAAGTCGAAAGAAAAGTGCCAGGGGAAATAGGCCCTTAATTATTCACGTTCAATTTTTCAACTTCGCAGGACGTGAGGTAGCTCGAGGCAGAGAACGCACGCGGCACTCCGAGACACGACTGCAGCCTCTTCCTGCAGCCCAGGCTGAAAAAGACTGATCCTGGAGAGAGAGGGGGATCCGGAGGGAGGAGGGGGGGGGGGGGGGAGTTGAACAAATGAAACAGGTTCAGCCAATTTGAATCGTGGACTGCCTACTGTTCATTAAGGGAACCACGTGATACTCATTTTCTCTGCAAGTGACATGACATCTTCATTTAACAATTCGCAATTTGAATGAATGTGAGTCTATTGAAGATGCCTCCTTTGGTTTCAAAACATTTCCCCACGCCATGATTTTACCCAACTTTAGAGAACCCTAGTGATGAAGGACGTGGCCTCGTCAGGGTGTTGTTAATATTGATATACATAACCCTCAGCTTTTTTTGTACTGAACTGTTGAGAATTGTGCCAGCTACTTGTTTTTCAAACCAAGGCAAGACGCTGCTAGTGCATACGCAAAAGCGAGTTTTAGGCAGACGAGTTCAAGCGCCGCTATCTGCAGAGGCATCACCCCCGTTTCAAGTGCGCTCGAGTATAAACACGCTGGGAGCTCCTGAGGAGTAATGCTGGCGCCGCCTATCGAGCGTATTGTGACTGCACGCTCACTGGACACATTTGCTGTGACGTCTTCGCGTGTTATCTGGCATCGTCCCATACCTCATGCTCGTTTGCCATTACAAACTCTAACTTGCCACTATTTAAATGAATGAAACTGGATATTTGCTAGATTTCCATATAAATCAAGGTCAGTGGCATGTTCTGCACGGCGGCCCATCGACCCCAAATTACAGTAGTGACCGTCAGGCAGACATATTTATGGCAAAGTAAGTTAACGCAGCGCAGCAAGTCACCTTCCAGCGCTTCGCGGCTTCACAGGGAAAGGGCAGAAATGCGCCGTATTTAAAACAATACGACGCATTCCTGTCCTTGTCCATGCGCCTGTGCCATTTTGGCTGCCTAGCGGCAATGCAGGTACCCTAGTACAATGGTGCAAGGGTGCCTGCGTTGCAGACAGGGGGCCTTATTTACAAGAAAGTGATCCAGCGCGGCACCGCAAGCCATTTGGCTGTGCCGCGCTGCGTCACTTTTGAAGCACAGGGGTGCCTAATATTTACAGTATGTCGCAGCCCTGTGCTTTCCCCAGCACTGGCGCACAATTGGCTGCCAAGTGTCAACGCAGACACCCATGCGCCATGGTGCAAGTGTGTCTGCGTTTTAGTGGAGATTGTTTCTATGCAGGAAGGAACAGCTTCCTGCACAAAAACTGTCATGTGAGGTGTTTTCCTCTTTCTATGTGTGCTGCATAATGCAGCACGCATAGAAAGAGGGAAAAACAAGGAGAAATATAAGTATTTCTCCTCGTTTTGCCTCCTTACGCCCCACCCCCCAGGGAGGCGCAGTTCTAGCTTAAACGAAATGTTGTAAATCTGGGAATACGGCTAAAACCATCAGTTTTGCATGGGAACGCCCACACCAACACAACCATGGCCCGCCCCTTTCATGCAAAGTTCTACGTGAAAAGGGGCTGTATTTAAAAGGCCACGAAAAGCCACGCAGCATGGCTTTAAGTGGCTTTGTAAATATAGAGCACCACGCTGTGCTGCCTGTGTGTCAAAATAAGTGACGCATAGGTGGCGCAAGAGGCTTCTAAATATGCCCCAGGATTGTTTTTGTGCAGGGAGGGACACATTTCTTCACAAAAACAATCCTGAGAGGCAAATTCCTCTTCACACATAATAAGAGGAAGTAATAAGGAGAAATAAAGATATTTCTCCTTGTTATCTCTCACTTGGGGAAGTGCAACTTTTTGGTGCATTCCCAGGTTTACCAGTTCTGGTAAATCTGTGAATGTGTCAAAAACCATAGGAGTGGCGTGGTAACACCCAAGCAACACCCATGGAAACGCCTCCCTGGCGCAGAATAAGGCAAAGCAGCGATTTGCTCTGTGTTGCTTTACTCAACATTTATGAAGCCACTCAGGGCCACACTAGGTGGCCTTGTGTGGCTTCATAAATCTCTTTTTTGTGTTGCATCGCTCTTGGACCACATTGCGTGATGCATGAGCAATGCAACAGGGCTCGTAAACATGCCCCCTAGTTTTTCAGCCAGCAGAACATGCTGGATCTGTTCTAAGCGTAGTATAATTTTTTGCTTTCAACCTAGGAATGCGGAATAATTCATTTAAACGGTGAGCCTGCACATAGTTCATCCGATTTCCTCTCTTTTTTTCTAAAATACATTTCTCCTGCCATTGACTGGTGAAATGCATCCAGGAAAAAATCCAGAAGTGCAGCTTTTTCTACACAAGTCATAATCCTTATTCTGGCAGAAACTTTAGCTTTCAATTAAAATGGGATTACCACAGCACTCGCAATCAAGCCTTAAACTCAACTGGCTAAAAAAAGAGGGCTATATTGAAAATCACACTTTCGATATATATGTAACTGAAAATTATGATTTTGTATGTACAAAAGCAATATATTTTATTTTATTGTGGACATTAATCATTATATACTCAAGTTAATGAACTTAACGTAAACTATAGGAGGGGTCGAGCAGAAGACCAGAGTAGGCCAAGGGGGAACAACTATTACATTGACAATGGACAACTCCAACAACTTAGAACACATCTGAGATGGGGCTGTGGCTTGGCACCACAAGATGGCTGCTGCTTGCTGAGTGGCTTCCTGCCAAGCCCACAAGAAATCAGAGGTTGGAACTGAACTCCTGCCTAATCCGATACCTCACTGGATCTCTCCTAGTTGGAGTGGCTTCATTGGCGTGGCCTTTCCAGGTCCTCAGAGCCGATCCCGGGGCATTGCCCTTATGTCACAATATAGGCCTGATGTTGAGTTATGAGGGCAGAGGGTCACAATGACCTTCTGAGGCCAAAGCTGCATACTACTGAACACCCGCTCAGTCCACAAACACGCCGTCGAACTCTGGGACCTACTCGACTCCACCGGCCCAGACGTCGCCTTCCTGATGGAGACCTGGATGAACACCTCCTCAGTGCCTGACATAGCCATAGCCATCCCGGGCGGCTACAAGATCACTCGCAGGGACTGTAACAACAACAAACCAGGAGGAGGAATCACCATCATCCACAGGAACACCATCAGAGTCTCAACCAACACCGAGGACTCCCTCAGCATGGCCGAACACCTACACTTCCAGATCTACATCAATCACAACACCACACTCAGAGGAACCCTCGTCTACCGACCCCTTGGCCCCCGTCCACAATTCAGCGAATCCATCGCCGACCTCATCAGCACACACACCCTCACCTCCACAGACTACATCCTCCTCGGGGACCTGAACTTCCACCTCGAGAACGCCAACGACAGTAACACCACAACCCTGATCGCCAACCTCGGACTCAAATAGCTTGTCACGGCACCCACCCACTCCGCCGGACACATGCTTGACCACATCTTCTCCATCAGCGATCACGTCACCTTCAGCAACACCACAGAACTCCACTGGACCGACCACCACTGCATCTATTTTTCCTTCGAGAAACACACCGCGCACAACCAACCACAACGGATCCCACACCGTAGCTGGAAAAAAGTCACGAAGACCAGCTCATCTCCACTCTCGCCCGAAACCTTCCACCGAGCCCTCTGAGACCGAGGCAGCAGCCCACAACTTCAGAAAATGGATCGACGACTGCGCCAACACCCACGCCCCGATCAGGAAACACTGCAACAAGCGCACCAACACAAGAGCCGTCTGGTTCAACGCCGACCTCAAGAACTCCAAGCACACCTGCCGAAGACTCGAGAAGCGGTGGTGCAACAACCAGACACCAGACAACCAAAAATGCCAGACGCAAACACCACCAACTCATCCGATCCGCCAAAAGAACCTACTTCAAGGAACGCATCTACAACAATGGTCACAACAGCAAAGAGCTCTTCAACATCGTGAAAGAACTCGCCTCCCCCAGCTCCAGCTCCAGCGACATCCCACTGTTGCAAGAACTCTGCGACACCCTGGCCACCTTCTTTCACTGCAAGATCACAGACATCCACAGCAGCTTCGACACCCAGACGCCAACAACAGATGCCGACACACCCGAATCAACACCTACCAAACACAGCAACCTCCTGCTCTCCTGGAACCACGTCAACGACGAAGACACCACCAAAATCATGAACACCATCCACTCCGGCTCACACTCCGACCCCTGCCCCCACCACATCTTCAACAAGGCAAGCTCCATCATCACACCCCAACTCTGAAAAATCATCAACAGCTCCTTCGAGACCGCCACCTTCCCGGAAAGCTGGAAATACGCAGAGATCAACGCCCTACTTAAGAAAACCAAGGCAGACCCAAAGGACCTCACGAACTTCCGACCCATCTCCCTGCTCCCGTTCCCAGCAAAAGTAATTGAAAAGATGGCCGACAGACAACTGACCCGCTTCCTGGAGGAGAACAACATCCTGGACCACTCCCAATCCAGATTCCACAGCAACCACAGCACCAAAACTGCCCTCATCGCCGCCACTGACGACATCAGAGCCATACTGGACAACGGCGAAACCACGGCCCTTATCCTCCTGAACCTCTCAGCCGCCTTCGACACCGTCTGACACCACACCCTGTTAAATGGTAGAGGCAGTTTCAATCGATAACCTTTCAAGTATTTGCCCGGCGGTAATCGCCTCTCATACCACTCGATAATTTACCAATGAAAGAGGCAGGCGCCGGAGACTGGAAGGCAGGAAACAAAGTTTTATTCCGTCGGAGCAGAACACATCAGATCAGATAGCAAGGTATCGTCACGAGGTGCTCTAACTGCATCTCTGAGACCTGGTCTCTTATACACAGGTTTATTGCTTTATTACATATGGTACATTCTTGTTGAGGCTTTGATGTACGGGAAGACATTCCTTGGAACCCCCACTTCAAGCTCGTTCCCACACATATCTACAGTAGAAGTCCCCACCCCACCCACAGTAGGAGAGGGCTATCACGCAGCTGGATATTCCGCCAATTCCCGGGGGTGTGTGCAACCGGCCGGGTCTCAGGGGGTAGGGGCTTTGATCTACTGTAATCCCTTTGATGTGGGGTGTTTCCCTTACAGTAGGGGCAATAAACTGCATCCGCAGGGCTAGGTGATGGCCTGGGACCAGTTCGGACAATGGGGCGCAGGGGAAGGGGGGTTATCAAAGGAGAGGCACGACCATGTATGGGATGCCGGTCGGATGTGGTTCCGTAGCAGGGTCGCGCAGAAAGAGAGGGTTTACGGCCTGTATGAGAGAGCGGGGGTGGCCGGCGCGCGGGGGATGCTCGCAGCGCCAGGGGGAAGCGCTGGCGATCGAGAATGAGCGGGGAGAGAGTGGGGTGCCTAAAAATGGCGGCCGTGCATTCGCTGTGCGTGGCGCTGGGGAGAGGCAAGATGGCGCAGATAATGTTCAGTTTGCAAGCTAAATTTCCACAGTCCTCCCTTTTAACATATCTCGCCAGCTTGCCTGGCCGTCATTTATCTTCGTTAACCTTCAGCTATAATATCGTTAATGTCTTTCGTACATTCCTTAAAGATACAGAGTTTTTAGGGCAGGCAGGAGTAATCTGACACATTTGCTTATAGTTACATACAGGTGATAAAGTAGGCGAGGAGGTAGTACATACAGAGTTACATCAGCTGTGCCGCATGTCAGGCCCAGGGACAGGAGGAGGGGAGTTTGTTTGAGCACAAATAGGATACTGTAAAGCAAACAGGATGTTTCTGGCAAAACAAGGGATATTTCATACATTACTTAAGGCCCAGACTTTGTGTGGATCGAAAATAGTCAGTATAGTCGTGTACATGGCTGGTGTTGTATGAATGTCACTATACAAAGTTACATTTTCTTAACTTCTCAGTGTACAGTCGGAAGTGATTGATGCAACATCATGAAAACTTGATAGGAAGATAGTTAATATAAAAAGATGGTTGGGAGAGGATTTTCAACTTTGACATGGGTTCTTCTTTCCAGTGTCCTTTTTTGTTTTTAAGAGCCATCACTGGTAAGCTCTTATTGTTGTTCTTCTTTCGTTGGCACTGTTGAGCACCGGCGGTGGAGCTAAGGTCCAGCTCAAATCCAATTTCTCACGTTGCAGGGTGTGACCATTCACTGTTCTCCGATCACAGCCCCGTTCCTTAACACAGTTCACCATAGGTACTTTGAGACAGGGTACCTGCTTTTTGTTCTTCTGTAGGTAAGTCAGATTCATAATCCATATAAAAGAGGGTGAGAGAGAGAAGGGTGTGACGTGCTTCGGGATGCCGAGGGAAGAAGGGGTGGAGTGGGATCGGATCAAAAAAATGTGGACCAAGGGGAGCAGAATCTTCCATCACTGGGCCCATCAATCGGGCCCGACGGGTTGAGACTTCAGGCACGCTGGTCAGTGAGCAGGGGGGCCTCGATGTAGCCCTTCGCGCTTATCATCCTGAAAATGGTGTCTCGTCTCACGCCCTTTTTGCTTCGTAGCTTCCCCCTTGGTCGATGTCATAGATGTTCCATGGTCTGCAGCCAGGCTGTGCGTCACGTCCGACCCCTCCCTTCCGATGGCAGCACGTTATCTTTAAATGGGTACAAGAAACAAAAATCTTAGAGAGTTGGCAGGGAAGACATTTACATACTTCATCCTCTCTCCCAACCACCGAGTGGTTGCGGACATGCTTTTATCGGTTGCTGTATGATTGGTGTCTATTAACTCTGATGTTAGTGTGTGCGTTACTAATCTATTTAATCATTGCTGTGGTGCAAGTTTCTGTGGGTGTCCCTGCCCATCGTCTGGCCCTCTAGGTGCCGATTCCTGCGCCCGATACTGGTTGCAGGAAGCCTGACATCTGTCAACCTTCTAGTCTATTAAAAATTCGAACCGGCTTCTCCGGCAGAGGCTCGTTCGTCTCAACACAAGTTTTGTTAATACATATTTCCTTCCGAGGACTGCTAAGTTTATGAAAAGAAAGTGCGAGGTGCTACTGTCACGGGTTCACGAGTATCCATTTCGGGGAGGAACATAAGCTAAGCATTATTTTTGCTGGCGACAATAGGTAACCCTTTATCAGTTTAGGCGATGTATTATTAGTGAATAAGGTCATCAGCTGTTTCGTTCGAAATACTCTGAGGCGGCTAGTATAGGGCTGGGGTTATCTTGGGAGAACGGGGTGCTTTAGACATTCTATTTCGGGGTAATTGGGCGGGGGTAATTCTGGGCGGTGGAGATGGTGTTGTTAAAGCTCTGAAAAACGGAAACCACTGACATATAGTCCCCGTGATGAGGGCCAAATTGGGAGACATCAGTCGTCTTACCTGTCCTTTCTTTTCTCAGCCAATTAAGCTCAATATTTGTAGAAAGGAGAGGTAGTAACGTGGCAAAGTACAGTCGTTTTGTTTCAGTCAATTTGTTCGAACACCACCGTGCTCCAGGCCAATTATACACTTACCGAGGAGGTATGTGTCGTTAATTTATTCAAAAAGAAAAGAGGGTAAGAAGGCTTTTTAGTGAGGGAGGGAGTGAGAGAGAGAGAGAGAGAGAGAGAGAGAGAGAGAGAGAGAGAAAGAGAGAGAGAGAGAGAGAGGGAGAGAGAGAGAGAGAGAGAGAGAGAGAGAGAGAGAGAGAGAGAGGTGTGCATCAAGTAGGCTATTTGGCATACATACAACACAAAACGAGAGAGACATGGGTAAGATAATAGGCCACTTGGTGCACACAAAACAAGAGTAGCATGGGTCTGTTCCATGTAAGAAAACACAAGCGGGGAAAAGACATAAATTCGGTGATCACGTACACACAAATGCCGGATAGGGTGTGACAGTACATGCATCAAGCACAGAAACTTAAGACGGAGACTCAGGGCTACGTTGAGTATCGGGACCTCTCCTTTCCTGTCCTCCTTTCCTATGCATGCTGCGTACTTTCAGTATTTTGTAGTTTATCCTAGGGGGTGTCGGACCCTTTATTCTCCTCCCTTTGATCGATGGGCGAGCACTTCAATCATACAGTGACGCTCTCTTCAAGTGACCTAAGCATGAGATGCACACACATTCATACCGTGTAATCATAGCACACACGCACAATCATGCCATACAGTTTCTCATGTTCTCAATGGTGGTCTGCACTTCACGCACTATCTCACAACGTTTGTCTAAATTTTCCCTGATATTGAACTCGGTGCGGTCCATGTCCACTTCATTCTTCAGTCGGAGCTTCGTCGTGACCTATAGAGGGGAAAAGAGGGGAGGGGATGTGCAGTATTCAAAGTACCCTAGCGCGCGCAGACACGAAAAAGTTCTACTTACCACGTACCAGGCTAGTCGCAGGAATGGGTGATACCACAGACCTATTATTCTTTTTGTCCGAGACAAAGATGCTCTAATTTATTTCATTTCCTAATTTCGGGTTCCCTTGTCATACATGCATTTCTCAATCGGTCGTGTATTAAGGTGCAAGATACCATACCTTGCGTTCGGCATATACCCTGAGCTATGGTTGACCATTGTTTAACAACTCTTGGAAAAAGATAGGTGTGATGGGTACAAATTCCGTTAATCAAAAAAGATTCAGGCAAATGGGGACTGCATTATCTGTTTTCTATTGCTTGGGAGTAACAATCATTTATTCAAAAGAAGAAATCTTTATCAACCTATGTGATTAGTCATGACACTGATTCCGTAATTCTTTCAAGAGGCCCTTTATTTAAAACAATGTCAGTATACAAGATACGGGCCTACAACCGGTCAGGCCGGCCACGGGGTGGGAGGCGTCGAGTTTCATGAGCAACGCTACTACGGCATAAAATCGGTTCCCTTCCCGCCCCTCCCCGACCATCATGTGTGGAAGCATCGCATATATATATATATATATCTCTTTTTAACACAAATGTCACGTGACTGGGACGCCACAAGGGTTTGTAGGCCTCTCCTACATCGGCGCCATCTTGGGGCGAGGTCGGGCCAGAGTACAGTCTAAGTCTTTCCATGAATTAGCTGTTGGACCAGAATTCCTTTCAGTAGTTCGAGAACTTTCGTTAGCGTCAACTTTGCGTCAGCATGGCGTCACTGCGACCTCGTAGCAATGCCATGGTTCGTTCTTGGGGCGGGGCAGCAGGCGGGTTCTTCCGCCGACGCTTTGAACCAGTCTTTCTCACTGCACCAAGCGGAGGCAAGGTGGCTGCCGCCCGGGGCAAAGAGCAATGGCGGCGGTTTTGTCCTTACCGGAAGTCCGCGGGAGTCGAGTGTCAAATGACTCCAGCCGATTCTGCAAGGCTGAGGGGAGCATTTTGTCAAGGGTGGGGCCCACGCCCAAGCAGACAAGCTTTCGAGTCCAGAATTGTCTCACGGTGGGCTTTAGGCCTGGATCCGGAGGAGCCGACCGCCGGAGTTCAAGGGCAGCAGTAGCAGCAGCTCTTCGGTACAGCCACCGGAGAGGAGCCAACAGCAGTAACAACGGCAGTTCGGATGGTACTGCCACCGGGGTGATTCCAGTAGCAGCGACGACAGCAGTTTGGATGGTATCGCCACCGGGGTGGGTCCCCGATTACTTGGCTGCGGGGGCCCACTCCTCGCGTCGGGCGCTAGTGGCGATCCTGGTGAACCCGTGCTTGGGCGGTCGTCCGGTGGTCGCGTGCAGCGGCAGGGTGCAGCTCAGCTGGCCGGTGAGTCAAAGACGGTTGGGGCGCCCTCATCTGCTGGCGAGCCTCCACCTGGGGAGGTGGGGGAGGCCCGTCCGCGTCGCCTCCCCCCGTCAGGGCATCAGCCGTTATTGAAGAAAGAAGAAAGAAAACGGGAAGGCCCGCGCAGCGTGGCGGACTCCGCCTTGGTGTTGCCAGAACTTCGGCGCTTCGTATAGCCTCCGGCCTATTCGCACAGTCGTCCGCCACTGATGTCAATGGATTTTTGCATGGCTTTTATAGCCCAAAGTCAACTAAAAAGGACCGCCCAAAACAGGCCAATGTTGCAACTTCGAGGAAGGAGAGGCGAGGACGGTGTCACGTGGGCGTAAATGCTTTGGGATGCAGGTCGCAGCAGACTGTCATGTAAATAGTTGTTTAAAACGTGTTTTAACCTGTTTACCCTGTTGGTGTGTTTGTTATAACTTATAAGTTATTAAAATGTTATAACTATACTACTTCGTTGGAGTGTTTGTACATATTTGCAATCTGATGAAGAGCACAAGGAGGTTACTGTGCAATCGGAAAAATAACATAGCCCAATTGTGCGCGATCTAGCCCTAGTTTGGTGACGTCGATGGTGGGTGTCAGCAGGCTTCCGTTTGTGCAGGATTTTGTCATGCTTATTGGGCGGGGTGGGCAGTAGGGCAGACATGTTTAGGTAGCGAGAGTAATGGAGTCGGGCTACCTCGTGGCCGTCTCGACCGTGAGCTTGGCTCCTTCCCTTGGTTTCATATGTCCCACAAAGGGCTAACTCCTAGCGTTACTTTAGTTTTTGTAAGGTCAAAAAGGACCCCACCAGTGCCTTTACTATTTTGTCGATTCCTGTTCGTTCATCCTTCGTTAGTCGATTCATTCTGGTGGAATCTTTCTTTCTCATCTCAGGGTCATCCAACGTTATTGCCGACGTTGTGTTCAGTACAGGAGGCTCGGCCGGCGCGGAGGCCGTGAGGACCGAGGCCCCTGTACTGCTTTCGTTCGTGTTTGGGGGTTGTGGGTGTTGCACTATTGATTGGGAGGGTGCGTATGGAGGGGGCATGTAAATGATCGGGGGACCTAATAGTAATTCATCATTCGTTCGCTGTTTAGAGGATAACTCAGGGTAGAGCAAAGAAGGGGTCCTAACAGCGTACTGGCCTGATGTTTCGGGCTCCTGTCTCAGTTTAGTTTCCCTTCTCTCCTTTATTTCTTCTTCTAACTTTCTAGCGGCAAGGTGAGCTGCTTTTCGTAATTCCTTTTCTGCTTTTACTTCTTCCCTCTTTTTCCGTTGTGTTGCTTCTTTGCGCCACATGCCGATACTGTCAAGCATAGTAGGCGTCGTCTTATTGCTACGCAGAGCTATTTCTAGCACTTCTATCTTATGGTCGTCGAAGGATCCCATCAGTGGCCACTGACTCTCGGGGTCCTTCTTGGTATATTTATGCCACAGCTTGCTATAAGCTACGGCGACTAGTCCATATTTAGTGAACATGTCCTTATTAGGGGTGTCCTCCAGTGGAGCCGGATGGTTCACCTCTAATAAGCGGTCCGGGCAGAACCAACTACCAATCAGTGGGGAGAAGATAGGCATGACGGGTTTCAACGGGGACAAAAGTCAGCACTACCTATCTTTTCACTGCTTGCAAAGACTAGACAGAATATCTCTATTCCTCGTTATTTGTAAGCAGAGAATACCTCCAAAGAACCAATATCGAACAACTAGTGTTCGGACAATCAATCAATCAATCAATGGGGAGATAAAGATAGGCACGACGGGTTTCAACGGGGACAAAAGTCTGCGTTACCTACCCTTCACTATTTGCAAAGACTAGACAGAATATTTCTATTCTACGTTATTTGCAAACAGAGAATATCTCAAAGAGCACTATTCTTCAAAACAATCAATGTTCGGACAATCAATCAGTGGGGAGATAAAGATAGGCACGACGGGTTTCAACGGGGACAAAAGTCTGCGTTACCTACCCTTCACTATCTGCAAAGGGAGAGAGAGAGAGTATTTCTACTCCTCCCCGTTTGTAGACAGCGAATATCTCAAAGAGAACAATCAATGAGCACAATCTATGAGCAATACTAGTATTCCAAAGCTTCAAACAATCAATCAATTATTTCGCAATTTGTCGTGTATCACGACCTTACCCGGACCGCGTGGACAGTTTCTCGTCTTCCGCCTCCAGCGCCCGATCGTCCTCTACTCTCCGTATTTGCCGCGGCACTCCTGATGGTTCCCAGTCAGGACCGTAGATCACTCGAGAGAGGTCTGCTCGGAACCAGTGAAGTTCGGATGATCGGCTGCCAGACGAGGGTCTATTGGGCAGGAGCTCTCCCGATCGTTGCAGTCGTTCACTCTGTCGTCGGGACCTCTCCCACTGGATCCACGTGTCGCTGATGGGCCCCACGTTTGGGACGCCAATTGTTAAATGGTAGAGGCAGTTTCAATCGATAACCTTTCAAGTATTTGCCCGGCGGTAATCGCCTCTCATACCACTCGATAATTTACCAATGAAAGAGGCAGGCGCCGGAGACTGAAAGGCAGGAAACAAAGTTTTATTCCGTTGGAGCAGAACACATCAGATCAGACAGCAAGGTATCGTCACGAGGTGCTCTAACTGCATCTCTGAGACCTGGTCTCTTATACACAGGTTTATTGCTTTATTACATATGGTACATTCTTGTTGAGGCTTTGATGTACGGGAAGACATTCCTTGGAACCCCCACTTCAAGCTCGTTCCCACACATATCTACAGTAGAAGTCCCCACCCCACCCACAGTAGGAGAGGGCTATCACGCAGCTGGATATTCCGCCAATTCCCGGGGGTGTGTGCAACCGTCCGGGTCTCAGGGGGTAGGGGCTTTGATCTACTGTAATCCCTTTGATGTGGGGTGTTTCCCTTACAGTAGGGGCAATAAACTGCATCCGCAGGGCTAGGTGATGGCCTGGGACCAGTTCGGACAATGGGGCGCAGGGGAAGGGGGGTTATCAAAGGAGAGGCACGACCATGTATGGGATGTCGGTCAGATGTGGTTCCGTAGCAGGGTCGCGCAGAAGGAGAGGGTTTACGGCCTGTATGAGAGAGCGGGGGTGGCCGGCGCGCGGGGGATGCTCGCAGCGCCAGGGGGAAGCGCTGGCGATCGAGAATGAGCGGGGAGAGAGTGGGGTGCCTAAAAATGGCGGCCGTGCATTCGCTGTGCGTGGCGCTGGGGAGAGGCAAGATGGCGCAGATAATGTTCAGTTTGCAAGCTAAATTTCCACAACCCTGTGCATACGCCCCCACGATGCAGGGTTCCGAGACAAAACCCTGGACTGGATCACCTCCTTCCTCACCGGCAGATCCCAGAGAGTCCGCCTCCCCCTTTCCGATCTGAAGCCACCACGATCACCTGCGGCGTACCCCAAGGATCATCCCTCAGCCCGACCCTTTTTAACATCTACATGGCACCGCTCGCAAACATCGTCCGAGCACACCACCTCAGCATCGTCTTCTATGCCGACGATACCCAGCTGATCCTCTCCCTCGCCAAGGACCCGTCCACTGCCAAATCCAACGTAAACAAGGGAATGAAGGCCGTCACAGATTGGATGAAGACTAGCCGGCTGAAGCTGAACTTGGACAAGACAGAGGTCCTCATCCTCAGATCCACCCCTTCCGCATGGGACAACTCCTGGTGGCCGGCCATGCTGGAACTGCCCCGACTCTCACCAACCACGCACGCAACCTGGGTTTCATTCTGGACCCCCACGCTCTCTATGACATGGCAAGTTAACGCCGTCTCCTCCTCCTGCTTCAACACCCTCCACATGCTCCGAAAGATCTACAGATGGATCCCCACCAAAACCAGAAGGACAGTCACCCAAGCACTCATCAGCAGCAGGCTGGATTATGGCAACGCCCTCTACGCAGGAACCACGGCCACACTCCAGAAGAGACTCCAACGCATACAAAACGCCGCTGCACGCCTCATCCTCCGTCTCCCTCGCCATAGCCACATCACCACCCCCCTGACAGACCTGCACTGGCTCCCGGTCAACAAGAGGATCACCTTCAAGCTCCTCACCCACGCCAACAAAGCACTCCACAACGCCTGACCAGCATACCTTAACAAATGACTATATTTCTACACCCCGAACCGCCAGCTTCGCTCCGCCGACCTCACCACCGACCCTCGCATCCGTCGAACGACCACCGGCGGCAGATCATTCTCACACCTCGCCGCCAAGACGTGGAACACCCTCCCCGCCCACCTATGGGAGACCCAAGACTTTCTGACCTTCAGGACCTGGCTGTTCGACCAGTAACTGCTCCCCCCACCCCCTAGTGCCTTGAGACCTTCACGGGTGAGTAGCGTGATCTAAAAATGTCTTGATTGATTGATTGAGTCAAGGCCTTTATAGTAGAGGAGCTGTAGGGAGGGGGCTTGAAACATGCAACCCCCTGGAAGAGAGTCATGCAGCTCAAAGCCATCGTCCCCATTCTTTTGGAGCCCTTACCGATGCCTTGAACATAAGGTGGGGAGGCACCCACATTGCGGGCTGCCTGCCGGGCAGGGGCTGATTATTGCAGCAGCAGGCGTGACTGAGGGATCGAATGGGGGGTGGGGTGTCTACTCACTGGAGAGCAGAGGAGGACATCTCTGACTGGTGCGGGAAGAGGCCCTTTTTTAACTACAATGCAAGTGGGTCTTTGATTGAAATATGTGGCGGACGGGAGGCACTAACATTTCATCTAAATGCCTCGCTTCATTGAACTCATACCTGTAAAGGAGCAGGGGGTCCCTTTGCCTCACGTTGGTATTGAGACTGTCATCCTGCTTTGAAGTTACTTTCCCTCCTCCCGATCTCTGCTTCTGTTTCAATGAATGAAGGTGCTTCACTTTGCCAGCTGGCTTCTACATGCTACCTGAGCTCCCAACTGGGGCCTGGCCTGATTCATGCAAAACAGGTATTGTGCCCCGCTTGGCGGGGGGGGGGGTGGAGGATGGCCCTTACTCAACTGTCTGCCTTCAGACTTGTGGGTTCTGCTCCTGGGTCAAGCTCCTCACACTTGGTGTAAATACCATAACATGTGCACAAATGGTGTCTTGGTGTTTGGTAAGGCTGAGACTGCTCAGGCCTCCCTGATTGCTGAGTGTCCTCTTCCCAGGGCTGCGGGGTGAAGATGAGTCTCGCTCCCAATGATCTGCTACTTCCTGCCCTGTAAGACGGATGGTTGAGCAGCCTTCACTACTCCGCTTGCAACTGCTGCTGCCCTCTCACATATCTACTTCTTGGGGCCAAATTGGTTTTCGTTGTTCTCGATGCTACATGAGATGCTCTGTCCTACTTGTGGTTCTGCTCTAGAGATTGCCTGGGACACTTGGCTCCATTAAATTTGGAAGCTTCAACTGCACATGCCTCCCTAGTGAATCGCTAAGCCTGTAGCATCTTAGAGGATGGGATGACCCCCCAAGTCTCTGACTACTCTAGGAGATTTGCCTGTTGCTGCAGCCATGGTCTGTCTAATACTTCCACTAATTGGGAAATGGAGAACTGAAAATCCTCTTCCTTCTCTCACAACCTTCACCATAACACATGACTAACTAATGGACACCTTTTGGGACTCAATGATTTTGACTAATGGGGAGCCAAATGGAGCTGTCCCCTCAACAGAGAAACTTGGTTTTATCATTAAGGCAATCACAGAGAAAAAAGTATATACAGTGTCCATTGAACTTGGACTGCCCCTGGAGGACCAACGAAAATTCTTCGACTGTGTGAATTTAAAGTTGCAAGAGCTACAACTGCAGTCTGTTGGTCTCCGTAGACAAGTTACTGATTTGCTGGACAGAGTTTGTTTCTTAGAGTGAAGAGCAAAAGATGTCAAGGGTCGCTCCTGACACAATAATAATAACGATAATTGGTCTGCTGGAGGGCTTGGTGGGCTCTGACCCCAACAAGACCATTGAGAATTGGCAAATTGTGCCCACTGGCATTTTATGTTGTGGAGTATGCCCACTGTCTCCTGGTCTGGTGCACCACAGAGTGCATCCTCTTAGACCGCGTTGGTAGCCAAAATGCGAAACTTTCAAGATAGCAACACATTACCCCATATGGCAAGACATACCGGCCTCCTGATCTTGGAGGGTGCACACACCATGATATTCCTGGACTACACACTGGCAGTGCATCACTGCAGGCCTCATTCATGTAAGTAAAGTGCAAACTTAGAGACCTGGGCCTCAAAAACTCTTGGCTTTTCCCATTTAAGCTGAAGATTATTGTAGATTAGATCATATTTCTTCATGGAGCCTGTGGAGTCATGGAACTGGATGAAACAACAGGAGAAAATACATGTTCCACTGAAGGCTTTTCTTCCTTCTCCCTGCAATAGGTTGCTCACCCTTGAAGTTAACCTCGTTGGCCTGGCATGTTCAGTGATGGCACTCCTCTCAATGTGGTGCTTCCAGTATCCCCTCGTTGACTCAATTGCTGCTGGAATGGATTTCAGTTCTTTCCATGACCTTCCAACTATGTGACCCTAAGGCATGCTCCACTCATGAAGTCACTGACTCTCTTCCTCTATTATGTCTCACACAGCAGATGAAATCATTTGAGCTTGTGTTTGCATTGATGCCTTCTCCTTGTTAAATGCATGCCCCAGCATAGTGGATTCTGTATTTAACGATTTTACTCATCAATATTTCCATTACCTATGTTCCAATGTGACTTTTTATTCATGTCTGCTTCAGTTGATTGGTACGTAGAATCACCCCACTGCCCATAATCCTGTTCTCCCTTTTATCCATTCTTGTTCGGCTCTTTCCACATTGCCAGGTGTGGGGTGGGAAAGTGGTCCCTGATTGTTTACAACCCAAGCTCTCTTGATTCTGTTTAGAGAGCAACTATCTCCTCTGACTCACAAACATACAAGTACAGAAACCCTGTTAATATCAGGTTCAGTTTCCCAATATCATGTATGATGTATCCTACCTGTGTGGGGCCTACTGGCCTTCGTATTACTCCTTAAGCCTCTTTCTTTCTGCCATAGTCTTCTTGTGCTGGGTTTAGACTGCTTCAATAGACTTTATGGTTAATTACTGTTCCTTGTTTTACTGGGTTTCCCCTGCATTTTTTGCTTTTGCCTCCTGTATTTTTACTGTGCGATGGATGTCATGTTGGTCTTGTTTTGGTTTAGAAAAAGATTACTTATTTTTCTAAACTGGTGTGGTCTCCATTTGTAGTGGTTTCACTGTATTGCTGTATGTGTGCACAAATGCTTTACACACTGACTCTGAGATAAGCCTGTCTGCTTGTGCCAAGCTACCAAGGGGGTGCGCAGGGGTTATTTTAGAAGTGTATCCCCCTTACCCTGACTAGGAAGAAGGGTCCCTACTTGGACAAAGGTACCTACCTCTGCCAACTAGAGACTCCTATTTCTATCAATTGTCCCCCTACTACTCTTTTAAAGCATCCCACTCCACCAGGCATTAGGATGTTGTGCCTCTGTTGTTTAAAAAAAGCTGTTAATGGCTCATGAAAGGCTGAGTACTCCAGTGCAGAAGGTTGCAGCCTCCAGGTTGGTATCAGTACCCACTGAAGTTTTGTTGCAGGTGTAAAGGGGTATGATCTGAGATCTCCTTACCAATTTACTCTATGTTAGAGACCAGGAGTTTCACAGCAGTGAGGCATAGAAAGTGATCTAAAAGAACATGGAGATTGTGAGGGGGAGAATAAAATGAGTGCTCCCTAGTATCTGGGTGGAGGACCCTCTTTACATCGTACAAGGACCAGTGAGAAGTCCATTGCTTTAGATATTCAGCCTTGCTGGCTGTGGCAGTGTGAAGTAGTGGAGGGTACAACTATCAAGAGAACATCCAGCATGCTGTTGAAATCTTCCCATGTGATCCAAGGAAGATGAGAATAACTAAGTAGTTGGGTGAAAAGATTCAACAGGAATTGTGATCGGCCCATGTTTGGGGAATATTTGATGGCCAGAAGGATTGCCACATCATCTACCCCTTGAGAAGGCAGGCACAGTCCTCCTCAAGTGCAGGTGCTACTTCTCCCACCACTCTAAATGCAGGCCTATTCAGCCCAGCCATGACTTATCAGGTTCTTTGGAGCCACTGCTCTTCCCCAGCCCCTGACACTCCAAAGCCGGACATGCAATATACAAACCTAGCAGATGCATACTGGATGGCTAAGCAAGAAAATACCTACTTTCTAAAAGTGGTATTTTCAAACACAAAATGTAAAAATCACCCTCTTTTAAAGATGCATTGTAACATTCTGAGTCCAGGCATATCAAACTTTATTATCCTACCTTATTCCCAGCGGTAGTTATGTTTATAATATGTTATAAACAACCTCTCCATTCTTTCCTATGGGAGCAGGTAGCCTTGCAAAAGTGAAAAATGAAATTGGAAGTATTTCACTATCAGGACATGCCACACACACCAGGGCATGTCCTACCTTTCACATACAATGCACCCTGCCCACATGGGTACCTCAGGCCTACCATAGGGGTGACTAACGTGTAAGAAAAGGGAAGGTTAGGGACTGGCAAGTGTTTGCACTTGCTAAGTCGACATGGCAGTACCAGACTGCACACAGGCTCTGCAATAGCATGCCAGAGTTTACATTTACAGGCTGCTTATGTGGGTGGTACAATTAGTGCTGCAGCCCACTAGCAACATTTGATTTACAGGCCATGGGAACACACAGTGCACTTTCCTAGGGTCTGCTTAGTAAATCAAATATGCCAATCATGGAATCACCAATCCATAACAACAATTTACAAAGGGAGCACTTGCACTTTGGCACTGAACAGCAGTGGCAAAGCACCCAACGCATCTAGACCAGCAAAACGAAATCCAACACACAGCAAAAACACTGGAGGCAAAAGGCAAAAATACAGGGGAAACCCACACCAATGGTGCCAGGTCTAACAACAATGCATTAGAATAGTGATTGGAGCTCGAGACTTGATGAAACTTGAACGTTCCCTAGGAGACCTCGAATGGGTAACTCTTGTTGATGAATCACCTACAGTAGCCCTTCTGGCTGCCAGAGAGCACCATGCTCAATGAGCTGCAACGATTATAAAGTGCTTTTGACCAAAACACACTCTGAGGGTGATAAATCTGGAAGGTTCTTTGCATGTCTAGTCGAATGGGATATTACAAAGACCCCCATCTGTGCCCTTCATCCCTCCCCAGAAAACATTGTGCACGCCCAAGATGCTTTTCACTCTGCCTTTTGCATGCACTATTGCGCCCCATGTGACACAATGGCCTTCCTCCCACAATCCCACACTGCAGAGTTCTTGGAAGGGTTAACCTCCCCAAGGGTTCCAGCTGAATACATGGAGGATATGGCAGAGCCAGTCTCTGAAAAGAAGATTCTATGTGCTAAACACAACTTTCTGACATGTACATTGTCATGTTTATACAGCCTTCCAACAGAGTTCTACCGCATCTGTATGGAGCTGTTAACCCTCAAAAATATTCATGAAAACATATAACCTTTTACTGTCAAAAATATCTTTGTCCATAAAGTATTACACCTTTAGTAAACTGAGTGCAGGAGTTTTTTTTATTTTTATCCCTGCACTCCGGAGCCTCTGAGCAAAAGCCAAAGCTCTTAGAATGCTTTGAAAACTAAGCAAACTTGATCCAAAAAGAGGACCTGGCCACCTTTTTACAGTGCTGCTATTTATTCAAGCAGACAAAGGGCCAATATATATATTCATTGGTTCTTGCTTTAATTATTTTGCCATTATTTCAACAATTCATAATCACAATTTGTACATTTTTGCAAGCCTGAGAATGAAGTGATACACTAATCAATTCATACAATCAGTAAGTGATCAACAATGTGCATTATAAAAATACAAAACAATCTCATAATCTAAAATGACATTTTCACTAGTGGATTTGTTACATAAATCATAAACATTACACCAGTTCGTAATTTGTCACCAGTATCAACAAGAAAGCACTCTTTTGCAAGAGTTGCTAACCATGGGGATTAAGCTTAATATCTGTTAGGATAAATCAATGTTCGTTGTCTCTGTACAGGATTTGAGCTGTATTTAATTGATCTCCCTCATGGTTTAATGAAGAAAAGTGCCGACGCGTTTCAAATCCCTGTATTAATCGTGGGACTATCTTCAGGGCGATAACACGGTGTAATCTGAATCCTTTTTGATATTCTCGTTTAGTGATAACCGTCTATATTTGCACTGGTTTGTATTTGTAGCCTATTTCAGTTTGGTTGTTTTTGGTTTTGGATGAACCGCATTTTATGTGGTGAATGGGGGACCCTTCAATCGCCATGGAGTCCATTTAATTTTGGTTTAATTTGGGGCCGCATGTAAAGGGAATACGGCAAAGTCAGGACTCTTCGTTCGCTGTGATTGATTTACAATGTATTAATTAGTTAGATGGGGACTGCATGTGCTGCGAGAAGCGGAGGACTCTTCAGACGCCGTACACGGTTTGCGATCAATGATTTTTGGAACATCTAAGTGATGAAGTACAAAGGAGTATGGAGGGATGAATCACTCTTTTATTTTCGTCAAAGGCACTATTAATTACCCTAACGTTCTAAACAATTTATATAACTACCAATACTAATGATTCAATTAGATACACATACCATTGGGCAGGTCTCTGGCACATCAACTGAATTTGCACAGAATTAATCACAAACACAAATAATAATACATATAAAAACACACATAAAAAAGAACATATACACAATATCTACAATACCCTAACAATTACACATACTCGTAGAGGTAGTCCTCTTGGCACAAGAGGTATCACACCTCTCTATCATTTACATATGTGCGCATATAACCTTTGACCATATTCAAATTGATTGTACTCCTCAATTTTAGCTGTCGACGCGGTCGCGTTTCAGCCATCAATTTATTCCGGCTTCCTCAGGACAAGGGTACACAATATCTACAATGATAATGGAAGCTTCCAATTACATATATACACATCTCGTATACATATCTTTTTCTATCCCCTATTTGTCCACACAGTGCAACGTGGTGGTGATACCAAAACCGTAGAGCTACCTACACCATTTAAAAGTGAGGGGGTGTGTCAACTAAATTCAACAATCCCTCAAAACAAAACAAAATCTGTGAGTATTGAAATCAAATCGCTATATCAGTGCTCCCCAGAGGTAATAAATAACCCGCAGGCTCGTGATCTCAATACCTGGGTTCCTTTCCAACTCTCGGGGTCAGAAACAATCCAATTCAGTGGGGGTGTACGCTCTCCACATTTCTGGGTTCCATAATGAATATATGAACCTACAGGTAATGACATAGGGGCCAACAAGGATAAAAAATCGATTCTCCTTGGCTTTGTCTAACCTACAGATCGTCTTTATAATAGTACCCGTGATTCACACACATACAATTAACTTCAAATACTGCCAATACTTTAAATGACGATCTATTCCTTTGGGTTGTGTGCCGTTCCTTCACTTCAGTCCCTAAATAAAAATACATGTATGTCACTTGCCGAAGGTTCTCATAAAAAAGCGGTCTCTACGCACAAGCGCTAACGCACTCGTATTCCCCCACTTTATTAACTGCCGCTCGGTCTGGTCCGATCTCTCACCGCCACGGTCACTGTGTTCCCGGGGGGCCCTGAGTACAAACGCCTATTTTGCGCGTTTTGACATCAGCCGATGTCGAACACAAGAATATGGAAGAAAGACTCTGGAAAACCTCGCAAGTCACTTCCTGGTACTCTATGTCGCCAATGGTAGAAAACAGACTCCTACTCGACTCGATTCTCATTATCAAAAAAGTGCTATGTGTGGTCATTATAAGATTCACATACCCATACAGAAATGACCATGTAAATGAAGCCCACCTAAAATAAGGGAAGGTCTATCTCGAAACTTATTTGATTACCACTGTCAGCATCGGCTCAACCTGATTAAAACTACTCAGCGAAGAAAGAATCGCCTTCCACACTGCATAACCCTGTTAAACTACAAATATATTGTGCATCATAATCAATTGTTCCAAGGACCCACCGTCACCTAATTAGGTAATGGGGAATGTATTTACAGCTCATGCTGAAAAGGCATTATTCACTTGGTATATGTATATAAGAATTGTGTTCTATCACAGGACCCCGCGTTTAAAATAATCATCATACGAAACATTAAAAATAATAATGCAGCCTTCCTCGTGGTCCATCGAAAAATCCCTAGAGTGTATTTGTGCTTATCGTAGCTAAGTGACCAGTAACCAGGAATCTACTTTGAGGACTCATGCTTTTGGAACACTGCTCACTTGAAACATTTAGAGAGGCATCGTACGTCTATATATGGTGGCTCAACCTCCAGGTACTCCATCACACACCACGGAGTGAAGGTGCACTGTGTGTCAAACAAAGGGCTTCCATTCTAACCATCAGTCGATATCCAAATTCTACTGTACAACCATATATAACAATAAATAATAAACGGATCCATTATTGCCAGCTCCATCACACAAAATATCAAAACATGCATTATTTACATAATTTATTTACATGACATGATAAGGGGAAACCCACATATTTTCTACATGTTATCGAGTTGTTAGTTCAGGCTCGTATATCCCTGTTACAGTTTGTGTCCTCTAGATTAATGCCCATAGTTCATCACGGTCATTTAAACCTTTTATGGCAGTACGATATCTCTCTATTAACCGTGCTTCTGTGCGATTCAGCATAATTTCCAGTTGTCCCCATTACATGCCTTCAATACTGCAAGTACAGACGAGACAAGATCGTCCTCATTGTGCCCACACTCAATGTAGTGCTGCACCAGTGGTGGTCCTAGCGTTTTACATCTTATGCGGGATTTGTGTTGCAAAACCCGCATTTTTACAGTTTGAGTCGTTTGTCCAATATATGACTTCCCACACGGGCAAGTCACTACATACACCACATTTTTGGTGTTACAGTTTGAGAATGTCTGCATAGTGTGTCTCTTGTTGTTAATCAGCACAAATTTAGAGTAATTTGTGAATGAACAAGCAATACAATTATTACAGCGATAATGTCCTACCAGTGTTGGTAAGCCTAGTAAGTATCTTACATCTTTTTTAATCAGTGGTTCCCTGGTTGCTTTTACTAAGTGTTGTCTCAAGTTTTTCCCTTTTCTAAATGAAAAGAGAGGTTTTGGCATATTCAGATGTTCAATAAGTCTCCAATTTCTCGAGATGATTTGTTTCGCTTTATTAGCTTTGGGATTGACTGTGAGGTCACTTGTCAATTGTTCCATTTCTTCTTTTATTTTGGGTGTTAACAAACTTTCTCTTGATGTAAACCAAGCCCTTTTCATGGCGGCTCTAACCAATTTCTTGGGGTATCCTCTATCACACAATTTATGTTAATCTTTCTGCATTTTCAAAATAGTCAACTTTATTGGAACAGTTGCGGCGTATTCTTAAAAATTGCCCATAGGGCAAATTTTCCTTAAGGCTTCTAGGGTGACCTGACGTAAACTCTAATAGCATATTTCTATCGGTGGGTTTTGTATACAAACTCACTTCCAACTTGCTATCATTATCAAAAATCTATACATCCAGGAAATTAATCTGGACATTACTTACAGACTTGGTGAACCTTAAGTCTGGGGTACGTGTGTTTAACCATATATGGAACCTTTCTAGCTCTTCCTGGTTCCCATTCCATATCAAAAATATATCGTCAATGAAGCGTACCCACTTGTTCGTGTTTGTTCTAAAAGGTGCTGCCTCATTGAAGATATATTGTCTTTCAAAATGATCCATAACAAGGTTGGCTATTTCTTGGGCCAAGCAACACCCCATAGCCACGCCTTTTACTTGTAAAAACAACTCACTTTTAACAGAAAAAAAGTTATTCTTCAAGCAGATATTTGCTACCTCTAGTAAAAAGTCTGTGGTAACCTGGTGTGGTCTAGCTCTTTGATCCAGAACCATCTCCATAACCATCAATGCCTCGTCTTGGGGAATGTCAGTGTATAAACTCTTGATGTCGAAGGAGACCAACAATTGTCAGTCCCCATCGAACACCGAGTATTCAATTTTAAAAATCAAGTCCATTGTATCTCTTACGTATGCCTGCGTAGCACTCACAAATGGTTTAAAAAATGTATCAATATATATCCACATGGCCGAAATACTCGTTTGGCCTGGTGGATTTTGGACATTTTTGTGTACTTTAGGCAGTAAGTTTATAGTGGGCACTTTTTGTGTTGTGAAGTTTAAATAATCATATTCCTTCTTACACAGGTAGCCACACTCCAAAGCTTCAGTGGTCAAGTACAGTATTTTAGCTTTTAAATGTGGTGTAGGGCTGTCGTAAATCATGCGATAGTGGGTAGGATTATTTAGTTGTTTCAAAATCTCTTTATCGTATTCTCTACTATCCCACAACACAATCCCTCCTCCCTTGTCGGCAGGTTTAATTAGTCAGGGGGTTACTCGCTAAATTTTTTAAGGCTGTACGTTCATTTTTGGTAAAGTTGGACTTGAACGACAGATGTTTCTCATTCATTTTATCTATTTCCCGCAGGATTTGGTTTTCGAACAGTAGGATCTCGTCTGTCATAGTAGTGCTATCCGGACAGAAGGATGATTTTTTCTTGAGACCACTCACATTTATTTCTTGTGTCTTACTCTGATTAACAAAAAAGGCTTTCAACCTAATCTTACATAAAAATCGGATGACTTCTGTTTTTGTATCTACCAGATCCTGTACCACCAATGGAACGAATAATAAACCCTTTTGTAAAACCTTTGTTTCCCATGGGGTGAGCGAATGCTTCGACAAATTATAAATTGGCATTAATTAATTGTTAGGCTGGTCAATAGGATGTGCATTGTGAATTACCGCTTGTACACTCTCTGGCGCGTTCGGAAGAAATTCTGCTCTTGGGTGGTTGGTGGATAGGGGCCCTCCATCCCTCTCTGAATCCTCTGCCCCTGCACCCACCTCTGTCTAAAAAAGGGTTGGGGCACTTGGGTAATGATAAAAGGGTTGGTATATTTGGTAAAATGGATAGAGATGTGTCAGGCCATCCTGATTTGCATCATCCACTCTTTCTGAAGTCTAATGAAGGCATTTAGCTTTCTCTTGCTGAGTGTGTCAACATGGTTATGAGTGCAGAAAAGAATAGTAGACTTTGCTGTGGAAGTAGTCTGAGAGGGTATCGAAGAGTTCTTGGGAGGAGTAGATGGTGATCTCTTTGGCTGTCGTGTTGGAGAATTCCTTGACAATTTTGAAGAATTCTTTCATGTGGCTGGCCGTGGTGTTGATGCGATCGGTGATTACTGCTCTCTTGACTTCTTTGATGCAGAGGTGGTAGTTCCTAAGGGCTGCTTTGTTAGCTGCTCTGCTTGAGGGGTCCTTGGTAATGCACCATCACTTCTCGAGTCTGTAGCAGTTGTGTTTTGTAGTTCTGAGCTCAGGGGTGTGCCATCTGACTTGTTTGGAGGAGTAGTTGAAGAGCTGGTCCGTTCCAGGGATGTTGTCACATATAGCCAGTCTCTGAGAGGTGATGGTACATTGCTTGACGTCTACACTTTGTGCTGGAGAAGGTCTGGGTCTGCCTGAATCTTGGAAGCTTACCTTCTTGCTTTTTGAGGAGAAGTGGGTTCCCTGTCCTCAAGGAGCTACCTACCATGGAGGGAAAGTGCAGACACTGAGTCTGAAGGGATGAGCAGCCCAGTAAAAGCATATTGAAACTGCTCACCTGTAGAAATAATCACCAGTTCTGGAAGTGCTAATGCATGCTTGTCTCTAATTAGTTAGTACGTGGAAGTGTTTTCTTCTAGTTGTGACTTAGTCCTGCTCTGACTCACTAACGCAATCTCCAATACCCTTTCTATCCAGACAGCCAGTGATGGTGTTGTGCACCCAGTATGTAGTCTAACAGTTCTCACATATGAGTGTATATAACCGTGATGCATCACCCCTGCTAATCCTGACAAACATCACCTCTGCATTCAGGGCCAATTACGACTTTTGGCAGTGCGGGTGGCACACCAGCACCATGCCCCTGCAACGACAAGAGTCACTGCAGCCGCCTGCCAAATTCCAATTTAAGAGTGGTCTGTCAGAAGGTGTGGCAGTCCCACAGTGGTGGCTCTTTCAAAGGTGGCAGTGCCTTTGAAAAAGGCCCCGCAATGGGACCGCACAACAAGGTTCCTGCATGGCATGGACCCAAAACTCCATGCTGTGCAGGAACTGGTGTGCATGCACACAGGGGTGCACATGTTATACCCCCCGTGTGCATCAAAATGAGGAGGCACAGAGCACCAAAGTTGAGTAGAAGGTTGACAAATAAATATTTATGTTAAAATTGTTAGTTTGTTAGCCAGAAATAGTGTAACCAGGTATATGTAGAACAAGGAGAAGCAGCATGCAAGCCATCAAGGAGGTAAAGAGACGACCTCCTTGATCACTAGCATCATTCACATTCACAAACATGCATGCAGTTACATTCAACTCTTTACATTGTCAATACTTGTAAGAGTACATGCATTCATGCATGGTGAAGAATAAAAACAGTAATATGTGTCCCTCATCATCACCCTACAAGGTATGAAAAATGAAATTCAGAGAATAGAAGCATTTTGGCAGCTGAACCACTAATCTACTGCAGGGATGCTCTACAGCAGCAATTCAACTGTATGCAACAAAATGCCTGGCAAAATTTGTTCTATGACCGTTTTATGATGCGAGCGGTGTAATAGAACGATATATTTAGAAAGCTTTCATCAAAAAGTGACTGTCTGTATTCTAAAGACGGCATTTGCACTATACAGGGTTGACTTACAGGCCTGCCTGTGATCCGTAACAGCCTCCAATTTGCTGCGGAAGGATATGGATTGGACACTACAGAGGGTAATCACTGCTCTTGGAGACCTTCTTTAATTCTCATTCGGACAGTACCTACTTGACTCCTAGCAATGACAGTGCCAGGCTTAGTTAGGGCTGCTCTTAGCTAGTCCGAATTGACACCCATGTGCACAGAATCATCAGGGAATTATATGGCAGAGGCATTTGAAATCAGAATGAAGGATATGATCTATCCCTGCCTATCTAACATAATCCCATTTATCACTGTCTGTTTAATCACATACCATCATATTGCTTCTCCATGATCAATGCAAGAAAATGTTGATCTGGTGTCTCCGCTGTAAGTAGCATATATTGTCATTTGGAATATGCTATTGTGATTGCAGTATCCTAAATTAATGGCACTCACTCTACACACATCATAGGATGGACATACACCATACCTTTCCCAGGATGCACATGAGTATCACTGAAAATTCCTAGCAAGTCTTCCTGATAGGCACAGTGTGGTGGTGTTATTCCGTGTGCTGTGGTTGCCTTCTCACCCCATTCTGAGCTCTAGTATTATGGGTGTATGGGCATGAGCAAAGAACACTATCATAGCTCTCAGGTTTCTCAGGGCCTTGTAGAAGCGTCTCATCCAGTCCAGATTCCTTTGTTTCATTCTTGTACTTCCAGTCTTGAGATTACAAAGGGGTGACAGGGTAACATAGACTAGAATGCAAAGAAAGAGCCTACTCTGGGCCAGTTACTCAAGCTCGGACCTGAGAAATGACCCAAAGTAAATCCACATCCATCAAAAGATCAATGATTACTTACAAAAACAATGGAGGAACTTCTAACACATTTGATTGATGCTGATGAACATTCAAGGTATTAGGGCACAAAGTTCCAGTGATACTGCAGCAGGAGAATGATCAGAAGAAGCAGTTCATTGATACAGGGCTCGCTTGCAGCATTTACATTTTTTTTTTTTCCAATTTGTAACCTTGTACAACAATTTTTCTATTGATAGCTCTGTAAGGACCCCGAACTCCGAGAGTCCAGGTGCACCTGCCGCCGCCTTGAAAAGACCTGGAGGAACTCCAAATCCACAGAGGCCCACAACAACTTCAAAGCCGCCACCACCAGCAAACCAGAAACCCAAGGAAAGCTGCAATTAAAGACAGAATCTCCACCAACACACACAACAGCATAGAACTCTTCAACATCATCAAGGAGTTCGCCCAACCCGCCAGCGAGTTGACTGACATACCCCTCACAAGACCTCTGTAACAAACTCAGCATCTTCTTCCACCGTAAAATCAAGAACATCAACATACACACGAAAGCCCCAGCAACCACCCCCGATGCCTTGAAGCCAACGATTGACAGCTGGGCAGCCCTCACCACTGAAGACACACTGAAGATGATGAAGTCAGTCCACTTCGGGGCTCCCACTGCCCCTGCCCCCACCACATCTTCAACAGAGCCGCTGACACCATGGCACCCATGCTTCGCCACACCATCAACCTCTCCCTGGCAAACGCCTCCTTCACCGACGACTGGAAAAATTCTGAGATCAACCCCATCCTGAAGAAGCCCACGGTGGACCCCACCGACCTCAAAAACTACAGACCCATCTCCCTGCTCCCTTTCCCAGTAAAAGTCATTGAGAAAGCCATCAAAAGCCAACTCACCTCTTTCATCGAAAAACACAACATCCTCGACACATCACAATCCGGCTTCAGAAAAAAACACAGCACAGAAACCGCCCTCCACGCCGCAACAGACGACATCCGCTCCCTACTGGATAAAAGGAGAAACAGTAGCCCTCATCCTCTTCGACCTTTCAGTGGCTTTCCACACGGTATCCCACCACACCCTAATATGCAGACTCCACAATGCAGGTATCCGGGACAAGGCTCTCGACTGGATCCGCTCCTTCCTCTCCGTAAGAACGCAACTGGTCAGACTCCCCCCTTTGCTCTCGGACCCTACACCTACCACCTGCGGAGTCTCCAAGGGATCCTCCCTCAGCCCAACAGTCTTCAACATCCACATGGCTCCCCTCACCCCATCGTCAGAACCTACGGACTCAACATTGTTTCATACGCAGACGACACCCAACTCATCCTCTCCCTGTCCAAAGAAGCCAACACAGCCAAACACAACTTCCAAGAAGGCATGGAAGCTGTCGCCAAATGGATGAAAATTTGCTGCTTACAACTCAACACTGACAAAACAGAAGTACTCATCATGGGCCCACACCCGACACCTGGAACGACACCTGGTGGCCCACCACCCTCAGCAGCCCACCTGCCCCCACGGACCACGCACGCAAACTTGGAATCATCCTAGACTCCAAACTCAAAATGGACCGCCAGATCAACTCTGTCAGATCCTCCTGCTTCCATATCCTCCACCTCCTACGTAAGACCTTCAAATGGATCCCTCTCAAGAACAGAAAAACTGTCACCCATGCCCTCGTCATCAGCAGACTCGACTACGGCAATGCACTCTATGCCGGAATAAACAAAAACCTCACCCGCAAGCTACAAAGCATTCAGAACGCCACCGCAAGACTGGTCCTAAACTTACCACGACACGGCCACATCTCCCAACACCTGCGCACACTCCACCGAGGCAAGAATCACCTTCAAGATCCTCACCCATGCACACAAAGCCCTCCACAACACCAGACCAGCATACCTTGACAGCCGAATCAACTTCCACGCACCCCAAAGAACCCTACGATCAGCCCAGCTCTCCTACGCCATGGTTCCCCATACCAGAAAGACCAGATCAGGAGGCCGCTCCTTCTCCTTCCTCGCGGCAAGTGCATGGAACACCCTACCGCTCCACCTCAGGCAGACAACATCACTCCCCATCTTCATGAGAAACCTCAAAATCTGGCTCTTCGACAGGTCTACTGAATAAGCCCTACTCTCCCCTGTAGTTCATACCAAAAATTAAAAATATAAAATAAATTGGACGATTGGGACAGGTTACAGAACAAAGTACCAAAGAAACTGGCTGAAAAAGCAAATTTCCACTATTCAGTGGAAAGCTTTAACCATTTGTAAAATATAAAGTATCTCCCATCCTTGCAACCTTCAAGGTCTTTGGATTTCCCCATCATGTGCCTTCCACGTAAATTGTTGGTCACATAATATGATTGTGAATTTTCTTTGAAGGGACATCCTAGAAAATTAGGTAATTACATTGAGTCACAATACTGAGCTTTAGGAAGAAGCTGTTACTTCGGTAGGCCACTTTGTGCGCCAGGTTATGTCTTGTCTTGTGCATAATCTATACATCCTTGTCTGTAATTTCTGTAGAATTTCTCTGAATTTTATTTCGTCTCACATACTTCAAGCATACTTCAAGTACCTAAACAGATCTTACCTCACCCCCATTATTTTCAGAAAGATATCACACAGTAACAGGGAACCGCTTGTGATGTTAACGCGGGTAGGCTGATTAATTCAAAATGATTTAGACACATACATGGGACAGTTGTTAAGGGACAAGTGGTCACGTACTTGCAAAGGGCAGTGGAGAAAATGGTAGAACAAGACCTTAAACAATGTATGCTGAGATTAAAACCGACTCGAGGAATAAACATATGTACTTTCGAATGAACGGTCTCATTCTGGGTGAAGAACGCACAGCCATTCAACGGATGGAGTCCATGTGTTTGACCCTTTGTGCAAAGACACACAGGAGCTTACTGGCAGAGGAAAACCCCAAACTGTAAGTACACATGGCATGTTGGAGGGGAAGGTTTAAGAAGCTGGTTAATGGCACTGAATCTGATATTTCACCCTAAGTGGCTCTCATCGTTAGCCACCAATGTAAGGTGTTAGCAAATCCTATAAATCACTATTCACAACGTTTGTGAACGGTAAATCACTTTTCATATGTTCCTAACCCATTTTGCTATTTAAAAAAATCTTTTTTGTGAATCAGTAACATAAGTATCAATGGTTTGTGAGCATAATTCTAGTCGCAAAACATCAGACAACTACTGACTCCCAAGTTGGGGTAACTGATTTGGAAGTGGGAATAAATGTGCTAATTCGGGGGGCCACTGTCAACTCTGGCTGAAATTTTTAAAAATTGAAAACTTTTTTTTTAAGGGCAACCTTGTTTCCTTAAAGGAAATTGGACTGCTTTTTTTAAAAAAATTCTTCAATTTTGAAATGCAATCAGTGGCTGGTGGTTTGCTGTCCTATGTAAATCGTCATCACTGTGATTATAGCCAATAACGGGGCGGGGCAAATTGCAACCTAATGAATATTCATTTGGTTGGTCATTCTACGACCCTAGGCTATTCTTTAATTTAAGACCTGGCCTATTAGTACATAGGTCTGTTTGCAAATTCAGATACTGGTTGCAAAATGTCCATGCAAAATTTGTGACTGCTTTTTGCAACCAGAACAATAATTTTCCCAAAACCTTATATTGCTAAAGCGTTGCTGCACTTTAGATTTCAACCAGTGGCGGCCGGTAAGTTTTGGAGGGAGTGAGGCGGAGGGGACACACAAAAGCACACGCACACATACACTTAACACTCACAGCCATGTATTCACACCCACGCACACACACACACACAAATACATCCATTCACAACACTCTTTACCAAACATTCATACATACACGCATGCACTAAACATTAATTTAAAAGAAATCAAAACACACAGTTACCTGCAGCCAGCTCTGCCTTGGAGGTTCCAGGAGGCTTGGGACGGCTGCCTTCCCTCATTGGCTGACGGGGCCAATGAGGGAAGGCAGCAGTCCCAACATCATCACAGAGTGAGATGGGGTCAGTGAGACTGCTGACCCCACCCCAATCTGGGATGAAGTGTCACTGATTGACACACGACCCTGGACGCTTTAGGGCTTAAAACTGAAGCACCCAGTTGCGAGGCAATCAGTGACGTTACCCCTCGACACTGAAGGGAGGGTCACAGGGACCTTTGCTAAGCTGAGAACGTCACGCCCACAGGAGCTGTGACTGGCTCAGCCCAGCAAAGTTCAGCTCAGGCAGCCAGAAGCTTGCGCATTAGAGTATGTCTGACTCCTGGCTGCCTGAACTGAAAGTGAACAGTGTCTGTCAGGCTGACCTTTGTGCACGGGCAAAAGGTGGAGGGGTGTGGCCCCTAAGCTCCAATGGCCCGGCCGTGCCTGGATTTGACATTATCCGAAGTCAGACATTTGCCATATTTCCATGCACAGTTTTTAACATTTGCTGAATGGCATGAAGTGATGCAATACTTGGAAATCTATTATATGCAGTTTACTCACAAAACCTAAAATGCTCACCCCTTCAAAGAAAAACATTTGGATTTCAGCACCACTTTCTACTCCCATCAGTGTGAAGATTCTTTATGTGATACCAAAATCTTTTCGTTCATGTGAATTTGTCACATTGCGCAGTAAAACAGGAACTATAAACTCACCTTCTACCTGATGTTCTTATTTTAACTTTCAGCTGTGTTGCTTGATAGCATCAGGCCAAACATCCTGTTATAGGCATCATGCTTTTTCCTTTTATATATTCCGTCCTTGAATGAGATTTGTTGGTTATTTAAATATACATGTCAAAGTAGAAAATGCTCATTTATTTGGTCATTATACATTGCAATGTGATTATAAAGTCTTCTTGAGTATATTCATGTTATTTCGTATGAATCAACTCCTCTTTCCTCATGATTTTTTAAATAATGTGCAAGGTTTCATGGAAGCTGATAATTCACTTCTTGTTTTATCTTAATTTAGACAAAAGAGAAGGACCTGCCAAATGTAAGTGAAAGGGTGCAAGGCCTTTTATGCCAATTGCTTATTATTTAAGATTCAACAATGAACAGATATGTTGAATAAACTAACAAGAGTGTGTGAAGAGATAAAGAGGAACTTCCTATGAGAAACTCGAGACAGAGTTCATACAGAACAGTGTCACCTTTGTTTGCTGATGGATACTGGGAGGCACATTTAGCATTGCTTGCTGCGCCTATCAGCCTGCCCATCAAGGCAGATAAGGACAGCAGATGCTGCTATTTTGCTGAACATTGGTTCTATTGTTCAGCTGAGGTATGTGGGTGTGAACCATCTGTGAAACTCAAATTAGGCTGCTTCATTGGTGCTAAGGTTAATTTGGTTAGCCAAATTGATGAGGGTTGGGTTGGATATATTTATCTATAGAGAGCTTTTATGATTCCACCAATATAATGTCACTGCAATATTTCCAATTGGCCACTATTTTGATGATTTTCATAATAGTTACTATACGCAGGCATAGGGGTTTGGTTTTAAATATGCATTTTTAAAATATATCTCTGATTTCCTAGTGTTCTTGAGTGTGCCTTTCTAAAATAAAAGGAGAATTGAGTTCCAGTACTTATCCCTGTGATATCTGGTAGAATTGATAGATACCTAAAACGCATCTCTCTCAAATAGGGCTCAGTAGGTTGTGGATCATTGCAGTTCAACTGGCTTTCTGCCTCGGGTTGGCAAAATGACTGCCCTTAGGGCCAGGGGATTCTGAACATGTATTAATCTCACTATGCTGAATCCAGATGTTGCAAATAGCTCCCATTCACCAGCACCTTAATATTATTTAAGACACAGACTGCTGTTAGCGACAGCCTTCATATTAGAGCAACCAGATTGTAGAACCTATTGTGTGCCAACCTAATATCATTAGCAGGACCCCAGAAGCAGCATCTGGTGTTAATTGAAATGTACATTAATCAGCACTCAATAAGCTCCATGCCCCTTGAACTACCCAATTATATTGTGCACACTAGGGCCTGAATTACAATTTGAGCACACTGTCTAAATTTGTGCCACAGGACATCCTTAACTGGGTGTGCCAAGTGCAGATTTAGGGGCTTTTTAAAACTTTGGTGGTCGGTGGACTGCCATACCCACAGTTGCATTCCGACCACTGCAAGCTCAGCGGTCTGACCGCCATATTACGAGATAGGAGTATTGCAATTGCAAAGGCTGTGGTCCTTTGAATAGAAGCCACTAGTCTTGGCCGGCAGGCAGACTGCTGGTGCTCCAGGCACAGGGCAAGTGTTCCTGGCTGTTTGGTTCTGGGCCCTCACCCTATTGACACTGGTCCCTGGTCACTGTTCCAGCAGCAAAAAAGTCTTAGTGATCTCTCTCAATGAGACATGCTGTTCAACAAAGTATGGGCACATGTTTCCACCTTTTTAGTCCAAACCCAGACACGTATATAATTTAGTGTCTGGGGTGGACAGCTACTTTGAAGTGTTCTCTCCTCTCCACTGCACATCATCAAAGAGACGGTCTGCCACAGAATGAGTTGCACTAATTCTGAGTGACCCAGCACTGGCCAAGGGAGGAAGTGAGGATAACTCCCGACTGTCAGCCTCCACTGAAATACATAAAAAATGTAAAGAAACAAGACTTCATCTCTATCAGATTCCTGGATAGTGCCAGCTTTATCAGCTCCACCATCCCTTTCACAGTGATCCCAGGCCCCACTGATCAGTACCTCTTCCTGGAATAAAAGAGCCCTTTGATGTGCACGGAGGATTTTCTACTCCTCTCCCTTCAGTGTGAGTGTGTGCTATTTTTGTGGGTTGAATTTTATTTTTTTGGGTGATATAATATATTTTAATTTAATTATAGATGTATACTACAAGTTTAGGATTTATTTGAAGGAATTTGTTTATGTGAAAATTGGGTTTTAATTTAATTTATTTGTTATTTATTTTTTTTTAAATATATTTTTATTGAGAGTTCATAGACTTAATCGACATACAATAATATCATATATAAATTCATATGTTAGCATATCAAGGATAAAAACAAAAATTAATTTAAATCTAAAGTTCAAACTATTACAGTTTTTATAAATGTATATCGCACAGAATACTAGGTAGTGCAATCATGGTATTCCTACAATACAGAAAAAGAACCTAATAATTTAAAGTGCAAAGTGCTAGATCAAGATACATGCTTATACATATATCCTATGTTCTTATACCAAATATGAGAGAAGTATAGAAAAAGATCAACTTAATCTAAAGTGCAGAGTGCTATATCCAGACAGGTACCTGTATGTATATTTTCTCCTTTTATACACGCTTCACGATGTTATCCTACAATTCAAACCCACTCCAATATTTCTCATATTTTCTTACTGCTCCTGACCTTTTTGCATATTTCTTTTCTAATTCTTGTATTCTAGACAGTTTTTCCCTCCATGTATTAAAAGTGGGTACCTTCTCTGTTCTCCACAATTGCAGAATTAAACAAGCCTTCCCCATATGCAGAAGTAGCAGGAGAGCAGCCCCAAACCACTGTCGATTTATCAAATAATATACGGGGATCAATCATAATTTTAAGATATTTCTCAATCTCCTCCCAGAAACTCTGGATTTTTGGGCACTCCCAGATGATATGCGTCCAAGTTCCTTTTTCTGCACATCGAAAACATCTATCTTCTATTAGCGGGTATAGTTTATGAAGAAAAGAGGGTGTTCTATATATCAACCATTTTGCATAATATTGCATGCGTTTGAAGTTTGCCCCTCTAAATATAACTGCATTAAATTTATTAAGCTTATTCCAGGTTGATTTAAGAATCGACATATCTTTCCTCTTCTTCCATCTATCCCTGACTTTTTCATATAGTGAGAGCGATTTATTATCATCAAAGATTTTAACCCAGTTACTGATTTTCCGTTGTGTGGGGGAATTAAGGGCTTCCCTGATAGTAGTTTTATAACGCAGGCTTTCCATATCTAGTTTTTCCAATATGGGTTTCAATCTAATAAATGACCATTTTAAAATTGTATTTGAATGTTGGAGCCCCATTTCAATCTCCACCCACGTTTTCCAAGAGTTCCCCTTGAAAAAATCCTGGATTCGAACATACCCATTTTCTTCCCACAGACTTAATATATTATTCTCTAAAAGACCTGTTTCCCCCATGTATATATTTGAAAGCCTTGTTGAAATGTTAATTCTAAAAATATCGTAGTACGCTAACAGCTGAGTTTTTTGTTTAAATAGCCATTGTAGGGTCTTATAACGGACTTTTTTAGGGTATTTAGTAACTCTCGTAGGGTCTATTATATTGTACTCCTTTAAGATCTTTTTCATAAAAAAGTTATCTACTTCTTGAGAATCTAAGAAAAAGAATCTAAAACTGTGATGTGCCAATGTCGCGTAGTAATAATTTCTAATATTCGGAAGAGATAGTCCTCCATCAGCGACAGGATAGTTTAAAGTGCTAAGGGCTAATCTTGGTACCTTATTTGTCCATAAAAAAGAAGAAAACATACTGTCTATTTCTCTAAAAAAAAGTGGTCTGTATTGCACAAGGAGCTGCACTAAAAAGAAAATTAAAAAGCGGAAGGATAGACATTCTAATTAACGCAACTCGTCCTATTATTGACAACGGCAGCTGGTTCCATCGTTTTAACTGAGATTGTACCTTTTTTAACAATGGAATATAATTTAGGGAAAAAAGATCTTCTACTCTCTCAGTTACGTAGATCCCTAAATACCTCTTCGGGCAGATGTTGTATATCTGTCTAAATTCTAATAAGAGAGAATTCACATTGCAATTGCATAGAATAATTTCTGTTTTAGACTTATTAATTTTATAACCCCCTATCTTCTCAAAATCTGCAAAGATTCTCATAACTTCCGACTGGGTATTTATCTTTGGGTTCAGGAAGAGAACAATGTAATCGGCATATAATTTTATGTTCGTCATTCTTTGAACCGGAACCGTATGGACTCTTTGTTCCCTAATTGCGATTGCTAATGGTTCTATAAATAAATCAAATAAAATCGGGGAAAGGGGACAGCCTTGTCTGATGCCTCTATTTATTTGGCATGTCCCTATATTAACGGAATTAATTAAAATTTGGGCCTGTGAGTTTGTATAAAGTTGTTTCAATAGAAATATGATCTCATTTGGGAAGCCAAACTTCTCTAAAATTATAAAAAGACAGTTCCAAGAGACAAGATCAAATGCTTTTTCGGCATCTAAAAACCAAATCTGTGCCTCAACCTTATTGATATTAAAAAAATCAAGTGCCTCTAATAAAAAATTTGTATTATTATAAAGCTGTCTCCCTGCTACAAAGCCGCATTGATCTGTCCCAATAAGGGATCCTACCATTTTGTTTAGCCTATTGGCAAGAAGTTTAGTAAACATTTTGTAATCAGTCTTTAAAAGGCTTATTGGCCTATAAGAGTTCACATTTTCGCTGTCTTTATCTTTTTTTAAAATACTGACCACTTCTGCCGTGCGAAAAGATACAGGTGGGTCACCCCTTGTAATAAATAATTAGCAAGTTTTAAAAATTCAGGGCAGAGTACAGTAGAAAATGCTTTAAAAAATTCTGCGGGGATGCCATCCTCTTCTGTAGCTTTGCAATTGGGCAAAGAGCTGATAACCGCATCCAATTCTTCCTTCTTAAATTCGGCTAACAACAGCTCTTTGAAATTATTTTCCAAAGTTGGGATTGGCAGTTCCTGCAAGAATTCGTTAATTATCTCTGAAGGGACTTGGTGAGATGTCTGATAGATATCCTTATAATGTTTAAGAAACACCTCACCTATTAGTGGTGTAGTTTCTACGCGAGTTTTAGTTACTTTATCCTGGATATATTCAATTCTGTTTCGAACTTGTTTTTCCTTTGCTTGCCAAGCTAGCAATCTTCCCGTGTACTCGCTGTCTTCATAGTTTGTTTGAAAATATAATCTACTTGCCCTATCCCCTAAGTCATAATAAAATTCCCTCATTCTTATTTTTGCATTCAGGACTTCTTGCCTATTATTCGGGGTCCAATTTCTAGAGTATTCTTGATTTGCATAGGCTAAACTACTTTCTATTGCCATTCTTTCCTCCTTCATGGCTTTTTGTTTTGGTATCACTTTTGAAGTGATAATGCCCCTCAGTGTAGCCTTAAAAGCATCCCATATTATGTTAATTGGGGCGGAATCTTTATTTATACAAAAGAAGGAGCTGATCTCCTTCTCTAAATCTACACACCATTGCTTATCTGCTAAATTAAGTTTATTAAAGTACCACCTTCTTGATGCTTGTTCATCTTTCTTCCCTAAAGGGATTTCCATCTTAATGAGGACATGATCTGAGAAGGCATTCGCTCATATTTACTAACTTCCAGATCATAGGAGGTTAAAAAATGTTTTAGCCTTGTTGACGAATCATATTTTGCTGAATAGCAAGAATACTCACATCTAGTCGGATTGTTGTGCCGCCAGTAGTCTAAAATATCTAAATCTGTCTTGCAACTCAGCAGTGCAGTGCATACTTGTGGTTTGTTTTGCCTTCGATCTTTTTTTGTAGAATCAACCACAGGGTTTTGCAAGAAATTAAAGTCCCCTCCCCATATAATCTGACCAGGTATACCTGTCAGTGCTTGTTTTAACTGCAAAATGGGGAGCGTATCATCCACGACTGGTGCATAGATTGTAGCAAGTATCACGCTTGTGTGGTTTATTTTTCCGTATAAGAATGTCCATCTGCCCCACATATCTGAATGAGATGCTTCAACATGGAATTGGACATGCTTGCCTATATAAATACTCACACCCCTCTGAGCTGTCCCCGACACAGCCGAGCAATAAAAACCCGCCCAATTTTTTAACATCTTACTAGCATCTGCTAGAGCTCGGAAATGCGTCTCTTGTAAAAAGATCACATCTGGACGGTGACTTTTTAACCAGCTTTCTATTGCACCAGTTTTACGTCTATTATTTAAACCATTAACATTCAAAGACAGAATTGAAAGTTTATACCTATTCATAATACACTTGAAAAGAAAATATAATCTATTTTATCCACACGTCCCGAGAAGTCTCGTCTAAAGTACGATATATGCTATATGTGCAAAAATGCATTTCTAAGTACAGTTTGTGCAAACACGCCATATACATAAAAGTGCATAAATTAATATCTTCTCCCAGTAGCGCCATAATAGGCTCGGTTATATACTGAAATACAGGCCATTGAATTGTGCGAATTGCGCATGTCTACCATACCTGATATAACAAGTGTGCAAAACATACAATAGAGTGCAAATCACGCATCTAGTCCATCATACTACAGTACAGTTTGTAACAATTGTGCAAAAAACTATCTAAAGTGCAACTCAGGTAGCTAATAGACCACTCAATGCAATTGCGTAGGTCTACCATAACTGGTATAACCATTGTGCAAATCATACAATAGAGTGTAAATCACGCATGTAGGCCAACATGCCACCGTACAGTTTGTATCAACTGTACAAAAAGCTATTTAAAGTGCAGATCAAGTAACTATTAGACCACTCAGAACAATACACTAAAGTACAAATTGTATCAATTATGAAAGGTAGACGTTTCTGAATGCATTTCTAAGTGCAATTTGTGCCGATGTGCAAAATACATAAATAAGTAACCACTTGGGTTGTTAGATCTTTTTTTGTCCCAATAAGACCATAGCGGGCTAGGTTAAATACTGAAATACAGGTCATTAAATTGTGCAAAATGGGCAGGTCTGCCATACCTAATATTGCAATTGTGCAAATTACGCATCTAAACCATCATACTACAGTACAGTTTGTACCAATTGTGAAAAAAACTATATAAAGTGCAAATCAGGTAGCTATTAGACCACTCAGTGCAATATACTACAGTACAGATTGTATCAATTATAGAAGGTAAATAAAAAATGCATTAAAGTGCAATCTTCAATGTGCAATATGCACAATATGAGAAATATGACAGCCATACAAGACAGCATCTTTCCTTAGCCACATTATATATCCTTTTCCTTAACTTACTCAAACGAAAAATCTTTCCGTCTATGAACTCTCTTTTTTTAGCTGCTCCACCCCCACCACCGCCCCCCCCACCCTACCCTCCCCATGAGAAAGGAGACCCCAACCTGTCCCACTATCCTTTCCTCTTCCCCCCTCATCCTATTGGTTGCCATCTTATTGCATCCTGTTGCGTCCCCCGGTTTGCCTCACACCCGCCCCTCAAGGAAAAAATATAACAGCAATTCAGTCTTGTGAACTACAACCATATAGACTCTTTTCCTTATACAGCTGCAAGAGCATCCAGAAGATTTTGGGCCTCCAATAGCTCTGTGAAAATAACAATTTTTCCTTTGGCTATGACTTTCAATTTGGTTTGCTGCACAATCATCGCCTGTGCTCCTTTAGCTTTAAAAGAGTCAATCATTTTGACAAAATCCTTGCGTCTGTGGGCAGAGGCTGCTGACATGTCGGAAAAGAATTTAAAGTTTTTGATATCGCTGGTATTAAATGATCTCCTTAAAATTGCCACATTTAGGATTTGCTCTTTAATTCTATAATCAGAAAAGTTTATTAATATAGTTCGTGGGCATTTAGGATTTGCGGGTTTATGTGCAGGTACCCTATGGGCTCTCGTAATTGTGAGGTCTCCTTGCAATTCAGGTATTACCTTTTTCAACAGAGATTCAGTCCATTTCACCATTTCCGCTCCTTCCAAACCCTCCGCTATTCCCACAAGGCGCAGATTGGATCTTCTGTTGTAAGTCTCTAAATCCTGTAACTTCAATTCTATCTGGCTCTTGCTCTTATTCAACACTTGGAGATCTTTTTGCATACTAACGATGTTATCTTCCAGGGCTGAAACACGAACCTCTACCTCAGCAACCCTTATGGGTTGACTGCCTAGACTTTCCTCCATCTTTGTTAACCTATTATGCAGTTGTGATATCTCAATTGCTTGCGACATCTTCAAGTCCCGCATTTCCTGCAAAATAGTTAGAAGCATTTCTTGTATTGAGGTCTCTTGGTCGGATCTTTTACCCAGGGATTCGTTGACTCTTCAAGCGAAGGGTGTCTCCTTTTCTTTTTCTTTTTCCCTTTCTAACTCTGACTCTGATTCTGGTTCGAATTCAGGCGTAGATTCCAACTAATCTGACAGTGTCTCTTTACCAACTTCCCTTTGCGATATCTTTTGCGATGTCCGTAGGAGTTTTTCAGCTACTTTAAACAATGGCTGACTAATCAAAGGTGATTTTTCATAAGTATCTGTACTCGCTTCCACAGGCTTTAGCCCTAGCCCTAAGTGCAATCTCGGTGTGGGCTGTGGGTTTGTGACTTGCGTTGGGAGGGCATGGGCATCGGCAAGGACGGGGGCAGGGGTAAATATTTTCTGTCTGCCAAAGAGAGGATCCTTTGTCTTGCACTGCTGAAAAGCACCTCTTATAAAGCCTTCAAAAACCTTTAAAAGCCTCTACGTGTAGTTATGGGTATGCAAACCGGCAGACGATTAGAAATTTCATATAACTGCAGCCTCATTCCGTGGAAATTAAGAGGGTTGAAGAAGCAGATAAGAAGCAATACAAGGAGTTTTGCAATCCCCTCCCTTGTCCTCCTGCTCAGTCCAACGTATTTGTTTTGGGGGGGGGGTCCAAATTAAGCACTGCTTGCCCCTCTACAGACTCCCTCTCAACCACCATGCCTGTGATAATAAGTTTTACTTCTCAGCGCCATTGAATCTTGCCTCTCAATATCGGTATCAACGCAAACAATATAGTCCAGACTCAAAGGTTTGCGCTTACCGCTTTCCTCTTGCTCCCGCTATTACTATTACCGGCGCCCAGTAGAACGTAGAATTAGCTCTAATAGCGGCCGCAGGCTTCAAAACCGGTGAATCACCGAGTCGCTATGCCATAAAGAGAAAGCAGGGAAGCGGTGCTGGCACAGACGACGTACAGACGCGAAGACTTTCGGAGATGGTGGAGGCGGTGGACGGCATCAGACAGCAATCCGTGGGTGGAGCATCGGTAAACCAGAGGACGCTACGGAGCGTGCGTGGGTCACGTTCCGTACATCAGCCCGCTCTGAGCAATTTCTTTGTTATTTTGACAATAATTTTGTAGTTGGTATTGTGGCAACGATATTTGTGTTTCCAATATTTTTGTTAAGAATATATGTAAAAATCAATATTTTTGTTAACAATATTTGTGTGCTCAATATTAGTGATTTTTAAAGTTATGTATACGAAGTTGATATTTTTGCTCTCTGTATTTAATTTCCAATATTTGTGATTCTTGATATTTGTTGGATCGATTTTATATCACTGAACCAGTGACACAGGTAAAAAGCCCTGCTCACAATACTGATTACACTGACCACAACAAAGTGTATACTGTTGTCATTGTGCTTGTGTTACTTAACTCTAGGTAAGCTAAGTAGCCCTTTACCTTCATGAGGGTAGCGCTTAGGTTGCCTCTCCCAGTCTAAATAGACTACATTCCTATGATATTGGGCAAGATCATGGTATACCAGCATGATTCGTGTTTGTCCATGACCGAAAATCAATACCAGGTTCCCAGATGTGGCTGCATCTGGCGCAATGAAGATGGGAGTGCATGTACATCCCCATGCAGGATACATAGTGACCACACCGTCATCCGCTTCAGTCAACACGCATACACAGACGTCACCCAAAGATTACACTGACACTTTATTTGTGGGTGAAGAACTGCTGCAGGTTTATTTCATACAACACAGTATGATAATAAAATTGGGTTATCTTACGGGCGATCCAGGGCAGGCAGCCCCTTGCTGCTCCGCCCGCCTGGTGAGCCAGCACACACGGTGGGTCGATGCCCGGCAGTGTGGCACATAATTATTTACAGATCATCCACTGGGTCACGTGATCTGTCTCCTACTCCCGCCCCTTCCGGCAGGGGCGGAGCGTGTTGTGGCACACCCCCGGTTGGTCAGGCCCCCCAACCGCCCGAAGGACTAACGGGGCGCCGTCGCGGTCTTCCCAGAACCCCCTTCGGCTCCTGGACCTTGGCTCGGGCACCCTTACTGTGCCGGACAGGGGTACCCTTACTGTACCGCCTGTCGCAGAGGTACCCTTACTGTACCCGTCTGCATCCAGATCGCCCTGTAACTCCGCCTGCAACGCAAAAAGAAAACATTAAAGCATTCCAATAACGCGCTGTGCCTGACACGTGGGGTAAGTGGAAAGGGTGGGAAAACACGTGTCCAGGCAGGAGCGGCGCAGGAAGCAGAGGAGGAACTGGGCGAGAGGGCCCCCTAAGTAGGGGGGCAAGCCGCGCCCCCACCCACCCCCAACGGCCCGCCTCCAGCTCGACACTATAGGGGGTCATAACCCAGTGGGCGTAGGCCTCGCGCGCGAGGCAGCAAGGGGGGGGAAGGCTCCGACGGGCGGCCACTAAAATGCTGCCCTGCTGATGTCCCACTGCTTGGGACGCGGGCAGCGGCATTTCCATCCCTACCCTTGGCAAATGCCTCAGGGCCGAAGTGTCACTTCTGATGGTGTAGCCCGTAGAGGCACACATTGCAACCCAGTAATGCCTCCCCCCCCCGCCCCTCCCTGGCGGCGGTGACCCCAGCGGATGTCTAGCAGTTGTCAGGGAAGCCGGCTCCATGCAGGAAACTCAGGCGAGCATGGCTCACCACCTTGGAGGAATGGCAGCGCAGGCCGCCACACGTCTAGCCGCAGCACAGGAGTCCTCAATGCTGTGGGGGCCCGCAAATCTCAGAAGGTGGCTCTCCACAGTTGTGAGGGAGTATCCAATGGTTTGCTGCCACGTAGGGGCCTAATGGTGGAGTATAGTGGCAGATTTTTATCTCGACCGGCAGAGCTTCTCTACAGAGTGCCATCTTGCTGCCCGGCTGGGCTCCGCCCCCAAGGTTGTAGTCATTTTTAAACTATATGTGAAGAATTGAAATTGACTTACGTGTTTGTGGGTGTGTGCAATCTGTATTAGTTTATCCCTAATTTCCGTAAACCACCCCAATTTAACAGTAATTACTCACCATTTTCCAGCCACCGTCCCGGTCTCTCCTACTTTTACTGCTAATTTGTTTACGTTTCTTTCGTGAAACCCTGGTCAACATCTCTGCACAGAATAAATAGTAGAAGTTGAGACGAAGATCTCTGGCCACAGGTTTTGTAGTAGGTGAGTGACACTGCTGCTGTACTCCTTTACGTACTACAAAATGCAGTTTGTGCATCAGGCGCATCATTTTTAAATATGTGATTTGATATTCTACTGTACCTTCATGTTAGAGCGTAGTTATTGCATACGTGTAACCTGCTGCTTGCAAAAAGAAAAAACATCTGACTTCTGAAGGTGGCAAACAACTAATCCAGGTAAAAACACTTTTGAGAAATCTACCTGAAGCGAAATACTTTTTTTTGCTTCTTTTTTTTTTGTTACTGTTATTACACAGCTGTGTGAGATAAAAATAGGTCACAGAGATTTCAAAACAGGTGAAACCGTAAAGATACTGCTAACGTGTGCTCTCGTCGCCCTTTCTGTTCTGTACATTTTCTTTATTCGCAGTCTTCCAGTTAAACAACGTGACATAAGACATACATTGGTCATACCTTCCTTAAGTACACATAAATCTCCCTGGCTGTTTATCTTCAAAAGAGACACTTCCCGACATTATGTACATCGCTTTACATTTGACGTCAAACGCAACCTTACATGACGCAGCTAAATCTTCACCAGCACTCGCAGAATGCTTTGAAACTTTCAGGTAGCTGCGTGTGATTTAGAGGTTAATGAGGAAGACAGCCAGTAAGGGGAGCCCCCATTAATCTCCCCAGCCTCGCTGTCCACACTGGAGGCTGCGTTTATCGGGAACATCTGCCCGGTGGTGGTTCGCGGAGAGCATTTTGACTGACTGGCCCAGCTCTGCTGTTTGGTTACACGTTTCAAGGATTTAATCTTGAATGCTGTGACGCAGGTATGCTTTGTTATTGTAAAGACCTCAGAGGCGGGAGTTCTGCGGTGGCGTGCCGGCCGCTGCAGCCAGTGTGGCGCAGGGGGACCACCCGTCGAGTGACCCTCCCGCATTCAGCCTAAAAACTACATATCAGTACAGTATTGGAGTCTCGGCGCCTCTCATCTGATTTTGCGGGGGTTTTGGCTATCGTTTAGCATTACACCTCTACAGGAGTTACAAAGAACCCGCATAGATACTACTGTGACCTGGCAATCACCTCCCACACAGAAGGAAATCTCATTCAGTAAGGAAGTGCAAAGGTACTTACCAGACTGCCGTTGCTGGTAGTTGCATAACAAGGCCTATTTATCTATGTTTGGTAAATTATAATACTGGAAATATTGCAACCCGGCTGTGACTTTGAAGTTATATCAGATACTATGATAGAAAATGGAGCAAGCTGGTCCCAGCCACTATGGGTCCACACCTAGCGGAGACCATGCCGACCTTCTCCTCCAATGCGGACACCGATGCTCAGCTTTTTAATGACTGGATCGGGAATATGCTAACTTCTATAGCTCCGGCAACAGCCACAATATCCAAACGAGACTCCCCATCTGCCCCCTGGTTTTCTGAGGAGCTCAGAGTGCAAAAATCGCACTGTAAAAAGTTGGAGCGACTTTGGAGGCTAAATTATGATCTTGCAGAGAAGGCCTACTATAAGGAAGCCTCAAAAAAACTGCATAAAGCCATCAGAAAAGCAAAAAAACAGTACTATGCGAACTCGATTCAGCTAGCTGAACATTCAAGCAAAGAAACCTTTAAAATAGTTCAGTCATTTTTCAAACCCATATGTATTGAGAGGGAAGTTTCCCCATCAATCTCGTTCTGCAACAGCATTTCGGACTTTTTTGACTCTAAAATCAAGAAAGTATATGAGTCTTTTGGGCCAGTGAAGACCACGGTTAAATCCGATTTAGCGGGCTTAACACCGAACTATGCTACCCTGACACAATTTGATTCAATAGACCTAAATACGGTCAAGCAGGAACTAAGTCGTTGCAAATCGGGCTCGCCAGACGACCCTTGCCCTCCTAAACTCTGGAGCCGCATAGCTGATTTTGTGGCCCCCGCTATTCAACGCATTTGGAATTTGTCCATCTCTTCGGGGGTGTTCCCGGATATTTGGAAACATGCCACTCTTCTCCCCCTAAAGAAAAAATCTAATGGGGACCCTAAGGATCTCAATAATCTCCGTCCAATCTCCCTCCTTGCAGCACCAGGCAAAATGCTTGAAAAAGTTATCCAGCGGCAATTAAATCAATTCATTGAATACAACAAAACTCTACATGAGACGCAATCAGGCTTCCGACCTGGTTTTAGCACCGAAACAGCTTTAATTGAGGTGGCAGAGTCAGTAAGGTGGTCGATGGACTCGGGAGACTCAGCGATGCTGGTGCTCCTGGATCTGTCGGCCGCCTTTGACACGGTCGACCACGCTATACTACTGTCTCGACTAGCGGAGATAGGCATCCAGGGTCAGGCACTGAAGTGGTTACAGTCCTATCTGACTCAAAGAACTCAGAAGGTGGCATTAAGGGACGTCCTTTCTACACCTAAAGCGCTGAACTGTGGCGTCCCACAGGGCTCGGCTTTGAGCCCACTTTTATTTAATGTCTACCTAGCTCCACTCTTTACGCTGATCGCCAATTGGGGGATCAAGGCAATCTCATACGCCGACGATACCCAATTGGTGTTCCCATACTCAGAAGTGTCAGAGGCATCCTTCTCAAATTTTAAGGGGTGCCTACAAGACGTAGCCTGCTGGATGAACACCAATAAATTAAAACTCAACACTAGTAAAACTGAGGTGATCTTCTTTGGCAGAGACCCCCCCCCACCATCTGATTTATGGTGGCCGGCAGAGATGGGTATAGCTCCCTCGCCTAGCCATTCTGCAAGAAATCTAGGTGTGCGGTGGGATGATAAGTTGTCCTTTGTTTCACACATACAGCAAGTTGCTGGCTGCTGTATGAGCAAGTTGAGGAATCTACGTAAGATTCTTCGACTTCTACCAGTCAGCTGCCGAAAAACCGTAGTCCACGCCACAGTCACATCCAGGCTGGATTACGCCAACGGTCTGTATTTGGGCCTACCAAAGTACCTTATACAGCAACTACAACTGGTTCAAAATGCGGCTGCGAGACTTTTAATGAGGATTCCGTTCAAGCACTCAGTCTCTCCGTACCTCCTCTCCCTTCACTGGTTACCAGTTGCTAGTAGAATAAAATTCAAAGCACTCACTCTGGCCTTCAGATCCTTATATGGAAACTGCCCAAATTACCTGAAAGTTCGACTTCCAAGGTATTCCCAATCTCGTTCGCTCAGATCCAACAACCATGTGCGTCTGACAGCCCCTAGAGTAAAAAGAGCCCGGCTGGGAGGACGAACCTTCTCGGCCAATGTGGCCAATCTATGGAACTCACTACCCATCACCCTCCAACAGGCCCCATCTGAAGCCTGTTTTAAACACCTGCTGAAAACCTGGCTGTTTACCCAGTCTCGCTAAATGCTACCCCCTCCAGCCTCCATGGTCTGATACACTTGTTCTCTCAGCGCCGGGACACCTCCTCGCGAGGTAGCTGTTCGCGCTATACAAAACTCTGTATTATTATTATTATTACTATCAGATACACCACATTCATTTAAAATAAATATTACATCAGCTTTGATTTGAGATTTAAAGCAACCAAAGTCATGCAAGCCTTGTTTACATGGATTGCAGCGGACAACAGATGTAGAGGTTACAGTTTTTTGCTAGTTTAAATTAATTATCAGATTCAAACTGTATTTAAACACAATTCACGCAACTCTGTATCAGAAAAATATGGAAAGTTCATGGCCCTTGACGGGAAATGTTAATTCAAAGTGGTTTTCATTTTCAGTTCAAGACCTGATTAGGAACTGAATTGCATCTGTCTTTCAAATATTTGCATTTAATAGAAACACCTTAAGTACAGCTTTTTTATGAAGACTACCCTGTTGTAAAAAAGCAGTTTGGACAATGTAAGAAAAATACAATCTTTTAATATTTGAGTCCCTTCAAATCTCTGTTGATGAATGTTTTCACCCTTCTCCAGTTAAAAGAATATTCATAGATTCCATACAATCTATGTTCTGGTGGTTCGACTTGCTCACTCATTCCATTTTCCTTAATAGTTTTTTCTAAATGTAGTTTCAGTTATAATGATAGCTTTCCCTTCTGTACCATGAGATTAGGTGGAGAAGCAGGGAATGCAGGCAGTGAAGGGGCGCTTAGAAACTTAGAAATACTCTCGAAAGTGATAACAATGGGAGTGTGTGAATATGTGTGTTCCAGTTCAACCAGTTGATAGTTATTTATTTTAAAAAATGCTATTGTTTTCAATTAAAAACATAAAGGACTAGTTACCAGGATACGCTGCAAAAAATAAATAATGCACTGCTACAGTACGTAGCAAATAGGTTAAACAAGCATTTACAATGCAACGGTCTCAGCATTGTTAAAGTTAGAGCTATTGGCATTGCTCATGACATTATTTTTGTTTATGTTTTTGTTTTTAACCTCTTCAGTGCCCATGACGAGATAGTCTCGCCATGGAGCACGGTTGCGCCCATGACGAGACTATCTCGTCATGAACCCCGCCCGCTAATGTAACGCCCGGCACAGGGCGGGGAAAGGGCGGGGCACTGAAGGGGTTAAAAGATTTAGAGAAACGGCATTGTTATTTACAATGTCAATAGCTTAATCACTCTCAAATGCGAGACCTATTGCATTTGCACCCACACACACAAAGCCACCCACACACACAGAGCCACCCACAGAGCCACTCACATAGAGCAACCCACACACAAATAGAGCCACCTACACACACACGCAGTAGCCCACTGACCTATTTACATTATGTGCACTTCGTGATCTGCATGGTACATGTTCATTGCTGCAGGCACATTAACCCTATGTGCTACCTTTCCAGGAGTCAAAACTTCCACTAGACAAAACTCCGATCTCTCTCTAGGAAGAACATTAAACATCAATCATAAGTATACAGTTTTAGAAAAATACACTTCGTGATCCTCCTAGCTAATAAAGGCCACACGAAAACAACTGAAACATTGTGCACAAGTCTGTTGTGAGAGACACTGACAGTTCTGACCTTGTTCGGCTAGTTCAAAGACACTTCATCTGGCCCAGGCCTGTCCACTTGGTGAGTGAGGGAGGGATGAAATCTATCCTGTTGATTTCAGAGGAGTGGCATCCTTACAATTCAAAAGAGTGTCTTTCAATGTCTCTGAGACATACATCTGTGCAAGCAGAACCTGTGGTTGGATATATTGTAATGTTAACCACACAGAGGTCTGTTAGCTGCTGTCATCAGATATGTACTTAGTAGTAAGAAAATGTCAAGGACATTCTCCATAAAACGAGAGTAGTATTATATCTGTGGATGCAATGACAGAAGCAGCAAAATACCAATGGGGCGGCGCACTATGCTAAGCAAAGATTTTTAGTTTATGTGTTTTAAGCCACGCCCTTAATTACATTGGCCACGCCGCTATGAGAGACGCCCCAGTTTTTTCAGCCCACTTAAACCCCTGGACCTAATGACCAAAGCTGCCAACTTTGGGGCTAGTGATTCAGATTCAAGTCATGGCGTCGGTTCAACCCATGTGATTTTGGGCAAATCACACAATGTCGGCTGATCGTGTGTAATGTAATTAGATGCTCATGTAAATCGATGTGGTGTTTTTGGGCCAAGTTTGCGCTATATCAAACTGTAAACTTGAAAGAAAAGACTAATGAATTCCTTAGTTTGAAAATGCGAGGAAACTGAAAACTAAAATCGATTTTAAAATGTACGACGCATGACAAAACTCTTCTGGTCTCCCCAGCTTCTGTTTCTGACAGGACTAGTGACGAGCGATTTTTTAAGACTAATTCAGCCTCCTCCACTGTCTTGAATGGGAGGATTCGGGAAATCTGTTTTGTCCTGCAGCATGGCGGCCGCTACTCGTTTACCAAAAGCCCATTTAGCGTTCTAGTTGTTTATTGGAACTGTGTTCAGTGGACGTAAGTCAATGGATTGACGAATACACTTCCTGGTCGGCAGCTCATGCGTAGAATATAGCCAAGGCAGCTGGTGCGATAGGTAATGAGCAAATTCATTTTTCCTGTTTTTTTTCTTCAATAAATCCCCACTTCATTATTCCCAGATTTCTGCATCTACGAGGAAGTAGTCCCTCTGTTTTGGCAGGGCACTGGTTGGCCGTTTCGGTGTGTGGTCTACTGCATTATTATCTGGAGCAGTTGCTTAGCAATGGTGCCATCGGTCTAATACATTCAAGGAAGATGCCGCCCTCCTACCCCAGTTTCGTATTAAAAGCTCGCCTTAGTAGGGGGCAGTGGACCCTTGCAAATGTTAGGTATGGAGGCTGTAAGTTTTGACATTTATACCGCGATAACCTTGGGGGCCTCTAGGAAAGAAAAAAATGAAAACCTAAAGAAATCAGTCCCAGCGCCTTACCTGGCGAGAGCCATGAACACCGCCGCCTTTCTCCGAGGTCAAGCAGAAATGCCTCGGAGAAACGCAGCGGCATTTTCAGATTCGGGGGCGTGTTTTTCTTTCTCTCCTCTTGCCATTGGCTGGAATGTTTACATTCCAGAGGAGAGAAAGAAAGTAAAAAACACGCCCCCGTATCCGAAAAAGTCGGGGCTTGTTTGGAGAGACAAAGCCCTTCTCCAATGGCTGACCAGCATTTAAGAGGCCAGCCAATGGAGAAGAGGGGAGAAGAGGGGCAGGTTCAAGCCCCTTTTCTGAAAAACGTTAAATCTCGCGAGCGAGACTGCGCAAGCGCAGCCTTCGCTAGCCGAGACCTAAAAATGACAAGCAAGCAAATAAATAAATAGGATAAAAATTGTAGTTAAGCAAGTTAATATGTTTAATAGGTTAAAAATGGCAAGCAGGCAAGTACAGTCTGAGTGCAAAACATATCCAAACATATCATTAGACCGCTACAGCTTCTAACTAGCAAACAGCAACAACTCCCTCACCTACAGTTATGGCTTGCCAAGCTGTCATATGTAGTGCGCCACAGTGGCCAACATCTTCAAAGTTCACCACAGCAGTTTCAAATCCTGTCCAAGACGATCCATGCAAGGGCAGTAATTACCGCCCTCCAGGTCCTCCTGAGAAATCATGGATCTATTCAACGTATCCGTGTCATCACTGTGGCCAACAAGCAATCTACAAGGTGTTCCCATTCTGTACTCCTTTCAATCGTTCCCCGTCCTCTTTTCAGCTCTTGAAACCACACAGCACTCTCAAGACCTGCCAACTTAACCAGTTTTTCTCACTATTTAATCATTCGAGGGCCTCTCATAGACTTCCAATGCACTGTCAATTTATGTTTTGCCAAAAACAATGCCAAGTCAATACATTTAGTAGTGGTTACCTCTTTTTGGAGCAAAGGCATCCTACAAGTATGCAGGCCAAAGGTGTACAAGGGATCGCTCGTAAAGTTATTTCATTAACACAGTTCATTACCACTTCCCAGAACTCCGCCAAGGATGGGCAGGGCCATACCATATGGAACATTTCTACCCCTAACTCCCCAAACCTTGGACATTTCGCAGCAGCACCCGTCTTTCTTGCCAGGTGTAAGGTAAGCTCTGTGCAGAATATAAAAATGTATTTGATCCTGGCATTATGAGAGACACCAGGTATATGTGCTAAAATCCTGTCCCCCTCCATATAAGTAAACTGAAGCTCTAGGTCAGTCTTCCATTACTCTTTCAGATCATTGAGGAAAGCAGCAACACCAGCACGAATAGCACAATATAGAAATGTGACCTCATTTACACAACCTGACATTGTACATAGTAGCTGACACACATGGGGGCCGATTACAATGTCGGGTGGACTTGCGTCCACCCGACACCGTCCCATAAACGGGACTGACTGACCTCCAGTCGGCAGTCCCGACCGCCTAATTAGGATGCGACCGAACACTGTTCTACGCTGTGGTCAGAAAGGCTGGCATGGAAACCATGCCGGAAACAGTGCATCATAATCCCAAGGGCAAAAAGGCCGCCCTTTGGGATTTTGGGCTGGCTTCCTACTGGCTGACGGGCTCCTTGTGCCTGTCAGAAGCCAGCCGGAATGATCATCCGGTTTCAATTCCGACCGGCTTTCCGACTGCCATCGTAATAAGCCCCATGGTATGTTACAGGCTCAGCACATCCATTCCTCCATGGCAACCACTTCCCTGTTCAACAGGAATTGGCCTCCAGGTATAGTGAATTCTTCTGCAATGTCTTCAAACATAATCAATATTTTATCCCGGTACAAATCCCCTACTTGGTTAACCTCATAGTCAGCCCACCCCTCAATACCCCTCAGCACTCCTACACAAGGCACTATTTTCAACCACTTTAATGGCAAATCAGGCGAATAAGGCACTTGAACAACAGTCCGCTGCAGATGTCACCAGCACTGCTGTATTACTAGAAGCTCCTGAGAGACCTCAGTTAAACGTCGCCAGGGAAACAGGGGGCCCCCAATAAGATCTGCAAGTTAGGTGGCCCGCAAATGATACCCACTTCTTCTGGATTCATTTTGCATGTAAACTCACTGGTTTAACTATTGCAGTTGGGCCACCAAGTAATAAGATTGTAGGTCAGTCACAGTCAGTCCTTCCTTAGCCACAGAGCATCCCAATTTAGTTAGTGTCACCCTATGCCTACCAGCCCCCAGATCAGCTCCAAAAGTAGGGATTCCAGGTCCTGGAACAGCTGATGAGGCACTAGTAACGGCAGTGTGGTGAAGAAATAAAGCAATCTCGGGAGTGCCACCATCTTAGCCTCTGCTATTCTGCCAGCCAAAGATAATTGCAATGTCTTCCAAAAGTTTATACAATTTTGAAGAGCTCTGAAGGCTGCCCCAACATTACCATCTAGTAGATATTGCTGGTTATAGTATATTTTAACACCTAAATATTTAAGACATATAGGGCTCCAGGTGAGTCTGTGCAGGTTCAGAGGAGGAGCAGCATCTCCCCAGAGAGGGAACAAATGGGATTTCTTCCAAATAATATGCAGGCCAGAGGCTGCACTAAAGCACTCCAATAACTCTATTGCTCCTAGTAAGTCCAATCCGACATCCTGAAGAAAGTGTAGCTTATCGTTAGCATATAATGCTACATAATGGGATTGCTCTTGGATCTTCAAGCCATGTTAACTCCCACCACCCCATTCGAGCACAGCTGGCCTGGGGCCCCATTGGGATTGTGAATGATAAGGGAACGAGTGGACATCCTTGCCTAGTTCCGCGTCCCACATCGTAAGGTTCAGATACAGTTCTGCCAGTGTGAACCCATGCCTTAGGACCCATTTAAAGAATCCTGTTCCAGCGAATGAACCCAGGAACCAGCCCCATTCGAGCCATTACTGGACACAATAATTCCCAACTCAGACTATAAAAGGCCTTTTCAATGTCAATTGCAATGACAACAGCTAACCGCTTTTCCCAAAAACCATTGTTCAGGAGTGAGATAAATCTCCACATATTAAGCACCGTATTACGCCCAGTAATAAAACCAGCTTGATCTCTATGAGTCAAAGTGGACATATGGGGCAGAAGTCGGGTCAAGAGAATTCAACTAAGAATTTTATAGTCCACATTGAGCATGGACAAAGGCCGGTAGGCACTGACATCTTTGGAAAGGTGACCAGGTTTCAGCAGAGGGATGACTAGAGCTTTACATGTAGACACCGGTAGATGGCCTGACTTCAGAGCTGCAGAGAAAAGTTATACTAGTTTTGGTGCCAACTGTCCCTATATGCAGCAAAGAACTCCACAGGCCGTGTGCTCCAGGAACCTTACCATGCTCCATGCTTTTAATGGCAGCTCTAACTTTTTGTATAGTAATGTCTCTCCCCAAATCATCCGCATCTTCCTGCGAATGTACCCGCAGATGACCCACGGCCAGAAAACCCTCAATGTCCTGCAGTTGTGGCCTGGGTGCTGGGGCATAGAGTGATGTATAGAACTCTCGAAATCTAGCGTTGATGGTGGCTTAGCTATATAAAGGGTCTCCTGTGTCAGAGTGTAGCTGCAAGATCAAAGAACCACTTATATTTGGGTTAGTGAGTCACGCTAAAAGAGAAACTGTTCTACACACTCTGAATGAGCATGAGTCAGATATTTCCTATAATCAAAGCAGCAGAGTCAACTGGGGCTACCAGCAATTTTTTTGTCTCAAGCAATGGATATTTAAGGGCAGGGTTACCCGGTCTTCGTTATTCAAGATTTTGAAGCACATTTTCTTGAGCCACTACCTCACCTACCAGTGTTCTGCCCACCTCAACCACTTCTGCAATACAGTGACCCCTGATCACTGTGTTAAAAGCATCCCAATCAATCAAATGGGATGTAGTGGTGCCTGCATTGTCAGCAATGTAAGCACTCATGGCCTCTACGATATTATTTTTAAAGACCTGGTCATCCAGTGCATCAACCTGCAATCTCCAAACCGGAATGCAAGGTTGCTGGCTCTCCCAAATTAGCGAATCTATGGGCCTGATTACGAGTTTGGCTGACAAGGCTACCCCGTCACAAACGTGATGAATATTCCGACCGCTAAATTACAATTCATTATATCCTTTGTAACTTGGAATTTTGCAGACAGGATCTACGTCACATTTGTGACGGAGTATCCCATCCGCCAATCTCATAATCAGGCCCTAACACTGGGTTATGATCTGAAAAAGTTTGCCACAAATAGTCTAATCTATGAACTGCACCATTGACAGCAGGGGCGCATGAAAAGGTGTCAAGCTGAACATGAAGTTCATGCAAGCCTGAATAAAATGAACAGTCTTGTGCCACAGGGTGAAGGAACCTCCAAGAGTCTACCAGTCCCCACTGCAGTTGCCATGCAGAAAAAATGTGAGCAGTCAGAGTCACCGGGGGAGCTCCCAATGGTGGATGTGAATGATCTAGTATATGATCTGCAACACAGTTAAAATCCCCACCCAATAATATGGTCTTAGTCAGGTAAGGTGCCAAGGCTCTAGTGGAGAGCCAAACCTTCAGACCTAGTAAGATGGGTTCCCACACCTCTTAAGCTAGGAATACACCTTGTGTCTTTTAGATATACTATTAAGACCCCAGATGTTCCAGGAGATTAAGTTAAATATCATGGTGGTCATCATGTAGGGGCATCTAGAAGGGGGACAATTCCAGCCCTCATGACAGGGGCCCTACTTTCTGACAATATCCAGGAGCAGCAGGCAGTAAATATATAAAAATCTCATAAAAAAATACAACTAACCCAACTCCCCATCCCCAGGTCCAGAAGCAAATGACTCCCCATCCTAACCAGTGGAAAACCATCCAACTCGCATGCATTATAAGCACCAAAGAGCACGTGGGGGCCACTACTGAGGTGCTCCCCAGACCCACATCACACCATCTGCAGGATACAAAACAGAATAATCACCTCAAAATTTGGCCTTGCCTACAGGATAATCACCACAAGATTAAGCTCACCTGTGCAATTAACCCAGCATTACAGTATTCACATTGTCATTCCACCAGCTCTCATGCATAACCAAACCATCTGCAGAATAACCACCTCAAAATTGAACCCAGCATGACAACAAGCCTGGCTTTACAGTACTCTCATTGACATTCCATCAGCTCTCATACATAACTAAACTAAAATAATTATTTTAGATATTCTCATCTGATGTGACTGGGATAATCTTTGGCAAGGATTTAGCTGATCCCAGACAGGAGACAAATCTTTGATCAGAATCCGAGTCTTGGTTCACTTTCTCCATCAAAGTCCCTTCTTCTCAAGACAGCCGCTGCCTCCAGAACCTGCCGGCGTTCATAACACACTTGAAACTGAGATGGAGCGGCCCCCCTGGGCACTTTTAGCTTCTTTCATAGGTGCTTGTTGGCTACACTGTCTACTCTTCACAGCAAGGTTTTCTTTTAATTGAGTAAGGCTGGCTATCCATTCCCATAGGGACTGCAGCGACGTGAAAAAATGCTCCTCCTCACCCAAGCTCATGCACAGTCTGGCAGGAAACAACATAACCAGGTGATAGTTGAGGCCAATTCTGAGGATACTCAGTGGAGACCTGTCTTAGATTGCGGGGGTGCTTGTTTCTGTAGAGGGATTCACTGACATAACCTCGAAATATTAGTACTGAAATCCTTTCCTCAATGTACTTACCTGCAAAGTACTTAGCTGTGATGTAACTACCCTCAAAGTACTGACTGTAAGTTAATGCTAGCACACCGTGGAAGATAGATTGGTCTTTGTAGCAGTGGATGGAAAGAAATACATGATGTTATTCATGGTGCGGTCAAGCATTGAGAAGTGCTTAAAATACAGTATCAGATGCCCGGCATTTAATTACCTGAGACTGGACATTATATGGAAGAGGAATGAAAATAATATGTGTATGTCCTCCCAAAAGAGGTTTTGGGGGAATTGAAGAGCAGGATGATATTGCAGATAGAGGTTATGGAGCGGAAGATGCATCCCAAGGTATCAATGAGTCATCAAGGTGCTTGCACTGGTCTTCCAGATCTAGTTGTATGAGATAGAGGAGGAATACCTTCCTCTGGCATCGCTAAGAAGAGCCAGATGCTTGACTTGGGCACTCAGGTGGACTTGCCTCACTCACGCAGTCTGGAGTAAATGAGGTTTGAGGCAAAGGCTTAAAGTGCAACGAATCTCTGGGAATTGTTTTCCAGGTTGTTGGACAGTTACCATATGTCCTTTGCTCGTCACAACTTAGCGGTTCAGCATCAAATGGAGTGTCCATCTTGTGTGTCTGCTTTGGCTTAACAAGAACTCAGTCTCCAATTCTTGAAAACTGTGTCTTGAGCACATTGGCACTTATCAGCGTAATCCTTCATTTTGCATTTGCAAGAGGTGTCTGTGACACGAATATCGTCAGGTTCTATTGACTAGCTGGTGGTCCATTCTGGTATCTTCATTCCAAGAGCTCTCCCGAACAGCAAGGTAGACTTTTTCCTGTCATGGAATGAGTAGTGGAATGGTAGGCACAGAGGGCTGGGCGTAAAGCAGACTTGAGGTCAATGAATTCCAGTGAGGCAGGTTTAACCACCCTCTTCAAAGAACCCATAAATCGTTCAACAACGCCATTTGCCTGTTGCCAAAGAGGTGTACTTTTCTGATGTTTGATGTTTGATGTTTGAACGATGAAGAGAGTCTTTGATCTCTCTGCTATTGAAGGGTGGACAGTTGTCAGATTTGAGAATGAAAGGAGCACCCCATGTTGTGAAATGTCGTCCAGCATGTCAATGACTCTGTCATGTGTGGTAGAGGATAAGTCTTCCACTAGAGTAAAACTTGAGTACTCGTCTACAACTACCATGAGATGATGCCCTTTGTTAAGGGGCTCAAAGAAGTCAACGCAATCCTCTCCCAAGCTTGCTTAGGTAGCTCAGACATGTTCAACGGGTGCTGAGTCATTTTTGGAGACAGGCAGTTGCATAGATGACAAGCTTTAAGCTCACTTTCAGATTGTTCATTAAGACGCAGGAACTACACGCAATCCCTAAGGCTCTTTTAGTTGCGGCAGTGCCACAATGTCTTTCGTATGCCTGTTCAATAACTTGTTGCCTCAGGCTTTCAAGGATAACCATGCCTGCCCATCTTAGTATGACGCCATCATGTGTAACAGAAAGCTCTTCACAAAAATTCTTGAATTTCTGGTACTCAAAATTATCTGTAATAGGTTGAATATGCTTCCTCAATGATTGTGCTGGAATGATTTCCTTGAGTTTAAGCATGTTTATGTCAGTATTAGTAGCTGTCAGAATCTGTTCAATAGAAAGTGTGCAGGCACACTTGACTTGACTATGAAATTGATGTAGGCCTCAGCCACTTTGGATGTTGTATTATGACGCTGTACCAGCACTTGTGAAAAGTAATCTACAGGGTTTTGATCTTTCCCTGGTTTATGCTCAATAGTGTAATCATACTTCTGCAGAAGCAACCCCCACCTCTTGATGAGAGGGGGCATTTTGGCTTTCGGATTCCTGAAGATGGTGAGCAATGCTTGATGATCCGTGACAAGGGTGAAATGTTTTCCGTACAGAAACACATGAAGAAGCACATTCAGTCTGAGATAGATTTCAGCTAGAATACGCCATAATGTTTCTCTGGGCATAGGGCTGTCCATTGTGTTCAGCAAGGATCGCTCCCAACCCCACCGGGCTTGCATCTGCCACAATATTTGTATGACATTTTGGATCAAAATAAGCCATTTCAGTTGCATTTTCAATTTCACGTTTTATTTTGTTGAAACTTTGGTCATATTCAGATGACCATTAAAATGGAACATCTTGCTTTGATAGTTCTCGTAAAAGGAAATCACAGTGGCAAGACCACAAATATACCTAGAGCAGTAGCTGGTCATGCCTAAGAATGATCACAGCATGGTTACATCTTTTGGAGGGCAAGTAGACAATACTTGCCTGTTCAGGGTCGGAGTCATTCCCTTCTCACAAAAAATATGCCCAAAGAATTTAAGTCTGTTTTTTGTGAAATTCACATTTCTCTGCATGTAGTGTGAGACCTGCATCAGCAAGCAGGTGTCATACTTGTGTGAGTGCTTTGTAATGTTCCTTTCATGTAGCCCTCAAACACCAGTATATCATCACTGTACTTTAAGCATGTGTGGCAGGCTGAATTATTTGACGTATGACATCTTGAAAGATTTCTGCAGCTGACGAAATGCCCAAACTATGTCTTTTATATCTGAACAAACCAACATGCATTTAAAAAGTAGTTATTTACCTACTGTTTTCTTCCTGTTCAAGTTGATGGTAACCTTTTTTCAGAACAAGGCAGGAGAAATCTTTGGCGCCAGTCAGCTATGTGATCATGTCCGTAATATGTGGACCTGGATGTCTTCCTCTTTTGATTGCTTTGTTGGCCTGTCGCATATCAACACAAATGCACATTGAACCTCCACTGTCCTTTTTGGTACCACCACAATGGGTGAAAGCCACGGTGTCGGACCAGTAGAGCGCTCAATGATGTCATGCTTTAACAGTGTTTCAAGTTCTTTCTCAATGGTTTCCTGTAAGTGAAAAGCAATTAGTTAATGTGAAGCTGTACCTTCTTTGTCTTAAGTTTTCCAAGTCCATGAAACAATGTCAGGAATTGTCTCACTACTGCAGAATGGGAATACAAGTTCTAGTTTAATAAAGGTCAGTCCCATGTCAGTAGCAGTATCAAAACTTAGTAAGCATCTACTCAACAAAGTACCTGGAAGCACAATAATTCATGCTTGCACTATCATTTTCTTGTGCCGTATAGTCACCACAAAGGATGTAAGGATGTAGAAGCTGCCCAGATGCAATGGTGTATAAGCTTCCCAGGTGTACACCTTTGTTCTCAATGGTGTGAGACATGGTATCAGAGACAGATCCATGTACCTTTCTGACGGCATGATGTTTATTGATGTACTACTGTCTATAATGAAAATTGTGGGGTACCCATTTACCTTGAGCAATGTCCAAATTAGCTTTGTTGCTTCATGTGGCGATTCTTTTTAGATTGAGTATTTTATTGCAAGCAACCAACCATATATGCGCACGTCAGTCTGTGACTTACATCACCATCGCACATGCATTTTCCTCACTATCACTCGAGGAAGAGGTCAACAAACTGTTGGAAGATGAATTTGCTAACAATCGATTTTGTTTTGGTTCCGATTGCCTTAGATGATGTTGCTGTTTGGCCTGTGGGAGTGGCTAGAGTGCTTCTTGAACTTTCTGGTGTCCAGCTTCATGCCTCTTCATGATGCACTTAGTTCCTCTTTCCCTTTGCAAACCTTTATGAAATGGTTTTCCTTCCCACAGCCTGTGCATATTTGTCTGATGGCAGGACATTTACCTTCATATGGAATGGAGAATCCACTGTGGAAAAACAATTTTTGTTTCTTCAGAGACATCACTCGGTGAGACTTTGCCTTGTTTTTTGGCTTTTTTTTCATGCACAACTCTAATTAATTTTGGGCTGTCTGTTCCTGCTTCAATATCAGCAGCTTGCCAATCGGCACGTTCCTCTAGTCTTGAACTCATGGCACTTTCCCAAAACTGAGCGTTTCTCTCAGCATGTGTCGTCGGAATGAATCGGAGAGGCAACCATCAATAACTTTAAGACGTATGACTTCTTCATCATTGAATTCCTTGAAATTGCAGTGCTTTATAAGCATATCAAGTCTCTCAACAAACTCATCCATTGTTTTGAAGTTGAGTTCCAACATCTTCTTGATTTGATGGTATAATACTTTATCAGCTTGCGATATCTTCTTTATCACTTCTTTTACTCCATCACCTGCAAAATTCTTTAAGTATTTGATGATCTTTTGTCTTCTACTTCTTCTGTAGCATCTATGAAGTCATCGAACGTTGTGATTCCAGGCAGTCCATCTGGTGTCAATAGTCTGCTTTTTGGCGGTATAGAATGGAGGTGGTAGTTTCAGGAATGCAGCTGCTCCATATTTGACACTCTTCTTGGCAGTCATTGAACATTTGCACTATTCCAAAGGTATTTCGGTGTTTTGGATGCTACTGGCCACTTTGCATGCATGGCAGCTCAACTGGACTTGGTCATCACACCTGAAACGAGGTCATGTGGCACATCCCTCACCCGTGCTGGTAAGAACGTTTGCACTTTCTATACCCGGTTATCACTGCCTTTAGCATATCTGCTTTGCATCGGTGCTGGCTCCGTGTTATGTTGTGGTGCAGTATCTCTTCCTTCAGCCTTACCAATAGATTTTTGACAGGTTCACTGTAGACCACATCTTGAGGCCGCATAGCATGCATGAGCAGATTGCTGGACCACAGGCAACACTCAGGGAGAACAGTCTCTTATCATTGGAGGGGCAGGTATCGCCTATCTCATCGCCAGTTGTAGCATCCTCCCCAGCCCGGGAGCATGTAACAAACCCTGCTCAAGGAACTCTGGTTTGCACATGTTTATTCTTCAGCATTCAGCCCTTAACTGAACAAACACTGCATCACATTCTTTATGAACCACACCCGTGTACACCCAACAGATCACATAATACTTGTAAGGAGTCTGCCGAGGACCACTAGAGTCCTCATACACATAAACACAGGATACCTTAGGTATTTCATGCATTTTCCTCTGTACCGCATTTTGACTCTTCTGTAATTAAAATTTCACTTTTTGCCCATTTTTTATATAGAACACAATTTTGTATGCTTCCAATATTTTAATCTGTTTTACTAAGCTAAATTGTGTTTTCCTGGTGAGGACAGTAGACTATAACTGCTAGATCAACTGTAGATGCTAGAGCCGAATTAACTGCTAGATCAACTGTAGATGCTAGAGCCGAATTATTTCAATAAAATTGGGGTGATCCTATATTGGAGTTCAGGTAAATATTGGGGTTCGACTCCCAAACTTCCTTGAGAAAAGTGGCAAAAGTGTTCTCTTTTGTAGGGCGACCATGTGTTTATAAGTTTTACTGGGCTGAGGGTCACTGTTTTTGCTACTAGTCCTGATGATGCTCCGTCAAATTCAGAGTTTATGTGAGCCCTGCATGAGAAGGATTACTTTGCTGTATGTGGAAAAAAGCAATAACAGGCCCACATTTCACTTTTTCCACCGGGAGCATGTTAGTTCTGATTTAAGGGCACACTAACATTCAAAGGAATCATGTGATTAAAATGTTGTGTGGACAAGAGGACTGCCCCAGTTTCTCATCCATCTGCCTTTGAAAAAAGGCAAAGCAATACATGATGGCAATGACATTCATATAATTGTCTGCATGGCCATACTACCTCACTGGCACATAGTTTGGAGCAGCAAGTGTTGAAATACTCGTATTCAGGTTTGTGAGTCATGCTTGGCATCTCTTTAATTTTCGTCAAGATATGGACAGGAAAAGGATAATTTATTTCTCTTTAAATTGCACTGCACGCCCCCAAACCTTGTATCAAACCTGATTAACATTTTCAAAGAAATTGAAAAAAGCAGCAGTTCTCATGCAAGGCCTCAACAACAGAGTGATACCCTGAAGGAATTTATTGCAATAGTTCTTATTTTCCTTTTTGCATGTGCCAAACGAGTGGCTAGAAATGTAACTAGTGTTCCAAGAATACTGAAAAAGCTATAGAAACACTTAATCTTATGTGATGATAATCAACAGCAGACCCAACACGTTGGTGGTATATCTTGGGTTGAACATAGACGCCCGATATTGCTAATAAATTAGATTTTCTGTAGATTATAATGTGTTTCCAGACTGTGATGAAAGAGGTTTTAGATAAATATAGCCCCAGGGAGTGTACAATCACTATTGTTAGGTGTTGGTATGCTGTGATGAATGCATTAGAACTTCTAAAAATAATGATTATATTATTTATATGTTCATGTTGTTAATTTTGGATGCAAATGCTTTCAGATATTTCAGAACATTATTTTGCTCCAAATGATTCACAGCCTCTGCTTAGTCTGACAAATATATCCTCAGGCAACAGACACGCTTGTCTCATGAAATGTATTTTTTTTCTTTTTAATATTCATATCGCTCTTTTTCAGCAGTATAGATAATCAAGGCACAATCAGATTTCTACATTAAAATACTCGTGCAATATAGGATGTAGAAAAACAGCAACTTGTTCTCAATGGAACAATTAACATGCAGAAAAATCAGTACAATAAAAGAATGTTGAGCAGTATGAATATGGAAACACTATCATGAAGGTGTGTGCACCACAAGCACAGGGTTGGCCCACAACGGATGCCTCAATACAGATTTTCATGATAAATATGATGTTACCAATTACCATTTCTATATATTGAAGTTTTGGCATTCATCCGCAACTTGTTGGCCTTGTACACCTCATTAGCCCTTCCTCTGCTCAGGAGGAGTCAAGTACCCCACATCCTCCTTCGATGAACTTTGCATCGTTTCATTCAAGGGTGGGAGGTTTCATGTCTGAGGCACAGGCTTGAGAAGTGGTTTTATGAGGCATGCACCTGCTTCATTGTTATGCGTTGGTGTGTCCTCGCTTATCCATGCAGCAGAATCTGTCCTTGAAATGGTTGCAGGGTGGCAGCATTGAAGACTTCTACATTTTGGGAATTGGACACATTGCCCTCTTCCCGAGTCCCCAGCATATTTTCTCTCTTTTCTCTCCCTTGTATTCTCAAATGAAGGCCCTATGAGGTTCTGATGTCTGGCATTTTTTACCCTCCTGCCTCTTTTTTGACGTGTTATGGTGTGGCAGTGGTTGAGGGACATTTTAGATTTACATGCCTTGTCATTGCCACCAATATTTGTCAGGATTATTGCTTTTGATGTCAGGCCACCCTCTAAATTCTGCACCAATATACCTGGTAAGTCCTGGTATACACTTAACCAATTAGATATTGTACTGTCGTTGTGTGTCATTCTGTTTGCATCTCAGCTCCTAGGAATGGCAGCATGCTTGAGCTGTTGCTTGGTTTTGATAGAGCGCCATGTATTTCTGAAATTTGTAGGGGTGCATCATAATCACTGTTAGTCTGCACCCATATATTTAGTGGATTTTTATTAACGTGTGACTTATAATTGTATTACTAAAGTAGCATATATTAGAATGAATTAGAAATGTAATCATGTCATTTATGAAGCGCAATGTAGTGGTTAATCGAAAATGTATTTTAGACAACACATAATGATTGGTTCCCGTATAATGTGATGCATTAGGTTTAAACGTGCACCATATTAAAGTCTGCACATGTAGTTTGCTTACTCATATGTGTAGAGTAAAGAAATAAATGTTTATAGTGTGGAATTAGAAATGTGTGTTTAAACTGTGTAAAGGCCTGATCGCATATACGTAAAGAGAAAGGCCTGTTTGTTTCTTATGTAAGGCTTTGGGTTTCAGAGATGTTAGAAAATCTCAGTGAAGTGGAAAGTTTCTCATTCCCATGTTTCAGTTGCAGGTGCAAGGACACCTAGCTCGTTAGTGAAGACTAACCCTTTGTTTCAGGAGTTAGGATGGCCAACATGGGAGTATACTGGAACGCAGGGATGATACTTTCAGCGGAGAAGGTGCCTGGGACCGAAGGACGAGTGAACCGTCGTTGGAAGGGAGACAAGTTTCAGTGGAAAACTACTGGGAGAAGACCTGGCTGAAGAGGTGTGCCGGAGGGCGTGTTCTACGTTTTTGGGATTTTTAATTAGGGACAGTGCCCCATGGGTTGAGCAGTTGAGGTTTAGATGGGAAGCTAGAAAGAGCATCTTAGAACGAGCTCTGACAAAGTGAGTGTACTTCTAAGGAAGTCTTCACTACTGACACCTTTTTTACTCTCTTGCCTGGGGAAAAATGCTAAGTTGAGATGTCACCTTAGAGATAGAATAGGGATAGACTAACTAATTTTCTTTTTAGGTTAATGACTTCTAACATCGAGATTGCAGTAGTTATTGCCTGCCTGATGCTTTTAGAACTGACTATTCGCCTTATTCTGAGTCGGATGAGACTCCTGCGTAGACTCTTTTTTGTACTGATGCCCATTTATTTCCTTAACCTAGTGCTGAGGTGCTTGTATGTGAAATTATTTTTGGCTTTGTAATAAATACCTAAAATTTATGATTCGGAGTCAGTGGTCCTTTAGAGTTCAAATTCGATTCAATTGATTATGTGTTGAAATTTGATATCCTCCCCGCTACACTATTTAGCAGATAAAAAGATCCTGGCGACCTGAGAGGATTCTTGGTGATAGTAAGACAGATAAGAATCCGGCTTAATCAGTTGGTAGCAGAGGATGGTTATCTCTGATAGTGAGGGGAGATCTAGATCAAGATAAGAGATTTTAGAGGCCCATAGAATTCGAGTGATGGTGACCCATTGGATGGTGAGCGGCAGACGACAGCAGCTGATGGAAACTGACGAAGAGTAGCGGTGCGGCAAAAAGCAGCAGTTTGTGGTAGAGTGAGTATAAATAGGGTGGTGTGTGTTGTAGATTGCGGTGTTGATTTGATTGCGTGATGTCTTGCAGAGTTGGTATGAGAGTTGAGTAATTGTGAGATCAGGATGTGAGCGTGCGCAGCCCAGGGATTCTTACGCTCGATGAGTAGTCTGAGAAGTTGTGGTGTGAAAGACACCCAAGGTAGACTTTGTTGACCATTGAGAGGGGAATCGTGAGAAGTCATCGATTACCCAGACCGGGATAGGGGGAGCGAATGTGTGAGTGTGTGAGTAACCGACGCTGGTCGTGGGTTGTTGCATGTGGAACTTTGAGCGTTTGAAACCTATCAGTTGAGGCGATTGTCCGGTCGTTTTGCGGACAGACAGTTGCCAGGTTTGAGGTCAACAATTTCAAGAGACTGTCGTAGGCAGTCAGAGAAGTGGTTGTCCGTTCGTTTCATGGACAGATAATTACTTCAGAGTGTGAATGGGACGAATGCTAGAGTGAGAAGTGAATTGTGAAGGAGAGCAACTGCTGCGAGCGTAGGAAGTGTGATGTCAGAGGGTGCCGCGCTGCGATAGGTCGGTTGGTGTGAATCGCGCTGCTATTGGTGGATTGACATCAGGAAGTGAACGAAAATATTGTGCGCGATCAAAAATTTTGGTTCATCAGGAAATGTTTTAAGGTTTTCAGAGAATTGTGTAGAGGTGACAGACATGTGGTTACTCGGGGAGGCGAAGAAACCCCTCCCGAGGATACTCCAGTACATTATATGGCAACAAATGTGGGATTGCATACTCTAATTTGGCTTGAAAATTGGCATAAGATGACTCATGGTGAGGGAGAACTGACTGTCCCATGATATGGTACTTTCAGGTTGGATGTGTTGTATCAGTTGAAATCTGTGATGTCTTTTTTGCGACCTTTGCCTAGACCGACCCAGTTTGAGGCACTACATGCATGGATAAGAGCAGCGTATGACAGGAATAGAGACAGAAGTCAAGAAAGGGTGAAGAAGTCGATCAGAGCATTCCAAGATGCGAGGTGGGATGCACTAGAAAAGAGGTGGAGAGTGGAAATGATCAAAGGGGATAGATTGTATCCACTACTAGAGAAAACAGAAAGTGCGAAGGCAAAGAGCGTAGAAGAAGATAGTGATACGGATGACAGTTTGGTGGAGAGGTTGTTGTCGGAAAGACCGCCTCCATTCAATCCAGATTCTTACGAAGGAAAGTCGATCCCAGCAGAAGGGACTAGTGGACTACAGACTCAGCCAGAGGTGAGAGTAGTAGGGAAAATCTCGACAGGAACGGAGGACATGAGGATCCAGTCTTTAGCGAGTACAGAAGCTGTGAGACGTGCAAGGTTACCGGATGCCTTAAAAGTACCTGTTACTATTGGACCCATAGTTTCAGTCTATAACCCAGATCAAGAGAAAGTTGGTAGTATAGCTCAGTCAACTGCTGGACCAAGAAATACCGCTGAAGGAAATGGTACAGTGAGTGAGATGGAACAGGCTCCGAGACCTATAGAATGGAGTACCCCATTGCCAGCCACGGCAGACTCCTCTAGAGGACAGGTGGATGTGAGATTGGTAAGACCAAGGTCTTTGGCTGAGTCAAGATCAGATCTGAGAATGTGGGTACCACCTGCGAGGAATCAGAATGGTAGGATAGCAGGAAATGGTGAACTAGATGAGTCGGGGAACAGATGAGGATCTAGGAACATGTCAGAGGAGAGTAGGTCTAGAGATCAGAGCTGCGAGGGGGATGAACACAACGGAGTAGGTTGTCAAGAACCATTGAGAGGTGCCGTGAGGGCACAAATGTTAGATGTAGTGAGATTGAAAGCAGAAGTGGATGAAATAATAAATGGGAATTTGCCTTTGGACAGGATAGAGATTTATGAACAAGATGAGTTGCTTTTTCTAGCCAAGGATGTGACTCGTAAGGCAAGGACTGCACATGAGAAATTGACTGATCTGGCCAAGAAGTACGAGGTAGATCTGTCTAAGACAAAGTCATTGCAAGGGAGCCATATGTTGCAGTATAGCAACCAAGAATTGGAAGAAAAGAGGGTCATAGGACTGAGGACACACATCAGAGACCTGATTGTAGAGATGTGTGCATGGATCATGCTTGATAAATGGGAGGAAAGGTGGTCTAAGAAGAAGAGTTTCAAATGGACTGTAGGAGAGACGCCGCCTCCAGGTGGAGGGATGCTAAGCGTAGGGAATTACCCTTTACAAAAGGTACAAAATGGAGGGTACGTGCATGTGCCTTGGAGTAGGGGTGATTTGGCTGCTTTTACGAATGATTTTCCTCGGCTGAGGGAGAAACCTGTAGAATGGTACAAGCAGGTTGATCGCTTTGTTAAAATCTCGAAAGTGTTGTGGATTGATTTGAACACATTGTTTAACATCGTGGTTCCAGGGGATTTGTGGTCTGCATGCAAGGTTGCTGTTGAATGGCCAACTTCAGAGCCAGAAAGGGATCCTGTCACAAATGGTCTGTCACCAATAGTTATGAAAAAGTTTGAGCAAGTGATTACATGGTTAAAATTGAAGATCTCGCCCCAAGATATTGAATGGGTTAAGATAGATCGGTCTGTTCAAGAACCAAAAGAGACGGTGCATGAGTATTCTGAACGTCTTTTGCAAGCCATCAAACAGTACAGTGGATTAGATGCCTCAAATTTTAAGGACATGGGACAGTTTGTTTCAAAATTTGTGTTGGGATTGAGGCCAGAGGTTAGTCTCATGATACAGCATCATATGATCTGTTGGCAGAACAGGCCGGTAGATGAAATCTTGCGGTATGCCCGATACTGCAGTGATGAAGTAGATTCGAAACACAGGAAGTTGAAAGATAAACTGATGCTTATCCAGATGCAGACAGCCCAAGCTCAGCCTAATGGAGGGATTTTAGGAAGGAGACAGGGAAATAATCAAGGAGGAAATCAGAATGTGCAAGGTCAGGGAAGAGCAAAGTCTGTTGATCCCAAGACAGGAGTGGATGTGGCAACATTAACCCCTTCAGCGCGGCGCGGATTACCGCGCTGTGCTGAAGGGTTCGTGCGCGGGCGGGTCCATGACGGAGCGGTTCCGTCATCCGCACAGCGCAACCGATGCGCATGAAGGAACCGCTCCGTCATACGCATCGAAGGGGTTAAAGAAGACCACTGCGTGTCATCTTTGTCACCAGATTGGACATTGGAAGCGCGAGTGTCCTTTGAACCCGATTAACCAAGCGCAGCAGGAGGTAGAGATAGTTCAGGTACCCGTACCTGAAGCGGTCCGTACAGTGACTAGACCAAGGTCGATGAAATGGGGGACGTTCAGTCCACCGGTACAAGTTTCCCAGCCACCGAGGGTTCAGCAGGGAACTCGGACTTACCAACAGATGCCTTTGTTTGAAGGGTATGATGAATACAGCCCAGACCCGTTGGCATGAAGGTGCCTGAGGGGGAAGGAAGACTGCACACATGGAGCAGTGTTGGAGGTAGACCAGAGGGGACCTTTTGTGGAAGCAGATGTTGATGGTCACCCTACTACCTTTTTGGTTGACACTGGTGCTACCTGTTCTACTGTGAGATCAGCAGTAGTCCCTAACCTACCCCTCTCAGGACAATCGATCAAAGTTGTTGGAGTAGCAAACAAGAAAATGACTTGTCCATTACCAGAGCCGATTCCTGTGAGAATAGGAACCTTTCGAGATCAACACCAGTTTGTGGTGTGTGATTCGAGTCCAGTTTGCCTGTTAGGTAGAGATCTGCTGTGCAAGTTAAATTGTACCATCTATTGCACACCTAAGTGAGTTGAAGTACAGACAAAGGATGATGACGCAACCTTTAAAGTTGCCAATCAGCACTTGTGTATAGAAATGTACCCAGCGCTGACAGTGGAAGAGCTTCCACTTGATCTGAGAGATTCTGTGTCACACAAGGTGTGGGACTTCACCAGAGAAGAGATTGGTTTTATCAAACGCATAGAGCCAGTGAAGATTCAGGTCAAGCAGAATGTAGAATTCCCTAGGACGCCCCAGTACAATTTGTCACCCCAGACTATTGCAGGGATCAAACCTGCAATGAAGTCCGTGATCAAGCAGGGAATTCTGAAAAAGATTATGGGTAGTCCATGTAATTCACCTATCATGGGACTACAGAAACCGAGCGGGAAGTTTAGGATCATGCAAGACCTGCGAAAGGTTAACACGATAGTTGTTTCATGTTGTCCAGTGGTACCGAATCCATCTTTGATCCTGTTTCATATTCCATGGGAAGCTGAGTGGTTTACTGTGATTGATCTGTGTCAAGCATTCTTCTCGATACCACTCCATGAGGAAAGCCAATTTCTTTTTGCTTTCCGGCTGGAGAATCGTGTGTTAACGTAGTGTTGTATCCTTCAAGGGTATACAGAGAGTCCATCGATCTTTAATCAGATCTTGAAGAAGAATCTTGAGAGTCTCGTGTTGCCGCAGAACTCGGTTCTTGTGCAATACATTGATGACTTACTTTTTGCATCAGAAACGGAAGACGTTTGCAGGATCGATACTATCGCTCTACTGAATCATTTGGCAGAGAATGGACACAAAGTGTCTCCAAACAAATTGCAGTACTGTCTGAGCGAAGTACAGCATTTGGGTCACAGAATTGAGAAGGGCAAGAGGAAGGTGTCACCAGATCGCATTGAGGCAATTATGAACATGCCTGTGCCTACCACACAGAGTGAAGTCAGAATGTCCCTGGGGATGGTTGACTACTGTCGCCAATGGATTCCCAAATTCTCTTTTGAGGCAAAGCCTTTACAGCGGCTGGCGCACAAGGATGTGAGTGATCCCATGGGACAAAGACTGTTTAATGTCATTTTTAAAGCTGAGAGAGGCAATGTGTCGTGCTCCGGCTTTGGGAATGCTTGATTTCAACAAGGCTTTCTCATTGTTTTGTTGCAAGAGAGAAGGTTGTGCATTGTCAGTTCTGACTCATGGAGGTGCCCGTAGACCAGTTGCCTACTTTTCAGCTACTTAGATCCAGTAGCTTCTGCGTTGCCCGGATGTCTCAAATCCGTTGCTGCAACAGGTGTCAGCATTGAAAGATGTGAGAGTATTGTGATGGGACACCCATTGACAGTTTACGTGCCACATTCTATTGATTTGTTAATGACGAGGACCAAAACACAACACCTCACGAACAACAGATTAACACGCTATGAGCAAGTTATGCTTGATGCAGAAAATGTGACCTTAAAGAGGTGTTTTGTTTTGAATCCTGCAACATTGATGCCCATTCCAAATGCAGATGATGAAGATTGTGAGGACCATGATTGTCTTGATGTGACTGAACTATGCACCAAACCGAGACCAGACATTGTCGATGAACCACTCCCTGATCCTGATGAAATTTTCTATGTGGACGGTTCATGCTTAAGGGACAATGTTGGTCGACTAAGAGCAGCGTTTGCTCTATGTACCATCACTGGAGTTGTTGAAGCTGCTTGTTTAGAAGGAGTACACTCCACACAGGTAGCTGAAATCATTGCTTTGACCCATGCCTGTTTGGCTGCTGATCAGATTCAGATAACGATCTACGCTGACAGTCAGTACGGGTTTGGTGTGGTTCATAACTTCGGGCAGTTACGGTCACAGAGGTTTCATGACATCTTCAGGTTCGCCCATCAGAAATGGGGAATATGTGAGACAGTTGTTAGAGGCATTACAGTGTCCCAACGAAATTGCAGTTGTCAAATGTTTTGCTCATGGGAAAGGGACTGATTTTGTTTCGTTGGGTAATAACTATGCGGACGAAGTTGCCCGCTTCTGTGCAGAACATGGATGCATATTTACAGGAGGTTACACTGGAGAGGGCCAAGAAAGAACCGAGCTCAGCATGATGTTAGCCATGGCAGACACTTGGGAGGAACTAAAGAATTGCAGGAGGAGGTTACCGACCAGGGACGAGATGGCTGGCTAAGGTCGGGATGTGAGAAGGGAGATGTGGATGTGTGGGTCTCAAGTGATGGTCGAGCTGTGTTACCGTAAAGTTTGTTGAGCCCAATGGCAAGATTGATATATCGTGCAGTACACCTTGGCAGGGATGCAATGGTGCGTTTGTTTAGACAGACATGGTACAATCCGAAGTTTTGTGCGGTTGCTGAAGCTGTATGCCAGAGGTGTGTTACGTGCCAACAGATGAATGCAGGAAAGAAGACTGTGGTTACTTTGAGTCACATTGGGAGGTCAGGAGGACCTTTCAATAGAATGCAGTTGGATTTCATTGAGACGTCAAAATGTGTTGAGGTACATTTTAGTTGTGGTATGTGTTTTCTCAACATGGGTGGAGGCTTACCCAAAACGTAGATGTGACACTCTCACTGTAGCTAAGCTGTTGTTGAGAGAGCTTATTCCGAGGTTCGGTTTCCCGACCTCTTTTGGAATCAGATAGAGGGAAACATTTCCACAGCAAAATCATGAAGTTGCTCTGTGCTGCATTGAATGTGGATCAGAGGTTACATTGCAGCTATCGACTTGAGGCTTCTGGGATTGTGGAGCAGGTTAATGGAACTTTTAAAGCACAGATGGCAAAAGTGTGCACATCGACCTCCCTGAAATGGCCTGATGCATTGCCTTTGGTCCTTATGAGTCTTCGCATTGTCCCAGACAGGAAAACTGGGTTATCACCACACAAAACTTTGATGGAGAGGGCAATGTGACTGCCAGCAATACCAGCTACCACTCTAATCAGCATCACTGATGACTTGATTCTCGATTACTGCAAAGGACTGGCTGATGTGGTCCGTTCTGTGTCACAGCAGGTGCAAGCAGCAACTGTTCCAGCCTCGAGTGACCTGTACCACGACCTGCGTCCGGGAGACTGGGTGCTTGTTCGTAAGCACGTGAGGAAGAGTTGCCTGGATGTTCGGAGGGATGCCGAACTGGGTGCATGCCTCCCATACCAGCAGAGTTCCAGCACCCTTGGAAGACACAGCCCCTCTCGTGAATGAAAATTCAGCTGAGGTGACAGGGCCATCTGAGAGGGCAAGAAAGCTGTGAGGGTTTCTGATGCAGCTGGTTGTGCACTGGATTGAGCTGAAGGGGGTTGCGACAATCAGAGCCCCGAATTTGACTTGAACGGAGAAAGTATTGCTGTGGGTGGAGTAGAGTCAAATTCATCTGAAAAAGGAAGTAGTGCACAGGGTACTCGGGGAGAGAGCAGAACTGTGAGGAGAGCAGAAGAGGTTTGGCCTGTGAGTCAGAGGAGGCTGAACCTGAGGTTGGCTCCTGAGAGAGATCTTGCCCCAGTTTCTGAGACAGAGTGACGAAGAACAAGCTCGGGGAGGCCTGAGGAGGTCCATGAGAACAAGAGTGCCGTGTCAGAGATATGCCACACCAGTGTGGACGTACGTTGTGATTGATGCCAGGAGTGGTGAGTTCGGGGAGGTTGAGGTTCGTGACAGTGTCAGCAAGATCCCGAATGTGAAAATCGACGAGGGTATGGTGGTCCCAGGTCTCAAAATCAAAGGAGTACTGACCCTAACAGTTCCGAATCCCCCACTTCTGATTAAGGTTCGTGAACTGATACTGCAAAGATTGGTCTTTCCAACGTTTGGGTTTGAGGCACCGACCCATGAGGTGATCATGCTTCGTCTTGAACTTTTGCACCATGTTTTATAGATTCTGGGAGCTGATCTTATTTTGGACTGAAAGTGAACTTTGTTATAAATAAAAGTATATAAAGATGATAACCTAGGCCCGAGTGGAAGAAGAATAAACTTAGGGACTTTCCGTAGAGAAGATGAGAGAGGGCTAGGGAAGTCTTTTTGTGGACTGTGTAAATAAGGAACTGAAATTGCAAAGGGGATTTCCAGATTTTGAAGTATTGTTCGAACTGATTAGCAAGCGACATTTGGAGGAGAAAGAGACTCTTAATTGTTTGCTGCTGAAACCAAGAACTTTGAGAACGTTGCGTGATCATGGATGCTGGAGATACCCATTGTAGATCAAAATTAGTAATAGGAAGACTTGTAGGTGGAGTGATAGTCTCTATTCATAGTAGTTGTAGTTTCATATATTGTTCCACATGAGCAAGGAGCGGAGGTACAGGGAACACCGACACCTACCACCTACACCTACCACTTCTAGCCAAAAGGAGGTCACCATAGGAGCTGAAAGAGCTTTACTAATTGAAGAGAATCGTAGATTTCACATAGATTTGTCTAAGGTGATTTTAAGCTTAATGCGTATGCATGGCTGCTATATGAGTACGTAGATGCTACGGATGCGAAGGACTGCTATGTATGTATGCAGTTACCAGCTTCAGTGGACGAGGGTATTAGATATCACCATCTTCCACTGGCGTATGGAATTTCATGTAGTTTATTGCTTAGTATCTTTTATGAAAGAGGTCAGTTTGAGTATTTCTTTTCCAATTATGATGCAGTACCTCCTGAAGTTCCAGCTTAAAAGCACCTAAATAAGTATGACTATTATAAGTCAGAGGACAGATGTAGGAAGTACTTCATACCGTCTTTGGAACTGGATACGGCTTATGCTCATCAGCATAACTTGACCTGCTCATTATCAGATGTAGAGAAGAAGTTTGCAGATCAGGTAGAAGATAGCTATAGAAAACTAACACAAACACGAGATACAGGAGTTAGTCCAGTAGATTGGACTGATGAAGAAAGGTTACACAGAGCCAAAGGGAGTTATGATCCTACAGCATTGGACAAGGAGCAGAGAGGGAAGTTGTATGTGAGACGTTACCAGACCTACTATGAAAAAGTCCCAGTGGGACAGAGTACGTGTGATCATATTTTCACTATGGAAGATTCTGCTAAGAACTTCTTGCAAGGCTCTGTGCAAGTGATTCCAACTGTTTATTATGTGTGTGGAAAGAATGCCTATGTCAGGTTACCTGCTAATTGGTGTGGTACGTGCTATTTGGGGATTATTTTTCCGAAGATTTACCATGCAGAGGATTTGGAGCTTTTGGAGGATGGACAGCATTCGAGAGTGAAGAGAGCTGAGAGTGCAGGAGCAGTGATTGGAGATGTTTTTGGAGCGATGATGCCGAGTTTGGGTGTGGTTTTGAATGATTTGAAGATAAGACGATTGGCGACTGTGGTTGATGAGTTGTCAATGAATATGGCGAAGTCACTGCTACACGTGAATGGAGAGATGTTGTCGATAAGGACGATGGTTTTGCAGAACCGCCTTGCTTTACATGTATTATTAGCGAAAGAGGGCGGGGTTACTGAAGGTCCAGGAATGTTGTATATTCGAGACAACAGCAAGGATCTGAAGAAATATATAAACAACATTACTCCGATCCTTCATGAGATCGAGGATTTGACTGAAGAGGGTGTGTGGGAAAAGGTTGGTAAAGGATTTAGTCGAGTGGGAAGTTGGTTTGCCAGTTTGGGGAAGGGGTTCCTTGGCTTTGTATTTCTGAAATTTGTAGGGGTGCATCATAATCATTGTTAGTCTACACCCATATACTTAGTGGATTTGTATTAACGTGTAACTTAGAATTGTATTACTAAAATAGCATATATTAGAACGAATTAGAAATTTAATCATGTCATTTATGAAGCGCAATGTAGTGGTTAATCGAAAATGTATTTTAGACAACGCATAATGATTGGTTCGCTTATAATGTAATGCATTAGGTTTTAAACGTGCACCATATTAAAGTCTGCACGTGTAGTTTGCTTATTCATACATGTAGAGTAATGAAATAAATGCTTATAGTGTGGAATTAGAAATGTGTGTTTAAACTGTAAAGGCCTGATCGCATATACGTAAAGAGAAAGGCCTGTTCGTTTCTTATGTTAGCTGAATATTGTAGGCCGAAAATGGTTTCCCTTGTTAAGGCTTTGGGTTTCAGCGATGTTAGAAAATCTCAAGGAGGCAGAAAGTTTCTCATTCCCATGTTTCTGTTGCAGGTGCAAGGACACCTAGCTCGTTCGTGAAGACTAACCCTTTGTTTCAGGAGTTAGGATGGCATGAGAAGCCAACATGGGAGTATACTGGAATGCAGGCATGATACTTTCAGCAGAGAAGGTGCCTGGGACCCAAGGACTAGTGAACCGTCGTTGGAAGGGAGACAAGTTTCAGTGGAAAACTACTGGGAGAAGACCTGGCTGAGGAGGTGTGCTAGTGCCCATTTATGTCCTTAACCTCGTGCTGAGGTGCTTGTATGTGCAATTATTTTTGGCTTTGTAATAAATCCCTAAAATTTGAGATTTAGAATCAGTGGTCTTTTAGAGTTCAAATTCGATTTGATTGATTATGTTTTGAAATTTGATGTCCTCCCCTCTACACTATTTAGCAGATAAAAAGATCCTGGTGACCTGAGAGGATTCTTGGTGATGATAAGACAGATAAGAATCCGGCTTAATCAGTTTCTTATCAACACTACTGTTACTGTGGGGTGACGGCCAGAGCCTTCGACCTCGAAGTTGGGGAACCAGGTTCGAGACTCGACAGGGACGCTCAACATCCAGTGATTCTGAGCAAATCACTGAGGGCCACATGCATCATTATTACAAGTAGTGATTACCTAATTGCGATTTTCTCTGAATCGCAATTAGGTAAACACTTATCCTAATGTTTGAAACTGTTTTCAGTTTCATTAGCGATTATTAATGGATCATAAATAAACCTACCTCATGCATATTAATGAGGTAGGTCGCAATTTGCGAGCCATTAGGAATCTACACCATCACAGGGATGGTGGCCACCATGTCTGTGATTGCTTATAAATAAAGCAATCTTTTATTTGTGAAGCAGCCAGGTTTTCTTCAAAGAAAAACGGGATGCTTTACAAAAATTAAAATGAAGAGTTTTTTTTAAAAGCAGGCAATGGTCCTTGGGACCACTGCCCACTCTTAAAAAAATGCTTTTACAAACCTTCACAAAGGGGATGGGGTCCCTTAGGGACCCCTTCCCATTTGCGAATGGGTTGCCACCTACTTGAAGTAGGTGGTAAAATGTAAATGTTTTGCGACCGCATTTCGGGCACAAAACATCCCTGCATACCTTTTGCAATTCAGTATTAGGAAGGAACGCCCTAAACACGCCCCTTCCTAATAGCGAATCTCAAACCCATTTTGCGATTTTTTAACAGGTTACCAAATAGTACAATAGGGTTTGCTGCATCAGAAAAGCAAGCATTTTTTTGCATTTGAAAATGGGCCGAATCTGGGAATCGGCACGTTTGCAAACACAAATTTGCTTGATGCATGTGCTCCTGAATCTCCCCGTACCTAATGAAAGGAATGTGTTTGACTGTAAGGCAACTGGTGCTCATGTAAAGCGCTCTGATACCTTTGGGTCGAGTTTGTGCTATATAAAATTCCCCCAAAAAAAGCCAGAGAAAGAGCACACGGTGATGAATACAAGAGTAATTCAGCATCAAACATAGTTGAGGAAAGTGAAAAAGTGGCCGCCAGGGTATGTATGCCCGTTTAGCATGGCTAAGTCACTGATAATACCTTCAAGGTGATTTCTTCCAGAGAAAGTAAACAATGATGTGACAGACCGTAATTAAGCATTGGGCTTGTAGGCAGTGACATAACAGTGAAAAATGTGGGATATCAGCAGTTTGAAAAATTTGCTATGATTTTAGATAGAAAGTTAAAATGCATAACCTACTGAAAAACCTCAACCCACCATAGATACAACTTGGAGCATGATCTTGGGCCATTCACAAACCACCACTGGTTTGGAAATGCAATTTGCAGTGTGACCTGTTTATGAATAGGTCACATCACAAATAGACATTCACAAGGGAGCCACTAAACAGCCTGCCTAATGTATATAAAATAGGCACGCTGCAATATGTGAGCTGCTGTGACTGCCTGCAAATGCAAGGATGGGGGCCTGCAATGGACATTAAACCTCTATAGCTACATTTACATTCCCCAAAGTGAATTGTTTTTAGGTCTAGCGTCATCCAAGACCTTTTCATTTTTGTAAAAAGGGATTTCAGCCAAGCTCTTTATCCATTAGAAAGTAATTGTGCTGTTCACATTTTCCTCCTGCCCACTACAACATACAGAATGGGGCATGGGGAAGACACTTTAGCAGTTAACTAACTTCACTGTGAGTGACTTCTTTCTATTCTTTCACAGGGAGAACATCCACACAAAGTAGTTCCCTCCAATGCTAGGAGCTATTATGGCAATGTGTGCTTCTGAGACAAAAAAATATTTTTAGTTTTAATCATTTTTTTTTTTAGATTGACGAGGACCAAGCAGATTCCTCAAAACAAAAGGTTTTTTTTTGCTCTCATTTGCCTTGCTCACTTCCAGCTGGCCTCCAAGCTCTCCCTCTGCCATTGTATTCCACCCTTGAGAAGACTGGAAAGCTCAGCTTGGGAAGAAGGGGGTCCGACTGCCATGTGTTGGCCCCAGACTGCTATAATCATAGAATCAGATTGAGAAAGCAACCCATTCCCTGCTCTTCTTGTTTGTTCCAAGAGGTTACACTCTGTCTTTCCCTCCCAGCCAGGTGGTTAATGGGGCCCACAACTTTGCTACTTTTTTGGAAAAGCGTGGACTGAAATCCATCCTATATATATAACACAGAGTCAAGCTATTCTGCTTTGAAGGAGCACACAGGTTGAATCCACTGCTTACAGATCTCTCTGATCTCCCCAGCAGGATTAAATAGAACAGCTTACTGCCATAGCCCTGACAGTCTCCTGCTTCCAGTGACCACCCAAAAATAAGTCGTTCAAGGCTTGTCTGGATTTGGATATGAAAGCTGGCACTCAGACTCTTACTAACGTCTTTCCAAAAGTCTTAAATACTGGGGCAGAGCACGGACACTAATGTTTTGCAAAAACCATGGCAAAACAAAACAATCATTGAAAAAGCCAAAAGGCTGGCAGACAACACCAGACCTATTAGTTTTCCCAGTGCTTGTTTTTAAAAGCAGTTTGTTGGAAATGGCCCTTTCTGCGGTGTCACCATAAAATCTTTGCCTCCCTCCTCCTCTTTTTTGTTGGCTTTAGGACACTGGGCACTTTACCACTGCTACTCTGTGCTAAAGTGCCAGTTCTCTATACTTAAAACATGGTAACTTTGTCTTATCTGCAATTAGTATATTTAATTGACTTATAAGTTCCTAGTAAAATGCACTACATGTGCCTAGGGCCTGTAAATTAAATGCTACTCATGCAGCACTGCTCGTGCCACCCACTAAAGTAGCCCTGTAAACATATCTCAGGCCTGCCACTGCAGAGCCTGTGTGTGCAGTTTTAAATTGCTATGTCGACCTGGCAAGCTAACGATCTTGCCAGGGTCAAACCATCTTTTTAAGTACATATGCCATCCCTAAGGTAGGGCCTGGACAGCCCAAGGGCAGGGTGCAGTGCATTTAAAAGTAGGACATGTACTTTTATGTTTTACATGTACAGGTAGTGGAAAACTCTTAAATTCGTTTGTCACTACTGCAAGGTCTATCTCTCCTATAGAATAACATTGGGATTGTATTATTACATTTTATAAGTGCAATTTCTAATTGGGAAAGGATGGAGGGACTGTCACTTTGATTAACTGCATTTGTGTGTTGGCTTTCTGCCTGCTGCTTCTTGCCTGGGAGTGAGAAACACTTGGCCTGCATCTCTACATCCCAGAATCTAAGTTTCTCCAAGGGCTTGTTGGCTTGCCTCCTGTTTTGGAAGTGTCAGGGTTATGAAAGCCTTCCCCTTTATCTTCAACACATCAATTGGACTTTGCTTGCATGAAGTCCTGCTCTGCCAAGTGGCGCCAAAGCAGCCCAGGGCCCTTGGAAGTGAATATAAAATGCTGCCATTGCCAGAACCTGTGCATCAACACCATTGCACTGATTGGAACCGACGCACCTCCTGCTCTGAGATCCGTACCAACGGCTCACCACTGTTGCACGAACCGGGTCGGTGCATCACACTTCGAACCCCCTCATCACTTTCGGAACCACTGCTTCGGAAACAACATATCACCGCCACTGCGTCGAGAAGATCGATGTATCTCATCTCCAGCGGGGACCAACCTGCCATATTGCATTTGGAACTGCCACACTCGGAACCGGCTCTTCGCTCACAGAACCAAACCATTGCCGCTTACAAGGGTATGGGCAACACCGACTCATTGCTCATCTGTGCCCCTGCATCTTGTGCAGTGACAAGGATTAAGGTACTTTTGCTCAGCAGGCTCTGCATGGATCCTGTAGCCGGCCTAAGCTCCATCACATGCGGCCTGGACTCGTTACTTTGTCCTGTTCCAGCAAGAGCATTTTAACTCTTTGAGTGCTATTTGCTTATAAGCGATATTCTTACATTTAATCTTCAAAAATTCATATCTCGACTTCTACTGGTTGAATTTTTTATTGTTTTGGTCTTGTTTTAATTATAAATTTAACTAAACTGGTGTGGAGTATTTTTGTGGTGTTTTCACTGTGTTACAGTTTGATATGTTTTACAAATACTTTACACATTGCCTCTTAGTTAATCCTGACTGCTCTTTGGCAAGCTGTACTGCTCGATTTTCCCGGCCCTATTGTGTTGATGGGTGATTAGGGTGACTTCAGTCTCTCTACCATTCAAGCCTAAGGGTTAGAGTAGTGAATGCAGTCTATTTTCTAGGCACTTCGACATGATCCTGTGTTCTTCCCCATAGATCAGGGCTTGCACACATATCCTAGGGGATAGATTCGTTAGTCTTAGGGATAGCCTGCCCTGTAGTGAGGGTATTTCATGGAGCCGTGCTGAATTCAGGCCTGGTAGGCCTCAAACGGGGGAGACTCCATCTTTCTTTCTGCTCCAGCAGCTTGAGATGCTTCTAGGTTAAAGGGGATGTTTTAGTTATGAGGTGTTATTCGCTTGGAGAGAACCGGTTCAGACCGGCCCTTATCGAAGGATTGTATTTTTCTTCATGCCGAAGACGCTACATCAGGCCGGCCGGCTGGGAAAGTGTCCTTGGCACGGGGAGGTACAAGAATTTGGTGGGCGGCAGGTTACGGGCTGGAATTTTCCATGAGAAAATGCACCTCTATATTAGTGAAAGTCTGAGGCAGATACTGGCACTTATTCTTTCAATCCATAGGCGGCACCTAGCCGTTAGCAGAAAACCTACTACTTATTCCAGGGAAGACAGATGACAAACTTGAGGGCGGAGAAAGACCAAGAGACAGATACTCTTCTAGCAGAATTGCCAGAGAGGAGAGAGTAGCCGATGAGGAAGAGGTCCCAGTGACTCGGAGAAGGGAGCTACGGAGGTGTGATCTCCAGGCGAGCCGAGGCACAGACGAGAAGGGAACCTAGATGACCATTGAGTGCAGGCTACACACGACTAAGGTGATGTCGACCCCTTTCTTATTAGAGCGTACAACCTAATCTTTCACTTTTCTTTACAGGTTATGTGTCACACAGTAATGTTATGTGCTTGCGTATATGATATATAATAAAGTCAGTTTGTAGTGAATCAACATGTGCTGCGTGTTCTTGTATAAGAGGGTAGCCTATTCTTCTAGTCAGCTGTGACTTGACATGAACAGATGTTAACCCTGATCAGGTAAGTGGTAACTGAATAAGGGAGAGAGGAGCCCCTCGAACTAGAGAACAGGTTGTGCTCAAACTGGCGGTTCTTGTGTGATCTGATAAATAGTAACGCTGATTCCCTTGTTGTATGTTAGGGTGATCATAGGATGAACTCGTGCTAAGGCTGCCGTCTGGGTAGGAAGTCCTGGGTCCATCTAGGACCGCGAGGCTGAGGCTGCCGTCTGGGTAGGAAGTCCTGGGTCCATCTAGGACCGCGAGGCTGAGGCTGCCGTCTGGGTAGGAAGTCCTGGGTCCAGTTAGGACCGCGAGGCTGAGGCTGCCGTCTGGGTAGGAAGTCCTGGGTCCGTTTGGGACCGCAAGGCTAAGGCTGCCGTCTGGGTAGGAAGTCCTGGGTCCGTTTGGGACCGCGAGGCTAAGGCTGCCGTCTGGGTAGGAAGTCCTGGGTCCGTTTGGGACCGCGAGGCTAAGGCTGCCGTCTGGGTAGGAAGTCCTGGGTCCGTTTGGGACCGCGAGGCTAAGGCTGCCGTCTGGGCAGGAAGTCCTGGGTCCGTTTGGGACCGCGAGGCTAAGGCTGCCGTCTGGGTAGGAAGTCCTGGGTCTGTTTGGGACCGCGAGGCTAAGGCTGCCGTCTGGGCAGGAAGTCCTGGGTCCGTTTGGGACCGCGAGGCTAAGGCTGCCGTCTGGGTAGGAAGCCCTGGGTCCGTTTGGGACCGCGAGGCTAAGGCTGCCGTCTGGGTAGGAAGTCCTGGGTCCGTCTGGGATCGCGAGGCCGCCACTTGTATTATAAGAGGTCTTGGTATATATAGTAGGAATTCCCTGTCCTTAGGTGGTATATATATATATATATATGTGGTTACTTATTGTGAATAGGCCCTAGGGAGGGGGTAACGTTCTGGCTGGGTTAGAGAGGCTCTGTTGAGCGGGTTCTATCTGATCCGACAACCCAAGCAGAACATTTGGCGTCACGAACCGTTTTCGAAACCTGTGTGCGTCGTGTTGTCTCGTGTTTGCTTTCGGCGTGTGCGTGGTTTTGTTTGTATATTATTTGAAGTATAATTGTGTGTATAGTTTTTCTTCTTCTTTCTTTTCTTTTTCTTTCTTTTCTTCTTTCTTTTTCACAATGTTTTCTAGAAAGTCAAAATCTACTTTTAAGTTGCCCGTTGATATTCCCGGATGGGATTCAACGCCTTATGAAGCCTTAGCCCGTGAGTGGGCTGATTCTACTGGTTTGAGTGAGAATTGGAATTCTTCTTTGGAGCAGGCGGAGCCGGCTAATGTGATTACTTGTTTACAGAAGGCACCCATCTCGAAGGGTGAGGAGATTCCCATTTTAGGGCGCAGAGGTTGGATTGTTCTGTCTGCGTACAGGATTCTGCATGAGAGGTTGTTGAAGCTACAGATCTCTCTTAAGGATGTTGAAGCGCACTTTGTTGAGATTCAGAATTCTCATACTTTGTTGCGGTGTCAAAATAAGTTGCTTGCTGACAAACTTGAGACTTACCAGACTATTGCCGAGAGGGCGGCTGTGCGAATTGCCCGTTATAAATACAAAAATCGGCGCGGCCGGGTTTCGACGCGAAAGGTGCGTCTGGTCGTCGCGAAAGCCGGACTGGATTGGAATCCTGATGAATGGGATGGTAATATCTGGAATTCGAGTGATTCTTGTTCCTCGGGTGAGGAATCTGTTAAGTGCGAGTCCTCCCGCTCCCGCCATGATTGTAAGCCTGCTTCTCGCACCCCTGATGGTGCACCCCGTGATTGCGCTCGTCCTTCGAGTGGGGTTGATGCTTCTTCCACTGGTTGTTCCTCTACGTGTACTGGTCGAGCTCCTTGTGATGCTCATCCCGCGGTCTCGGTGCATCCAGTTTTTCGTCGGAAATTGCAGCAGTCTCCTGCTGCTCCGCAGGGTATTTCTTTAGACTCTTTAGAGGACTTTACTCAACAGGAAATTAGTGATATTTTGCAGCGATTTCGGCAGCGAGCTGGTGAGACATTGCTCACATGGATGGTGCGCCTTTATGAACTGGGCGCTGCTGGCATTATGTTGGATAATGGTGATTGTTTGAAGTTTTGTTCCTTGAGCTCGGATTCTACTGTACAGGATCATTTTCGTAACTATAATGGTGGTGGTCAAATTTCTTTACTTCAATTGGCGACTGAGGGTTGTAATATAAAGTACCCTACTGAGTCTGATTGGCCTGTGAATGACAAACAGTGGTATACTTTGCGCGACGCTGCACAACGCCTCAAAGAAGAGGTGATGAAAACGGCGATTTTTCTAGGTACTGCTGACAGGTTGCTTGATGGTTCGTTGACATCTTCTGTGCGGAATCGTATTATTCGTTCTTCCCCTGTTGCTTATAAGCAGGTCATGATGACTTTATTGATTAATCAAACTGGTAACGTGTTATCTACAGTACTGGAATCGGTACGCCAACTCGGTGAGTTAGGCGAGTGGTTTAAACCTGAACGTCAGTCCCGGCCTGACACTCGTACTCCTGGTGACAATAAACTTACTAGACGTGATATCTTTTCTGGTCTTCTGGCCGATGGTGTGCGGAGGGAGGACATTGACGGTGAGACAGCTGCTCGTTTGTGGGAGTTGTTTCGCAAACGTGGCTTGGATCGGAAGGAGGGTGCCCGGCGTGTTCGGATGTCTGAGTGTGATCGCGGTGGTTCTGACGGTAGCGGTGATGACGACCGCCGTGGGCGCTCTGTTCGTCGTGATGACCGACGTTATGTACGTGATATGTCCCCCCGTCGAGAGAGAGACAGAGAGAGAGAAGAGGAAAGAGAGAGGGGAAAAAATGATTATATTTACAGCAGACGTAGAGATGATAGGGATCAATCCCCTGAGTTGAGGAGGAGAGAGGATCGTCATAATCTGGCCGATCGAAACCAGCGCTGTACTGCAGAAGACACGAATCCATTTCGTACTGGGAATGGATTTGAACAGGAGGTACCGATACCTAAGAAGCGTGAGAGTCTTTATCCTGATTTATCCTGGTACACAGAATGCAGTAAACATGACTAGGAAATAGGTCAAGCTCCAGTACACAGATGGGCTCACAGAGATAATAGACCCTATGTAGATATTGAAATTTATTGGAGACATCGTAATATCCAAAGGGCCCGAGCATTGGTAGATACAGGAGCGGAGGCCACTCTTATTCATGGTAAATCAAAGAAGTTTAAAGGTCAGCCTTTTACAATTACCGGATTAGGTGGAAAGGAAACTCCCGCAATTCAAACATTACTTGAAATGAGAATAGGTAGAATTCCTAGAAAAGAATACTCTGTACTAGTGGTGCCTCTCTTGGAATTCATAATTGGAATAGATATTTTGAAAGGAATGACTTTGCATTTAGATGATGGATGTTACCAATTTGGAACTACGCATTATATATCGTCCAGGCCTATACGGGTTGGTCGTTTACGAATGCCCCCCATAACAGTTCCTCAGGCGACAAAAGTGGTTTGTCAGAAGCAGTATCGTATTCCGGGTGGTCATGAGGAGATTAGTACCACTATTCAGGAGTTGGTGGATGCAGGTGTTATAGCCCCAGTTACTTCTGCTTGGAATAATCCTGTTTGGCCTGTACGTAAAAGTGATAATTCTTGGCGTATGACTGTTGATTATCGAGAATTGAACAAACACACACCCTCTTTGACCGTTGCAGTACCGGATGTTATTACCCTAATTGAAAGAATCCAAAAACATCCGGGTACATGGTATGCGTCAATTGATATTGCTAATGCTTTCTTTTCGATTCCGATTGCCCCTGAGTGTCAGGAACAGTTCAGTTTTACGTGGAATGGGCGTCAAATGACGTTTAGGAGTCTTCCTCAGGGCTATGTGCATAGCCCTACTATATGTCACCGGCTGGTGGCAGAGCATTTGGCTGAGGTACCGGTTCATCCACAGGTTCAGATGTGTCATTATATTGATGATGTTTTGATCCAAGGCGAAACACAAGAGGAAGTTCAGACCCAATTGGACAGAGTCATTGGGTGCCTGCGTGAGAAAGGTTGGGAAATCAATCCGGATAAACTACAAGGCCCGTCCCAGGCTGTGAAATTTTTGGGTATTAATTGGCATGAAGGGCACCGTGAAGTGATCCCTCAGGTTAAACAGAAAATTCTTGATTTTGCAGTTCCAAGGAATAGGAAAGAAGCCCAAAGCTTCATTGGTTTATTTGGTTTTTGGCGTCAGCATATTCCTCATTTGAGTCAAATATTGGCCCCCTTGTACCGTGTCACACGTAAAAAGAATGCGTTTGATTGGGATACACCACAGCAAGATGCGTTCGACCTAGCAAAAGAGGCAATTCAACATGCTTTGGATTTATGGCCCGTACGTGATGGGGAGGTAGATTTAAATGTGTCTGTACAGGGCCTTTATGCGAATTGGAGTTTGTGGCAGAAGCAAGGCAGGTGTAGAGTGCCGTTGGGTTTCTGGACCAAAAAGTTACCTGATGCTAGTGAGCGTTATACACCCTTTGAGAAACAGTTACTTGCATGTTATTGGGCTCTGGTGGATACCGAGCAATTGACTTTGGGACATGATATAGTTTTGCGACCTGAGATTCCTATTATGCAGTGGGTTATGAGTTCGCCAAAAACTCACCGCATTGGACACGCTCAAGAGGCGAGTGTGATTAAATGGAAATGGTATATACAAGACAGGGCACGTGTGGGACAGAAAGGAGTTGCATCTTTACATGAGCAGGTGGCGCGAGCGCCATCGACTGAGACTGAGAGTGTATGTTCCGTACCTTTAGTACAGGAGTCTCCTGTCAAGTGGGGTAGACCCTTTGATGATTTGTCCGCGGAGGACAGGAACCATGTCTGGTTTACGGATGGTTCAGCAAGGTTCATAGGGCCGAAACGGCACTGGAAAGCGGTGTCCTATAATCCGGTCACACAAAAACTGCTGAGCACAACTGGTGAAGGTAAGAGCAGCCAATTTGCTGAATTGTATGCTGTTTATCAAGTCCTGAAACAAGAATTACCCGGCACATGTCATATTTTCACCGACTCTTGGTCTACTGCCAATGGACTGGCAGTTTGGTTACCGACTTGGCATTCCCATAATTGGGAATTGCATTCAAAACAGTTGTGGGGAAAAGAGTTATGGCAAGAGATTTGGGAGATGCTCCCACAGAGTACTGTTACAATCTTCCATGTGGATGCTCACACCCCTATAGATTCTCTTGACAAATTTTTTCATAACATTGCAGATGAGAAATCTAAAATTGCTGAGGCAGTGGTGGACAGGCAAGATTCTGATATGGCGGGATTGGCGAAATGGGCCCACCAGAAGGCAGGACATTTTGGAGAGAAAGCCACTAGCAGGTGGGCTGCTGATCGAGGAATTTATATTCCCTTAGATTTGATCAAGAATGTTATTTTACATTGTCCAATTTGTCAGCATATCAGACAGCGCAAAGTGCCCCAAATTGTTAAAGGTCATTTACATCGCGGGAAACTGCCCGCTCAAATTTGGCAAATTGATTACATTGGTCCACTTCGCATGAGCAGGAATTGTCAATATGTTTGCACTATTGTTGATACATACAGTGGCTTGTTGGTTGCCCTTCCCTGTAAGCAAGCTACCCAATTGAATACCATTAAAACATTGGAATTGATTATCATGTATTATGGTGTGCCATTCCAAATTCAATCTGATAATGCATCCCATTTTCGTGGAAGATTGGTACAGGAATTCTGTGTGGAAAACAATATTGAATGGATATTCCATATACCCTATTATCCACAGGCCTCGGGTCTTGTGGAAAGGTTGAATGGCCTGCTAAAGGATCAGCTGCGTAAATTAACAGATGACAAGTATAAAAATTGGCGAGACTGTTTGCCCCAAGCAATATTGATTTTGAATAATCGTCCTTTTCTAAATGCTGAATCTCCACTTATGCGTTTGTTTCCCCCGAATGTTAAGGCTCAGCCTAATGAAATCAGAGAGACTGTGATGTACTGGGAAGTTACTCCCGGAGCTTTGGCTCCATGTAGAGCGACCCCAGGGTCGGCAGGTTTAGACTTGCATGCCATGGATGACACCGTTATAAAAAGTAAGGATCGGGTCATCATTGCTACCGGTGTTGGTGTTCATATACCACCTGGGAATTTCGGATTGATCGCCCCTAGATCGGGGCTGGCAGTAAAAGGCATTCAGGTGCTTGGAGGAATCATTGACAGTGATTATCAGGGAGAGATTAAGGTGCTCCTGCTGAATAGCAGTGAGGTTGACTTACTGATACACCGCACTGACCGAGTGGCTCAATTACTCATTATACCTGTTTTCAGTGGTTCGTTAATGAAAGGCGCTGCCCCAACTTTGCTAACTGTACGAGGCCAGAAAGGTTTTGGCTCTACGGATAACCCTGGGGCTAGGGTTTGGGTGCAGTCACCTAAGAATCCCCCTGAACAAGCAGAGGTCATTGCCACCGGTCAGGACAATACCATTTTGGTTATGAGACCAGGGAAAGATAGCTGGGAAGCGGTCCCGGCTGACAAATGTTATTTACGAGAATGATTAATGCCTGTATTTGATTCTCTTTCAGATCATTCTTTGGACTGTTGCTGCAGGATGTGTCGGCGCTGGACTCCTTTTGGGATGGTTCGACGAGAGAGAAGGGATCCCGTTAACCCGGGATGAACTGAGAACCCGAGTGTTACGTTCCTTCGCTGCGTGGGATTCATCATCGAACTTTTGGACATCACTAGCTAAGAGGGTGACTGATGCCCCTCACTTCTGTTTGACACCGATGAGATCTGTACATGACATCTTGGCGACCTGCCTGGTTGCTGTCCCTGCCTCACTGGAAACTCTAATTCACATTTTCAATGTTTCAAAGGCTCGCCCCAATGTTCTCCTGGGTGATTTCGCTACCCATGTGTATTGCCCCTTATGTACTGAAATGCCAGACGAGCAACCCCCCATCCAGTCCCAAATAGTTACTTATAATATCACACAAGGTGACTTATGTTTCTTCCTTACGTGTAATCCTAGTGCGATCTCTGAATGTCTACGCCTAAAATTGAAAGGTGCCACTTCATTTACAGCTCATGAACGGACTTTGTGCTTTCAAAGGACACCGACCACATGTGTTTCAGTTCAGAACAATATGACTTGCAATAGTTTGGTAGTTACCCCCAGTCATTATCGCACGATGTTACTACCTGCCGGATGGCTTTTCTCATGTGGTAATACTTCCTGGCCATATGTCCCTGCAAACATTTCCGGAGGCCCTTGTGCCATTACGAGACTCAGTTTACTGATGTTCTCGTCACATCCGAATGCCAACTCTCGTGTGATTCGAGATACTGTGATGTTACAGGAGGATTGTGACTCATCTTTACATTTATATTCCAAGTCTGAATACCTTAGCCTAGCTATTTCAATTATTGGTGTTCCTGCTTTGGCAGTTTATAATGCCAAATCTATTGGGAAAATGGCCTGCTGGATGGTGAAATCCATTAATCATACTTCTACAGTCCTATCTGACATGCTGTTAGACGCCCAGGGTGAACGTAGAGCCATCTTGCAAAATAGAGCAGCCATTGATTATCTTTTGCTTAAACATGGACATGACTGCTCTGATTTTGAGGGTCTTTGTTGTTTTAACTTGTCTGATCATACACAATCTATTTGCGCCCACATTGACAGGTTACATGATTTGACGGAGGAAGTTAGAAAACACATTGACCAGGGCTGGTTTGACTGGCTCTTTAATTGGTTACCTGACCTGTACCTGTTACGTCGAATATTAGGAGGTATTCTAATTACCATCGCTGTTTTGATTTCTATTTGTTGCTTTATTCAGTGTATTCCTTCATTACTTCAATTTTGCACATTTGGTACTAGACATAGATCAGTTAGCTTTGTTTCATATTATTCCTCCACAGATGTTAGTTCTGTTTAATGAATGTATAATAGACTGAAGTCAAGGGTGAAATGTACTGCTCGATTTTCCCGGCCCTATTGTGTTGATAAGTGATTAGGGTGACTTCAGTCTCTCTACCATTCAAGCCTAAGGGTTAGAGTAGTGAATGCAGTCTATTTTCTAGGCACTTCGACATGATCCTGTGTTCTTCCCCATAGATCAGGGCTTGCACACATATCCTAGGGGATAGATTCGTTAGTCTTAGGGATAGCCTGCCCTGTAGTGAGGGTATTTCATGGAGCCGTGCTGAATTCAGGCCTGGTAGGCCTCAAACGGGGGAGACTCCATCTTTCTTTCTGCTCCAGCAGCTTGAGATGCTTCTAGGTTAAAGGGGATGTTTTAGTTATGAGGTGTTATTCGCTTGGAGAGAACCGGTTCAGACCGGCCCTTATCGAAGGATTGTATTTTTCTTCATGCCGAAGACGCTACATCAGGCCGGCCGGCTGGGAAAGTGTCCTTGGCACGGGGAGGTACAAGAATTTGGTGGGTGGCAGGTTACGGGCTGGAATTTTCCATGAGAAAATGCACCTCTATATTAGTGAAAGTCTGAGGCAGATACTGGCACTTATTCTTTCAATCCATAGGCGGCACCTAGCCGTTAGCAGAAAACCTACTACTTATTCCAGGGAAGACAGATGACAAACTTGAGGGCGGAGAAAGACCAAGAGACAGATACTCTTCTAGCAGAATTGCCAGAGAGGAGAGAGTAGCCGATGAGGAAGAGGTCCCAGTGACTCGGAGAAGGGAGCTACGGAGGTGTGATCTCCAGGCGAGCCGAGGCACAGACGAGAAGGGAACCTAGATGACCATTGAGTGCAGGCTACACACGACTAAGGTGATGTCGACCCCTTTCTTATTAGAGTGTACAACCTAATCTTTCACTTTTCTTTACAGGTTATGTGTCACACAGTAATGTTATGTGCTTGCGTATATGATATATAATAAAGTCAGTTTGTAGTGAATCAACATGTGCTGCGTGTTCTTGTATAAGAGGGTAGCCTATTCTTCTAGTCAGCTGTGACTTGACATGAACAGATGTTAACCCTGATCAGGTAAGTGGTAACTGAATAAGGGAGAGAGGAGCCCCTCGAACTAGAGAACAGGTTGTGCTCAAACTGGCGGTTCTTGTGTGATCTGATAAATAGTAACGCTGATTCCCTTGTTGTATGTTAGGGTGATCATAGGATGAACTCGTGCTAAGGCTGCCGTCTGGGTAGGAAGTCCTGGGTCCATCTAGGACCGCGAGGCTGAGGCTGCCGTCTGGGTAGGAAGTCCTGGGTCCATCTAGGACCGCGAGGCTGAGGCTGCCGTCTGGGTAGGAAGTCCTGGGTCCAGTTAGGACCGCGAGGCTGAGGCTGCCGTCTGGGTAGGAAGTCCTGGGTCCGTTTGGGACCGCGAGGCTAAGGCTGCCGTCTGGGTAGGAAGTCCTGGGTCCGTTTGGGACCGCGAGGCTAAGGCTGCCGTCTGGGTAGGAAGTCCTGGGTCCGTTTGGGACCGCGAGGCTAAGGCTGCCATCTGGGTAGGAAGTCCTGGGTCCGTTTGGGACCGCGAGGCTAAGGCTGCCGTCTGGGCAGGAAGTCCTGGGTCCGTTTGGGACCGCGAGGCTAAGGCTGCCGTCTGGGTAGGAAGTCCTGGGTCCGTTTGGGACCGCGAGGCTAAGGCTGCCGTCTGGGCAGGAAGTCCTGGGTCCGTTTGGGACCGCGAGGCTAAGGCTGCCGTCTGGGTAGGAAGCCCTGGGTCCGTTTGGGACCGCGAGGCTAAGGCTGCCGTCTGGGTAGGAAGTCCTGGGTCCGTCTGGGATCGCGAGGCCGCCACTTGTATTATAAGAGGTCTTGGTATATATAGTAGGAATTCCCTGTCCTTAGGTGGTATATATATATATATGTGGTTACTTATTGTGAATAGGCCCTAGGGAGGGGGTAACGTTCTGGCTGGGTTAGAGAGGCTCTGTTGAGCGGGTTCTATCTGATCCGACAACCCAAGCAGAACACAAGCTAACAGAGGGTGAGCACAGGCTAACTGAGAGTGTGTACGGACTTACCCTAACTAGGATTGTGGTTCCTGCTTGAACAGGGTGCTTACTTCTGCCAACCAGAATCCCAATTTCTAGCACAGTCCATTCCCATTAAGAGAACAGGTGATGCATTAAAAAATGGTTTCTCCTTGGGAAGAAATTGGGTAGAGCACAGATTAGTCCTCTTAACTAGTGTCGGCTTGCCCAAAAGCTGCTGACACGATTATCAAAATTTAATCTGTCTATGGGGCCAGCTTCCCTTTGTAAAATGGTTACCACCTCACCGTGGGGGGTGGTAACAATCAATGGTTTGTGTCCACAGCTGTGGCCACAAACAATAGATACAATACTTTCCTACTTCTGAAGATGAATTGGAAAGGTATGGTCACTCTCCCTCATTGGAAGGATTGCAAAAGTCCTTTTATAAGTTAGAAACACTTTTTTTAATTCGTAAAAGGTCTTTTGTACTGTGTAAAAAGCCCTTCATATCCTCAAACCATGTGGTTTTGTGAATCACAGGTTTTGCAAATGCAAAAAGACTTAGTACATCTGCCCTTTAGTATAGATTCTAAATGTTGTTTTGCAAACCCATAGTTTCATGGGATATTACAGACTACATTAGTCAGAAATAGGACTTTTAAAATGATTTTTTTTAAGTGAGCATTAATGGGAACAGTTGTTGCCTGGAATGGATTTAATTTAAGATGAACCACTCAGAAGTTTGCTAAGCTGTTTTTCTGACTGGCAAATTAAAACTTATTTGACATAAACTAAGTAAAAAGTTTCAGCTTGATGGTGACTGTCAGAAACTGGTTCGGAGGCCACAGGGCAAGCAGGAGTTACTGGCCACAACTGTGGTCGTTATGGCCTTTTACCACTGCTGCCCTGGGGCTTGCTCTACTATGGCACAACACACTGAATACCATGCACACCCTTTCAGTATTTGACCCTTAGGGTATCGGGACAGCAGGCCAACTCTTCTCAGGGAGGTAGTGTGAAGGTAGAGACTCAGCAATTACAAATAGCACGAAATAAAGATGGTCCTATCCAGTACTTATCTTATATAAAACAGAGGTACTTTACAATTCCAAATTAAACAGCCACAGAAAGAAATATGTCCTTACGGCATTCTGGAACCAGATGTGTAGGGAAAATGGTTCAGAACGTTTCAGGTTTAGAATAATCTTACTTGTGCTGGCTCTGTGTTAGTGGCCAGTAGCCAGTCCTTCAATGTCCCAGTCAATGGCAACCTCTCATACCAGCTTTTACTCAAAGCAAAACAGTTCCTCTATCTAGTGAGCACAAGTTCAAGAGTGCAGTTGTGACCCTCACTCTGGAGAGTGTGTGTAACAGCCCTGCTTTTCAGGGTGTGCACCCTGTAGACCATGACTGCTCAGAGATTTCTGCTGTAGGCTCCAGCAAAGGAACAGGTACAAAGCAAAAGCCCCTTCCCAAACACGTTAAGAGCCCACCATCTGCTGCCAGTGAATCTTCAATCTTCGGTGATCTTCCACTTGCCAGCCTGACGTCTAGTGTCAAGCACAGTTTTTGGAGGCAACAGACTCAGTCACACTTCTTTGCTCTCACCTTCTCCTTGGTTGGCTCAGTACACTGGTTATGGTTTCAGTAGTAATCAGGTGGAAGGGACACCCACTCCAGCACTTCGATTGGCTCCCGCACTTCCTTGCCTTCTTTTTAGTCACTACTGCCAGTGGTAATATATCAGCAATAAGGGAGGCAAGGAGACAAACTCCAACACTCACTTTGTATCACTCCCATTCTAGTTTGCACATCTGGACGTTTCTGCAAGCTGGGCTCATTTGGGCAATTTTCTCCTGCATTTTCTTCCTGTCCCCTCTCTCAGAAGGGCATGCATGCTGTGAGACTGATGCAGTCCCAAAGCCTTCCAGCACATCCTTACAGACTTTCCAAGTGATGTCACCTCACCTCTAGAATTCTGGCTCTCCATGACTGCACTTCTTTATGCCAGATGTTCCTCATACACACAGCTCAGATCAGGAACAATCTGAGAAACCATTACAGGAGCAGCACTTGTGTTTTTTGCTGTATTTGTTTAGCATGAAATGTGTCCTTGCATTCAAAATGGAGGCAGCATTTTGCGCTAAAATTTAGCACAATATGCTAGACTTGCATTCCGCTTAATTAATTATAATTTCACTTAATTTAACCTTAATTTTCTGTTCTGTAATTAAAGTAAGCTATGCAACTTTTGCACACTCCCACTACAAAAAGTAATGCTGTATAACCAAAGCAGTCCAGTGTCCATCCTCCCATATCTTACTGTATGATATTAAACCAAAAGCTCAGGAAAGCTCATGTTGCGTGTCCCTCAGACTCCATCTTGTATCATCCTTTACCAGAAGTGAACCAAAATGGATCCCACTGACATCACAAATGCATACTTGTATTTAATATGGCAAATCCCCACCAGTCACCGTATACACTTCCTGTGCAGACACAACACGCTCAGTGATGTCAGCGTAGAGTCTAGGCACATGATTGTAGTGGAAAAGTTATCTGAACAAGGCTGTAGACATCTCACTCTTCAAGGACAGGAAAAAGGTCTGTTCTGTTCTATGGATCAGAAAAACAATATGCGACCACCGGTGTTCCATGATATGTCCTGCAGCACGGTCAGTAGTCCATTGTCCTAGGGAGCCTGGGCTGGCGCATCCAGCCAGACCATAGAGCCACACTCCAGGACAAAACGTTTCACACAGCCTAGGTGCCAGCACCCAGGAATAACTGACTTGCTCACTAGGCACAAACTAGTGATACCAGTAAAAATCACAGTTGAGTTACTCATAGGAGGTGTGTACATCTGTAAAACCACACAGAAGACATTTGTGTCCCAACAATGATAAATTCCTGTTGTCGAACATTATACAGGAACCATATTTCACTAACTAAATGTAGAGGACAAATCTTCATTTTACTGTCAAATTTATCAGAGGTGGAGGGTGCAAGACAGATACTAGACTATATCTTAAAACGCCTCCTTAGTTACCAATGTGCTGAAATGGGTCTACCATTAACAACTTCTGTGGTATAAGAAGTATCTATAAAATGATTGGTCTGCGTGAACTTGTAGTTTTGCACCAGCAATCTACCATTCATGACATAAACTTTAGTGTGAGGTTACAATGCGTATGCTAAAGAACTTAAGTTTTAATAGGGTGTCATCTGTATGAGTATGAAGGTTGAGCTAGTGCCAATGACGTCCATAGAGAATTACAAAACGACAACATTTAAGACACTGTGGTTCATTAAACCTCCTTGGGGGTTAGGCAGACCTAAGAAAACCTTCACATTACTTTCTAACATGGGACGGTCCAGTATGCAGACTTCCTTCATAAGAATGCTAACTACAGTTGTGTAAACAATAGTGTATTAACTTACTGCCCCACTCAAGAGAGGCTCTAACTGTAGTTTCTTTGGCAATGCAAATTAAGTTTTTTTGCTTTGTTGTAATACATGCTGCCTGACCACCATACTTGTAATGGGGGTTCTACAGAGGCACCATATCTCTGTCCTTCCATGGGCTCTCAATCTTCTGACCACAATGCCTGCTCCTTTGCAAGGCGGAGGTTCTTTTGCTCCCCCACAGCACCGTGTCTTGTGTTTCTAGTGGCGCTGCTCTCACATAATGTGTGCTGCTCATTCCTTAGTGAGTGTGGCAGTGGGGCTTCCTTAGGCTTTTTGGGCACAATCATTTCCGGATGGAAGTACACAGAAAGCGAGTTCTGGTGGTTGTGCAGTCTCCCAAGGGCAGGAAGTTGGCCTGTTGAGAATGGTCTGCTGTGGCAGTGGGGAGGTCAAACTTGGAACTATGTGACACCCTCAGGTAGGGACAGACATGCATTTGTGTTTTTTTAAATAAAAAATGGGCCACACCATTCAAAGATGATTGTCCACAGCAATGCGCCCACGGGGTGCAGTGCACAGCTAGCAGTAGTAAGCAACCCTCTAGAACTGTGCGAGGAGTTGCTGGGTTCTTGCAAAAGTTAAAAACAAAGTAGGTGTTGAAACTGAAAATGGTTTTCTTTTTTTGAAAAAAATAGAGCACATTGATCCAGCAGCACTGGCAGTACAGGGGACTATTTTGTGAGTGGTGTGGACATGACCACTCGTAAAATGCTTTCATTGACACTGAAGACAGCCCATGGATGAAGTGGGCTCACCCACACTGTATGCTGTGGTGGGCTGAAGCAAAACATGAATGGTTTATATCATTGAATATGTCGTAGTATAGTAAAATGTCATATGATAAAATGAGACAGAGGTGAGATAAACATGTAAGGCTACTGTTACTTAGGGTGAAATTCAAGATATAGTGTAACCCAGAACAGTGATGTCAGAATATTCTTAGCCACAGTAACTTTTCTCAAAATAACATGAAAGAGACAGTGTTCATTAATGCTTGGAAGTGATGTTGATAAAGCAGGATTGTCAATTCTTTCTTTAAGAATTGACAGATGAAGATTGTTCTAATAATGTGTGGGATGGAGTTATCTTCCCTAAGTGCTCTTTATAAGAAAGACTGTTTGAGTATATTTTTTCTCCTTGAATTCTGGTGATTCCTGAAGGAGAATATACTTGCTCTGTCGAATCTGTGGATCTCAAGATAGAGAGGTAGTCAGGGTAGCCATAAACACAGCTGCATATGTGAATCAGGCCAGTTTTAAATTAGTTATTGTTTCTATTAGGGACCCTTTTCAAAAGCAGGAAGACACGTGAGATGTGCTTGGATTTTCTTGTTTCCTTGGCCGGTTTCAAAGTGGCACCTACTGTTCTCCTTGAGCGGCGCTGGATCCAGTTTGGGATTACCTGCGAGCAGGAAGTTGGTGCTGTCTACTTTAGACAGTCCAAGGGACTAGCAACTAGATGCTGTCTGCATTGAATAGTTTGACACCATATGAGTTGCAATGGAACCCTTTTATCATAGCATTGATATGTGCTTCAGGTCAAGAGTTATCCAAAATGAAGCTGAGTGAATTAGTGGACTCAACGATTGCAGGGTTAGTTAAGTGCTCAGACAGAACTCATCCCTGTTTGCATCAGAATCATTGAGTTGAATGATATTAGTAGAAGGAACATTGTTTTGAGACGATCAGTTTAAAGCGATGATGTGAAATTGAATTTTAGATGACTTGCAGGATTGTGGCTAAATATTCAACATTCTTAGGGGAAGACATTTTCAGATAAAAGTGTATGCCATCAGCAAAGAAATGGTTAGAGGTGTTTATGAGGCTGGGAGTAGAGGCTTTATGGCTCCATGTACTGGTTAAAGAGGGTGAGGACGAGAATGCAATCCTGGGCCCCTCTTGATAAATCATGGCAGGCTTTTGGAGGCAACTGACCATCATTTTAGTTGCCAGCGTTTATTCTGGCATGATGAGAACAACAGAGAACTGTGCCAATGATACCCATTGTATTTTTCAGAATTTTTAATAGAATGTCACGAGCATCAGCAACAATGTAACCATTTTCAAAAATAGTATGTCCATATGAGAGGGGGCAAAAATTGTTCAGGGCCTATAACCTCAAGTATACTCATAACAGAACACAAACAACAATTCAAACAGTTTTTTTGTTTTGTCATGAAACTCTTCTCCTAAATATTCAATTTGTATTCTCATTCACATTCTTAATTCCTTGCATCTATGTTAATGTCCCATTACAATAATTAGGGGATTGTATATAGATGTTTACTTTTACTATCTTTTCCGTGTAATTTGTGCTATTTCAGAATTCCTATTTTTTGTAAATGGCTTATTGTAAAACTGCAGGAAATTAAGCCATGCAAAATGCTCTCACACTCCTGGAGTATGATTAGACCTATATAAAACTGCTCATAACTAAAATAAATAAATAGATAAAATGCACACTTCTGGATACTCGTTTCTTTTAAATACGATTGGCAACCTTGATGATTGTTTTTATTGAAATTGATCAATGGAGAGTGCAATTTTGAGCGTTCTTCTCAATTGAATTGAAAATTGGCATTTTTGATTCTTTATTTTTCTTCTAAGTATTTATACATTTTATCGTAATTATAATATTAGTCTTTGTAGCTCCATGGAATTTTAAAGGAGGCATCATTGATAAAGTCCACAAAAGAAATATGAAAATAAGTATTTTTTTCGGTAAAATTTGATATTACTTTTTTATTATGTCACCTGTTTTTGTATCTGTTTATTTTGGAGCTCTCTCTGTGTTGAGCAGCAAACACATACCGATCTTAAATTAATAAAAGTGAAATAACAACAGAAATTGCAATCAAAATAAAATAAAATGAAGTGTCAACATTTCATCGTCCGTGATGCATGATGTGTTTCAGTAATGTGGGTGCCAAAATATTATCGCAAAAATGCAATGTCCTGTTCAGCTAAAAGGGCCCCTTTCCACGAGGGCTCGTTTGGGTATTAATAATAGGAAATACAATCTCTTAAGGGGATCTGAGAGGAAAGTGTGCAGTACAGATCTGCAAAACACCCACTTCCACTATGAAACTCAGGAAATTATTACTAATAAAAATGACTTGTTCACCTTTTTATAAGAAAATGCACGTATTATTACGCCCCCTCATGGGGAATAAAGTTGAAGACAAAAACGCATGTTTTCCCTTGAAGCTGTGAAGCGAGTTTTATTGCATCCAAACCTGCGCGCCACATTGACAGAGTTCACGGTGCTGTGCCTCGTGGACGTTCGCACTCTGGCGCGTGCCTGAAGAAGGCTTTGGATTGCAGCTGTCCAGGCAGTTAGCAGTGCAGTTTACCGCAAGCCATTGTCAAGGAAATAGAGAAACCAGAGATCCTGTCCTGCACAGATGCTTCCTTCAAGTTATATTCCATCCCCGGGTTCCACCTACTCACTGTCCCCGCTTTGACGTCAGAGATGCGGCGTTGCTAAGATCCGGCTTTTAGATCTCCACTGAATAGAACTCTCTCTCTTAAATTAAAGCATAACCTCATTACCTTTGCAAATAAGCGGAAATGGAGGCCTGTTCCTTTTTATTATTTATGGAGTATCAGGGACGCAGCTATCAATGGTGCAGCAGGTGCAGTGGCACCAAGTCACAGAATCCTGAGAACCCTACCCAGCCCAGATCATTGTTTTATTTTATTAGCTAGCCATCAATTTGGGGGCACATTTTGGTTGCTCGAGTTGAAGCCCATGGCACTGTTGCTATACCACGGTGAAGCTTGGCACTTTTTAGCAAAGTTATTTAACATTCATTAACACATAGCTATAATAATTTGACTATTTCTTTATACATCAGTACATAGGGCCTTTTCATAAGTAATTGTGGAAGCACAAAGATAAATTCGTGCTCTCCATATTTTTAAAAATAAGTTTAAATGGCCAATTCTAGCAGAAAAGGGATTCGCCATCGATTGGAGCAAAAATCCAGATAAAGGTGGACACGAAAAATCCGTAATGCACAAAGAGGTGCCTTTACGTTCTTTGGGTCTATTGTGGGGGTAGTTGCAGGGCCTGGCATCAGTACTGTTCTACGATATGTCTAATTGTCCCTACAAAATGAGTAAACAGAAACCATTGCCATTTGTTACGAATTGCAAAAACCAGCCCTATAATGGTATTTGCAGGCTCCAGGTTTTTCCAAAAATGCGCTGGAGACATAGCAATTTAACAGCAGAAGCAAATGAAAACCAAACTCTTTGCAGGTTCATCGGAGGTTTAGGAGGTCGAATCTGATTGGTAGCTACGTCAATCAAAATGCACACGTTTCATTTGTAAATCAGAGACTTCTGTATTTGCACTGGTCCTGTAAAAGTACTTTCACACTTAACCTCTGGTCTCCTTGTGTCTAAACTCTAAAGCAATTAAGATACTGAAGTCATCAAACTAAACTAATTTCAAGAGCATCACAAGATTGGAAGTTTGTCAAAGAAACACGAAAGTCACTAGAGGGCTTCTTTATAACCCCCTTGCACCGCCGCTGCGTCACTTTTTATGACGCAGAGAGCAGACCCATAAATACAAGGCCAGGTCGTAGAAATGGTGTAAGGCAACACAGCGCAAGTTGCTGCATTGTCGGGGGGGGGCATTCCATGGGTGGTGCAGTGGGTTTTCCCATGCAACACACATGAGTGTTGATACATTCCCAGATTTACAAGGATCTGGAAACCTGGCAATGCTTCAAACCTGTACGCCTCCCCAGGGGAGGTGTAACAAGGAGAAATATATTTTTTTCTCCTCATTGTTTCGTCTTTCTATGTGTGCTGCATTCTGCAGCACAAGTGGCAAGAGGAAAAAGCCCTCATGGATGGTGTTTGTGCAGGAAGGGGTACCTTCCTGCACAAAACAACAATGCAAAACAACAATGCAGTCACCCTTGCACCATGGTGCAAGGGTGCCTGGATTGACGCAAGGTACCAAATTGTGCACCGGAAAAGGCAGAAAGGACAGGAATGCACTGTATCTTGTAAATACTGTGCATTCCTGCCCTTTTGAATTGGCATAGGGCAGCGCAGAAAAAATACTTGTGGCACTGCCCCACACCAATTCATTATAAATGAGACCCTAAAAATGTTCGTTTGATAGTAAATGCACACAAGATAAGCTAGTAATATCTGCCATTTCGGAAGAAAAAGAAGCACATAATTAACTTTTCTTTACAGGAGTAGACAGCTATTTGTGGATGATTAATATATTTAAAACAGCCCACTTTGTAGACGTGCCCAAGGACACAGTTCATGCAGCGGCCAGACACCACTCACCTAAAGGTACACGTGAACGACTTCATATCTGCAAAATGCTCATGCGACACGCTAATAGCAATTTTCTGGGATGGTGTTTAACCTGAAACTTATAATGGTTAGGAAAATCTACAAGTTCAAGAACGGAATTGTTCGTGCCTAGCCTAGCCAGTGTTTATTGTTGCGCTGAAGACATCAGACTAGCAGAGCCACAGTCAGGTAATGCACTGACTAACTGAAATGACTTCAGTGGAGCCCTGACATACTTTCCTCGAACACTTGCAAGAAAGTGGGTTATTCATTTCGATGAAGCTACCCCAACCAATTTAATCAAAAATGCCCTAATTAGGTTTCAACATACTTCTAAAAGAGTCTCTGCTCATTCCATAGTGGTAATGGCACAAGCTGCTGGCAAATCCCTAGAAAAATGAGTGTTAAGTTCGAGCAGTACCAAAATATTTCAAGACCACAATATAATAAAATGTCCAAGCCAATTAAGGAAACATAAAAAAATATTATTAAGCAAAAAGATACCAAAACATTCACAATCAGATAAAGGGAACTGGAGATTTTTAAGGCTTGAATCGCAATAAGCAAAGTGACAACCAGAGGTCACAGTTTACGCTTGATCGAGTTTCAGGTGCAATTTCAGAATGACCATGTTGGAGCTGAGGTCAGATAAACCCAGGAGGTCACTCTGGCCATTTTTATTACCTTCTGACTTTAATGTTGTTGGCATATGTTCCATCTGCTCTCTTTAGAGAGCACAGTGGCCCTATGCCCTCTAATTGGGTGGATGGTAGGCTAGCCACTTTTGGCAGATGTCCCACTTCCAACAAGTTCTAAATAAGTCCCTTTGTCTTGGCAAGTTTAGGGCAGATCCACTAGATTCCACCTAAAGTGGATGTACTTTTTTTAAAGAAAGTTTTGTGCAGATTCGTCAAAGTTGCCGGTTATCATGCTGCTCGTCGCGTCCGGATCACACTGATCATCATACTTTAAAGTTTTTGCCGTTGTGTCGGGAATTACACCTCATACTATCAGCTTCAGCACCTACATTCTGGAGGCATTACTCATACCTCTGTTTTAATTCAAGATTTGTACAATGTAAACCATCTGCACCTCGCGTCAGGATTTACTCTTTGTGCGATCAGCTTCGGTACCATTATATTGGAGATATTATTAACCCTGGGCGTAGTTCGCGAAGTAGCACTTCGCGAAGCTACGCAAAGTGCAGTTCGCAACTACGCGAGCTACGCGTAGCACTTCGCGAACTGCGTAGTACCTTGTTCGCACTGTGCCAGATGTCGTTTTCAATGATTGCACAGTGTGGACAAGCAACCGACACTGTGCAATCATTGAAAATGGCATCTTGCACAGTGCGAGCTGTAGTTTTCTGCTGCTCGAGTAGATTTTTACTCGAGCGGCAGCTTTCTCAACGCGAATTGGTAGTTTCTCATCGCGAGCGGTCGCGAGCATACGCGACCTCTCGCAATGAGAAACCTGACCTCCTCGTGTTGGGAATCTCGCCGGGAGGTTTATTTTCCATGCTCGCGATCGCCAACTTGATGTTGCTGATCGCGAACAAGGAAAAAGTCTCGCCGGGATGTCATTTTGCTTGCTCGCGGTCGCCAACTTGACGTTGAGGACCCCGAGCAAGCAAAACATGACCGCAGCACTACGCAACACTACGCTACGCGTGTTCGCACTGTGCTACGTGCAGTTCGCGTAGTGCGAAGTAGCGTGAACTTTGCAAACTACGCGAGCGTAGCGTAGTGCTTTGCCCAGGCTTAGATATTATCCATACCGCTCTTGTAAAGATTCAGATTCTGATGTGCCTTTTATGCACTCAACTTGAAGTACATACACTAGCCATCATTGGGATAATTTGGACTCCGTATTCCTGTGGTTCTATTATTCCACATTCTTTATTGATTCTTAGCCCTGAAGAAGTTCCTGTGGCAATAATGAACGAAATGCGTTGGCTGTTTGTCATTTCCTAAATGGTTTAATGAATAAAAGAAGAACTTTAGAATATATCAGCTCATTTGGATTTATTATTATTTCTATTGAGTGCACCTACTTCTGTGTGAAAAACAAAAAGTGCCTTTTCAATAGAAACTCTGAAACAACGATAAACACTGGTGGTGATATTGCAAGTGTAGTTATGATTAAGTTAAAGTTTCCAGAGAAAAGGCATTTGTTCGTTTTTTTTCATTACATTTGCTGCTGTTTCATTAATCTGCATGAAACCTCACAAACAAAAAGGATATCCACTTTGGATTATATATGGTAAGGTTGGTGAAGGTCTGTCAAGCTGGGGCCAAGAAAAAACATGGGGGCCCCAAAACTGCCATTTCAGATTTTAATTCTCACAGGATTATTTGCTCTTTGGTACAGAGAAACAGCTAAATGAGATTACCTTAAATTTGACACAAAGTTAGAGGTTTACTGAAGGGTTGTGCTTTTGTAGGTTGATTTGTACTATCTTTCAATAGTTTTCGAAAAATTAGCAATTAAAAAGTAGTTTGGGTCAGGCATGTAGAAATTACAATTTAGAGATATCTGGGTCTGTATTATGCAAATGGCACACTTTACCTGTTTGCACCATGGCACAGTTTCCAAAAGGTGTGAGAGGTGCAAACAGAGACAGTGTGCCATATTACAAAGAACAGGAGCAGTGTATTCAATTGAAATAAGGAGGGGCTGCTTCAAAGCCGCTCCCTGTTTAACAGTGCAGGTGACATATGGCCTGCACTTCGAAGAGAGGCGAGAGATCCCATTTTAGGCAGGTGCACTGAATAACTCCACCCGCCTGAAGGGGGATATCTGGGGGTTCCCTCCAGAGGGCTGCCTTTAGGAGATGAACTGAAAGTGTGCCACCTTTTTGAGGTGCTCTTTTAGTGCATGTCCTAAGGGCATGTTTGCCTCTGCACCCGCATCCCTAGTATAATGCAGGCACATAGGCAAAGTGGTTGCCTTATTTGCATGGGGCCATTCACCCATGCAAATAAGGGAATGCCCTCTCGCCATAGTGCCGGCGCTACATTTTCACTAGCGCTACAGGTATTACAGAAGGATAAACACAGGAGTCTGAGGTCCCTCCTGTAATACCATTGTACCCCAGGAGTGAAACAAAGTGATCGCACATGCCTGTTGCGACCCAGGGCACAATGTATAATACTTCCCCAGGACTATTAATTTGCTGATCTCCTGCATATGTTTGTGAATCCACAGAGGATTCATGACGTCATTTAAAAAATAATAGCAGATCACTGGATTAGGAAGCTTTTTCTCTCATCGTGCATTCCAGATTCTTGAATCCAGCTCTGGATTCATGTATCCATCTCTGGTCGTCACAGAAAGTTTTCTGTTGCGGTCACTCCTACTCAACACAGTGCACTAAGCAGTGTGTTGACAAAAAGAACAAGCATTGGCATAGCCAATAGGTCTCGCCTTTGGGACCTTATAAGTGTTTAGCCATGCAACAATTGATATTGTTGCACCAAAGATAATGTGCTGGATAACTAAACACTTAAGGTCCCAAAGGCGAGACCTATTGGCTATGCCTAAACCCTCTACTATAGCAGCTAGAGGTGTGGTGGGTGTTGACATGAGCCACTTGGCTGATAAGGCACTAAAATGTTGACTCTTTTGAGGGCTTTGTCTGTCTTCAGGTCTGCAGAACAGAAAGAGCTTAGGTGTGTAGGTCTACGGCTGACAACTGGGCCATGTGCGTGAAGGAGACAGAGGATTGAATGAATAAAATGCGGAAAACCAGAAAAGTAGAGGTATCTAACAGATAGAGGTACATAGAACGATAATAAAGTAAAAAATCAGAGGGAAGAAAAGAAATAGATTGCTAAATATAAATGGTGAAATGAGGAAAGGAAAAAAGGAAGGAACGAGGAAGGATACAAGTATGAATGGAAGGATAAAACAAAGAAATGTGAAGGGAAGAGTGGAAGGAAGTGTGAAACAAAAGAAGGGTGCAAAGAAGGAAGTGTGGAAGGAAGTATTAAAATAGGGACAGAAGGAAAGGGGGTTGGAGGAAAAGAGGCAAACAAAGAAGGGTGAAAGAAGGTTTGAAAAGATGAAAGGATGAGTGAAAGGATGACTGAATGAAAAGAGGACTGGAAGACGGCTGGAACAAAAGGATGAATGGAAGGGTGGAAAGATGGAAGAGTGCATGGTAGGGAGTTGGGTGGCTGGATGAGTTGAGAATGGAAGAAAGAAAGGATGGGTGAATGGATGAACAGTGAAAGGATGACTGGGAGGATCGATAGAGGACAGGACGGAGGGAAGGGTAAAAGGATGAATGAGTGAATAGATGGATATTAGGTGAAAGGATAATAGAAGAGAAAGTGATTGATAAAAAAATGTTTGGGTGGATGGAAAGGTGAAATAGTGGATAAATGGGTCGTGGATTGATGAAAAGGTATTGGCTTTGTCATTGTCTTTTACCCATGTTGTACAGCAGCACGGCTGCCGTGTAGCATGACTGAAAGAAAAAGAAAAAGTGGTATAATGCGGGCAGTGCTGGCTGTGTAATAACTTTTGTCAAAGCACTACAAAGCAGCACTGAGCTATTTTTTAAATAATTTTCAGCCATGCAACATGACTAATAGTTATGGGAAAAGTGCTAGGACGGCGGGCATGGTTTATTATGTTATTAGAGCAAAGGTTTGAAACACTTGTACATGTATATTGGTTTTCCATATTGTGACAGTGAACTGTGCCTGCCTTGCTTTGCCTGCTGGTGCACACGATCTCTACACATGCACTCAGTGGACAGAAGACAATGTGTATATATATATATATGAGCACTTGACATGCTTTGCAATATGAGCTACTCATAGAACCCGGCGGTCAGTTGATGAGTGGTAAAGTCCCTGCGCTGGTCTCTGCTTTCTGTTTGGAATTATTAGCACAGGCCTCATTTAATGGACCTCTGGGCTCAGCTTTTCTAAGCTCCATCCATAAATCATCATCTATTCCCTTTCAGACCAACCCCCTCCACAAACAGACACCCGTGAATGCGGATCATTTCGCCTAGAAGTACAGTGTACTACTATTGATACGTTGAATACAAGCCATGTTTTCTAAGGCTCCTCAGCTGGGCTACAATCTGGAGTATCTTGTGCTTGACATACTGCAAACATACCTTATAGCATTAATGAGCTCTGTGCTCGTGCCCAGCCTGGTGCAGCCAAAGATGTGTTTGTTGTGGCTCCATTCATTCTAACTAACACGTTATAGCGCTTTTTTCATAGCTCTCGAATGCACCTCAGCGCTATTTCATCATAATTTTCAGCTATGCAACACAGCTAAAAGTTATTGGAAAAGCGCTATGACGGCAGGGTTGCGAAGTTAATAATAACAAGCTAACGAGGAGGGAGGGGGAGAAGGGAGGGGGGAGTAGGGAGAGGGGTAGTGAGATCAGACAGCAAGGGTGTGGAGGAGGCTTAATGAGCCATGACAGAAAGGCAGATGGCGGCTGCGGGCGTGCACGCTCACATGCACTCAAGCTTTAGGCCACCAAACGCCTCTGGTGGCACTTTTAAAAGCCACTTACTAAATGTCTCGAAGAGACAGCATGCGCTGTCTCAGGCGAGACCTAAAAATGGCATGGGGGCAATCTGCTTTAACTCTCAAGGCACTTGATGTGGGCCTAAACCATTCCCCTGGCATTTAAACAAAAAAAAAATTACTGTAGGGTTCTCAGATACTATTCTGGACCCCAGGCCTTCCCTGGGTCCTGCAGATTCCCCTTGGCCTCAGAATTCACTAAACCAGCTTAAGATTCACAAATTAGGCAAATAATGTAATGCATTAAAGTGTTTAGAGCATTAATGCTATGATGAGCAACAACCCCACGTGTGGGTTGACTGCATGCAGTGGGATGTAAACAGGTCCTGGATGCAAGGATGAGCTGTGGGAAGACTCACCACAGCACATTGGTTGGCCGACCACGCAGGGTAGGGCACTGGGCTAGCCTTGTGCTGTGGGTGGTAATCACCGATTACCGGTTGGGTGCTGTGGCTGACCAGAGGCACGGCCCAGCAGCCAAACCCACTGCACACTGCCGAAGGTGTGAGTTGCAGGGGGATGCATTATTTGCTTGTTTGGATGCAGGGCTACAGGACAGCAGGAATCTATGCGGTGCAATCCAAATGACATGGTTAGAGAGCAAGGGTTTTTTGTAGGGCTCCAGGGCTTCATCGGAGGCCAGGCCTGTGGCCAACTCCCATTGCACATGGTCACAGGCTGTGTGCTGTGGATCTTCGGCCACCTTTGGAGAGTTGGGTGCAGGGGCTGCAAATGCCAGGCCCTGCACCCACCTTACTTTGGTCAGGTCCTGTGGGCAACCTTGCTGCACATGCACATGTGCAACAGAGTTGGATACACATGGAATATTGGGCACAGGACCTGTGGCCAGCTCCTGCTGTTTACTGCCAATAGTCTGCTGTGTACGGCCAATGGCCATGCTGGGTGTCCTTGTAGAGATGGGCACAGGGGATGTGGGAGGCTAGGCCCTGCAGCTAACCCTCCACTTTACATGAATGAATGAATAAATTAATGAATGATTGAATGAATGAATTAAGAGATTTCTAAAGCACAACAATTACAACCTGAGTGTCCTGGCGCTAAGGCAGACAGCTAAAAGAAGGTGTCCCAAACCGTACAGCTTAAACAGATGAGTTTTCAGATGCTTGCGGGATGATTTCTTCTCAGGGATGCACCTGAGGGGAAGCCGGAGCTCCTTCCAGTACTTCGCTGCTAGAACGTGAGCAGGCTGACCTGCCCCATTTCTTCCATTTGATGAAGGGGATGGGAAGCAACCTTGCTGACTGAGAACAAAATTCTTTTGGGACAGCATTCAGCCATCCTGTTGAACAGGTATTTGGGTCCTGTCTTATAAAAGGTGGCATGTACCACTGTCAGTGCTTTGAACCTGATCCTCTTATTAACTGGTAGCCAGCGCAGTTGGTTACGATAGTTGGAGTTGGAGGCATGCCTGTGAAGCTTAAACAAAAGGCAAATTGTCACATTCTGCACCATTTGCAGTCCATGAATTAAATATTCCTTGACCCCTATGTACATTATTTTTGCATAGTCCAGTCTGGAAAGGATTAAGGCCTGGACTACTGTTTTCTGGGTTTCCGATGGCAGAAGGTTCAGAAATGTTCGCAACATCTTCAGTATCCAACAAGGGATTCTAACCTCTGACGAGACCTGGGATTTGAAAGATAAGTGCGTGCCAATGAGCACCACCAGATACTTAGCTAACTTCGTAGGTGGGGGCGGTGATATGCAACTCACTGGCCAAACCCCTAAACAGCCACGCAAGGGGTTGGCACCAAACAACAAGACCTCCGTTTTCTCTGGGTTGCATTGTAGTAAGTTGGACATCAGCCACCCCATTTCTGCTACTTTACAGGCGGCAAATTTTGACCTAGATTCCATTGGATTATTGTCATAGGTTAGGAGAAGCTTAGTGTCATCTGCATATGAAACCACCTGGATACCGAAAGATTGAATAAGGCATGCCAGTGGCGACATGTAGATATTAAAAAATGTGGGGCTCAGGGCTGAGCCCCAGGTACTTCGAAATGAAAAGGTTTCAGCCATCCAGCCTTGTCTCTGTGCCCCAAAACTGATTTCAACAAGGCTAAAGCAGATCCCCCTCCACACCAATGGCTGCCAGGCAATGCAACAGTATCTCATGGGAGAGCATATCAAATGCCACTGTGAGGTCTAATAAAATGAGGGCTGCATTTTTGCAGGCATCCTGTGCAAATTTAATTGAGTCTGTTATGTCGGTTAGCGCTGTCCAAGTGCTGTGGAGAAGCCTGGAACCAGACTGTGATGGGTGGAGAAGATTGAAGGTATTCAGGTCAACTAACAGTTGAGTATTTACAATTTTCTCAATTATCTTGGAAACCCCTTGGAGCAGAGGCTAATGTTAGCACGTTTTCTGTGTCCACATTTGGCTGCTTAAGGAAGGGGATGACATTTGCCCTTCTCCATGAAGCAGGACTGTCCCAGAGCTTAGTGATGTAGCGAAGAGTTCCAGATAAATTGGTCTTAGGATTTCCCTTATTTGCCTCATAACCTGAAGGGGGAAGGGATCCCGGGTGGAACCTGATTTGCACTTGGTGAAGAACCCTATTAGTTTGATTTCAGTTTGAAGTATGAATTGTGACAGCTTGCCCTGAACTAGGTGCATTCTTATAGTTTGAGCATTACTAGTGAGCTCATTATCTCTCAATTCTAAGAGATTGTTCTGGATATTTATAATTTTGTCTTCAAAAAAGTACTCAGGTTCGTACATAGGGAGGCATTCATCTCAAGGATGGAAGAACTGTTTTGAGCTCTTTTGTTAGTTGAAATGGAGGTAGGCGAATTACGCTTAAAGGTCATTTTGATAGAAGTGGCTGCAAAATTCCCAGCTGAGGAAGAAGAAGATAATGAAGCAGAATACTTACAGGCTTCCTCCATAGTGTTAGTCAAGGCAAGCAAAATGTTAGAAGTGCCAACTGTAAAATTATTTGAAGAAACACGCTTGGAAGGCAGAAGGAGTTTCTAGTTTTCCCATAAGGCAAGGTGTGTAAAGTCAGCGAGGCAATGAAGCAGCAAGACAGGGAGTAAAGTCATCAGTCACTGTATTATAAAAAATGACGAAAAAAGCAGAGAAATGTCAGGAGAATGCCAGAATTAGAAAATAAATTATTATAGGCTAATTTTAAGGCATGTGTTTGTAGAAATGTGTGGTAATTCATAGAAGTTTGCACTGAACTACCGCTGCTGTTTGCAACATCTCCGTCAATGCGCCTGCTGTTAATAAAGAGAAAATGCAGAGGCAGCAGCTGTTGTATCCTCACACAAAGATCACACAGAGACAGGTAAGTGATCTTGTGTTCTTTATTGGTTTTTTCTTCTGTGCTCGCAGGCAAGTCTGTTCCCTTCTCCTCGCAGGACCACTCTGCCCGTCCCCCACTCCCTGACCGGAAGTGGTGTCCGGTTCCTGTCCCCTCCCTTTACTAGGGTGCAGGGTACTAGTGACCTCTGCCCCAGGTCATGACATCTCCCCCTTTGTGGAAATAAAATAAAAGAAACAATGGAAGAGAGAGAGAGAGAGAAAGAGAGATAGTGAGAGAATGATAGAGAAGAAAGTGTTTCGTTTTCTGACCCCCACCATAACATTTCTTCAATCAGTCTCTTTGGCTTTCTGCTCACTCTCCTTGGGTATGATCCTTCTGCCCCTTCGTTTGGTACCTCTTCTTGTCTCTCGCTGTTGTGTGCCATTCTTCCCTTGCTGTCCATAACTTCCTCTTTGTCATGTGTTTTGTTGCTCTTGGATGCTGTACTACCTCCGTCCTCATCTGATGTCTTGAACCCCTTGAAATGAGAGCTATTTCTAGTGAGCCTGTAGGGGCCTGATGCCGCTGTTTTCATTGGTCCTTTGACATTTATTATTGTCAGTGGTTCATCTGAGAACGGACAGTCTGATTTTCTTGATTGTTGTTGGTGCACCCAAACGGAGTCCCCTTGTCTCAGGTGTGATGATGTGGCATGTCACCTGGCATCCGCATATAGTTTCATTTTGCTTTTCCCTTCCTGATCTCTTGCTGCAATGCTATTGTGTTCTAGTGGCGCTTTTGCCTCCAGCTGGGTCAATCTTGGGACGTTATCTTCTGGTGGTGAATGCCGAGGTAGGCCATGAACTTGCAAAACTCCTCTCCTGAGAAAGGAGGCCCATTGTCTGTCTTCATTGTTTGTGGGGAGCCCTTGGCTGCAAAGATGTCGTCAAGTATCGGCAATGTTGCGGTCACTGATGTTGACGAGATGTGTCGTACTATGGGAAATCTGGAGTACTCATCAATGACCACTAGCAAGTAGTTGCCTGTGTCCAATGGCCCGTAGAAGTCAGCTGCTAATGTTGTCCACATTGCCCCTGGAACCTCCGACATCTGTAGCTGTGTTGGCTTTGCTGGTCGTCCTGTTATTTGGCATAGGTGACAGTTTAGGATGGTGTCTTCTACCAATCGATCCAAGCCTGGGAACCATACTCTTTCCCATAGCATCTTTTGCGTTGCTACTATGCCTCTGTGAGACTCATGTGCCAGGTTTCAAGTCTGCCGCCGTAATGCTTTTGCCATTACTATCCTTGTACCTCTTAATATCATTCCTCTTTCTGTTTCCGAAAGTTCTTCTTGTATGTTTTTGAATGCCAGCATTTCTTCCCTGCTCACTCCTTCTCCCATGGGGCTGTTGTTGTTAACGTATCTCCATCTTTGCTGTCTTGTTGTGAGTTTTACTGCTTGCATTGTGGCATCCCTTGTTGTCTCTTGTTCCAGCTCTTCAATTGTTATCGGTGCGGGAGTGTTCTGCCTTAGCACAAAATTTAGGTATTCTTCTGCCATCTATGTTTTTTCTGGTGCCTGCGATAGGGGATGCCGTGACATGTAGTCAGCTCGGTTGGGTTCCTTTCTCGGCTTGTGCACGATCTTGAAGTCATAGTCCATCAGTCTTATTCCCCACTGTTGGCCCTTTTTGCAGGGTCACCCCTAAACTATTTGCCTGTCTCCTAGCCTTTTCCCTGTGTAGTGTTGGTGGTTTTAGACCTCCAGGCACTTTAGCACTGCTGTCCAGTGTAAAGTGTGTGTGCTATGTGTTACATTTAGTGAGATTGGCCTGCTCTCCCATAGGAATAGATGGGGGATTCCCTGATGAATGTGTCAGTGGTAATTCCTGTTATGAGAGGAGCAGTGTGGTCAAGTCTGGTATGTATGAAATTCTGAGAATAAATGCTGCACATTTATTATGGGTATTTTAGAAATGCCACTTTTAGAAGTTGGCATTTCTGTGTGCTATGTGTCTGCCTGCCTGATGTGAATTGCATGTCTGGCTTGTGAGTAACAGGAGCTGGAGGTGTGTGTGGCTCCAGGAGGGGCAGGGTGAGCCAGCGCTATGCTGAATGGGACATCTACATTTTGAGTAGTGGGAGGAGAAGTCCCTGGTCCCTGAACAGGAGTGTGCCTGCCCTAGTGAATGCTGGTTCCGCCCCCCTGTGGTGTGTCTGATGATGAGCCCCCACCTGACAAAGGGGCAGAGGAGCATTGTAAACAAAGTGCTCCTATTCTCCCCTGAACCAGTTTTTGCTGGTTCCCCAAGCCCTTTGCTCTGCAGAACAAAGTGGTATAAGTACTGGGGCTATGACCCCATGAAAATATTGTTCCTAGGTCTGTTCTGTGCTTGTTCCTGTGCTGGGGGCTGCTGCTGGGCTCCAGGAGGAACTGCCGCAAGGGACTGCTTCCCTACTGGAGGGCCTTGTGAGCTGGCCTGTCTGAGCCCAGCCTTATGCCCCTAAAAACGTTCCTGCTGGAGCTGGGGCTCCTAGCCCCTCATGAGCGATCTGATTTCTAAATTGCCAGGAGAGAGGAGCTGGCGTTTGCAGCGTGCTGCGTAAAGGATTTCAGAGGGAATCCCCGGTGTAGGGATTCCCCCGTGCCACTTGTGAGGAGCGGGAGCCCACCCCGCTTTATGAGTCTCTTACCGGGCGGGTGCCCACCCCTCTATTGCAGCCGCAGGGGTGCTTATGTAATTGGCGGGTGCCCACCCCGCAGTGTCATAAGAGCAGGAGCCTACCCCGCTGATTTATGCAGTTTGGATAGTGGGTGCCTACCCCGCGTTATTTGAGTCGGGCGGGAGAACACCCCGCACTTTAAAAACTTCTTCCTGAAACCGCCACGGCCCTAGACAAGTCGGAAGTCAGGCGGGATGCCTGGTTGTGGGAGGAGCCTAGCGAACGGAGGCGGAAGGAAGTCCGTGCCTGCCCGAGCAGGGCTCCCGGGTGCCGGTAGGAGCCCTGCGTGCGAAATCCTGAAGTCGGTGTCTCCCAGAGCAGGGCCCCCGTGAGCTGTGGGAACCCCGCACGCCACCAGGAAGAGAGAGAGAGACCCGCGCACCCACACTGCAGCGAGCCCTGAAGTGGATTGGAGAAAGTCCCGGGAGCGCGGCTGGCCAGGCGGTCAGTGGAGGTCCTGCTTCAGCCCTCCCAAGACAGTGCCGGTGCCTTCGGGGGCATCGTAGTACCAGTGTAGCATTCTTTGGGGGGCTTCCAAGGCACAGGAGTGTCGAATCGAGTACACAGCTGCTCCGCAAGAGAGAGCAGGCAGCTGCAATGTGGAAGCGATTAGTGAGGAGACCCAGTGGGGCTCCACTTTTGCACGTTAGTGCCATTCACCTTTGGGGGCATTTGCGAAGCAGTCCCAGAGTGGGACTGAAAGGTCGATGTGGCCAGTGCCTCCGCTAATCTTCACAGCTGTACCACAGTGGCGGACAGCTGCACCAGGGGGCAATCCTGTTGTGTAGCTCCCTGAGTCCCGGACCGTGACCGGGGAGGCACTGTGAGCGCCATTGTTTTTGCTCTCATCTTCACAGCTGCGCCGCAGTTGCGGGCAGCTGCAATGTTGGGGCATTTGTTGCTTGGGAGCCTCAGTGGGTGTTCAGGAGGCACAGTAGTGCCAGCCCCATTCTTTGCCTTGGGGGGCATTTCAGTTTGAGGAGAGAGGGGTGAATTACACTCCTGCCCTGCCCCAGCGCTTTGCGCACGTTCTCTTTAGTTGCAGTGGCAGCCAGCCCTAACTATTTGGACAAAGGGCATTTGAGCCCTAGCGAAAGGCCAGCTGGCCTGGGGGCCAGTTGTAGGTTGGCAGGGCACAGGGCCCTAATGTGATTTAGGTGATGTATATGCAAGAATGTGATGCCTGTGACATAATGTGTTTGTGTTAATGAGGGTTGTGGCCTAATGTTTTTTATGCCTACTGCTTATGCCTAATGTCATGTTATGATATCATAATGCTAAATGTGATTTATGCCTAGGAGGTAATTGCCTAATGTATTTATGCTGGTGGGGCCTAGGGCGTAATATGTTTTATGCTTAGAAGGGTTGAGCCTAATGTGTTTTATGCCTGACGTAATAAGGCTGAGGTCATTATTGTACCAGTCGATACTGGTGGTGTCTTATATTTACTTACCTGTTCTGATGGTTCTGACCGTGGCCCGATTGGCCTGGTCCTGTATATAATTCCCTGTGAATATTGCCTGTGCCAGTTAGCACAGTGTAAATGTGTGATTACTATTCTAATGTGTTTACGATAATACAAAGGTTATTTTTTATATAACCTTGTGTGGAGTTTCTTTTGAGGTGTGCCTAGTGTGTTGCTGCTGTGTGTGTGTGTTGCGCAAACACTTTACACATTGCCTCTGGGATATGCCTGACAGCTTGTGCCAAGCTACCAAGGGGCTGAGCAGGGGTTTTCTTTGGCGTGTAACTCCCTTGCCCTGACTAGAGTGGTGGTCTCTGCCTGGCTTTGGCGCAAGTCTTAGCCAACCAGAGATCCAATTTCTAACACCCACCTTTCAATGCGTGGCGGTATCTTTGCATTCAAGTTTCCATATATTTTCACTAAGGCCTGGTGGTCGGTTACAATGGTGAATGGTTTCCCGTAGATGAACATGGGGTAGTGTTCACACGCCCATACTACTGCTAGACTTTCCTTCTCTGGCTGGGAGTATGCCCGCTCAATGTCAGATAAGCTCTTGCTCGCATATGCAATAATCTTTCCAGTCAGCGGGCAGCTGCAGTCACGGTCAAGTGCACTGCTTCTTTCCTCCTCACCTTGTGCACTTGATGCGGCTGGTGTGGGCTCCCGATGTCGCTGCAGTCCCCTGTACGTGGACCAAGGTGGGCTCCTGGCTCCGCTCTTCTTGCGATCCGGGTGGGCTTCCGATTTCGCGTTTCCTCTTTTGGGGCTGGCGGACCAGGGTAGGCTCCTGTTTCCATTTTCTCTCGACCGGGGTGGACTCCCGACGTCGTGTTTCCTCTTCTGGCGGTGGGCGGACCAGAGTGGGCTCCTGGCTCTGTTCCGACATTGTAGGGCACGCGCTTCTGGTGGCAATTTCGGATCCCAACTTTGTTGCCAGTTGTCATATCCTCACGCAAAGATCACACAGAGAAAGGTAAGGGATCTTGTGTTCTTTATTGGTTTCTTCTTCTGTGCTCGCAGGCATGCCTGTTCCCTTCTCCTCGCCGGGCCACTCTGCCTGTCCCCCACTCCCTGACCGGAAGTGGTTTCTGCTTCCTGTCCCCCCCCTTTACTAGGGTGCAGGGTCCTAGAGCCCTCTGCCCCAGGTCACGACAGCAGCTTGACAAATGAACCTGGAGATGGAGATGAGGTTCCCCCTTATATCCCAACTGTCAGAGAGTCATTAGCAGGCTCTAAATAATAAAGGGCCTGACTCCCTCTAGCGACCGCACCGGAGTGCCTTAAATGGCGGCCATCTCCGACTGGCACCATGCTGCGCCCCTAAAGAATAGCATTCTGACCCCAATCACTCATGATAAAAAAGGCTACAAGAGATGATGAAGGACAAACAACAAATAAAGACCATTACAAATGTGAAGAGAGCTACCCACATGATTGTAAATCATGCCATGGAACAAGAGTGCGAACATGTGGTAATTAAAATTGTTAAGAGATTGTATGGAGAGCTTCCAGAAGAGAATCATCTCAAAGAGAGTCATCTCAAAAGAAAAAAGATCTAATTTTCATACCAGGGAGATAAAAGACAAGTGCAAAAGCTCATCCCACTTGTGTCCAACATCCGGTGAAACATACCATTCTAGTGGTTTCATTTTTGGAACTCATGCTTAGGCTAATCCTCCTCTGTCACTAGCCATAGTGATGAATATACATTCCTAGTATCAGCTTGACAAAAATCAAAAGGAAATATACATTGAAATAAACTTCCTAATGGAAAACCATGCACAAGATCATTGACTCCTGGAAGAGACAAGAAGGAATGCCTTAGTCAACCTCATCAATGTCAGCTCCAAGCACAGCAAAGAACGTTTCTGCATCGTCAATGAGTCCGCCAACCCCTCAATGACACCATCACTCCCTCCCAGGAACTCTGTGACCCCCTGGCAAACTCCTTCCATGACAAGATCTTCACCATCTACCAAATCTTTGAATGCCAGCCCACCTCCGCCGACAACCTCAGCCTTCCGTCGCAACCTCCAAACAGCAGGTCACTGCCTGGGACTGGCTCACCATGCAGAGTACCACTACCATTATGCTCTCCATCCACCCAGGAGCACCAATTGACCCATGTCCAAACTACATGTTCAACTTCGGCAACAAGACCATGAGAGGCAAGCTCACAGCCATCTTCAACATATCCATCACCTCAGCCACCATACCAGATAAGTGGAGGCACGCTGAAGTCAAACCACACCTCAAGAAAACAAGCCCAAAAACTACCGGCCAATCTCCTTGCTCCTTTCCCCGCCAAAGTTCTTCAAAAAACCATCAACCGCTGACTCTCAGAATACCTCAAAAACAACAATCTTCTCATTCAGAATTCAGTGGTCAGACTCATCCTTGACCTCCACAGATGGACCCACATCACCCATCACCTGAGGAAACACCACATGCTCCCCATCCACAAAAGATGCCAATTCAAGTTTCTGACTCACACCTACAAAGCCCTGCACAACCAAGGGCCAGCATACATCAACCATCGCCTGAGCTTCAAACAACCCTCTTGACTTCTGAGATCCGCCTCCCTCTCCCTCTCTGACACCCTCTGCATCTGCCAAAGCAACATTTGAGGACACTCTATCTCCTACCTCGCCACCAAGTCCTGGAGCAGCCTTCCCCTCCATCTCCGGACGACACCATCCCTTCAAGAATAAAGAAGGTGACTAAAGACCTGGCTATTCAACTGATGCCACTCGAGCAGCTTGGATCTCTGCGCCTGAATACCCTCACTGGTGATTAGCTGCGCCTTATAAATCCTGTTTGGTTGATTGAATCTTGGACAATGGAGCATCTCTCAATTATATCTGCATAACGGATTTTAAAAAGCAGACACCAAGACTCAAACAAAATGAATTTGTATGAGTGTTAACAACTGGGGTTCAAGAACCAGTGCCATTTCTGGGGCAACACACTTATGGATAAGGGCAAAGCTTGGGAACAGACATCCACATGATTCTCGAGTCTGTACCAGCAAATTGCCTCCTCAATCTCTGCAATCTCGAACAGCGGAAATAGAACTGCCATCCATACACTATGGATTAGATCCATTCATTCTCAGAGCCATGAAAATCTTCCAAGTTCCACTGCACTGAAGAAATTTCTTTCTGGCTTTTTGAGTTCTTTCATTCATCTTTGTGCACTGTTTACAACTTGAGATTATGCATTATGCTGCGAAAGAGGCAAACTTGAAATGTTCTAATCTGCTGTTCTGTCTCTCGTGTACATGCATGTATCTTTTCCATTTGTAGATCTGGCTTGACTGCAAAGCTGCCTGTATGATGTATCGTTAAAATATGCACAGAGTGGACCTTGGCTCCACCCAGAGGTTTATTACTCTCTCACCTCAAGTTGTTTGTCACGTTCCATTCTTCATCTCCTGTGTGCATTATACTCAGAAAGCAATCCTTTCTTGCTACTTGTTCCAAAGCATTGGCTGCCAATTGGCAGGCTTTAATGGGATAAAGAGCATTTTTGCACCAAATATATGTAAGCAGACTTTGTGTTAGAATAATAAATCGAAGCCCATTTGCTTTGCCAATAACTAATTATGTGGTCTACAATGGCTTCCTTTAAGGGCCGATGCCATTTCTGCATACAGGTGCCCATTCCTCACATAATGTGGGAGTAATGCTGAGCTGATTTTGGTGCTTATAGTAATTTCCCCTAAAAACACTTTTAAGCCTTTATAGTATGTTTGGCCAGTCCTATGCTGGCCACTACTTCATCTTCTTGTAACATGCTCGCTTTATTTAGTTTCACATTTTGCTGGCACTTGATTTTGCATATTCACAGTGAATGTGTGGCTTGCTCATTTGGGTCCATGATTTTTTGCCCCGTATTTCATTTCTTTCAGATTTGGTTGAAGTGCAAATGAAGGGATCATTATTTGCAGTGAGGGGTTTACAGCCATTTTGGTGCATCTTATTTTAACATTTGTGAACCGTTGCTTAAGTAGCAATATGTATATTTATTTTGTGGTTATTTGAAAGTTGCTCTAGTGTTGGTTGACCAGGTAGCAATAGCTTTTAAGGTGTGTCCATTGAAAAGACTTCACAATAAAGTTATAGCTTCCGTTAATTGACATAGGTCATTTCTACATGCACATTTATTTTTTTACCTTTTCTCATCTTTATTTACAGCCTGCCTCTTTCAATGGTCTTCACTTGATGGAGTGCTCTCTTGTGCACCAAGAACATCTTAGTGCAAACCCTTTTGGGTATAATGCATGCTATCTATGTAAGGAAATTAAACTGATATGCCTCTGATAAAACATATGTTAGAAGTCAAGTTCAAAAATGCCAAACATCAAAATAAGTCTATCTGCTCAATTTGATTTCTCAGGCACAAAGGAATATAATGCTAAGTGTTCCTTTTAGAGAACCCCAATAATATGCACTTTCTTTTATAATAGCTGAAGTTCAAACATACATTTTTCCAGTTCCTAATATCTGGCTAATTCCGGGGCATATGTAACAATGCAGCACACAAATGCTTATATGTTTGCACCTGCACTAAACCCCATCATAACAAGTGAGCACTAAAAGTATGTACTGCATATATTTTTTACACTACCACAACTTTTGCTTTTACGGTAGCCTAAAATTACATTTCCTACCCTTTCATAGAAAAAATACATTCTTCCAACTAAAGGCCTCTTTCTGAGTGCTCTGGATTTGCCCTGGTAGCGCTGATTTCCTTTCCCCTTGGGGTGACTGATAGTTAAGGTATCTCCAGGGGTGTGGTGTACCCAGGGACTACAGGTATAGGTTTCACTGAAAAATGAGGAATTACCAGGGTAATATTGTGTCCAATTCTACTGGTAATTCCTCATTGTCCCCCTGGAGATTTTGGCCCTTTCTGCAACTAGAGTCCCCGAGTTATATTCAGAACTTGGCAATCCAATGAGGCCAGTAAGAGAAGTTGACTCAATGGAGTCCTTTGAAGTATTATTATTCCAGCAGGAAGAAAATCAGTTCAGAACAGCATGAATATTGAAGCTCCACTTTGCCCAGACCACACAGCAGCAGGGATCAAAAGAAGAAAAAGGTCAAAGTATTAGGCTCATTAGCTTCAAATGAGCACCTCTGGCAGATCCGCTCACATCAGCCAGGAAAACTTTGGCTACAGATCACTGCACCAGGGGCAGGCACCAAAAAATGCTTGCAATTGTCAGCTCCGCAATAGCACATGGAGTATAGCCTTGAACAATAAACATGGGCTTAAAACTATATTTAAAATATTCAGGGCGTCAGAATAGAATTAAAAACACACCACTGGTTTGCAAGTGCATGACCTCGTCTGTAAGGATTACCAATACTAGTGCAGCACTAAAGGCGCCTTCGCTGCCTCCCTGGGCTAATTTAAAAAATGTTGAATGATTCCATGCAGAGGGTCAGGCACATACTTTTGGGGTCATCCACATAGGCTAATACATAAAATGGACACGGAATAGATTTGTTTCCGCTGTGACTCACCCTGGTCACTGCCATCACAATGTATACACTTCCCTTTTTTAATGAGTGTGCACACTGTGCAGAATCTAATCCCTCCAATTAGAGATCCAGACTACAAAGGATGCATGAAAAACATTGTTAGGCCTGTTCACTCACGCATTTTGGATACATACTCATAAATGTTATTCACAAATCAGAGCACCGAGATCTCTGGCTATGCCTGTTCTAGCTCTTATTCGCACAGTTCTCAGCCACAAGTGCGGATTTTTGTATTTCTAAAAATAAAATTGCATTTAAAGTTTTTTGCGTGCAACACACCTGCTACTGCACGGGAGGTTGGAGGTGAACAGCCAGGACTCTGCCACTCCTATGGTGCAACTCACTACAGCGTCAGTCACGCACAGCCTACCCACATAAGAAAGCACGGAACAGACTACAATACAATCACTTATTTTACCACTTCTTTGTTGCCTTGCACCTCATTTTGAGAAAAAATATTTGAGAGGGAAGAGATCATTTATAGGCAGAGCTGCAACATCTTCAGCATGCCCAGGCAGGTTACCTGATGGATGCTAGACGTGTTTGTGACTGGGAGCAAGAGCTCAATTCGCCTACATCCTTCCCAGACCATGTCCGCAAATGTCGAAATAATGTCTGGACTCTATTTTCTGGCCACTGGAATTTTCCACAAGACTAGCACGAGGCCAGTGACAAGTATTAAGATACATCACCAGATGAGTGTGTGCATGTTTATCGTCCTGTTCCAGCTGTTGCTAACAAAGCACTAGATATAGGGACTGATATCAGAAACTTAGTGTGTGTTGAGAATAATTGTAATAGTTTATTCTCTGGAAAAGGGATATGAAATGCTGTGGATGAGAGGACACGTGGATGATGCCTGCCTATATGAGAAGGGTGGGAGGAAGGCAGAGCGGTATAACTGGTGATTGCACAAACAGTTGCAAGAGAGGAGTGCTGAGTTCTTACCTGGCCTAACATTGGGATTGCCTGAAGAACCCATCCAGCAGGTCAGGGTGCATTATGATGATGGCATGCTTCCTCCCAGGGGGGTTGAGAAGGAGACAGGATCCTGATTCACCTCCATGAAGGGCATTTGCCACCTTTATCCTAGGGAACTTCTCCTTCACCCAATTCCTCCCGTCCTGCCACTTTTTCTTCAAGTCCCCCAGAATGTGTATCTCCACCAAAATTCATTGACAGAGCCAGACTAATTCTACCACATGGCCCCCGTTTAACTTCAATAGGGATGTAAGTAGGCAGACCATTTAGTCCTTTCCAGTGAATAACTACAAAGGTAACTCAAAGGCTGCCTCTTCCTCAGTTTAGATCCTTTTTGGGCCTGAGCAGATAGGCAGAACTCGCAGTGGTGTGCTCCGTGGAATTCTGCGGGGTTACCAAAATACTCCGCAAGATTCAGCGGAACTCCGTCAATGGACGGAAAAATACTCCTCCAGCTGGTTGTGAAGTTTTTTCACACCTGTAGTGCATTTCAAACTGAAAATCAGCGCACACTGCAGTATGTGGTGCACATGGGAGCATCCGTCTTGTTTTACTGGCTTTCTCTGCTGTTCTGTGCCTGGTGCTGGGGCTATTTTTTAATCTGTTTAGTCTCATTCACCCCCTCATTTACCTATTTTTTTTACCAGTGTATGTCTTTCTGTGGGTGTATTTTATGTTTTCTGTCTTTTTTTATTACGTTTTCTTATCTTTTTATGTTTTCTCTTTCCTTGTATTCCACTTCCTTCAGTTCTTCCTTTCTGCTTTCTGTTGCCCTACATCTTTTGTTTTCACCCAGTCCCATGGCAAAACAAGCAGCAGGCAGCGGCGCCAGTTCAACAAGTCACACATCCTATGGGTGCATGCGCCTCACAGGGGTGCAGCCCTGCCCCATTGTTACTGAGGTGGAGGTAGCCGTGCTGTGTTTTTGGGTCCCACGCCACCTCCCCTCCATGCTAGCAGCAGGCTTGTAAGAGGGTACACCCTGCTGGAGCGTCTGCTTTCGTGTGGGAGAGTGCATTGGTGCGTGTACCACAGCACAGGGATGCAGCACACCACACAGCAGCTTATGCACCTCTGTGAGGACATAATCGATAGGGAACAGGACCTGCTCAACATGTTGGGTGTTGAGGTTGTGGGGCTCGGTGAGGCATTGTGTTTTGTTTTCTAAAAATGCTATTTGTTTTCAAATAGCATGCTACTCATACTCAGAGGTAAGTTATGTTTATGTTACTAATATTATCTGATCCAGCTTGAGCTAGCCAGGTGTTCGGTGCTACCTAGTCGGCACTCGCTTGTACTGATTATTTGAAGAAGGGATGCAGAATACTCTGTCCTGTCACTAAAATAGTAGTATATGAGGGAGTTAGCCTTCTCTGTGCCTTTCTTTATGTGGCTCATACAGTCCCAATCTCCCAGTGAGGTGAAGTATGCATTGAAAATGGAGATTGAGTTGGCCCATCAAACGGGGTGAAGAATCAAAGATGATTCATTACAATGCATTAGTAGTTTAAAATGTATTTTAGGTATAGGAAATGAGGAATAGGTCTTAGGTTTAGGAAATGAGGAGTAGGGCAGTAGGCTATCTGATTAAGAAAAGTACAATGCTACTGTGTCTGCATGTCAAAATATTTTTTTAGAGATTAACTGTACCACTAATCTTTTTTTTATCTTCCTTATTTCTTATATCAGCACCCTAGAACAAGAGGGCATCATCAGTGCAAGGTGAAGGGGTTATCACTACCAGCAAGACGGCAGATGGAGCCATCATTACTAGTGCCACAGCAGATGGTTCTGCTGGCCCAGTAAGTCCTGTTTCTTATTATTTCTTTAACTTTTACCTCTCCCCACTAGTAGAATAATTTTGCCTTGTTTATTTTTTTTATACTGTCTCCTTTTTTTCATTTCCTCTGTCTAATGTTTGTTAAATTCTTGCAATACCTGCATTATCCTTTTTTCTATATTTCATGTGTCTGTAGCTGGCTTTCTCCTACATGTAACTTTCTGCTGCTTTTTTAGTAAGCTTTCTGTCTCCTCTTATATATCTTGAGGTACTGTACGACTAAGAGAACAGATTTTTGGTACTGTGAAAATTGCAAGTTCAAGTAAGCTATTATTCACTGCACATGTTTGTTGAGAAGGCTGTCTTGCTCATGCTCAAACAGTCAAAATGAGAGAGTGACCATAATTCATTTATACAGTATACTAGCAGTTTCCATGACAGTGCAGCATGGTAGTAAAGTAATGAGATCTCATTGCATTTACCAACCAAGACCATATGTCCTTCATTGACCATTCCACCCCTTTATTGCAGTTCAATGACTCATCATAGCTCAGTCCCCCCATTACAAGGAAAACATTTTTGGTTGGCTTGACTTCCTGGCTTTTCTAACAGGTCAGCCAACAAACGTCCCAAAGTAATAGCTGTGATAAAAGATACTGCTAACCCAACTGTAGCGAGGTATTACTGTTGTACTTTATCCAAAAATAATAATAATAACTTACTAGTTGAATCTGGTGTCTAAAATGGGCAATTTTGTTTCTAGCCACACAGACCACAAGTGCCAGTATTAAGGATCAGGCCCAAGAGGTTGGAGGGGAGGAGTCCCAGAGGATGCAGGGACGGATGCTAAGCCACATTTCTTGCTTATTGAAAAATGAGAATACTGTATTTGTTGAGTGAGACAGATATCCCACCCATCATCATTCATTAATTCCCTGCCCATGGCATTTCACAACCAGTGACCTAACTGCAGTGTTGGCTGTGCAATGTGCGTTTTCTTCGGTTAATGCAGCATTGCAAAGTTTTCAATGTTTTACAAACTGAAGCAAGGTGTTTTTTCCAGTGCTGACTCAGTCACCTCGTACTAGTACTTCAATCCATTATTTGTTCGTAAGTTCTGTCCCAGCCTATCAACAAATTGAAAAGCCTATTCTTGACATGTGCCACATTTTTCTGGCCAAGTGATTTATGTATATATACTTCATATCTTATGTTAGACCTACCATCCTTAGGGTGGTCTTCACCCAAACTTTCTGCCTGCTCAGCTCCTCTTTGTGCTGATTCTTTTTGTCGACCTTAGGACTCTGAGCACTTTACCACTTCTGACCAGTGCTAAAGTGCATGCACTTCTCTGCTAATCATGGTAACATTGGTGTAAACACAATGGGCATATTTAATTTACTTGTAAGTCCCTTGTAAAGTGGTACACCGTGTACCCAGTGGCTGTAAATTAAATGCTACTAGTGGGCCTGCAGCACTGATTGCGCTATCCATACATGTATGCAAAAGAAACAATTGATGGACGGAATGCTGGAACATGCAAACATTCACCCCCAGTCACAAAGATCTCGGTTTACTCCATCATTCTTTCGCTCACCACACCACCCCAGTTCGGAGCCAGCCATATGCAAATCAGTCTTGACCCTGTTCCTTATGGGAAAAGTTAATCACTGTGTGGTAACTGTTCCTAAAAGTTAAGGTAAGTGACCAATTTGGTCACAGATGTAGAGAAAAGTAGAAGAGGAGGAAAGATGAGTCTCTATATATGGTATCCCTTGTGGATGAAGGTGGGGGAATTTCTCCTTTGAATTTTAGTGTCCTCGCACACCCTTGCGAGTGTCATGCTTCATCATCCGGCGTTGCTCCTGGTGGGGGTGGCGCTGCTGACCCCACGGGCCCCGCAAGAGGGCTCTTTGTCAGAGATCTTTTAAGCAGACGCCGCAGTTGTGCATGTGGGTGTGTGGGCCTAAAAGGGTGTGTGCTGGTGCTTTAAAATTACCCCACCGGTACCCTGGGTATAATTTTATTTGTTGGTCCGGGTGGTAAGGATAAAAGAATTATACAGGGGCGTCGGGGCACCTCTATTAACAAATAGCATAGAGGTCGGGTATTACTCCGCTGCTCCTAGTGCCCATGTGTGACTGTGAACGTGCGTGCTGGTCAACAAGTTTCGTGCCGTGAGTGATTGGGTCCCTAGTGGATCCCCAAAAGCTTCGTCAGGACCGTGTAAGTGATATACTAATGTGAAAAAATAGGAGTAGAGAAAAGACGCTCTATCTTCCTATGGTACCTCTTATTCAGGTCGGTATGCGCTACTTGTGCCTGGGGGAGCACCACTTGCATGTCCAAGCCTATTACCCCTTGATAGAAGAAGACAATGTCTCCTCGGTTGTCCCCGCGGTCTCGGGGGGTAGTCGATTATGATCCCCTCGTCATGGCCTGTAACCTGCACTGCCGCTGGATGGACTCTGGAGTGAGCGTCTTTTCTCTACTCCTATTACCTTAACCTTTAGGAACAGCTACCATACAGTGATTAAAGGTTAGCTCTTGGGAGTAACGGTACTGGACCTAGCTTTTTCTAAACTACTCTCTGTTCCCCCTCTCAAGTGTTACACCTTATGGGAACAGCCCAGCCCGAACTGCCAAGCCAGGTCCTTCCTGGACCGGAAACAAGAATCCTGGGACCGGTTTCAGGGCATCACCCATCATCAGCCATGCTGGCTTGAGTCCAGTGGTGTAGTGAGCACCGGACCCACGTCTGGGCATACACTCCCACTTAGGGTGACATATGCAAAAGAAACAATTGATGGACGAATGCTGGGCAATGCAAACATTCACTCCCAGTCACAATGATCTTGGTTTAATCCATCATTCTTTTGTTCACCACACCACCCCAGTTTGGACCCAGCCAAATCAGTATTGACCCTGACACGGCCTGTTTCACCAGGATCTGTGACTTACTCAACCAAAGCCTTAGCCAGTATAACAAAGGTTTCAGGGCAGCAGTATTTACAATATTGTTCAGTCCTAGGTCGAGTCACATGGGGCTAAGTGGGGCACTTGTGGGAAGAACCAATATCAACACATGAATGTGTTTTCCATTGGCTCATGAGCCCTAGTTTTATAATGGCCGCATAATTCAGACCGATACAAGGCTGCGCCCAATCCATTGGCACGATAGATTTCAAAAGTAGGGGATATGGGAAGAAAGTTAGACTTATTAGGTTTCTCCTTATTGCAGACTCAACATGCTGCAGGGACATTTGACTTGTTAGAATTTGAGGGGCCCACGATAAGTTAGTTGACAATCTTACACCCAATTAGTCAAATTCCTTGACCTGTTCCAGGTTAGCGGATCCCAATCGTACTTTCCTCCTAAAGGTCTTATGCCAACTGAACACCATAAACTTCATTTTAGTGACATTGATCTCCAAGCCAGACCTGGAGTAGATCTCTGTGAATTTCTCTAGGATGCTCTGCACTCCCACGGGTGTTTTTGAAATTAGCAGACTATCATCAGCGAATAAGAGGACCGGGATTCTCTCATTCGCTAACCTTGGGCAATCTCCATAACAGTCATATGAGGTGTTAAACAAGCCATTTATGTAGAGTGTGAAAAGGTCTGGGGCTAAGACCCACCCCTGCCTCATCCCTCTCATTATGGCTATGTGGTATGTTAGCTTGCCCTCCTTTCCCCATATTACTTGAGCATAGTTCCCACATTGCACACAAATTAGCTCTGATGGCATCCCTATCTTTTTTTAGTGTGGACTATAGCTTCCCTCTTGGCTTCAAGTCAAAAGCTGACTTGAGATCCATGTATACCACGTAGAGGTGACCATTATTGATAACAAAATGTTTCCATAATATTGAAAGGAATTGAAGTACCTGATCCGTGCTGCTCGTGGCTGCCTGAAATCCAGCTTGTAAATTAGACAAAATTTGTTTAGCATTGATGCATGATTGAATTTTCCCCAACCACTGTTTACAAAATATTTATGGCCCATTATCCATCAGGTTTATGGGCCTATAATTAGAGAGGTAGCACTTATCCCCTTTTATAAGGATTAGGATTAATTCTGCATCCTTACAGATCTCAGGTATCTCTGTCCCCTTAGATATAGCATTCAAATTTGCATTTAGTAAATACCCCCACACAGTTGGTTCCAAACAATATATATCCCCTGGTGTCCTAGCTGGGCCTGGGGCCATGTCCTTTGTTATTGAGTCATTCTCACTTATAATAAAGGGTACCCCTTTAGCAAGCAGGTGCCAGAAGGATCTGGCATCTTTCAAAACTAGTTCTCCCCAATAAGTTTCTTCCCACTTTTTCCTAGCTAGGGCCTGTTCCCTTTTATATTTTTTCCTCACGGCTATTATAGCAATTCTGCACCCACTTTTTATTGCACTGGTCAGATTTTGTTTGGCTATCTTAAAGTTATTGTCACACCACGCCCTTTGTTCTTATACTCTGCATCTGCATCTTGACAGTTCTAAAGAAGTGCCTCTAAATAGACTCAAGGAGATTATAAAAGATATTCATAACTGTCACTGCGGATTGATCAGGTTTCCCCAGTGAGTTCAAAGGTGCAATAACCTTGGAGTGTTCATGGTTGTATTGCTCATGTGGATTAATACATATTCTTAGAATGTATATGATAACAAATGTCCTTAAAATGATATGAGGAAGTACAATAGGTTCCTGGGTGGCACTTCATTTGGTAAGTATATCAAAACAAGTTCACGCCTTAGAGTTAACAATAACACAATGGCATTCTTTCATTAAGTAAATTCAATTACTGGTTGTTCTAATTAAAGTAATTCATCATGGGACTAAAAGATTTGTCATGTCTTCCAGAACTATCAATCAATTTATTACAAGATAAAGGCACGTTTCGATAATTCATCAATGACAATTTAGACACAACATCATAAAATTATATCTTGAATGTGCACAATATCATACAAATCTACTAACTGCAATCCTAATACATCCTAATCTAAGTGCATCAAAAAGTACTGTCAACTCACAGGCATAAGTTATTTCATTAGGCAAAACTACCATAGGTGAAAAAGGAACAGCCACTTCTGGATCATTAATAGTGTGCAATCTTCAAATTTTGAATACTGGACCACTATTATGGAGAGCTTTATTCCTAAGTGCCACAAGCTCTCAGACAGCATTAAAGTTGAATCATTTGCACTAATTTCTACACATTATTTAATTTTTATATTTGTGGGTATTTCCCCTTAAATATATTACTTTATCATTGTCAACTGTGATAATGCTGTCTCTCATTGGTAAAAACTTCTAGGGCTCACTTGAATATATTGTTTTCCATATCCCTCTGCAGTCGTCACTAAAAACATGATCCACTCTGAGATAATCCATCGCTCTCAATCAACTGAATTTGTTTCATGAAAGGAATGACATTGTGTTATTGGTGAATTGAACAAACTAGTTAATTTTGATATCCTGATATGTTCCTAGTTAATATTGAGAATGCAATTTTGGGGATTTGTTAGACTCAAGGTTGCATCGATGTTCAAGATATATTCAATCCAATCATAAATCTGGAATTGGTCAGATGGACCAATTTAATACTTGATTGAATGCTGCCAAAGTGCTGGAACCAACCTGTTTTAACCCTCTGGTAGCATTGCACAAAAGCATTCATGCTCAACTTAGAGACAATGTGTAAAGTATTTATGCCACAAACAATCAGTAATAAAGTGAAAACACAGCACACAATAAAATCCCACACCAATTTACAAAAACTTAGTAAAATTCATAAATTATTTGATACCAAAATAACAAAAATAAGTAGAAACTGAGAGATGCAATTTGAAAGATTTAGGGAAGGTATAGCACCTAAAAGCACAAAGCGCCACTTGCACTTATCTGATCATGCAGGACCAGAAGAAAGCCACAAGTTCAGTTCAACTGTGATGGAGCATGGGCTAGATACAGGGACTAGGTTAGACCTGCTGAAAAAGTTACTTACTAAAGTCCAGCGCAAAGAGTTCTCTTCATGGTGGAGGAGGGCACGAGGAGCAGGGAGAGGACTGTGGATGGTCATCACTGTACCGCAAAGAGCAGGCAAGTAATCGTGGATGTTCCTCACTGTAGCACAAAGATCATGATGGGCATTTGTATGTTGCTGGAGATGTGCGTCACCCATCATCATGGGCTGTTCATACTGTAGTGGAAAGTGCAGATCTCACTGTGCTGGTTGTCGCTGGCAATCACCACAGTGTGAATAGTCGGGTTCACCAGAGCTTCATGTTAGTGGTCTGTGTGGATTGCAAGATCTTACTGTGAACAGGCCAGTTCACGTTGCGAAGAGCCTAAAACATCATGATTTCTTTCTTTCTTCAAGGAGGTGGTCAGCTGATACCACACCAAGTGCTCAGGACTAGAGGGACACCTTTTAGGGATCAGGACCTCACTCCAGCAGAGGCCAGTAGGGCTCAGACAGTTGCAGTTGTAGATCCAGGCAGCAGGTCAGCTGGGCCGATGCATGGGGGCCTCTGGAGCTTGTTATGTCCCTGTAGCTCGGAACAGAAGGTCAGTCAGTCAGACCCATGGAGTCACTTCAGACTCAGATGAAAGATGTAGGTCCAGTCTTTCCTCTCAGCAAATAGGGCAGACCTCAAGCAGCAGAGCAAAAGTAGGAACTTCTTCTGTAGTATTCACAGGCTCAGCAGTGTACTGAAAGGTGGGTCTGGGGGTCCCTTTTTCTACCTGGTACCCCCTTTGAAGTAAGAAAAGCTTCTAGGGTTTTACCCTATAGAGATATCTGGAGTTCCCAGTCTCACTGCCCTGGTCCCAGTCGGTTTAGGAGCACAATAGGCTAAAAAAAAGAGTCCTTTGTGTGTGGGCTGAGGCGGCCCCATTGAATTGCACGGGTGGTAGGTGACTGCTCCACTCCCTCATCCTACCAGTGATGGCCCATCCTGTCAAATCCCAAGCTCTGTATTGTGGGGCTGTCTAGGAATAATACACAAAGTACATTTGCCAACTATCCCTAGTCATGTGGTTCAGGAACAGGCTTCAGGCACCAAATGTTTAGGACATGAAAATGCCAACTTCCTAAAAGTACATAAGAAAAAAATTACCTATACCTCTAGTGACTTCAACACTTATTCATATGAAGTAAGATAAACGAAAATTAATACGTTTACCTAAGCAGTAATTTCTGCCTTTTTTTTTATTTTTATTTTTTATTAATATCTTTGATCACAAAAAGAACACATAATGAACTACACGAAATACCACATTAGTACTTACACAATGAAAATGAACAACGTGGAAAATGTGTTTTGACATACAATTACAAATAAACTCATAATAATCAAACATTGAAGCAACCAAATGAAATGTCACAAAGAACAATCATTATATACACAATCCGAAATACAAAGTTGTCATACAAATTGATGAATTAGACAACTAACACCCTTATATTTGGAATAAATCAAATCCTCTGAAATATCAGGGACACAAGGGGGTATATTTGCAATATTTAACCAAGGAGTTGAGTTCCGGAACTCAACTCCTTGGTTAAATATTGCAAATATATCCCCTTGTGTCCCTGATATTTCAGAGGATTTGATTTATTCCAAATATAAGGGTGTTAGTTGTCTAATTCATCAATTTGTATGACAACTTTGTATTTTGGATTGTGTATATAATGATTGTTCTTTGTGACATTTCATTTGGTTGCTTCAATGTTTGATTATTATGAGTTTATTTGTAATTGTATGTCAAAACACATTTTCCACGTTGTTCATTTTCATTGTGTAAGTACTACTGTGGTATTTCGTGTAGTTCATTATGTGTTCTTTTTGTGATCAAAGATATTAATTAAAAAATAAATAAATAAATAAAAGGCAGAAATTACTGCTTAGGTAAACGTATTAATTTTCGTTTATCTTACTTCATATGAATAAGTGTTGAAGTCACTAGAGGTATAGGTAATTTTTTTCTTATGTAGAATAACTGGCCCTACCTACCCTCTAATCCTTTGGGCCAAACCCCTCCTTTTTTGATAAACTTCCTAAAAGTGGCATTTTCAATATTTTGACTTAAAATCCGACTTTACCACTAAAGAGGGATTTAGATTACAAGTCCACAGACATAAACATTACTTTCTTAGCTGCTCCCAATCACACATTATCACTTGTGTGTAATAAGGTAATCCAATATTGTGTTATGGGAGTGTAGGCCTTGAAACAGTGAAAAACTAATTTGAGAGTTTTTCACTCCCCGGACAAGTAATGCTTAAACATATATGTCCATCTTTTTAAATACAATGCTCCTAGCCATTTAGGCTGTTTAGGGCCTCCCTTGGGGATGACTTATATGAATTAAAGAGGAAGGTTTAGGCCTGACAAAAGGTTTAGTTTGCCAGTTCTAGGTGACAGTTTAAAACTGCATACATCGGCTGCAATGATAGGCTTGAGACATGTTTACAGGGCTACTTAATTGGGTGACACAATAAGTGCTGCATGTGCACTAATGTTTTTTCAAAGCACGGGGATTGATTCAGTTAGGGAACCTAGAGGCTAGAATCTGATAAACATTGTGCACACTCTTCACTCCCTCCCTCACTCCACAAGGCCAAGAGCATCGCCACACGCAATTGGAAAAGCGATTATGAACTCTCCATTTTAACCAACAATCTGTGGTGTGAACTAAGACAAAATATACAAAGGCATTCTCTCACCTTTAACCCTTTTCTTTGGACCACGTATTGATTTAGTATTGAGGATAATTATTCAATATCCCGATAGACGAGGGTAATGCAGTAGGACCCGTTGGTTTCAATACACTGTTCAAGAATAAGTGTTATGTATGTATGTATGATTTATATAATTTGATTTATGCACTGTATATAAATATTTATTGCACTACAATCACGTACAAATATGTAAAGTATTGTTAGAAGAGAAACTGTATGTATTTCAACTCTGATACCAATACAAAAAACAAAGAAAAATGAAATAATTATGAAGTAAAACTTTACCTATGAAATGCTAAAATTGAAAATTGACTATTCTTTAAATTGATTATGTTTTGATTTGCTTGTTGACCCACAAAAAAGAGTGGTTACGAGAAATCCAGTTCATTAGTTGAACAGAAAAGTAGGCAAGAGACCCTTCCTACTTTTGGAATGATGTTTTGAATTTATGGTCACAGAGGCATTTTTCAAACCCAGTTTACAGATAGTACCAACTTACTAGGGGTTCACAGGTAAATTTATTGTGCCAATTGTGTGTAGGCTAATTTTTCCAAGTTTAAATGAGAGCGCACAAGCACTTTAGCACACTGGTTAGCAGTGGTAAAGTAGAGTCCAAATCCAACAAAAACGAAATCTGCTAACAAGAGGAGTGAATGCAAAACGTTTCGGGATGACCCTGCAGAGAGTGTCATGTCCAACACAAATTGCTTCATCTTTTAGAATTAAAAAAACATTTTAAAAAGCTCCAAACTTCCCATTAAAATTAAAAAAATCGCATTTTTTGTATTTGTTTGTGAATTAAATAAAATATTTCATTATTTGTCAATTAGTTTCAATGTTTCTGTATTTTTGTGTATTGTTTTGAGGTTTAAATCATAGATGCTGCTTAGTCTGTGGTCCCAACCTCCAGTAATGACTCGGTGGGTATCCCTGGATTCCAGTAATGTTCCAGTGGGGGCCCCGGTTTCCAGTAATGATTCAGTGGAGGTTCACAAACCCCCAGAAGGTCAAGAACCGTTGGTTTAATGCCTTCTCTTTAGATAGTGTCTTTACAGATCATTTCTCCCTGTCATTGTGCAACGTGAAAGTGCTCAAGTGGGAACGTAGCATACGTCGAGGTTGCAGTTGGTATCCATGGGTGAACACTGCCTGAAACAAAAACACTTACCTAAACGCTCTACCTTACCGATCAAAAGGAAAAATTAAGAATAGGCCTCCTACCAAAGATGGAAAATGCCTATGCCATTTGCGACTAATTACCTTTAAAGGACATGCCGCATTTCAGTGTGTTGATCTTTTGCAGAGAACTTACATTTAAACTTATGCTCAACTTTTCTCACTGTGCGTTATTTTTGTTATTCGTCTCCTGCTACGTTTGCTGCATAGCAGGGATTTCCAACTATGATATTTGCCATTTTTTGTGTTAAGGTAAAGTCTTTCATAGGAGAGAAGGTGTAGTTTAAAAAAGCGCACTCTTGATCTTAAAGCAATTTTAATCAGAGAACCAGCCCATAAATATTCCATCGAGCACATTATCGTAAAAGGCCTGTTATTAAGAGCAAATTGCTGGTAATTTGGAAAAGAACGCACTTTTTCGATACCAAAAATGTACTGTATTTCCTATGAACCTGGATGATAAACAATGCATTTCAAGGCAAAACGGTGTGACTTGGTGAGAGGAATTTTAATGAGACTGGCCCAGCTCGCCTGGCAAGTCCGGTCGTGCGCGCGCTTCCTACGGAGCATTCTGTGGGTATTGATTGGAATTTTAGATAGAAAACCTCGTGGCAACTGCGACAAGAGTGGTTCATGCAATTGTGCACAGGAAAAAGTTTCAGTATTTGAGGTATCTTTCGGAAGACGACATATAGAAACACACACGCCAAACAAGCAACTCGGAGTTAAAATGGCAATTATTTGTTTGTAAATAGGTGTGCATTTTTATTTTTGCACTTACTTTGCACTTTATATTCAAAGCTGTATTTTATCCACTGTTATCATGCGAAATGTAACTGAGATGTTAGTGATCGACTTCAATGAAGGAACCGTTCCCTACAAAAAATATATAAAGCTTGTGATTAGTTGTAGAAGTACCTATGGACAGTGGCTATGTCTCGTATGTGTAAGTGGCTGCAGTATGTCGGTTTTTCCCACCACCCTCAGACAGCAATTTTTCTCATCAAGCCATGGAATCTCCCTGGGTGTGAATCACTTCAATAAGGCATGTGCCTTTAATAAATAGACCCTTCCAAAAGATAGTTTCCAGTCGGGTAGAGGGCAACATAGGCACTTAAAGCTTCTGAAACTGCATTTAAAAATATTGTTTTTCAACCATATTCCCAACATAGAGTCCTGCTTTTCGCTCACCCAGACTTGGATGTCCAGAGTCTTCCCCAAGGTTTACCCAACTAAACCAGAATTAGTTCTCTTCAGAAGAGCAGACCACTTCCATGTTCAGTTGTGGATCTCGGATGTAAGCGTGGAAGGATTCCTACACCAGCTCGAAAGAAAAGCCAGAAAACTCAGAAAAGTAAAGGCAGGCTTTTTAGGACTAAATTATTTACCACTGACAAAGGCCTGTTCTTTTCACATTTAATGGTGGGATATGCCTTGCTCGCCCGCATACCTGATAACACCCTTGAAAGGCTTTATACTACCCTCTTCATGAAGATAAAATGGAAATATTTCAGCTCTGCATGTGCTTTAATTAACCTAGACAAGCTGACTGTGCAAGCCCACATCAATGTTGAGACCTGTTGGGGATGCAGTGCACGCAACGAAATTCGTTTTATTAATGTGTATGTTAATTTACCTGTAAACCTCCATAATCCATAGTTTACTACCCCCACCCTGCCCCTCCCCCTCCCTATGTCACCACCCTGCAGTTACTCCTACTACCGACCGCGGCTGCACAAAGAGCATTTAGGAGTAGCAAATGCCCTTTGTGAATACCAAAAGTTGTAAAGTTAGACTTTCTTCTCACTATACCTTTATGAATTGATCCCTAAGTGTCAAACTCATAAACAGTATGGACAGCATCCCAATGACACATTTAAGCGCAAAAGAGGAGCATGGCAAGCCTCTCATGAAAATAATTAGGAAAACACCCCACAAAAGACAGAAACCTGAAAGTTTTATAGACAAATCACACAAGCTAGTAATAGATTCTGCAAATAGTATGATCACGATTAGGGTCACATGGGCAAATCAGAAACAGCAAAGTAATTCTCTTAAGGGCACATGCAGGGCCGGACTGGCCTTTGCGGGCACTGGGCATTTCCCCTGTGGGCTGCCAGGGTGAGGGTCGGTTTTGGGCCCCTGGGGGGCCGTTTTTGTTACCAGGGGCCAGCAAATTTGGCTTGGCCGAAACCAGCCCTAGAAAACGGCTGGGTCACAAACGCCCACCCTACCCCCCCAGGGGGGCCGGCTGAACAGTTTGGCAGGGCCGGTTTCGGTTCTCAGTCCGGCCCTGGGCACATGGTATCATTTGAAATTGCGGTCGCAAAGGGGCAGATTCGCGACTGCAATTTTTGCATTTGCGATGCATCATCCCAAATGCCAAAATCGCTATTTAAGTAATTACTAAATTTGCGATTACTTAAATTGAAATTGCATTTAGGGAATCGCATATTGCAATTCCCTAAATGCAATGCAAAAAAAATAATTGCGATTTCGCATTTAAGAAAAGCAAATTACCATCAACTCAAAGTTGATGCTAATTTGCGAGGACTTTGAAAAATGCACAAAAGTGCATTTTTCAAAGTTCTATGTTGCACATATGCATGTCCTTGGGGCATGTGTGTGCGCAACATGTTTTTAAATCGTACTTTCAGGGGTGCATCAGGGTGTCCTTTTGGCACCCTTGAACCCTCGAAATTGCATGCACAATGTGCGAGTACCTATTTGGCACTCGCAAATTGCGCATGCAATTCTCATTGATTCCTATGGACTACTAGGCCCATAGGAATTAATGGGAAGCAATTCCTTATTTGCGATTCACCACTAAGGAATGTGTAGGAGTCACAAATTCTTTTGCGATTCCTACATGCATAAGGAATTGCGATTCCTAAATTGCGATTTCTAAAAAATCATTTAGGAATCGCAATTCCTAACTTTGATGCATGTGGCCCTAAATCTTTTCTGGAGGTAAGAGGAATCTTCAGCTTGCTCCCTCAACAACTGCACTCCTGAGGTGTACAAATGAAACATTTCTTAAACAATGGCTCATCGAATTAGTACGACTCCACTAAACTTCCAGCAGAAGCCCTAGAAAATGTTACTTTAAGCACACAGTTGAAGCTTCATTCACAGTTCATTTTTTCTAAAAATGTTCTATATCACTAATACATTTACATCATTCACTTGATGCTCCGAGAAAAAAACAGTAGAGATGGCTTTGCAGCAGGACACTGACTGGGAGGGCGAATAAGCAGGAGCAAGTTCAGTAGAACACCAGAAACTGCATCCGTTTTAAAATAATGGCACATTACATGAAAATGTGGCATTACTATTCATATTATTTTACATCTCTATATTACCTTTGTAACCCATTCCAAGTGCAATATCATTAGTTCATTGGTTATGACTCTATGTAACATTAAAAACACTAATTATCACACAGTAGTTGCACATTTTACTTATTTGAAAAATGCTGCTACAGATCCCCTAGTGTACAAGGCAAAGAAAATTAACATATCTGGGGCTGTATTATACAAAGTGCCCCGGGGCGCAACAGCCATTTGCTTTGGCTTTGCGTGCCCCGGGGTACCTTGGTAATACAGAAGGGGCTGCAGACACTTGTGCGGCCCCTTCTGTAATACAGATAGCGCTGGTACACATATAACACCAGCGCTATCATCACAGTGTGCTCCCTCATTTGCATGGTGGTGTGGCCCCATGCAATGAGTCAATCTCTGCCTCTGCGCCCGGTCCGTATTATAGATATGGGTGTAGAGGCAAAGAAGCTGTTAGGAGGAGTACTGCCTGTGCACCACTTGAAAGGGGATGCAGTGCGCCCTATGATGGCAGCACTCCAAAGGGGGTCCATTGGACCCCCCAGACATCTTCTTGCAGGCGGTTGCTATTACTCATGGCACCAGACTGCAAGGGGATCTCTCACCCCTCTTAAAGACGGGGTGCCACCTGCACAGTGGAACACGGAGCGGCTGCTTCAAAGCCTCTCTGTATTTCACTTGAATGCACTGCCCTGAGGGCAGCACGACATTGCGGCTTCCTTGGGGGTGGCACATTCAGTAAATTATGCTGCACTCTCCTTTTTTGCACAGAGCACACCTTTTGAAAGATGCATCCAGCGCTAACAAGGAAAATGCATTGCCTAGTGTGATACGACCCCTGGTGAACAACACAACAGCAGAATCCAAAGTAAAGCCTGGATGAATTCCCAGAAATGTCAGAGAGAAAACAAATAAAGGCAATCCTTCATAACCTATGTTCCAAAACCGTATCACATCATTGTCACATTACTTGCCCCACCTCTTTTGCAATTAAAAGATTAGCTCAAAACAATTGGTTCAAAGAGCAACATAATACTCTCTCTTACACAACACCTTGGCTAGGAATTACCCACTGACCTGAGTCAAACCTGAACTAGGTATTGCACAGTCCTACCATCCCAACCAGCGGCATCACCTAATGCAAACTGCCTTTCTTGGAAACAGTTTATACTTCCAATACAATGAATAACTACTGCTTTTATGTTCCACCCATCCCTCTCAGAGTCACTGCCCACATCCAGTTCTAGTGGCATCTTAAATCATGCCAGCATTCATACTACAACACAAAGAAACAACCTAACTGCACACCACCTCTTCCTCATTTGAAAACTCACAAAATCTTTGGGTGGTCATCTTTTTTGAGAATAGATGCCTGCACATACCAATGATAGAACTAGTAACATAGTGTTCTACTTGTATCTTGTCAATGCAGTTGTAAAATGTTTTATGAAGCCATATTTTGTAAACTAGCCTTATCCTTTATGAAACTCATCTCATGGGAAACTTGTTGTCAAATCACTCTTAGGTAAACTGATAGTATGCAATGTTAAACTGTTTATCTATGAAACTTATTGTGAAATTCTTCTTAGGTAAACTGGTCTTGTGGAGTATGAAACTGTTCATATCTAGATAGAATATGGGCTTTTTTAAGGCCAGGTCAAAAATAAATTAATAATTTGCATTTATGTATGGAATTCTGCGTTACACTTATGCAACGTTCTTGACATTATACCATTATGCCACCTCATATAGTTACACTGCATTGGCAGCAATTTATAGAATAGAATCACAGGAGCAATGCGAGCAGCCAGAATGAGCATAGCTGTTGTTCCTGGCACTTGTTTTTTGTGCTTTTGTTTACCCCAAAATGTATGCTCATGTTCAAAATGGCTGCAAGGCTGCACTTCATGTTAAAATATAATGTTATATATTTGCATTTCATGTAAAAACACATAATTCCACATCATTTTCCCTACATTTTGTGATTAAGTGAAAGCAATGAACTTGGATTTTGCACACCCCTCGTCATTATCAAGCTAATTAAAAAACAAAAGATAAACTCCAAAGAGTTGAATCTCAGGGTGGTTGATACGCTTCAGTACAAACACCTTGGAGGACAAGTTGAGACAGGGATTTGAGCTTCAAGTGGCAGATGTCAGAAATGACAGATAGAGATATAGAGATATAGCTGCGTAATTATCCTACATGCTAAAACAACGCCATAATTGGTATAGTAAGTAATTCGAATTGATTGTCCTAATGGTTGAGACAGCAAAGTCTCAGCCAGCAAGACTTCAAAAATGGGAAATTAAGCTGAAGGTCTGGCTTTTTTTAAATATTCTCCACTACACCCGCCTTCAAATCATGCTCTTGGACTATTAGATCAGGAAGCTAGAGAAGTGCCACTATTGTCCAGTTTTTTTCAAGTTTTTTTCAAGCACTGCTTAAGAAGAAGGCAACTCTTCTTTTGCAGTGCTTGAAAAAAACTTGAAAAAATTTGACAATAGTGGCACTCCTCTAGCTTCCTCTAGCTTCTAGAGAGTGCCTGTCACGAACACTGACTGTTGCCAGCATGTTATGTTATGTATCTGTTTGGTTCACACCTGCCACTATTGTGCCATTGTAGTACTCCGTGAGATTACAGGTGAAACTGTATATTTTGTTGAGTAGTGTGTACCTGTGATATGAACTATGTGGGAGAGTTAGTTGGGAGGACGGAGGTCTAGATTGGTGATCTAGTTGTGCTGTGCAAGCACTCATTGCTGATATGTGTGTGACTTTTATAGGAGTGTTTGTAAAAGGAATAGAGGTTTCTTAATCCAGTACGTATTTTCTGTGCCTGATCAATAAATAATCCCTTGGAGGTTGTTCTACCTCATAGTTACGAATCTATGTGGTTTACATGCAAAAAATAAAATAATGTTACAGCTCTTCTCTGCTTAAATATTATTGCTGCTCATTGATATTTATACTCAATGTGTACTGATTCCACATGCATCTCCAATACAATGCAGTGGTTGACGGAAATTTTGGTAGGGAAAGGCAGGCCACACATGCACCTATATTCGCTCACTCACTCACTCACTCACTCACTCACTCACTCACTCACTCACTCACTCACTCACTCACGCCCATGCATTCCAAATGTGCACACACTCACACATTTGGCTGCCTCCCTTACTAGGACATTAATTCAATTTACAACTGGCTTTCAGCAGGCTTAGACTCTCTTTCCCCCCTTAAGGAGCACTATCTGTCCAGAACACGCCCTTCGGCCCCCTGGTTCTCTGAAAGTTTGAGAAAGCTTAGACAGGTATGCCGACACCAGGAAAGCAAATGGTGCCGGGATCTTACATCAGTTGAAAGGGATGTGCACAAACTTAAACTGAGAGAATACAAGTTAGCTATTACAGAGGAAAAGGTCTCTTATTAATCTAAGATGACGGAATCCATAAAATTCCCATGGGAACTCTTCACTGTGATTAGCACCCTCCTAGCCCCCATGGCCACTGCTAACACCGATGTTTCCCAGGATCTGTGTGATAAAATTCCATGTTTTTTCTATGCCAAAATCAAAGACCTATACTCCTCGCTGGAGAAGTTCAATGCTGGAGGATCAAAGTAAGAACTTCCATCGGATCCTCTGGTAGCTCCTTTGAAGGATTGCCACTTGCGCTCCTTTCCTCTTATACTTCAAGAGGGCACTGAGCGGCTGTTAAGTGGAATTAGGTCCGGTTCTCCCCAGGAGCCTTGTCCCTTGAAAATCTTGAAACTGGGAATCGAGGCTATTGCCCTACCCTTGACCTCAATCCTTAATGATGTCATTACCTCAGGCCAGTATCTCACCGTGTGGAAAACTGCAGTGGTTAAAGCTCTCTTAAAAAAGCCTTCGTTGGACACTGCGGAACTAAAGAACTACCGGCCTATTTCCCAGTTGCCTGTCCCAGCAAAAATCTTGGAGAAACATTTGATCCTCCATCTTATTTGGAGGATCATCAGCTGCTCAATGACTCGCAGCATGGATTCAGAAGTGAGCACAGTACTGAGACGGCGTTAACCGTTGTATTCAACAACATTCAGATTGACGCTGGTCAAATCACCTTACTGATCCTTCTGGACCTGACGACAGCCTTCGATACCATCTCTCATCTAAGATTGGCTGGGAGACTCCGGTAAATAGGGATTGAGGGCCCCACCCTTAATCTGCTTATATCATTTCCTATGGAACGGTCACAAAGAGTTACGATGTGCAAATTCTTCTCAGCTCCTAAACAATTGTTCTATGGAGTTCCCCAGGGATCCTCATTGAGTCCTACCCTTTTTAATATGTATGTAGCCCCGCTTGCCAGGGTTGTAAGATCCTTCGGCCTAGAAGTGTTATCCTACCCTGATAACACTCAAATCATGATTACCATCACTGAGAGTGTTGAAGCATCAGCGGCAAACTTTAAAAACTGTATGCAGGCGGTGGCTTCATGGATGGTAGGGAACTATTTAAGACTCAATGGGGATAAAACTGAGATTTTAATTTTGGGAGACAAACAGGAGATTTGGTTGGATGCCTGGTGGCCTGATACGCTTGGGTCTAGCCCTCGCCCTGGCCTCAGTGCCAAAAATCTAGGCATCATAGTGAACATCTCCCTCTCTTTGGGCCCTCAAATAAATAGAACAGTTTCTACCTGCTTCAGGATGATAAGGACTCTCAAAAAGATCTTTCAATTTCTCTCCCTCCCCTTGCGGAAACAGGCACTTGTGGCTCTTGTGCTGTCTAGATTATATTATTGCAATGCTCTTTATGTGGGGATAAGTAAGGGGCTCCTGCATCGACTTCAACTAGTGCAGAATGCCGCTGCCAGGCTGGTGATGGGCCTTCCTAAATATCACTCTGTCTCGGCAACCATCAGAAGTCTGCACTGGCTTCCACTGGGTTGGAGAATTGTGTTTAAAGCCCAGTGCTTGGTGCACAAGGCCTTCTACAATGAGGGGACAGAAGGTATTAAAAAATTGTTTCGGAGATATGTCTTCGGCAAGCAGTTAAGATCTGCCAGCAAGAATCTGGTGACAGTTCACAGGTTGAGGAAAGCCAGATGGGGGGTGGGGCATATTCGATGGCTGAAGCTAATTTGTGGAATTCCCTCCCTCCTTCAATTTCAGCTCTGGAAATTCATTCTTTGTTCCGTAAGGCCTTGAAGACCTGGCTCTTCACCAGCTTGAATCTGTGCGCCCTTTAACCCATGGGCATCTCTGATCCCTGACCCGTTTCCGCAGCGCCTTGACGACCCTGGGCTAAGTTCGCACTTTATAAAGCTTGTATTCATTCATTCATTCACTCACAAACCTCACTCACACCACAATTATGCATTTATACAGAAACGCATGCATGCCGCAAACTTTCAAAAACATAAAAGTGACCTACTCTGCAGATGCTGGAGAGGAAAGCCTCGGAGATCCCAGGAGGGTTGGGACTGCAGCCTTTTCTCGTTAGCTGACCTTAGGTCAGCCAATGAGGGAAGGCAGCAGTCCCTAACTCGTCAAAGAGTGGGATAAGGTCGGGGAGACTGCTGACCCCACCTCACTCTGTGACAAGATGTTACTGTTTGACACTCAGCCCTGGAACCTTGCACTTTTAGCGCATGTCTAGCTCTTGGCAGCATGACCTAAAGAGGAAGAGTGTCTGTCATGCTGACCTCTCTTCAACCTGACAGACACTCTACTTCTCTTTAAAAATCTGAGGAGGCATGTCCCCTTTATTAGTATGGATGGGCCACAGCTTATAAAATGAATTAAATACTGCTTCAGAGTGCAGATTTCTCAACACTTTGCACCGCGGCCTAATGTAAGTTTTTTTAGCACCAATATCACTTTTGCACTGAAATAGTTTACTTGTGGACTTTAAAATGTTTATAAAAATAGATGTAAAGTTTACAAGAGCAATGAAATAGATGTATCAAAATATGGACCGCATTCGTGGAGGAGGTGGCCAGAGAATTGAAGTTTCACCAGCACAAGAAATAGCAGATTTGCCTCCATGCACTGAAATAGTGCAACAGTGAACAGAAAGAAAGTCTTTGGCAGACATCGTGGTGTTCTTCTTACCTTCTTATGTCTACTGGGTTGAATAAGGAGTAATTGTATCAATGAGTCTGAGCTAGCACAGATGTGGGGACATTTCAAAGATAAAGACATGGCTTTGTCTCAGCAGTGTCTACTTAATTGTGCTCTGTTGAGACCTCATTGAAATCTCTTGGGGTCTCCTGCATTTTGAGAGGAGGTGTCCACCCACTGGTAGTAGTGGAGTAATTGTGATTTATTTATTTAAGCAACTTATAAAGTGCAAAAATACCCTTGGGTTTCTCGGCGCTGTGTACTGGGTTGAGGAAAGGCTGGCACGGATGGCTATTGGTTAAAGAACCAGGTCTTTAGTTGTTTTCGAAAAGTGAGCAGAGTGGGACTGGTCTTGATGTGGAGGGGGAGTTTGTTACATAGTTTGATGGTGGCAACTGTAAATGTTCTGTCACCCCAAGAGGCTTTTTTGGTTCGGGGGCAATCAGTAGGTTTGCTGCTGATGAACGTAATGGCCTGGTGGGGTTGTAGGGGCAGAGAGTTTTCCTGAGAAACTCCGGTCCGATGTCGTGGACTGCCTTGTAGGCAATGCACAGCGCCTTGAACTTGGATCTGCTCCTGATGGGAAGCCGGTGGAGCTGTCGTACCACCTTGGATATGGGTTTGAATTTGGTCGCGGCTGTCAGAAGTCAGGCGCCTGCATTCTGCACTAGTTGTAACTTGTTTAGGACTCTTTCTTGGGCATTAATGAGTAGGCCGTTGCAGTAATCGACCTTGGACATAACTAGTGTGCTAATGAGAGTCCTACCAGCGCTGGTTGGGGGAAAAGGCAGAAGTTGCTTTATCCTCCAGATAACGTAGAAGGATGCCGAGACGACTGCGTTGGCATGCTGTATGAATGACAGCTTGTCGTCGAACATAACACCTAGATTTCTTACCTTTGAGATGGGGGATGGAGGTGATCCTAACTGAGCTGGCCGCAAAGAAGGGGACCAGGTAGGGGAGAGGTTACCAAAGATCATCCCCTCCGTCTTGTCAGTGTTTAATTTGAGGCAATTGTTTGCCATCCAAGAACTGATGGCTAGCATTCCCTCTTGGAAGTTTGCCGCCACTGCCCCTCCTTCATTGTGGACCTCTAGCACCAGTTGCGTGTCATCGGCGTACGACTTTAGGCCCAAGTTGTAAGTTTTGATGACCCTCGCCAGGTCCGGCACATAGATGTTAAACAAGGTCGGACTCAGCAAAGATCCTTGTGGCACACCACATGGGAGGGCAAATGACGGGGAGTTAAGGTCACCGAGCGTCACTATTCGAGTGCGATTGGAAAGAAAGGAGGCCAGGAGGGCCTTGGCTTTATGTGTGATGCCGATGGCTGTGACACGGTCGATCAAGGTTGCGTGGTCAACCGTGTCGAATGCCACTGAGAGGTCCAGAGGCATGAGAACCGCGGCACCTCCCCCATCAAGTTCCAACAGAAGTAACAGGTCCAGGGGTCCTATGTCTAGATCATATTTCCTAAGGATTTCAAACGTCAAAGGAACTGGGCTCGAAGCTGTGGACCATGATAGCTTCGTAAAAACAGGTGAGGTTATGTGAGAGCATATGTTCCTTCCTTTTAGATAAGTAATTGTTCAGCACAGATAAATCCTTATTGTCTTAGTGTTTAGCTGACAGAATCTGTTACTGCATATTTTATCCATTCATCACTTAAGTAGTCCATTTTACTCTTGTTGTTGATAGTAAGTTTTTATTGAGCAGAACAAGGACAGCCGACACGTGTTTCACCCTGTATGGCGAATAGCGCCAGGGCTTTCTCAAAGCTGTAACAGAGTAAAAATACAATATAAAGGACAATCAGTACTGTAAAGCCAGTAAAGGATGACCCCAAAGAGTGAAAAAGAGTGCAGAAAATTCAAGTGAGTTGAGCCAAAAAAATGGTAAAAAAATTAAATCTAATTTTCATTTGAGGCTTTAAAATCTTCGAGAAAGTTCGAAAAGAGAGTAAAAGGAAAGCAGGGAAAGAATCCTGCTTGAAAAGTGATCACAGTAATTGTGAAACAAGTGTAGGAGACCCTTTACCCAAGGACGCGGTTGATAGTTAATTAACTACAAAGTTCCACATATTTAGTGCTTCTATACATTTATAAAGATTTGAAGTTATGTTTTTAAATTGTGATAGAGTTATTTTAGGTTATTTAGAAGAGATACATTAATCCATGCATGATAGGTACTGGTAATGGTTAGACAGGATCAACCAGGAGGATAACATGCCAAAGAAGGACAGATTTTAGGACCAAGGCAATTATTTATAATACCTAAGTGAATTGTTCACATCATTTGTTTGCTTGGATTACTACGATAAACATTACAGTACAAAGGATGAACATTAAATTCTGTGGAAGATAAATGTTGGTTGTGGTCAGATCAAAACAAACTCATTCACCTGGACATCAGAGTACATTTTTACATGTGCATTAAAGAAATATTTTACAATGAGTGAGCAGTAATTTCTCGAATTGCAGGCTTATATAAGTAACTAGAAAAATTAGAAAAGATACAACTAGTGAGCAACATGTCCACAGGTAACATGATTGTGTACATATCCAAGAGAGAGTAGCAAGTCAAATAATGGACTGACTTATTTTCTATTGACTAATGTTATATGACTTATGACATGAATTACAATTGTGTGTGTCGTTTTTCGGCATTGACTCACAACAGAAGCTACTGCAGGGAATACAACATATATAGTCTTGTGTGTTGTTGGAAAGGAGTAGCTCTTGCATAGTATCAAAGTTGTGGTTCTAGGTAATGGAACCGCAGTCAGAAATTCAGGCAGATTATGAACACTGACGTACTTCAGCAACTAATTTGCGGAAGTACTCTGTCCACGAAAACTTAAACCCACCATTATTACTATACTCCATATATCCTGGAGTCTTCTTGGAATCCGCCATCCGGCAGCAATTGAAACGCCATTAGCCATATATCAGGCGGCAGTGTTACCTATCTACAAGGACGCGATTCCCAAACAACGGTAAGAAAAAATCGCTAATAACACGAGCAAACCCGAATAGGGAAAGGGAGTTCATGGCACATTTCTTTTTTTTTTTTTTTTTTTTTTTTTTTGAAACCGTTTATTGCAGTTTATAGAAGTTACAGGTATGGGCCTACAACCACACGGCCGGCCGCTAGAGCATCAAAAGCATATTACATACATACAGCAAAAAATTTTCTCAGCGGTGCACAGTAGGAAGACAGGAGTGATCAATGGTGCAGGCCTCACAGCTCCATGCCCACAGTACGGTTCCATTTTCTTAATACAAAACAACATAAACAAACCACAACCGCAAGGCAACCCTCGATCCAAAGTGACAACACGTGCTCCATAAGTGGGGGATCCAAACCAGCAGCAAAATTCTGAAGAGGGGGACGGGAGTAGATCAGGGACTGGGGGACCGCGCGCCCGCGGCCAAGGGAGGGGCGCCATCTAGGGAGACGGAGCCGGCGAGGCCGCTGGTAGCAGCGGCGGCTCACAAATACCCCCGCGGTAGGCGTTCCAGGGGCCCCAGAGTTTCATCCACGCCCCAGGCTTACCCCTCGCCACATACACCACCTTTTCACGAAACATACACCAATCCATATGTTCTTTCCAGGCAGACACCGCAGGGGGCCTCTGGGATCCCCACAATTGGGCAATATCACGCTTGGCTATCATGTATCCCAGCGTCACCCACCGCGCCTGCGGGACCGAGTAGTCAGTTGGTTCCCAGACATTCAGCAAGCATCTCCTCGCTTCAGGCAGCAGCGCGACACGCGTAACCATTCGTAGAACCTCATGCACACCACGCCAGAATCGCTCCACCTTCGGGCACTCCCACAGTATATGCATGAAAGTCGCCAACGCACCACAGCCACGCTTACACATTCCATCACCGGCAAAACCCATACGTAAAAGCCTTGGCCCCGTCACATAGACCCGGTGAAGGATCTTGAGCTGGACGAAACGAAGGCGAGCCGGGATGGCCACCTCTTTCGGAGAGGCCACCGCGGAAATCCAATCCTCGTCGTCCAGCTCCAGCCCGTCGGCAACCCACGCCTCGCGGAGACTAGTCAGCAGACACGATCTATCGTTAATCAATTTTTTGTATATGAGGGAGATCGTGCTGTCCGGGACATGGCCATCTAGCACTCTGTCCTCCAGGGGGGAAGACTCCGGAATGGATGCAACATCCGGGAAGACGGAGCCCAGCGCATGGCGGACCTGTAGGTACCGAAAGTACTCACTGCCCTGCAGCTGAAACTCCGCCTGCAGCGTCTCAAAAGTTTTGAATCCCCCCCTCGTCCAGAGATCTCCCACCGTGCTGATTCCGATCGTGTCCCACTTTTCGAAGCCCTTCGACGTCCACAGGGAGCCCAACCTCTCAGATGCATACAGCGGAGACGCTCGGGTCAAACGGTCCTTCCACCCCATAGCTGCATTGGCCGCGTGCCAGACACGCACCATGACACGCGTCGGTCCCGTCAAACGGGAGTCGGGCGCGCCAGAGTAGAGCGCTCGATTATAATCGCCACCGGGCAGAAGCGTCCTGTCCATCTCAAATGCCGGGTTCAAGGCGGGCCCGTAAAGGCCATGGTTAATTGCAGCTAGTTGGGAGGCCCAGTAATACCGTTTGATGTCCGGGAGGGCGACCCCTCCATCGTACCACGGGAGCGTCAATTTAGCAAGAGCAATACGCGGCCTCCCGTCCCAGAACAGGCGCCGCTGGAGGCCCTCCACCTCGCGAAAGTAGCGTGCCGGGACCAAGTCCATGGTATTCTGGAGGGCGTAGAGGAAGCGCGGCAGGGACATCATTTTAAATAAGGCCGCTCGGCCGAGCGGCGAGAGCGGCAGACGCCGCCAGCGCACCACGTCCTCCCGCAGACGCTGGAGGGGGGGCAACAAGTTCCGCTCATAGCGGGCCTCCGGGTCAAGAGTGATATATATACCCAGGTACCGGAAACCCTGGGAGGCAATCTGGATCGGACAGTCCCGTGGCAGGACCGGGACCTCCCCGGAGAGCACATAGACACAGGATTTCGCCCAGTTGATGACCAGGCCTGAGTTGCGACCGAAGGAGCGCAAAACATCAACCAGGACGATCAGTGACTTGCGCGGGGAGGCGAGATACAAAAGGATATCGTCAGCATAGAGGGACACTCGGTCCTCATGCTCGGGGGTCCAGCGGAGACCACGGACAGAAGGGTGCCACCGCAGCCACTCCGCCAGGGGCTCCATGGCCAGGGCGAACAGGAGAGGCGACAGGGGACAACCCTGTCGCGTGCCCCGCCCCAGCGCAAATGGGGCAGATACTCGCCCATTCACCACCACCTGCGCCAACGGGCCCGAATATAGCAATTTGACCCAGCTGACGAAGCCCGGGCCAAACCCAAACTTCGCCAGCATCGCCCAAATATAGGGCCATTCGAGCGTATCAAACGCCATGGTGGCGTCCAAGGACGCCAAGATGGCCGGCTCCCGCACAAACGGGACACGTGCGAGCACCCCGTGTAAGCGCCGCAGATTAAGCGCCGTGTTGCGATGTGGTATAAAGCCCGATTGGTCTTGGTGGACCAAATCGCCCACCACGCCAACCAACCGGTTGGCCAACACCTTGGCGAGGATTTTGGGCTCCGCGTTCAGAAGCGAAATCGGCCTATAGGATGTGACCCGCTCACGGGGCTTCCCCTCCTTATGGATCACCACAATTGTAGCCAGACGCTGGTCCGGCGGGAGGGAGCCCTGCGAGTGGGCCGCAAGGAACATCGCGCGCAGGTGGGGCGCCAGCACATCCGGGCGTAGCTTGTATAGCTCAATGGGAATACCATTGGGGCCCATGGCCTTGCCGGATGCAACCGAGCGAATAGCCGAGGCAATTTCGTCCGAGGTGGGCGGGGCATCCAGCGAATCCCTGTCCTCCACCGTAAGGGATGGCAGTGCGATGTCCCGAAGCAAGGCATGGGAATCTTCCTCCGAGCAGGGAGAAACCGGGGAGTAGACTTCGCGGAAATAATCCGCGAAGCAGGAGACAATGGCTTCCGGCTCAGTGACGCACACACCATCCACGCTCTCAATCAAAGGCACCACACGGCTCGCTCTTTCCCTCTTGTCCAACCACGCAATCAATTTGCCAGCCTTGTCACCCACATCATACAATCGCCCCTGCTGCTCTCTACTGAGGCCCCTGGCCGCCTCCGTGACGAGGGCCCGATAGGCCGCCTGCTTTAAGTGCAAAACATGTAACTTAGCATCTGTTACCCCGCTCCCCAGGTCACCCTCCAGTTCTGCAATCTCGGCCTCAACCCGGGTCACCTCCTCCCGCTCGCGCCGCCGGGCATTGGAGATAAAGGAGAGGGCCTCCCCTCTAAGAACCACCTTGAAAGCCTCCCACAGGGAGATGGCAGACGGGACCGACCCCACATTCTCATCGAAATAGCGCTGTAAGGATTTGATCAAGTCGGCACGAATGGTGGGGTCGCGCAAATACCATGCATTGATCGGGGCCACCCTGCCATCCCCCCTCGGGAAGACATCGAAATGCAACAACAATGGGGAGTGGTCTGAGATACCCCGTGCCAGATGGCGCACCTCCCCCACCCTCCCTGCATGGGCCGCCGGGACAAGGATGTAATCAAGCCGCGAGAGGCTACCATGGGCCCCCGAGTGGAAGGTGTACTGTTGCAATACGGGATGCTTTAAGCGCCAGCAATCCACCAGGCCCAGCGTGTCTAAAAGGCCGGGCAGCCACGCCTGTGCCCGGGGGAGGTCCCTAGGGGGATGGCGATCCATAGACCCAGAGGCAACCGCGTTAAAGTCCCCTCCAACCACCAATAGGCCACCCGGAAGGTCCAGAAGGAGGCGCCCCAGGTCCGCAAATGTAGTGGCTTGTAACCCAGGCGGGACGTACACTGATATAAAGATAAACACTCTACCCTCCATTCGTCCCACCAGAACAGTGTAACGTCCCCTCTCATCATGGCGCACCTCGTCAATCTCCAACGGGAGCGAGTTCTTGACCATAATACCCACCCCCCGCGAGCCCGAAGTGAAGCCGGAGTGGGCCGCCAAACGATATCCCCGCCGATTCATTGCATGAAAGGTGTTACCTATAAGGTGTGTCTCCTGCAGGAAGACAACATCTGGTGAAATACGTTTTAAATACTGCAGGACCACACCACGCTTAATCCTATCCCCCAGGCCGTTGACATTCCATGACAACACAATCAAATCCCTACCCCCCATCATACGTCAAAACAATCGGTCGCCCCCCACCGAGCATCTTAAAAACAACAAAACAGTTGCGGGTTTGCCTTGCGGTGTTAACAAACAACACACCCCCCCCACCCCCCGGTCCCAACAGAACTCCCCCCTCCCTGCACCCCTGCATGAGCCCAGACAGCCCCCCCAAAGTGCAGTGTGCCTGTCGCCCCATAGCTAAGTACTAACTAGTCCCCCAGAGGAGGAGGGAAGCCCCCAGCAGACCCCACCCGACCTCCATGGGAGGGGAACATACGAAAGCAATATATGGTAAAGGAACAATATCCCGAGCAAGGCCTATACAGTCACCCCTCAATTCTGATCCGGCGGGCCCTCCCCGCCAGCCGCGCCCCCCCCACCCCGATCTCCAGGCAAAGTATCTAACCAGTCCCCAGCCGCCTCGGGCCGGTCGAAGAAGTGCGTACGGCCATCCACCTCCACCCTCAGCTTAGCCGGAAAGAGCATAGAGTACTTGAGGTTTAGGTCCCTTAGGCGACGTTTAATACCAAGAAAGCTCTGCCGCTGCTTCTGGACCGCCGGAGTAAAGTCTGGGTAGAAGTGTACATCCATATTGTCCAGCCTGACCGGTCCCTGTTGCCTGGAGGTCTGGAGGATGGCGTCTCTGTCCCGAAAGTTAAAGATCCGGGCAATAATAGGCCGCGGCGGGGCACCGGTCTTAGGGCGGCCCCCAGGGACCCGGTGGGCACGCTCCACCGCAAAAAGCTTACTCAGCCCCCGGGGCTGGAGATGGGTCAGGATCAATTCTTCCACGAAGAGATCGGCCGCCTCCGCCTCTCGGCCCTCCGGCACACCAATAATGCGAACATTGTTCCTCCGGGCCCGACCCTCGGAATCCTCCAGTCGCCGGTCCATCAGGGCGCTCGCCTGGCCAAGCCGGTGCACCTCCTTCTGGAGGGCCACCACGTCCGTCGTGAGGCTCGTTGTGGTGTGGGCCAGGGAGTCAACTCGGTCGTTCGTTTTTGACAAGTCTGCCCTCACAAGGCCCACATCCACCAGGACCGAGTCAATTTTTTGCGCCAGGGTATCGAAACGCTGGTCCACTGAGGCCTTCATCTCTGCGATGGCGCCCATGACGTCCCGGAGGGTCAGATCCACCGGTTGGGCAGGCGCCTCCGTCGGGCCCACCAGGGATGACCGCGATGTCTCCGGAGAACCCTTCTGGAGCGTATAGCGATCCATACTATTGGCCTGGTGCGCCGTGCCACGGCGGGTTGTCTTCATCTTCGTCCGGTCGCCATCTTGTTTGGTGGACATGCTGGCCCTTCCACCGTCGTGCCAAGATCTCCAAACGGGCCGCCACACCAAATCACGGGTGTCAGGGGGGGGGGCGGGGGCGACCACCGGGCCGCGGGTCAACCCACCGCCGGCGGGTCAGCCGGGCACCTGGACAAGGCAACACCACCGCACCCTGCTCCGCAGCCCGACCCCGCCTGAGGCAAGGAGGGTGCAAAAGCGAAAGTGAAAGTGCGGGGTACGCGAGTCGCCCAGCCCCGCTCGCCGCTGTTATTCACTTCGTCCCCGGATCGCCCCACTACTCCAATCCGGGGGGCCGGCGAGGAGAAGGCCGCAACCTTCAATCGACGCTCCCACCGGTGTTCGGGGTCCGATTCGAGCCCAAAAAACGGGTGGCGCCTCAGCTCGGGTTCACCGACACAGTCCCCTCAACAAGGACAGGATATCGCCAGGATTAATTCAGGAGGTCGCGGAGGTCCTCGGGAGCCTCGCACCTACGCGGCCATCTTGGTTGCGCGCTAGGCTCCTCCTCATGGCACATTTCTGATTAAACATCCCACACCAAAATTCGAACCAAACTTACTTTTTAAAAATGAAAGAAAGAATCCGCCGAAGTCCTCCGGTTAATCCGGTGTTGGCAAAAGTCCCATATTGAATGTAACATGACCTGCTGCCCTATTAAATAGTCTTTTTTTAGAGGGTATGAGCCGGAAGTGAACCCCAAACACTTCCGCTGTAGTGCAGTATTCGACAAAGGTTGGCAGCTATTAAGCATTATTGACGTATATAAAATGATTTTAGAAAAACGTTTTTTGTTCTAAAAATAGTGATTGAGCCTCTATTTATATTGCGATTCGATGTCAAAATAGGACTAAGGCGACGGCCGATCTAAGGTGTCGGCCATATTTAAAGGGCCATATCCACAATATATGTTCAATTGTCCACTAAAGACGGCAAAGAGAACACCTTTATTATAAGAAAATACAAATATGATAGTGAAAATCCGTAAAAGTAATAAAGTTACGACTCCTGAATCAAGAAGAACAAAAATTGACAAAGATTTATTAAATAAGAATGGAGCAATTCCTCTCAGGATAAGTGAATAAAGAATTAAAAAAGAAATGAAAAGAAAAAGAAACGGGAGTGAAATATCAGTGACATGGTAATATCCACTAAATTAAATATTAATGAAGAAACATACTAAGTGATGTCAAAAAAAGATCACAAAGGGAATAAAAACAATCCTTAGGGTGATTTCCTTAGGTTTCCTGTGAAAGAGACTGATGTTGCTAATATGGATCGGTGGTATCTCGCATTGTTATTATATGGACAGATTGGTTTATTAGATCCATTTTTCGCTTGTGTCTGGTATTGAAAAAAAATAGGAAAATATTGAAACATAATTTGCTGTCATTACGCCTAAGTCAGTTGAGTTTGAATTACAGTACCATCATATTCCTAAGTAAATGAATTCGTAAGGCAACATCCAATGAGTAAATGATGGAAGAATACAATTTCACTATTTTAAGGACATTCAACACATACACAGTCTAATTTTGAATTTTAGTGTTGCATATTGGTTTGTAAGTTCTTTACACAAGTCATCATATTTAACAGATGGTATCTCATGAAGTGTGTCAACTTTAACTGATTTTCTAACAGAAGCTTACCGACAACTGGAGGATGTCACCTGTTATCAGAAACTTGATCATAATCCTACATAAAACATTCAGGACACATTTCTTCTACTTCTAAATGAATGGTATGAAAAAGATCTCTTAACCATAGAAGAAAAGCAACTTTTATACATCAATAATCCAATCATTCCAAATCTATATCTCCTACCCAAGGTGCACAAGCCAGGAAGGATACCTAAAGGGAGACCCATCATTGCAGGCATTGATTCAATTTGCTCCAATATGGGGGCCTTCATTGATGCTGAATTACAACCACTAATGAAGGACCTTCCATCCTTCATTAGGGACACCAAAGATGTACTGCAGAAATTGGAAAATATAATCTGGCAAGATGACTACATACAAACTGCAATTGACATCACCAGTCTCTACACCTCAATCAAACACTCTGATGGAATAGCAGCAACAAGAAAATTCCTACAGACCAGATCTGTCCACCTGACTGCACGAAATAAAATGATCTTGGATATGCTTGAATTTTGCCTTTTAAACAACTACTTTCTTTTTAATGGCACCTTCTATTTACAGCTCCAAGGTACTGCTATGGGGGCAAAATTTGCACTACCGTATGCTTGTCTCCTGATGGGAGAGGTGGAATGACACTGGCTATGGGGAGAAAGACCTGAGGATGTCACAAGCAACATAATTATGTGGGGCAGGTATATCGACGATATTCTGCTAGTGTGGCAAGGATCGCAAAAACTTCTCAAATCTTTCATCAGCTCTCTGACGCCCAATCAGTAGGGAATTGACATTACATATACAACCTTAAAAACTGAAATTGAATATCTAGATCTGTCAATTTACATTGAGAACAACAAACTCAACACGAAAATACATAGAAAACCTACATCTGCCAATTCCATTCTTCATGCGACTAGCAGCCACCCTTGGGATACTCTAACGAACATTCCAGCAGGTGAATATCGTCGTGCCCGGATGAACTGCAGTTCAAATGAAGAACACAAGACCAACTCTGACAAAATAACACAATGACTCAGACAACGTGGATATAAAGAACATGCCCTCAATGAAGCTCAAAAACAATTTGCTGACACTGAAAGACAATTGTTATTGCATAACAACCAAGTCAGAGATCCTAAAGCAGTGATTCGTTTCAATACCCAATACAACAATGGACATTATCATATCCGGAAAACCCTTAACTAACATTGGCACCTTCTGAAAGATAATCCAACTGTATCCACCGCTCTCCATGAAAAACCACAACTTAGTTTCTCCAGAAGCAAAAATTTGAGAGATATCTTGTGTCCATCGTTTCTGGAAACCAAACAAAAGTCAACTACTTTCCTGCTGCAACCAAATGGTTTCTCCACTTGCTCAAATTGCTCAATCTGCAAATTGGATAAATCAAAAACGAGAGAAGTCTCAGTCAATGGTCATACTTTAAAAAAAAAAGATTTAATCAACTGTGAAAGCACCAACGTGATTTACCTTATCTCTTGTCCTTGTGGACAAAGCTACATTGAGAGCACGACACGGCCATTGAAAATCTGTATCCAAGAACATTATCGGAACATCCACAAGTCTGATACAAGACAACCTTTGGTAGATCACTTTCTAAAACACCATTGCCACCAACTGTCATTTTCATTTGTTGGACTTAAAAAACTGAAACACCACAAACCAGGAGGGAATCTAGAACTACACCTCCGGAAAGAGGAAAGTGCCTTGATCATAGGCAGGGAAACTGTTGAAAAGGGCCTCAACAAGGAACACGAGTGGCATCATTGGCTTTAAAGTTGACACACTTGATGAGATACCATTTGTTAAATATGATGACTTGTGTAAAGAACTTACAAACCAATATGCAACACTAAAATTCAAAATTAGACTGTGTATGTGTTGCATGTCCTTAAAATGGTGAAATTGTATTCTTCCATCATTTACTCATTGGATGTTGCCTTACGAATTCATTTACTTAGGAATATGATGGTACTGTAATTCAAATTCAACTGATCTAGGCGTAATGACAGCAAATTATGTTTCAATATTTTTCTATTTTTTTTCAATACCAGACACAAGGGATAAATGGATCTAATAAACCAATCTGTCCATATAATAACAATGCCAGATACCACCGATCCATATTAGCAACATCAGTCTCTGTCACAGGAAACCTAAGGAAATCTCCCTCAGGGATCCTTTTATTCCCTTTGTGATCTTTTTTCTGACTCTTAGGTTTTGACATCACTTATTAGTACGTTTCTTCATTAACATTTAATTTAGTGGATATTACCCTGTCACTGATATTTCACTCCCGTTTCTTTTTCTTTTTCATTTTTTTTTTTAATTCTTTATCCACTTATCCTGAGAGGAATTACTCCATTCCTATTTAATTAATTTTTGTCAATTTTTATTCTTCTTGATTAAGGAGTCGTAACTTTATTACTTTTATGGATTTTCGCTATCATATTTGTAATTTCTTCTAAGAAAGGTGTCATCTTTGCCGTCTTTAGTGGACAATTGAACATATATCGTGGATATGGCCTTTTAAATATGGCCGACACCTTAGATCGGCCGTCGCCTTAGTCCTATTTTGACTTTTACCATTTATAAAAGGAGTCTCGCATTCTCGAAACGAACATCAAATCACAATATAAATAGAGGCTCAATCACTATTTTTAGAACAAAAAACGTTTTTTCCTAAAATCCTTTTATATACGGCAATAATCCTTAATAGCTGCCAACCTTTGTCGAATACTGCACTACCGCGGAAGTGTTTGGGGTTCACTTCCGGTTCATAGCCTCTAAAAAAAGACTATATAATATGGCGGCGGGTCGTGTTACATTCAATACGGGACTTTTGCCAACACCGGATTAACCGGAGGACTTCGGCGGATTCTTTCTTTCATTTTTAAAAAGTAAGTTTGGTTCGAATTTTGGTGTGGGATGTTTAATCAGAAATGTGCCATGAACTCCCTTTCCCTATTCGGGTTTGCTCGTGTTATTAGCGATTTTTTCTTACCGTTGTTTGGGAATCGCGCCCTTGTAGATAGGTAACACTGCCGCCTGATATATGGCTAATGGCGTTGCAATTGCTGCCGGATGGCGGGTTCCAAGAAGACTCCAGGATATGTGGAGTATAGTAATAATGGTGGGCTTAAGTTTTCCTTGACCAAGTACTTCCGCAAATTCATTGCTGAAGTATGTCATAATCTGTCTGAATTTCTCACGGCGGTTCCATTACCTAGAACCACAACTTTGATACTATGCAAGAGCCAATCCTTTCCCAACAACACGCAAGACTATATATGTTGTATTCCCTGTAGTAGCTTCTGTTGTGAGTCAATGCCGAAAAACGACACACACGATTGTAATTCATGTCATAAGTCATATTACATTAGTCAACAGAAAATAAGTCAGTCAATTATTTGACTTGCTACTCTCTCTTGGATATGTACACAATCATGTTACCTGTGGACATGTTGCACACTAGTTGTATCTTTTCTATTTTTTCTAGTTACTTATATAAGCCTGCAATTCGAGAAATTACTGCTCACTCATTGTAAAATATTTCTTGAATGCACATGTAAAAATGTACTCTGATGTCCAGGTGAATGAGTTTGTTTTGATCTGACCACAACCAACATTTATCTTCCACAGAATTGGATGTTCATCCTTTGTACTGTAATGTTTATCGTAGTAATCCAAGCAAAAGAATGATGTGAAAAACTTCATTTAGGTATTATAAATAATTGCCTTGGTCCTAAAATCTGTCCTTCTTTGGCATGTTATACTCCTGGTTGATCCTGTCTAACCATTAGCAGTACCTATTGTGCATGGATTACTGTATCTCTTCTAAATAACCTAAAATAACTCTATCACAATTTAAAAACATAACTTAAAATCTTTATAAATGTATAAAGTGCTAAATATGTGGAACTTTGTAGTTAATTAACTATCAACTGCGTCCTTGGATAAAGGGTCCCCTACACTTGTTTCACAATTACTGTGATCACTTTTCAAGCAGGATTCGTTCCCTGCTTTCCTTTTACACTCTTTTCGAACTTTCTCGAAGTTTTTAAAGCCTCAAATAAAAATTAGATTTCATTTTTTAACCATTTTTTTGCCTCAACTCACTTGACTTTTCTGCACTCTTTTTCACTCTTTGGGGTCATCCTTTACTGTCTTTACAGTACTGATTGTCCTTTATATTGTACTTTTACTCTGTTACAGCCTTGAGAAAGCCCTGGTGCTATTCGCCATACAGGGTGAAACACGTGTCGGTTGTCCTTGTTCTGAGCAATAAAAACTTACAATCAACAACAAGAGTAAAATTGACTAATTAAATGGTGAATGGATAAAATATACAGTAACAGATTCTGTCAGCTAAACACTAAGACAATAAGGATTTATCCGTGCGTGATCAATTACTTATCTAAAAGGAAGGAACATATGCGCTCACATAACCTCCCTTCCCCCATCAAGTATCTTCCTGATTCATCGGATGTTTTGATGAGAGATGTTTCATTCAGTGACATGGCCCCTTCTAAAGCCAAATTGGGTGTCGTCAAGTAGGTTGTTTTCGTCAATAAAGTGTGCTAACTGTGTGTTCATGACCTTTTCAGCGATTTGTGCTGGGAATGGGAGACAGGCAATTGGTCTGTAGCTTTTAGAATATGTGGGATCGAGGTTGTTCTTCTATAATAGGGGCTTGATGACGGCTTTTTTCCAGATAGAAGGGTACGTGCCTGTCCTGAACATCGAGTTGCAGATGTTTCCTAGGTTAGGGCCTATGATGTCAGGAATCAGTTTGAGAGTGGATGGGGGGGCATGGATCGTTGGGGGATCCGGATTTAACCATGGGAATTAGGTGAGAGATCTGTTCTGGAGAGATTTGACTAAATTCCTCTAGTTTGGGAGTGGTTTGATCGTCGATTGGAATGATTTTGCGGGGGTGAGGAGGATTTATGACTTCGATGGGAGTGTCTGTGGGGTTGTCGGTCATAGTGTGGGCTGCAAAGTTGGCGTAGATGTGACTGACTTTTTCTTGGAAGTAGCTGGCCGGCAAGTTACAGAGTGTTTGGGAGGCGATTATGGGGGGTTGGTCCCTTGTCCTAATAACTTGGTAACTACCTTGAACATCTGTTTGATGGAATCTTGACCTGATTCAACTTGTTTAAGGTAGTAATTACTTTTTTCAGTGATTAGGAGGCGTTTGTATTTGGTGAGTGCCTCTCTATAGAGGATTTTATGGCCTGGATCATAGTTTCGACGCCAGCGACATTCTTGGTACCTGCATCTTTGTTTCTCAAGTCTTAGTGTCTCTGAGAACCAAGGGGTGGATGGGGTCTTTCTATTGTTGATTGATATACTGAGAGGGTAGGAGGAAGGAAGAGTTCCAATCTTATTACTTGTTACCTGTAGCAAGTGTGCTGAGTGTGAGGCTTATGCAAATGCCTTCCCTGAAACTTGTCAGTCATAGGGGTGGGATGCACTCCATATTTCTCATTGTAATCTCCGTATTCCTAGGATGCGTGCTGAATGGTGAGTGGCATGCCCAAATGCCACTAAAACAAACAATTACTGCATGAAATGGGTGCAACCTCTTGCACGCAACCAGGCGCACTGCTGCATGCCGTCTACTTGCCGTTACGTATATTTTAATTTCATTCATTTAATCATTTTAAACACATTTTCTCTTCTTTAAACCTCTTTTCCATTTCTTTGTGTGCAAATCCACGCTCTGTATGTTTTGCCTTTTTTCCAAACTTCTGATATTAACACTGTGCCCCTCCGGACCTCTTGTGAAAATACGCAAGGTTCATCACAAGCAGTGTTTTATTCAATAAAGTCCCAATGCATTTCGGACTGCAAAGTGCCATTCGTCAGGGGTCACTATAAACAATCATAAGAAACAATCACCCATTAGTATTCTAGTCTTGAACTCACATGTTACATTTGATTTAGCAACATAAACTCCTGTTCCAAATTAAACACCATGTTAAATCTCCATGTTAAATCTATGTTATTCCTCATTTACTGTCCCCATGGTGTGCTCTTCAATCAACAGCTATATTCATAATTGCGCCAAACACTCCACCCAAATAAGTCACAGCTTTCTATCTTATCACCCTCCCTTCATATATGACCATCATTCAATTCACAACATGCCAACCTTCGTTTTTATCAACCTCTCCCTCTGCATCCCTTCTGGACCGTCTAAATCACCACCCACTTATACAAACATATTAAACCCTTCGCATTACTTAATAATAAACTTTTTTCTTTTTCCTTCGCTTCTTTCATTCATTCATAATAAGCTTCTTTCTATCAATTTAAATAAACACTCTCTCTTCGTTACACGGTCTTTAAACTCCATACACCCAACATCTTAACTCTTCTCATACCTGCTGTGTGAATTAAAATCATTCCATCCTTCCCATCGTTTCAAAACTGTGACCTTTACCTCGATCTCCCTCCCACTTATCAACATTCTCCCCCTCCCCTCATACTCCTGATTGGCCCAATTCTATCATTTTTCCCGCCGATATGAGTTAAACTCCATTTCCCATAAAGCTGTTTGTCAGTAGCATTTCGACTCGGATATTACGATCATGTACAGAATACCTAATCATGGTTGTTAAACATTAATCTTTTGACCACACCAAATACGTAACCAGTCCATTTCTTTAGCGCTTCAAGTTCCATGTTTGTGATGAACCACGATGTTTCGCCGTTATTGTGGATTCGTAAAGATGCTGTCCCTTTAATATCCTTTAAGCTCAATTTTCAACAGCGGGTGCTATCCCAAATCGGGCAAAATATAAATCATCAGTCATAGGGGTGAGATGCACTCCATATTTCTCATTGTAATCTCCGTATTCCTAGGATGCGTGCTGAATGGTGAGTGGCATGCCCAAATGCCAGTAAAACAAACAATTACTGCATGAAATGGGTGCAACCTCTTGCACCCAACCAGACGCACTGCTGCATGCCATCTACTGGCCGTTACGTATATTTTAATTTCATTCATTTAATCATTTTAAACACATTTTCTCTTCTTTAAACCTCTTTTCCATTTCTTTGTGTGCAAATCCACGCTCGGAATGTTTTGCCTTTTTTCCAAACTTCTGATATTAACACTGTGCCCCTCCGGACCTCTTGTGAAAATACGCAAGGTTCATCACAAGCAGTATTTTATTCAATAAAGTCCCAATGCATTTCGGGCTGCAAAGCGCCTTTCGTCAGGGGTCATTGAAACCTGTGCAGAGTTGAATAAATGGAGCCAGCGTGCACTTCTCTCTCTTTACGCCCCCATCTAGCCACCATACTTTAGTTAAGCTGGTACGGTGACTTTACTGATGAACTACAGGACATTTGTTGAAATGCACATGATTATTGTGTCTCTAACGTTCTCAGGTTTTTCTGTCTTATGGGGTCCATGAATGAGACGCCCCTTACCCCTTTCAGAATGATTTTGGAGGATCTATTGAGATGTATAGAAGATATCTGATTGATTATGTGCTGATTGAGGTTGTTTTTAGTGTCGCTTTTTTATTCTTTTCTTAACGCAACAGGTGCTCACCTCAAAATAAGTTTACATGCACTCTGTTGACTTCATCCAATAAACAAAATACAAATCCTTCAAAAACAGCGGGCTTTCATGGGGCAGAGTAGCTACTTACAACTGTGTCCAAAATTATGAGTGCATATGCATGTGTGTTCATAAAGAGATTTTTAGCCATAGATGTGGTCATGAAAATAAACATGAACCACAGCAAGATATGTTTATGGGCATACACACCAGAGACATAAACCATCCACTCTGGCAGCTACAGCAGAGGTTGCCATTGGACTACTAAAAGCTTGTTCAGTTCCTTATGGGCCTCTAATGTGTACATACATGCAGACGACAATTCATGAAATAGTGATAAGAGTATAAGGAATGAGGGAAAGAGGCTACCAAATGAGTCAAGTACAGTTAATGAGACAGAGAAAGAGGACAGCGGAAAATAGGGATAAAGGACAGAGGTAGAGAGGCAGATAGAATGAGCAAAGAAGAGAGAGATGAATATATGCATGAAAACTTTTTTGGGGAAAAATTATTAGGATGGATCTGGAGCCGTGGCACTCATAGTATGGCCTGTCGGGCCGCCTGCGGCCCGACAGGCCTTCCTTGGCTCCCGCAGACCTTGCAGGTAATGTACCCATGCCCCCCAGAGAGAGAGAGAGATAGAGGAGAGAGAGAGTGGAGGAAGAGTATAGAGAGACTGGCTGACTGAGATACTGACTGACTGACAGATGGAGAGAGAGACTGACTGACTGAGAGAGACTGACTGAGAGACTGAGAGAAAGATAGACTGACTGACAGAGACTGACTGACTGACAGAGACTGACTGACAGAGAGAGAGACTGACTGACTGAGACAGACAGAGAGACTGACTGACAGAGAGAGAGAGACTGGCTGACTGAGAGAGACTGACTGACTGAGAGAGAGATAGACTGACTGACAGAGACTGACTGACTGATAGAGACTGACTGACAGAGAGAGAGACTGACTGACTGAGACAGACAGAGAGACTGATTGACTGACAGAGAGAGACTGACTGACTGAGGCAGAGACTGACAGAGAGAGAGAGACTGACTGACTGAGAGAGACTGACTGACAGAGAGAGAGAGAGGCTGACTGACTGACAGACAGAGAGGCTGACTAACTGAGAGAGAGAGAGAGAGAGACTGACAGACAGAGAGAGACTGACTGACTGAGACAGAGACTGACAGAGAGAGAGAGAGACTGACTGACTGAGAGAGACTGACTGACAGAGAGAGGCTGACTAACTGACAGAGAGACTTACTGACTGAGAGAGAGAGTCTGACTGACTGACAGACAGCGAGAGACTGACTGACTGACAGAGAGCGAGAGACTGACTGACTGACAGAGAGAGTCTGACAGAGCGAGAGAGACTGACTGACTGAGAGAGAGACTGACTGACTGAGAGAGAGACTGACTGACTGAGAGAGACTGACTGACAGAGAGAGAGACTGACTGACTGAGAGAGATTGACTGACAGAGAGAGAGAGGTTGACTGACTGACAGAGAGAGGCTGACTAACTGACAGAGAGAGACTGACTGACTGAGAGAGAGAGTCTGACTGACCATCATCATCAGTCTTTATTCGATTTAAAAGAATCATAAAAAACACAGACATAAAACCAAGAATACAATGTTTTGTGTCCAGAGAAAAACAAGACATCAATAAATACTTTAAAAAATGTTAAAAAAACATTAAACAAGTCAAGATGCTGACAAATGGATGTACATAGTAAAAAAGGACACACAAACTCCTACAATATAGTGGTCACTTTGGTAAAAAACACATCATGGAACATAAAAAGAAACCCGAGCCCCAGAGTTTTAGTTAAGGGACTTCTAGGGAGAACTTGATGGCTTTATTCCGTAAGGACCACGCACATCCCAAATATTTGGCTAGGGCTATAGAAATGGTTGGTAAGGTGCTTGTGCGCAAAATTCGTAATGCCACGGCACTGCTCCTAGTACCTAGGGTCTTACACATAGGGGACAGCCAGACTCGCCTTGGGATGCAAACGCCGGACAAACAAACAAGAAGTGAGCAATAGTTTCGACTTCTGCCCCACAAACAGGGCATGATTCCTCATTTCCCTAGTCCACCTTCCAGTCGGGGACCTAAGAGGAAGAGAGCCAGCTCTGAACTGAAAATAAAGTTTCCTGTCACCAGCTTTACTAACCAGATCCCAGTATGGCTCTAGAGCGGGTGAAATTTTTGCCTCTAGGTAACAACTAGACATCCCAGATGCTCTACTCCAAACCTGGTGTTCGACCTTTTCCCAGTATGCCATTTTAAGGGATCTCTTTGAGGGGAACAGAGCGGCCATCGGGTCACTCCATAGCCCTTCCATACCCATGTCTTTCAGTGCCTCATGGAGATTCTTCAGCCATCCAATTTTGTGGATCACATCTGATTTTATAATGTCCATGAGACCATTAGCATAATGGGAAAGCTCAGAAGTGGTCCAGAGTCTCCGCCAGTATATAATCGGTCGAAGTTTAGCTATGTCCGAGATGGCCTTCCTGCCTAGTTCATATCTTAGGGGTATCAGAGGAGTACTCTGGGGAAGGCCAGTTATACTACGAAGAAATTTGTTTTCCACACTGGATAGGGATGCCAGCTGATCAAAGCCCCGTAGCTCTGCCCCATAAAGCACAGAGCTTAGGGCCTTAGCCTCATAGACTTGGAGCACAGGGTATATAGGTTTTGTAAAAGATTTCCTGTGCTCCCTACTTAAGGCACCAGATAGTTGCTTGAATCTCAAGGTGGCCATTTCAATATGCTTGCGCCATTTGTTGTCATTTGCTATATGTATACCAAGGTACGTAAAGTTGTTGACCATCTCTAGTGGCTGGCCACTCATAAATAGCTTTTTCCCTCGGAAGCTAGAGTGAGGGTTAAAAACTAAGGGGCATATCAACAAGGGCTTTATCTCTGCTTTTTTGGCTTTAAAAGCCAAAAAAGGAGAGATAATACTAGCGCCCTATCAACAACAGGGTGCTAACATGCAAATTTGCATGTTAGCACCCTTTTACTCTACGCTTCCCCTTGCATCTCTAATGAGATGCAAAGGGGGCGTTCCAGAGTAAAATAATAGGAGAAATGTCGCTAAGCGACATTTCTCCTATTATCAAGAATGTCGCTAACCCTGTTAGAGACAAAAAAAGCAGCGCTAACCGCGGTTAACACTGCTTTTTTACATCTGGTATTTTTCTGACTTAGCTATGATATCCTATGGAAGGAGGATATCATGGCTAAGTTTGCCTGTCCCTATCAACAAGGTAACGTGAGATTATCGCTGGGTTTCCAGCGATAATCTCACGTTAGCCTGTTAGCGTGAGGATTTTTATCGCTATTGAGATAAGCGTTGCTAATAGCACGCTATCTTAGCGATAAAAATTCACGCTAGCCGGCGATAATTATCCTAGCGCTAAGTGCGCTTAGAGACAATTATCGCCGGTTGTTGTTGATATGCCCCCATGAATTTTGTTTTAGCCATGTTTACCTCCAGGCCATGGTCAGAGCAGAAATCGTCGAACACACGCAAGGCTCTTTGCAAACCGGTCGGAGTTTTAAATACAATGAGCGTGTCGTCCGCAAACATCAATATTGGGGTAGTTACTCCAGCCAACCTTGGGGCGTCAGTGTTTACGCTAAGCATGTAATCAACTATCCCATTGATGTATAGTGAAAAGAGCGTGGGTGCCATAGTACAACCTTGGCGCACACCACGCTCAACCGGGAACTCGGGAGTAACCTCACCAGACTCACCCCACTGGATCCTAGCATAGTTAGACTCATGCAATCTCATTTCCAAGGTCAGGATTTCTTTAGGGAGACCAAGGCTTTCCAGTACTGCCCACAACCGGAGGCGAGGCACTAGGTCAAAGGCAGCCCTCAAGTCCAGAAAAGCGGCATAGAGACTGCCCTTGCCCAGCGTCACCACCTTCCAGTGGAGCTGAACAAAACGGAAAACCTGGTCCACTGTACTGGTTAATTTTCGGAAGCCCGCTTGGAAGGGGGACAGAATGTTGTTATCATCAATCCACTCTAATATCTGGTTCAGGACCATCCTCCCAATGACCTTCTGGATAGAGTCTATTAAGCTAATTGGCCTGTAGTTACCTGGGAGTACCTTATCTCCCTTCTTGAACACAGGGATTATAACTGCCCCCCCCCCATGACTTGGGAACAGGTGCACCTTCAGCTACAGCATTTGCCAGTAAAGTAATATACTTACTCCAACTGGCTTTGTTGTGAAGAAAAACATCAGGAGGGACCCCGTCTGGTCCCGGAGCACGCCCACTAGCAACAGAATCCAGGGCCGTCAGAGCTTCTTGTATACAGAAGGGGCCCTGGGAATAAAAGACATAGTTTGGAGCCCAGGCAAAGTTAAGTGAGGGGTTACAAGCGTATTGTGGTTTGAAGTGTTTTAACCACTCTTCTTAAGTGACATAGTTAGAAGGTCTATCAGGCCGCCCTCCTCTATCCCACTTAATGATGTTCCAGAATAGCCGAGTATCCCTGGCATGACATGCTCCTTTTAGGTCAAGCCAGTAGTGCTCGTCCCATTTCTTTTTAGCCAGACTTACAGCTTTTTTATATAGTTTCCTAGCCATGCGAACAGAATCTTTACGTCCACTAGAGAGAGCTATGGCCAAGTTAGCCCTGGTTTGCCTGCAATCGCCATCATACCATCTAAGTCGCTTGAGTGGAACCTTATTAGATTTCCTCACAGGTTTCATAAAATATGAACTTATTCCATCAAACAACGTATCATGTAGTTTGGTGGCTACTACGCTACCTGACTCATTGGCCAACGTGCCCTCAAATACCAGTATGGTTCCGGCTAATTTATTATCTATATCGATGATAGCCTTGTCATTAATCTTGAGCTCGCACAACTTAAGTCTACGCATATCGTTTGTGGGGACGACTTCAGGTGGCTTAGTTCCCGAGTCCTCAGCTTCTGGATAGCTACTCTTCCACCATTGATGGGTTACACAGATAGGATTGTGGTCGCTTTCAACTCTTGCCTCGACCACCATATCTAGTACGGATCGCCATAACTTCAAGCTGCAGAGGACATAATCAATCCTACTAGAGTGCCGACCATTATCAAATGTATTGGCCCCTAGTTTGTCACCTGGAGTCCTGCCATTCAGTGCCCTCAAACCTTGCTCGTAGCAAAGAGCGTTGACCTGGACAATGGTCTCGGTCCACCTTTTAATTGGGTCAAGATCAAGCTCGGGTATTCCCCAGAGCTGGTCTTCCTCAGGATCAACACCCCACCCGAGCTCAGAGTCCAAAAGCGGTTTAAAAGTGACATTCAAGTCCCCAGCAACAAGCATTCCCCTGTCACCTGAGTACAGGTCAATGAGGGAATCCAAACTAGCCAAGACCCGTGATCTAGACCCCTTTGACCCTCTCACATACAGGTTGTAAATGTCCAGATCACCCAAGGGGCCCATTGATAGCCTGACTAACTGGATATCATGGGACTTAGTTGGCACTTCATTAACTGCCGAAAATAAATCTTGTCGAACCCAAATAACCAGGCCACCCATGGGACGTCCCCTGGGTCCCTGAATTGCTGGAACCCAAAAGTTCAGGAATCCCTGCATAAACTGAGGCTCGCAGGTCCAAGTCTCCTGGAAGAGGCAGACGTCAAAGCCACCAATGAATGTAACCCATTCTGGAGAATCCATTTTTGGCCTCAGTCCAGCGATATTCCAAGAGATCATTGAGCCCGCCCCCATTCCATACCTATCAGCTTGGATTGGACTAACATATACCATTTCAGGTCCCCTTTGATGCCCATTATCCAGTTTTGAGAATAATGCCTCTTTTGGTTTAGACACCCGATGAGATATAAAATGGGCTACATCTGCTCCACCCTTAGGCACGACTCCAGTGATGTTTCTTATAGGAGACGTCGTTGAGATCAACCCCTCTTTTACCGGTCAGGCCAGATCTACAGGGTGACGCAGATCATTAGTGTAGTCAGGGGGATGAATAGAAAACCCCGGGTTGGATCCACGTCTTGCCCAATCCTGTCTAGTTCTTATGACCATGTTAGGGGCAAAGTTATAGAAATACCTTAAATCATACACCTCAATCTCCGACCGGTCACTGAGGATGGATGGTCACAGATGAAGGGGACTATACGTCTGTCTTCAAAGTTGATAATGATAGAATCCCCCGGGACATCTTTTGGCCTAGGACCCACCCAGCTAACCCTTCTGACAAAGAGGATCTTCCCGTCCATATAGTTCGGGATGGGTCTGTTCTTGTTTAGCCAGAATGTGACTTTGTTTTTAAGTTGTTGATAAGATTCCAATTAACCATCTTTTAATTCAGGAACACCAGTCAGTACAGCAACGTAAGGTATGGAGTCCGGAGGGAGATGGATATGGACCGAGGGAGATTTGGTGATTTTATCTCTAATCTCACAGGTTTCTCCTTCACTCACCCCCTTATTTACGTTATTAATACAGAAAGTGCCCCCGGGGTTAGTCCTTTCCTGGCCAACACCTAAATTGTTGGAGCTGTTTTTGGCCAAAACCTTACAGGGGACCACTCTAGGAGTGGCCTCGATTGACACAGCAAGGTCAACAGAAGGGGATGTAATAGCAGTAGGAGTGGAGTTTGCCCCAGAGGGAATAGAATTGGGCTTATCACTAACTTTGGTGGCTAATTTAATGACATTTTTTACTGAGCAAAAATTGTCCAGGATGGTTTGTTCGAGGCGTTCGACCCTTTCATTGACCAATTTTACCCTTTCAAGGAGGGGGAGTAATAATGAACGTACCACCTGCTCAATCTGTAAAATCATATCTCCGGTTTGAGGCTGATCAGTGGGCCTTTTGATAGTCTCACATAGAGGTAGGTGATCATCAGCCTGGGAAACACCCATCACACCTAGTAGATTTTCCGAGACATTGGGAAGTTTCACCTGTCTCCCTCCTTGAGCAACCCCATCTCTTTTTCTCTTGAGGTTAGAAGGTCTTGTAACTTTCTTACTAGCCCTTGTCTGGGGATAGACTACATCGGGGTTGGGAGAACTAACCAATATAGGGACAACTTCAGCCGGGGCCTCAATGATCTTGTCTCTAGTCAGTAAAGTAATAGGACTATCACTGGCGTTCCCCTGCTGAACTATATCACTAGTACCCTGCCCTGCTAGGCTATTGGGAGATTTTACTAGTGCTAGTGTTCCCAGAGATGAACGTCTGGCGTGTGTAAGTTCAGTAGAGAGACGCCGCTCTGAGATAGCAATTTCGTGCTCTAGGACCGATACCGCTCTGGTGATAAATTGGTCCAGAGTACCAGACACTGACCCACCCCCTCCAGTGCGCTTCCCTTTACCCGTCATCTCTTACTGGGAGCACGCCTAGGAAGATGTTATCCGGTAAACAATAGCAGCAAAGCAGGGAAGCACAAGTGCACAATAAAACTGTGTAGTAACCTTCTACGTTACTAGAATGTAATAGCCCTAGTTGCGCAGCAACACAAAAAAAAGGCACACTATGCACTATCCCCGTGCAAGCTTTGAGACACAACAGTACCTTGAGCACATGGGCTAGGAGACAGCGTTAGAGGGGTGGCCCAGTCCAGTCAGTTCCAGTCAGTGACGGGCAAGGACGGGCCCGCCCTTGGCCCGGGCTTTGCCCGGGCGAGCCCGAGCGCGTCCCGCGCGCCGGGAGGCGCTGACTGCCTAAGAGGGCTTCGGCGCCCTCAGCTGACGTTCGTCCGCTGCGCCGATGGCGCTGTGCCCCTGGGAAGTGTAGTTCCAGCCAGCAGGAGCGTCCCCCTCTCAAGGGGCAGGCAATGAAGATTTTAGAGCCGTTCCCCTCACGGCAGGTAGGACAATGTGGCCTCAAAGAGATATTCAGCCGTTCCCCTCACGGCAAAGCAAGAGTCTGATTATTGCGTGTCCCCTGACTGACTGACAGACAGCTAGAGACTAACTGACTGACAGAGAGCGAGAGACTGACTGACTGACAGAGAGAGTCCGACAGAGCGAGAGAGAATGACTGACTGAGAGAGAGACTGACTGACTAAGAGAGACTGACTGACAGAGAGACAGAGAGAGTGACTGACTGAGAGAGGCTGACTGACTGACAGAGAGAGAGACTGACTGACAGAGAGAGACTGACTGACTGAGAGAGAGAGTCTGACTGACTGACTGACAGAGAGACTGACTGACTGACAGAGAGAGTCTGACAGAGCGAGAGAGACTGACTGACTGAGAGAGAGACTGAATGACTAAGAGAGACTGACTGACAGAGAGAGAGAGAAACTGACTGACTGAGAGAGGCTGACTGACTGACAGAGAGAGAGACTGACTGACTGACAGAGAGAGAGACTGACTGACAGAGAAAAAGAGAGACTGACTGAGACTGACAGAGAGACTGACTGAGAGAGAGACTAACTGTCAGAGAGAGACTGACTGACTGACAGAGTGAGACTGACTGACTGACAGAGTGAGACTGACTGACAGAGAGAGAAAGATTGACTGACAGAGAGAGACTGACAGACTGACTGAGACTGACAGAGAGAAACTGACTGAAAGCGAGACTGACTGAGAGAGAGACTAACTGACAGAGAGAGACTGACTGACAGAGAGAGAAAGACTGACTGACTGACAGAGAGAGAGAGACTGACAGAGAGAAAGAGAGACTGACTGACTGGGATAGAGACTGACTGACAGAGAGAGAGAGGTTGACTGACTGACAGAGAGAGGCTGACTAACTGACAGAGAGAGACTGACTGACTGAGAGAGAGAGTCTGACTGACTGACAGACAGTGAGAGACTGACTGACTGACAGAGAGCGAGAGACTGACTGACTGTGACTGACTGACTGACAGAGAGAGAGACTGACTGACTAAGAGAGACTGACTGACTGACAGAGAGAGTGAGACTGACTGACTGAGAGAGGCTGACTGACTGACAGAGAGAGAGACTGACTGACTGACAGAGAGAGAGACTGACTGACAGAGAGAGAGACTGACTGACTGACAGAGAGAGAGACTGACTGACAGAGAGAGGCTGACTGACTGACAGAGAGAGAAACTGACTGACTGACAGAGAGAGAGACTGACTGACTGACAGAGAGAGTCTGACAGAGTGAGAGAGACTGACTGACTGAGAGAGAGACTGACTGACTAAGACAGACTGACTGACAGAGAGAGAGAGACTGACTGACTGACTGAGAGAGGCTGACTGACTGACAGAGAGAGAGACTGGCTGACTGACAGAGAGAGAGACTGACTGACAGAGAAAAAGAGAGACTGACTGAGACTGACAGAGAGAGAGACTGACTGACAGAGAAAAAGAGAGAGTCTGACAGAGCGAGAGAGACTGACTGACTGAGAGAGAGACTGACTGACTAAGAGAGACTGACTGACAGAGAGAAAGAGACTGACTGACTAAGAGAGGCTGACTGACTGACAGAGAGACTGACTGACTGACAGAGAGAGAGACTGACTGACAGAGAGAGTCTGACAGAGCGAGAGACTGACTGACTGAGAGAGACTGACTGACTAAGAGAGACTGACTGACAGAGAGAGAGAGACTGACTGACTGACTGAGAGAGGCTGACTGACTGACAGAGAGAGAGACTGACTGACTGACAGAGAGAGAGACTGACTGACAGTGAAAAAGAGAGACTGACTGAGACTGACAGAGAGACTGACTGAGAGAGAGACTAACTGTCAGAGAGAGACTGACTGACTGATAGAGTGAGACTGACTGACTGACAGAGTGAGACTGACTGACAGAGAGAAAGATTGACTGACATAGAGAGACTGACAGACTGACTGACTGACTGAGAGAGAGAGAGCGACTGACTGACTGAGACTGACAGAAAGAAACTGACTGAAAGCGAGACTGACTGAGAGAGAGACTAACTGACAGAGAGAGACTGACTGACTGACAGAGAGAGAAAGACTGACTGACTGACAGAGAGAGAGAGACTGACAGAGAGAAAGAGAGACTGACTGACTTAGAGAGAGACTGACTGACAGAGAGAGAGAGACTGACTGACTGACTGACAGAGACTGACTGACTGACTTAGAGAGAGAGAGACTGACAGAGAGAGAGAGAGAGAGAGAGAGAGAGAGAGAGAGAGACTGACTGAGAGAGAGTGACTGACTGACACAGAGAGAGAGACAGTGTGATGGAATTGGGGTTAAAGTGTGTATGAAGCTATGCAATGCCTCTTAAGATTGCTATTGTCCGCTAATAAAAATGTATTATCCAAATGTGCTTTTTGTAGTTCCATCTGCTTTTCAAATACAACATTTTCGCATTGTCTAATGCTTTGAAACTTGTTTTTTTACTCTAGCCCTGCCCCCACTGACTCCACCCCACTGATCCCAGCCCTACCGGTGCGGCACTCGGCCACAAACCACGCTATAATTTTGCCCCCGACAGAATGTTTGTGAGTACCAATGTTCTAGAGTAAAAAAGAAGGAAAAAGAAGTGAAGACTAGTGAAAGGAAGGAAGGGTGTGTAGAAAGAAGGTTGAAAGGATGCCGGGAGGGGAGAATAAAAGAATGACCAGCTAGAAGCGTAAATAGATGGATGAAGGGTGGAAGGATTACTGACAGGATAGGTTAGTGAGTGGACGATAGCTGGATAGTTGAGTGAAATTACAAGATGGATAGATGAATAGGGAAAGGATGGATGGGTGGATCTGAACACTTTTAAGGAGGGTCTTCCTTTCTCACTTTGCTTGGCCTGTGCAATTACCAATATATTTCAGAGGCTGAAAATTTAATTTTCTGTTTTCTCCTTCAGGCATGCAAAGCAGAGAAGGAGCTAAGCAGATCCTCAATTGCTAAACAGCTGTTACTATCATTCACATCATAACCACGGCCAGTGTTCTCTTTTGCCTTCTCTTCAATGTTTACTTATGTACCCTGGCATGAGCAGTACCATGTAAACTGCCCAATGTACCCAATGAGACACCTAGCCCACTACTTGAAATTTAATCAAATAACCTAACTAAGAGTGTGTTGTGCCTTGAACATTTGTTCTACTGGATGAAGTAAAGCTTTCTGTGTATTAGTGATAACAAGACTGAGAGCTGATATCACTACCCTTTGACAGTCCAAGTGACCAGCTGGTCTTGGAACTTCTTTGTCCATTTATTCAAAAGTAAGTATTCTGGGAATTTTCTTCTATGTCCTTCTCTTTTTGCTCTAGAAGTTAATGATGAAAAAAAGTTGTGAACATGCACCTCTCTCTCCTTCAATAAATCAGCCATCTTCACACTGCACACACAGTTGCACTGACCATGGCACTCAAACTGGCATTATACAAAAACAATAATATTGACTTCTCTCGTCTTTACAACACACTAATTGCCAGGCTCTCAGTACTTCAGAACCATACATGGAGAACGTGCCTCACCCTTAGAAATTAGGATTTCACTTTGAAGGATTCCATTCAATTCCTATAGATATACTATCTTTGAATCATAGTGGGACATATGCTCTCCCTACATGCAGTAACTAACACCTCAAACTCTACATCCAGAGCTAGTAACTCAACATCAGCTCATCTGATAAGCTGAACGGTCATACAAGTCAATGAAACATTGTCCCACTAGGCTCAATCAATCAATCAATTGATAGGAGTTTGTGTAGCATGGCTACTCACCTGTGAGGGTCTCAAGGCACTGGGGGTCTGCTGATCCGTTCGGGCATGGAGGTTCAGTCGAAGAGCAAGGTCTTGAGATGCTTCATGAATTGGGTCAGCGACCGGGATTGCCTGAGGTGGAGGGGCAGGGTGCTCCAGGTCTTGATGGCCAAGTAGGAGACAGTGGCCAGGGAAAGGTCGGCGGAGTGAAGTTGTGAGTACGTGGAATGAGATGCGGTGGTTCAGATATGCTAGTCCTAAGTCATGGAGAGCTTTGTAGGCATGTGTGAGGAGCTTGAAAGTGTTTCTCTTGTTGACTGGGAGCCAGTGGAGTTGCCAAAGTTGTTTTGTGATGTAGCTGTGGTGATGGATGTTGAGGACCAGTCTGGCTGCAGTGATTTGAACATTCTGTAGTTTCCTAAGCAGTTTCTGGGTGACGCAGACATAGAGGGCATTGCCATAGTCGAGTCTGCTGGTGATGAGTGCATGGGTGACTGTCTTTCTGGATTCTGTGGGGATCCATCTGAATGACTTTCGAAGCAGTCGGAGTGTGTGGAAGCAGGATGAGGATACAGAGTTAATCTGGCAGTTCATTGTGAGCGAAGAGTCCAGTATGATGCATATGTTACGTGCACTGTCTGTGAGGGCAGGGGATTCCCAGTGAGGTGGGCCACCAGAAAAGGGGGAGGGTACCAGGAGGAATACTTCAGTCTTGCCGGAGTTGTGTTTGAGCTTGAGGCAGCTATTTTTCATCCAGGTAGCAACGGCCTTCATCCTGCTGTGAAAGTTGATTCTGGCAGCTGTGGGTTCATTGGTGAGGGAGAGGATTAGCTGAGTGTCATCAGCATGGGAGATGATGTTGAGTCTGTGGTTTCTGACGATGGCCGCTAGGGGGGCCACCTAGACGTTGACGAGGGTGGAGCTCAGAGAGGAGCCCGGGGACATTCGCAGTTGATTTCAAAAGCTACTTTTTAGATTTTAATTTCTATCTAGAAAAATCAGATGACCACGGCACTACCCCATTGATCGACACAATGAATAACTTTGAGTTAATACAGAAGGTTGTCCAACCTACACATGTAGCAGGTCACACACTAGACTGCATTTTCACTAATAACTTGTGTTTACATTACCGGTTCTGTGGGCAGAACACAATGCAGTTATGTTTGAGATCAACATTCCTCACTCACAACTAAGATCCAACAAGATTCCCTCGGCCTCTCTTGGATGGTCCTGGAATAAAATAGTTCCCTCATTACTCCATGAAACCCTCCCAAACACTAAACCTTCCACCGTCTTAGATATTAATCAAATAGTACAAGATTATTCTTTGTGGATCAATGATGCAGTGGACTCATTAGCGCCTCTGAAAACTTCCTCCAACCAGAGGAAAACTCCATCTGAACCCTGGTTTACTGAAAAACATAAGGCACAACAGCAGCTGTGTATAAGAAAGGAAAGGCAATGGCGATCCAATTATGATCCCCAGGATAAAAATAGGTATGCCCAATCCATATCTGCGTATAAAAAATTAATCATGGAAGAAAAAAGCAACTATTTCTCCTAAAAAATCTTACAATCCAAAAATGTGAGCAAAGAACTCTTTTGTACAATGAAAAATATGACTGACTAAGAGAGACTGACTGACAGAGAGAGAGAGAAACTGACTGACTGAGAGAGGTTGACTGACTGACAGAGAGAGAGACTGACTGACTGACAGAGAGAGAGACTGACTGACAGAGAAAAAGAGAGACTGACTGAGACTGACAGAGAGACTGACTGAGAGAGAGACTAACTGTCAGAGAGAGACTGACTGACTGACAGAGTGAGACTGACTGACTGACAGAGTGAGACTGACTGACAGAGAGAGAAAGATTGACTGACAGAGAGAGACTGACAGACTGACTGAGACTGACAGAGAGAAACTGACTGAAAGCGAGACTGACTGAGAGAGAGACTAACTGACAGAGAGAGACTGACTGACAGAGAGAGAAAGACTGACTGACTGACAGAGAGAGAGAGACTGACAGAGAGAAAGAGAGACTGACTGACTGGGATAGAGACTGACTGACAGAGAGAGAGAGGTTGACTGACTGACAGAGAGAGGCTGACTAAGTGACAGAGAGAGACTGACTGACTGAGAGAGAGAGTCTGACTGACTGACAGACAGTGAGAGACTGACTGACTGACAGAGAGACTGACTGACTGACAGAGAGACTGACTGACTGACAGAGAGAGAGACTGACTGACTAAGAGAAACTGACTGACTGACAGAGAGAGTAAGACTGACTGACTGAGAGAGGCTGACTGACTGACAGAGAGAGAGACTGACTGACTGACAGAGAGAGAGAGAGACTGACTGACTGACAGAGAGAGAGACTGACTGACAGAGAGAGGCTGACTGACTGACAGAGAGAGAGACTGACTGACTGACAGAGAGAGAGACTGACTGACTGACAGAGAGAGTCTGACAGAGTGAGAGAGACTGACTGACGAGAGAGAGACTGACTGACTAAGACAGACTGACTGACAGAGAGAGAGAGACTGACTAACTGACTGAGAGAGGCTGACTGACTGACAGAGAGAGAGACTGGCTGACTGACAGAGAGAGAGACTGACTGACAGAGAAAAAGAGAGACTGACTGACACTGACAGAGAGAGAGACTGACTGACTGACAGAGAGAGTCTGACAGAGCGAGAGAGACTGACTGACAGAGAGAGAGACTGACTGACAGTGAAAAAGAGAGACTGACTGAGACTGACAGAGAGACTGACTGAGAGAGAGACTAACTGTCAGAGAGAGACTGACTGACTGATAGAGTGAGACTGACTGACTGACAGAGTGAGACTGACTGACAGAGAGAAAGATTGACTGACATAGAGAGACTGACAGACTGACTGACTGACTGAGAGAGAGAGATCGACTGACTGACTGAGACTGACAGAAAGAAACTGACTGAAAGCGAGACTGACTGAGAGAGAGACTAACTGACAGAGAGAGACTGACTGACTGACAGAGAGAGAAAGACTGACTGACTGACAGAGAGAGAGAGACTGACAGAGAGAAAGAGAGACTGACTGACTTAGAGAGAGACTGACTGACAGAGAGAGAGAGACTGACTGACTGACTGACAGAGACTGACTGACTGACTTAGAGAGAGAGAGACTGACAGAGAGAGAGAGAGAGAGAGAGAGAGAGAGAGAGAGAGAGAGACTGACTGAGAGAGAGTGACTGACTGACACAGAGAGAGAGACAGTGTGATGGAATTGGGGTTAAAGTGTGTATGAAGCTATGCAATGCCTCTTAAGATTGCTATTGTCCGCTAATAAAAATGTATTATCCAAATGTGCTTTTTGTAGTTCCATCTGCTTTTCAAATACAACATTTTCGCATTGTCTAATGCTTTGAAACTTGTTTTTTTACTCTAGCCCTGCCCCCACTGACTCCACCCCACTGATCCCAGCCCTACCGGTGCGGCACTCGGCCACAAACCACGCTATAATTTTGCCCCCGACAGAATGTTTGTGAGTACCAATGTTCTAGAGTAAAAAAGAAGGAAAAAGAAGTGAAGACTAGTGAAAGGAAGGAAGGGTGTGTAGAAAGAAGGTTGAAAGGATGCCGGGAGGGGAGAATAAAAGAATGACCAGCTAGAAGCGTAAATAGATGGATGAAGGGTGGAAGGATTACTGACAGGATAGGTTAGTGAGTGGACGATAGCTGGATAGTTGAGTGAAATTACAAGATGGATAGATGAATAGGGAAAGGATGGATGGGTGGATCTGAACACTTTTAAGGAGGGTCTTCCTTTCTCACTTTGCTTGGCCTGTGCAATTACCAATATATTTCAGAGGCTGAAAATTTAATTTTCTGTTTTCTCCTTCAGGCATGCAAAGCAGAGAAGGAGCTAAGCAGATCCTCAATTGCTAAACAGCTGTTACTATCATTCACATCATAACCACGGCCAGTGTTCTCTTTTGCCTTCTCTTCAATGTTTACTTATGTACCCTGGCATGAGCAGTACCATGTAAACTGCCCAATGTACCCAATGAGACACCTAGCCCACTACTTGAAATTTAATCAAATAACCTAACTAAGAGTGTGTTGTGCCTTGAACATTTGTTCTACTGGATGAAGTAAAGCTTTCTGTGTATTAGTGATAACAAGACTGAGAGCTGATATCACTACCCTTTGACAGTCCAAGTGACCAGCTGGTCTTGGAACTTCTTTGTCCATTTATTCAAAAGTAAGTATTCTGGGAATTTTCTTCTATGTCCTTCTCTTTTTGCTCTAGAAGTTAATGATGAAAAAAAGTTGTGAACATGCACCTCTCTCTCCTTCAATAAATCAGCCATCTTCACACTGCACACACAGTTGCACTGACCATGGCACTCAAACTGGCATTATACAAAAACAATAATATTGACTTCTCTCGTCTTTACAACACACTAATTGCCAGGCTCTCAGTACTTCAGAACCATACATGGAGAACGTGCCTCACCCTTAGAAATTAGGATTTCACTTTGAAGGATTCCATTCAATTCCTATAGATATACTATCTTTGAATCATAGTGGGACATATGCTCTCCCTACATGCAGTAACTAACACCTCAAACTCTACATCCAGAGCTAGTAACTCAACATCAGCTCATCTGATAAGCTGAACGGTCATACAAGTCAATGAAACATTGTCCCACTAGGCTCAATCAATCAATCAATTGATAGGAGTTTGTGTAGCATGGCTACTCACCTGTGAGGGTCTCAAGGCACTGGGGGTCTGCTGATCCGTTCGGGCATGGAGGTTCAGTCGAAGAGCAAGGTCTTGAGATGCTTCATGAATTGGGTCAGCGACCGGGATTGCCTGAGGTGGAGGGGCAGGGTGCTCCAGGTCTTGATGGCCAAGTAGGAGACAGTGGCCAGGGAAAGGTCGGCGGAGTGAAGTTGTGAGTACGTGGAATGAGATGCGGTGGTTCAGATATGCTAGTCCTAAGTCATGGAGAGCTTTGTAGGCATGTGTGAGGAGCTTGAAAGTGTTTCTCTTGTTGACTGGGAGCCAGTGGAGTTGCCAAAGTTGTTTTGTGATGTAGCTGTGGTGATGGATGTTGAGGACCAGTCTGGCTGCAGTGATTTGAACATTCTGTAGTTTCCTAAGCAGTTTCTGGGTGACGCAGACATAGAGGGCATTGCCATAGTCGAGTCTGCTGGTGATGAGTGCATGGGTGACTGTCTTTCTGGATTCTGTGGGGATCCATCTGAATGACTTTCGAAGCAGTCGGAGTGTGTGGAAGCAGGATGAGGATACAGAGTTAATCTGGCAGTTCATTGTGAGCGAAGAGTCCAGTATGATGCATATGTTACGTGCACTGTCTGTGAGGGCAGGGGATTCCCAGTGAGGTGGGCCACCAGAAAAGGGGGAGGGTACCAGGAGGAATACTTCAGTCTTGCCGGAGTTGTGTTTGAGCTTGAGGCAGCTATTTTTCATCCAGGTAGCAACGGCCTTCATCCTGCTGTGAAAGTTGATTCTGGCAGCTGTGGGTTCATTGGTGAGGGAGAGGATTAGCTGAGTGTCATCAGCATGGGAGATGATGTTGAGTCTGTGGTTTCTGACGATGGCCGCTAGGGGGGCCACCTAGACGTTGACGAGGGTGGAGCTCAGAGAGGAGCCCGGGGACATTCGCAGTTGATTTCAAAAGCTACTTTTTAGATTTTAATTTCTATCTAGAAAAATCAGATGACCACGGCACTACCCCATTGATCGACACAATGAATAACTTTGAGTTAATACAGAAGGTTGTCCAACCTACACATGTAGCAGGTCACACACTAGACTGCATTTTCACTAATAACTTGTGTTTACATTACCGGTTCTGTGGGCAGAACACAATGCAGTTATGTTTGAGATCAACATTCCTCACTCACAACTAAGATCCAACAAGATTCCCTCGGCCTCTATTGGATGGTCCTGGAATAAAATAGTTCCCTCATTACTCCATGAAACCCTCCCAAACACTAAACCTTCCACCGTCTTAGATATTAATCAAATAGTACAAGATTATTCTTTGTGGATCAATGATGCAGTGGACTCATTAGCGCCTCTGAAAACTTCCTCCAACCAGAGGAAAACTCCATCTGAACCCTGGTTTACTGAAAAACATAAGGCACAACAGCAGCTGTGTATAAGAAAGGAAAGGCAATGGCGATCCAATTATGATCCCCAGGATAAAAATAGGTATGCCCAATCCATATCTGCGTATAAAAAATTAATCATGGAAGAAAAAAGCAACTATTTCTCCTAAAAAATCTTACAATCCAAAAATGTGAGCAAAGAACTCTTTTGTACAATGAAAAATATGACTGACTAAGAGAGACTGACTGACAGAGAGAGAGAGAAACTGACTGACTGAGAGAGGTTGACTGACTGACAGAGAGAGAGAGACTGACTGACTGACAGAGAGAGAGACTGACTGACAGAGAAAAAGAGAGACTGACTGAGACTGACAGAGAGACTGACTGAGAGAGAGACTAACTGTCAGAGAGAGACTGACTGACTGACAGAGTGAGACTGACTGACTGACAGAGTGAGACTGACTGACAGAGAGAGAAAGATTGACTGACAGAGAGAGACTGACAGACTGACTGAGACTGACAGAGAGAAACTGACTGAAAGCGAGACTGACTGAGAGAGAGACTAACTGACAGAGAGAGACTGACTGACAGAGAGAGAAAGACTGACTGACTGACAGAGAGAGAGAGACTGACAGAGAGAAAGAGAGACTGACTGACTGGGATAGAGACTGACTGACAGAGAGAGAGAGGTTGACTGACTGACAGAGAGAGGCTGACTAAGTGACAGAGAGAGACTGACTGACTGAGAGAGAGAGTCTGACTGACTGACAGACAGTGAGAGACTGACTGACTGACAGAGAGACTGACTGACTGACAGAGAGACTGACTGACTGACAGAGAGAGAGACTGACTGACTAAGAGAAACTGACTGACTGACAGAGAGAGTAAGACTGACTGACTGAGAGAGGCTGACTGACTGACAGAGAGAGAGACTGACTGACTGACAGAGAGAGAGACTGACTGACTGACAGAGAGAGAGACTGACTGACAGAGAGAGGCTGACTGACTGACAGAGAGAGAGACTGACTGACTGACAGAGAGAGAGACTGACTGACTGACAGAGAGAGTCTGACAGAGTGAGAGAGACTGACTGACGAGAGAGAGACTGACTGACTAAGACAGACTGACTGACAGAGAGAGAGAGACTGACTAACTGACTGAGAGAGGCTGACTGACTGACAGAGAGAGAGACTGGCTGACTGACAGAGAGAGAGACTGACTGACAGAGAAAAAGAGAGACTGACTGACACTGACAGAGAGAGAGACTGACTGACTGACAGAGAGAGTCTGACAGAGCGAGAGAGACTGACTGACTGAGAGAGAGACTGACTGACTAAGAGAGACTGACTGACAGAGAGAGAGAGACTGACTGACTGAGAGAGGCTGACTGACTGACAGAGAGACTGACTGACTGACAGAGAGAGAGACTGACTGACAGAGAGAGTCTGACAGAGCGAGAGACTGACTGACTGAGAGAGAGAGACTGACTGACTAAGACAGACTGACTGACAGAGAGAGAGAGACTGACTGACTGACTGAGAGAGGCTGACTGACTGACAGAGAGAGAGACTGACTGACTGACAGAGAGAGAGACTGACTGACAGTGAAAAAGAGAGACTGACTGAGACTGACAGAGAGACTGACTGAGAGAGAGACTAACTGTCAGAGAGAGACTGACTGACTGATAGAGTGAGACTGACTGACTGACAGAGTGAGACTGACTGACACAGAGAGAAAGATTGACTGACATAGAGAGACTGGCAGACTGACTGACTGACTGAGAGAGAGAGCGACTGACTGACTGAGACTGACAGAGAGAAACTGACTGAAAGCGAGACTGACTGAGAGAGAGACCAACTGACAGAGAGAGACTGACTGACTGACTGACTGACAGAGAGAGAAAGACTGACTGACTGACAGAGAGAGAGAGACTGACAGAGAGAAAGAAAGACTGACTGACTTAGAGAGAGACTGACTGACTGACTGACTGACAGAGACTGACTGACTGACTTAGAGAGAGAGAGACTGACAGAGAGAGAGAGAGAGAGAGAGAGAGAGACTGACTGAGAGAGAGTGACTCACTGACCCAGAGAGAGAGACAGTGTGATGGAATTGGGGTTAAAGTGTTTATGAAGCTATGCAATGCCTCTTAAGATTGCTATTGTCCGCTAATAAAAATGTATTATCCAAATGTGCTTTTTGTAGTTCCATCTGCTTTTCAAATACAACATTTTCGCATTGTCTAATGCTTTGAAACTTGTTTTTTTACACTAGCCCCGCCCCCACTGACTCCCCCCCACTGACCCCACCCCTACCGGTGCGGCACTCGGCCACAAACCACGCTATAATTTTGCCCCCGACAGAATGTTTGTGAGTACCAATGGTCTAGAGTAAAAAAGAAGGAAAAAGAAGTGAAGACTAGTGAACGGAAGGAAGGGTGTGTAGAAAGAAGGTTGAAAGGATGTCTGGAGGGGAGAATAAAAGAATGACCAGCTAGAAGCGTAAATAGATGGATGAAGGGTGGAAGGATTACTGACATGATAGGTTAGTGAGTGGAAGATAGCTGGATAGTTGAGTGAAATTACAAGATGGATAGATGAATAGGGAAAGGATGGATGGGTGGATCTGAACACTTTTAAGGAGGGTCTTGCTTTCTCACTTTGCTTGGCCTGTACAATTACCAATATATTTCAGAGGCAGAAAATTTAATTTTCTGTTTTCTCCTTCAGGCATGCAAAGCAGAGAAGGAGCTAAGCAGATCCTCAATTGCTAAACAGCTGTTACTATCATTCACATCATAACCACGGCCAGTGTTCTCTTTTGCCTTCTCTTCAATGCTTACTTATGTACCCTGGCATGAGCAGTACCATGTAAACTGCCCAATGTACCCAATGAGACACCTAGCCCACTACTTGAAATTTAATCACATAACCTAACTAAGAGTGTGTTGTGCCTTGAACATTTGTTCTACTGGATGAAGTAAAGCTTTCTGTGTATTAATGATAACAAGACTGAGAGCTGATATCACTACCCTTTGACAGTCCAAGTGACCAGCTGGTCTTGGACTTCTTTGTCCATTTATTCAAAAGTAAGTATTCTGGGAATTTTCTTCTATGTCCTTCTCTTTTTGCTCTAGAATTTAATAATGAAAAAAAGTTGTGAACATGCACCTCTCTCTCCTTCAAGAAATCAGCCATCTTCACACTGCACACACAGTTGCACTGACCATGGCACTCAAACTGGCATTATACAAAAACAATAATATTGACTTCTCTCGTCTTTACAACACACTAATTGCCAGGCTCTCAGTACTTCAGAACCATACATGCAGAACGTGCCTCACCCTTAGAAATCAGGATTTCACTTTGAAGGATTCCATTCACTTCCTATAGATATACTATCTTTGAATCATAGTGGGACATATGCTCTCCCTACATGCAGTAACTAACACCTCAAACTCTACATCCAGAGCTAGTAACTCAACATCAGCTCATCTGATAAGCTGAACGGTCATACAAGTCAATGAAACATTGTCCCACTAGGCTCAATCAATCAATCAATTGATAGGAGTTTGTGTAGCATGGCTACTCACCTGTGAGGGTCTCAAGGCACTGGGGGTCTGCTGATCCATTCGGGCATGGAGGTTCAGTCGAAGAGCAAGGTCTTGAGATGCTTCATGAATTGGGTCAGCGACCGGGATTGTCTGAGGTGGAGGGGCAGGGTGCTCCAGGTCTTGATGGCCAAGTAGGAGACAGTGGCCAGGGAAAGGTCGGCGGAGTGAAGTTGTGAGTACGTGGAATGAGATGCGGTGGTTCAGAAATGCTAGTCCTAAGTCATGGAGAGCTTTGTAAAAACAACAATTGATGGACAGAATGCAGAACAATGTCATACATTCACCCCAGTACAGAGATCTGGGCCTAAATCCATCGTTTTTTTGCTCACCATGCCATTCCAGTTTGAACCCAGCCGTATGCAAATCAGTCTTGACCCTGTGCCCCATGGGAACAGTCCAGCCCGAACTGCCAAGCTAGGTCCTCCCTGGACTGGAAACAAGCATCCTAGGACCGGTTTCGGGCTTTCAGCCCTCGTCAGCCAGGATAGCTTGATTCCAGTGGCATGGAGAGCAAGGGACTCACGTCTGAGCATACCCTTTCCACTCGGGGTGACAAATGCAAAAACAGCAATTGATGGACAGAATGCAGAACAATGTCATACATTCACCCCAGTACAGAGATCTGGGCCTAAATCCATCGTTTTTTTGCTCACCATGCCATTCCAGTTTGAACCCAGCCATATGCAAATCAGTCTTGACCCTGTGCCCCATGGGAACAGTCCAGCCCGAACTGCCAAGCCAGGTCCTCCCTGGACTGGAAACAAGCATCCTAGGACCGGTTTCGGGCTTTCAGCCCTCGTCAGCCAGGATAGCTTGATTCCAGTGGCATGGAGAGCAAGGGACTCACGTCTGAGCATACCCTTTCCACTCGGGGTGACAAATGCAAAAACAACAATTGATGGACAGAATGCAGAACAATGTCATACATTCACCCCAGTACAGAGATCTGGGCCTAAATCCATAGTTTTTTTGCTCACCATGCCATTCCAGTTTGAACCCAGCCATATGCAAATCAGTCTTGACCCTGTGCCCCATGGGAACAGTCCAGCCCGAACTGCCAAGCCAGGTCCTCCCTGGACTGGAAACAAGCATCCTAGGACCGGTTTCGGGCTTTCAGCCCTCGTCAGCCAGGATAGCTTGATTCCAGTGGCATGGAGAGCAAGGGACTCACGTCTGAGCATACCCTTTCCACTCGGGGTGACAAATGCAAAAACAACAATTGATGGACAGAATGCAGAACAATGTCATACATTCACCCCAGTACAGAGATCTGGGCCTAAATCCATCGTTTTTTTGCTCACCATGCCATTCCAGTTTGAACCCAGCCGTATGCAAATCAGTCTTGACCCTGTGCCCCATGGGAACAGTCCAGCCGGAACTGCCAAGCCAGGTCCTCCCTGCACTGGAAACAATCATCCTAGGACCGGTTTCGGGCTTTCAGCCCTCGTCAGCCAGGATAGCTTGATTCCAGTGGCATGGAGAGCAAGGGACTCACGTCTGAGCATACCCTTTCCACTCGGGGTGACAAATGCAAAAACAACAATTGATGGACATAATGCAGAACAATGTCATACATTCACCCCAGTACCGAGATCTGGGCCTAAATCCATCGTTTTTTTGCTCACCATGCCATTCCAGTTTGAACCCAGCCATATGCAAATCAGTCTTGACCCTGTGCCCCATGGGAACAGTCCAGCCCGAACTGCCAAGCCAGGTCCTCCCTGGACTGGAAACAAGCATCCTAGGACCGGTTTCGGGCTTTCAGCCCTCGTCAGCCAGGATAGCTTGATTCCAGTGGCATGGAGAGCAAGGGACTCACGTCTGAGCATACCCTTTCCACTCGGGGTGACAAATGCAAAAACAACAATTGATGGACAGAATGCAGAACAATGTCATACATTCACCCCAGTACAGAGATCTGGGCCTAAATCCATCGTTTTTTTGATCACCATGCCATTCCAGTTTGAACCCAGCCATATGCAAATCAGTCTTGACCCTGTGCCCCATGGGAACAGTCCAGCCCGAACTGCCAAGCCAGGTCCTCCCTGGACTGGAAACAAGCATCCTAGGACCGGTTTCGGGCTTTCAGCCCTCGTCAGCCAGGATAGCTTGATTCCAGTGGCATGGAGAGCAAGGGACTCACGTCTGAGCATACCCTTTCCACTCGGGGTGACAAATGCAAAAACAACAATTGATGGACAGAATGCAGAACAATGTCATACATTCACCCCAGTACAGAGATCTGGGCCGAAATCCATCGTTTTTTTGCTCACCATGCCATTCCAGTTTGAACCCAGCCATATGCAAATCAGTCTTGACCCTGTGCCCCATGGGAACAGTCCAGCCCAAACTGCCAAGCCAGGTCCTCCCTGGACTGGAAACAAGCATCCTAGGACCGGTTTCGGGCTTTCAGCCCTCGTCAGCCAGTTTAGCTTGATTCCAGTGGCGTGGAGAGCAATGGACTCACGTCTGAGCATACCCTTTCCACTCGGGGTGACAAATGCAAAAACAACAATTGATGGACAGAATGCAGAACAATGTCATACATTCACCCCAGTACAGAGATCTGGGCCTAAATCCATCGTTTTTTTGCTCACCATGCCATTCCAGTTTGAACCCAGCCATATGCAAATCAGTCTTGACCCTGTGCCCCAAGGGAACAGTCCAGCCCGAACTGCCAAGCCAGGTCCTCCCTGGACTGGAAACAAGCATCCTAGGACCGGTTTCGGGCTTTCAGCCCTCGTCAGCCAGGATAGCTTGATTCCAGTGGCATGGAGAGCAAGGGACTCACGTCTGAGCATACCCTTTCCACTCGGGGTGACAAATGCAAAAACAACAATTGATGGACAGAATGCAGAACAATGTCATACATTCACCCCAGTACAGAGATCTGGGCCTAAATCCATCGTTTTTTTGCTCACCATGCCATTCCAGTTTGAACCCAGCCATATGCAAATCAGTCTTGACCCTGTGCCCCATGGGAACAGTCCAGCCCGAACTGCCAAGCCAGGTCCTCCCTGGACTGGAAACAAGCATCCTAGGACCGGTTTCGGGCTTTCAGCCCTCGTCAGCCAGGATAGCTTGATTCCAGTGGCATGGAGAGCAAGGGACTCACGTCTGAGCATACCCTTTCCACTCGGGGTGACAAATGCAAAAACAACAATTGATGGACAGAATGCAGAACAATGTCATACATTCACCCCAGTACAGAGATCTGGGCCTAAATCCATCGTTTTTTTGCTCACCATGCCATTCCAGTTTGAACCCAGCCATATGCAAATCAGTCTTGACCCTGTGCCCCATGGGAACAGTCCAGCCCGAACTGCCAAGCCAGGTCCTCCCTGGACTGGAAACAAGCATCCTAGGACCGGTTTCGGGCTTTCAGCCCTCGTCAGCCAGGATAGCTTGATTCCAGTGGCATGGAGAGCAAGGGACTCACGTCTGAGCATACCCTTTACACTCGGGGTGACAAATGCAAAAACAACAATTGATGGACAGAATGCAGAACAATGTCATACATTCACCCCAGTACAGAGATCTGGGCCTAAATCCATCGTTTTTTTGCTCACCATGCCATTCCAGTTTGAACCCAGCCATATGCAAATCAGTCTTGACCCTGTGCCCCATGGGAACAGTCCAGCCCGAACTGCCAAGCCAGGTCCTCCCTGGACTGGAAACAAGCATCCTAGGACCGGTTTCGGGCCTTCAGCCCTCGTCAGCCAGGATAGCTTGATTCCAGTGGCATGGAGAGCAAGGGACTCACGTCTGAGCACACCCTTTCCACTCGGGGTGACAAATGCAAAAACAACAATTGATGGACAGAATGCAGAACAATGTCATACATTCACCCCAGTACAGAGATCTGGGCCTAAATCCATCGTTTTTTTGCTCACCATGCCATTCCAGTTTGAACCCAGCCATATGCAAATCAGTCTTGACCCTGTGCCCCATGGGAACAGTCCAACCCAAACTGCCAAGCCAGGTCCTCCCTGGACTGGAAACAAGCATCCTAGGACCGGTTTCGGGCTTTCACCCTCGTCAGCCAGGATAGCTTGATTCCAGTGGCATGGAGAGCAAGGGACTCACGTCTGAGCATACCCTTTCCACTCGGGGTGACAAATGCAAAAACAACAATTGATGGACAGAATGCAGAACAATGTCATACATTCAACCCAGTACAGAGATCTGGGCCTAAATCCATCGTTTTTTTGCTCACCATGCCATTCCAGTTTGAACCCAGCCATATGCAAATCAGTCTTGACCCTGTGCCCCATGGGAACAGTCCAGCCCGAACTGCCAAGCCAGGTCCTCCCTGGACTGGAAACAAGCATCCTAGGACCGGTTTCGGGCTTTCAGCCCTCGTCAGCCAGGATAGCTTGATTCCAGTGGCATGGAGAGCAAGGGACTCACGTCTGAGCATACCCTTTCCACTCGGGGTGACAAATGCAAAAACAACAATTGATGGACAGAATGCAGAACAATGTCATACATTCACCCCAGTACAGAGATCTGGGCCGAAATCCATCGTTTTTTTGCTCACCATGCCATTCCAGTTTGAACCCAGCCATATGCAAATCAGTCTTGACCCTGTGCCCCATGGGAACAGTCCAGCCCGAACTGCCAAGCTTTGTAGGCATGTGTGAGGAGCTTGAAAGTGTTTCTCTTGTTGACTGGGAGCCAGTGGAGTTGCCAAAGTTGTTTTGTGATGTAGCTGTGGTGATGGATGTTGAGGACCAGTCTGGCTGCAGTGATTTGAACATTCTGTAGTTTCCTAAGCAGTTTCTGGGTGACGCAGACATAGAGGGCATTGCCATAGTCGAGTCTGCTGGTAATGAGTGCATGGGTGACTGTCTTTCTGGATTCTGTGGGGATCCATCTGAATGACTTTCGAAGCAGTCGGAGTGTGTGGAAGCAGGATGAGGATACAGAGTTAATCTGGCAGTTCATTGTGAGCGAAGAGTCCAGTATGATGCAGATGTTACGTGCACTGTCTGTGAGGGCAGGGGATTCCCAGTGAGGTGGGCCACCAGAAAAGGGGGAGGGTACCAGGAGGAATACTTCAGTCTTGCCGGAGTTGAGTTTGAGCTTGAGGCAGCTATTTTTCATCCAGGTAGCAACGGCCTTCATCCTGCTGTGAAAGTTGATTCTGGCAGCTGTGGGTTCATTGGTGAGGGAGAGGATTAGCTGAGTGTCATCAGCATGGGAGATGATGTTGAGTCTGTGGTTTCTGACGATGGCCGCTAGGGGGGCCACCTAGACGTTGACGAGGGTGGAGCTCAGAGAGGAGCCCGGGGACACTCGCAGTTGATTTCAAAAGCTACTTTTTAGATTTTAATTTCTATCTAAAAAAATCAGATGACCACGGCACTACCCCATTGATCGACACAATGAATAACTTTGAGTTAATACAGAAGGTTGTCCAACCTACACATGAAGCAGGTCACACACTAGACTGCATTTTCACTTATAACTTGTGTTTACATTACCGGTTCTGTGGGCAGAACACAATGCAGTTATGTTTGAGATCAACATTCCTCACTCACAACTAAGATCCAACAAGATTCCCTCGGCCTCTATTGGATGGTCCTGGAATGAAATAGTTCCCTCATTACTCCATGAAACCCTCCCAAACACTAAACCTTCCACCGTCTTAGATATTAATCAAATAGTACAAGATTATTCTTTGTGGATCAATGATGCAGTGGACTCATTAGCGCCTCTGAAAACTTCCTCCAACCAGAGGAAAACTCCATCTGAACCCTGGTTTACTGAAAAACATAAGGCACAACAGCAGCTGTGTATAAGAAAGGAAAGGCAATGGCGATCCAATTATGATCCCCAGGATAAAAATAGGTATGCCCAATCCATATCTGCGTATAAAAAATTAATCATGGAAAAAAAAGCAACTATTTCTCCTAAAAAATCTTACAATCCAAAAATGTGAGCAAAGAACTCTTTTGTACAATGAAAAATATAGCCAAGCTATCAGACCCTACTAACAACTATTGTAGCCCAGACTTGTGTAATTCACTAGCAAAATTCTTTCAAGGTAAAGTCGAAGAAATTTATAATTCTTTTACATCCACTATTTCTGCAAATGAATCTGTCAATAAATCCACTGACATTTCACGTATACTAAAACCCTAGAATCCCTCTTTCTGCTAGATACGGAACAAGTGTCAAGGCTTATAAATGTAATCAATCAAATCTGGCTCACCAGCTCTCCCTTGCCCCCCACGGATAATCCATTTTGCCCCCACCATTATAAGTGACCAACTCACTAAAATGCTCAACAGAATTATAATGACAAGACTTTTTCCTGCTGACAGGAAAATGGTCTCCATGTCTTTGTTGATAAAAAAGAATCTAGGCTAGATCCAGCGGAGCCAAGCAGCTATAGACCCTTTGCTAGGTTAGCTTTCCCTTCTAAAGTACTAGATAGAGCATTAATCTTGGAATTAACATTTTTGATAAATAACAATATTCTACTAGATCCAACTCAGTTTGGATTCCAAACTGCTCACAGCACGGAGACTGCTTTAGTTGCAGCTGCTGAGGCGCTACCATGGATTCTGGATTAAGGAGGGAAGGCTGCCCTAATTGTATTGGGCTTATCGGTAGCTTTCGATACAGTCAACCACGACATCCTTATCAACCGACTCTCTGATTTTGGAATAAAAGATGTAGCACTAAAAACCCTGAAATCCTTCCTGTCAGAGTCCAACTCATCTTCTGATCTTCTGATCAATGTAGGTTGCCATGCATTGTACCGCAGGATTTGTTCTTGAGCCCTACCCATTTTAATCTCTACGTGACACGTCTGGCAAAGCTAATAAAATCTTATGGTTTCTCGGTCATATCATATGCCGATGACACCCAGCTAATTGTCTCAAAATCCAGCAACCCAAATGAAACAGCAGAACATTGGAACAGTTGCATGGCCTAGTTTACTAAATGGATGACACCCAATTGCTTGTGGCTTAACTCCTAGGAGACAGAGGTTCTTCTCTTGGGGAACGATATCTCATTTTGGACACCTAACTGGTGGCCAAATGGTATGGGCTCTCCTCCTTTACCTGTAAAGAAAGTAAGGAACTTAGGGATCATCTTCAATGACAGATTGACGTTCAAGGACCACATTAACACCTCAACATCATCAGCATTTTTCATCCCAAATATTATTAGGAAGATTTGTCCTTTCATTCCCTTTCAAAAGACAGTTATCACGGCATTAGCTCTGTCCAGATTGGATTATGGGAATGCCTTATTACATAACATTAAAAAAAAACTGTTAATAAAACTACAGATGCTTCAAAATGCAGCAGCATGGCTGCTTTTAGACATTCTCAGACACAAATTGGTCTCTCAAGAATTGATTAAGTTACACTAGCTTCCAACTTGCAACAGGATTAAGGACCAGATGTACAACCCTTTCTTTTAGCGCCTCCCAATTTGCGACACATTGCGAGTCACAAATTGCGAGGCGCTAAATAAAATGTACAACAGTGTGTACACTGTTTTGTGATTCCGAATGGGGTCGCAAATTGCGAGGCTCATTAATATTAATTAGCCTCTCACAATTTGCGAGCCCATTGTGAATGCCAGCCCTCCCAGGCATGGTAGCCTGCTGGGCTTTTAATAAAGCAGCTTTTTTTTTAATGCAACCCATTTTCCTAAAAGGAAAACGGGATGTATTTAAAAAAATAAAAACATTTTAATTTCATTTTTTAAGGGCAGGCAGTGGTCCCTGGAACCACTGCCTGCCCTTAAAAAAATATTACGAATGCATCTGCAAAGGGGAAGGGGTCCCCTAGGGACCCCTTCCCCTTTGCAAATGCATTACCACCTACTTGAAGTAGGTGGTAATTGCGAGTGTTTTGCAAAACATGAGTACATCGTTTTGAGACTCGCTATTTGGAAGGGAACGCCCCTTGTTTTTTGCAACTCACAAAAAATATTTAGCGAGTTGCAAAAAACATTGCGACTCGCTAAATAGGCTATATACCTGGCCCAATATATTTTTGCATGCACAAACGGGTTCGCAAAACCGTTTGCGCATGCAAAAACGGGCCGAACATCTGGCCCTACGTTCCTATCCTCTGCATAGCTTTTAAAGCATTGCATAAAATTGGTCCTGATTTCCTGAGAAAGTATTTCACTTGGTACCTTACATCTAGACATTTGAGATCATCCAATGTAAAACTCCTTACTGTCCCCATGATAAAAAGAGTTCAGTGGGGTGGACAAAGTTTCATTGCAGAAACAGCTAGACTTTGGAACTTTCCTCCTTTTGACCTTAGAGACTGCCCAAATTATCATTTATATTAGACAAAGTATCACATTTGAGCCGGAAATAGCGCCAAAACACCCCGGGGGAGTGGTGGGGCCAGGCCTGCTCGATTTGCCAGCAGCAGCAGTCGCCTAACTTGCGGATGGTGGCGTAGCCAAGGGGTGCAGCCCTGGAAAGTTTTTTTGAGGTGGAGGTGGCAGCACTGTTTTTTTGTGCAGAGCCACCTCCCCTCCATGCTTGCAGTAGGTGGCAGGCCTGGCAGTGGGTACCACGTGTGTAAGCATTGGCTACATTGGGGCAGTGTGCGGAAGTGTGTGCGGCACACAAGCCAAGTCCAGCACACCACCCAGCAGTTTGTGCACCTCTGGGTGGATATCTTAAATAGGGAACAGGAACTGTTCGACATGCTGGTCGTTCAGATTCCAGAGCCCAGTGAGTATTAATTATTTGTTGAGTTTGTGTTCTACAAAGTAAAATTTTCCAAATAGCATGCTGCTCGCACTCAGAGGTAAGTTACGTTTAGTTTTCGTTAGAATATTGTTATTATGTGATCCAGTTTCAGCTAGGCAGCTCAGAGGTAAGTTACGCTTAGTTTTCGTTAGAATATTATTATTATGTGATCCAGTTTCAGCTAGGCAGGTGCTTAGCACTACCTAATCACACTCACCAGCGCTAGCTTTGGCTGATTAATTAGGAAGCCATTGCAGACTCTTCTTTCCTACTGTCATCATAGTGAATTAGTGATATAAGTGAGTTAGCAATCTCTGTTACTTTCGTTATGTAGCTCGTACAGTCCCAAGCTATTTCACAGTGATGTGAAGTATGCATCTATGCATTGCAAAAAAGGGAGACTGAGTTGGTCCTTCAAGGGGCTTCCGAAATGAGAATAGAATCTAAGACCATTCACTGAATGCATTAGTTCCTAATGTAAGTTTTGTTAAGGAACTTTGGAATAGAGATTTTAGGATTAATATGGGCAACTCAACAACAGTTGATAGATTCAAATCTAGTACTATAAGCGATCTGTTTTAGGTAAGTACAATTTGACTGTGTTTGCCTGTCATAATACTTTTGTGGAGATTTACTCTACCACTGATCTATACTTTTTAATTTTCTTTATTTCTTACATCAGCAACCAAGGGCATGAAGAAGAGCAGCATGGAGGTGAGTCCGGGAGGAGCTAGTTAGAAGGCGTCAACCACAATCACCACTGTAGAGTGCTCCGCTAACCTCAGTAAGTTGTATTATTATCATTTCCCTAAAGTTGGGTTTTATGATTGTTGTGGGCATAGAGTAGAATCTTGGGGTATTGGAATGAGAGTTGCTGCCTGGAGCCTGGTGCTGCTGGTAAGAAATAAAGTTGGTCTGACTCCCTTACCTGCTGTCTTCCTTTCATTTGGTGTCGAGGACGGGATACAAACCCATGCATGCAAAGCAAAGCTCAAGACCTCTGACCCTCGGTCTAGGTCCACTCTCGCTCCGCTGTGCCATCTCTTGCCTCCAGACCCCGACCTCCTCCTTGGGAGGTTTGAGGCTGCTGCCCGCTCCTGCGCCTGCTGCCTGTTCCAACTGGGACCAGACTGCCTGCAACCACCGTAACCTTCTCAGCTGTTTTTTTCCTTAACCTTTTCCCTGTTGTGTCACTTTTATTGTGCCCATCTGTGTCTTGCTCTAATTCCACCACTGTTTTTATTTTCTTGTGCCTACCTGTTCCTTTCGCCTTTCATCGCTGCTGCCCCTGTGGCCCCTACCCCCGGAATTCCCCCAGGGAATACCCCCCCCGAATATCCCCCCTGGAATTCCCTCGCTCCCAGCCTCTCTTCCCTCCCACCTTCCCTACTTAAAGGCGGCTGCTGCGCGGTCACGCCGCTGGCACGCTGAAGACGCGCAAAAGGCAAGCCCGTCTGTGCCTGTCTGCGACCCAACAGCTGCCAGTGCCAGGAACCCTGGACCTCCCACTACCCATTGCTACGAGACCACCACCCACCTCGCACTCAACCCTGGCAGACTTAGAGAATGCCAACAGGTCTCACTGAACATGACTCACGGCCGGTTCTCCTGCCTCCACCGCCGCCAGACCCTCACTGCCATCCCGGCCTCCAACACCGCCGACGCCAGCAACGGTGACACCCTAAAATGCATCCTCCTCAATGTACGCTTCATACACAAACACGCCATGAAAATCTGGAACCTACTCGACTGTCTTTTGCCTGACATCACCTTCTTCACGGAGACCTGGACCAACGCATCCTCCGCCCCCGACATCAGCACCACCATCCCAGATGGATACAAGATCCAGAGGAAAGACCGCCCCAAGTACCCAGGAGGAGGCCTTGCCATCACCTACAAGAGCACCCTCCAGTTCACCACCTCCAGCGAAACCTTCCCCTACGCCGAACACTGGCACTTCCAGATCCAGACCACCCCCAAAGCCACACTCCGAGGAACCCTCGTCTACAGACCCCCAATCCCCGAACACCCTTCGCCACCACCATCACTGACTTCATCACACCCCACGCCATCGCCTCAACAAACTACATACGCATTGGAGACCTGAACTTCCACCTCGACAACCCCAGCGACCTCAACTCCACTATCCTTCGTGACAACCTCACCAGCATCGGACTTAAACAACTCGCCAACACACAGGCCCACAGAGCAGGAAACACCCTCGACCCCATCTTCGCGGCAGGAAACAGCATCTAATTCAGCCACACAATGCAGCTGCCATGGACCGACCACCACTGCCCCACGCTCACCACAAAGGAACTGGAGCAAGGTTACCGATTAGCAACTCAACTCCACCCTCACCCGAGACAACGACACCTGGGCACCTGACACAAACGACGCAGCCAGAGAACTCCACACCTGGACCTCCAACTTGCCCTGCTATGCAACCCCGAAAGACAACGCCTCAGGAAAGCTGTCTGGTTCACCACCGCTCTCCAAGAAGCCAGGCGCACCTGCAGATGCCTGAAGAAGAACTGGAGAAACACCAAGACAACTGAAAACCACACCACCTACAAGGATGCCATGACGGACTACCACAACCAGGTCAGAGCCACCAAGAGGAACTTCATCCACAACAAAATCCTGGTCAACTTCACCAACTCCAAGGAACTTTTCAGTGTCATTCAATAATTCACCAACCCACGCAGCAAAGCCACAGACATCACCCCTCCCAAGACCTCTGCGACAAGCTTTGGAACCTATTTCCACCTCAGGATCAAAAACCTCTACATCAACTTCATCAACCATCCACCAGGCGCCACAGACGACCCCCCAGAAACACCAACCAGCCCACCATATCCAACTGGACACCGATCACGGCCAGAGACACTGCCTCAACCATGAAAAGCATCCACTCGGGGGCCCCCACCAATCCCTGCCCCCCTCACATCTACCACAGAGCCATGGCCACTATGCACCCGAACTACAACGCACTATCAACACCACCTACAAAACAGGCACCTTCCCAGATGACTGGAAGCGCGCAGAAGTCAGACTCCTACTCAAGAAGCCCAGAGCTGACCCCACCGACCTCGAGAACTATCAGCCCACCTCGTTCCTCCCCTTCGCAGCCAAAGTTACAGAGAAAACAGTCAACAGGAAACTAACACGATTCATTGAGGAGAATGCCGTCCTCGACCGGTCCCAATCCGGATTCCGAAGCAACCACAGCACAGGAGACCACCCTACTCGCCACCACAGACAACATCTGCACCCTGCTGGACCAAGGCCACTCCACAGCCCTCATCCTACTCGACCTAGCAGCAGCCTTCGACACCGTCTTCCACCGCACACTAGTCGCCAGATTACATGACGCAGGCATACAAGGAACAGCCCTGGACTGGATCCGATCATTCCTCACCGGAAGAAGCCAAAGGATCAGACTCCCACCCTTTCTTTCCGACCCCACAAAAATCACCTGCGGAGTCCCACAGGGTTCATCCTTGAGCTCCACCCTCTTCAATATCTACATGGCCCCACTCCCAGCCATCGTCCGACAACACGGCCTCAACATTGTATCCTATGCCCACGACACCCAGCTCATCCTCTCCCTCACCAAAGACCCCACCACTGCCAAGCTCAACTTCCAGAAAGGAATGCAAGACGTCGCAGTCTGGATGACCAACAGCTGCCTGAAGCTCAATGCAGAGAAGACAGAAGTCCTCATCCTCGGTACCACCCCTTCTGCATGGGACAGCACCTGGTGGACGACCGCCCTCAGAAGCCCACCTTTCCCCTCAGACCACGGCAAGAACCTCCACATTGTACTCGACTCATCACTCACCATGAACCAACAGGTCAATGCCTTCACCTCCAGCTGCTTCAAAACCCTCCGTATCCTCCGCAAGACCTTCAAGTGGATCCCCCCTGAGTCAAGGAAGACAGTTACAGTTGCACTCATCTACGCCAGCATCAATAAGTTCCTACTCCGCAAACTACAGACAATACAGAACACCACTGCCAGACTCGTCCTCGGCATCCCCCGACACGAACACATCAGCCAACACCTACGAAGTCTGAACTGGCTCCGCATGGAGAAAAGAGTCACTTTAAAAAAGCCTCAATCATGCCTACAAATGCCTGCACGACGGACCCAAATACCTCAACGACAGAATCAACTTCCACGTACCCAAAAGAAACCTCAGATCTTCCAACCTTGTACTGGCTGAAACCCCACGCTTCCACAGAGCCAGAGCAGGTGGAAGATCCTTCTCTCACATTGCAGCCAAGACCTGGAACGAGATACCGACAGACATCAGATGCACCCCCTCCCTAAACACCTTCAGGAAGACCCTCAATACCTGGCTCTTCGGCTAAACAGATCTGCAGACACCCCTCTCCTCAGCGCCTTGAGACCCTCACGGGTGAGTAGCACGCTTCAATTCCCTGATTGATTGATTGAATGGATTAGCTCTTTTTCCTCGGCCCACCATGCTATTCTTGAATTTTGCCTTGCTTATTTTTTTATGCTGTTTCCTTTTTTACCCCAACGACCCTATCCATTTTTTGTATTATTCTTGTTATCCCTGCATTCTTCTTTTTGTCTCTCCATATTTCATGTTTTTTTGTAGCTAACTTTCTCCTATCTGTAGTAGTCTAAAGTTTTCTTCTGCTTTGTGAGTAATCTTTCCCTCTACCCTATACATCATGAGGTACTGTAAGATTAAGAACAGCTTTCATATAAGCTAGAATTATAAAAATTATTCACCACGCATGTTTGTTTAGAAGATTTTCTTCTTCTTGCTCATGCTCTAGCAGTTAAAATGAGAGTGGACATTGCCATGGACCCCCAATGTTGTATTTAATTCATTTATACAGTAAACAAGCAGTTTCCATCACAGAGCAGCTTGGCTGGAAAGTATGAGGTCCAATTGCATTTGCCAACCAACACCACATGTCCTTCATTGACCATTATTCCACCCCTTCACTGAACTTCAATGACTCAGAGCCATACTCCTAGGCTATATCTTGCCCCTCCAATATGACAAGTTTTTGTTTGGCTTCACTACCTGGCTTTTCTAACATTGTCAACCAACCAAAGGCCCAAAGTGATATTTTTAATTGAAGATACTGAAAACAAACTGTAGTGATGGATTGCGGTTGGATTTTTTTATTTTAAAAATATCAGGAAAGGGGTATCAGGCATCTCAAAAATGTGTAAAGTTTTTTCTAGCCGCACAGACCACCAGTGCCAGGGTAATTTCTGCTGCGGAGACGGTTGGAGGGGAAGACACCATGGCAGCAGGGATGGGCGGTGGTAAGTCATATTGCTTGCTTATTGGGTGGATGGGTGAAAGGATGGTTGAAAGGGTGGGTACTGAATGGATGGATATATAGATGGATATATGGATTAGAAATTTTGGTAAAAGACTGGCTGAGAGAAAGTTAAATCATGGTGGCTATCAATGGGTGAATATAGAAGAATGAAAGGATGAATGAGTAATTGCTTAGATGAAGAACAGGCATTGGCAAAGCCAATAGATCTCACCTTTTGGACCTTATAAATGTTTAGTTAACCAGCACAATATCCTTGGTGCAACAACATCAAGTTTTGCATGGCTAAACACTTATAAGGTCCCATAGACGAGACCTATTGGCTATGCCAATGCTTGTTTTTGTTAAGCTTCATGTGCACACATACACAGTGACCCTCTTGAGATGCTTTTGCTTCAGCCTTATTGCATTCATCACAGCTTAAGGGGGGGAAAGCACTGGTAAAGCCAATAGTTCTGCTCCGCATTTCAAAGACAAGATCTACTGTTTACCAATGCTCTTTAAGGATGCTGTTCAGCAGCAACAAATATAAACAGCTGGTTATTGCCAAGATAGGGAAGGTTATTTCAGCATAATTTTGTACTGGAACATCACAGTTTAATGAGATCGATATGGACTTGGAGGTAAGTCTTACCTGAATGACAGATAAGGGCAATCAATTCTTGTATAATCATACTCCCAAGCAGAGGAAGCTAGTCTTGAGGCTCCCTGTCACCAACAAGTGTCAAGTGTTTAGGAGAGGTATCCCTAGGAAGCCTTTTAAAATGTGGATATAAAATTGCATTTTAGAGAACGTTTTCCGCATATACTAACCTGCTAAAACCCCTAATTGTGAGTGCACATTCAATAATCTTAAGATGCCTTATGCGTATTCCTTTGTATCATGTTACATGGCAGACTTTTGAGCAGAAGAGCCATTGTATTTTCCTTTATTGAACACTATAAATAACACTCCCCAACATGAACTTTGTGTAGATTACTTTCATATGCAATGTAGGCGTTTTCGGGGGTTGGAGGTCGTATCTAAGTTACATATGGAGACATTTTTATTTCTCCAAAGAATTAGTTATACGTTCTAGTAATTAAAAAATAACTACATATAAAAAATACGAAGAAGGGAATTTACTACTGTATACCATTCTGCGCAGTACTGGGCAGAAGTGTTGCAAAGCCAGAGCACCTTTGCTTTATCACACATTACAACAAGAAGCTCAGAAAACATGTTAATAAAGCTGTATGCAAACACTGCGGGATGGTTTTCAGAGGCAGTAACTACACCAGGCTGCATCTGCCCAGGAACTACCTCGAGATTAGCCGAGGGGAGCCTAATAATGGGCACGGTGTCACAACGCCCTACAGCAGTAGGATTTGAGTTTAAGGGTGAGATCAGGTGGGAGGAAAACAGCCCATCTCAAATGCTGGATTTGCACAGTTTACAAGATGGCTCCATACCAACAAAAGATACGCTTCAGCAGTGACTGGCAGGCGCCCTTGTACATTTTTAATAACCACTTGCATGTAAAGCCAGGCACTAAAGACTTCCTTTGTGGGTATCCTAGGAGACAAGGTACATCCACTTCACGGAAGCCGGGAGAGATTATGCATGGTTAAAGGCGTTTGTCCTAGACAAAGAGATGCCGAAGGGAACCCTGGAGAATTACAGGTAAGTGTGGCGTCACCTGCGGCTCCTTAAGTTACCTGTCCACAATCACAATTGTGTAGCCTCGTATTAGTCCTTTCTTCTGAACAGTGCTCCTCTCTCTCTGTATTACAAAGCCTTGCAGCCTCAAACTGTGGACAGGTGTGTCATTTCCAAGAATCCCTCGCATGCGCATGCAAAGGGCATCATCTGATCCACAAAGATGAGCCCACCTCCCCTTCTGCACTGAATAGACTGCTTCAGTTTGAAGCCACTAACTGGTGGAGTGCCCAGGAGCTGTGTGTAGTGTAACCTGTATGTCATGGGGTAATGGTGGGATTCGCATGCGCACTGTGAGCCGTCACAGTAATGCAGTAATTGAAATTTTGCATATTTTATTATGGAACACTATTTTGCCACTCGATATTGCGATGAAAACACAAAATGCTGGCATAGAATGTTACTAAAAAAATGTGAGTATGTGTCATGCTCTCTCTCTTCGGCTTCCAACTCAAGGCAGCTGCAGACAGATAAGCAACAAAAATCCTAAACCATGAGCATGCGAATGGCTTCTTTGCTTTTAACACTTTATCAGATGGGACCCTAGGTATAAACCACTGTATTTGTTTGCCACAGACTCCGACTAAGGAATAATTTTGGTGATAAGTTTGAAGTGAAAAGGTTTTTGGTGTTCCATCCTGACTTCGTGAGATATATCAACAAGTGCAGCCCGCAGCCGCGAAAGTGAAACAGTAATCCGGGTTAACAAGTGGGAGAGGTGGGGTGAGTGCGATTCCCTTTTGGGAGCGAGCGCGATATTTGCTAAAATATGGCGCCGCTGCTCGCTCCCGCAAGGGAATGGCCAAACGTGCACACATTGCCATTGAAAGCAATGCAATGCGTGCACGTTTTTGCCAGCAAAGCTGTGCCGATAACAAAAGGTATCTTTCCAATGCAGCGCATGCAGGCTGCGTAGGCGAGACCTAAAAAGGGAGTTCTTCTAGAGAAAGACATGCTCCTCTAGTCCCCTTAATTGAAATTCAAATTCTGGGGCATTTTCATTTTTGGTCTACTCTCTTGACTCGCTGTATTTGTTAAGAGAGGTGAATATATATCCCACCCATTATGATTCATCACCTCCCCCCCTGCCCATTGCATTTCTACACCATGACCAAATGGCAGCATTGTGACTGCAGTATTGACTGTGTGGAGTCAAGGTAGAATTTGAAAGGCATTTGGAGAAAAAGAGCAGGGCCATTGGAACTAAAGTAAGATAATTGTCCATTACAGCTGCCCCAGCTGCAAACTGCAGGGAAAATCAAAGTGCCCGGCATGCTGGCTAGCATTCCTCCATTAATGTAGCACAACTTGTACTCCCTAGTGCATAGTACCATACTCATTAATGAGAGGTAATTTATTGTTATTTTTCCACACAAGGTGTCTGCTTAGTTTTTAACTAGGAAAGCCTTTAAAAGAAATAAATAAAATCACTCTGTTTTTTTAAATCTGGTCTTATTCTGCCTTAATTCTTTTCCGCTAGACAGTCAGTGCTTTTTTATGTGAGGCATATGTGGGTAAGAAATGGCCCTGTGGCTCTCCTAATCACATCAAATTCCAATGGTCCTAAGGGAACAGCAATGTACTGCCACTGTGCCACTACTTAATTTTATACAAGTGTTTGCACAAAGCATTTTTCACATATTTTCTTTTTTCTTTTTTTTAAATAGCTACTCCTGCTGGTCCACCAGCACCACCCACCCGAAAGGAGATAGTGGCCCGGCTGCAGCAGCAGAGGCTGGAGACCATCCAGGCAGAATACTGCTGGCTGGTGGCCCAGGAGGTGGAGGAGGTAGAAGTCTCTGCCAAGAACTTCAGTTCATATGGACAACTGCAGCCTCCAACCTCTGGGCCAATACATTGCCGCCACTCACTGTCAGGGGTCTGAACTGCCACTGCTACCCCCCTCCTCAGACCAAAACTTCCAGCACCACCTCCTGCAGCAGATGGACCAATTTGAAAGCAGGGTGGCCCGGATGGAGCAGAGCCTTGATCGCCTCTGGACTCACATATAGGATACCCTCTTTTAGCCCTTTTTAAATTTTTTGTTTTGGTGGGAGCGATTTAAGTTGTGGGTGGAGAGCATGAGAATTGGGAAGGGATTTGGGACAGGTAGTATGGACTGTGACAGTTTTCTTTGGACATTGATTAGGGATGGGGCAGTTTGTTTGGGGAGAGGGGTGAGCCTGTCGTGGGTGGGTTTCTTGTTGTTAAAAAGTAAACTAAACATTTTTTTATTATACTTTATGGTTGAAGTAGTATTTTTGGATTTTGCTTTTACTTTGCACTGCTGGATTTTTGTGCAACCTGTTTTTGTTAATCCACTTATCAAAGTGCATCCCTATTACTTATAGTTAGGTATTTACCCCTTTCCTACTACCCTCTGTACGTATGGTGACCATTAGTGGGGTATATTGCCATGACCTATATTGCCTACAACAACTTAGATAAACAAATATTTATCTGCAGTAGAAGTTAGTTACTTACTGACTAAACAAGTTCACTTTACTCCGTAGTTCTCTTACACGAATAGATGAAGCGATGGCTGCTACCTCTTCTAAAACCTTAGTTACTTCAGGGTTTCCCAGGGTGCCGTTCTTAATGGAGGTGGTAGTAGTAGCACGCTAATGTGCGTACAGGTAAGGAATCACAAGGGAAGTCCTACTCCCACCTAGGTGAGCTCCAACTGTAGGATTCATCAAAAGGATTATCGATCACAGGCAACTAAATTGCAAGAAAACCACAGAGTTAGCGGGTTATATTTATATCATAGCTTTACAAAGATTGAAACCAAACTACTACCACCATGATATAATAAAGAATACCTGATTATATAACCAAAATAGGAACAATAACTTCTTCTGAGAAATAGGGAGCTAGTATTTAATTAAAACTAAAGCTATGAAATCCTTGAGTTTACCCTGCTGCGCGTTCCTCATTGTTACTTGGATGAAAGTAGCATGAATTAGTACGATTGTAAAACAAAATTGTTTTAGATGAAGTAGCGTGAATTAGCACAATTGTAAAAAACAAAATTGTTTTAGATGTAAGTAGCGTGACATAGCACGATTTTTAAAACAAAATAGTTATAACTTCATGACTGTTTTTTAAGTTGAGAAATTAATAAAAGCCTTGTATTCTGCACTTGCATTTTGTCTGGCCAAGGTGAGCTGGTGTACTCCGCCTGTTAGAGCGGGTCACCAAGCACATGCCATCTTGGTCAGCGTCTGAGCTGTTTCTTATCTATGACGCTCCTCCCTATTTAAGGAGAGGAAATGCAAGTGCGAGGTCAGTAAGATTACCCTTCTGCCCGTTCCTCATTGTTACTTGGATGAAAGTATCGTGAATCAGCACGATTGTAAAACGAAATTGTTTTAGATGAAAGTAGCATGAATTAGCACAATTGTAAAAAATGAAATTGTTTTAGATGAAAGTAGCGTAAAATAGTACAATATTAAAAACTAAGGGGCATATTACTAAGCAACAGGGAAAATTAACGCTAAGGGCGCTTAGCGTTAATTTTTGTAACGCCCGCTATCGCTGGATATTATCACCTGGTTATCGCGTTATTAACAACGCTAACCGCCTAGGTGATAAAAAATCCAGCAATAGTGGCATTTTGGGAGGTTATAGCTGGTAATGCAGCGATAAAACTACAAGGATAGGGCTATCCTTGTTGATAGCCCATGGTGGACTTAGCCATGTAATCCACCTCCCATTGGATTACATGGCTAAGTCTGAAAATTAGCAGACGTAAAAAAGCAGCGTTAACCGTGGTTAGCGCTGCTTTTTTTGTCTCTAACAGGGTTAGCGTGAAGCTTGATAATAGGAGAAATGTCGCTTAGCGACATTTCTCCTATTATTGTGCTCTGGAACGCCCACTTTGCATCTCATTAGAGATGCAAAGGGAAGCTTAGTGAAAAAGGGTGCTAACATGCGATTTTGCAGGTTAGCACCCTGTTGTTGATAGGGCGATATTTTTATCTCCGCGTCTTTGGCTTTTAAAGCCATAAAAGCAGAGATAAAGCCCTTGTTAATATGCCCCTAAATTGTTTTAACTTCATGACTGTTTTTTAAGGTAGGAAATTAATTAGAGCCTCGTATTCTACACTTGCACTTTGTCTGGCCAAAGTGAATTAGTGTATTCCACCTGTTAGAGCGGGTCACGAGCACACGCCATCTTGGTCGGCGTCCTAGCTGTTTGTTGTCTATAACACTCCTCCCTATTTAAGGAGAGGAAATGCAAGCGTGCAGCGCCAGCCATGCTCCGGTCAGGAATACTGCTACTGGGAATGTCTGCCTGCGTTAATCAAAGGAGCAACTAGTTTCCATAGGTGAGCATGATGGCCTGGGTGTTAAAGGATAGAAACTAAGAGAAGAAAGGACTTCCCCGGTGAACCTTACATCTGCTATACTTAAATGTGGCCTGATTAACGATATATCTTTGATAAGGCATCATCAGGAGATTTTCTTTTATTGGAATGTCACAATCTGGATGCATTGTTTTTAACTGAAACTTGAACACGATCTGATTCTGAGGTTGAACTGGGGCTAGCTTGCCCCCCAGGGTATAAAGTCTTTAATATACCATGATTAATGGGGAGAGGAGGAGGGCTGGGAGTGATTTACAAAGATCAATGGAACTTTGCCCCTATAAATGTTGATGAAGTGGAAGGTATGGAACTATTAGGGTTCTCCCTGAGGGATGCTAAAGGACAACTGTTTTCAGGCATAGTTTGTTATAGACCCCCTGGGGGACTGAGCCACCAGTACCTAGAGATGATTGACATTTTTTGCAATATGTCACTCACCCACTCTAAAATGATTATAATGGGAGACTTCAATTTCTGGGAAAATGGGAGCATAGACTCTGCCTTAAAAGAACTACTGCAAGCATGTGAGAACCTAAACATGCAACAACTAGATTCCGATCCTGGAGAAACCGGGTACGAACCGTCGGTCGGAGCGTTTTCTCCGTCCGACTCGTGCCCGGGAAATAAACATTACAAACATGCAAGTACGATTCCCACGGAAACACCATTTCCGTACGAATCGTAAAATACACCGACCGACGAAAAAATACATGCCAATGTGATCCGAGACAGCGCAGACGTGACGTCGGGACGCATTCAGGCTGCGTTTCACGAACCAGGAAGTACGATCTGCACCGACGTCACCCCGCACGGATAAAATTCTCCGCCTTCCAAAAACTGCCGGGAAATCAGGACGACGCGCACAAGGAGCCCCTGTACGCGACGGACAGCCATGGACCCGAACCTACGTGTCATCCCAGCACTCATAGCAGTCCACCTGCTCTACAGGAACTGACGCAGACGCCGCAGAAGGTCAGAACAACACCCAGGGGCAAAGGGGGGGGGGCAGGGGCAGGACACATAACCCCCACCCAAGTCACAAATCACACATGCCCTGGACCTACCTGACCTGCAGGACCTGGTCACCTCGAGGGGGTGGGGGCGTGTCCAGCAACGCAAGCGTCCGCCACAACGGAAGTGGATGTTGACGCGAACCGGCAACACAACAATACCGGTACGTACCGTACCCACGCCTTAAGAGCGTGGGTACGGGTCGTACCACGCCCACCCCTACGTCACCCCAACAATGGCGGTACGGCCCATACCCACGTTCTAAAGGCCTGGGTACGGGCCGTACCAGCATTGTTCGGGTGATGTAGGGGTACGCGTGGTACGACCCGTACCAACGCTCTGAAGGCCTGGGTACGGTGCAGACCCCCAATGGGGTGCCTACATCACCCCAACAATGCTGGTACGGCCCGTACCCAGGCCTTTAGAACGTGGGTACGGGCCGTACCGCCGTTGTTGGGGTGACGTAGGGGTGGGCGTGGTACGACCCGTACACACGCTCCTAAGGCGTGGGTACGGTACGTACCCAGGCCTGCAGATCGTGGGTACGGGAATGTACGGAGCGTACCCCCACCCGTGTATGAATGGAGCGTACCCACACCCCACCAGTGTATGTATGGAGCGTACCCACACCCGTGTATGAATGGAGCGCACCCACACCCGTGTATGAATGGAGCGTACCCACACCCCACCAGTGTATGTACAGAGCGTACCCACACCTGTGTATGAATGGAGCGTACCCACACCCCACCAGTGTATGTACGGAGCGTACCCCCACCCGTGTATGAATGGAGCGTACCCACACCCATGTATGTCCCGAGCGTACATGCCCAGACACAGGAGGGGTGGGTGCAGAGTCCTCCCAGCAGTGCCCAGACATAGGAGGGGTGGGTGCAGAGTCCTCCCAGCAGTGCCCAGACACAGGAGGGGTGGGTGCAGAGTCCTCCCAGCAGTGCCCAGATATAGGAGCGGTGGGTGCAGAGTCCTCCCAGCAGTGCCCAGACACAGGAGGGGTGGGTGCAGAGTCCTCCCAGCAGTGCCCAGACATAGGAGGGGTGGGTGCCTATCACTCCCAGCAGTGCCCAGACACAGGAGGGGTGGGTGCAGAGTCCTTCCAGCAGTGCCCAGAGATAGGATGGGTGGGTGCCCATCACTCCCAGCAGTGCCCAGAAACAGGAGGGGTGGGTGCCCATCTCTCCCAGCAGTGCCCAGACACAGGAGGGGTGGGTGCCTATCACTCCCAGCAGTGCCCAGACACAGGAGGGGTGGGTGCAGAGTCCTCCCAGCAGTGCCCAGACACAGGAGGGGTGGGTGCAGAGTCCTCCCAGCAGTGCCCAGACACAGGAGGGGTGTGTGCAGAGTCCTCCAGCAGTGCACAGACACAGGAGGGGTGGGTGCAGAGTCCTCCCAGCAGTGCCCAGACATAGGAGGGTGGGTGCATAGTCCTCCCAGAAGTGCCCAGACACAGGAGGGGTGGGTGCAGAGTCCTCCCAGCAGTGCCCAGACATAGGAGAGGTGGGTGCCTATCACTCCCAGCAGTGCCCAGACATAGGAGGGGGTGTGTGCCCATCACTCCCAGCAGTGCCCAGACATAGGAGGGGTGGGTGCCAATCACTCCCAGCAGTGCCCAGACACAGGAGGGGTGGGTGCAGAGTCCTCCCAGCAGTGCCCAGACATAGGAGGGGTGGGTGCAGAGTCCTCCCAGCAGTGCCCAGACACAGGAGGGGTGTGTGCAGAGTCCTCCCAGCAGTGCCCAGACACAGGAGGGGTGGATGCAGAGTCCTCCCAGCAGTGCCCAGACACAGGAGGGGTGGGTGCCTATCACTCCCAGCAGTGCCCAGACTCAGGAGGGGTGGGTGCAGAGTCCTCCCAGCAGTGCCCAGACATAGGAGGGGTGGGTGCAGAGTCCTCCCAGCAGTGCCCAGACACAGGAGGGGTGGGTGCACAGTCCTCCCAGCAGTGCCCAGACACAGGAGGGGTGGGTGCAGAGTTCTCCCAGCAGTGCCCAGACACAGGAGGGGTGTGTGCAGAGTCCGCCCAGCAGTGCCCAGACACAGGAGGGGTGGGTGCCGAGTCCTCCCAGCAGTGCCCAGACACAGGAGGGGTGGGTGCAGAGTCCTCCCAGCAGTGCCCAGACACAGGAGGGGTGGGTGCAGAGTCCTCCCAGCAGTGCCCAGACACAGGAGGGGTGTGTGCAGAGTCCTCCCAGCAGTGCCCAGACACAGGAGGGGTGGGTGCAGAGTCCTCCCAGCAGTGCCCAGACACAGGAGGGGTGGGTGCCTATCACTCCCAGCAGTGCCCAGACTCAGGAGGGGTGGGTGCAGAGTCCTCCCAGCAGTGCCCAGACATAGGAGGGGTGGGTGCAGAGTCCTCCCAGCAGTGCCCAGACACAGGAGGGGTGGGTGCACAGTCCTCCCAGCAGTGCCCAGACACAGGAGGGGTGGGTGCAGAGTCCTCCCAGCAGTGCCCAGACACAGGAGGGGTGTGTGCAGAGTCCGCCCAGCAGTGCCCAGACACAGGAGGGGTGGGTGCCGAGTCCTCCCAGCAGTGCCCAGACACAGGAGGAGTGGGTGCAGAGTCCTCCCAGCAGTGCCCAGACACAGGAGGGGTGGGTGCAGAGTCCTCCCAGCAGTGCCCAGACACAGGAGGGGTGGGTGCAGAGTCCTCCCAGCAGTGCCCAGACACAGGAGGGGTGTGTGCAGAGTCCTCCAGCAGTGCACAGACACAGGAGGGGTGGGTGCAGAGTCCTCCCAGCAGTGCCCAGACACAGGAGGGGTGGGTGCAGAGTCCTCCCAGCAGTGCCCAGACACAGGAGGGGTTGGTGCAGAGTCCTCCCAGCAGTGCCCAGACACAGGAGGGGTGGGTGCAGAGTCCTCCCAGCAGTGCTCAGACATAGGAGGGGTGTGATGTGATGTGATGTGAAAGAAATTTATAAAGCGCAACGTTCACCATACAGTTTCTTGGCGCTGAGATAAGCAACTACCTTGGAAGGAAGGGGGAGGAGAGGGAGGGGAAAGAAGGGGAGAAGAGAAAAAAGCAAGGAAGAGGAAGAGGGGGAAGATTAGTAGTAAGCAGAGCGAAACAGGTGAGTCTTGAGAAGAGATCTGAAATGATTGTAGGGTGAGGCCAATCTTATGTCCAGGGGGAGGGTATTCCAGAGAGAAGGGGCAAGGAACGAGAATCTGAGACCGCCCCATTTCTTGCGCTTGACTTTAGGAACTTTAAGAAGAGCCAGGTGGGCAGAGCGCAGATTGCGAGAAGGAACATACGGGTGAATGAGGGAAGAAATAAACAAGGGACTGAGACCGGCCAGAGATTTAAAGATGAGGCACCCCAGCTTAAATTTGCAGCGTTCCGACACAGGGAGCCAGTGCAAAGATTTTAACAAAGGGCGGGTATGATGGTGCCTAGGTTGATGAAAAATGAGGCGGGCTGCCTGATTCTGGACAAGTTGCAAGCGTTTGAGCTGATAGTCGGGGATGCCTGCATATAGGGAGTTGGCATAGTCAATTCTAGAAATGACTAAAGCTAAGAGGGCCAAGGTGAGGGCTTCAGTAGTAAGAAAACGAGCAATTTTACGAATTTTACGCAACTGAAAGAAGCAGGCAGAGACAGTGGCGTTAATCTGTGGTTTCATTGAAAGATCTTTACTAATGATAACTCCCAGACTTTTAGCCGAGGCAGACGGGCAAGGAGGCAGACCCAAACTGGTGGGCCAGAAGTTGGAGTTCCAGGGATTGGATGTGCCTCCGACAAGAACCAGTTCGGTCTTGTCGGGATTCAATTTCAAGTGGTTTGCCCCCATCCAATTACTGATGTGACAGAGGGTAGCTTGAAAGTCGGCAACTGACTGTTCCGAGGAGTCGATGTTTAAAACTAATTGAATGTCATCCGCATAGTTGAATGCGGAGACATTTTTATCTCGGAAAGAGCTAATCAGGGGGGCGAGGTATAGGTTGAAGAGGAGAGGGGACAAGGAGGATCCCTGAGGCACACCACAGTTCAGGTCAACCTTATCCGCGGAAAACTGAGACAGACGAACCGCTTGTTGGCGGCAAGTGAGAAACGAACGAACCCAGTCAAGGGCGGTACCCTCGATCCCAGCCTGCCTGAGTGCCTATCACTCAGGCAGTGATATAATAATAATCAGACACCTGTATACATATGTCACATGAGTCAAATCTACATAGGTCACAGTGCATAGCCTGAAAAGCAACATGAGTAACATCTACAACACAAGGTACATATGTAGGCCCTGCAACACACAGCTGGTTGCCACTGAGAAACAATGGAGAGCATGACCCAACAGCAAATTACTTGATATCAAATAGGACAGAGGAACCAGGCTCTGGGGACAATCGTGCACAGCATCTGTACCACACAGCGTTGACAAAAAAGGGATGAGCAGGAACCATGTCTATTAACTTTTTGCACATGCTGCAAAGCTAATACATTAAAACATGCACAACATGACTGGGTCACTGCACCTTGAGTGTATGTCCAGACAAACATCACACACAGGCCAGACCTAGCAGGGAGACTTCAGATTTGGACATGTAGGCCTTTCCCGCACAAAGCACCCCCCACCTGAGACAATGTGATTGAGACAGAGGAAGTACTTACACCTCTTACTCTGGGATAAAAACACATGGCCTGCACTAAATCCTGATTGTACACAAACTACCCCTGGTGCGCCTGTCCACATATATCATTGACAATCAACCATCATCAGATTGTCGTTCGAAGACACACAGGCACTGCCCACTGTGAGCATGCCCAAGCAAAATTGGGTCACACTGTACAGTGGACACATGTAGCACAGTTTACGTCAATACAGATGAGGCCAGGGTACAGTGCCACAGAGCCCAACCAATGCCGAAGACACAGAGAATGTCCACATAGTTGGATGACACACATGATACCTAGGAAAAGGTGCCCCAGGGCACGGTAGTGGCCACACACCTCCATGGTCCTGGATGGATATGACTGCAACGGAACCAACCGTCCCTGCACTATGCATTAATCCCACTCATGGACATCATGTCAGAGGGCACAACATTGGACATGCATGCTGGAAGGCAGTACACTTTAAAGACACACTCCTATGTTGGGACTCAGCATCAGTGCCAACTGACATGGACCCCACAATGACTGAACTGGCTAGGGCACAGCCAAGGTCCCAAAACCTGTTACACTCCACCCCCACACATGATGCTGCAAGCATTGGGCACTTGGATTAACTGCCAGCCTAGATTACCTTGTGCAAGAGTGACTACACACAGACCAGGGAACACATGGCAAGGAGGGGAAGGGAGGAAGAACAGCACCGGTTTACTTTGGGGAACTGGTTATGCACTGCACATGTAAACCCTGGCAGTGTATCCATACAACTGCGCACTTCCAAAAGCTGGTGACACACAACAAACACACATGTACCTACCCCCTTCCTACTGCTGCTTCTCCTGTAAGCGCCTTTCCAAGTCGGGGAAGACCGCCGCCAGCACACGCTTCTGGATGTGGGTCAGACGCCGGCACCCACGGTTCTTCCGGCTCTCAGGTGAGTCCGCCAGCAGGACCCGTGCAATCCTCCTCGTCCAGCATCGGATATCCTGCCAGCGATTCCTCACCTGGGCTAGGCGCCGCTTCCGACCCTCTGTATTCCTCACGGCACTACCGGCTTGCTTCCATATCTCCCCCTTGGCATGGACGCCTACCTGTGAGGATGCAAAAGTGAGAATACTTTAATTCACCTGAGCAATGACACAGATACACACATATTAACAATTTGTCTTCTTTGAACAGGCCATGGTATGCAGGCAACTCATTGCACATTTGTCATAGGGACATAATGCACTGTGGAAGGCAAAATGCACTACGTGGCATTGAAAGTACACAGGTGGCATGAGGGGTGCCACACAATCAATGATCCTGGATCACACTGCAGCACAAGCTACACAAGGATTATGTACAGCACCTCAAAGCAGTCACATGCCCCAGCCCACTGACGCTACCTCAGCACAGTACACAGACACACACAGGCACAGGACAATCACCTGCCATTGCCAACTGCGGGTACAAACCTCACTCTGCCCATGTGCCACTAGACTGGGGGGTGTCACAGGTGTGGGGCTGGCTCAGCACGGCAGTCACACAGCACAGCTCCCTGCTCACATCACATGGGCAGGGTATATCCATCCCTCATGCAGCTGGTGTGCAACACTCCCCATATGCACTCACCCACATGACAGGGGACTTACACACACACTAATGTCCAGGGGACGAACACATCATTTGGACACTCACAGCACAGGTACACTAAACAAACACACATCTATGGGTACTGTCACCTGTCACACTGGAGGGACCACAGAATCACATCAGGACTGTAGCAACAACATTCCCAGGAGGAGTAGCCAGGCAGAATGAGGCATGCACCATGCATTGATTGTCACAGTAAGCACAATGCAAGTGAGGAGTGCACACAGGAACCACAGCATGCTCTGCATGGGAGACATGAGGCCTTCCCCACCCTGGGACCCACTCGAAACAACATTGCATGTCTGTCACACAGGGACACAATGCCAGAAGTCACAGTCACAAAAAAGGGGCACAGTCTAAGCTAGTGGAATCTGCACTCACCTGCTCCCCTGGTCGACCATACAGCATGGTGTACTGTGGGAGGATCACATCCACCAACGCCATATTCTCCTCCATGGTGAATGGCTGGGCCCTCTCCACAGACCTGGACATGGTGCCAGAGGAATCACGAGCTGCAGCAGTGTTGTGGAATGAAAGGATGTGCAGGCAAGTGCTCTCTCATGGGACCTGGATGCCTTATATCTGCCTTGCTGGCCTGTTTCATTTACATTTACACGCGTGTGTAGGGTCGGTACCTATCACTATGGCGTACGCATATGCCAGCACTCCCATAGTGATAGGGACCCTACACACGTGTGTACTTTCCGTATAACTATGGCGTACGCATACACCAGCCCTCCCATAGTGATAGGGACCCACAATACGCGTGTACGGTCCGTATCACTATGGCGTACGCATACGCCAGCACTCCCATAGTGATAGGGACCCTACACACACGTGTACGGTCCCTATCACTATGGTGTACGCATACGCCAGCACTCCCACAGTGATAAGGACCCTACACACGCCCTCAGAGCGTATGTACGGTGCGTTTCACACCTGACAGTGGTGACAGGCGGCACACAGAAAGGAATTGAGCTGTCATACTTGGCCAAGGCTGGACATCAAGGCATTGTCTGTACAGGACTACATGTGTCGGGCACAGGTGGGTCAGGCTGTGATGTGGCACTATACTCCTGAGGTGTGAAGCTAATAAAAGTATGATGAGCTGTGTACACATGTCATGTGTGATGGTGCCCTATGTGCCACACATCCCCTTCACTCCTTTGACATGTGTGCATGTAGTACAGACTTGTTGAGCCATGCGTCACTGGCATGGCACAGTCACCGACACCCGCAAATGTCCCCTGATGCCAGGTACACAGAATATTACCCCTGACATGTGAATGCCCGCGTTGCACGCTGTAACTATGTCATGTGTGTGTCATGTGTTCCCATAGGTTTGCTGTAGGTGTTTGGTCAAATGCATCTGCAGTTGCTGCAACCAACATATGTCTGTGTGTAGATGGGCATGGCACACTGTTACGCACACCAGCCCACATGTGTAATCTGACGGAAGGTGTGTATGTATGCATCGACACGGAGTTTCAAAACAAGGACATATCTGCATACTCTCAATGTATGTGTGATCAGTCTTGACATGTAATCCTTCATGGCAAGGTGTGTGGTCTGTCCTTTTTCTATGACATGTGACCTGTGCCTCTAGTGTTCCGCAACCTGTCTGTACAATAAACATCCTTCTTCTGCACATATGTGAATGTCTGTAACTCCTGTAATGCGTCTGCCTGTTCACTTACACTGGCCCACAGCTAGTTTTATGGCATGGCATATTGAGGTTGAGAATCAACGTTTGTAGCTGGCTCTTGGTAGGAGTGTCACCTGCCTGGCATACGTGTCCAGGGCATATTGCACAGACCTGACTCTGTATGTAGCATATGTGTATTGCCTGTTGAACATGTGCTCAGTACATTGACATTGGTGGTGTACTGTACTCACTCTTCGTTGTCCCTTCTAATTCACGGCAGGGCTCCTCCTCTCCCTCAACCAATTCCGGACTTGGCTGACCTGAGGGAACATGACTGTATACGCCGCTACCGCTTCCCCCAACATTTGATTGAGGACTTGACGACACGGCTGGCACCACACCTCCAACCGCTACACAGGTATCCTACTGCACTGACACCCAAGATGAAGGTGATGGCAGCCCTACATTTCTTTGCCACGGGTACCTTTCAACATACCATTGCCCATGTCGGTGGCATGTCCCAAACCATGTTCAGCCGTGTTCTGCATGATTTTTTAGAGGCCATGTTGGATCACCTGGATGAGTTCATAAAATTCCCAACTCCTGAGCAGTTGACAGGTGTCAAGCGTGAGTTCTATGCCCTGGGAGGGATGCCCCATGTCATTGGGTCCATAGATGGAACACATGTGGCTTTGGTACCACCACAGGCACAGGAGGTAGCGTATAGGAACCGCAAGCATTACCACTCCATTAGTGCCCTTGTGGTGTGTCTTGCCAACATGGTGATTTCACATGTCTGTGCCCGTTTTCCAGGATCAGCACACGATGCCTTCATCATGAGGCGTAGCAGGGTGCCTGAAATTATGCTGCAGCTGCGCAACGAACGAGCATGTATTGTTGGTGGGTATACTCTGGCAGTCCTGTATTTAATGTCATCTTCCTGTCTTACTGCTTCTCCTGACCCACTGTTGTCCATGATTGTTGGACCCGGCCTCGTGGCGTGGTCCCGAACCCTCCTACCAGTCCAAACGGGGGCAACCCCAACCCTTCGAAGCCCCCCGAGATTGTACCCCGCTACCCGCATCAGCCTTCGCGACGCGGCCCGCCCACCCGGTCCCCGTCGAGGCGCCAAGACCCGACCCAAGGGGGTCGAGTGGCCACTCCACAGATCCCGAAGGAGGGGAGTTTCGATGGGCCTCCCGCCGGCCCCCGTCGCTTGGGCCCGATCGCCCTCCGGCCTCCCTGGGCGATGGCTCCACCCCCCCGCTGGGTGTCTGGACTCTCACATCCCGGCCCCTCCGGCCCCCCCGGCGCGAGGGTCCGGACATCAAAGGGCTCCAGCCATATATCTGGGGCAACCCACAACCAGGACGGTAGTTGTATCCTGGAGTCGAGAGCCCTGCTGATCGAATCGTGGCTGACCCTACGGAGAGAGACTCATTGCCTGAAACGCGGACCTCGAGCCCTGCTGACCTCGTCGCGGCTCAACCTCGAAGAAGTAACCATCGGAGCCCTGCTGACCTCGTCGCGGCTCAACCTCGAAGGAGTAACCATCGGAGCCCTGCTAACCTCGTCGCGGCTCGACCTCGAAGGAGTAACCATCGGAGCCCTGCTGACCTCGTCGCGGCTCGACCTCGAAGGAGTGACCATCGGAGCCCTGCTGACCTCGTCGCGGCTCGACCTCAGCGAGGCACCCCTCCGAGCCCTGCGGACGACGTCCCGGCTCCCGGAACCCCCCCAGCTCGAGGATTGAGAGCTGAGCGCAGGGTGTTCCCGTACCAGGCTGGTACTGAGACTGTCCCGCTACCCCGTCCCTGAACGACCCCGAGACTCTTTAGGATCCCTCGATCCACCTGTAAATATTGCCACCGAAACCTGCCTTTTGCAACCGATAAAGACTTGTAAGATTTGATACCCTTGTTTTGTCTCTTTGTGGTGGGGGGGATTACTTGGCTGTACGATCCTAGGAGAAGGACCTCGTCCAGGAGGCTTCTCAGCGGCGCTCGGCTACTTCCTAACGGAACGGTGCCTCTCGGGGTGGTCAGTCCGACACCAACTAGCTCCCCAGAGGTCGCCTTCTAACAGTGGTGGCCAGTGGTGCGATCCGAGCCCGACGCAAATCGTACAGCGAGTAATTCGCCCACTACCTACCCAGACACAGAGTAACTATGAGCAACCAAGAGACAACCCCAACCGCGGAGTTCCAACAAGAACGGTTGGAGGAATATACCCATAAGGAACTAAAACAGTTTTGTAAAGACAAAGGCATCGCGACCACCGGATTAAACACAAAAGAAGACCTGCAAACAGCCCTAAGGGCCTGGGTAGAGCCCGAAGCGGCTTCCCCCCAAACCGAAGAAAGCCCGGTGCCAAGCGTGCACCAGCAACCAGCTGCAGCCCCAGCAGATGGGAGAAGAACTAGCATGGAGACCGGCCTCTCCCCAGAAGAGATGCGAGAACGGGAGAGGGTCCGGACCCACGAGTTAGAGCTCGCCCGACTCCACCTGGACGACGAACTCCTACTAGCAGAAAAGAAATTGGCCCTGGAGCAACTGCGGTTGCAAGAAGAAATAGAAGAGAAAAAGCGGCACCGAGAACTGGAAGAGAGGAGGCTAACCCTTGAGCATGAGCGGGGCCTTAAAGAACTTGAAATTAAGTCCAAAAATAGAGAGACCGGCGCCCCCGGAAACAGGGACAGCCGAGGCAAAAGTACATATCCCCAAGGATGTCGTCAAAGAGTACTACAAGAACGACGACATCCAACAATGGTTCAAGGCCTACGAGGTAGCCATGACCGCCCATCGAGTACCCCGGAAAGATTGGGGTGCCGGCCTATGGGGACGGTTCCTCAGCGAAGGCAGAGACACCCTGCTACAGCTCCCAGACGCAGTGATGACTTCTTATGACCATATGAAGGAGGCCCTGCTCACCCGCTATGGTCTCACCTCAGAGATGTACCGCCAGCGCTTCAGGGACTGCAGGAAGCTCCCCGGCACCACCTGGGTGGAGTACGTAGACTTTTTCAGCAGGGCCCTAGAAGGGTGGATCAAGGGCAGCAAAGTCACCTCATACGAACAGCTGTTCAACCTCATTGTATGGGAACACCTCTCCAACAACTGCTTTGTCGAGCTGAGACAGCACCTCCTCGACAGCAAGCTGACCGAGCCGCGGAAGCTCGCCGCCAAGGCCGATCGATGGGTGAACACCCGGGTCCCTCGGAACTCGATGGGGGAGTACCAACGGAACACCACGGGGCCCCCCCGCCAGCGCGGCGGAGGAGGGGGAGCGAACCGGAACAGAGACTTTCCAGCCGGGCCGCCCCGGAGTCCTCCCCGTGGACCGCCCCCGAAACGCACGTCCCCGTCCCTCGCCCGGAGAGGGGCCCCCCTAGCCCGACCAGGGCCTCGACCGACGGTAACGTGCTACAACTGCCAACAGCCAGGGCACTATGCCAGTGACCCGACCTGCCCCGTGAACCGACGAGCCGGGACCACCGGGCCACCCTCCCGCCAGTTGGCGGCCGCGGCCCTGGGCGAAGGGGGAGAAGATGAAGAGAACAACGACGCAGAGCCCCCCGAATGGGAACCCGCCGCCATGACTTTGGTATGCCTGGGCAGCCGGGAAATGGTGCCCCGGGCTCCCATTCCGAGCAACACCCAGAAGTATCAACAGTGGGTCACCATTAATGGACACCGGGCCGAAGCCCTCCGCGACACCGGAGCCAGCGTGACAGCCGTCCGCTGCCACTTGGTGACCCCCGAACAGATCCTGCCTAATGTACTGTGCCCCGTCCGGTCTGCAGACAACACCGAGAGCTTGTGCCAGATGGCCCGGATTCCCTTCGAGTAGGGGGGAGTGTCGGGCATGCTGAAGGTGACCGTCCGCGATGACGCCCCCGTAGACTGCCTCCTGGGGAATGACCTGGAAAGTTCCCCCTGGGCCCACGTCGAGCGCCGAGAGCATCTGGGAATGCTGGGACTGCCCAAGTGGGTTTGCGCAACCACTCGGTCCACGACCGCCCGGGCCATCCAGCCGAGCACACCTGCTCCCCCCGAGGAGCCGGAGTGGCCCGAACCGCCACCCCCCTCCGTCGAAGAAGAAGCCGAAGCTCAGTCCGGTCCGCCAAAAGTCCCCCCGGACGAGGTTGCCATGCTTGGGGACCTACCCGAACTCGCCCAATGGCGCCAAGAAGGTGGCCCCACCAGGGAGCAGTTCCGCCAAGAACAGAAAACCTGCCCCTCCCTCGAGGGGACCCGACAGCAAGCAGCCGCCCAGGCCACTGGAGAACAAACAGGGACCCACTGGGTCTATTGGGACAATGACCTCCTCTACAGCGAACAGAAGACCGCAGAACTGGGGGCCAGCCAGGTGCTGGTGGTCCCCCTCCGATTCCGAGACTTCCTCCTCAATCTGGCGCATGATGTGCCCCTCGCCGGACACCTGGGGCAAGACCAAACCTACAGCCGCCTGGTGACCCACTTCTACTGGCCCCGAATGCGGAAGGACGTGGACAACCATTGCCGCACCTGCCCGACCTGCCAAGCCAGCGGGAAGAGTGGGGGAAAAGTCAAAGCCCCGCTCCAGCCCTTTCCAATAGTAAACACCCCGTTCGAGCGAGTGGGGATCGACATCGTGGGGCCCCTGGACCCCCGAACCTCCCAAGAACATCGCTTCATCCTCGTCCTGGTCGATCACGCCACCCGATACCCTGAGGCCATCCCTCTCCGAACTGTGACGGCCCCCGTAGTGGGCCGGGCCTTAATGGGAATCTTCTCCAGAGTGGGGTTCCCCCGGGAGGTCGTGAGCGACCTAGGCACGAACTTCATCTCAAAGTATATGCGGTCCCTGTGGCAACAATGCGGGGTCACCTACAAATTCACCACCCCATACCACCCCCAGGGGAACGGACTAGTCGAACGATTTAACCGGACACTGAAAGGAATGATCAAGGGCCTGGAGGAGCCCCTCAGACGCAAATGGGACGTCCTACTGCCCTGCCTCCTGTTTGCCTATCTAGAGGTCCCGCAGAAGTCTCTGGGGTTCAGCCCCTTCGAACTCTTGTACGGACACCCTGTCCGGGGCCCCCTCAGCCTGGTCAAAGAAGGCTGGGAGACTACCATCCAGGATGCTCCGCCCGACGTCTACCGGTACCTACTGACCCTGCGAAATCAAACCCGGAAATTCAGGGAAGTGGCCGAAGCCAACCTCGAGGCCAGCCAGGAGGAAATGAAACGCTGGTATGACCAGAACGCCTCCTCCATCGAGTTCGAGCCAGGCCAGCAGGTCTGGGTCATGTCGCCCGTTGACCCCTGTGCTCTCCAGGATAAATGGACCGGGCCCTTCAAGGTGGTAGAGAAAAAGAGCCCCGTCACCTACCTGGTCGACATGGAGTCCCCGAGGAACCCCCTCCGGGTCCTCCTCGCCAACAGGCTCAAACCCCACTTTGCCCGAACGGAACTTAGCCTGCTGATGGCTATGGACGATGGGGCCGAGGACGACTCCGAGCCCCTACCCGACCTCCTGAGAACCTCCGAAAAGGACGGCTCCGTAGAGGGAGTCATCCTCTCCGCCACCCTGACTGCGGAACAGCGCCAAGAGTGTCAAGAACTGCTGCATCACTTCGCTGCTCTCTTCTCCCTCACTCCCGGAGTCACCCGATGGTGCGTCCACGACGTCGACCCGGGGACAGTCCCCCCATGCGACACCGAGCCTACCGAGTCCCCGACCGGGTGCGGGCCTGCATCCACGCCGAGGTCGCCAAGATGTTGGCCCTGGGGGTCATCGAGCCCTCTGACAGTCCCTGGGCCAGCCCTGTGGTCCTGGTGCCGAAAGCGGCCGCCCCGGGCACCACCCCGTAGCTCCGGTTTTGCGTGGACTATCGGGGATTAAATACCGTCACCAAAACCGATGCCCATCCCATTCCTCGGGCAGATGAACTGATCGACCGCCTAGGAGCAGCCCGCTACCTTAGCACCTTTGACCTCACCGCCGGGTACTGGCAGATCAGGCTCACCCCGGGCGCCCAAGAGCGTTCTGCGTTCTCCACCCCCGATGGCCACTACCACTTCCGAGTGATGCCCTTCGGCATGAAGAATGCCCCGGCGACCTTCCAAAGACGGCCTAGAAGCATTCAGCGCCGCCTACCTGGACGATATTGCGGTGTTCAGCAGCCACTGGGCCGAACACCTGAGGCACCTCTGGGAGGTTCTGACCACCCTCCAAAGGGCCGGGCTCACAATAAAAGCCAGCAAATGTCAGATAGGCCAAGGATCCGTAACCTATCTGGGACATCAAGTGGGGAGCGGCCAGGTGGCCCCCCAGCCAAAGATCGACGCCATCATGGCCTGGGAGCCCCCAGCCACCCAAACCACTGTAAGGGCCTTCCTGGGACTCACGGGCTATTACCGGCGGTTCATTAAGAACTACGGAAGCATTGTGGGCCCCCTCACGGAGCGCACCTCAAAGAAACAACCAAAGAAGGTGCACTGGACGCCCCTCTGTCAGGCGGCCTTCGAGACCCTCAAGACAGCAATGTGTACCGCCCCCGTGCTACAAGCTCCCGACTACAGCAAAGAGTTCGTGGTACAGACTGATGCCTCGGAATACGGAGTCGGGGCTGTCTTGTCCCAAGTGAACCCTGAGGGGATTGACCAGCCGGTGGCCTTCATCAGCCGGCGCCTGCTGCCCCGGGAGCAAAGATGGAGCACCATTGAACGGGAGGCCTTCGCCGTGGTGTGGGCCCTCAAGAAGCTCCGGCCCTACCTCTTCGGCACCCACTTCCGGGTCCAAACCGACCACCGGCCCTTGCGGTGGTTAATGCAGATGAGAGGTGAGAACCCGAAGTTGTTGCGATGGTCCATCTCTCTGCAGGGGATGGACTTCACTGTAGACCATCGGCCCGGCAACGACCACGCCAACGCCGACAGGCTATCTCGCTTCTTCCGCCTCGGCGAGGAGAACACCCAAGAAGATGGGTGACTCTCCCTGCCTTCTGCTGGGGGGGACGCCTGTTGGACCCGGCCTCGTGGCGTGGTCCCGAACCCTCCTACCAGTCCAAACGGGGGCAACCCCAACCCTTCGAAGCCCCCCTGAGATTGTACCCCGCTACCCGCATCAGCCTTCGCGACGCGGCCCGCCCGGGCCTCGGTCCCCGCGAAGCCCCGACATCGAGGCGCCAAAACCCGACCCAAGGGGGTCGAGTGGCCACTCCACAGATCCCGGAGGAGGGGAGTTTCGATGGGCCTCCCGCCGGCCCCCGACGCTTGGGCCCGATCGCCCTCCGGCCTCCCTGGGCGATGGCTCCACCCCCCGCTGGGTGTCTGGACTCTCCCATCCCGGCCCCTCCGGCCCCCCCGGCGCGAGGGTCCGGACATCAAAGTGCTTCAGCCATATATCTGGGGCAACCCACAACCAGGACGGTAGTTGTATCCTGGAGTCATTGCCTGAAACGCGGACCTCGAGCCCTGCTGACCTCGTCGCGGCTCAACCTCGAAGAAGTAACCATCGGAGCCCTGCTGACCTCGTCGCGGCTCGACCTCGAAGGAGTAACCATCGGAGCCCTGCTAACCTCGTCGCGGCTCGACCTCGAAGGAGTAACCATCGGAGCCCTGCTGACCTCGTCGCGGCTTGACCTCGAAGGAGTGACCATCGGGGCCCTGCTGACCTCGTCCCGGCTCGACCTCAGCGAGGCACCCCTCTGAGCCCTGCGGACGACGTCCCGGCTCCCGGAACCCCCCCAGCTCGAGGATTGAGAGCTGAGCTCAGGGTGTTCCCGTACCAGGCTGGTACTGAGACTGTCCCGCTACCCCGTCCCTGAACGACCCCGAGACTCTTTGGGATCCCTCGATCCACCTGTAAATATTGCCACCGAAACCTGCCTTTTGCAACCGATAAAGACTTGTAAGATTTGATACCCTTGTTGTGTCCCTTTGTGGTGGGGGGGATTACTTGGCTGTACGATCCTAGGAGAAGGACCTCGTCCAGGAGGCTTCTCAGCGGCGCTCGGCTACTTCCTAACGGAACGGTGCCTCTCGGGGTGGTCAGTCCGACACCATCTAGCTCCCCAGAGGTCGCCTTCAACAATGATGTTTCCATGTAGGGGACGCTGGCTATCCCAACATGCCATGGCTGATCACGCCTCTCCGCAACCCCAGCACGGCTGCCGATCACCGCTACAACAACGCCCATGGGCGGACCAGGCGAGTGATAGAGAGGACGTTTGGCCTCCTGAAGAGCCGATTCCGTTGCCTCTACAAGACCGGTGGCGCACTCCCATATGCACCGGTGCAAGATCTTCCTCGTGTGCTGCATGCTGCACAACATGGCAGTGGAGAAAGCTGTGCCACTCATCCTGGATCCAGATGAGCAGGACCATCCACCCGTGGAGGATGAAGGGCTTGGTCACGAGGCAAGTTATGTGGAGGAGGAGAAGGCGGTAGAGGACATCCGGAGTCGGCTCATACGCAACTTCTTTGCTTAGTGCTGAGTTCCAGTGTCTGAGTGTGCACGCATTGGGCCGTGTGTGGCATGTGTTGCAATGTGTGTGTCCATCTGCATGTCTGCCAAGTGAGTCAGAGGTGTGTTTGGATGTGTCACTCGAGTGATGGTGCAATGGAAGAATGTTTTTCCAGAGTCATCATTATCACCTAGCATGTTGACAACCTTATACGTGTCGAGTACATGCACATGCATGCGGGTGTGCTTCTTTTGGCTGACTTCTGGTGTGTCTCTCATCCACAGGTACTTGCACATGCTGTCTGCTGGTGGCATTGTTGTGCTCCTGCTATTCCTCATGAACACAGCAACATGTGCTGAATCAGCGTTACATGCACGGACAAGTTTGAAAATCTCCTTAGGGTAAGGGATGCAGCACGGCTTTTTGGGAGTGGTATTTGTTTTGAATGTGTGTGCACTGCTCCTGTTCATGTTTGGATACTTAACATACATGTAGAATCACCATGGGGCACATGACATGGAGCTGAATTCACCTGAATTGATGGTCAGACTTGGTGACAGTCATCTGTAATGGGATTGTGGATTGTGATGAAGCCATCAATGTGTGTAACACTGCCCTCGGAAACATACGGGTTGCAGCGGGTTGACATGGTGTGTGAATTCCCCATTAGGGGCTCAATGGTGTATAGCAGCCTCTCCGTGAGCAGCAGGGGGTGTTTAGCTGTAACCCGTCACTTGTGTGCCAGTGCTATGGATTTCCAGCATCTGTGGTGCAAAGGGGGGTGCCAGTGTTGGTCCCACGTGTTCATCCACATGACCTGTGTATGTGTTGACAGAGTTGCATTAGCATTCCGACACACATGAGTAATAAAGGTGTCCCTCTGCCTCCAAGGTGCCTCATCTCTGTCAATGGTGGTCTGTTGCCACTGTGCATGCAGCATGTCTGGCATTGTTCTCAGAGATGGTGCATATGAGTCTATGTGTAGAGTAGCAAGATGCAAGCTGTTTGTCAGGGATTAGAATCTGTATTGTGCATGATGTCCATGGCTGTATAGGTATTGTGGCATGTCAGTATCCACGACGGCCACTGTGCTGCATGTGAATTCATTGTGTGCGTGTGTGCCATGTTGAACCAGACATTCCTTCCTTGACATACACCTTTTGCATAGTTCCTTCCTGAGATCCTTGTCTTTGTGTGCTACTTGTGGCATTGTTTTCTTGACATGGCGCATGCTGTTGCAGGCCCTGCAGCAAGGGCACCCAGTGTCCACGCAAACGAGCTGGTGTTCATCATTGATTGCTCGCTGACATGTGCTATGCTGATCAGCAGCATCTGTGCCACATGCGGCAGCACACTCTGCATTATGCACAAGATCCCCTGTTCCATCCACCTAAAGGCAAGAGGGAGACCATCCCCCAGGTCAACTACGACATCCGTGTCTAATCCTACCCTGCACTCTACGGACATGTGCGTTACAAATCCCATGATACTTGTCCACATCCAGGGTGCATCTGCACAGCTCTGCACCTACATCCGGCGACCAGGCCACATCAACGTCCAACAGAGATGGGGGGAGTGGATCACTGCCAGCTGCAGGATGACCTTCTCAATCCACGCACACACTCAGGATGCAGCCCACAACCATAACACAACCTTGTGGCACTGTGATCCAACACCCCACTGTGCCATCTCCATGCATCCAACCTTGGCCGGCCCACCATTCTCCACATCCACCTGACTCAAGCATGCAGGACATGGTTCTGCCACGTGTCTACACATACCTGGGAGTTGCACCCCAGGACACTCCACATGATCCCTGACCTCTGCGCATGACTGTTGCTCTTCTAAATAGGTCTGTAGGCACAGTTGTGCGGGAAACCCCTCAGCTGGTTGGGCCCATCACGGGTGAGTATGGTGCTCCATGTCTGTCTTGGATGATACATTGTGACCCATGTGTGTCCTGTGCCAGACTCAGACTCCAGGGTATGGATGGTTGGAGTTACTACTGAAATCAGGCATGGTTTGACTTTACAACACACACATGTAGTGGAATTATGCAAAATCACGGCATCATCTGGTGATTGTGATGATTTTTATTTGTGGTGGGGCACGTGTTTGGGGGCATGACAAGAGGTGCTTGGCGGGAGTGTAGAATCCAAAGTTCACAGGGCGAGTTGGTATCCTTGCCATTGAAAGTCATCAGAGTATATGCCACAGTCTTTGTCTACATTGGTCAGACAGTGACAATCAAGGCCATGTGGAAGAGAATGTCATTTGCTGATGTGCTGCTGTTGGGCCAGAGGGCCAGGTGCCAGGCCAGGTGACCTGGGAGATGGTGATGTTCCGCTGACTCTCATGGTCTTTTGCGTGGACGACCCACCCTCCTGCGGGGACCCTCAGAAGCAGGCCATGACGATGCTTGTGATGCTCTGTCGGATGAATCCTCCTCCTCCTGATCCCTCCCTGTGGGTGGTGATGTTCTTCGCCTGGTGGCACAGGGAGGGTTGCCCATGTTTTCGGCAATCCGACGGAGTACACGGGTCATGTCCGTTTGCACCGCCACGAGCTGAGCCTGTCTTGCCTCCATCCATCCTTGGTGTCGCTGTTGACAGGCATGTTGCTCGGCCTGCAGGGTCTTCATCTCCTCGAGGGTCCCCTTGATGTCTGTGAGGGTGGACGCAATCTGGACCATGCCCCTGGCGTCACGCCGGTATGAGTCGAGGATGTTGCTGACGTTTGACATTACCGGTTCCTGAGCCAACTGATCAGGTTCGCGCCTCCGCCGTCCTCCACTCCCACCACCCCTGCCCACTTGCGCCTGGCCTGCCGTTGTGGGCACATCGGGTCTCCGGGACCCCTGAGGGATGGCATTTGCGGTGTCGCCTGCCTCCTCCTGGGTGCCCGGAGCACCGTGTCCCTCCTGGACAGACTGGCTGTGTTGTTGTGTGCGGGCAGGGCTCCTGGGTGTCTCCTGGGATGTGGCAGGAATGGGGGTGGTGGTTGGCACAGTTGTACCTGACGCAGGTGCTGCAGGTGGTTGGACACCAGAGGGGCCAGGTTGGTCTGGGTCATCCACGGAGTGGTGAGAGTCGTCGCTGCCGGTGGGGTCCTCTTCACGCCTGGTCCTGTGAGTCTTCCCCCCCAGTGTTGGGGGGAGATCGACGACGTTGACCTGTGTGTGAGAGAGACAGTGTTAATTGTGTTACATGCGACATCCATGTTTCATTCATTTTTGATTTGGCACAGTTCCTCTGGGTGGTTGGATTTGGCTAGCATTCCTCTCACAGTGCACTTGTGCATGGGTATGTCCCTTGGCCACAGCTTTCGACACTTTACCTATGTGTGACACAATCTTAGTTGATGCATCTTTTGGGAACGCAGTCAGCAGTGTAGTGAGCGGGCGTAGCAAGCCATGCAGAGCCGCCTTACGTGTTGCACTGTACGTGGCCAAATGGTGTTTTTTCCATGCTATTTGAGAATGCAGGTAGGTAAATTAACCATTTGTGACAGGGTTCTGACAAACACAGTGGGTGGGTATACTGGGTGTAAGGTTATGTTTGTGCCTGCAGCACGGATGTACTTGTGCACAGATTGACACATGGCCCAGTGTTTATCAAAGGTTGAAGGGGGGGTTCACGCACTGCCAAACCTTGTCTACATGCACACAGTCCACCTGCTGACGAGCGGACATGGCCACACCACCCAAGGGTGATTTGGTCTCCCTCTGTCTCCCTTTCTCCCTCCCTCTGTCAGCCTCCTCCCTCTGTCCGTCTCCCTTTCTCCCTCCCTCTGTCACCCTCCTCCCACTGTCCGTCTCCCTCTGTCTCCCTTTCTCCCTCCCTCTGTCAGCCTCCTCCCACTGTCCCGTCTCCCTCTGTCTCACTTTCTCCCTCCCTCTGTCAGCCTCCTCCCTCTGTCTGTCTCCCTCTGTCTCACTTTCTCCCTCCCTCTGTCACCCTCCTCCCACTGTCCATCTCCCTCTGTCTCCCTTTCTCCCTCCGTCTGTCAGCCTCCTCCCTCTGTTCGTCTCCCTCTGTCTCCCTCCCTCTGTCAGCCTCCTCCCTCTGTCCGTCTCCCTTTATCCCTCCCTCTGTCACCCTCCTCCCACTGTCTGTCTCCCTCTGTCTCCCTTTCTCCCTCCCTCTGTCACCCTCCTCCCACTGTCTGTCTCCCTCTGTCTCACTTTCTCCCTCCCTCTGTCAGCCTCCTCCCACTCTCCCGTCTCCCTCTGTCTCACTTTCTCCCTCCCTCTGTCACCCTCCTCCCACTGTCCATCTCCCTCTGTCTCCCTTTCTCCCTCCCTCTGTCAGCCTCCTCCCACTGTCCCGTCTCCCTCTGTCTCACTTTCTCCCTCCCTCTGTCACCCTCTTCCCACTGTCTGTCTCCCTCTGTCTCCCTTTCTCCCTCCCTCTGTCAGCCTCCTCCCTCCCTCTGTCTGTCTCCCTGTGTCCACCTCTGTCTCCGTCCCTCTCTCTCTCCCTCTCCCTCCCTCTGTGTGTCACCCTCTGTCACCTCAGCCCAGCTTTCTGGGCACACACAGTTTGCAGGTCTTTCAAAGGCCATTGGCTTGTTCATGTGGGTTTGTTTCTTCTCTGCGGGCACCCATTGGGCGGAGGGTCTGAGTCTGCGCTGCTGCTGTGGCGGTGTGTGCTGACACTCTTTCAGAGTGATGCGTCTTCATTAGCTGCTGTTATGTGCAAATTGTGCCTTCATACACATGTCGTCCTGCAACGCGGCCACCATTAGCAGGCAAAACAGTACTGTGTGGGGACACACTGTTTGTATGGCTGTGCCCTAAGCCATATGGGCTGAGGGCATTGTTGTGTGCTTCAGAGTTGCTCTATGTTAGTTTTGAGGCCCACCCTCCCGGCATCGGGGACATCCTGTCTTGTGTTGGTGTTTTGATATGCCTGTCACTTGGCATGGCCTTGCTTGGGGCATGGGGCATAGAGGCGCTAGTGGCATGTGTGTGTTTTTGGAGTGTGGTTGTGTACGGTGCTGGCTTTGGGGGGGTTGCGTGCATGATTGGTATTTTGGTTGTGTATGGCGTTCCCCCCATGTGAGGTGAGTTGTTTCTGTACTCACCAGGCTCTCGGACTCCTTCTACTCCGTCTACTCCCACCGGAAGCAGCGTGGCCATCACCTTCTCCTCCCAGGGATGGTAGTGTACCAGTCTGCGGGGCGGCCCTCCTCCAGTGATGTTGGCCTGGTTGTGCTTGTCCGTCATTTTGCGGCGGACCGTCCTCCGCAGATCGTACCACCTGGCTTGGCACTCATGCCTGGTCCTTCTGGTGGACCCAACAGCATTCACAGAATTGACAATCCTCTCCCACAGGGCAGATTTTTCGGATATACTGGTCCGTCTGACCAATGTTCCAAAGAGCTGTGGCTCGACTCTGACGATTTCGTCGACAAGGACCTCCAGCTCCTCCTTTGTGAACTTTGGATTCTTGTTAGTGGGCATGGTGTGGGGTGTGGGTGGGGATGGTTGTGGGGGTGTGGATGGTTGTGGGGGTGTGAGTGTGGTTGTGCAGGTGTGTGTGTGTGAATGTGATGAGGGGGTGTTTGTGATGGTGGTTGTGTGAAGGAGTGCAAGTGTAAGGTGTATTGATGTATGTAGTATGGTGCAGTGCGTTGTCTCTGTGGTCTGGCAGTAGGAGATCTGTTGCAAAGGATCATGGTTCGTGTGTGCTGGGCCTTTTTATTGGTCCATTTGTGGGTGTGGCTGTGTTTGAACTTTGGGTGGGTGTGTTATAAGGAGTGGTAGTGGTTTGGGCCTCTGTTTAGCTGTTTGTCAGTTGCAGGTCAGTGTATAGGATGTATTTGGGCTTGTTGGACATGTTTTGTGGTGTTGTGTGCATCGAATTGACTCTCCTTGTGTTTTTTTGGTTTGTCCTGGTTCAGTACGAGTGTTTTTTGCGTCTGTACGGTGCGTACATGGGCCATGTTGTTGTACAGTGCTGTCCTTTGCTATGGCTTAGTACGACTCGTACATGCGCGATGTTGGGTGAGGGTGCTGGTGTGGGGGCCTGGGGTAGGGTGCATACAGACACGGCAGGGTGTTGGTCCGCACCGTCCATCGGTGGTGGTGTTTCGCACCGTACATACAGGGGGGGCTGGGTGTACGCTCCGTACATACACTGGTGGGGTGTTGGTATGCTCCATTCATACACGGGTGGGGGTACGGTCCATACATACACTGGTGGGGTGTTGGTACGCTCCATTCATACACGGGTGGGGGTACGGTCCGTACATACACTGGTGGGGTGTGGGTACGCTCCATACATACATGGGTGGGGGTACGCTCCATACATACACTGGTGGGGTGTTGGTACGCTCCATTCATACACGGGTGGGGGTACGGTCCGTACATATACGGGTGGGGAGTTGGTATGCTCCATGCATACACGGGTGGGGGTACGGTCTGTACATACACGGGTGGGGGTACGGTCCGTACATACACTGGTGGGGTGTTGGTACGCTCCATTCATACACGGGTGGGGGTACGGTCCGCACATACATGGGTGGGTAGTTGGTACGCTCCATGCATACACGGGTGGGGGTACGGTCCGTACATACACGGGTGGGGGTACGGTCCGTACATACACTGGTGGGGTGTTGGTACGCTCCATTCATGCACGGGTGGGGGTACGGTCCGTACATACACTGGTGGGTTGTTGGTACGCTCCATTCATACACGGGTGGGGGTACGGTCCATACATACACGGGTGGGGAGTTGGTACGCTCCATGCATACACGGGTGAGGGTACGGTCCGTAAATACACAGGTGGGGGTACGGTCCGTACATACACTGGTGGGGTGTTGGTACGCTCCATTCATACACGGGTGGGGGTATGGTCCGTACATACACTGGTGGGGTGTTGGTACGCTCCATTCATACACGGGTGGGGGTACTGTCCGTACATACACGGGTGGGGAGTTGGTACGCTCCATGCATACACGGGTGGGGGTACGGTCTGTACATACACGGGTGGGGGTACGGTCCGTACATACACTGGTGGGGTGTGGGTACGCTACATACATACACGGGTGGGGTGTGGGTACGCTCCATGCATACACGGGTGGAGGTACGGTCCGTACATACACAGGTGGGGGTACGCTCCGTACATACACTGGTGGGGTGTGGGTACGCTCCATACATGCACGGGTGGGGGTACGCTCCATACATACACTGGTGGGGGTTCGGCGCGTACATCCGCAGCCGGGGGAGCGTTTGGCGCGTACATGCGGGGAATGGGGGGGGTTCGGCGCGTACATACGAGGGCTGGGGGGGTGTTCTGCGCGTACATACGGGGTCTGGGGTGGGGTGTTCGGCGCGTATGCGGGCACATGTCTCCATGGTTGCTATAGGAGTTCGGTCCGTACGGTGTTTTCTCCATACAGTTGTAAAATCGAAAGGACGGGAGTGATCGTACTTGCGCGGTTGGACTTCATTTTTCTGAATCGTACGGTAAATCGTCCGGGGATGTGTCGGACACATTTTCCGACCCGAGGACGTGTGGGGAAATGTTCCGGATGTGATTCGTATGGAGTTTTTCCCATGCGAATTGTACTTGGCAGTTTGTACGCTACTTGTACGATTCGTACGGAAAAAAATCCGGATACGATTCGTACGGGGCAAATTTTCCCAGGATCAGAATCGGCACCTAGTGTTAAATCAAACACACCAGGGAGGCCATGTCTTAGACCTAATATTTGCAAATCACAAGGAGTTAAAGGTGGTAGAGATACTGCCTCAATGTTGGACTGCTCATTCTTTAATTCAATTTCTGCTAAAGCCCCCCAGAGAAAGCAATAGGGAAGGGAATGGGCCAAACTGTTAAAAACTAAAGACTCCCCACTATTTACTGAAAAGAACTCTTTTGATGTCAGTAAATCAGTGAAAGAAAATTATCTTAATTTATGTGGACAGATAAACTATACTCTTGACCAGCTGGCACCGGTGAAAACAACCCATCAGCCCCGTGGTATAATGAGGAGCTAAAGATGCAGAGAAAAAAATGTAAACAGGCAGAAAGGAAATGGAGGACATTCTATGAGGAGAAGGATAAAAAAGCCATGAAAATAGCACAAGGCACATATAAAGGAACAATTGCTAAGGCTAAAGCTGTGTATTATGAAAAAATTATTCTGCAGGCGCCTAACTGTGCTAGAGCCGTATTTAATATAGTGAATGATATCTCTAAACCTGAATGTGCAAAGAATAAAATTATAGCCACGCAAGATTTATGTGATAGCCTTGCAGTGTATTTTGAAGAGAAGATTAATAAAATTATTGATAGCCTTGAATTAAACAAGGAGACTAGGGTGGATAACGGAGATGGATCATCTGAACCAATGCCAATGGGGAAGCAGATAAAGATAAACAGTCAACTATGGATCACTTCCAGATTCCCATAGAGTAACATTTGAATAAATTAGCTTTGAGCGTCTCCTCTCGGTCGCTGTTGGACCCTCTTCCGCAAAGGATGTGGAGAGAATTTAATCAAGAGCTCTTTCCCCAGCTCTGCCAAATTTGTTGTCGATCCTTTAGTAGTGGTACGGTCCCAGATTGCTTGAAGCAGGCAATGGTGACACCCCTACTGAAGAAAGACACACTTGATCCCTCATGCCCATCTATCTCCTTGCTGCCTTATCTGGTAAAAATGTTGGAGCGGTTAGTTAGTCAAACCCTATCACATTTTTTAGAAGACAATCATTTGCTAGATGAGGGTCAATTTGGGTATCGTCCCATACACAGGACAGAAACGGCCTTTGTGACAGTCTTAGACGAACTCAGAATGAGGTCTGACACTGGCCAATCGGTAGTACTGGTGTTACTGGACAAGTCAGCCACATTCGATATTGTTAATCACAATGTCCTGTTAAAGAGACTCATGGATGTTAGAATTAAGGGCACAGCACTGAACTGGTTTCGGTCGTACCTGTCGGGTAGATAGCAGGTAGTGGCTATGTCACCCTTTGTATCTAAAAGCAGCTTCATTCGGCAAAAGGTCCCACAGGGATTGGCAATAAGCCCGATTATTTTCAACAAATACCTGCATCCACTTATTCCCATTATTAAATCCTATGGAATAGAATTAGTGAATTACGCAGATGATACGCAACTTGTCTTTTCAATGGAAGGGAATCAGGCGGTATCATTGGACAGATTCCATGAGTGTATGCAGAGACCTTCCAATTCGCTTAGGGACAACTCATTACAATTTAATAGAGACAAAACTGAAATTGTGTACTGTACACCGAACAAGATAGCTCGCACACTCCCAGTTGACTTCTGGCCCAGCGCCACAGAAAAAACCACTAACTACATTCACAGCAGTGCGTAGTTTAGGGGGTGCTGTTTGATAGCAGTCTTCAGCTAGATTCCCAAGTGAATAAAACAGTTGGCACCTGTCTATCTCTACTTCGAGCTCTTCAGAAAATACTCCCGATATTGCCGATGTCCGCCAGGGCACAGGTGGTGAGGAGCGTCATCTTGAGCAGACTAGACTACTGCAACGCTCTGCTACTTGGAACACCAAATTCTCTGATAAAGAAACTTAAGAAAATTCAAATATTCGCTACCAAGTTAGCCTTAAAGAGACAGCGTAGGTCCTCTGCGTCCTTATCCCTGAAGGATCTCCATTGGCTACCGATTCTGCAGAGAATTTATTTCAAATCACTCTGCATTGTCTTTAAGGCAGCACTTGGAATGGGACCTAGACCACTGCAGAGCAAATTTACCTGGTATACGCCATCTAGAAATCTCCGATCAGCAACAGAAAATCTGGTGTGTACATCAAGATTTAGAAAAAACTGAATTCCCGATCGCTCTTGGACAGACCGAGAACTTGCTGCACTTTAGAAAAAGGCTGAAAACTTGGCTTTTCCCCAGAAAATAGTGTAACGTAGCTGCAGTTCTAACTATTTTCATCGGGTATGGTTGGACATGCGCACAGTGTAATGCATGGTAATCTCACTGCCAGGATACCCGTGGGGTGACAGTGCGCTATATAAGTTCGGCTTAAATAACATTACATTGAGTCAGGAAAAGTGGACTCAAAGTTTAAAGTGTTCAAGGTTAAGCGTTTATATATCACAAGGCCTGAATGATGATGCTGACAAATTATGTTCTTCAATATCTAAAATAAAGATCACTTTTATGTATCAGTGGATAAGTGGGGCCAGTGTGGGCTATCGCTCAAGTAATCGAAGATCCCGCAGTGAGCTGGTGTCGCTTTGCTGGTGTGATCCACTTAGGGTATAAATTAAGTCACACCCCAATAAATCACACAGCCTGGTAGAAGAGTGATAGGGGTTTAATGAATGGGTGGGAAAGGGGATTTGTAGAACGGTATGACAAAGACAAACACTACACAAGGACAATATTCATCTAGCTGACGAGTAACACATCATTGTCATTAATCTGTTGTGGAAATAAACAAAGGCATGAGTATGACACAGTTGAGTTAAATGCATTGCAAACAGTCCTTCTGCTCCAGAGACCCAAGTTATAAGGTATCTAAATGTACTGTCTTCTAGGTTGGAATAAATCTAATTATTAAAGAGTGAACCCACCCAGTTATAAAATCTAAAAATATGACTGTTAAAAGAAAAATAATACTGTGTTGCAAAACTTTGTGGTTCGTCTGAATTCTCGTCAGGAATGCCCATCACTCTTGGATACCTGTCTGGATTGGTCCGTTAGGTAAGCAGGAGTGTTGAGCTCAGCTTTTGCCTTTTGTTTGTGCAGGAGATGAGTGTATCTGCAGATTGTAAACCATAATCTGCATTTTAGACACAAGGAGAAGGATGGAAGGAAGGTAAGCTTCATGAGGAGTGTACTTAGAAGACTTGAAGGCAGAGAAAGGACTGACACACCTCTCTCAATTCCACATAGCTGATTACTAGGTCTCAATTCTTGGTTTCCTTTTGAAGTTAATAACTCCTTTCTTCTAACTGTTGATGAGATAATCTCACCCTGAGCTCTTCCATCCTCCTCCTGACTCCAAGTAACTCTGTCCTAGCCACAACCCGAGCAAGATAGACGTGTAGTGCACAGCTGTTGTAGAACAAGTAGAGAAACAGAATTGCAGTATTTTGTATAGTTTTTTGTTTGTTAACTAAAGTGACTGGGCTGGTCTCTGAAGAACTAGAATAAAGGAGAAGGCCCTGAAAGTAAATCTGGCTGAGTATGAAAGGCTCAATCAACTCCAGGAAAATTAACAGCCCTGAACATTGCAAATCATCTCAACCAAGTTCCCAAATTACATTTGAAAACCCTCCCTTACTGTCTACCACCACGTGAATCATCACTCATAATCCCTCTATAATATATCACTTGTTGGTGCAATGGTTACCTGTTCCGATCCAAGCATGATGGTAGGCAAACAATTGTATAGCCTCTTTGATGCAAGCAACAGTTCAGATGTTAGCAGTCTTGTAATTCAAAATATTTTCCTTTCATTTTATTCAGGGTGATGTAAAAAAGAAGGATTATAGGAGTGGACCTTACAAGTTAATTTTCGCTAAGTAATTGTGTAAAGGCCAATCATCTCCAGGAAAAATGATCACAAATCATTCAGGCCCCAAACATTGCAAATTTTCTCAATCAAGTTCACAAATTACAGTTGAACACTCTCCTCACTATCTGCTACCACATGAATCATCAATCATCACTCACAATCACTCAATAATATATCACTGGTTGGTACAATGGTTACTTGTTCCACCCGAAGCACTGCGGTAGGTACACAATTGTATCTACACTTTGATGCGAACAACAGATTGGAATTTGGCAGTCTTGTAAATTAAATGATCTTCCGGGGCAGCCCTTTTAGGTGGTGAAAAAAAGAAGGATCATAGGAGGGGACGGTGCAGGCTAATTTTTACTAAGTAAGTTTATAAAGGGCAGTGACCTCCAGGAGAAAGTATCATCCAATATTCAGGCCCAAACATTGCAAAACATCTTAATCAAGTTCACAAATTACAGTTGAGCACCCTCCCTCACTGTCTGCCACTACATGAATCATCAATCAACATTCACAATCGCTAAATAAAATATCACTTGTTGGTGCAATGGTTACCTGTTCCAATCCAAGCACTGTGATAGGTACACAATTGTATCTCATTTTTGATGCAAACAACAGATTGGAATTTGGCAGTCTTGTAAATCAAATGATCTTCTGGGGCAGCCCTTTTAGGTGTTGAAAAAAAGGAGGATCATTGGAGTGGTCCGTACAGGTTCATTTTTGCTAAGTAAGTTTGTAAAGGCCAATCACATCCAGGGAAAATGATCACCCATCATTCAAGCCCCAAACATTGCAAATCATCTCAGTGAAGTTCACAAATTTTAGTTGAACACCTTCCCTCACTGTCTGCCACCAAAATGAATCATCAATCATCATTCACAATCACTCTCACACTGTTGCAATAGTTGCAATTACCTCTTCTAATCCAAGAATGAGTAGATCATGTAGCAGGTACACAATTATATCTTTGATGCTGGCAACACATTTAGAATTTGGTAGTGGCACTCTTGTAAATCAACAATTTTCTGAGACAGCCCTGCTAAGTGATGCAAAAACAGATAGACATGTGAGGGAAGCAGGCATTGTCTCTAATGTTATGAAGGAATTGTGGAGACTTCATCTCTGCACACTGATTCAACTGCATTCCCACATTATATGTGACTGAAAAATAGTGAGGCAGTATAAATCTGACAGAAGCATAATGTTCTACTAGCCATATGTATATATATATTTGTTTTTCTTTGCAAAGAAAGATCTTCAATGAGAAATAATTTTAAAGTTCCATGTTGGCACTGGCATGCTCAGTCCAGTAAGTAGAGTTCATCCTTAAACTCAGGTCATTCACCCAGAAGTTAGTCAGCTAACACACTGGATTCTGACCTCCTGTGCTGTTTTAGGAACAGCAAAATTGTGTTGTATGAAATATTGGTTCATTTTGATTATAGTCAATCTCTCCACATTTTGAGGTGAGAGACTGGTCCTTCTCACTGTAACAACTGTACCAGCTGCACTGAACACATGCTCAGTAAACACACTGACTACAGGACAAAACAGATACTTTATTGCCAGCCTGGTGAGCTCTGGCCAGTGGTGCATCTTCCTATAACAATACATCAATGGGTTTTGATCCACATAGACCTCTTTTGGATCATCCAAACACTCCTGGAACATCTTCCGGATGGTGATTGGTGCTGCCACTTACTTGACCTCTATAGCCATTGCCTCTGCATTGGACTTAAGCCCTGCATATTGAAACCAATACAATGCAGAAGTTGGGCCTGGTCCTTCTGTTGCTGCTGTTGCCAGTATTCTAGTTGATGATGTTGTTTGCTGCTGAGAGACAAGACTGCCCTCTCTGGAATTTGAAGGCAGAACTCCAGGACTGCGGGCTGGCACTCTAAGTTCGATCCATTATTCTTCTGGGTCTCCGGATTCCTCAACAATCCATCCCTTGTATTTTGAAACATCCCCTTCAGAAAAAAGAATGAAAGTGGGCAAAAATGTTTTGTACTGTGGACCAAGTAGTGTGGCACAGATGTACTGTTTGGACAAGATGATGTTGTCTTGCAGCCTTGCATTGGAAGTCAATCAAAAGAGTAAGCTCTCAACCAAGGCTCAGTGATCTTGTTCACACCTTCAAGGGCAAACCTTTCAGATGCCTTCTTTAGCTGGTCTTGTAGCAGATGCAACAATTGGATAGCTTGGCCCATTGTACTATCCTCCTTGCTAACTTCCCGTGTGGAAACCTCAAAAGAGAGAGTCATCTGTGTCAGGCATTTGACTGAGCTCCATTTCTCCACATCTATGGTCATAGAGCTCCCAATTGCCTCACATCCTCTTTGAATGACATAGTGATTGATCTATTTGTACTGCTCAAGCAGACATTGCAACATGTGTTCGGTCGAGTTGCAATGTTTTTGCACCTCCTGTATATGGGGTTTAACTGGTAATCTATTAGTATGCTGAATAATCCGCAACTGTTTCTGGGCTTTAAAAGAACGGCTGAAATGAGTGCAGAATCTTCTCTAGGTGGTCAGTATGTTGCTGACTATGTCTCCTTTTTATTCATAAAGTCTAGCACCAGCAGTTTGATGGAATACGGCAAACACAGGACTCTGAATAAGCCACCATTTGCTTTGGCCTTGACTATGTTACTGCCATTGTCCATGGCAAAAAATCGAATTCTGAGACCTCTGGGTTGCAGCCATCCAGACACCTTGCTGTTAAATTCATCCAAGATGTGTACAGCTGCATCTGATTTCTCCATGGTGAACATAGCCACTGTTGCATGCCACAGAATACTCTTAAAACATACTTCTGGGCCAAGACCTGTAGATATCTTTTGCTTTACCCCCACAAAAGAGATCCAGTGTGCAGTGATGCACATGTAATCAGTTGCCTAGCAACTGGTCCACATGTCTTTCATCAAGTGGCTAGTGTGAACAACACTTGGCTACAAAGCTTGTCCATCCAATTGCAGCAGATGGTGATGCAGTGCCTTAACAGCAACTCTGACAAAATAGGTCAAACATGGAACCTTCCATTTTGGACAGATGGCTGCCACAAATTCTAGGCAATCCCACTCTCTCCACAAAAGAAAAAGGGAGTAGGTCCAGTGCTAAACTTTTTGCCAGCTTCCATTGTACAAATGTGTCCTTGGGTGGCTGCGGTCATAGGGCTCATCAAGCCTAAAAATGGCCATAAACTACTGATGTTCTATGGTCCCAAGCATAGCTCTGTTCCTGAGCAGAATCCCTGCAACACTGTATTCATTATACGCAAAATACAACTCATGCAAAATTCTGACAAAAGTCTTCTTCTCTACCTCCGCCCAAGAGAACACATAACCCCAGTCATGTAATCACAGCACCGGATAGCTATAGCTGAAAGGGCATTGTCCAAGGCACTCTGCATTGTCTGCAGAGCCTCCCAAGCAAAAGGACTGCTATGACTACAAGTTAATGTCAAGCAATACAAACCAAACAGAGCAATTAATTCCAGCATTGCACCACTTATCATCGTACTACCTTACCATAAGAAATCCGAAGGAGGCACTGCTTTCTCAGTACATGCTACCAAGCTCGGGGACTCACTTCCAGCTACCATTAGAAGCATCCAGTAGCATATACAGTACTGGAGACAGTTGAAAACGTTTACTAGATAAATGCACCAACTGCAGACTAGCAACAGAGCCCAGAAAGCAGTCATGCCCTCACACGCAGCCCTCAGCTTACAACCCACGAATTGCAAACAACTCAATCAGTAAACTGCGTTTATTATGAAAGTAAGCAAAAAAGGGCTGACCTGTGGGTTGCGGTGACATCATATAGTTATGTCTTTCCATTTATAACTGTCATGGTCCACAATAATACCAAAACCAAAATATGAAGCTGTCAGCAACAAATAGTAATGTATGCCTATTAAATGCACATAATAATATATCCGCCATGGAGGTTGTCCATCACTAACACTGTACAGCATTAAAACCAAACATCACCAAATGAACAGCAATGGAATGACTGAATAGATCTGTCACCCATTGCTGCACAATTCTGAGGACTTTAATATAGTCCATTATCTGCCTGATCCAAATATCTATACAATCTAACCACTTCTGTACATCTCACAGAGATACTCAGATATGGGGTGATAATACAAAATTACAATCCCTACAGATCCCTCCACTGCTCTCTCCCTCCAACTATGCCAGCTCAGGACCAAAACTATATCCAAAATCCCAGATTGGACAACCCAATGCAGTAACCAGCTAAGCAGACTATATCATATGAAATACCCTAGAGGGATTGCAGAGCTGTTTCCCATAACACGATAACGGCACTTCAGGTGGTCTTCACTCACAACATGGAAACACTTCCCACATAGGATCAAAATAAAAACAACATTCTTCCAGCCACACACCTGACATGGTGTAGCATGCAACTAATGTAGGCAAGTACTCCAGTGCCTCATATAGGGGTAGTACGTGCTGATAGGGGTAGTAAGTGCTGATAAATGCTGCAATACAATACAATACTATTGGGGGTGTTTTTACATTTCATGCAGTGACAAGCTTGGACGAAGTCAGGTTTATAACTAAACTGCAAGCCAGGTCGATTGGCAATGCTTGTTCGTCTCCTTTTATATTTTCCTTAACTTTTAATTGCGAAACTGTGATGTGAATTTGATGCTTGTGAAATAGCCTCATAGTGGCACAAGAATGAAACTTGCGACATACCTTCTTTTCAAATTTGTTCTGTGTTGATTCCTAAATTCTACTGTTATTAGGGAGAATGATAAATGCAATTACTCATTTATAAATACAGTATGTCAAATATTAGGAATTAATTTAAATGTTCTTCTGCCATTGCTGTTAACTGGCAGCTGGGTGCAGAAGGTGGCTGGTGAACAGACTGCATCTTACAACACATCTTTAATTAATTGAAAAGTAAATCATATTCATATGGCGAACGCCTCTGTTTTATGCCTTGAAATGTTCCTAGAACATTTCTGCTCCCTTGATTCTAAAGACTGGTGTTTATTTGAGCAAGTGTGCCAAGTTTCTCTCAGCTTTGTTTTTCGACATGATTTATTATTCAATAATTACAGGACCATGTGTAATACAGTAACCCATTGTTAAACTTTTCTATGAGCCAAAATGTTTGACACGTATTTCACTTTCTGTATCACACATGCTGCTTTCCTGTAATGTGCTTTACACACAGACCTTTATCAAGCAGAGATACCTTTTAAAAAAAGACTGGGCTACAATGGTAAAACCTATGTAAGTATCTAAATTGTAGTGCAGGGACCCAAAAGTGCATTGCCCAGTTCAGTAGTGTGGGACGCACAAGCCCTCCCACAGGTATTGAGGACGTTTGGCAAAAGGCATGTTCATTTGCACTCTCAAAGTCCCTCCCTCTTTTCAACTTCCTGCAATACACAAGGTGGCAAGGGTGTAGGGACATATACATGAGAAATGGCATGGTGCTCAACAAGTGTTAAGAACATTTAAATACTTTATTGTACTTGCGTCAGGGAGAAAAGATAAAAATAAAATGCTATTTGGAAATTCTCTCGCAAATTCAGCCATTTGGTCTGGACACTGGGCAGTGAGGAAGACTGTTTACATTTGTTGCTTGGAAATTACTTTAGCCAAACAACTAAACAAAAAGTGGGCCAAACAAATCCATGTGCACATTTACTATACACTCAGCCACTGTTATATGGGCTTTGTCTAGAACGTTTGCACTCCTGCCGGCAGTCAAAATGCGCATGTTTGGGTGAATTGATGGTATTTATGTGAAATGTAAATTGGGCATTTAGCACTATATTTGTTCATGAAATGTGTTGACGCACGAACAATAGACACTTTTCTGTGATTTAATTTTTACATGAATTGGCTTGAAATTGCGCGTAATGACACAATTTGTGGAGTTGCTCAATACAATCGTAACATGAAATTCAGGAAATTACATGAAAATTCCACCTGGGCCCAGTTTCGACAGCACACAGAAATCAGTAAACTACTTTAAAGGTTCAGGCGCGAGCTGCATCCTAGTTGTTGTGTGTACTTTCCTCTGTGCACATATACTGAGCTCCACCAAAATCTGTATAAGTATGGATTGTAATATCACTTAATAAACATGGACTGGCTCTTGGCTGGGAAACCTATTGGCTTTGTCAATGCGTTTTGTTCCATGCTAGATGGCCACTGAGAAAGGCTCTTGTTGTTATCCTTACCTGCACTATGGTACAACGATTCCAGGTAATTTGAGGACTATGCTCCTTTAAACAATAGAGCACCATCTCTTTCTTTTACATCAGTTATTGGCTACAGAAGCAGAAGGCCTGCCACACTTTTCCCGTAGATGAAAATATATAACCTGGCTCAGTTCTTTGGGAGTTTTCAAATGTAAAGGTCGATGCTGATGTTCTTTTGAAAAACGTTCCGGGTTCACTGAAAAATCAACCACTGCTATTTACAAGTTAATAAGATCTGACGTTGGAGTTTATGCAATTCAGAGTTTTTAACAATGGCTACTTGTTGTGTTCCATTGTTGTTATGTACAGTCAAGGGAGCTGGCTGTTCCATATTGAAACATAGAAGCTGGGATCAGACAACGGCAGGCAGCAGTGTGAGAGGGTGTGTACAGCCAAGTGAAGCTCCAGACAATAACGATGTGAACTTGGAAATCTGTGTGCGGCGGATTTGTTCACAACAAATTGGCGACGAGTTTCTGGAGCGGAGCCCACGCACCCAACCTTAAAAAGAATGAGGGAGGATTTGGCCCATTCGGGCACAGTGGAGCGTACACCAGGAGGAGATTTTAACTTTCGGGCGCAGAGGAGCGGAAATCTGTATGCAGTGAATTTGTTCACAACACTACTTTACACATTTGAGCACTGATTTTACATGGTTTTTCATTTATAATTACCTGCTAAGCACATGGGGCCAATTTACCAGCAACTTGCACGTCCTTGCGCCACTATTGCACCACTTTTTTTTACGCAACGGCGGCACAAATAATGCGGCCAATTTACAAGTGACGCATCTAGGGAGATGCGTCACATTATAAAGACCTGCGTCACATTATACCTGCACCAGATATAATGTATGCAGAATGGGCATTCCCACGCAAAAAGCCATGTAGAACTGTCGCAGTGACATTGACAACATTTCACTGCGTCACTCTACACCTTCACTGCGTCAAAATCCCTACGCCTGCTCAGACCAGGCAAAAGGAATGACGCAGGGCTTTTTGTATGGGACTCACCTATCTGTTGTGGCACATTGCTGAAGTTATGTCACTTTCATGAGCAACTCCAGCTATGCGTCACTTTTGTGCCAACAGATGCGTCAGTATTTCTGACACATCCGTTAATCCTTGCACCATGGAGTACTGCACTGTAAATACAGCGAATCCATGGTGGCGTAAGGACATTTGGCACTGGTGCAAAGAAACTGATGCATCTATACAGATGAGTCAGTTCCTTGTGAATCTGCCCTGCTGGACACAGCCTAGTGTGTTTCCAGCCACTCCCTCGAGGGCTGGCCCATACACAACCCCACACCCATCCAACACAGGCATCGCCAGTCAGGTGACCCTGCGAATAAAAGAGCCTGAGTGCATGTGGCCAGTTTTGAGTACCCTACTGAGGTGTCTGTGTCAATCATTTACCACCATGGGTGCCTAGGCCCACAATACCACATTGGTGACAAGCGGGACCTGCCCCGTGTGTATGCTGACAGCAGCGTCGGTGTGCTGTGAGGGAAGTGTGGCCGTAGTGCAAGGCTCACCCTCTGCGCCTGCTGCTAGCTTGTAGGCTGCTGAAACACGGTGAGAAGAAGACCAACCCTGCCTGTGAGGAGGGTGCCTGCGGTTGTGAGAAAGTCGGCAGAAGGCGTGTGAACAAGTCATTCCAAAGCGCCTTGTATCTCCCTATGCCAGGAGCAAAAAAAGGAGCTGCTCTGAGATACGGTGAAACACCCCAGGCCCGGGTAAGAATACACTGGCGAAAAAAGGTCACAGCAGCCAGAGCGGTAACTAGGGGTGAGAACAAGGCAGTGCAGAACAGAAGGGACAGCGTTAACAAGAGAAGGAGCCCTTGGCCCCTTAACGTGTGGAGGGGTCTGTGTATGCCCAGATTCCCGCCTGCAGAGATGCCCGCATGATGCCCCCTCAGCCGTCCCAGTGCGGAAGAAGAGGAGCGCCTTTCCAGCATGGCACGACACAACTGAGCCGCGCCCAGCATTATCGGTGCTGCACGTTGTGTCCCCCAGAGAGGTGCCACAGCAAAAGACCAGCACACCCTTGAGGCTCCCCTGCTGCCCCAATGATGGTCTATGGAGGCTGGTCTGCCTCCGACGCTCCCTAACAGTGCCCCGCCGAATAAGGCGCCAATGCGGGCATAAGCAGCTGATCGCTACACCCCACTAGTAGGAGTGACAAAGCAGTGCGAGAGAAGCCCCAGCTGCCTGCTCATGTCCTGCCCAACGGCAAAAGGAGAGCAGCCTGAATCAGCCCCTGGACCGGAAGAAATTAGCATGAGGTGCGGGGAGGCCCATGGGAATGCAGCAGTCTGACTCATCCCTACCTGCAGGCGCGGGAAACTTAATCAGTCCACGGTGGCAGCCTCGGTGACCATGTGAGCACAGCAGGGCCACCCAGCGATAGTCCATTGCACTGGGCCAAGGCTCAGAAAGTTAAAAGCAAAATACAGAAATAAAGAAACAGGCATCAACGAAGAAAGATGAACTGCCTACACAAAATCAGGCCGGCCCTGTCCCCGACCTGAATAAAAACCGGCACCACCCTGCACTCCTCAGTACACAGCTCACAGGAGTGATGCATCCCACAGCACCACAGCAACCGCAGGCCAAGCAGTAGAGGGGGCAGCACCACCGTACCTCAATGACTCGTGGGCAACAGGCCCTGCTTTTTACCAGGACAATCCGCATGCAAGAGCCGCCATGCTCAAACAAAAAATAAAAGCGCAGCCTGCCCAGTGCAAGCAATTCTGAAGTCAAACCTGCAATGTGCGTCCCTACCTGCCGGCCGCTGATCTTTTCCCTCTTCTCAAACTGCAAGCCCTGCGGCCGTCGGCGCTCTGACTGAGGCCCTGATTCTGCTCGCAACATTACGAGTTTTCCTGAAGCAACTCGCATGGTGAGTACTGCAGCAGAAAAAACAACAAAGACTTAGGGCATAGCGTATGCCCAGTAATACCATCCCCCTGCAAAGCCAGCAACCCTGCAGACAGACCTGAAAATGAGCTGTAATGCTGCTAAGAGGAATGGTAGTTCTACTTCCAAATTTGACTCGGGGGCACACAGACAATGCACAGCTGCACCATTGCTGCCCCTCTTCCAGCACAAGAAAGGAAGACTTGCATGAGGCCCAGCACCTTCAATGGTGCCGAAAGACAATACCAAGAAAGCACGTGCCCAATGAAAGGCTGCATAAAAGGGAGCAGAGAAAAACGTACTGATGGCATGGTCACAGCGAATGACGGAAGTTACAAAGGAGAATTCAGAGACTAACTAGAGTGGGTGCCTGAAGCTGCCATAACACCCACTGCTCAAATTCTGCCACAGACTGGAGCCACTACATTAAAAGGAGAGTGGTAGAGGAGCACCTCCTGGTAGTCAGATGCAGGAAGCACAAGAGAGGAGCAGCCACCACGTTCAACGCACGAGACAGACTGAACGTCTACTCAATAGTGCGTATAGACAGTGAATGGCTACATGAAGGAATGTGTGCCAGCCAGCTGCCCAAGCACTGAACGGACACTTTTGTCCCATCAAGGAGAATGTCACACAAAGTTATCAACCCTGCCAAGCATGCAGAAACCAAGGCAGAATGCAGCGTCATGGCGGCACAGCTTCAAGGTGCAAGAGCAGTGCCCTTGAGTGAAGAGTAGGCAGGAGGGAGATTACTCGCCATCTGCGAAGCACCAAGGAGATCCCAGAGGAGGGCCCCATATGTTCCAAACACAAGAAGGAGATCAGGTACACCCTAACGGCACTGGCACTGCCCATAGTGGGCCAGAGACTATTCAGGGAGTGCCCCCAGTGCTGCCTTTAGACTGTCGTGCATCGGCCCATTACAGGCAAGAAGAGAGTCACAAGTTCCCTAGTGGAAGTGGAAGTGGCCACAACTGCAAAAAGAGAGGAGATTTTCACCTCCCACAGCGATCCTGAGTTGCAGCCAAAATACCTTGTCGAGGAGAAGTGTATGGAAGGCGCTGCAGAAGGATCCATCAAAGCACACCTACCTCCACTGCCGTCCATGAAATGGCTAACATACCTGAGAAGACGCCCAGTCCTATAGACAGGACCGGTCCAGCAAGTGGTCTGTGATGGGAGAAGATGCTTAGTCCAAAGGACACAACGGAGTGAGCAAATGGTCCCTGTGAGAATGCGTGGCCTGTCGCTAATTTCAGAGCATATGTTGAAAAGACATGCAATGCGTGGCCTGTCGCCACTTTGCAACATTTACAAAGAAGACATGTGGCTGGACGCCACATTACAGAGGAAGTAAGAACCAAGAAAGAAGGGAGCGTAGCACTTTGCCACAACTGCAAAGAAGAAAATGAGTGGGACCAAGGAAAAAGAGGGCATGGCACGTTGCCAAAACTGCAAAGAAGAAAAGGGGTGGAGAGATAGGAGGGTGACAATCCTGTCAGAAAAGCAGATGACCACAGGTGCGCAGGAGAAGTCAACAAAGGGCACAAGAATGAGTACTCGCAGCCAGCCACTGGGGTGCGGTGGCGTCATGAGAGATAGTTCAGTGGGAGTACCAAACGTAAGCCGCCTACATGCACGAACTGTGAATCTGCCCCATGTTTCACAGTGTGACCGTCCAGCCACCTGTCAGCGGCTTCACCCTGTTTGCTTACACACATGCCGAATAAGAAGAGCTGCACCAAGTGTCCGACAAGCTACATGACTGCAGAGATCCTCCAGTCACCCTTACTCCATGCGAGTTAGCACCACCTGTCGTACAAGTCGTCTCGTGGCAGCCACTCCATCATTTGCCATGTTCATCTCCACCATCGCTAGAGCATCCCATGACTGGAGTCCTGCACCACTGCCATACAGAGTGATGATCTGAAGAACCAGTGACCATTTGTTTAACTGGTTTACATCCTGATCCCGGTAGCGAGAGCATGTTCTGAGCATGACACATCAACCCCTGAAGGTGCACGAGTGACTAGGCAGTGGCTCCGAGGTGGTCTTGCTGCTGTCTAGATGCAGACACGTACAAACCCAGTGCAGCCCATAGGCAGTCCCGTGGCAACTCACCCAAGGGGCCTTTCCCATGCATGAGAGATGCATGAGAGATGGACTTTACTTTGCCTCACTGATGGATTCCAGGAAGTAGCCAGGCCATGCAACAAAGAGTTAACAGGTCACAGAATGCCAAGACTGTCTTCAAGGGATCAAGCGACATAATCGCCAAGTGTTTACAATGGACTCGACCTACGCCCCTGATGCACCTACGTTTGAACTATATGACACCAATTGCCTCACAGCAAGGACCGACTAACATCACATAGGTGGACTGTCAATCAACTGACGCAAAGCTCAAAGTTCCGGCATTCATCAGCACCGTGTTCGTGTCCTGATGTACCTGGTTAAAGTATTGATACGTGCTAAGATGCCCGGGTGCTTCCAGCTGCACCTGTCCACCGATGTCCTGAGGACTACCTCTCAGAACTGGGAGACTTACAGTTATTTTTAGTTCTATTCTCATTCCTTCCGACAGTTTGGACTTTAGTTTTTTTTTTTTTTAATAAAATTTGGGAGGAATGAACTGTCCTGCTGGAGACAGTCTAGTGTTTTGCCAGCCACTCCCTCGAGCGCCGTCCCATACACCCAGCCCACACCCATCCAACACAGGCGTCACCAGTCAGTTGACCCTGCAAATAAGAGAGCCAGAGTGCACGTGTTCGTGGCCAGTTTTGAGTACCCTACTTAGGTGTCCGTGTCAATCATTTACTACCATGCGGGCTTGGGGCCCACAATACCACATGCCCCATGGAATCAATAACAGCTCTTCTGAATTTACCAAGGTTCAGTTACGATGCAGTCCTGAAAATCTGTTATTCTGCCTACAGGCAGGGGCCACGATCAGCTGGTAGAAGGATATTTTTATTCCATTTGCAAAATCCTTGACTGGACATTAAAATCTGAACATGGAAGTGAGGAAACTTAGGAAGAGAAAAACATGCTCGTTGAGCAATGTTGAACCCCGTGTCCTTTGTTTGGCACGAGCGTCTCCCAGAACATCCGAAGTATGCAACAAATATGGGAAACGTTTGCTGTTACATTTTTCATGCAGTGGTCATACAAATTAAACTGTTCAGGTGCTTTTTGTTTTACAATGTACTAATTTGCCCCGAGGAACTACTTAGCGCCTCTTGGCACATTTCTAAGGGCGAACTATTTGCTCCATTTCTTTTTCGGTAGTGTCTGTGTGCTGTTTTGCAGCTGCAAAAACAATGTTTTATTTTTCACTGGAAAAGACTAATGAATACGAAGAACAGCGCTAGCTTCCATAAGCGAAACACCACACAAATAGGCAAAGTGATGATAAATGCACCTCAGTGCAAATCAGCACAAATCAGCAAAATCACACTACTGGCTCAATATATGTAATATAGCTATTAAAATCCACAACCAACCTTCTTGGACAGGACACTTTATACAAAAAATACATGTTGGAAATATTTTATTTTAGATACCGCTAAGTAGTGGCAGAAGCTGAAGGAATCATTTTGCTTAAGATATACTATTATCATACTCATACTAAGAAAATTTTTGAACCAAACTGCTCGAATTTGTTTGAGACTCAACAACATGGAAAACAAACATTGGCAAAACCAATATGCTTGATTTTAATTATTATATGTTAACACTTGAACAGTGATGGAAGAATAATGCAATAGTTTAGACACAACTGCGTAAGACTGACATTTTAACATATAAAATATATACAGTACATAATGTTATTCATCAATATTTAATGAATATTTTTGTCTGGCATTGAAACATGGGAACACTAAGGGGCCGATTCCGATCCGGGTCGGAAGGGCACCGAACGCAATCCGGTTAAAAAAACTACGAGCCGTACGCGTGTTTTCCGGCTGACTTGTACAGCTGTACGAGCGAGCAAGTACGATGCGGGCTACATGAAATTCACCGACCGAGTCGTTTCCGGGTCCGAAACGCTCCATACGTGTCGGTCGGAAGCTAACCGTGGCGTGCAATGGATGTGATTTACAACCGAGCCAGTACGATGCACGCATCGGACAGCCTGTGCGAGCCGGAGTGTCCGGCTCGCAAAAGCTCCCGGAGTCGGACTTCGGGGGTCCACGTCAGACCCCCTAACACTCGCAACCCTACGACTCGGACACAGGGGGAGACCTATGGGTCTCCCCAACACAGGCATGTACGGTGCGGATGGCACCGACGCGTACCCACGATAGGGGGCGCACTTGTTCGAGACGTACCAATACAGTCAATGGGAGCCCATGTACACGTCGTACGACCGGCTCCCATTGACTTCTATGGGAGTCCGACCGACCCAAGTCCGACAGCATACGTGCGTATCGTACTCGCTCGGTCGGACTGTAGGGGTCCGGCTCGGTCGGGAAACACTCCGGATCCGACTCGGTCGGAGTGCTTTCTGACCCGCATCGGAATCGGCCCCCAATTGTTTAATTCTGTCCTTGGAAGACTTCCCTGTCTCTCAGAGTAATTTGGTTTGTGTACACAAAAGCTGCACTCTGCATCAGCTGAGTTTGCTACACTGTAGACTAGTAAGAAATCCTAAGGCGCAGTTTACTTAGAAACCCTAGAAGAAGTTACAGCCAGCCGCACTTGCCAGGGCCATACATGGACATCATATGTACGCATGTTTTTTAAAGGAGCTACAGATGGTGTCCTTTTGGGAAGCTCCTGATAGACTTAAACTGGATACTGCAGATTTGATTAAAGAACAGTCTCATGAATACACACAGATCAAAAAATCCTTGTTGTTGAAGTCAGGTTCTATCATGAGTAATAATTTTAGTAACAGCTATGGCCTCCCGTTCCCATAATGTATGGATGTGCTGTACCCTGTATCAAAACAAACATTGTCTCTAAAATTGCGTTTGAGTATCCTCCCGACCAGGGATTTTCTTATACGTATTATATGTATACATATACTCAAGAGAAGATATGACCGCTGTGATAGTAGCTTTGGTGGTCTGGACAAGCTAACTCATTTTATTCTGTTTTGCAAAAGATGTGTAGTTGCACAGCAGAGGTGACTCCTTCCCATTTTTAAATACAATGGGGTTATATGTGTTAAACCAGCAATGGCATTATGTATTAAACCAGATGACATGTACGTGGTCAACATAGAATCAAATTTTCAGGTTATGTGACTTTGCCTGAGAGAGTTGCCTTCCACTTTGGGTATCTGTTTAAGTAGATGGGCTCCGCAAACCTGGTTGTCTCCAATAATGGAACATGCTGCTCTCGTTTGCACAAATTGCACAATTCTGTACCATTTTTATGAACTGCAACTTTTACCCCAGGTGGGTTGGCAAATTGTTTACACCTGATAAGAAAATAACTCCCAAATGTTCATTTTTTTAACCCCTTAACTTCTGGGTCTTTTCCCCCCAGTGCTGAGCCCTTTTTTGGCTATTTGGGGTAGTTCGCAATTAAGCCTCTGTAACGTTTTGACCACATAAGATATCCACGCCAAATTTACGTCCTTTTCTTCCAACATCATGGTGATTCTAAAGGTACCCAGGGTTTGTGGATTCCCCTGGAGGGGATCCAGAAATTAGCCAAAATACAGGTAAATTTCGTTTTTTGGGGGAAAAAAGGGCTACAAATGAAAGCAAGTGTTTTTTTCCCTGCAAATGGAATCGAAAAAGGGGCTATGGTGCTGAAATCACCATCTTCCCAGCTTTCAGGGACAAGCAGACTTTTGTCAGAAAACCAAAAATTTGTACACAGTTTTGGCATTTTTCTGGGACGTAGCCCATTTTTGCTAATTTGTGCTTCCCAACTCTTTCCAGTTAATGTTAGAAATGGGTATGAAAGCAATAATGTCTCCTGGAAAGCTATACATTTTAGAAAGCAGACATAATTCTGAATTCATCAAGGGGTCATTTGTGTAGATCTTTTAAGGTTACTTTATAGAAACTAACCATTGAATAGTGGAAAAATTGAAAATTAGTTGAAAAAAACAGACATTTGTGTAAAGGTTTTCACCTGTAACTTCTTCTAATTATGACAATTGTTTGAAAGTAATATACCGGTACATCCGCTGGACCTTTATGGTTGTGGGGATATATAGGACTTGTAGGTTCACCAAGAACCCGATGAACCTAGAGCCAACAACTGAGAAACATCTTGCAATGGATTTTTATTATGTACCGGGTATACAGCAATTAATTTGGGCAAATATATACATGGAAAAATCTGTATGAAAAACACCTATGTATTTCTGAAATTGGGACAGAATATAGAGTTTAGAAACAGTAGATATTTGCACATCTTCAAAATTGTGAGTACCCATACTAGCATGAGAATTATAGGTCATTTTTCAAAATGACTTATTTTTTATACATTGTCTTTCATTTGGAAGGCAGAAATGCATTGAAAGTCAATAGGTAATAACAGTTGCTCTACAATTCTGTGTTACCCTAAGTCTTCTGATGAAAATGGTACCTTTGGCTATGGAGGACCACGCCTCCGGATAGCCATGAGTGACCGCGGACCGCTGCACAACCCCCCTCCAACATGGCGATCGGAATTCATCGCAATCCTGCCAGCCGGCGTCTCTGAGAACCCACGAGCCTGAAGTTCCGATATCGTGGCTCTTTTTATGCTTTCTCTTTCTGGCAATTGCAATTCGAACTGAGCTTTACCCTCAGGAGGTCCACGGCCGGGAGTTTGCCGGTTTCTCGTATCGGTGTTTTTGGACAAGGAGAAGGATCACTCACCAGCGGCCAGAAGAGGAGTAGACGGCGAGGGCACATTGAGGTGAGGAGGGGTGTGTGTCTTTCAGTGACGGCCAGGATAATTGAGAAGAGTGCAGGAAGGACAATATGAGCCCGGCTACGAAGTACTAAGGAGACTTTGTTGGCTACTTTTTTTTGGAAAAAAAAAAAGAAGAAAGGGGAGGGTTTCTACAAGGTCTTGCATTACGTTTTGGCCAAGACGAGAGGGAGGATAAAAAAAACAAAAAAAAAACATGCAGAGCGAGGAAGCAACAAGCGAAAAAGCTACCTAAAAAAAAAAAAAAAAAAGGAAGAAGAGGAAGGGGCAACAATGGGCAAACCCCCAAAGATTGCAGGTATTGCAAATAAATCAAGTAAAGTAGACGCTGTGGCTGTGGCTGCGGCCCGCCTCAAAATCAAAACACGTCAGGCCCGGGCAAAAAAAGCTGCGCTTCCGGCTAATAAGGAGAAAGAAAAGGGAAATAATTCTGGTCCCCCTGATCTGAACAGTACTCCCGAGACCTCTGAAGATGAGTCTTCCATCACCGCCTCCCCACAATGTGAGGGGTTGCCCGAATCAACGTCTGAACAGGTCTGTGTTATACCGGAGCAGACTGAGTCTGCCGTTGCAATGTCTTCACAAGGAAGCCCGATGCAGGATGGCTTAAGAGATAGTACAAAAGGAGTGAAGGATTTTCCGCTGTTTACAAAGAAATCCAGCCTACAAATGTCACAATCCCCCTTACCAACTGCAACTTCAGTCCCCAAACCATCAAGTACTCCGCTGCTGGAGTCAGGACCGGTTTTAATAGGACCACAAGAAGAGCTGACTCCCAAGGATCAGGACGTAACTATAACTCAACGAAATTTGGTATTGGATCTTCTGGGAGCCCGGCATCCACAGCAAGATTTAATTCCAGCACAAGCATTGGCAGTGCCCTCAACATCTTTAAGCCCCATGAATACAATGGGAAAAACTACGCCAAGGTTAAGTTCCTCCCAGGTCCAACTCCAACCTCAACCTCAATTTCAACTTCAACCTCAGTCGAGATCTCAGGGGCAATCGCCCCCAGAAGCTGGACCGGCTCTGCTCGATTTAAGGGTGGAAGATACGAGCACTGGAGCTGATAGCCGACTGAGCAACCTCGGTTTGGATATGGAGACTGGGTTTTTTTTCAGTTAGATATCAAAGAAATGCTGAACTTAATCTTGGAAGAGGTCCGCAAAATAAAAAAAACGCAACAAACGGAAATCGCTGCTCTGCATCAGAGACTGGGGAAAATTGAAGAAGGGATGCTAGGATTTCCCGTTAAACTGCAGGAAGCAGAAACCAGAATATCGGTATTGGAGGATCAGATGACCATGGCCATGGTAGAGGTAAAGGAGGCAGCCAAAAGGAAGAACTACCTCGAGAATAAACTGGAGGAGCTTGAAACCTCCAGATCGTTGGAGTTCCAGAGGGGATAGAAGGCTCCCAACCCATCCCATGGGTAAATTCATTCATTAAACTGCATGTCCTCCCTGAGTTCGAGGGGGACCTCACGATTACAAGAGCCCACCGAGTAAATTCATTCATTAAAAGGCATGTCCTCCCCGAGTTCGAGGGGGACCTCACGATTACAAGAGCCCACTGAGTCCCAGCGCAACCCTTTCCAAATTCTACGATACCAAGAACTATCATGCTGAACTTTGCGGATTTCCGAATAAAGGAGAGGATTTTATCAAAAGCTATCCAGCAGAGACAGTTTTTTGTGAACGAAACTAACAAGTGTCGTATATTCTCCGATATGACCGCTGCTGCTGCACGCAGGAGAAAAGAATTTGTAAAAATGTTGCACTTGTTTAAAGCTCAGAGTACGCAAGAATCAATTGCACAGCAGTCAAAACTCAGAGTTCTAGTCAAGGGAAAGTTCTTTATGTTTTCAGACCTTGAAGAGGCTCAGGCTCTGTTAAAAGAGATTTCAGCAGGGTCTGGTGCTTGAATATAGAAGTGTATGGGGAACTACCAGAACAAATGATAATATGTAGGGTACCCTCCCCCAAAGATACAAACTGGGCTGGATAGGGAAAATATAATTATCAATTGAAATGAAGAATATTTCACTTTTAGGTTGTATTAAGATCAATACTTTCGTAAATTATAGAGGGTTCTCCCTTATATTTTGTATATAGACCTAGGAAGTCAGATGGGATATTTAAAAAAAAAATGTTCTCTTTTTGTTTACTTTAAAAAGTTTTTGTGGGGGGTTCTTGGGTCGGGGGGTCACTTAGGGTGTAATTCCATGACACCCATAAGGGTAGTTGGGAGGGGCGAAATGTAGCTAGCGTGGTTGGAAGGGGTTTCTCCACATTTCGAGGTGGGGATCGTTTTTTGAGGGGGAGGTGCAGGGTTCACTACAGGGGAAAAAAAAAAGAGTAAGAGCAGAAGATACCGAGAATGTACAATTGAAAATATCGTTAGAAAAATATAATAATGGAAACCAGTAAATGTAAGATCCTATCAGTGAATGTAAATGGAATTTTGAACAAAAAGAAGTACTAGTTCTCTGATAAAATGGTTGACATCCTTTAACCCTCAAGTTTTATTTTTTCAGGAGACACATTTAAAATCTAATTCTCCGAAATTATTTGTTCCCAGGGTTTTCTCTAATGTTTTTTTCACATCTGCAGTTCTTGCTATGAAAGGAGTTGCTATTTATTTTTCTAAACAACTTCCTTGGGAATTTTTACAAATACATAGGGACATACATGGCAGATAGGTTTGGGTAGTAGTAGGGCTGCAAGGAAAAATTCTAAATTGTATAAACTACTACGGCCCTGTCTCAGATGATAACTCAGCATTGGTCAAGATAAAAGAGCTTATGTTAGGGGCTCCCGGGCAGTTTATTTTTGGAGGGGACTTTAACTTCATACAGGACCTGAGGAAGGACACCTCTAATAAAAATAAAAAACAATTGAAACCTAATACCAAAAAGATAGTGGAAGCCATTAGAACAGAATATCAATTGATAGATCCATGGCGGGAAATGAATCTCAATAAAGAATATTTTACTTGTTATTCGCATCGTTTTCAAACAGTATCACGGATTGATTTTTTTCTTATGACTAGATCTCAAGTTCTTAAGGCAGATATTGGGTGTAATCCTTTTTCAGATCACGCGTATGTTAGCTTGGAAATGGTGTTTTGGGGTGAACGTAGGGAGCGGCCCAGGTGACAGCTGGACCGACTACTCTCGCAGGATCAGGACTGGGTCAAGGAATTCAGAAAGTGGATATCTGAATACTTTGATATCAATGAGAACACAGCAGAGCCCTTTGCAGTTTGGGGTGGGTTCAAGGCAGCTGCCGGCGGTCAAATAATTGCTTTTACGGCCGCTTAAGCAAATACCCGGAGGCTAAAAATAGCTGAACTACAATTAGAGGTGGTAAAGGAATATGCTCTCCAACTTCAGTCGCTTCCTAATCATCTAGGACCAGCAAGAATAGCACTGAGGGATTTTTTTGTTTTGGAGGAGATCTGTAGCTCTCAAATGTTCCAACAAAGGGTGTATGAGGAAAGCCAGTTAATAGGTAAATTCCTGGCTAACTCAACCAGAAAAAAACAAAAAGCTGCCATAATATCAAAAGTGTTCGATCCCCTGACAGGTCTGGATCAAGCCAATAGCAGCGAGATTCCCCAGATATTCCTGGAACACTTCCGCCGACTCTACTCTACTGAATATTTGGTAGAGGAGGAGAAGATCCAGGAGTATTTTTTAAATATGGAAATTCCTAAATTATCAGAAAACAGGACTGGATTAGTCGGATCAGATGTGGAATCAGATGAGATCTCGGCAGCCATTAAAGCAACAGCTGGGGCTAAAGCATGTGGACAGGACGGATTCCCTATCGAATTCTACAAGGTTTTCCTAGGGGAACTGATCACTCCTCTGAAAAAATTATTTAACTACGTAAAAGGAGGTGGCCTAGTTCCAACAAGCTTTAAGGAATCAATTATTGTATCTTTTGTCAAAAAGGATAAGAACCCGGCGGATGTTAATTCATATAGGCCCATTGGTCTTCTGAATTCAGATTATAAAATACTAATGAAAGCGTGGGCTGAGCGTTTTTTATTTGCAGCTCAAGAGACTATTGGTAGTGATCAGACCGGGTTTATAGTGGGCAGATTAATGACGGCGAATACCCAGTTTTTAATACAGGCTTTGGATTTCTTTAATACGAATTCAACCCCGGCCTGCATCGTTATGGTCGATGCAGAGAAAGCGTTTGACCTTGTGAACTGGAGAACCTTGTTTTTCACTCTTGAGCGATTTGGTTTTCCAGGCCAGGTGGCCAATATGCTTCGAAACATATACCAGGGAGCCACAGGCCAGGTAGTCATTAACGCAAAACAAGCTGGGACTATAAAGATAAATCGCGGGACTAGACAGGGCTGCCCGATTTCACCTTTGCTTTTCACTTTTTTTATCGAGCCACTCGCAATTAAAATACGTAATGATATGGCGATTAAACCACCAATTTCTGGCATGGCTAAGCTGAAACTCTTTGCAGACGATATAATTTTATATTTCACCCCGATAAAGACAATTTCAAATTGGTTATAAGGTAATTTAAAAGGTTTGAGCTAATCGGCGGCTATAAAATAAACGCTAATAAAACGGAAGTTCTCGCCCTCAACGCAGACTTAAATTCTCTTCCACCTTGCTTGAGGATGCAAGCAATTAAATCAAACCCAATTAGATATCTCGGGATATATGTATCTAGCCAATACCATCAGCTATTTAGATTGAACTATTTAAGGATGAAGGAGAAAATTAAGAAACTCTCGTAACAAAGGCTTTTATTTCCCCTATCGATAGTAGGAAGAGTTTAGTTAATTAAAATGTCTATACTTCCGTTACTTATATTTCTTTTTACCAATGTCCCAATTAGGATAAATATGTCCTTTTTTAAAGAACTAGAAAATCTACTCACAGAATTTGTCTGGGGAAAGAAAGTACCAAGGGTTAAAATGACAGTGGTTCAACTATCTACTGCACAAGGGGGCTTAGCCTTGCCTCATTTAAGAACGTATTACGAGGCTGCCTTTATAGATTTAATTTCGGGACTCATGGGAACTAAACGTATTAAAGATAGCTTTTTTTTAGATAAAATGAATCCAGAAAGTGACTCGCAAACTCCAGTATTTTTAAAAACCTCTAAATTTCCCAAAAAACACAGATATAAGACCTTGAAGGATGTGGCTTATAGACTCCAGTCATTTTTTTTTTTAAACGGGTTCCTCAGGTTTCCAATATTTAAAATTGAGAGAAATTTCCAGCTGTGGTCTCCAACTTCGATGTAGACATATTAGGAATTGGGAAAGTTGTGGACTACTCGAGTTAAGACATTTTATAATTCAAAATCGGGTGATATCTTGGTAACAGGTAATGGCCCGGGCAGAAACCCATAGAAAACCCCCTTTTTTTGAATTTCTATAAATCGTCCACTTTAAAAAAAAAAAATGAATGGTGTCTTGGACACCCCAGATCAATTGATGGTAGCTCTATAAGGGGCCAGAGTGAGTGGGGTGGGGAACTGGTACCGGCTAATATATAAACAGGGCCATATGTCCGTGTTGGTGAGCCATTTAGCTAAAATAGATCGTGAGACCGGGTGTACCCTTTCCCTGAATGACTGGGAGGCTATATGCCATCTAGGAAATAAATCTTTGTGTGCGGCGAAGTTTAAAAGGATGGCCTTCCTTTCACGATGGCTCTCCTATTTAACTCCGGCCGCTTTAGAAAAAAGATTTCCGGGAGCCGAGAATACGTGTTTTCGCTGCCAGGAAGATGGGGAAGGTGGGTGGCACCATATTTTTTTGGGTATTCTCGGCTGAGACCCTTTTGGGAGGTAATTTTTGCTGATATTGAGTCAACAATCGGTAAGCATGCTCCATTTGAGGCAGAGGCTGAGCTATTCGGAATCTGTCGAGATAGAACAATCTTATCTGAGTCGGAGACAACTTTTCTATTTATTTCTTGTACTGTAGCTCATTCATTAATTCTCCAGAATTGGAAATCTAGTGAAATCCCCTCGCATTTGAAATGGTTTAACAAAATGAAAAGGACCCGAGAATTTGAAAAAGCTTATGCCAGACGGGTCGGGGCATCCAGGAAATTTGAAAAGAACTGGAAGTTTTTTATTGATTTAGAAAAGTTGAAGGCGGGATTGTAGTATTCATTTTGTATATTGATGCTGTAGCTGTATTATATTGCACTGTAGAAGCATTTGCACTTTATATTGTTGCACTTTATTGATATTTCAGGAACATTTACAAGTTCACTGGTTATTGCACCTTAGAAAAGTTTAAAGAGGAACTGTGGTACTTACTTTGTATACTAATGTTCTAGTTATATTGTATTGCACTTTAGTAGCTTTTGCACTTTATATTGCTGCACTTTTTTGGTATTTCAGGAACATCTGCAAGCTTATTGCTCATTTTACTTTAGAAAAGTACAGAGAGGGACTGCAGTACTCACTCTTCATATCAATGTTCTAGCCGCTCTGTATTGCACTTTAGAAATATCTTGCACTCTATACTGCTGCATTTTATCTAAATTTATTGAAACTTGTAACCGTATTGATTATTGTACTTTATCTTAAATGACTTACACAAGATCAATACTGGACGATGATATTTGCTGCTACCGCTGAATACTTCTCTTTCTTGTATTCAAAGTTTTATTTTTGATGGAAGCTATCAAATTGATTATGTATTACTGGATTCTTCACTCTTCCTTCACTTTACCCCTTTTTTTTTTTCTTAGATTATGTATTTATGAACTTATGTATCCTAAGCTCTGCTTAATAAAAATAAAAACAAAAGAAAAAAGAAAAAGAAAATGGTACCTCACTTGTGTGGGTAGGCCAAGTGGCAGAGGCAGGAAACGGCTCAAAATGCAACGTGGACACACTTTATGTTTACAGTGAAAACGGACCTATTTTTTGTAAAGTGCCTAGCTGAAAATTTTGAACCCTAGCTCAGCCGGCACCTAGGGAAACCTACCACACCTATATATTTTTGAAAACTAGACACCCAGGGGAATCCAGGATGGGGAGACTTGGCTGGCTATCACCAGGTTCTCCTACCCAGAATCCCTTGCAAACCTAAAAAATTGTTTAAAAAACACATTTTCCTCATACTTCTGTGATGGACAGTTCTGGAATCTGCGTGGCTCCACAAAATTCCACCAACCCCGCGTTCCCCAAAGTCTTCCAAGAAAAATGGTACCTCACTTGTGTGGGAGGCCCAAGTACCCGCAACAGGAAGCAGCCCAAAACGCAACATGGATACACCACATTTTTGCAGTGAATGCGTACCCTTTTTTTGCACAGTACCTAGCTGTAGATTTTGAACGCTAGCTCTGCCGGCACCTAGGGAAACCTAGCAAACCTATACTTTTTTGAAAACTAGACACCCAGGGTAATCCAGGATGGGGTCACTAGGCTGGCTCTCACAAGGTTCTGTTACCCAGAATACCTTGCAAACCTAAAAAATTGTCCAAAAAACCACATTTTCCTCACATTTCGGTGTTGGAAAGCTCCGGAACCTGCGTGGATACACAAAATTCCACCCACCCTGCTTTCCCCAAAGTCTTCGGAGTAAAATGGTACTGCACTTGTGTGGGAGGCCCAAGTATCCGCGGCAGGCAAGGGCCCAAAACGTATTGAGGGTACATCAAAATTGCCTATGTCAAAACAACCTGGTTTTTGCAAGGGGGGTCACCTGGGTTTTTGACCCCGTACTCGGAGACCTACCAAACCCACATATTTCTGAAAACTAGACACCCTGGGAGTTCTAAGGGGGTATGGCTTGCGAGGATCCCCCAACGTTTTCCTACCCAGAATCCCCTGCAAACCTAAAATTTAGCTGAAAAAAATCACTTTTTCCACACATTTTTGTGTGGGAAAGTTGTGGCATCACCGGGCTGACACTAATTTCCTACCACCCAGCGTTTCCCCGGGTCTCCTGATAAAAATGGTGCCTCACTCGTGTGGGAAGCCCAAGTACACGCGACAGGAAACGGCCCAAAACATTTTGTGATAGGCAATTTTGATGTTACCTCAATTCGTTTTGGGCCCTTGCCTGTCGCGGGTACTTGGACCTCAAACACAAGTGAGGCACTGGTGGGGCTCTTAAGTGGGGCTTTCTGTTCCCATTAAGCTTGAGTTGCTTTTTTGTCATAATTTCTTCAGTTCCTTTAGTCGATTTTCACCTTGCTCCTCACGAGTAGTTTCCTTGATCGTCGGCAGTGTTGTAAAGGAGAAATCCAGTAGCCACGGTGTAGGTTGTAGAAGAAGGTTTAATAGATCTTAGTTACGAGTAGGTAAGTAGATAGCTAAGCCCCACCCAGAGCATCATCCTTGCTGCTCAGCGCGTATCTTCAACTGACACTCAATCCAACACTCTCAACATTCTACATGCCCTTACAAACTGGCTGAGCAGCAGGTACTTGGAATGCTGGGGGGATGCATTCATTTACAAAACGGTGCCTATGAGGTTTAAGCGCATTTAATATGTCATCTTTTCTGCAGAGATTATTACAGACCAGGCGTTAGGTGCTGTCATTGATCCATCTTGTAATACCATCTATAAAATTCATGACCTGAAACTTCCCAAGCCATAGTAGTTAAATATCAGTGTTATTGTTAAGCTACTTTGCATCTGTTAGGACATTGCTGCTGAGTTACCAAAGATATAAAATGGTATTTTGGAAGAAATAAATATTTAGTTCAAGATTTTATAAAGTTTAACCTCTTCAGTGCCCATGACGAGATAGTCTCGTCATGGAGCACAGTTGCGCTGTGCCCATGACGAGACTATCTCGTCATGTACCCCGCCCGCTAATGTAACGCCCGGCACAGGGCGGGGAAAGGGCGTGGCACTGAAGGGGTTTAATGATATGTTTGGCAACAGAAAAATGTTCTTCTACATGAATCATGTTTTCTGGTCAAGTATCTCACATTGGTTTAAAGTTAAAATATGTTTATTGTGACAAAATGGTTGGCAAATCAGCTACTTTATTCCTTTTGATGATTTTTACCTGAGGATTAATGCCTGCGTAGAACAGACTTCTTTGTTCTTCTGTCAAATGTTAAAATCCGACTAATTTGTCCTGTTATGAAAGAGGAGGGCTATGGTAATCGACACTGGGCATAACATGCTTTTCCAAGTGAACATAAGTGTCATTCGTCTTTGAATCCAGTAAATCGTACATCTACCAATACAAGAATGATAACAATCATGCACCACGTTAAACTTGTATAAGCCTTATTCGTGATGGCTTCATAATTATCAACCAAATCTGGTAAACCTTTTTGAATTTGAGCATAATTCCTTATCCTTATAAGAGCATGTTGATGACTATTCTATAATCAAGTTGCTGTGATATTGTGAGAAATTGGGTTGCTGGTTAAAGGTGTTGTGAGCACTTCCCAAGCAAAAACCACAATCTTTGTCAAGGTGGACCACAACACATCAGTAAATTAACCAGTGCTTAACCCTCTAGTAGCTTGGCATGAACGCAGTCAGGCTTAACTTAGAGGCAATGTGTAAAGTAATTATGCAGCACTTAAACATCAATAAACCAAAAACAGAACACTAGAAAAATCCTACACCAATTTGGAATAAGAGAGAAAAATGTAATACATTATTTGACAACCAAGCGTCAAAATCAGTAGAACAACAGCTATGCGATTTCAAAGATTTGACATAGGTATAGAGCCTAATAGCACACAGCCCCACTCGTGGATATCTGGTAGTGTGGGACTGGGTGAAAGTCACAAATTCAGGCCGACAGTGATGGAGGATCGGCTGGATACCGGGATTAGGTTAGTCCTGCTGAAAAAGTTACTTCTCAAAGTCTTCTGCAAGGAGTCGAGTTTGAGATGGAGGAGGCAGCGAGGAGTAGAGAGAGTATCATGGATGGTCATTGCAGTAGCATGAAGAGCAGGCTCGGCATTGAGGATGATTGTTGCTATTGCACCAAGATCCCATTGAGCGTTGCAGAGTGTCGGTGCTGGAGATTCCCATTTGCTGTCCCAGTGGACTATCAGTGTTGTATGTTATGATATATTGATTTGTATAGTGCACTAATAACCCAAGAAGGTATTCAGGCACTTGGGCAGGTGTGTAGTTCATAGATGACGAGCCAGGTCTTCAGCTTCTTGTGGAACTCAAGAAGCAAGGAGGAGGCTCTGATGTGTTGAGGGAGGTGATTCCATGTCTTGGGTTTGATGTAGGAGATTGATTGACTTCCAGTTTTGCTTTTGCAGATGTGGCAGTGTGTGTGATTGAGGCAGAGTATGGGTGTCTGGTGAGTTGGTGAAAGTGTATGTGGCTGTTCAGATATTCAGGTCCTGTTTTCTGTAGGGCTTTTTATGTGTACATGAGAAGTTTGAATTGGCTGCGCTTGTGAATGGTGAGCCAGTGAAGCTTCCTAAGGTGCGGCGTGATTTGGGTGTGGCATGAGAGTTCGAGTATGAGTCTTGCAGCAGTGATCTGAATGATTTGGAGTCTGTGTAGGAGTTCTTCGCAGACTTTGGCATAGAGAGTGCTGTCATTGTCCAGCCTGCTCGGGATGATTGCTTGTGTGGGGGTCAGTCTGGTATTCTGAGGCAACCATTTGAAAATCTTTTGCAGCATGCATAGGATGTGGAAGCAGGAGTTGCACATTACATTGATGTGAGTGATCATGTTGATCTTGTTGTCTAGGATGATCCCTAGATTTCTTGTGTGATCAGTAGGTGTGTGTGTTGGTCCTAGCTTCAACGGCCAACAGGTGGAGTCCCATGGGGAGGTCCTGTTGCTGAAGACCAGTGCTTCCATCTTGTCATTGTTTTGCATTAGGCGGTTGTTTCACATCCACTCGGCTACCATGGTCATGCAGCTGGTGAAGTTGGTTCTGGTTTTCTTGTCTGTCAGGGAGAGGATGAGTTGGGAGTCAGCAGCATAGGGGATGATGATGATGTCTTGTGAACGGATGATGTTGACGAGCGGTGTCATGTTTATATTGAAAAGGATGGGACTGAGAAACGATCCCTGTGGGACTCCTTTGACTTTCTTTTTATCTAATGTGAAGAGTTTAAGCCTGACCCTTTGGGTTCTTCCAGTGAGGAAGGAACAGATCCTTTTGAGCATGGATCATTTTATGCCAATCTTGTGGAGTCTGATGAGGGTGTTGTGGAAGACAGTGTTGAAGGCCACAGAGAGAACGACCAGAAAGAGGATGTTTCTCCTTGGTCCAGGATGATTCAAATCTTGTTTGTGACCATGATGGGTGTAGTTTCAGTGCTGTGGTACTTTCTGAATCCTAATTGAGTGTTGTCTACAAGATAGTAAAGTTCGAGGCGGATTGTGATTTGCTTGTTGATGGCCTTCTCAATCAATTTGGCTAGATAGGGGAGCAGGGAGATGGGTCGGAAGTTTCTCAGTTGATTTGGGTCAGCTGTGGACTTCTTGAGGAGGGTGATTGCTGCAAGTTGACATTTATCCAGGAAAGTGGTGGACGTGAAGGAGGTGTTGATGATGTGGGTTAGAGTGGTGCTGATTGGTGATGTTCCCAGGTTGGAGATGTGGTGGGGGCATGGGCCCGTTGTGGCCCCTGAGTGCATGGTTGAAATGATTGCCACTGTGTCGTTTCTGTTGAAGGTATCCCATTCAGTTAGGTGGCTGTCTTGGTTGGTGGTGGGTAGGTTAGCAATGTGTTCACTGGGGTTAGGTTGGTGTGCAAAGTTGCTGTAGAGGTTTGTGATTTTGCTGTTGAAAAAGTGGATAGGTTGTTGCAGAGTTGGTGGGAGTTAGCAATGTTGTTGATAGTGGCTGCGGGTGAGGTGAAATTCTTGATAGTCTCTTTGCAGCTGTTGGCGATTCTTTTGACCACTAGTGCTTTTTTCTTGGTGTCCCTTATTTGCTTGGTGATAGTGTCTGAGTGCAGCCTTGCAGGTAGTTCTGTTGGTGGTGTTGAGGCTGGCTCTTCATTTCCTTTCTAGTTACCATGCTTGGGCTTGATGGTTGCAAGGTAGTCTGCACAGTTCTTGGTCCAGTTGTTGAAGTTGTTGCCGTCCTTGTCAAGGTTGTCTATGGGGCTAGGTTGATTGGTACTGAGGGCACTGAGCCAGTCTACTTCTGCGATTTTTCCGCAGCTGTGGCTTGGAATGCTGTAGCATGAAGTGCAGATCTCAAACTACCGGTCATCACTGGCAGTCTCTGTAGTGCAAGAGTTGAGTTCACCAGAGCATCACATTGGCAGTTAGTGCAGGCAGAAAGATTTTGGTACAAACATGTTTGCTCCCAGTCACAAAGAGCCCAAAACGTTAGGAGTTTTCAATTTCTTCAAGGAGGAGCTCAACCGATGCCACACTAATTGTCCAGGACCTGGGAGGCGCCTCTTGGGGTTCAGGAACTCACTCCAGTAGAGGCCAGCATGGCTCTGGAGGTCCAGTTGCGGGTCTAGGCAGGTCCAGTGCAGCTGCTCTGCATGTGTAGATGCATGGAGACTTCTGGCATTTGTTGTGTCCCAGTAGACAAGAACAGGAGGTCAGCTGACACTTGGAATGACTTCAGACAGGGAAGAAGAGTGAAGGTCCAGTCTTCCTTCTCAGACAGCGTGGCAGGCATCTGGCATGTCTAATTGCAGGTCCAGGTAGACCAGTGCAGCAGGTCTGCTGGGCAGTCCTTTTTCTGTACTGAGTCTGAGGTTCCCCTTTTTATACCTGATGTTTGCTTTGAAGTGGCAGAAACATCTGGAGTCTTCTACCTACGGACGTGTCTGGAATTTACTGCCTCCATGCTCTGGTCTTAGTCTGTCTGCAGGCATAATAAGCTATTGTGAATTTCTTTACATATGAGATGAAGCAGAGTCTTTGAAGTGCAAGTGTGTCAGGTGACAGCTACACTCCTCTCATCAAATCAGGATGGCCCATCCTGCCAACACCCAGACCCTCTATTGTGGCGCTGACTAGCAGGACTACACAAAGTACAACTGTCAACTATACCTAGTCATGTGACCTAGGAAACAGGCTGCAGGAATCAAATGTTTAGAACAAGAAAATGTCTAGGCCTGGGCGTAGTTCGCGAAGTAGCACTTCGCGAAGCTACTCAAAGTGAAGTTCGCACTACGAGAGCTACGCGTAGCACTTCGCGAACTACGTAGTACCTTGTTCGCACTGTGCCAGATGTCGTTTTCAATGATTGCACAGTGCGGACAAGCAACCGGCACTGTGCAATCATTGAAAATGGCATCTTGCACAGTGCGAGCTGTAGTTTTCTGCTGCTCGAGTAGATTTTTACTCGAGCTTCAGCTTTCTCAACGCGAACTGGTAGTTTCTCATCGCGAGCGGTCGCGAGCATACGCGACCACTCGCAATGAGAAACCTGACCTCCTCTCGTTGGGAATCTCACTGGGAGGTTTATTTTCCATGCTCGCGATCGCCAACTTGAAGTTGCTGATCGCGAACAAGGAAAAAGTCTCGCCGTGATGTCATTTTGCTTGCTCGCGGTCGCCAACTTGACGTTGAGGACCGCGAGCAAGCAAAAAATGACCGCAGCACTACGCAACACTACGCTACGCGTGTTCGCACTGTGCTACGTGAAGTTCGCGTAGTGCGAAGTAGCGCGAACTTCGCAAACTACGCGAGCGTAGCGTAGTGCTTCGCCCAGGCTTAAAAATGTCAAGTTTCTAAAAGAGACACTTTCTGAATTGTGACTTAAAATCCGGTTTTACCACTCAAGAGGATTTTAAATTACAATTCACCAGACACAAAATATGACAGTTCTACCTGCTCTCAAACAAAAGTTATCATTTAATAAATGTAATGAGGTAACCCAAAGTTATGCTATGAGCGAGGTAGGCCTTGAAATAGTGTAAAACGAATTTAGGAGCTTTTCACTAACAAGACACATAAAACCTACAAATACATGTCCAAATTGCTTAATACATTGCACCATATCCTGTGGCCTGCTTAGGACCTACCCTAGGCCTAGGGGTGCCTTATATGTATTAAAAAGGAAGGTTTAGGCTTTGCAAAAGGTTTAATTTGCCAGGTCAAAAGGGAAATATAAACTTCACATGCACACAGCAAGGCGAACCTGAGACAGATTTAAAAAAACTACTTAAGCAGGTGGCACAATGCATGCTGAAGACCCACTAGTGACATTTCATTTAAATGCCCTGGGTAGTACTACTTTACTAGGGATGTATAAGTAAGTTAAAAGTGACTGTTGGGTGTATGCTATTTCTACCATGTTTAAAGTAGATTTAGCATTGATTAGCAGTGGCAAAGTGCACAGAGTCCTAAGGCCAACTAAAATGGGTTCAGAAATTTAGAGAGGTGAAGGAGACCCTGCAGAGAGGACAAGGTTCAACAGGCTTTTAAATGTTGCCAAAGGGTTAAATACATTTAGATACAGAGCCCTTCCTTAATTTTAGCTATTTTTTATATATAAATTTAATAGCATAGATGCTTTTAAATTATTTTACCACATGACTTACGGGGAGTTAAAAAAGTGGATTGTCCTTCTACTTGTCAGACAGAGTTCTTGACATAAAATGGTATTTTAAATTGAGTTTTTCCTCATCAATATGAATAAAGTACTTAATTGTCTCATAAGTTTGTACGTTTACAGAGCCTAATTGTCTCACATGTTTGTGTATATATGCTTTATACATGTTGGTATCCTGGCTTGAAAGGATATACTATTACTGTGAATAGAAAATATATACCTATTCAGTACTATTGAAGCTAGTTACATAGAATAGGGGGCTAAACTTCTAAATACTGAGATGTCCATATACTGAATAGGAGTGCATTAATGTTTAGGAGCATACTTACTCCGGGAGTTTCCTGGTGCCCCTTGCGAGCCCTTTAGATTTGGGGGCCATACTGCAGTTTTCAAGGTACACTTTGATAAAATATACATTAATTCTTACTGAAGGGTGCAAAGTTTGCCCCAGCCACTAAATTGTAAGGATTTAGCAATCACAATATTAGTCAATGCATGACCTATCGGAATATTGTACAAAATGAAGGCTGAGAGATACTTGCTGATGCAATCGGATAAGCAATCTATGGTCAGTTTTCAAATAAGTGGCTACAACATCGTAAGGTCCTAAGGAATGTAGGCCACTATTGCCATAGTACCACAATAGTGCTGTCTTATTTTATATTGATAATTTTGCTTACCCCTGATCTTGATCTGATACCACAATTTGAGGAAGGATCCGAGGATATAATTAGAATTTAAGTCTATGAGGTACCCACTGTACAAAATATTTCGTAAAAAGACTGTTAAACATTTGCTAAAAAGCTGTTTATTATGTCAACTATATGTTGAGTAATATCGTGTTTATTTTTAGGCGCTTTTCATATACCTAGTCGGCTTTATATCTTAATTATATTTGAGTGCTATGAAGAGAATACAAAACGTATCCAAGTCCTGAAGAAGGTGGTCTGAATGAATGCAATCCACTGAAACGCATAAACTAACACCAAGGACTAATTTCTTGCTTTTCATATCAAGGGTTTTTAAACATACAGAGAATGTATTCAATACATATGATTTGCTATAAAGAAGAGCTATATACGGGTATTTGTATTTTTATGTAATCTCCCCCTAATCTATTGTCTTTTTAATGTTCTTGTAATGTTACATATATATATGTTTCTTAGCTTTTAGTAAATCTTTTCAACGTTTTTGTATATTGGAGTTTTTGCACAGTGGACGCATGGTCTATATACATCATTTATGGTGTTGCCAAGGGGGGGGGTATTATCTCTTTTTTTTATCTCCCTTTTTACCTTGGTTCTGAGGGGGTGCTCTATTTTTTGTTTTGTAACTTGCAAAACAGTTGTCTACCAGTCTGTTTAACCTCCCCAGTGGGGGTTATGCGTGTCTCCAAAGAAACTGCGAAAGGTTTTTGCTAATGTTTATTGTTTTTCTTTTAGAGAAACTACCTCAGTGGAGGTAACCTATACCATAATGAAAATTAAACTATCCTCTTATTTCCCAAAACCCATTCCCTTCTCTCTATTAAAAGACATTTGATAATTGATGATGCCCTATTAACTCACTTTATTAATGCTTCCCTATCTTAAGTTACAGTTACATACTTACTGAAAATAGCTCAGGTCACCGCCTTAAAGGACACAGATGGGAGATGATTCTGAGCATCCAAACCTCTTAGGTCCTGTCTCTAATCTTCACTTTTTTGTAAAAATCATAGAAATCTGTGTCATAAGTCAGATAAAGTATCCTATTGACAAAAACAAACTTCTTGATGAACTTCAATTAGGTTTTAGGCCTGGATGCGGCAAAGAGATGGCAACAGTCAAAATCGTAGTGTATAACAGTCCAGTCTGCAGATTTTTATCATGGTTAAATGCTGTAGTAGGATATACTGGAACAATTCTCAGCATATCATATCACTCACCTGAAATTTGAAAATCACTTCATTAGAAGACGTTTTACTCCTTGATCAGACACTGGGGAGACTGAATCCTGGAGTACTCTCTAGTATCTAGTTTCTCTTGTTAAAGCTTCTAAAAATAGAGTTCTTCTTGTTTCTCGTTCCAAATTCCTCAGTACCTGAAAAGACTGTGCTAAATCAGTGCTAGGTTGCAAATTACCTGGAGTTGAATGTGCAAAGTTCAATGGATTCAAGACTAGACTAGACTAGAAGTAGGAATCAATTTTTGTATGCAAAAGTGGCATTTACCACAAATGATACAATCCCTGACACTATCCAGATTGGCCTGTGTCAACTTTGTTCTGTTAGGAATCCACAAGCTACACCTAGGCCCTCTCAAGGCAGTCCTGCATGCAGCTTGCCTGCTGAATTGATATGGCTTTGTGCATGTATAATCACAGGCTAACTATAACGTCTCTATAACCTTTGTTTTTTTCAGTGATTTTCTAAGTTTTTTGTTTAAATTCTATTTCCTAACTGTAACGTTATTGAAACCTTTGTTTTTTTCAGTGAATTTCTATGTTTTTAAAAATTGTATAACATCTCTGTAACTTTTTGTTTTTGGCAACCCTTTGTGGTGGGGACTACGAGGTCCAGCAACACCAGGGCCCCAGGAAGCGGTCCCTGGCAACTCCCCTCACCTGCAATGAGTTAGCGCTACAAAGCACAGGGAGGAATGCCGCAGAATGGGTAGCAAATTAATCCTTTGTGGTGAGACTAAGAGGTCCAGTAACAGCAGGGCCCCAGGAGGCAGTCCCTGGCAACTCATCTGTAATGAGTTAGTGCTATAAAGCGCAGTGAGAAGTCCAGCAGTGCAAGATGCGCGTGGGCCATGCCTGGATGAAGGCCGTGACAAGGGCAGGCCCTTCTTCTACCCATATGAGCCAGGAATAGTCAGGGCCACACCCCTTTCATTTGTTCAACCACCTAGTATCTGGTTGCTGCTGCTGGTATTTCCATACTGATCGATGGAAGTCTGGTTTTCTTCTGCCCGAATGAGACACATGTTTATTGATTGTGATGGTGGATGAGAACTAAAACAAATTACAAGTAACCCCCTAAGTAGTGTACAATGCCCTACCTTGGACACATTATGGGGAAGAGGAAGGCATGGTACAGCTCCCATGGAACAACAATCCGTATAAAACCTGCACAGCATGCAGCGGATAATTGTAGAATTGAGGAAATAGACAATCTAATTAGAGAAGTTGAACAAATCCTCAATACAATAAAAAAAAGGACTCTGCTGAAAAAAGGCCAAAAATAGCGGGTATTTTTTAAAAGGGCTCTAAAGCTGTTAAACCTCTGGTTCAATTATAAGATAAAACTGCAGGAAAATGTGCCCCAGACACTTACTGCGCAGAATCTCACTTTAGTGCTCTACCTATTAGTAAAGAGTGCAGCACTGTGAATACCGAGGATGCCTGTGAGGTATATTATATAATTACTGGAATTCCATGTGAAAACCGCTTTACCTCGCTAAGAGATTGAACTTGCCCAGCCCCCCGGGGTTAAAGCTACATGCAATGATGCCACACCTTTCGTACAAAATGTGGGAGACCTGCTAAAGAAACTCAAAAAACTGATCGGACAACTAGGGGGGAAATCTCAATCCAACAAGCTGAGATCTCAGAACTGAGACATTTGCAGGCACATGCATCAAGCAAAAAATGCCTCGCAAAAATTGTGAATCGCTAAAATAGACCGTTAGCTAACGCAAAACAAAACATTTCAAATGTAGGAACCCAAATACCAAAAAATCACTACACAAATTCGCAAAAATAAGGTCACGCTAAATTTGAGAGAACCGATAATGCGAATACTTAATAGCGAGTCAAACAATAGCCTCCGCAAATAGCGATTAGCAATTAAAGAATCGCAATGCAATGCATGTAAACTCGCAATTAGCAATTCCCTGGAAAATCGCAAATTAGCAAGTGCATAATAAGGGGAATCACATTCAGGTGGTAAAGTTAAAAAACACATTTGCACAGGTGCTACCAATTAGAAACCTTTTAAAACTGACTCTGAAGGCCCCTGAAGCCTTTCACAATGGGAGCACTCGACGTGACGGCGAGGAGGATGAGGAACCATGCAGCAGCCCAGCGCAGAAGGAGAATCCAGGAGAGGATTTTCCGAGTGCGCATCACATTGCTGGGACAAACAGAGGATGAAATCTACTATAAGTATAGGCTGAATGGTGCAATGATCATGCACCTAATTGCAGAATTTGAACCCCTAAGGTAGCTCCAGACCCGTAGGACCCATGCTATCCCCGCACATGTACAGGTCCTATGTTGCCTGCACCTACTTGCCTCAGGCAGTTTCCAGGGGGTAGTAACTGTAGCTGGAAGGGTATCACAAAGCTCACTTTCACGCTTCTTTAAAACCTTCCTTTACGCCATGTTGACAAGGATCCACACCCACATCACCTTCCCCACAACCCCACAGACAAAACTAGACTTCTACCAGGTAGCACCATTCCCTCATGTGATCGGATGCATAGACTGTACGCAACTCTCTATCTGTCCCCCAGCAGCTAATGAATACATCTTCAGGAACAGGAAATCCTATCACTCGATCAATGTGCAAGTAGTGTGCAATGCAAAGCATATCATAACGGACATCGTGGCACAATTCCCTGGAAGCACCCATGACTCCTATATATTACGACACAGTGGCATCCACACGCGTCTGCTCAGGGGTGAATTTGGCGAAGCTCATCTACTTGGTACACACATAGACCTATTCGCAACATTAATCAAACAAATGTAAATGCATAACTGTGGCTAACCCTTTGCTTTCCACCCTGTAGGTGACAGCGCATATGCCGTGCGGGACTACATTTGGACACCATACCTCAACCCAGCCACACCACATGAGAAGAGGTACAATGCTGCACACATCAGCACACGGAATGTGATTGAACGCACGTTTGGAATACTGAAAAGTCGCTTTTGCATTCTACACAAAACTGGTGGAGCGTTGCAGTACCGTCCAGAGACCCGCTGCCGGATCGTGGCTGCATGTGCCATGTTGCACAATATTGCCACCAGAAGAGGCATACATATTGAGATGTCCGACAGTGAGTCTGATGGGGTCAACCAACCACCAGCACAACACCGACAAGCGCATGTGGCGAACTCAGCAGAAGGACAAAGGAGACGTGCACACATCACCCAACATTATTTCTGAGGTAGGCAATAATGAGACATAACACCACAAAATTATTTATTAACATGAGCCCATGCATCAATGTGAAGCCACACAGAGATTTGTGCAAATTATAACTGTGATTGCATTGAGGTATAAAGTTAAATGAACAATTCCACGCACTGGACGGCAATCACTAGGATGTCATTGATCATGGTTACGTCACCATGGCCAAACAAAGGAGGACATGCCTGGCTAGTGCCTCCTGCCCGCACCCCCAGACGCCTTTCGCCTGCCTCGACTACATCACCCTGATGTGTAACGGAATGTGTTGTGCTGCACGAACTGCACCTCCTGGCAGTGGTCACTGGCACAGACAGGCTGCTAAGACTGGAAGCCTCCTCACTCCCCTCCTCCCCTGTCAAGCTGATGCCACCATCAGTCCCGGCCTGGATATGTTCCACAGCAGTGGTCACTTGTCCTAGGGCCCTGGTAACATCCCTACAGTAATGGCCCAGATCGATTTGCATGGCCATGGAGCGACATGCCAGCAGTGCAGTGGTGTTGCAGAACTTGTTGTTGGCTCTTGTATAGGCTGACATGCGCATCATGCTCTGGCAATGCCTTCTCCTCTTTGTGCTTTGTCCCACAAGCATCGCCCGGGTGAGCTCCTGTAGGCCTGAGTTTGTCTGCCTATTCCCCTCAACAACCACTGAGGTCAGCTCACGCACATTGTCTGTCATTATGCTGATGTTCTTGGCAAGTTTGGAAATCTGTAGCTGTATTGAGCCCATGTGTCTTCCCTGCAGGAGCTGCACTCGTAACATCTGGGACTCTACGACACCAAACACATTCGGAGCCTGGTCTTCATGTGCAGCAATACAGGCCCTTGACCTGCGCCGCAATCCACGTTGGACCTGTGCCTGTGGTGTAGGTGGTGTTGCCACACGAGGCTAGCTGGTCCCAGTAGTGGGTGCAGGAGACCGCTCGGATTCCATTGGCTGCAGTGAGGGGATCTGGGCCCTGCGTTTTATGGGTGCAGGTGGTGTGCATGCTGGGGCAACTGGAGTCTCCACATCAGTCTAAGCAGGTGTCTCAGAGATGTGTAGGCAATCACTATCTTCAGAGTCTGCCTCAGCTGCATCTGTGATGTGAAACAGTCCAATGTTAATTTGTGTTATTCTTACTATTGTGTTACATTTTGCACACTTTGCAACCGCTGTGGTCACTCACGCACACTGTCTTTCATTATGCTGATGTTCTTGGCAAGTTTAGAAATCTGTAGCTGTATTGAGCCCATGTGTCTTCCCTGCAGGCGCTGCACGCATAACATCAGGGACTCTACGCCACCAAACACATTTGGAGCCTGGTCTTCATGTGCAGCAATACGGGTCCTTGACCTGTGCCGCTGTCCACGTTGGACCTGTGCCTGTGGTGTAGGTGGTGTTGCCACAATAGGCTGACTGCAAACACTGACTGCCATGCAGTGTTGGGGTGTTTTGCTTGCCATTGTTGGGTTAGAATGCCCACTTGACTGACATGCCAACAACTCCCATGATGCATTGGGTGTATGAGAGAAAACATGGACTGGAGTCTGACATGTACACTGTGTTTTTCCTGGGTGTATGTGCACGATTAAACATTACTTAGAGGTGTATGGTTGCATGCATCTTACCTTGTGGGGTACATGCTGCGCCGGATGTGTCCAGCTGGGTGACTCCAACCATTGCCTGAATTGTCGCCTCCACCATGTCCTCCAGGGCTGTGTTGTTGGGTACAGTAGATGGGCTCCCTCCTGTGCCACTTGCCTCCTTCAGCCTTTCGGCAATGTGCTCCTTGGCACGGCACCGCAGGTCGAACCACCATTTTTTTAGGTCATCCATGCTGCTGTGTGTGACACCCACACCATTCACCTTGGTCTTTATGCGCAGCCATATCCTTCTTTTTTCAGCCTCCGGCACTTTGAGTGACATTTTCCCAAAGAGCTTTTCATGGCTTTGGAAACCTCCTCAATGAGATTTTAAATTTCTCTCTCACTGAACTTCATCTTCCTCTTTCTTGGCGTAGCACTATCCCCTGATGCTGTTTTTTCCATCCTGGGGCACAGTAAGTGACAGGAAACAGACTTAGGTGTGTTTCAGCTCAGCTCCAGTACTCTTCCTCCTCCTCTGACTTCCTCTGGGCACTGAATGAAGCAGGGACTGGATGACTTCCTGGTTGTGATGTCATCAGCATGCTTTCAATGCGACACGCTTTTTGCGAAATCACAAATAATATTTTTCCGTTTTAGCGCTTCGCATTTCGGATCTCGGAAATGGTTTTTGCGAATTTTTGCGAATCTGTATTTTTTTGCTAATGGCTTCATGCATTGCGGATAGCGATTTCTAAATTGCGATTCCTTATTTTTCGCAATTTAGGAATCGCTATTTTTGAGTTTGATGCATGTACCCGTTGTTCCAGAGAATAGGTATGTCAGTTTGACAGGGGAACTATACTAATGGGACAAGGGGCAGTGATTGGGAAATTACCACAAGGTGTGGGCATGTGATTTTTTTAGACCAAAGGAGGTGCGGAAACACATGCTGCGCTAAGACGTGAGGGGGAATGAGAGAGTAACAACAACCAGCGGCAATCAAGCAATTGCTGATGGTAGCAGACCATCTACATATCCCCTAGGCCCACTGTTTAACACCCTTGCTGATGTCACAAAGAATGGTGGTAGCTTTTCAAATAGGCCCAGCTTGATGGCTCCAAATCAATAAGCCCAGCACATGCTCTTGAGGCTGCAGGATGAACGAAAGGAGTTGAGAGCTGAAACATATAGCGGACGTAGGGCCAAGGAAAACGAGCAACCTCCCAGAGGTTTCCTTTAAATTGGGTATATGTGGTTAGTGTTCCAAGTCTACCATTAGGAGCCAGAAAGAGCAGTGAAGCTCTAATAAAAAAAGTTATCGATTGGGTAAGAAACCGTAGACAATGTTACTCACTAATAAGATCAGATATATTAGAGGTTAAGCGTTGTTCCACCCAGAACAGGCTGAAGCATTACATAGCTCTGGTACTAAGCAGAGAGATGTACGTCGACGGTCTGGTGAATCTTGAGTTGCGCACTGCACCACCATTAGCGTCTGTGATCCAGTTTCAATTGAACCCGCCAACAACAGCAAATCCTCATGCCACATACTAGTAATCGAACAATGACCAACCTACCCGACTCATAGATGGCAGCTATTTACAGGCTGAGCAGACTCCTCCAATGGTTATAGATCCACCCTATCCCATAGTATGCCTTGGGACGGGTATACTCAAGTTGGGCATAATCAAGATGAACATAATGAAGGGGAGATGCCCCTCATTGAAGGCACAGTTAGCAGGTCTCAAAACAACTTGCAGATAATGGCTGATGTACCATGCCTCAAAGTGATCTCATGGAACGTAGCACACCTGAGATCCAAATTGAGCAACCCAGAATGGGGAGAGTTTATAGATAAATGCCACATATGCTTGTTCCAGGGAACGTGCTACACAGCCAATCTTTACAGTGGGTTGTTATCAACTTTAGCATCTAAGCTACACCATCACCAGCAGGTCGCCCTGCAGGAGGATTTCTGATGTGGGTAAAAAATAAAAAGTAGATTTATTAAAGCGATATTTGGCCATCTTCCAGGATCAACGCATGCCATGCCATGGTTGCGACCATCTAAGACGATCCCCTGCAGACTATGCAACCAATGGGAAGAAAACATCACCCACTTAGTTTGCATATACCCAGCAATGAAGGAAGAAAGAAGGAGATATTTAAAAAGCTATTTTAATAATCGAGGAATCCGAACTTGTAGACAAGCTCTTGTAGTCTGTTTTAAGCCAACAGATATAATCATGAATGCAAACTTCACAAAATGTTTGATTTTAGCAAAAAAGAAACTAGAATCTTGTGATTTGAGTATAGCAAATTTGGTTGTTTAACCCCTTGGTGCTGAAGGGTTCGAGCGCGGGCGGGGCCATGACGGAACGGTTCCGTCATGAGCACAGCGCAACCGATGCTCATGACGGAACCGTTCCGTCATGGGCATGGAAGGGGTTAAATCATCTAGTATAGAAAGCTAATTTGCACAGGATTATTTGCACTTAAAAAAAAATAGGGTTTTAAAATGTATGATCTTATTCGGTATAATTGTCCTTTTCTTATATAATTATATGAATTGTATATCTGTACAATGGAGGAATCAAATTGGCACACATTACTTATTTTTATTTTTTCTCACAGTAGGCTACTATCCTGCTAATGTTTACTATCCTGCTAATGTTTTCATTGGTCCGCGGAACTGAAGCATTGCTTTTATCATGGTTGTGTAATTGATGATTTTACATTGTATGATTTTAATTAATCAAACAATAAAACATTTGATTTATTGTGGGTAAAGATAAGCTTAGCCTGTAAAATCTGGAAGCCTAGTACTGATTCTGTTGATATTATGGGTCTTCATATTGAATCGTTAAGAGGGAATCAAACATTGAGAATGATAAACATTTACAACAGTTTTAACAGTCAGGACTCACCCACACTTTCAACCCTGTCTAACCTCTTGCAAGATACAGATAAAGGATAGCCGGAGATTTAAATGTGTCCTATGAACCCAAAGAGTTCATACAGGATCTTGTGCTAGAGGAAGAAACAGAAAGATGTATAGCAAAATTACAGATTTCTCTCCTCAGTAAATGTTCGGAGTTGGCCCAACAGATCATTTCTATTACTATTGCTCACAGCTTACATGCGTTTAAGGGCGGACGCCATCAGAAAAGTAGCAGCCTCTACCTATAAAAGGGCAAACACTCAAACCAGGATTTATTATAACATGCCTGATTTAGATCAGTGAAGGTATATGATATGAAAGAGACAGAAAGACTTGACAGCAACCACAATGCTCTGATTATGGAATTAATCTATGTACCTTACTCAACTAACGGTAATAGATGCTGTGAACTGGACCTCCAAATAGTTTTCTCAAACAATAATAGGAGGAAACAATGGCCTTCTATTGAATCTGATGAGGAGCCACTAGCAGCAATGTGTGACTTTAACATCATTTGAGAAGCCAGAACAATGCAAGCTACCTACCACGGGCAAATTTACAAATGTATTCATGTCCATCAGTGATCCTTTTTATAGACCATCCCAAACTGTCTTACCTAAATAGAAGGATGCACCATGGTATAATGAGAAATGCAAGACTGCTAGGTCAGACTTGATTACTGCTGTAAAGAGTGACAAAAGCATTGCCATGGCAGAGGGATGGAGAGCATAAACGAAAGGATACACCATGGTATAACGAGAAATTCAAGACTACTAGGTCATTCTTAATTACTGCTGTAAAGAGTGACAAAAGCATTGACATAGCAAAGGGAAGGCGAGCATATAATAGAGTATAGACTCTTGCCAGGAGAAAGTGGGAGGAAGATCATTGGAGCGAATTACATAAAGTGTCCACACTGAAGAAACGTCTGCTATTTCGGCACCTTTTGACAAAAGGAGTATCATATATTGTCAAAGATTATTTTTTCACGCAACCTCATGTCTGGGAACAACGTTTTTCTAACTTATATTCATCGGAAAATGGGAAATTTGGACTTGACTTAGGCAGGGAGAAACAGAATAATGCACAGGGTGAACACAGTGGGAACTTAGTAACCTTCTCCGTAGCTAAAACTATATCCGATATTGATAGCATGAAAAAAGGAAAAGCTCCAGGGCATGGCAGTATTCCTGGAGGCATGTACCACTCAGAGCCGATAGTCTGGGGCTACATCCTTAATATAGCATCTAATGCCATAGCCTATGATGAAGAAATACCAGGTACACAGAAGGGCGCTGAAATATAACCCATTTATACAAAAGGGGATAAAAGGGACCCTATGAACTATAGCCTAATAGCCCGATAGATACTGCACAGAATGTTTTTAGCAAACAGGTTCAGGTACAGATACAATCTTGGATAGAGGACAGCAAGGTACTATTGCACTTGCAGGCTAGTTTCAGAGCACTTTAGATCAGGTCGATAATTTTTTGCTGATGATTTGAAAGTGTATTGTGATTGAAAAGGGACATCTCTATGTTGTTTTTGTCGACCTAAAGTCAGCCTTTGACTTAATACCACAAGATAAACTATGGGTTTCCATGAGGGATCTGGGGATGCCACCGGGTCTATTACAACTTCTAATTTGTTTGCATCAAGGAGAAATTTTGCACAAGTAAGATGAGGCAAGGGAGGAGAGTTAACAAAGAAAATTGATGTTCCAATAGGGATTTGCCAAGACTGCTAATTGGCACAACTAGGTTTACTTAATACATTAATGGGCTACTTGATGAACATTACAACTGCGGAAGCTATTCCCCCAAATTAGGGGGTCAATTAATACTAGTGTTTTTCTTTCCCGATAATATGCTGGTGATATCAAAAACACCAATGTGCTTGCAGAATATACTACCTAGGTTCTCAGATCCTTGTGGCATGTATGGCCTGGAGATTAATTGCTTGAAGAGTAAATTTATGACCATACTCCTACACTTGAAATGAAAAACATCACACATATTGCAGAATTAGAAGCACTATTATTTTGGGATAGGCTCTGGACAGGCAAGACACAGATCCCTATTAGAGAAGCCGTTGCAGAGGTCCAGGCATTGAATAGAATGACGGGATATGCCACCTGGTATAAGAAGGTCACACAATGGTTGATTAAATTAGATCTGAGAGAAGTATGGGAGAAACCAGTGTCCATGACAAACCATATAGTGTTCACCCTAAAGAGGAGATTTTGGCATCAAATCCAGGTCCCTTTCTACAATTTCCCTGCACGTGGCATTTTAACTGAGAGGTTCTTGGACGTTAAAAGCACTTTGGCATTTGAGATCTTTATGCAACAGATAGAACTTCCGCTTGCACGAACATTGTATTTACAGTTCAGATATGGAACCATCCCAGTGAGTTCTGTAATGAGCAAATGGAAACAGTACTCTGTCCAGGATGTGGACACAGTAATGAATCTTTAGAATTGTTTTATTTTTCTGCCCTACTAATGCAAAGACAAGAATGAAATGGATTGTACCAGCATGCCAGTTAATAGCTATGTGAATTTTAAAAGCTGATAATATGGAATGGGTTGTCTTCTCTGTATAAAGGTACCTGTTTTTTGCTTGATGCATTAGGAACAAATTATTAGCTAAAACTTAGTACTGTATGGCACATGAACATCATATAGCTCAGATAAAGTTTTTTATATTGCAATGTTGCTCTTAACGTTTTCAATGATGTGCTTTTATTGTTCATAAAAACTATTTGTACATATGTTTATAGGTATTTTTATTTGATCTAACTATGCAAATGATCATATATTGATCAAATAAATTATTACTTTTTACCTTTGGTTTTTCTGTGAATTTCTACGTTTTTTTTTTTTTTTTTTTGAAACCGTTTATTGCAATCTCAAATATATACAAGTATGGGCCTACAACCTTCCGGCCGGCCGCTAGAGTAACAGGAGCATATGACATACATACAAAAAAGGGCTCTTGGCGTTGCAGAGAGGTAAATCAGGAGGTATCAACGACGTGGGCCACATGACTCCGAGCCCGCAATACGGTTTCATTTTATAAAAACACAACAACACAAAAAAACCACACCCGCAAGGCAACCCGCAATCCGAATTGACAGCACGTGCTCCTTAAGTGGGGGACCCCAACCATCCACTAGAATCTAAAGAGGGGAACGGGAAGAGAACAGGGACTGGGGGACCCTGTGCCCGGGGCCGGGGGAGGGGGTCAACTAGGGGGACGGAGCTGGCGAGGCAGCCGGCAGCAGCGGTGGCTCACAAATACCCCCGCGGTAGGCGTTCCAGGGGCCCCAAACTTTCACCCACGCCCCAGGCTTACCTCTCGCCACGTACACCACCTTTTCTCGGAACATGCACCAATCCATGTGTTCTTTCCAGGCCGACACCGCCGGGGGCCTCTGGGACCCCCACAGCTGCGCGATGTCACGCTTAGCTATCATATATCCCAGAGTCACCCACCGTGTCTGCGGAACCGAGTAGTCAGTTGGTTCCCACACATTCAGCAAGCATCTCCTCGCTTCAGGCAACAGCGCGACACGCGTAACCACTCGCAGGACCTCATGCACACCACGCCAGAATCGCTCCACCTTCGGGCATTCCCACAGAGTATGCAAAAAAGTCGCCAAAGCACCACACCCACGCTTACACAGCCCATCCTCGGCATAGCCCATACACAGAAGCCTTGGCCCCTTCATGTAAACCCGGTGGAGGATCTTTAGCTGGACGAAGCGAAGGCGAGCCGGTATGGCCACCTCCTTCGGAGAGGCCACCGCGGAAATCCAGTCCTCGTCGTCCAACTCCAGCCCATCGGCAACCCAGGCCTCGCGGAGGCCAGTCAGCAGGCCCGAGCGATCATTAATCAGTTTTTTGTATATGAGGGAGATCGTGCTGTCCGGTACATGGCCATCCAGCACTCTATCCTCCAGGGGGGATGACTCCGGAATGGAGGCGACATCTGGGAAGACGGAGCTCAGTGCGTGGCGGACCTGCAAGTACCGAAAGTATTCACTGCCCTGCAACTGAAACTCCGTCTGCAGCATCTCGAATGTTTTAAATCCCCCCCTCGTCCAGAGGTCCCCCACTGTACTGATGCCGATCGTGTCCCACTTCTCGAAGCCCTTCGAGGTCCACAGGGAGCCCAACCTCTCAGACGCATATAGCGGTGACGCCCGGGTCAAACGGTCCTTCCACCCCATAGCTGCGTTAGCCGCGTGCCATACTCGCACCATGACACGCGTAGGTCCCGTCAGGCGGGAGTCGGGCGCGCCAGAGTAGAGCGCTCGATTGTAGTCGCCACCAGGCAGGAGCATCTTGTCCATTTCAAATGCCGGGTTTAAGGCGGGCCCGTAAAGGCCATGATTAATTGCAGCTAGCTGGGAGGCCCAGTAATACCGTTTAATATCCGGGAGGGCAACCCCCCCCGTCGTACCACGGGAGCGTCAACTTCGCCAGGGCAATACGCGGCCTCCCGTCCCAGAACAGGCGGCGCTGTAGACTCTCCACCTCACGGAAGTAGCGCGCCGGGACCAAGTCCATAGTGTTCTGGAGAGCGTACAGGAAGCGTGGCAACGACATCATCTTAAACAATGCCGCCCGGCCGAGCGGCGAAAGCGGCAGGCGCTGCCAACGCGCGACGTCCTCCTTCAAGCGCTGGAGGGGGGGAAGCAAATTCCGCTCGTAGCGGGCCTCCGGGTCCAGAGTGATATAGATACCCAGGTACCGGAACCCCTGAGAGGCAATCTGGATCGGACAGTCCCGCGGGAGGACGGGAGCCTCCCCGGAAAGCACATACACACATGATTTAGCCCAGTTGATGACAAGGCCTGAGTTGCGGCCGAATGAGCGCAAAACATCAACCAGGACAATCAGTGATTTACGCGGGGAGGCGAGGTACAAAAGGATATCGTCAGCGTATAGGGACACGCGGTCCTCATACTCGGGGGTCCAACGGAGACCACGGATGGAAGGGTGCCACCGCAGCCACTCCGCCAGGGGTTCCAAGGCCAGTGCAAACAGGAGAGGCGACAATGGGCAACCCTGTCGCGTGCCTCGTCCCAGTGCGAATGGGGCCGAGACTCTTCCATTCACCACCACCTGCGCCAATGGGCCCGAATACAACAATTTGACCCAGCTGATGAATCCCGGTCCAAATCCAAATTTCGCCAGCATCGCCCAAATGTATGGCCACTCGAGTGTATCAAACGCCATGGTGGCGTCCAAGGACGCCAAGATGGCCGGCTCCCGCACAAACGGAACACGCGCGAGCACCCCGTGCAGGCGCCGCAGATTAAGGGCCGTGTTGCGATGGGGTATAAAGCCGGAAATTTCTACGGTTTTAATCGTTTCATTTCAGAACTTTCATCAGTTTTTAAATTCTATTTCCTAACTATAATGTTCCTGTAACCTTTGTTTTTAGTGATTTTCTAAGATGTATTAGGGTGGTTGTGAGGTGTGTACAGTAATATGTTGCTTAAATTAATATTATTATTTTGTGTTTTTGACCGTCGTGGGGGAGTCGCAACTCCAACGTGATTTTGGCACTACTGAAACATTTATGTAGGCACGTTGAAGGTTTAGTTTAAGGTAACTGGTTTAATAATAAAGTAATAAAAGTAGTATAATTATAGAGGAAAAACATTTTAAAGGTTGTTTTAATACATTTTCTGGAGTTGCAACGCCATCGCAAGCAGTGTCGCCATGTATTTCCGGAGTACATTTTCTGGAGTTGCAACGCCATCGCAAGCAGTGTTACCATGTATTTCCAGAGTCACAAGAGGGCCTCAACTCCGACGCAGTTTTGGCTGTAGTAAAACACATATATAGACACTTTAAAGGTTTTGTTTAAGGTAATAAGTTTACTAATAAAGTAATACAAGTAGTGTAATTATAGAGGAAAACATTTTTAAAGGTTTGCAGAGTTGTGATGCTGTCACAATGTGAGCGCGATGTCCGGAATTCCATTTGACACAGAAACAAAGTTTGACAGGTTAAACACCTTTCTATCATTAGCACCGGAAGATCCCACTACTTTATTGGTGTGTATGTGTTTTTTCACACCTTTGCAGTCTGTCTAAGAAGTTTTTTTTATTTTTGGTGTTTTTGAGAGGAAGATGACATCTGCTGCTCCTGCAAATCCAGAGGACCATAGCAACTCCTCAAAGGAAGAAGAGCTAGTCAGACCGAAAAAGAGATTATAATGTGGATGTTTTTCTCCATACCACCAGGAGAAAAAAAAAGTAAATGCAAGGAAAGTCACTTGCACTATTTGAAATAAAATTCTTTCAAGAGGGTCTGAAAGGAAGAACTCGTGCGGTATTTCAAGTATGACTCCAAGTATGGCTACACCTGTCTCGTATGAACAGAGAGAAAGAGAGGGAGACCAGCCAGCAAGGAACATCTGTTGAAGATGGTATGCAACCAGGCACTTCATCTGCTCATGTACTTCCTTTGGAAGTTTCAACTAGTGGTCTGGAGTTTGCAAGCGTTGGGCAATTTTGCCTCAAGTGTTAGAGTTTTTTTGATCCAGTTGTTGGTGAAAGTTTTGTGCATTTGGTTGAGAAACACTACATTTTTTAATTTTCTATCAACAAACTAAAAAAAAAACTAAATTGGTAGAAAATACAATTAAATCTTAGAACCACCAATTCTGGTTTAAACAAGAATATTTTTTGCTGTATGTGTGTTTGTAATAGTGTAAATACGTCTTGGTCTGTCTCCCAAGTGTGTGACTTATTGTATAGATAAGTGACTGGGTATATGAGTGACTGTATGTGTGAATAAGTGCATGTATAAGTACCTTTATGGGTTTGTGAGTGGGTGTGTGAGTCCCTGTATGAGTGGCTGTTTGAGTAGTGGTGTGGGTGAGTGAGTAGATGCATGAGTGGTATGTGGGTGAGTGAGTGGGGACATATGTGGTATATAGGTGTGTGACTGGCTGTGTGAGCATCTGTATGAGTGAGCGAGAAATTACATGAGTAGACTTTGAGTGACTGAGTTGGTGTGTCAATGGATATATGGGTAAGTAAGTGTATGCCTGGTATATGTGTGCATGAGTGGTGTATGACTGATTGAGTATTTGTGTGAGTGCCTGTATGGGTGTGTGAGTGGATATGTGAATGTCTGTATATGTGAGTGAGTACATGTGTGCCTGTGTAAGTACCAGTATGGGTTGGTGAGTGGGTATGTTAGTAGTTGTATGGGTGACTGAATGTCAACTTGAGTATATATGAGTGGGTGCATGAGTGGGTGAGTGGGTGCATGAGTGGCTGTTTAGGTGGGTGAGTGAGTATGTGAGTGACTAAGGGTGAGTGAGTGGGTGTGTAAGTGGCTGTTTGGATGAGTGAGTAGCTGCATGACTGGTTGTATGGATGAGTGAATGATTATGTCAGTGACTGTGTAGGTGAGTTAGTGCGTGTGTTAGTAGCTGTATAAGTGGGTCTGAGAGTGGCTGTATGAGTGAGTGAAAGGGTGTGTGGTTGCTGTATGAATGTGTGAATGGGTGCATGAGTGGTGTGTGATTGAGTGTATTGGTATGTGTGTGGCAGCATGGGTGAGTGAGGGGATGAGTGGTTGTATGGGTGAGGTGATTTGTGTGTTAGTGGCTATATATATATATTAGTGGGTGTGTGAGTGGCTGTGTAGTGAGTGAGTGGCTGTGTAAGTAGATTACTTTTTCCCAGAAATTCTCCTTAGAACTCTGGTTAAAGAAACAAATGGCTAGAATTTCATAGTTTGAAAGGCAGTTTTGGTTTGAATACAAGGTTGCAATCATTGCCTTCCGTCCATCCAGTTTAATTCTTTAAATAAACCGTATAGTGTCCAGATTTTACATTAAGTCCTTCATGAAATATGATAGCCATAGTTGTATAAATACTTGCAGAAATAGATATTTGTCCTGCTTTGAAGTTTGTTATTTTGGCGTCCAATGTTGATACATCTGCTCTGCATCATTGCAGCATTTATATAAAGTGTCTACTTCTTTGTATATGCAGTGTACACATAACATCTGATCTACAATTTGGGCAGGTCATGGTTTGGTTAGCCCTTTTAATCACATTGTCAAAAGGCATAGTTTTGGAATCCGGTAATGTTAAGTACAGAAATCTCTCAGAATGTATTTGAGTGGTAGATGTAAAAGAGCAATCTTCACAGTTATGGTTCCATTTGTACCTCAGTCCCAATAAGTCATCTATGTTTATTTCTTCTTCTTCTAAAACTCCAAGGAGGACCATTATAAATTCCTGTGCATCTTGTTGAGTGTTCTAAGTAAGTAATACTGATCCGCTACATATATCTACTAGATGTCAAATGCTTGAAGAGCAATGTATTATAGTCCTATCACTAAGTAAACATTGTTGCAAAGAACACAGTGCAGAACATACTCTTTTCTGGGGTATCTGTTCGATTGCATTTATAATATGTGGTAAGTGAAACAGTAGATTAACAGCATTTGCATAGCAGTTGACACCAGAAGTGTTTGACAACTAGTAACCTACAATCTCTCCTTCATTCTCTAGTTTTCTCATTTAAACACCTTCCTTGTTCTCCTTCTTTTCAGCAACATCTGTTTATTTCTTTTGTGAGCTTATGCTTTGGACAGATGATCCTTTTTCATAAATGAGGATAGTGTCCTAAATGAGGAGCATATGTAATTCTTAATTGATTGTACTCTATAACATACCTTGCATCACCACTAACTTTCCGGTCATCAATATCAATCAAAAACAAACCGGGCAATATTCTTACTGAAGACAATGCAACATATGACATACCTTCTTTAAATGCAGTTCCATCAACATTAATAAAAGCTGTGTCAACACTTAAACCTTGAGATCTATGAATAGTTACAGCATATGCTAGAGACACTGGGAACTGTTGTCGATGCACATATAAGTCTTTTGCAAGCAAAACATTTATAATACATTGGTCAGTATGCTTCATGCTATCAGATCACATTTTACAGCCTAATATTCAACCTCATCCCTATTTGGAAAATTAATTATATCAATAACTTTACCAATTGTGCCATTTCCTAATCCTTCATCAACATTTAAATAACAAAGCAAAATGATTCTACAGTTTTTGCACATGAGTAAACATTTTTCTAATCCAGAAGTCCTAAATACAGATTTTTCCAATGAATCCTATTTTGCTTGTAGTTTCCCACTTAACAGTACTGTTACTCCCTGATGTTCCATTTTGTCAATAGCTGTAATTTCCTAAATTTCTTCTTTCCGCAGTTTTGGTAATTATTCATTAACATTGGAGCACTCATGAAGTGTAGGCATTAAACAGACTGTATAGTTGCCTTCTTTAATGAAATTAAACATTAGTTGTGCTGCTTTGTCCTTAGACGAGAAATGTTTATTGATAAGCCGTCTTAATAAGGTATTTTTGCCCTCCTTTGTCAGAATTCCTGCTCTAATGTCTTTGAGAATATTTCCGTACTCCATGTCAGATGCTTGACGCATATTCTTCAGTAGTTCCTTGTATTTAAAGTTTAGCCTAATGTTTACATTGCCAATACTTCCCAAAGAATTCAGAGTTTTATATTGGAGAAGAGTCTTTAAAACAGGCTGTCCTTTGATGGTGGAAAGTTGCAGTAGGTCACACCGAAGATAATTAAATGCTTTCCTCCAAACAGCACATCATACTCCATTTTTTAAATCTGTTGCATTCTCAAGTGTACAAATGCAAGCATGAAGTTTGAGACAATTCTTACCTCATCTATGATTCAAAGCTTCAGTTTCCTCAATACTCGTGACACCTCATGACAAGATTCACTGGATACCTTCTGGTATTCCAGTTTATTGTCATGTTCAACAGCATTAGTAGTTGATGTAGAGTAATTTCTTTAATGTTGTGTGCAGCTAATCCAGTTGGTGCTGTTATTACACATGATAAATTGGATTCTGTAGTCCTCTGTAGGCAAGTGGTGAGAATTCAAAAATTTTATTGTCATGGTCAATAATTAGTGACTGCCTGATTTGTGACAAGAGCGTGTCAATCCCTTGGTTGGCTTACATGAAAAATTCACTTGACACGGTTGGTTTATCTCATGCTTTCCATGACACTGCTTCATGTGTATCTATCAATAAAAGACAGGCGTCCACGTTGCTGTTAGCCCAACTGCACAATAAGAGGGTTGAGGAGGAATCACAAAAAACAAATATTGAAAAGTATTTGCTCCCTAATGTGGAGGCTACCACAGAGAGCTATTTGTGGAAATCCAGAAGGACCTGGGAATGCTCTTTGCTATTTAGGTTTAGAGCGGATACAGTAAAGTATGTTCTCTGTTTTCCTCTGGGCATCAGACCAATTTAGATGTGATTGTATACCCTTGTAATAATGATGCCACCCTGTCAATGGCTCATTTCCTCTTCTTTTGAAAATTGTATGTATTATACACTAAAGGTTGTTTGGTTCCACTTTTGAGACCTAGAAATTTGAGACATTGTGCCCCAGCTTACCTTTTTCTCCGGCGTCTCCCAGACGAGGAAACTTGTACTGCCATAACTCGATTTCTTTGTGCTGCTGTAGGATTATGTGATACTATGCACTTTACTTAAAATATGTGACGTTGCTAGTTATTTTAAGGGTTGCTGCTTTTAAACGAAAGGCACTATGCATTTTAACTGCATTATGCATACAGGGTTTGAATACTTCTTTTTTTATTGTGTATAGTCTTAGTTTAATATTTATCAAATAAAATATTATATATAAGAAGTATTTCACTGATGTATTTTAATTCATATTGCTTTTATGGTTGTATTATCAACCAAATGAAGTCATTCTGAACTGAACTGAATAAAAAATGTTTTTCCCTGTGCCAGCTTGACAACTGATGTATAATAATAGTGGCATAAATAATAAACATTTGTATTCTTTCTTTTCGTGTAGGAATCCATGCTCTATTTTCTGTTTTACCTCTATATAAATTTCCTTCTATTTCTTGTTCAGTTGTCCAACTAACTGTTCGAAATCAACTGTTTCCTGTCTTTGCTTGTTCCATTACATTTTCCACCTCCTTCATGGCTATTGCAACTTTGTTTTCAATAATGGGATGTCCAAGAGGATCTAGACTCAGTTGAATAGAACTTTGCCTGTTTTGGAACTTTCCTTAACTACCACAGCAGCAATCATTTCTTTCTGTTCAATCTCATCATTTAACATTTGTAAATAGTTTTTGAAAACTGAACACTGAATGCGGTCTTTCACAGCATTGAAAGAATCTTTGTAGCAGTCATAGTCTCCAAGTACTTCTGATTCAGCATGTAAAGGCTTGAAGAGTTGTAGAAATGTCAAATTGAAAACCTATTTTCTTTCTGGAGTTTGGCAGCTAAGTTTTCTGTGATTATTTAAATTTCCCTATGTGTGTTTCACCAATAACCGTCACATTCAACTACTGCATATTTGACTTCTTTTATATTTTTAGTTACATTGTTTTTGTATCTGTAATGTGGAAGTACTTCATAAAGGCACATGTTTTCTAGGTGTGGTCTCCTTGGATAGTATAGATCCAACATATTTGATTTCACAATATCTGGGCTTTCTGAATCAAACTGCTAAATACTGAATTTCTCTTTAGCCTGATTGCAAAGCCTAGGCTTACCCAAACAATTCCCCTTGACTTTGGGAACAAACTAGCCAAGCTCAACCGATCTGAGCACTCATGGGACCTCTCTATGGGAAAGCATGATCAAGGTGAAGCTGTACAATTTCTTGGTAAGACTCTATTCTGTAGAAATCTCCTCCTACATCTCCTTCATCTCCGTCTTCTCTGATTTTGTAATTTATGAACTGATGTAATGAGCAACAGCAATGGAGTTGTCTGCAGCAAATTGTATATCTATGTTCACATTTCACAATTTCAGAATTACTGGATTATACGGCCACATGTATGACCGCTACATTTTGCGATTTCCAAATTGCGACTTTTTGTGACTTGGAATTAGGAAGTCAGAAAATTCAATGTACAACAGTGTGCTTGACACTGTTTGTGATTCCTAGTGGGTTGCAAATGGACGTGCCTCATTAATATTCATGAAGCATTTCACAATATGTGACCCATTGGGACGGCCAAAATCATAAGGATGGTGGCCTGCTGGGGACAGCAGACCACCATGTCTGTGTTTGTTTTTAAATAAAGTAAAACATTTTTTAATGCAACCCATTTTCCTTGCAAGGAAAATGGGATGAATTTCAAAAAGAAAAATGAAACATTTCAGTTTAATTTTTAAAGAGCAGGCAGTGATCTGTGGGACCACTGCCTGCTCTTAAAATGTTTTTGCTTTGCAGTCATTCACAAAAGGGAAGGGGCCCTTTGGGGACCCCTTCCTGTTTGTGACTGGCTCACCACCTACATGAAGTAGTTGTTAAACTGAGAATGTTTTGCAGGCATATTCCCTTGTGACTTGCTATAAGGAATGGACACCCTTGGCACACCCCTTACTAATACAGATACGCAAACCCTATTTTGTGAGTTGGAAAAAGATTACTGACTCACAAGATATGGTTAGTACATGTCAAAAGTTAGGAGTTGTAAATGACCCAATTCTCCATTTGCAACTGCTTAAACCTTCTGTTCTTCTCAGGTTGTATGTGATTTGGGTGATTTTCCTGTCAGTGTATGTCTGATTGCAGATAAATAGCTGTTTTTTCTACCTTGTGAAATTTTGAGTTGTCGGATTTTAAACCGACATCTTGTATAAAATGTATCTTTGCATCTGCATTTTCGACAACAGTACTTCCTAGTTCTTTAAGTTTGAAAGCACAGAACTTGTTGTCTCAAGCCCTTTTTGCCACCTCCTTTTGGGATGGCGCATGTCAATTACTGTTCTGTGAAAGACAAGACAAACTCATCAATGTATGTTCTAAATTTCGGTGCATCTTTTAGCCATAACAGCATGTGAATATGAGGAGCCCCTCTTGCTTGGTACTTTTGTAGCCAAAAGAAATCAGTTACTTTGCCAAGAGGAAGAATATTTTTTTTTGCAGATGAAGTAGATCATAGCTTGAAACCTGTGGTTAAAATATCTGCAAACATTAGTGGGATGGGAGGAGCAAAGTTCTCCGGCTGTCTTCACTTTGATATATTTAATTTTAGAGTTTGCTTCCCTCAGAAAATTCTTATGGGCCATCCCAGACGTACTCGGTACACCTGAGTGTCAGAAACCAAGTAAGTATGCATAGATGTCTTAACATACTTTTCGGTTTTATTTATAGAGTGCTAAAAATCATCCCGGAGGATATCACGGGGCTAGGTAGCAAGAATTTGTCGTACAGCTGCCAGCGAGAGTAGAAGATCTGTCAGATATTAGGTCGTGGGAAACAGATTAGTTTTAAGTTTTTTCCTAAAAACTAAATAGTCTGCCGTAAGGCATAGGTCTTGAGGTAGTTCATTCCATATCTTTGCTGCCAGATATGAGAATGCACGTCCTCCTGGCCTCACTTTCCTTATACGCTTTGTCCAATTACTCGTTGGTGCCATGTTGGTACCATGTTGGCACACCATCAAATGAATTAAGCTGTATTCTAAGTTTTCATCCTTTACTATGATCTTTGTCAATGAATTCCTTTGCAGAGAGATTTTAAAGATGAACTCCCATCTTCAGTATGTGTTTCACAGCATATGAAAGTCCAGCCAAGTCACTCTCAAACAGATGATGGAATATATAGGGAATACACTGCTGAAATCTTGTATCCTCTGAGTATAATCTGGTTGACTGGTATTCAGCTGCTGGTATCTGTACAGCGAGGTCATCAAAGTGGTCACCTCCTGCAGTAGGAAACAGTTGTTCAAAACAGCAAGCTTCTAAACTTTTCTCCCACACATTCATGGGAGCTCCGTTTGCTTGCTTCATTTGAAAGAGATCAATATTATTGCAGATGACGTCTCTAGAATGCAGGGGATGGATGCTGTATTGCTCAAAAATTGCTTCTAATCTAGATCGATTGGCTTTTTCAATCTGTTCACTTGGTGTTAATGTTTCATTCTCTATAAATGTGACATCTTGAACAACATCACCATTTTTATAATAAATATATTTTGTACCAGGTATAATGTGGCTTTTTTTAAAACTATTATCCACTAACTCTTGCCAGATTTTTGTATTCTTTGTAGACACGTCTATTTATTAGAATGATAAGTTGGTAATAAATGAATATGCCTCTTTTTTCCGCAGCCCATTACCCCGCATGTTGTTACATCGCGGTCGTTGTAACGACCGCGTTGTAACAACGCATACTATTACCCCGCAAGTCGTAACAACGACTTGAGGAGGGGGACGCTGGATTTTGGAATAGCATAATTTACTATTCCAACTCCAGTCTGTACGGACAGTAAGGAAGGAGTTGGATTTTAAATCCAAAACCTTCTCCCCCCTCCGCAAGTTGTTGTTACGACTTGCGGGGTAATGATACGCGTTGTTACAACGCAGTCGTTGTAACGACCGTGTTGTAACAACATGCGGGGTAACGGTTTTGTGATCAGGGTTGTTTTCCTTCATGAACATCTCTGTGTACATCAACAGTTTCTATATTCTTTTTTAAATCTGAAGGTAAGTAGACAACTCTTCCTTTCAGGCCTTTCTGTTGGTGGCAGCTTCTCTGCCTTTGTCCTCATACAAACTATAGCCGTAAATGGGTGTACACATTGTATGAGAATTGATTCATAAACATTTAAATCTCATAGTTCTTGTGGAATAGATATTAATTCTAACTTGTTATGTACTGCTCTTGCTGGCATTTAGTTTTCCTCCAACTTATTATAGCAGTAATTACATAGAGTATGCATTGTGGACAACTCAAACCATTCCACTACAAATAAATAAACAGCAAATTCCTGCCTCTTATTTCTGTTCCGCTGTTCAGTTTTTGAGAATACAACTACATTGTGAGTTTGGCTTTTGTAGTGAATGCATGGACAAAAAAAACAGAGTTTGGTTTCTCATAAGAAACTGTATTAAACTTCTTAATCTCTTCTTTAAAGTGATCAACACTAATACCTTTGTCCTCCTCTTCTTCAGCTGCACATATCAACTCCTCATTCTCTCTAGACTCCTGTTTAGGACCAAGGAAACGAAATTGAACATCTTCACAAACGTTTTCTATCTCTTCTACTGTATCATACAAAAGAGCTCTATTCATTTCTCCTAAACATAGGACAGAGGTTTTGACATAGTAAAGTCTCCTAACAAAATTGTGTATTTTAGAATGGTGAACAGCTAACATTCCAAAGTGCTGTAAGCTGCTTTGGCACATAGTCTTTGATAGTCATGTTATTGAATGCCCCTGTAAATTTGTATACTTCCTTACTTTTCATGGATCTAATCCTTGGGAAAATTCTATATTCTGTTTCAGACGTTGCCATGGAAAGTTACATGGCAAACTTATCAATATATCATTAGATTCTTGCTGAACACTGCAAATACTGCTACCGTTCCATTTGAAAACAGGGGGCTGGCTACATCTTCCTTGTATCTCTTCAGCTATCACTTCTTCAACATTTCTAGGTATCATCTCCTCTTTTGCAATAGGAGTACCTTCCTTCACCTCATAACATCGACCAGTTGTTTCAACTGCATGCACTAATGTGTTCCCTAATTAAAGAAAGGCTGAGTACTGGATGTATGCTTCCATTCACCACTGCAAATTTTGCAAATATTACTTCTATTCACAGATAATTTCCTTTGACTTTTTCTCCTCATAGACAACACTGTTTTATCCAGTGTTCTCATTCTGCTCAGAATCAAAATCAGGGCAATTGCCTTATCAACTACAGCCTCTATGAATTCTCCTTTTATACTGTTTCATAGTTTGCATGAGATTCTGAATTACTATACTACAAACATTTTGACTAATTTCTTTAAGGTGTCTCTGTCTCCTTGTTAAACTATCTCTTTCCTTACACAATTTACTACTCTTGCTGTGACTTCCTTTTTAGGTCTCACTGAGTCAGCGCGCATGCGCTGTCTCGGAGAGACTTTAGTAGGTGAGTTTTCAAAGTGCTGCTGGCTGGCGACAAGCTTGAGTTCACCGAAACGTGCACGCGCGAACCGTCAGCCTTCAGCAGCACTTTGAAAACCCACCTACCATGTCTTGTAGCGTGTTTTCTTTGGTTTTGCTATAATCACGGCATCCGCGCTTTACTTTTAACGTTATAAGAAAAGCACGGGTGCCGCGATTATACCAAAAGTAAAGAAATAGATGTGTTTTTTCTATTTCTTTACTTTTGATATAATCGCGGCACCTGCACTAGAAAGATGTACATTTTTGTGACTAGATGTGTCCTCTCTATATGGATTAGCTGTGCATGATGTTAAACCAGCAGTCGGCTGCTTATGCATCACGCGGCTTGATGGTGCAGCGCGGTGTTTTACTAAACATTCATTTAGCATCGAGCATTTCAATCAGTGCTAGAAGTAGCCCTGTGCTGCATTGAGCAACTATTGCATTTGGGATGTCACTTGATCATTTAGTTCATTCTAGCTGAAAACTATGGGAATACATTTACAACGAATCTATAATCCCAGTTTGGCAGCTGAAGCTGTGAAGAAACCTACTGGCGCATGCCAGGAGGTGTGGTGCTTGAGCAAATAATTTATTTGATCACTTGGCCACCGCCTTGGATACAAGAACAAGCATTGGCATAGCACATAGGTCTCGCCTTTGGGACCTTATAAGTATTTACCCATGCAACAGTTGATGCTGTTGCACCAATGATATTGTGCTGCATAACTAAATACTTAAAGGTCCCAAAGGCAAGACCTATTGGCTATGCCAATGCTTGTTTCCTTTCTTAGCTGATCTGAGACTTTCCATTTTATTAACGTGGCTTTGCTTACTTTGCAGTTTTCCACATACTATTTTAAGAAACTTCTCAGTTTTCCTACCTGCAGCTCTTTTCTCTTTACCCACATTGTCCATAACCTGTCCCTTTTGTTCCTCTATTGTAAGTAAATAGTATTCTTTCCTCGGTCTCCAACTTCTTTCTGTTTTTTTCAGCATTATAAATATGTGGTTTTATATACAAGTAGATCTCTGAAACTAAAAAACCCCAATATATTTAGGTTTCCATTACATGCTATTAAATGACATATCAAACCGCATACGTTCTAATATAGTCCCGTCACTATGCTATAGACCTTCCAAGTCTCTTGCTTTTTTTGTTGAAATAAGAGTGAGCCTACCTGTGTCACCATATGCATCAATCTGTGACTGAGTATATCACTGTATGTATCAGCGGATATCTGGGTGTGTCAGTGTGCACATTAGTGCATTTGTGGCCTTGTCACAATATGCATCAGAAAGTACCTGGGTATGTTAGTGTATGCATATGTGTGTGCTTCAGTGTATCGTATCAGTGTAAGCATCAATGTGTCCCTGGGTGTCTTAGTGTGTGGGTCAGTGTGTGACTGGATATGAAAGTGTGTACATCACTGTGTGCCTGAGTGTGTCAGTGTATGCATTAGTGCATGTGTCACTGTATCACTATATGCGTGAGAGTGTACCTGAATGTGATAGTTTGTGCATGTGTGTGCATGGGTGTGTCAGTGCATGGATCAGTGTGTGTCTGGATGTGTGACAGTATACATCAGTGTCTGGCTGGGTGTGTTAGTGTGTGCATCAGTGTGTTCATAATTATGATACGGAATGCCTCAGTGTGTCCCTGAATGTGAATGTGCACACGTATGTGAGTAGTTGAATGTGCTAGTGTATATATTTGCGTATGCTTTGGTGTGCTACTATATGCCTTAGAGTGTGTCTGTGTGTGCGACTGTATACATCAGTGGATTTCTATCTACAAACTACATTAGTGGTGACTTATATGTCGAAAAATGGGAGTTTAACCATTGGCAAGGAGTTTTAAATTCCTACTCTACCTGGTAGTAAAACTGCTAGGTTACTTATCTGTATACATGATTTAAAGTATCAGTACTTGAGTACATACCTAAATAAGCTAATCAATTCCTGTCTAGATGTGTCACTGGATGTGTAAGTAACTATGGAAGAGTGTCACTGACTTGCTTAGTGTATCTATAAGTCCGTAAATATTACTAATTGGCTCTATTACTGAGTGTTGGGGTATATACGTGTGTGTGCAAGTGGCTCTGTTACTGCTGGATACATAACTGCTGTATGAACGTGTGAATGAATGTGTAAGTGCAGGTGGGTGAGGGCCTCTATGCTTTTGTATATACGTATGTCAGTTGCAGTATGGTATGGCAGTAATGTTCAACTAGACATATTGATCTGAAAATGTGCATGTGACTCACTAAAACTTCAGCTTTCATATCTTACTTTCTAAGCACATACCGCCACACTTCATGGCCTACCTACAGCCTAGCTTAGGGATGACTTATATATAGTAGAACAGAAGTTTAAAGCTTGGCAAATAGTTTTAAATATGAACTCATCCTGGTAGTAAAAGGGCATATGGAGTGACTGCAGTAGTAGGCTGAATACATTTAAAAGCCTAATAGTCTGGATGAGTGACTAGCGGTATCAATTCTTCACTACATATCTAAATAAGTGTATCAGTCTCTCTCTGGCTGTGTTACTGGATATTTAACTAACTGTTTTCCTATATGACCAGCTGTTGTAGTATCTCTATAGGTCTTTATATGTATAAGTATTTATAAGTAACTGCTTTTATATGTTACTTATTGGGTCTGATACTGAGTATTGAGATATATACCTCTGCACAACTGGTTCTGTCTCTGCTGGATACATAAATACTGTATGGGTATGTGACTGAATGTGTAAGTGCTTCTGTTTGACTGGGTGGCTGACTGGCTTTTGTAAATATGTATCTGACTTGCAGTATTGGTCGAAAATGGAATACTTAACTAGGCATATCGGTCTGCAAGTGTACTGTAACTGACTAAAACTTCAAAGTGCATGTTTAACAGCCTAAGGACATACCCGCCTCCCATATGGCCTACCTACACTGTATCTTACGTGTGACTTTTATGTAGTAGAAAGGAACCTTCAGGCTTAGCAAGCAGTTTTAAATGCAAACTCGACCTAGCCATAAAACTGCACACAAAACCTCTGTAGTAGCAGGCCCAACACATTTAAACATCAACTTATCTGAATGAGTACCTACTAGTGTCAGCATTTGAATATATATATCTAAATAAGTGCATTAGTCCTTCTCTGGATGTGTCACTGAATGTGAAAGTAAATATCTTGCTCCATGACTCACTACATCTATATACCTCTCTATATGTATATGTAACTGCTGTATTTATTAGTTAGAGGCTCTACTACTAAGTTTTGGGGTTTATAATTGTGCAATAAACTGGCTATTAGTGCTGAATACACAAGTGCTGTATGGGCATGTGACTGAATGTGTAGGTGCCTCTGTCTGACTGGGTGGATGAGTGCCTCTATAGTTATGTAAATACGTATGTGACTTATAGTATGAGTGGCAGGCTGGATGTTTAGCTTGGCATGCGGGTCAGAAAGTACGTATGTAACTCACTAAAACGTCAAAGTGCATACCTTACCACATATAACACATTAAACTTAAAAGTACCTCTCTTACATTTTAAGAACATGGCACCCACCCCATGGCCTACCTACAGCCTACCTTAAGTTTGGCTTATATGTATCACAAAACGCTAATACGACAGCAGGCCTCAACTCCCTGCCCCATATCATGTTACTAAGCAGTTAGGGCATATTTACAAGCCCCTATGGCCACAGGAACGTCACTTTTAGTGACATTCCTGTGGTGATATGTGCTTTGCCTTCTTTACAAGGCAGTGTTAGGCCACTTAATGTGGCTTAACGTTGGCTTGTAAATAAGGCACCCTTTTACACTGTACATCGCATGCAAGGTGAGGGCATTGGGTGTTGGGGTGGGCGTTCCACCGCAACACCCATTTATTTTGACGCTGCTCCTATTTACAAGGGCAAAAGAAACAATTGATGGACGGAATGCTGGACAAATTAAACATTCACTCCAGTGAACAAGGATCTGGGTTAAATCCATCATTCTTTTGCTCACCACACCACCCCAGTTTGGACCCAGCCATATGCAAATCAGTCTTGACCCTGTTCCTTGTGGGAACAGTCCAGCCCGAACGGCCAAACCAGGTCCTGCCTGGACCGGAAACGAGCATCCTGTGACCGGTTTCTGGGCATCACCCATCCTCTGCCAGGCTAGTTTGAATCCAGTGGTGTAGTGAGCTCTGGACCCCCCGTCTGGGCATACCCTTCCCACTTAGGGCGACATATGCAAAAGAAACAATTGATGGACGGAATGCTGGACAATGCAAACATTCACCCAAAGTCAAAAGGATCTGGGTTAAATCCATCATTCTTTTGCTCACCACACCGCCCCAGTTGGGACTCAGCCATATGCAAATCAGTCTTGACCCTGTTCCTTGTGAGAACAGTCCAGCCCGCCCTGCCAAGCCAGGTCCTCCCTGGACAGGAAACAAGCATCCTGGGACCGGTTTCTGGGCATCACCCGTCATCAGCCGGGCTAGCTTGAATCCAGTGGTGTAGTGAGCACGGGACCCACGTCTAGGCATACCCTTCCCACTTAGGGCGACATATGCAAAAGAAACAATTGATGGACTGAATGCTGGACAATGCAAACATTCACCCTCAGACACAAGGGTCTCGGTTAAATCCATCATTCTTTTGCTCACCACACCACCCCAGTTTGGACCCAGCCATATGCAAATCAGTCTGTCCATCAACTGTTGTTTTTACCTATTTAAAAGGGCAGCATAAATACAAGGCAGCGCCAAAATTAAGATCAGAGAATTCCTGGTCTTAAACAGAGGAAACAGGGCGAAATGCTTTATTTCTCCTCAATTTTACTGTTACCATGTGTGCTGCGTTGTGCAGCACACACAGAAACAGCAAAAGGCCATTGATTGTTTATGTGCATGAAGGTGTTCCTTACTGCCCATAAACAATCTTTTTTAAAAACTTACATTTTGTAACTTCTATGTGTGCTGCATTAAGCAGCACACATAGAATTGTCACAACACCATTTAAAGATTGTTTATGTGCAAGAAGAGACACCTTCCTGCACATAAGAACTCTACCCATCAGCGCAGACACACTTGCAATATTGTGCAAGGGTGCCTGTATTGGCACTAGGCTGCTAAATCTTGCGCCAGTGCAGGGGGAAACACAGAACTGCACCATATTGTTGTACATATTGTGCAGCCCTGTGTTTCAAGAAATGGCAGAGTGTGGCGTTAGGCCAAGGAGGCTCCTCCACGTCATTGTAAATATGCCCCTTAGTGTAGGAATTGTGGTCAATGTGTGCACACAATATCAGCACCTGTTAACTAGCTGCAGCCCTCACACAAGGGCATTTCAGATTGAAACACAGTAAAGGTGCACCACACACAGTAACAGAAAAATAATCTCTAAATAAAAGGTACAAATTCCATACAATTCTTCTTTTTCTTATTTATTCCAGTCTTCTTGTAAAAACAATTTTTATATATGTCGGCAATTTCACAGTAGGCACAGCCAATGCATTTCATCCAAAGCAATGGGCTTCTTCAGGGCAAAGTTGTATTCCAAGATACTGTCATCAGATAAGTACATGTGTGCAGCAAAGGACATCATCCGAAATGCATATCAATATAGGTCAGTATCTCATCGACCCCAATCAGCAGCCAGATTAGCATGTGATAGTGTCCACAGGTGTTTACATAAATAAAAAAATATAATCTTCCAGCATCCAACTAGGAGTATATTGTTGGATGTCCATAAAAGGGGATCCATTCACCCCACTGTAGCACTCTAATCCATGCCCAATACTGCAAAGAATTAAGCTTCTGTCACGCCAGAACAATATCCTACTGTAAAATTGGTGACATATAAAAATGTTTATACAAGAAGACTGGAAGCAAACCAGATTGTACAGAATTTGGGACTTTTGTTTGGAGAACTGTTTTCTGTTACTACTTGTGGTTCACCTTTACTGTGTTTCAATTTGGCATATATGCACTACAAGGAGTGCTTAAGGCTTACCAAGGGCTTTTAAATGTTAAGTCAGCCTCGCAGTGAAATGGCACACAGAGGCTCTACAATTGTAGGCCTGAGAAATGTATCTCTTAGTAACTCTATGGGTCTGTAAATTTGTATGCAAGTGGTTGTATGGATACCTTACTGGCTGTTTTAGTAAGTGTTATGGTATGTAACTGTCTGCAGCTACTTCTGGTACTGTTGGATACATAAGTGCTGTGTGAGTGTGTGAGTGAATGACTAAATCCCTCTGTTGCATTCTGACTGGCTGTGTGAGTGTCTCTGTGCTTTTGTAAATACCTATGTGACTTGCAGTATGGGTGTAAGACAGGATGTATAACTGGGCGTACAAGACTGTAGGTGCACAAGTAACTCAGTGAAAGTTAGGCCTACCTATGACTTACCTTAGAGATGACTTTTATCTAGTATAAGGGTAAAGAACTTTAAGGCTTAGTAAGTAGTTTTAAACGCCAACTCGAACTGCCAGTATAACCGCACACTCAGACTCTGCAGTAGCAGGCCCAACACATATTTAAAGGTCTTCTTTCCTAAATGAGTAACTAGCAGTGTCAAAATTTCAGTACATATGTATATATGACTCTAGTCTCTATCTTGGTGTGTCATTGATGTGTAAGTAACTATATCGCTACATGACTGCCTGTCATACTATCTGTTTAGATCGCTATATGTAAGTGATTTTATATATTAGTTACTAGCTCTATTACTGCGATTTGCAGCACTTAAGTGTGCACACAACTGCCTCAGTTACTGCTTGATACATAAGTGCTGAGTGGGTGGGTCTGTGACTGGGTGAATGGATATGTAAGTGCCTCTGAATGGCTGTGATAGTGGCTCTATCATTTTGTACGCAGGTATGTCAGTTGCAGTAATGGTGTCACAGTAGGTCTGTCGGTAGATGTGTGAGTTTGTGAGTGGGTCTGCTACTGGGTGTGTGAGTATCTGAGTGGGTCTGTGAGTGGGCGCATGAGTGTCTGTATGGGTCTCTCTGTGTGTGCATAAGTGTCTGCGTAGAGTTGTCTGTGAGACTGTGACTGGGTATATATTTGACTGTGTGGGTCTGTGAGTAGGAGTGCCAATTTCTGAGTGGGCTTGTAAATGGGTGCATGAGTGTATGAGTAGATCTGTTAGAGGATTCATAAGTCTCTGAGTTGGTCTGTGAATGGGTGCATTAGTGTTTGAGTGGGTCTATTACTGGGTATATGAGTCTCTGAGTGGGAGTGTGAGTGGGTGCCTGAGGCTCTGAGTGTGCCTGTTAGTGGATGTGTGAGTGTGTGAGTAGGTGCATCAGTGTCTGAGTAGGTCAGTGAGTGGGTACATGAGTATCTGTGTGGGTCTGGGAGTGGTTGTTTGAGTGTATAAGTGGGTCTTTGACTGGGTGTGTGAGTGTCCGAGTCAGTCTGTGATTGGGTGCAGAAGCACCTGTGTGGGTCTGTGTCTGGGTGTGTTAGTGTTTGAATACGTTTGTGAGTGGGTCTATAAATGGGTGTGTCAGTCTCTGAGTAGGTATGTGAAGGGATGCATGAGTTACTGAGTGGGTCTGTAAGTGGGTACATCAGTCAGTATGTGGGTCCATGAGTAGGTTCATGAATGTCTCAGTGGGTCTGTGATTAGGTGCGTGAGTCTGTGAGTGAGTAAAAGGGGTGCATGAGGGTCTGAGTTGGTCTGTGAGTGGGTGTGTGAGTCTCTGAGTGGATCTGTGTATGGATGCATGATTGTGTGTGTGGGGCATCAGTGTCTGAGTGGGTCTGTGCATGGGTACATGAGTGTCTGAATTGGTCTGTGAGCGGATACATGAGTGTCTAAGTGGGTCTGTGGCTGAGTGCATTAGTGTGTGAATGAGTCTGTTAGTGGGTAAGTAGATATGTGCATCAGTCTCTGAGTGGGCATGTTATTGGATGCATGAGCATCTGAGTGGGTCTGTGAGTGGGTGCATCAGCCTGTGAGTTGGTCTGTAAGTGGGTGCATGAGTGTCTCAGTGGGTATGTGAGTGGGTGCATGAGTCTGTCTGTGAGTGGGTGCATGAAGGTCTGAGTTGGTCTGTGAGTTGGCGTATGAGTGTCTGAAAGGGTCTCTGAGTAGGAGTGTAAGTGTCTGAGTGCAGCATCAGTGTCTCAGAGGGTCTGTAAGTGGGGGCATGAGTTTCTGTGTGGGTCTGTGAGTGGGTGTGTCAATGTCTGAGTGGGTCTGTAAATGGGTTGACGAGTGTATGAGTAGATCTGTGAGAGGGTGTGTGAGTGGATCTGTGAATGGGTCCATGGGTCTCTGAGTGGGTCTGTGATTGGGTGTGCGAGTGTCTGAGTGGGTCTGTGAGTGGGCACATGAGCATTTGAGGGAGTCTGTGTCTGAAAAGGTCTGTGAGTGGGTGTGTCAGTCTGTGAGTGGGTGCTTGTCTCATTGGGTCTGTGAGTGGGTGCATGAGTTTGTGAATGAGTCTATGAGTGGTTGTATGAGTGTCTCAGTGGGTCTGTGAGTAGATGCATGAGTGTCTCAGTGGGTCTCTCAGTGGGTACGTATTAGGCCTGGGCGTAGTTCGCGAAGTAGCACTTCGCGAAGCTACGCAAAGTGAAGTTCGCACTACGCGAGCTACGCGTAGCACTTCGCGAACTGCGTAGTACCTTGTTCGCACTGTGCCAGATGTCGTTTTCAATGATTGCACAGTGCGGACAAGCAACCGGCACTGTGCAATCATTGAAAATGGCATCTTGCACAGTGCGAGCTGTAGTTTTCTGCAGCTCAAGTAGATTTTTACTCGAGCTTCAGCTTTCTCAACGCGAACTGGTAGTTTCTCATCGCGAGCGGTCGCGAGCATACGCGACCACTCGCAATTAGAAAGCTGACCTCCTCGCGTTGGGAATCTCACTGGGAGGTTTATTTTCCATGCTCGCGATCGCCAACTTGAAGTTGCTGATCGCGAACAAGGAAAAATTCTCGCCGGGATGTCATTTTGCTTGCTCGCGGTCGCCAACTTGACGTTGAGGACCGCGAGCAAGCAAAAAATGACCGCAGCACTACGCAACACTACGCTACGCGTGTTCGCACTGTGCTACGTGCAGTTCGCGTAGTGCGAAGTAGCGTGAACTTCGCAAACTACGCGAGCGTAGCGTAGTGCTTCGCCCAGGCTTAGTGCGTATGTGTGTAAGTGGGTGCATAAGTGTTTGAGTAGGTCTGTGAGTGGGCATATGAGTGTCTGAATAGATCTGTGAGTGCATGTATTATTGTGTAAGTGAATGTGTGAATTTATATATTTTGTAACTTTTTCGGCAAGGTTCGCGAATCTGCCGCAACACTACATGGGCAGGCCATGTCGACGCCCTCCCCTTACCACCTGGGACACATAACAGTTCTCTGTGCTAGACCACTCTTTGGGTCGCTTATTTGAAGCATAACAATATATTTTGGCAATTTATGAATGTGACCAGGTCTTGGATTTTGGACGGTGAATTATAACCGATCCCCATTGTTAACTCAATTGAATGTTCTTATTACTATGTATCTATCATTCTTTGTCTCAATCACTCACCCTTTAATCACTTTCTTTTGATGCACGTTCCCTCTGGAGCAACTCCGTACTGGCTTATCAGTAAATGAATTATTTCAAATTATTTCAAATTGGTGAAAATAATAAACATATGTATAGTGATTTACAATCTTTGGATGTTGCCCTTTGTTTGATTGAATTGGTATATTGAATATTGTGAGCCCCTTTTAAAAGATTTCTGTTTCTGAGCTCATGATTAAGTAAATTATTTAACTAAGTGAGAAGCATATTGCTCTGATGTATTAATAGTTGGTCTAGGACCAATGTTTTTGGTATCGAGCATCGCGATGGGTCGCCACTCCCCAGACGTGATAAAAAAACAGTTTGGGGTATTTTGACACTTTTAAGGGGTTCCTCAGAGACCCCTACAATGCACCCAAGGGGTCTGGGTATCTCTTCCTGACCCCTTTATAGTGTACAGGTTTATATATTTGTAAATGTTTTTGGCAAGCTTTGTGACTCCACCGCGATGCTACACGGGGGGCCATGCTGAGCATCATGATGGGTCCGTGACTCCCTGCACATGGAAAAAATGGTTTGGGGCCCCCACCCTGACCCCTACAATAGTATTTTACTGTCAATGTTGTCCCTCCGGGAAATGGTCCTGGTTTAGAAAATGGCGACCGCAACTTTCTACATAGGTTGCGACCAGTCAATCGCAGCACTGCTCCTGGTGCGTGGGTTCATGAAGCTCCACATAGGCGTCACAAAGGATCCACGTCCCTATATACACAAATTTGTTTCTCTTTTAAAAGCTATAAAACTACTGAACAAATTTACTCCAAATAACAAAAAGGGAGCTTTCTGGACCAAGAGCTGGCAAATTTGGTGTCATTCTGTCCAGCGGTTTGGGCTGTAGTCATGTTCAGAATCCCTATGGGAATTAACATGGGAAATGCACTTTTACCCCCGCCTTTTTCTTGGTCCCCGCTTGATGGATCGCCCCAAAACTTATATGCTTTTCTTATGGAAACTAGGTCCTATCTAAAACTAGCTATTGCCCACTGCCAATAGCTAGCTTACACAACTTTCCTAAAGTACAGTCCACAATCCACAGGCACCTAATCTGGGAAAACCTATGTTGTTGCCCCTATCTCTAAGTTAAAATAGGTTCCCTATTTTTGTAAATTCAATCTGCAAGTATAAATATCCAAAATCCCTGATTCATGGACTCGAGAGCTGTCATTTACACACACACTTGGTTTGTTCAATTTAATTAAATAAGTAATAAATTGGTCCCAGTGTACTCTCATGGTTTCCTGATTTGTGTCACTCACATGAGCTGCCAAATATCAACTGCATCGTTCAGCACTTCACGTCAATTGCTATGCGTTTCATGTTATGATTTTGCTACGCCTGCTTAAGTCTCCTTCCTAGACTGACAATGACAGATAATCCCTCTACATCAAATTAACCACACTGTTGTGCACTGACAAAGAAGTTGCTCCACATGTGGCTAGATAAAATATCAGTTAATCTACATGTCTGCATGTCTCTGCATTGATATTACCTTAGTGCCAAGAATAGGTTTAGGGGATTAGGGTAAAGAGCAGGATTATGTTTCGAGATTGTGGTCAGCACTGCAGTAGATTTAGGTTTAAATGTAAAGTTAACTTTAGTTATATGGTACAGTTTACCTTTATGCTTAAAGTTGAGGATAGAGCAAGATCTAGAGTTATGTTAGATTTAAGGTTAGATTTATGGTTAAAGGAAGGTGAAAATTGTGAGTCTTTGGTTTAGTGTGAGCTGTAAGGTTATAGGTAAATTTATGTGTAGGGTTAAGTTAAGGGGTAGATTTAGCTTCTGGGTTATAATTAGATTGAGGGTTGTTGTACAGTTTGTCCTTTGCTATGGGATAGTGTAAGGTATAGGCAAGCGTTATGTTAAAATTTAGGGTAATGTTTAGGTAAGGAATCAAAATTAGGGGCACAATACAGCATACTGTGAAGTTAGTGTAAGAACTAGGACTAGTAAACATGTTAGGGCTCGGGGTAGGAGCAGGGTTAAGACTATAGTCATGGTGAGGGTTTAATGCATGGTTTTGTGCTAAGCTTGAGTTTAGGATTTGGGTTGATATCAGTCAATCACTATTTTCAATCAATTAGTATTTATAAAGCATTGCTTATCACCCCTACGGTATCCAGGAGCTGAGGAATGGTGGGTCTTAGTTTAAGAGCCATGTCTTGAGTCCCTTCCTCAAGTTAGTGAGTGTAGGGGAGGTTCGGAGGTGGAGGTCTTTCCAGGACTTGCCAGCGAGGTGAGAGAAAGAACGACCTCCACTGCGCCTCTGTCAGATGCAGGGAACTTGTGTGAGGGTGAGCGTTGCAGAGTACACAGGTGTTCCTGGACCCTCTTCTATTTCAGTATGATCCCATCTTGAACTTCCGCATCTTTAACCTTTGGTAAGTACATACACTGCCCATATATTTATTCAAGTAGGAACTGTGCTTCTCTTTGCAGCTATTATCAGAAATCTATTGATTTGAATATCTGCAGTTCTAAAAAAGGTACCACCTTTGTGCCTAACACAATCGGAAATAGATCACCAGTTGAAGAACTAGGTGATCCATTGGTTCAGCACTCTCAAATGAAATAATTGGTGTCCAAAGAGTCCAATGGGTGGGTAAGACCCCTAAGACTGAAGCAGATGACTGTGATGTAAATAATTTTCATGATATAAAACTGGTGGGGTTCATTTTAAAAAAACTTGGTAATTTGCAAGGACTCCTTCAAAGGATACACCTGGTCTCTTTAGGTTTCTTTTACAAGCCAAGAAGTGCTGACTTTTTTTATCAGACCAATTTATAATCCAGAAAGCCGCAGGAACTTCACTGTGCCAAGACACAAAATCATTTTGCTGCTCTGGAAGAAGTCAACTGACTGGTTTGCGGGTTGTTTGTTACTCCTTTTCGTGCTGCATCTACCAAAAGTGCTGGCTCTCAGAGGTGATAAACACTATAGCTAATCAGGACAACTCAATCCTCTCTCCCTGCTCAAGAAATTTGATCTGTAGCCATACTCATCAATTTGTACTACCCAACGTAAGGGAACAGGCTACAGGTACTCTTACCCAGTTATTCCCTATTGACTCCTCAATTTATTCAGTGGTTAATAATTATTTAAATTATTCTACGGTCTCACAGTGTAATAGACTTGACAGCCTTATTCAATTTCCCAAAGACTCGATTTTGCAGGACACAATTGGCATAGGTACCACAGTCCCTGACATGAGTCTCCTGAATTGGAATATCTATCCTGCAGATTGTCTGTCTACAGGAGACCTGGTTACAGTCTAATGTGCATATAACTGGATTTCACTCTGTGGTTTCACCTGCACCTATGTCATCATCTGGACACCATAGTGGCGGCCTTTTACAATGTAATCATGGTAGCCAAGATAGTGAAGACCTCTGTAGATTCCCCTTTTTTCAGATAATGTTTCTGTCTCTGATGGGGCACCTCTTGTGATACTCATCAATTTTTACCATAATAATTTTGTTAGCAGAATTGTTGACTCCCTTGCTTGTGCTTTATATGTGCTTTAGATATGATGTTATCAGGCCTAAAGGAGGATTATGTAATACTAAGGGGCGGTGATTTCAATCTTACACTGTTCCATTGCTGATGATAGTGTGTGTGGTGTAGTGGACAATGACTTTTGTGGCCACTCACATTTTGATCATAACCCTTGTGGTGACAAATTGAATAGGCTCTTGAAGACCCATGACCTCATACCCAGTATTGATTTTGTTGCAAAAGAAATCCTGAGTCACGTAACATACACGGGTAGAGGAAAGGCGTCCCTAATTGATTTTATTGCACTATCTAAGGCTTGGGCTGAAAAGGTCTGTAAGTTTAAATTGTAAAGAGTGTTCTATATGATCACAACCCACTTGTTTTAAGCCTTAACCTAGGGCCGCCCTTGGTGTCTATGAATGGGAGGGTTTGCTGCATCGAATATATGAGAAATGGGAGTGTGCGTCGTAAATGGAGGGACGACGATCCAAAGGTCTTCTTAGCCCAGCTTGTGGAGAATCAGAGGGAGCACTTTGAGCTTTGTCTCAGTGCTGAACCCGATCTGGGGTTGGTACTAGGGGCCCTTGCCAAAATTTGTCAGAAGCCAACTGAGCAATTAACACTATTTAAGCAACACCATGCCCCGAGGCACAATAAATGGTTTGATAAGTCATGCTCACCCGCTCATAGTAGCCTCATACAAGCTCTAAAAAGATTTCTGAGGGTTTTGCTAGAAATTAGAAACTGTAGGACGCTTTATAAAGAAGTCAATAGGTGAAGGAAAGAGGAGATCAGAAGGGAGGCTTGGGAGAAGCTTATTGTTGCCTGTGCAAGGAATGATGCGTCTCAATTTTGGAAGGAAGTCAATGCACCTTTCTATTCAAGTAGCTCCGCAATTAGCACAGATGGGACCTTCCTGAACATGTATGGGTCAAACACTTTACGAATTTGTATGATTCTAAGTTACTGGAACCCATTGAGCACATCGCAATTGAGGATTCAATTGGCCTAGGAGGTGAAGAAGAGCTGACAATCTCTCTTGGGAACATCATCTCGGCTCTGAACGGATGCCCAAGCAACAAAGCACTGGTACCAGATAGGTGCCTGTTGACCCTTTTAAGGACAGTTTGGCACTTTGGCCCTGCTACTGCTGAATGTGCTTCAGAGTGCGAGCTGTGCTGACCATGGTCTAGGGCAACAATTGTTCCAATTTTGTTAAAGGAGTACGGAGGGATTTCCATTGCTATCAGCCATTATCATTATTTGATTCCCCAGCCAATGTACTGGACAACTTGAAAACTGGGCACATGAGTGCATTGTAATATCTGCACAATATGGTTTCAGGCAGGGCCTAGGGACTGTAGAACAATGCTTGACTCTACATCTAGTTATGAGTAAATGTGTGTCCGCCAAAGAGGGTTGTCTCTTACTTGCATTTATGGATTTAAGCCTTTGGTAATGTCTCAAGGGGGAAGCTGTGGAATATGCTAATAAACACAGGTGCCAATCCCAAAATTGTTCACCTTCTCTCCCAGCTACATGCGGAGATAGAAGCAAGCATTGGGTTTAGGCGAAACAAGGAGAGTATGCTACATATAAAGATCCGAATAGGGGTCAGGCGATGCTGTATGCTGGTCCCCGTCCTCTTTAGTTTTTATAACAATGACCTAGATGATATTTTGATTGATGTTGCAGCTGATCTGCCTATGATGGGGTGCCGACAGTTACCCGTACTCATGTACGCAGATGACTGTGTGCTCATGGCCAGCACGGGGAGGGGTCTCCAGAAGCATATAGATAGTTTTGTAGCTTTTACGTCTGAACTCTTTTGATATGGGTTGTGTCCTCCCCGGGACTAGTCTACTCCTTTTTAGGTCTCGCCTGAGCCAGCGCATGCGCTGCACTGCAAGACATTTAGTAGGTGGGGTTTTCAAAGTGCTACCCCACGCTTTGGCTGGCCTAGCGCTTGTGTTCACGCGAGCGTGCACACGCGCAACTGCCAGCCTTCAGCGCCCTGTCAGGCGCCATCTGTCTTTCCTCTCGCTTGCTCTCTGAATGCTCCTCCACCCCTCCCCCTAGCGTGATTTTTGGGGCGTGCGTGTTTCTGAATCGGACGCCGGGTCTCTTATTGCAAGCTTCCTGCGTCACGCCCCTCCTTCGCTCGTCTTCCTTCTCAGCCCTGCCTTGTTGTTTAAGCACTCATCAAAAGCGTGCTGTTTCCAGGTTCCTCCCTCATGTACTCCTCACCCCCACCACGTTCCTCTTTCTTTCCCTTCCTCAGCTGGTGTTCTTGACTCATCCAGCCAACTTCCGTTGCTGTTCTGGCTTCCCTACCACATCCTTGTTTGAAAGTTGAGGTGTGACGCAATTGTATTGTAGTAGTATTTATATAGCCCGTGCTACCCCTATGCGGGGCGCTGAAGCGCTGGAGTAATGGGGCAGTGAAGTCTGGTGGCTCTTACCTCACTAACAATGGTGGTGGGCACCTCCTGGTACACCCAGCCGTCCTGGCAGGGAAGCAGTAGAGCCCCGCTGTGGTTGGAGAGTGGCACCCTGGGCCCCCCACAGCCCAGGGCCGTGCGGTTCCACTCGCTGTCCTCATAGCACTCGCAGTGGCTGTGTGCCGAGCTGCCCTCCATCTGGCCGGGCGCTGCACTGCCCCCCACAGGGGGCACGGTGTAGTTCAGCTCATCCTGCGCTCTCCAGCCGCAGTGCCTGCTCAGCTCGGCCACCGCTGGGCTGCGGCACCAGTACTGCTCCGGAGTCTGACCCAGAAAGACCACGCAGACAAAAAGAAATGCGAACGTTATGCAGGTCATGCACAGGAGCAGGAAGACCCTCTTCTGGTACCTCCCGAACTTCCCGACTTCTTTGGAAACCTCGTCAAAAGTAGCCATTCTGCCCACAGCACTTGTCCTGCTGAGGCAGGCGCTGCTGGTATGCGGTACTCAAGGAACAGCGCCGAGGCTCTGCTCGCCAAACTTACTGACAGTTGCATGCACGGCTGGAAGCGTTCCTTGCTGCCTCTCACTCTCTCTCCCCACCTCCTTATCTCTCTCCTCCTCCTTATCCCCGAGGCCTCCATTCATTTTACACATGTTCTAATTTTTTTCTCTATTGACCTCTTTTTCGTACGCAAATTGTGCGCATCACACACAGGTAAACCAAAAGTACAGCTCCTGCACACAGGGGCACACAGAACTCTCAAATATTCAATCACCATGTATTTTTCTTTGCATTCTGTAGCTTGTGTCCGTTATTTTTTAATGGGTATAAAAACTGCAGGTATCAGTGCAAATACAAATACGTACTTGCAATGCTAAGAGGCCTTGGGTTGCCTTTGGCAATGCTTGTTTTGTAATCCATGTTGGCCTTCGCACAGATAGTACCTTCGTTGAAACCAAATTTGGCGCCCCTCCCACCTGCTGTCTTTAATTGACAGTGTATTGGAGAAATGGTAAGGCGAGGGTGACCAGAGCTAGGAGAGCCAGGAGAAGAAAAACACACAACATGTAGATATGGTTGCAGTAGCTCCCAGAAACAGTCCTTGACACAGTTTTCTTCAGTGCCAGGCAGTGCTTAATTTGAGCCTGTGGTTTCCGGTGCTCAGTTGCGGCACTTAATTGCCTGAAGCTGCACTCATGACAGCTGACACATGGTGGCATTGTTTGTGTAATTTAAAAATGAGCAGAAAAACCGTTATTTGTAAATTCAATATACATTACAAGCATCTAAGACCTGCCACCCAAACCATTCTTAAAGCTTTGGCGCTTCTAACAGTATCAATTGTCACACTCCGGTGTGAAGGTTAGTAGTTGTGTAAGTACAGTCGCGCAATGTATGGTGCAAATTGCGGTGTCCTCCTGAAGAGGACCATGGCATCTGTTTTTTTTTTACAAATGAAGTACTGAAGCCAGGTCAGAGGGAGACTGCTGCAGGCAGCTCCTGCGTCCCTTTGAAGGCCAGCACCCTGGGCAGTCTGAAAAAACACATTGGCAAAAATCAACAAGCATTGGCATAGCCAATAGGTCTCGCCATTGGGACCTTATAAGTGTTTAGCCATGAAACAGTTGGTGTTGTTGCACCAAGGATATTGTGCTGCATAACTAAATACTTATAAGGTCCCAAAAGTGAGACCTATTGGCTATACCAATGCTTGTTATAGTGGTGGTACAGCTCTTAAATGTGTATCCACATTTATTTATCTGGGGATTCCATTTGTCAGCATGAGTACTTTGATGCACCTGAGCAGTGTGAGGAAGAGGTGTGGCGCCGCGGCCAGGGCGACTGACTCCGGAATCTGGGGATCATGGCGGCAGGTCATGCCAGCACCATGTGACTCTGGGCAATAGCTTGCTTAATCTTCCCGATGGCCCCCAGCGCCTAGAAAACCTTACGGGTGATTGTTCGCGCTTTACAACTGTGGATTATTATTATTATTATAATGCAGTTTGAACAAGCTACATCTTCTCTATTTAAATTTGCTGTTTAGTTGGGGTCATTGCCCTTAGACGCTGCTATTACAATATACCAATATACAAAGCCAGACCTATATCGATTGCCACCTATGGTGCAGGGGTATGGGGGCACACTGATCAGTCTCAACTGCAAACTACTGAAAACAGATTTCTGCAAAGACTCCTATCACTCTCCCAAAGCGTTCCTTCTATAATAGCGTATGAGGAATTAGGACCACTGTACCTGGGAGAAGTTGTAAGGCTGGCACACACTATGCTGTGGCTGTCAGTCTGGTCCAGGCCTGAAGTAGCATTGACACAAACAGTGATGATTGATTGCCTAAATCTAGGAAGGGCCCACAAAATTAAATGGCTTTTATATGCAAAAGATGATTTGCAGGTAATTAACAGGATGGAACTGTTTGAAAATGTGTTGTGTTTTAATCAATTGACCAAACCCTTGGTAAAAAGTGAACTTTTAAGATCGATAGCTGAGATGAGACAGGAGGGTGAATTGAGAAAGAGGATGGTGGCGACATACCTCCCATTAAGCGCAGCACCTGGTATTAGGCCCTTCCTGCTAAAGGTGCAACACCAGCAGAGATTTTACCTATTAGGATTTAGGCTTGCCTTGTCACTAATTTTGGTGTTCTATCCCTCTAATGTGTATTCTGTGAAAGATCTTAAATATTAGAAAATGTAAAGAGGCACTGGAGTATTGGCAGTTGATCCGAACCGATGAGGCATGCGTAACTGTTCATAGAATTATTGCCTCTGCCTTAACATAGGAGCGTAGTCGGGAAATAGTGGAGACCTAATGGAAGGTTCTTTTGTTGTCAATTTTTTTATTCATGTTTTTAGAGCCCTATATTTAAACGAATTGCATTATCTGATTTTAACCTTTGTGTGTACTAAGACGCTGTATTCATTGATTGTATGGCAATCTATCTGAATAATTTGTATGATTGATACTGTTTTTTTTTTAAAGGAAATTCTTATAATTGTTTTAGATTTTATATGTGTGCGTTTATGATTTGTTTCAGGCCCAATAAAGTATTTTGCACATGAACGTGAGTATTTGTGAAAAAAAAGAAAAAGCCATACAGACAAGAAAACGAAATAAAGGGAACTGCAATTATGCATACATAGACAAGGCAGTCACACACCTATAGAAATTGGTTAGTTGAATTGAAAATTCCTCATTCTGCTGATTTTCGAGATGGCGAAAACTAAAACTGACCGCCCAGGGCTGGAAGCAGCGCAGCCCCCCTCCCAGAAGGCTTTGCATTACCACCAACATTCAGCAACGAATCCAGTGAACCGGCTCGCAGCCAAGTTACCCATCCTTAAATGTGACTGTTCTGTTCTTAGAAAATTAATGACACGTTGAAAGATTGGTTGATTAGCCTTTCGCACGTGCTACTCCGGTATAAGCAGCATTCTTAGAATTTGAAAGTTGCTCGAGATAATTAAATGACATGGTTGTCTGAAATTATTGCCTATTGCACAATTCCCTTCTTGGCAATCAAAGTGAGAAATTGAGTGACTACAGAACAATCAAATTACTGCAGGGATATTTGTTTTCTACTCAGCAACATACAATTCCGCGAAGGCCATTCTTTGTACAGCAAACTGCGGGAACTCAAAGGATAATACACCAAAAATAATACATGATGGGTCCCGCATGAGTATTTTCTTTCTTGGATTCCAAACCAATATGTTACCTAAGGTGACATGTATCAGTTTAGAGCAAAACCGAACTAAGACATAATTTAAGGGAATTTAAAGTAACAATATTCAAACACATCCTTCTAGTGAATGTCAAGAATAAAGTGCTGGGCCTCAGGTAGGAAGGGCCTAAGCATTTGCAAACCCTCCGATTCGGTAAATCAAAGTGTTTTCAAACGCTAAAACACTTTTCAAAATGTATTGAATTCACTTTCCGATTCGGAAAAGGCTTCGGAATCGTGTTTAGGAATAATTTCAGAATTTCTATGTAGGAGGGACGTGCTTTGGGTTTCTTCCAAATAACGATTCTGACCCTGATGTATCAATGTTTAGCAACCGTAATCCGGTTGCAAAGCATTGAAAACTAATCAAGTCTGAAATCGGGTGGTAACTGATTTACAAAGGACCCTTTCCCCTTTTTGAATCTTAATTTTTTTTTACGTAGCTTAGGTAGTGATCCACTGACCACTGTCAACCCTCACTGAATCTTTTTACAAAAAAAAAACTTTGTTTAAATGCAGTCCTGCTTCCTTTAAGGAAAACGGGCTTAGTTTAAAAAACACAAAACTATGGGGCATATGCATCAACCAAACTAATACCGATTCCTTAATAGCGAAAAATAAGGAATCGCCATTAAGGAATCGGTAATTGGCATGTATCAACAGATTCGGTGAAATTTAGCGATTCCTTAAAAATCGCTAAATTTACCGATTCCTTAATAGCGGGGCACGCAAACGGCCTCACTAGCAAATAGCGAGTTCGGTAATACCGATTTGGCTAATAGCGAGTTCGGTAATACCGAATTAGCTATTACCGAATCGGTAATAGCGAAATCGGTATTTAGCGATTCGGTAAATTAGCATTTTGGGTATTAGCGATTCGGTATGTTCGAGGTTATTTATTTAGCGATTCGTTATTTGCTCGGGTTTTGGGTTGATGCATTGGGATTGGGTATTTTTCACACAGTACCGGGAGCTATTACCGAATCGGTATTTTACCGACTGGATTTTGGCTTGATGCATAAGGGTGTATATCTTTATTTAAACATAATCACAGAAAAAGTTTTCTACTGGCCATGAATTCATATTCAGGCCAAATGCCCTGAATACTAATTAGGCAGGTCGTTCTGTGCCCCACTGCGATTTGGTATTAGTAGGTCGAGTCTTAGTTAGTGTACAGTTTACTATCATGTTTGGTGAATGTTAAAAATACTATCTGTGACTAAACAAGAAAGCCTGCAGTTTCTGAGCTTACAACCAGCGTCACCCCACTGCCTGCAGGCAGGAAAAGAAAGAAAAAAATAAAATGATGATAACCTAATTTTATCATTTTATTTTTTCCTCCTGCTGCTGCGGAAGCTTGCGTGAGGGGGCAGGGCGGGGCTGAAGAGCAGAGGAGGAGGGTACAACCCTACTAAGTGCACAATTACTGCTTGGTCGGCCTTCTAAGGCCGCCAAAACAGTCATGCACACTTTCCCTGTTCTCCATGCAAGCTGCATTTCGGCCTGCATTGAGAACATGCTCGTCCCTACAGCCCCTGGCCAATCACAATGCTTCATTGCTGCTTTGTAATTGGTCAGGGGAGCCTGTGTGCGGGGTGCTTCCTGTTCCTGGAAGATGAGAGCAGGAGCAGAGACGCGCGGGACCCGGCGGGAAGGTTAGTTTTTAAAACTTATTGTGACCCGCATTCAACCACACCCCCCGCACCTGCATGGATTCCCCCGCTGCCTCACCACCCATAAGCCGTGCCAGCCGCCACTACTTACAACATGTCAAATATGCTAAAAAAGAATGGTAAATAACAAAATAAGAAATGCTTCTTCAGGAAAAATTGTTTGTCCTTGTTGCCATCTTCGGGAATCTGTGATGTGGAATGTGCTCTAAAAGAGATTTTCCAAAGCATCATACACTTTCTGACACAATAGAGGGCTTTGAAATGCACAAAAGTTACTCTGAAAGTTTGAAATATCTTTCCAACTCACAAACTAACTTTTGCAACCCATTCTGAATCTCAAATAGGATTGGGCATAATGGGCGTGTCCCCTTCCTATTTGTAAAGCAGAAATGCTCATTTAAAAAAAACAAAAATTGTTTCACTTGGAATGAAGGTGAATGCAGGTACGGAGGTCTGTTGTTCTTCACAGGCCTCTCTTCCTGAGTTTGCAAACACAGCTGGTGTCACAATGCCCCCTGCCCCAATAATATTCAGTAGGTTTAAGGTTTTCTGTGGCAGCTCCCCCGCTATGGTGAAGAAACGTTGTCCCACTGCTTTTATGCAGTGCAAGTAGAAACATAAAATGATAATGGCTTTGAGTTATTATCATTTTATGCTTGTGCTGCTTTGCGGGCAGGTGGGTGGGTGAGGCTGCTTTGTTCTTGGAGCAGGTCAGGGAAGGAGTGGTTTGCCCACTCCTAAGGGCACATGACTGTTTGTCCGGCCCTCTCAGGCTACCCAAAACGGTCATGCACACTTTTCCTGTTCTCCGTGCAGGCTGCATTACAACCTGCATGGAGAACATGCCTAGGCCCCCATTTCCTGGGTGAATGTACGACCATGATGCTCAGACAAATCACAATGCTGCACTGCAACGTTATGATTGGTCAGGGGAGCCTGGGTGCTTACCAACCACAATGCTGCATTGCAGCATTGTGATTGGTCAGTGCGGCCTGGCTGTGCTTCCTATTCCTCAAGTTCGGAAAGGAGAGCAGGAGCAGAGACGCGGGACCCAGCGGCAAGATACGTTTATTCTTTAAAAAAATAATTATATTGTGCCCACGCAACCCCGCCACCCGCGCAATGCCTCCTTGCGACCACAAAACCCCACCTGTGCCTGGCCGGCCACCCGCGAGCCATGCCGGCCCCCACTGAAGGTTTTGTGACCTTATTTATATTAACAGTTTGCAATGCAACTGATTACGATTTCATTGATTTTTCAAAATGAAAGCCATGCCACAAGCCCGTCAAAGTGCATTTTTCAATGCAGCACTGTGTTGGCATCGACGAGCAATGTGTCGATTTTTCTCACACAGTCAGGTCAATGTGCCACTTTTCACAGAAAGCAACTGCAGAACACACTTCTGAGGCCCAGGATTGGAGGGGGCACCTCAGACAAGGGTAGGACTCACAGATTGCAGAGTCCAGCAGCAACAGCAGAGTTGCAAGAAGTCTTATGTGTCCCTGAGACTTCTGAAAAGAGGAGGGAAGCCCTTGGAGAACCTTGGGTTCAAGGATGTAGAGAGCAGGTCCAGTCTCTTTCACTCCCAGGCAAGAAGCAGCAGGCAGCAGGCCAACACAGCAGAGCAAGTTGCAAAGTGGCAGTCCCTCCTGTAGCACAACAATTGGCAGGCAGCAGGCCACCACAGCAGAGCAATTAGAAAAGTGGCAGCCCCTTCTACAGCACAGCAACTCTTCTTCTAGGCAGAATGTCCTTGGTCCCATTAGAGTTCTGATTTGGTGGTGTCAGGGGTCCAGTACTTACACCTAATGAGCCTCTGGGGGAGACATCAAAGAAGCCTTTAATAGATCACAAGGTCCCTGCCTTTCCTGCCCTGGCTCCAGACAAACTACAGGAGTGTATGCAGCTCATTGTGTGGCGACAGGCACAGCACTATTCAGGTACAAGTGTCAGCTTCTCCTTCCCAATCTACCTCAGGAAGGTCCACCAGACTGGTGATAGGCCATCAGGATACAAATGTCACACCCCTTCTCCCTTTGTGTTACTGTCTAGAAGGAATGCATAAAGCCCAGCTGTCACCCAGCCCAGATGTGTATTCGGAGACAGGCAGAGGCACAGAATGGTTAAAGAACAAAAATGGCAACTTTTGAAAAGTGGCAATTCAGACTTACAATTTAAAATCCGACTTCACCATAAATTGTGATTTTAAATTGTGAGTCTAGAGACACCAAACTTCAATTTTCTATCTGCTACAGGCCCACAAGTAACATTTAATTTACTGTCCTTGGGCACATGTAGTGCACTTTACTAGGGACTTATAAGTCAATTAAATATGCCAATTGTGGATAAGCCAATGTTATCGTGTTTATAGTACAGAGCATATGCACTTTAGCAATGTGTAGCAGAAGTAAAGTGCCCAGAGTACTAGAGCCAACAAAAACAAATTCAGCAAAAAGGGGAGAAGGAAGGCAAAATGCTTTAGATGTCTCTAAAGAAAGTGCCATTTCCAACTGACGGTTGTTGCTGGAGCTTTGCATTGACGGTCACCGCGAGCTGTCATTGCTGTCGCACTGGCATTACCAGTCATCGCAGGCGGTCACTCTAGTGCGAAGAGTCAGGTTCATCAGAGGTTCACGTATGCGGTCATCGGCGGCAGTGGCAGAGTCTTGGTGTGAACAGTCTGTTCACAGTCGCTAAGACCCCAAAATTCAGATCCAATCATAAAGCTCCATTTTTAAATTGACACTCCAGCAAGAGTCTCAACTATCCAGACATGCAAATATTTATTTACCCACAATTTCTTTAAAACTACTGAACGGATTTACACTAAATCACAAAAAGCAAATTCAGTGGATCAAGATTTAGCTTTCTACCAAATTTGGTGCAATTCTGGTCAGCAGTTTTGGCTGTAGGTCTGCCTACAGAAGTCTATGGAAAATGCATGGGGATTTTGTATTTTGGGACCCCCCCTTATTCTCGGTTTCTGGTTGGTGGATCACCCATAAAATTTCCATGCACAAACTAGTAAAAAAGTAACACCTTTTGTGAATGTTTCGTGGCTGATTCGTCAAACAGTGCCACATTCTTTAGCAACACATAAACTGCTTTTCCTAAGGAAGAACTGGCATAACTATAACTACCCAGAGGCAACCTAAAAAGGCCTCAGCATCACAGCTGAGGAAGAGTTCTGCACTGTGTTCCACGTAGAGGCTGACACAGTGCATCAGGTTTTAGAAGTGTTTTCATGGGGGGTCCTACAAAGCATAAGACAGTTGGGTTTGGCATTATCAATCAATTAACCATCAACAATCAATCAGGGATTTGTAGAGTGTACTACTCACCCCTGAGGGTTTGAAGGCACTGGGGGGAGGGGGATTTCAGCAGCTCCAGTCATCCGAACAGCCAGGTCTTGAGACTCTGCCTGTATGCTTGCTGTGTGGTGCTTCGTCTGATGCTGAGGAAGAGTTCGTTCCAGGTATTGGCCGCAATGTAGGAGAAGGATCTGCCTCCTGCTAGGTCAGAAGAGCGGACATTTCTCTTGAGGGCGTAGAAGGAGATTCTTTTGTTGAGGTATTGGGGTCCTGTGTTGTGGAGGGCTTTGTAGGCGTGTGTGAGCAGCTTGAAGGTCACTCTTTTTTCAACGCGGAGCTAGTGGAGGACTCAAAGGTGCTGAGTGATGTGGTCTGTGTGTGGGATGCTGAGGACAAGTCCGTCTGCAGCGTTCTGGACGGTCTGGAGTTTGTGGAGTACAGACTTGTTGATTCCAGTGTAGAGGGTGTTTCAGTTGTCCAGCCTGCTGGTGATGAGTGAATGGGTGACAGTCTTCAAGGATTCGGAGGGAATCCCTTTTAAGGTCTTGCAGACTATGCAGAGGGTATTGAAGCATGCTGGGGATACAGGTTTGAACTGTTGGTTCATGGTGAGGGAGGAGTCAAGTATGATGCTGAGGTTGCAGGTGCGGTCCGTGGGTGTGGCAGGGTTGCCGAGGGTGGAGGGGCCACCAGGTGTCCTCCCACATGGATTGGGTGGATCCGAGGATGAGGACTTCCATTTTCTCCTAGTTGAGCTTCAGTCAACTGCTGCTGCTCATCCAGGATGTGATGTCCTTCATTCTTTCCAGGAAGGTGTGTCTGGTGATGTCGGGTTCCTTGGTGAGAGAGAGGATGAGCTGGGTGTCGTCAGCATAGGATACTATGCTGAGTCTATGTTTTTTGATGATGGTTGTGAGGGGGGCCATGCAGATGATGAAGAGCATGGGGCTCAGGGAGGATCCTTGGGGTACTTCATATCTGATCTCTCTGGGTTCAGAGAGGAAGGGCGGGAGTCTTATTCTTTGAGATTGGCTGGCGTTGAGCATATCCAGTCTAGGGCAGTTCCCTGTATGCTAGCAGCGTGGAGTCTGGTGGCTAGTGTGTGGTGGGAGACGGTATCAAAGGCTGCTGACTGGTCTAGTAGAATGGGGGCTGCAGTGTGGCCTTGGTCGAGAAGTGTGCGGATGTCATCCGTGGCAGCTAGGAGGGCAGTCTCGGTGCTGTGGTTGCTGCGGAAGCTGGATTGAGATATCGAGGATGTTGTTGGATTGTATAATGTTTGTTAGCTGGATGTTGACGATCTTCTTGGTGACTTTGGCGGCAAAGGGGAGGAGAGAGATGGGCCTGTAGTTCTTGAGGTCCGTCTGCTCTGTGGAGGGCTTCTCACAGTGGGGTTTTACTTCTGTGCATTTCCAGTTGTCTGGGAAGGTACCTGTTTCGAGGGTGCAGTTGATTGTCCGATGTAGTTCTGGTGCAATGGTGGAGGCAGCCCTGTGGAAGATGTGCAGCAGGCAGGGGTCATTGGGTGTTCCGGAGTGTATGCTCGTGGTCTTTGCACTGGCTTCTCTGGTGACAGAGGTCCAGGTGAGGATGGTCGGCTGAGTGGCGTTGCTGGTGGAAGGTGTTTGGTCGGTTGGTGCCTTGGTCATGTTCATTGAAGTTGTCGTAGCGTGCCCTGATCTTGTGTGGGAAGAAGGAGCTGAGTTTGTTGCCGAGGTCCTGGGAGGTAGGGACGTCAGAGGTTTAGCTGGGGGGTCTAGTGAATTCTTGTATGATGTTGAAGAGTTCCTTGGAGTTGCGGGAGTAGGAGAGGATTCTGTCCTGGATGAAGTTCCTCTTCATAGATCTAAAGAGTTGGTGGTGTGCTGTAGTGGCGGTCCTGTAGGTGGTGCGTGCTTCTGGGGTTTTGCTGTTCCTCCATGCTTTCTCAAGTCGTCAGCGCTTGGATTCTCGGAGTTCTGTGGTGAACCAGGTGGCTTTCGTGGTGTGTTGTCTATCCACGTTCTGGAGGTGTGCGAGAATGTTGGCATATCCGTACGATCCCTTTGTGGAGTTTGTTGACTGCAGAGTTGGTGTCAGTCATTGTGGGGGAGGAGTGTGGTTGATGGCGGAGGCGAGGTGCTCTTCTGTGATCTTGCTGCAGCTTCTGCAGTGTGGCGTGGCGGTGGCTTTCGAGAAGGAGAAGTGGACGCAGTGGTGGTCCGTCTAGGAGGGCAGTGGAGTTGGGGTCGCTGAGGTTGTCAAGGTGGAAATTCAAGTTTAAGCAGTGCGTAGTCAGTGGAGGCGAGGACGTGGGGCACAATGTGGTCTGCGATGGTGTTAGTGAACAGAGTGCAGGGTCCGGGAGGTCTGTAGGCGAGAGTTCCATGTAGAGTTGTTCTGAGGTAGACCTGGTTCTGGAAGTGGATGTGTTCCATAGGGGGCAAGGAGTCGTTAGAGATGGAGGTTATCAGTTGGTGGGTGCGTCTGTGGACGATAGCAAGGCCTCCTCCAGGGTAGTTGGAGCGGTCTTTCCTCTGGATCTTGTACCTGTCAGGGATTGCGGTTGCGATGTCGGTGCGGAGCTGGCATTGGTCCAGGTCTCTGTGAGGAAGGCAATGTCAGGCAAGAGGGGTGTTGAGGAGGTCCTAGGTTTCTACTGGGTGCCTATGCAGGGAGCGTACGTTGAGAAGTATGCAGCTCAGGGGTTTGGGTGCGCTGGTGTCCAGTGGGTTGGCGGTAGCTATCGGGGTCCGGAGGTGGGTGAAGGTGCAGCGGCAGAGTCGGCTGAAGAACTGACCTGGAATGATGCTCGGGTCGAGAGCTGGCAGATGTTTTTGCACCCAGGGTTGAGTGTGTGGAGGGTTGCTGGGTTATAGTGGTGGTGGGTCGGAGGACCAGGATCCCTGGCGCTGCTCACGGTTGGGTCGCGGACGGGCACAGACGGGCTTGCCTTTGGTGCACCTTTGGCAGGCCAGCGGCGTGGCTGTACAGTGGCTGCCACCAAGTAGGGGTCTGGGGAGAGCAGCTGGGAGGCTGGAGTGGGAACACGCAGGGGGAAGGGGCAGCAGGGGCAGCAGCGGGGGGAAAGGGCACGAAAAAAGTCAATGGGAAAACAAAAAGAAAACAGTAGAATCAGCAAACAGAAAAATGGCACAGATTGAAAAAAAGGCACAAACGGACAAAAAGGCAACAAATAGACAAGAAGGCATAATTAGACAGAAAAGCACAAATAGACAAAAGCAGAAAAAACTGAAACGCTGGCATAGCGGACCAGCAGAAGAGCATGTCTCTCCTACTGGAAAACCAGGGATGAAGCGCAGACAGTAGCCTGCGGGTGGAGAACAGCCTCGAACACCTACCTGGTGACTAGAAGGTGCAGGCGGCAGTGCTTTAACCCCTTCAGCGCGGCGCAGATTACTGCGCCATGCTGAAGGTTCCGTGCGCGGGCGGGGCCGTGACGGAGCGGTTCCGTCATGCGCACAGCGTGACCGACGCGCATGACGGAACCGCTCCGTCACACGCATCGAAGGGGTTAAAGACGGAGTTGCATGAGGGGAGAGCGGTTACCCTGACCAGGAGGTCAGAGGTCTGTCACTGATTTCCTGCGCTAGAACGAATCTCAGTAAACTAAATGGGGAAAGGTTAAAAAAATCTTTGAGTTTTTAACTTATTTCTTTAGCAATGAATGGATGTATTTAATTTATAGAAGGTGATGGAGCAAGGTTTCATAAACTTGCTCTTATGCAATCCTCTCAAATAGCTTGTAACATTATACCCAACCTGTCTGTAAGTACTCATTTTACACCACATTTTACATATCGTATCTAGAGGAAGCTTTTCTATGTGCTTCACTAATGAATAACCCGAGTGTCCTAAAAATGGCCGTCAAAAAACGTGGGAACTCTTCTGCGCATGCATCTACTACATCTACGTGGTATGACATCTTCTGTAGCTTGGGGGAAATCTTTGCAGCTGCGGAATAACTTATAATATGGCTGCTTGAAACCCTCGCACTAATGCACATGCTGTGCTGAAACAAACCTATGCAAATTTTACTAAACCTTTAATGCAAAAGATTTATTAAGTAAAGGGGGTTAGAGTGGAAGTAAGTGATATACAGTGAATTCATTTAATTTTGTAGTCTAACATGTTCTTCTGTGACTTTAATAATAGCTCATATTTGGGCCTTGGAGGGTGACCACGTTGCAGTTTCCTTGTGGAAACTATGCATGCGCAACATTTGCTTGTCCTGAGACCAATGAGATCATTGAATGGCTGCCAAACCCTAAGCCCAGCAAGGACATGGGAAAAACAACTCCTGACCCTACGAGAGGAAGAACCTGAAACATTGTATTACAGATTTATCGATCCACATATGAAATGTTAGTGGGAAGAAAGCTTGTAGCTATTAAAATTAAGGGGCGTGGAATTAGACAATAGAACAAAAGAAAGTTATTACACTTAGTATGGTGTGATGTCCTCACCCCATTGCCTGGCCCAATCAAATTGAGGGGTGTACATGGAATTGAAACAATTGGGGGTGGATCATACATTTGAATTGGTATAACAGAGGTAAGATCTAGTTAGTTAGACGCACTTGACCCACAAGATGTCGATGCTATGCTGAGATGCTGCCCGATTTTACTGCAATCCGGACGAGCCAGAGCCGGAGAGAGTAGCACCAGAGAGGGGTGTAACGCTGGCATTACACTAGAAGAGGTCACCGTCCCGGTCCTGAACCTGTCCTGAATTCTTGATACTCTGATGTCTAGGTCCTCACACCATTCTAGATAAGTATAGTTCTGTGGGGTTGTTCTTCGTATTTGCTCTCTGTTCTTTCTCTCCTCAGGTACTATCATCACATGAGATTAATTAATGTGAATTGAATTATAAACTAATTGAACTACTTTTCCTGATGGAGAATCTTGATGTGTTTACTTGTATTTGATTTGACTCACAAAATTATTAATTCAGATAAACCTTTAAAACTCCTACTGAGTCTGTGGTTCTTTGAATAAAGGTTGAATGTATTGTTATTTCTATTATCGTTTCCTCCCTATTCAAATCTACTACTAGATCTTTCGACAGGTACATTTACTTAGGAGACAGGGTTGTTAAGAATACTGGTGTTAAAGGTTCTCTAAGGTAAATCAAAATTGATGTCCAGCGGATATTTACCAGCTTATTGAATGTATGAATGTTTATGGGCCCAAATGAGTGTTGTGTGTATGTATGTATAGAGTTGGTAAACTTCGCTGCATCATTTTTTCTTGGTAGCAGAGGATGGTTAGTATAGTTAGTTAGGTGAGGATTGTATTTCAAATTTTGAATTATTGATTTATGTTTAACCAAAACCCGTTATGTATTGTTTTATGTTGTCTGGAAATTCCTGGGAATATTGAGTAACGGGTGATTACAAAGCAATGATGATGCATGCTGGGGCGTGTAGTTGATCCTATGGCCTCGTGACCACATGGTAAATATTGAACTCATCTGTGAGCAAGGCGTGGTGACGCCGAAACCGGTCAGGACTTGAGTTATATATATGCTGCCTCAGACGAATAAAGTCTCGTGTTTGCACAGAAGTCGGAGTGGGGCTTTATTTTTGAAGCATTGAACACGCAGGCTTCTCCGCTCCTGCAACTTTTGAGCCCGCCCTGCAGAGTCGGTGGCCCCCAGTAAACAGAGGATGTTGTGTTGGATATATATATATATGTGTATATTGATGACCCTTATTCCAAATGATGTCAATTATCTATACTTTTATCCCTTTAAGGAAAACAGCCATTACATGAATCTCTTGTTTCCAGCCTTTTTGAAGAGAAATCTCCATTATAAATGTTGGATTTTAAAGAGTCAAATTGTTCATGCCAATGAGATGCATGTATTTATGGTTCCAACAAAAAAAGAAAAAAAAGGGAGAAAATATATGAGGTTAGTCCATACTGAGAAACCATCATTTCTCTTGATCTCTCTCCCATCAGTTTCAAATATATCAGAGGGCAAGTTTTTAAATAGCAGTAATAATGTTTTTCTAACTTCATGATAAGTCAGGATTCCTGTGTCAAATGATGTAATTTCATTGGGGATTTTGTCAATCAATGTCTCTCCTCCTTTGTCATAAGTGTACGTGCAATTCAGCATCAAGATTATGTCCTAGCGGATTCTCTGTGCCAATGGCTAAGATTGTTCTGGACTCAGTTCTTCGTAGTTCAAGGATTCTGTTGCTTCCTCTTTCTTTTTGTTTTACGATCTTAATTCCTGAGTACTTTAGTTGCTTACCGTCACTAGAGTGAAATTTATGAAAATGTTTTGCCATTGGATATGTAAAATCTTTGTTTTTTATAGCACGTAGATGTTGTAAGATTCGTAGTTTGAGTTTATTGATGGTACTTCCTTCGTATAACTTTTTACACGGGCATTCCAGAAGATAAATAACAAATTTTGATTCACATGCTATATGATCCATGATTTTTTCAATGTGACCATTTTGAATCTGGTATGTGGTCATGTTTTGGCCGTGTTCACAGGCTTTGCACTTTGAGCATTTTTGAGAATCCTGGAGTATTGAGCCAAGTTGAAATTACCTCTCTTTTGGACTCAAAGTGACTCTGTGTTAGTATGTCTCCCAAAGAAGCTGTTTTTCTATATGTTATTTTTGGTGAGGGAGACAATACTCTCTGAACGGTCTCATCTAACATCAGAATGCCCCAATGTTTTCGAATGATCCTTTTAATGTTGTTACTCTGGTTGTTGAAGTCAATGATTAATCGGATCATCGTCTCATCCATTTTTCTACTTTTTCCTAGATTCTCTTGGTTTGTTTGTAAAAGATCAGATCTTATTTTTGTGGTGACTCTATTTTTTGCAGTGGTTATTACCTCCAAAGGATATCCTCGTTGTAAAAAACGTTCACTCATTTCTTTTATTTGTAAGTTCAAATCAGAGACTTCAGAACAGTTCCTTTTTGCCTGCAACATTTCCCCGTAGGGGAAGCTCCATTTTAGATTTTTTGGATGCCCACTGTTCGCATGTAAAATGCTATTGCTAGCAGTTGGCTTTCTGTGCATTTTAGTGCAATTGTTTTTACCTTGAATAAAGACCTCTACATCCAGGAAGATGATATTTATTGCACTTGCAGTGAAAGTGAAGGTCAAATTATACTTGTTGGTGTTGAGAGAATGTAGGAAGTTCTGAAGGTCATCATTATTACCTTCCCAAACAATAAAAAGGTCGTCGATGTATCTTGACCCAAATTGATATTCCCAGATTTTTCATTTTTCAGAACCTCCATCTCCCACACAGCCATCAGTAAGTTGGCATACGTTGGCGCAAAAGATGTCCCCATAGCGGTTCCTTGCTTTTGGATAAAAAGGTCACCTTTGAATAGGAAAACATTGTGTGTTAGACAGTATGTAAGCATTTGTGTTAACATGTCCGTATGTTCAAGATGGCTTATGGATCTTGTTTCCAGAAACTGTTTTACTGCTGCTATTCCTTCGGTGTGGAGGATGGAAGTGTACAATGATGAGACGTCGATCGAGGCCATGATGTAATTATCTTCCCAGATGATCTTTTCGATTTTCTTCAAAAAGTCCATCGTATCCCTCAAATACGAGGGAAGTGCTGTAACATAGTTCATCAAGAAGATGTCAATGAACCTGATGTTGATTCCAACAGAGAACCAATGGAACCTAACTATCGGTCTTCCTGGTGGATTTTGATTTGATTTATGTACTTTCGGAAGAAAGTAGATGGTTGCAGTTATTGGATGATCAGTTTTCAGATACAAGTATTCCTCCAAGTCAATTAGGTTCTTTTCTTTCCATACCAATAGTTTTTGATGATATTCCTCCGTCCAAGTTGTTATCGGATTTATTTTTAATTTTTCATAATGATCTCTATTATCCAATTGTCTGTTGGCTTCTGCTATATAGCTTTCACGATTTTGGATAACGATGTTTCCACCTTTGTCTGAGGCCTTTATTATTATGCTCTGGTCTTCTCTTAATTCTTTAAGTGCATTGTGTTCCTCTAATGTGAGATTCCATGATTTCTTTTTTGCTTTTTTCTTTTTGTTGATTTTTGTGGGATTATTGATCGACATTTTGTTGATCTCCTCCACCATGACCCCATAGAATAAGTCAATCTTATTTCCTGGGGGAAGACGGGTACAGAAGGTTGATCTCATTTTTAGACCACTGTTGCCACCTCTATTTGTTTCATATCCCATCATTTGGCAAAATTCTAGGTTGGTCTCTTGGGAGGATTGGTTTGATTCTGCACATGTTTCAGACCCAGTCTGCAAAGATGTTATGGCTCTCAGAACTGGAATATCTTTTATGCTCAAAGGTGATATTTCCTGACTCAAGATTGTCGGCAGTCTGGTCATGAATGATTTCTCCTCAAAATATTTTTTAAGTTAGACTTTTTGACAAAATTTGTACAGGTCGATATGTATGTTAGGTGTATTGATGTCTTTATTAGGGCAAAACGCTAGTCCTTTGTTAAGCAGTGATGTTTGAGCTGCACTTAAAGTTTTATTCGAGATGTTAATAACCAGGTTGGTTTTGAGGAGGTTTCTTTTTAATTTTGCTTTGTCCTTCCTCTTCCTTTTTTGGGTTTTGCCCCCTCTTCGTTGTCTTCGGTTTGGGATTTTGTCCTCTCCCCCATGTCGATCCTCGGCCTCTTCCTCTTTGTCGCATGATCATTTGCATCAAGCACATTTCCCCAGAAAAATCCAAACTTGATATGTTTTGCTCCTCATCTGCCGAGCTTAAGTCTGAGCTCTCTATTGTTCCAGTTGTCTCATATCCACTGTGTTTATCCATCACTGCACGATTTCTGTACATGTCATATTTTCTTGCGAAAGTATATATTCGACCGTTCGTATAGTCCAGTCTGTCTCTGTTGAATTTGCTAGCTTTGCGCTTTTCAACATCTGCCTCATGTTTGTTAATTTTCCATTCCTTTGTTTCAATTAATTCTTTGTTTTCATCATCTGTAGGATATTGGTTCAATTCCTCCTCCAATTCTTTGATTATTCTGATTAACTTTTCCAAATTTCGTTCAGCATGTGAGATTAAGGTATTCATCAATCTGAAGGAGCATTCATTAGTGTCTATTTGCCACTGTTTAATCAGGTCAGAATCAAGGTCATTCAGGGTGGGCATAATTAAAATCTGTAGTCCCCTCTGGATTCTTTTAAACTCAATATACTTCTCTAAGGTTGCCTTTTCCCACCATTTATTTACTTCCTGAATGCGAGTTTGTTGTAATTCCCTGATGACACATAGAATGGTTCTCTTCTTTCTTTCTCCAGTAATCTCAGGAGTTTTTTTGCTGTATAAAGACTCTGAGTCATCATTTAATAGGTCACTCGCTCTCTGAACTCCATTTTTGCCCCTTTCAGCCATATTGGATCGTTATATATATATTACCTACTGTCACCAGTAGGTAGTTATAGTTAGGACCAAGTTTGATGAATCTTCATGACATTTTCCAAACTAATTCTTTGTTCATACCAGCTCCTATGTTGAAAGTTTGGGGTTGATTCGTCACGGGGGGCTGAGAAAAAAGGGGGGTCCCAAAACGTGTTTTCTCCATGCAATTTCCATAGGAAACTTTAGACAAGGCTACAGGTCGAACGGGTAAACGGAATTACCCCAAATTGGGCAGGGAGAAGGGTCTTGGTCTAAAAAGCACACTTTTGTTTATTTGGTGTAAATCCATTCAGTAGTTTTGGAGAAATATCGAAATTTACAGATATCGATATTTGGGAATTCTGCCATATGATTGGCTGAGGCGTTACGAGCACGAGCTTGCTGCTTATTGGCTGCGAGCTGTTGCAACTAAGTAACTTTGGTCAGCCATTTTGTGATTCCATTGAAATGAGTAAGGGGAAAAAAGGGAGAAAAGAGTAGGAAACAGGAGGATAGGTGCACTGTAACCTCTGTGGGGGAGTGCGAAGCGAAGTACTCACTCCTACGGGTCTGAAAGTGCGGTGTTGCTCAGATTGACATGGTGCTGAGATGAGATGCTGCTACACTCGGGTATGAAACCGAGAGCCTAAACCGTGAGCTCATTGCTGTAAAGTGATGTGCTCTGGTCTTTGTAGCATACCTGTGGAAGTAGTGTTAGTAGGCGTTTATACCATACAGGGAGTGGGAAGCGAACTACTCACCCCTACCGGTCTCAAGACTCATGGATGAAACCATGAGCTCATTGCTGTAAAGTCATGTGCTCTGTGTAGTATTCCAATGTAAGTCATAGTAGAATGTTAGTATGTAATGCTACTAGAATGTAAGTATGTAATGTTAGAATGTAGGGCTGTCATGAGGGGAATCTTGGGGAGTTTGTACACGGTGCTGGAGAAGACGGTTGCCTTGCTGTCTGCTCCTGTTGGTGGCTGTTTAAGCTGTCTTCTTTTCCTGTAATAAATCTACTTATCGGATCCACTGCTGTCTGCTCCTGTTGGTGGTTGTTTCAGGTGTCTTGTTTTCTTGTAATAAATCTACTTATTGGATTCACTGTTGTCTGCCTCTTCACTACATAAATTTGGTGAGGAGCGGGAGAAGGTAAAAAGAAGGCAGCACTCACCAATATTTCGAGCTTCCTTGCGTTCTGCTGAAGACCCGTTTTCTTCGTGAAGCTGTTTCTACTCATCCCAGGGTCGTCGGCTCATCGAACTATGTGATCCGACCTCTTACGGGCGTGGCCAAGCCGCGGGCTAAGATGGCCGCACGGCGTTGAAGCTCCGCCATCGACCCGGCGCAAACCCTGCTTTCCTCGCCCTCCTGATGCGGGCGCGGGACGCCAGACACCGCCGCTGACCCTACCACGGCCCAGGAGTGCGCTGGGATGCAGAACGGACCTCCCGAGCCACGGGGACGTCCGGCGCCGACCACATCATCCTGAGGCCTAAGATGGCGGGCTGATCCGGGGATTGGGGTCGCGAGTGCGTGGAAGGTGGCCGGCCAAGAGACAGGTACCCGGGGGGCTCAGAGGGGGGGGCATTGAGCACCGTGGTGCTGTCTGGCGGGGGCCTGCTTCTCTCCCTGTGCCGTTGCGGACCGGAGGACGACCGGGCGCTCGGCTCATACCCTGCGCTCCGGGCGCGGCCTCGCTCGTTGTCTCCTCCCGGGGGCCCTGGGCTAATTTGGTCGGGGAGCCTGGGAGGGGTGGCGTGGTGGCCTGCTAGCGGTGGGGGGGGGGTGGTGGGGCTCGGCGCGGGGCCTGGCACCCGGGTTGTCTCTGCCTCGATCCTTGGGCCCTCCCTGGGTTGACCATGTGCTCTGCGGCCGGTTTGTGCGTTCCTCCCTTGCCCCTTCCGGCGGCGTCGAGTCGCGGCTGCTGACTACATCGCGCTGGTGCGCTGGATGTTCCATTGGGACCCTGCTGGCTCCATAGAGTTGTGGCCCTTGCCTACTGCACAGTGAAGTCGAGATCTGTCCGGTGCCCGGTGGGCACAACAACGCCCGGGGTCCGGAGCAGCTTGGCTAAGGTTTGGCCTGCGCCATAGGACTGACGCTCCATCGTACCGGCGCCTCCCCTGCTCTACACACGGCTGGCTGGTAGCCGCCTGGCGGTTGTGGGCATGGGTCGCAAGGACCCTAAACAGAAAACGCTGCAGTTCGAGAAACTATCTGAGCAGCCCGCGGAAACCCGCCCTGACATGCCGGACCCGGCTGGTGGAGCGACCGGCGGCTCGACGGCCCGTGCCCTGTCCCCGGACTGGCTGCAGGAGATGCGTGCCGGCTTCAGGGCCCTGGATGGTCGCTTTGATGCCCTAGATAAGACGTTGGAAACTATGGGGGCCAAAATCCAGGCACACGACAAGCGTTTGGGAGAAGCTGAGGCCCGGATCTCTGCAATGGAGGATAAATCGGTGCAAGAGGTCAAAAGGGTGGACAGACTGGAGCGCATATTGAAGGAAGTGGCCAGCAAAAACGAAGATTTGGAATCGCGCAGTCGGCGCAACAATGTGCGAATTATTGGGGTTCCGGAGTCCACAGCCACGGGCAGGCTTGATGTTTTCGTGGAACAACTGTTGGCTGACATCTTTGGGAGAGAATCCTTCAATCCTGGCTTCGTGGTGGAGCGTGCTCACCGCTCCCTGGGTCCGAGACCTAACCCGGGGCTTCCGCCTCGCCCGCTGATTGCCCGCATTATGAACTTCCGAGACCGCGACACTGCCTTGCGGCTTGCAGGAGAGAAGGGCGAGATTACCTGGCAGGGCTCAAGACTCTCACTCTACCCAGACTTTACTGCCATGGTCCAGGAGGCCAGGCGTAAGTATGCGGGGGTGAAGGCGGCGCTCCGGAACTTGGGCCTCAAATATGGCATGCTCTATCCGGCCCGGCTCCGGGTCGAGGTTGATGGGCGAGCTCGGCTATTTGACAATCCCGCTGCGGTGCAGGATTTTTGCCGTAACTACAAGCCGCGCAGGGGCCCGCCGGGGGGGGGATGAGGGTGGACGGTCTCCCCCTGGTAGTGGATCTGCGGGCAGCCAGGACCTGTTCTTGACCTCCGGTGTCGGCTGAGGCGGCGCCCGTCACCTAACTTTGTACTGTTGGACTTTGGCTATTTGGGGATGTATTAACATTTGGAGTATATTTGTGCTGCAGCGCTGGGTTGATTGCGGATCGTTGTCACCCCCCTTTGGTTGAAACCGTTGGGATCATTTTGGTTGCGATGCTCTGTTTTTTACTGTTTGGTTATACTTGGTATTACTGTCTAGAGCTATGTTCTTTTTTTCCAGGATTGGGATTGCCTCACGTTTGCGTGGTTTGGCTGGGTGGGGGGAGGGGGGTAGGGGTAAGCAATTTTGATTTTTCTGATATGGCTATGTGTGAACGAACTTTACTGATACACAGTGACATCCCGGTTTTGTTGCTCCCATCACCTGCTAACTGGCATCAATGGCCCATATAGGTCTGAATGAAGCTCCTCTCAATCTATCGTTAATGACTTGGAATGTCCGGGGCCTAAACAACCGGAGTAAATGCAAACAAATGCTGCACTACTTAAATCGGCACCATGTGGACATTGCTTTTCTTCAAGAGACTCATCTGCATGCTCCAATGACCACCCGCTTTGCAGCTTCCTGGGGCGCTCATCGATACTTTGCCAATTTCAGTAATTACGCTAGAGGCACTGCGGTGCTGATCCATAAGAGAGTCCCGTTTCAGTGCCAGACGTTTCTGGGAGACAGGGAGGGGCGCTACTGTATTGTAAAGGGGGTTTTGATGGGCCATGTGGTCACTCTTGTCTGTGTGTATGCTCCCAACACTGATTCCCCGGACTTTTTCCATGCGCTTGCGGCCCAACTGGTAACCCTGGCGCCGGCCGGCGTCCTGCTGGGTGGCGACCTCAACATGTTGCTTGATGTAGGGCTGGATAGCACCTCTGGGGCCACAGATTCTAAGCCTAGGGCACGGCGCGCGTTCTTGGACCTTTGCCGTCGGTTCTCGCTGACGGATATATGGCGCAGGTGAAATCTGAACACTACTGACTACACACACTTTTCAGGACAACACAATACTTGGACCAGAATTGACTACTGGCTCCTCTCCCCGGGCCTGTCCCCCTGGTTCCGCGCGTTGAGGACGTTCCCGAGAACATACTCGGACCATTCCCCGGTCCTACTTGGCCTAGACGTTCCTCGGCCTGAGGGTTTTGAGCGGCAGTGGCGCTTCCCTGGGAGGGCGCTATTAGATGACCTTTTTGTACACGAGGTTTCCGAGGTGATAGAGGACTACTTCACCATAAATACAGGCTCGGTGGACTCGTGGGCAGTACTCTGGGATGGGTTCAAGGCATACATCAGAGGGGTTTGCATAGCCAAGCATGCGGGGGTCCTGAAGGTATTGCGCGCAACAATAACACAACTGGAGACACAGCTAGATGCGCTAGACACTGAGGCACAACGGGCACCCTCTGACGAGGTCTTTTCCAGGCACCTTCGCCTGTTGTCCGACTTCCGGGAAGCCGCGGACAGGGAGATCCTTTATCTGGGGAAATACCAGGTTGCGCGTAGGTACGGAGAGGGGGACAGGCCAGGGCGCACACTAGCGCAGGCCCTGCGACCACCATACAGCAAGTCCCTGATCGCCGAAGTGCGGGGCACGGATGGTGCGCTCCGCACAACGCCCGCTGAGATCCGGGACGAATTCCTGGCCTACTAAACTGATCTATATACCACCAAGCTGGGTGACTCCGCGGCCTATCTCGCGGAAATCGCTCTTGTGTTCCTGGATAGGGGCATGCAGGAGTTCATGGCGGAACCTATAACGGTAGCGGAAGTGCGGGGGGCGATCAAAGTGCTTCGGGGCTCTTTGGCCCCGGGCCTTGATGGCTTCTCCGCTGACTTTTACAAGGCCTTTTCTGATCTGCTGGCGCCCAAGCTAATAGAGGTGTATGCGGAGGCCTTGGAGCGTGGCTCCCTCCCGCCTACTCTGGGTGAGGCAGTCATTGTGCTGCTCCCGAAGCCAAATAAGGACCCGACGTTGTGTGGGTCGTACAGGCCCCTCTCCCTCTTAAACACTGACTATAAGATCTTGGCCAAAATAGTGGCCAACAGGCTTTCCCAACTGATGGAATTCATTATATCGCCCGCACAGTCTGGCTTTGTCCCCCGCCGCTCGACCTCGCTGAATTTGCGTACGCTCTTCACGATTCTGCACAGAATTAACCCGACCACACCGGCTGCAGCGATCCTCCTAGACACCGAAAAAACGTTCGATTCCTTAGAATGGCCTTTCTTTCTTTCCGTCATGGAGCGCATGGGCATGCCTGCGAACTTCCTAGCTACTGTTAGACTCCTCTATAGTCGCCCTACGGCCTGTTTGCGTATCAACGGCACGCTATCTCGCCCATTCTCGCTCACGCGCGGTACGCGGCAGGGTTGTCCGCTCTCACCACTCTTGTTCATTTTAGCAATGGACCCCCTGATTCGGCATTTCCAGGAGCGGCACCTCCACAGGGGTCTCCAGTTTCGGACGGGCCCATTGCTGGCCTCACTCTATGCCGATGACACAATCCTGTATGTCAGGGAGCCGCAGGCCAACCTTGCCCCCTTGATACATGAGATCCTTCGTTTCGGTAGCCACTCGGGTCTGGGCATAAACTGGCATAAGTCCATCATCTTTCCATTGACTAGTGGCACCTCCCCATGGCAGTGTGAGTTCCCTCTGGAATGGTGCTCGGACTCGGTGCGGTACTTGGGCATACAAATACATTTGAACACGGACGAAATTATCCGCCTCAACTATGGCCGCGCGATTACGCGACTGGAGACTCAGGTAGATGGGTGGCTGCGGCTCCCGCTCTCTATGTCCGCAAGGATAGCCATTCTTAAAATGATAGTGCTCCCTAAATTTTTGTATCTTTTCAATAACATCCCTGTTCCTCTTACCCGAGCCTTTTTCTCCACCCTGCGGTCCCTCCTGATTAGACTGGTCTGAGGCGGGAAGCACCCCCGGATCCGCTGGGCGACTCTCATACTCCCACAGGATCGAGGAGGCCTTGGAGTGCCTGATTTATATTTATACTACCTAGTCGCTCAGTGCGCACATGCCTATGCCTGGTATCACCCTGACGCTCGGATCCCATTCCTTCGCCCAGAGGCGGACTTTGTCCTCCTGGGTCGCTTGTCGGCGGTGTTGCCCAAAGGTGTCCCCAGAGACCCGATGGACATTCAAACGGTATCTACCACCAGCTGGGCTTGGAGCAGGCTCTCGCGCAATTTGGCTCATCCTTTGCTGTACTCCTCGTCCCTCCCGATACCCAACCCTGGGTTGCTGCCGGGCACAGAGGAGGCACTGGTGCAACGAACGTTAAGGAAATTCGACCTCACCAGGATCGGGGACTTATACCCGGGTGGGCACTTTTTCTCGGCGTCGGAAGACGCGCGATTCAGTGTTGCTACATTCATGGACCAGTTCGTTCTTCGCCGGCTATATTGCGCCGCGCGAGCGGAGATCAAGGGATTTCCCCTCGAGCCGGCTTCCTTTGAACCCCTCACCACCCTGATTGACAACGATACAGGGACACACATTGTTTCCAAGCTGTACAAGGCGTGCGCAGCTCGGGTCCCCTGTGCGGACGATCGGGCGCGGGAGGAATGGGGAACGGACCTGGGTAGGCCTATCACGGACGAGCAATGGACGGCATGTTGCAAGGTCACCGACACGGTATCACTGAACAGTCGTCACAAACTTATACACTATAAATTCCTGCGCCGTTGGTATATGACCCCTGATAGACTCCATTCCATTGATCCCGCGCGGCCGCACACATGCTGGAAATGCGCTACACCACATGCCGATTTTGCACACATGTCCTGGACGTGTCCGAGACTGCAGACATTCTGGACACAGGTTCACAAGATCCTGGAAGAGATGCTAGGACTTACACTGGTTCCTGAGGTCGCATTGTTGGGTTATACCGCCAATTTCCCTAAGAATGTCCGTAAATTGGCCTCTCTGGGGCTTCTGCTAGCCAAGAGGGAGATTGCAAGGCACTGGGGGAGGAAAACAGCTCCCACGTCCAAGACATGGCTTACGGCCATGGCTTTCTGTAGCACGAATAGCGAGATCTACTCTAGTCTCCTCGCCACGATAGCGCGTCCTAGGGACATCTGGGGCCCTTATAAAACATACATTGCAGGCTTACCTGGCTCAACCCCGCCATCCTCGAATCCCGGAATAGCTCCCACTGGGGTGGGGTAGGTCGTGCCATACCAATGTTACGCAGATGTAGTGGTCATGTGAGGGTGCGGATGCTGGGATAATTAGCTCCTGGGGTCAGGTGCTGTGTACTACATGGCGTTTTTTCCATGGCCGAGATATGAGCAGGGGAGGGGGGTGGCTTTGGTACCCTAGGAACAGACCACTGGTCAGAGATCCCCCTGGTTCAGGTCGGACAAGTGTTGATGATGGATTGGTAGATGGGGTCTTGTTGTCTGTTGCATTGATGATGTGGTATTGTTTATCTAAGAACCGGAAGTGTCACAATGTGGCTACTTATTTGCTTTCTGTTGTTCGCACAGCCGCTACCTTTGTCTTATTTGATTTGTCTAATTTCAATAAAACTTTTCCAAAAAAAAAATTAAAAAATACATAAAAAACTATGTGATCCGACCTCTGGTAGGATTTACATTTTTGATTTTGTGTTTCCTCTGCCTCTTCACTACACTCTGGTCGCTGTACTAGACGTGTGCAAGTAGTGTTAGTATGCGTTTATACTAATTCTGTAGTTATGCAGTAACCAATGCATCATGGCCCTATGAAGCGCCACCTCCCAGACGCAGCTCATACAATGTCCCGGTGTGTGCATCCGCGGGACATTTATGTTTGCTATTACAGGGCGGGAGCATGGCTTCCACCCTGTGATAGCAAATCCATGTTTGCCTCGTTGAAGCGAGAGGAGGAAAACCTTATATCCCTTCAATAAAGCGGATCCGGATGGTAAAAATGGAGAAAAAAAATTAAGCGGGGTCTCACCCGTTCATTTAAATGAGCCCCCTGGTGGGTAATGTTCCGGAGCCAATCCTATTATATTGCGGGGTCTCTGCAGCACTGGGACCTTAATCTCACATGTAAATTAGGCGCAGGAGAGCACAGAGACGTTTCTCAGCCTAGGGGATGACCACCTCCCTGGGTATTGTATACTAATTGTTCGGGGGGCTTCGAGACCAACTCAAGTCCGGGGATCGGCAACCTCCGGGGCTTTACTTAAATATGCAGGGTGGGCCTCGCCAGTCCCTGAAGCCTCGGTGGCCCACGGGCAGTACTCATGGTGTTATTAAGTGATACACTCATAGAACCCGTGCAGTTGTAGAATTTGCCAGGCTTCATTTTTGTAATAGTCTGTTGGTTTATATTTGGTAGGTGCACTGCAAAATTACAAATGTTTTCCCTCATAACCTCCTATCAACCGCCGATTTTCCCAAAAAACCACAGACAAGTGTTGTCAGAAAAAGAAGACCCATACACACTTATTTATTGGTAAAAAAAATAATCTTTATTAAAACAACACAAATAAATGGAAACAAAACTTTATTCGAAAAAACAGCAGTATAACATGAAACAAGTGAGTGGGAATCCTCCGGAAGCAGCGTACAAAACCTGCAAGACAAAAAAGAAACATAAGTATGTGTGCCATGTCCAAGAGAAAAAGAAAGGTAGTCAGAATGAAAGGAAGAAAGTGAGAATGGGACAGAGAGCGAGTGGGTAGAAGGGAGAAGGGGAGGGAGAGTCAAAAGAACAGAGGGAGGAGACAGAGCATCAGCCTACTGCACCCAGCCCTCACTGTTCACCCCCCATCACCCGAGTGTCTGGGACGCTGGGGTCCGCGAGGAAAAGTGCGGTTCAGCAAGTCCTTAAAATGAAACAGAGATATGAATGAGGCCAGAGATTACATTATTATCCACGGCAACATCGCTTGCCTGCACTTGTGCACCCAGGCTGCTGCACCCCAGCCCCTTCCCCCACACTGTGCTCAATTGCAGCTCCTGTGCACCAAGGCTTCACTGCTCACCTGCCACCACCGGTGTGTCCAACGAAATGCCGGTGCGAGCTCCGACTCCGGGGTGCCTCTTTCAGGGTGGCACAGCAGGTCTCCGGTCGGGGACGGTGTCTTGATACCACTATGGAAGGCATCAGAATGCCCAGGGCATCATCACAGGCTGAGCACCTGCTGCGTGCATTTTGGTGCAACTAACTCAGTGTCTGAAAAGGGAGAAATAATATAATGCTGGAAACGTCTTGAGGTAAATGAAGGTTTATTTCAAGCTTAGTAGAGAACACCAGTTGAGTGCATCCTTCCTTCTTGAAGTACGATCTAGAAACTGTTAGTGGTAATCGTGGTTCAAAGAGGAGTTGGAGTGTACAAGAATACACATGGTTAAATAATAATATGTTATGCCAACGTTCACATACAAAGGAACAGAGCGCATGCTAGAAGCATAATGTGCGCGTGTAATGCAGTGGCGCAAGCCTGTGTGCATGTACACTTAGTAATCAGCTCACTACAGTGCCCCAAAAGCCAACGCCACGTGTCTGTAGGGCAGCGCTGCCCACTGGCTCAGGCCTACAGTACAGTCCACCAGTTCCTTCAAATGAGACAGAGATGTGACTGAATGAGGTCAGAGATCACATCATTACGCACGGCAACATCGCTTGTTTGCACCTGTGCACCCAGGCTGATGCACCCCACCCCTCCCGCAGCACTGCGCTCAATTGCAGCCCCTGTGCACCCAGGCCCCACTGCTCACCTGCTGTCATTGTTGTGTGTCCAAACACGACGGCGAGCAGGGTTCACAATTCAAATGGAGTTTTGATTGCGAGGATGGTGTACACCTCATGGATCCCTTTTTTTTATTGTGCATTGTGATATGCGAGGTGGGTGCGGCCATATCACCTGAGGCAGTGTGGAAGAACTGGGACATGTGGTGTCGTCGTTATCCTATTTATACATAAGCAAAGTGGGCTGGGCTTCCGTACACCAGGCCAGCGTAGGGGTGTGAATAATTATGCCAGGGACCTGGGCGTTGCTCAGTTCCTGCCTGGCCAGGAAGTGGACTTATGTATGTGTCCCTGTTGCAGTTTTGACGTCGCACAATCCGCAATATACATTAATGTAGAATGTTCCAGGAGGGCGGCAACTATCGATAATGAGATGCTGTCCAAAAACATTGAATGGCTAACATCCGAAAACATTGAATGGCCAACATCACATGTCGTTGTCAAGCTTGTGGATATGCGCAGACACACATGTCAATGGTGTGCGGTATTATTGAAAGGGTTGCTATCACGAAGCGCACACATGTGAATGTGCTGGGATGGAGGGAGGATCAGCAGTGAGGCTACGTCATACACAGTGATAACGCTCATTACAGTCAAGCAATGCATGTCAAACGTGAATCTGAAAGTCTAACATATGACACACTACTATACTGGTAAAGCCTGACAACAGACCATACTGCAACACAAATATACACATTACTCTTTACTGTTTGTCATATGTGATCTAGGATGTGCACTATTCCCGTGGCTGATAATACCCCTTCGAGCCACCAATACCCAGGCCGAAAGGCAGCACAATAATGCGCACACACACACCAGGGGCATCGGGTAACACACATTTGTTTTAGATGTAACGTTTCAGATACATGGCCATCACATGTGGAAGGCGACTGTACAGACCATGAATATTGATCAAGATGATCGTTGCATGTTGTGTGTAGTATAAGATATGTGTACACAGCAAAAAACTTTTCAAAAAAGCTCTCTAAGCAGAAGAGGTGTCTCTCATCAAAAGCTGTAGAGAGAATGACTAAAATGGGTGGGGTCCTCCAACTGTTACAATGGGAAATGTCATGAACCAATCAAATGCTTTTTTTTAAGGTCACATGGCAATCGCGCACCGAGCGTGCAAGAAGGCCGCACCCGACGCGATTTTGAGAAAATATATTTACCATAATATAAGTTTATTACACAAATATATAAATGTTTAAAATATTTTAGATTATCGCTTGCTCGCATATACACTTTAAACTTATTTAGATATAGTTTTGATATAGTGATATGGCATACCCGGCGTGATACCATACGTCCATGACGTAACACAGGGCCTGGCAGCGTGCACTCATCGCATATGCAACGCGCAGCGGGCACGACCCCATACGTTCATGACGTAACGCGTTGCTTGGTACTGTGTACCCGTCGCATACCAAAGTAGCAGCTGGCGCGACCTCATACGTATATGATGTTACGCAGGACGTGGTGCCATGAACCCGTCGGCTTCAAAATGCACTTCATTTACGAGTTTAGCAATATGGCGGATAGGATTTGTGTGCTGATGGAGCTTGGTACACTACCGGTATCGGACTCCAGTTTTCTCCCAAAAATAAAAAGATATACATTTTTTTTTGAAGATATAAAACATTACATAATTTTTAAAGAAATGAACATTTAAAAAACCTTTGAAATTCACTGGAAAAAAACATAGGTTTTACAGACGTTATAGTTAGGAATTAGCATTTGAAAAACATTTGAAATTCAGTAAAAACCATAGGTTTCAGTGACGTTCTAGTGAGTTGGACATTTGAATCATATAAAACCATAGAAATTCCCCCTTTATAGTTAGTTACGCGAACTATAGCTCGCGCGCCCGCAATGCACTGCTGATGACGTCACATATTACATCACTCATGACATGGTCAGTGACATCACTGATGACATCACTGATGACATCTCAAAAGGCCCCCCAAGCCCCGGGGACCGCTACCCCCTGGGGCTTTTTGAAAATTTTTGCGGGGGCTCATGGCCCCCCGCAGCCCCGGGGACCGCCACCCCCAAGGCTTGTGTTTTTTTTTTTAAACTTAACCTTTGTGCCCACATGCCCCGGGGACTGCCACCTCCCCGGGGCTTTACTAATGTTGGGAGGGGGGCCGCGCGGCCCCCCCCTCCTGGAGCCCTGTCATGGCACTGCAGTTTGCTATGGCATATTAGGGCGAGAGGAGGTCTGCCACTCTATCACAAGGATGATGTCATCAGTGATGTTATCAGTGATATCATTTGAGATGTCATCAGTGATGTCATGAGTGATGTCACTGACCATGTCATGAGTGATGTAATATGTGATGTCATCAGCAGTGCATTGCGGGCGTGTGAGTTATAGTTAGCTGAACTAACTATAACAGGGGAATTTCAATGGTTTTGTACGAGTGAAATGTCCAACTAACTATAACGCCCCTGAAACCTATGTTTTTTTCAGTGAATATATATATATATATATATATATATATATATATATATATATATATATATATATATACAGAGAGAGAGAGAGAGTGAGAGAGATCTCCACTTACCTCAAGCAGATCTCTGTACCCTCAGAGGATCCATCACCATTGTGGCTCCTCTGATTGCATGGAAGGTTTGCTGAATGACAAACATGTTTCCTTCCACTGCTCAGGAAACTTTTGTATTTTAAAACTCAATCTTCCAAAGCTGTATTTTCTTTTTGAAAAGTAAAAAGTTAAAGACATGTACACCCTGGGGGTTTTCTACCTAAATAAGGAAGACTCTCTCTGGATCTTTCATAGGATGGCAACATTTTATTCATGAATGTATATCATGCCAGTTAAATGGGCATTGAGGGCAGACAAGAATCCTTGGTAAATCTTTGTCAACTTATTGCCTTTCACAATGCAACACTATTGACCCTTCGGCCTCGTGGTAATGTAAATGTCACTAGAACCCATCAATGGCAATGTAGGCCTCTGTTGCAAAGTTACCCGTTGAGTATCCCTCTCACTCGCTCTCTCTCTCTCTCTCTCTCTCTCTCTCTCTCTCTCTCTCTCTCTCTCTCTCTCTTTGGTGTTGTTTATAAACTTTAGGACAGTAAGTTTTTATTTCTGTCCAACCAATAAACCAGCAAAGCAAGTATTTTGAATGACAGCACATCTCACTAAGGGATATTTTAGGATTAATGGGTTAGGCAACGTTCTGCGAAAAGCTATTGTGCATTTTACTCTAAATTGCAGAGGGTTATTTCCTATTTCATTTAACTACTTATCTGTTATAAAAATGCCTCAAAAGGCATTTTAGTGATACAGCACTACGGCTAAGGCTACTAAGGCTACTACGATGCTTATTTAGGTAGCTTTCTACCTTTGTGGTGTGATGTATTTGTGTGTTAAAGTACAGAATGCTGCCACCAGACAGTGCAGATTCTATCTCTGAACCCCGGAGTAGTTCCCCATCAAATCCTTCTTCTCGAGCTGCCACTCTTGCTGCGTGTCCCACAGTACACCATTCTACCAGTATGGCTTTCGCAAGATGGATGACATATTGCCACATACTCTTCTTCTCTGTTACGCTGAGGTTGTTCAAAGGCAGCATGAACATTGGTTGTCTCTCTAGTGGTTGTCAAACCTCTATGCCTGCCTTCTTCTCATTCAATCAATCAACCAGGGGTTTATAAAGCACGCTACTCACCCGTGAGGGTCTCAAGGTGCATGGGGCGGAGCAGCTCCAGATCATTCAAAGAGCCAGGTCTTGAGGTCCTTCCTGAACGTGTGCAGGGTCGGGGAGCGTCTGATGTTCACAGGGACCTCGTTCCAGGTCTTGGCCACGATGTAGGAGAAAGATCTCCCACCTGCTTTGCTTCTGCGGATGCGGGGGACCTCTGCCAGGGCGAGATCGGCAGAGCAGACGTTCCTTTTGGGTAAGTGGAAGGAAAATCTCCCATTGAGGTATTTGGGTCCGGAGTTGAAACTCCTCTTTCCCGGCAGGCATTTGGCTCCATGGTAAACCTGTTTCACGTCAATAAAGCTCCGCAACACTAGTTATTTAGGTACTGGGCTGTGTGAATGTCCATTGGTGTTTGTTGTTTCCATCTGGTGGATCTTGTTGCCATCCAGTGCCCCTTGCTGTCTTAGGGCCCGATTCACAGAACTAACTTAAGACAAAATCCTAAACTTACTACCATTTTCGTATTCACAGAAGGCACTTACTCATTTTGGTATTCACAGAAGACACTTACTCACTTCAGTATTCACAGAAGTTAGGAGTCCTAACTTTAGGACTCCTAAATGCCTTCTGTGAATACCGAAAGTCTTAAAATTAGGATTTTTCTCAGTTTAGGAGTCGTAAAGTTAAAACTCCTAAATTTACTACTACTAAATTGAGAAAAATCCTAATTTTAAGACTTTCGGTATTCACAGAAGGCATTTAGGAGTCCTAAAGTTAGGACTCCTAACTTCTGTGAATACCGAAATGAGTAAGTGCCTTCTGTGAATACCAAAATGAGTAAGTGCATTCTGTGAATCCCAAAATGGTAGTAAGTTTAGGATTTTGTCTTAAGTTAGTTTTGTGAATCGGGCCCTTTATGTTTGTCTTTGTGACTATTTCTGAGATGCTTAATTCTACACAATATAGGCGTGCATTATATATTTTGATCCCTATGCACATACTCAGCGTTTATGAATGGCACATTAAAACCATCTAAATTTGTCTTCTTCAACTACAATCACCAGCTTACACTAAAAAAAAGAGACTTACACAGGAGCAATCATGATTCACAAATACAAATCGTGGGTTGGATCTTTGCACAAATACATTTGTGAACTGATTCCATATGGAAATTATGAAATTGGAGATTTACGCATGTGCAAGAGCACAGCGTTACAGTATTGTATAATCTCAGGTGTTGCACATTAAGCTGTTGCCTTTTTCAGTCCAAAGATGTCGGCTTTCATCTAATGTTTGATTGATTATAGTTTCTTTGTTCCAGACAGAGGTTTTTGTTTCACTTTTTTCCTTTGGTACATTCATATTGGGTTGATTTGAATACAATGCAGGCCTGGAAATTGTCCAACATTGTATCTGAACATGATGCCACTTGTACCTGATCTGTTGTGGTCAAAGGCAGGCAGAAGAGCTGAAAGCACACACTTTGTCAATGGGTCCCAGTGTAAAAGGCTAAAAATAGGATGTGACTGTTGTTCCCTTATTTACTTCACCTTAACAGCAGTGTTCATTAATTGACAGTATTTTATCATGATATGCACTTTTGTGTTATTTTGTATTTTACTGTAGCCATATCTTTGATAAAGTTCATGTATTGTTGAAGGCACACACAGTTCGGTTACACATTTCTGTATTTCTATTCACAGATTTATGTCACAGTAGACAGATGTATTATGGTATTACCAATTCTGTTCCTTTACAAACATTTGTGTTATGGTGTTCAATCAGGGGCGTAGCTTGGTTAGTAACAATGGGAGGGGGGATGAGTTCACATTTCCCAACTATATAATGTTAAAATACATTACACTACAAGCAGGGTGCATGAGAGGGTCTTAAAGGACAGCACAAAGGGACTGAAAAGTGGATTGGTAGGGGTGCTAAATGACTGAAATCAAAATATTTTGCAAACCAACCAACACTTTTGAGGACTTTAAAATCAGAGAGAGGGAGAGAGTGTGCGCATTTTTGTCTGTGTGTATGTAAAGGTCCTGGTGAAATCTGTTTACACCACCCCAAATCTGACTGAAGCACCTGTTCTTAACTATTTACCCGAAAATACATGTATTAGGGGGTGTAACACACCAGACACCCTCCCCTCCTGAAGCTACGCCCCTCTGTGCAATACTGTGCTGATTTGGCACACATTTGTGTTGCGCCGAAAATCCTATCTACAATTTGTTAAAGCACTAACAGTTGTGTTCCTGTATATGCATTAATTTTGTTTTGATCATATTTGTGTTGATGCTTACACATGTACTATAGTAGACATACTGGTCTCACCATGCACATTATTTTTAATTAACTCTGCATTTACTTTTATTATTGCACACAATATTTTTTTACTGAACACATCAGTAAGAATGTGCGCTGTTTGTTACTCTTTACAGGTAGGAAAGGTTGTTGCTTTCTTTATGCCAGGATTTGTGTACGATGGATTTTGGTTAAATAATTAAAAAATAGTTTGTTTGGTTAGTTGTTTCAAATCTTTCTTCTATTTGCTTATTCATTGCAGTTTCCCCAAATAAACATCTTAATTAAATTAAGTTTATACTCCTTTTTAAAAAATCCACTACATTTCTATCTTTATGTGCTTCCAACTGATAATGTGCAGTGGAAGGCTGTTCTCTTGACTAAAATGGACCACTAGAGCACTCACCTGCCAGCAACAACCACGTTATAAAATCAACATGTGAGTGACCTCCTCTTTCCATGAGAAAGCTATGGCTTGCATCCGCGCTGTTATGAAAATAAAAGAAAACCGTCCTGCATTGAAATTGGATGCACATTTTATTTTTAATAAATAAGGGACCTATAGTGAATGAGCAAAGACAAACAAGGTTTTGTATTGCCAACGCATTTTGCTTGAATTGTAATGTATGCCTGAAATACATACAAATAGGAACATACAGCCGCCGTCTGTGCAGGTAACAGCGGTGGGGCATGTGGCCATGTATGGGGGGATTTCGAGGGACGATGCAAAGGGAAAATTAAATAAATAATTAAGTTTCCCTCAGCATCATCCCTCGAAAACCCCCCTTACCCGGCCCCACCGCTGTTACGTGCACGGACCGCGGCTGGGAACATGGTGGCTCCGTGCATACTTGCAGGAGAAGTTATGAAATAGAACATGTCTATTTGAACTGCTTGCATGGCTTGTAACACTTGCAAGAGACAGCTAAATATCTCAGGAGTCAGATGTAAAAAGTGAGTACAATGAGTGGGTCTTCTATTTCTACCACAATCTAGGCAGGAAAGATCAGCAAAGTCTATGGAAGAAAAGAAAGGAGGAATGTGCAAGGGGGTAAAAGTGATAAAAATGGTTGGTGGGAGGGAAAATTAAAAGCAGTAGGAAAGTAAAAAACGAGGAATATAGCGCGAGGAAGCAGGGGAGGATTATATTCAGATGGTCATAAGAGACATGGAAAAGTGTGGTAAGGAAGTACAAGAAGGGTTTTGTCAGAGAGTATTTTAGGTATCCTTATGAATAGGCATAACATAAATATTGGCGAAAGAGGCACTGATTAGAAGAGAAGGGGTGTAGAGAAAGTTTCAGGGAGGACATAGAATAGAGCGTTGAGTCTGGTGGTGTCTCCTAAATAAACTAAAAGAATGTAGAGGAAAATAGTGGATCAAACACAAGTTTTGATGGACTTTCTACCAAGATGGATTCAACATCTTGATAAATGTCATCCATGATAACGAATACAAGGACATTGTTTCAAATATCTCCATGCTTGGATTGTACACATTATATTCTCATCTAGGTTAAACAATAACACAGTCCTGCACCCTTGACCACATCAGACTGTCCAATGAAATGTTTTGGCCTTAGGTATGTATGCTATCACCTGAGTACTCCAGATCTGAAAATCAAGATTTTCAATAATAACCTTGATCATATCACACGCAAAGATGCCAAGGCTGTTTTGTTCTCTAACAGCAGGTTTTCCAAATAGTTCTGCAGGCTGAAAATTACTTGAGAGTGCCAAGTACCAAAGGATTCAATTATGGTGTATCCATTGCCTTCATCACGATTTCAAATTTCTGTTAAATGGCAAGTACAGAATGTAAGTAAATCTCGTTTGCACTGCTAGATGTACTATTTGGATGATAGAGATGCTGAGCAATAGATTTCAATTACTTGCTATTTAACAAGACATTAGATTTAGGGCTAGCAGAGGTGCTACACAATTATATAAAGTTTAAGAGCTGTAGAAGTAGCTTTCATACTTTTTTGTAGTACCTATGGGCACCATGAGTTTATAAGAATCTGTTTCTTTGTAAGACGTATTATCCAGTAAGGTTGTTACCAATACCTGTGCCAAATTACAGTGCCCTTATCTATTAGTTCCTTATTAGTAGGGCATATTTGACAATAGTGATTTTTGTCTTCTGTTCAGAGGTGCTGATGGAGCAATCTGGATGGCAGCCCAGGCTCTCCTATTAGCGAGAGTGTTCCAGCCATTGGTGATGTCTCTGAGCCTCGGGATCCACTCGAGCCATAGATCCTGCAGTGCAGCCCCAACTACTTGACTTCAGTAAATCTTTATGGTCACACTTTTCAATGTACTTTGCATTCTCTTTTGCTACTGCAGGCTCTATGTGTTCACAGACGTTCTTGCCTCAGCAGATGCAACAGGAGAATGGGACTTTCAAAGCCAGCCCCTCACTCATCATATGTTTAGCTCGTGACACAGAGACAAGCTGAAGGTGTATGTTTCTGGTTGCCACATTTCTGTAGGCAGCATAGCACATTTTAATGACTCACATGGGAATCTACTTAAGAGTCATCAATCTAAACATTTATTCCTGAGGATTCACTGGACCACCTCAGAAGTTGTCAAATCAAATAACTGCATAATGGGGGCTGGCAGTTCAAATAATAAATACATAATTTACATCATTATGCAACATTGGTTGCAATAACTTACTGTTGCAAATTTATTGCCACCTGTTTTGGGCAGTGTTTCTCCACCAATGTACAGTTTTTACTTCCCAATGGGGATTAGCTGTCTCAAACAATGTATTTCATCTAACTTGCTAATAGTTCATGGTAAGATGAGGCTCACAATCCTCGCAAATGAGAGCCATTACTGGCCTATTCACATCTGTCACAGCTGTGAAGTTGCTTGTGAAAATATTATGCACAGTGCATGCGAGCTGTGCCTATGTCTAAGTGGGGTTTAAGAATACAGCTTGACCACTGCTTTCTGCCATCCCTGTCCTGAAAATGAACTTTGAACTGTGTAGTTCCTATAAGACCTATATAGGATCTGCGCATTTAGACAACATATACTACGGGACTGGTGTCCAGACTGATTTCAGACACCCCCACCGGGTATGTTGGCGTGTGCACCAGCTAGCTCGCAATGCCACTATAACCTCTTCTTACCAAGGAGATAATAGTTCTTGGCAACTATCGAACATCACAACCCTGATCCCTCAGGACCATGGAAACAGTAACTCACTTTTCGCTCAGTCACTCGTGCTCACTTTTTCTCAGCTACATACACAGAATAAACGGTTGGGACGTTTTCAATAAGTAGTATTTGAACAGTTGTTATTCTAGTGTAATATAAGTGCACTGAAATCACCAGTAGACAGTAGCATATATAAATGAGTAGCAGCACTAAGAGAGTAAACAGATGGTAGGTTTCTACCATTTTGCTAAAATCATAAATATAGGCGAGTATATAAAATACATGGCAATAAAATGCGTACCCCTACGATGCACCCTAACTAGATGTACCTAAGTGTACCTAGCATGTGAGTAGGTGTAAACCCAAGAATCCCTGTAGGATAAAGCCAATCCCATTACCTGATATGTGGGACCCCATTCTGGTCTCTAGCTGAACACCCCGTGAGGGATGTCAGACCACTGCGAGCTGGATTATCTGCATGCAGGAACCTCAGCGTCTTGCGTCAGTGTGTCGGCATGGAAGTCATTATCTCTTCTTCCTATCTCAGCAAGATGTGGTGTTTATATACCCTAAGGTATCCCCAGGGGTTCTACCTTGCTGTGCCAATGTCGGGAATGAACTTTATACACAGTTATTATGCAGGAGATGATGGTCCTGCTGTAATTTCAAGAAACTTAGAATCCTCATACATAATTTATGGGGCCAGTGTCCGGGGAAAAGCCCTACATACTTATGTGTAGTATTATAACTGGCTAAAAGGTCAGTCCTTCAAATTCATTATGTATGTAGTATAGGAGAGAATGTAGGTGAAGGGTATGAGAGAACTTCACTGGCTGCCAATGAGACAAAGAGCTATCTTTAAGTTACTGTGCATAACGCATAGAACACTACATGACACGGGCCCCGGTATTCTAAAAAACAAAGTCCAAATCTATGTCCCATCTAGGAATCTACGCTCCCAAACCACAGCTAGAGCCAGAACCACACGCGTGAAAACAACAAAAATGGGCGGGCGAGCCTTTTCCCACCTGGCGGCTACCAGTTGGAATGCGCTGCCTGTGAATCTTAGACTAACAAACAGCCATCTGCTCTTTAGGAAGCAGTTGAAAACTTTCCTCTTCCCTAAACCTGACTAAAATTTTTCCTTCTTGTGCCTCCCTTCACTTCCTGCACTGCCACAATAGCGCCGTGATATCCTATCTGGGATGATTGTTTGCGCTCTATAAGTACCTATAACATAACATAACATAACATGATGATACCTAGACCAATATCGGGGTACCTATATGAAATATAATAGGGCCTGATTTAGATCTTGGTGGGACTACCGCCGTTCCACTGTGTCAGCGATCCTAAATACTCTGTCAAGCTTTTGGCGGCCTGCCCGCCATATTTAGATGTTGCGACTATAGACAGGTGACTGCAATAGTTTTTTCTGCCATAAAGGCCAGCGGGATGGCACTGAGCCAATTTATATGTTCCCGCTGTGCTGGCAGTGTCCTGGTGGTGGTGTCCGGATGGAGTGATATACATTGTGGTGTGGAGGCAAGTAAGTACAACTTATTACTGTGACAATACACATATGTGCCTTGTTTGCATGTAAACAATATGTAGGCAATGTGATATGCCCCTTTGTGTTACATATTGCATGCCTCTCACACAACATACACACACTATTGAATGCACACCCACTGGCCCCACTAACACAACACCCCTAAGCACCACAACAACATGTTATTTTTAATGTCTCTACAGATGTGTTCAATTTACCTTGATTAGTAGGAAAATGAACACTATTGCATTTCGCCTAAGGAAAATATTGCATGTAAGAGTAATGCAGACCGGTTACAGTAATTGTCAATACAGAATACATTGGAGAAATGTAAAAATAGCTTACCGTAGATCTCGGCAACAATGGAGTCGTTTGGCATCATAGTGGAGTCAATGTAGCAAAGGAGGGACATGGACAATGGGGTATAAGATGGAAACAGAAGCACGAAGCAGGAAAAAAGGTGTTTTTTACCTCATTTTCTGTGATTCCACCAACTCAAAGTATGAGGGATTCCCGCACAGTTGCCACAGCGAAAAGGCATATCGTCATGAGCTTGGCGGGAATCTGGGCTGGGGTTCCACCGACAGCCGATTCAGTCTATCCCTCTGTCGACATGGTTTGGAACTTTCTGGAGTAGTCAGCGGGACCATGTCAGTCTTTCATCTATGGACCCCCTCAACATCTAAATAGGGCTGGCGGACCACCAGGCTGGAGGGTGAGAAGACAGCTGAAAAAGCGACTGCGGGACCCGAACCTCCAAGATCTAAATCACGTCCTTAGTTATAATTTTGATCATTTGATTTCATTTCTTTTGGATCAGTTAAGAACTACCTTAGCCGTGATATAGTAATAGTATATTTCTCTTTCGTCATATGACAAGTGGCTTGATTAGTGGCACGAAACAGTGTATAGGCAGAAATGTAGTTATTCTATTTATTTATTTATTTTATTTTTTGTTTTTTGCTATTTTTAAAGCGCGCAAATACCTATACAGGTGTCTACATTATACATTATAATAATATTTATATTGAGTGTCTTCTCATCAATAATAGCTGGGTTTTGTTTTAGCTGACATTATTGAATCAGAATAATTGTATCTGGTGTGTTCTATCTCTTTCTTAACAAATACTACCCTTGGTAGTATTTACCAAAAGCATGTTTTTAATATATTTTATTATACCAAAAATGTCTATGCCATGGGTCATGAATCTACAGGCCTCATTTCAGGGGCAGAGTAATTTCCAGCTTCAGCCAGTAAAGAAGTTCCTGTCTGAATTGAGACTTACATGTGATGCATGATTATCACAGACTCAGAGTTTACTCGCCCACCCAATGGACATTCCACCTTCTGAAGTCGGGTGCAATTTCCAGATGGCTAATTACCATGGGCACACTGGTTTCCATGATGATCCCTCATTTCTGACAGCATCTCAGGATCTAGCTAGTACAACTGTAGTATTCGTGCAGGCTGGAACAACTGACACCTGCAGTATTGCTAGTGCTGGAAGCAGGACAATTGATGCTCTGATCCAACCTTCCTTAGAGTGAGGGCATGGTTTTCTGCTTATCAGTGAGCTGGTTCATTTAGCTGTTTACCTTCTGTTTGCTTTGTATTGTTGTATTAGAATTACATCCTCTAGTTGCTCCCTTTCATCCTGTTCATTTGCTAAAATACTCGTTACATATAAAGTAGAGTACATGAACACTGTAGTTATACACATCTTGCTTTCTTCTGTTTTTCCAGAATGCAGTCCCATTACGAGAAACTGATGGTACATTTTGTAATTTGCATACTAGTTTAGCTGTAAATCATCGCTGACACAACCATTGTCTCAGCTGTCTGCAGTCATTACACAGGTATAATAGCAACAGGATGTCAAATGAATATTACATGAGATTGAGTAATCTGGATATTCTGGGAAATCAGGCTGCTAGTTACAGAAATGGGTTGCTATTTATGATTTAATGGCATCTGGTGATGCAGCACAAGTTTCAAGGCCTGCTGCCCCTACATGCAAAAAACATTTTACATACAGTGGCGAGGTGTGTGTAATTAAAGGCTGATTGTAACATGTTGATCACAGCCCTCTGCCAGCCCTGCCCTGAAAACGTTCATAGTTGAACTTTTTTTTCACTCAATGTATCCTGTTAGAAGATTGTCTGAGTGTCTTTAGTCATCTTGCTTAGTATTACTCTTGTACTAATATACTTCCATGTTGTTTTATGTTGAATGGCTGCTTGAGAGGTACGAAACGTAAACCACTGCAAATCCTGGAACCATCCACGAAAATACTTTTTAAATTTAGATTCGGATTTAACAAACTTTGACGCAGCACAACCCAGCAAGGCACCTTTCTGCGCTCCGTCAAATGGGGTGGGCAGGAATTATAAACATTTGCCATGTTATGGCGCATTCCTGCTCTCTCCCTGCACTGATACACTCAGTGCAGCCAGGCGCCGAACGCAGCCACACTTGCATTATTATTGTGTTTGTGCAGAAAACGACACCTCCAGCACAAAAACAATCCTTGGAGGCGTTTTCCTCTTTCTAGGTGTGCTGCAAAAGACAGCACACTTAGAAAGAGGAAATAATGAGCCTCTATCGGGAAGGCGTACCATTTTGATGCATTCCCAGGTTTATCTGTGGAGCAGTGTAATTTTGGCTCCACCCATACGCGTCACAAACACTCAAGATAAACGTGCACTTAGCACATGTTCTCGGTGTGTCCTTACGATATTAATGTAAAGTGTTGCGCTTGACCTCATTATTAAAGTGCATTCACTGAAAAATTAGAAAATTCATATGTACGGTGTACCATAATTGTATAACATGGACATTTTCTTTGTAACTAATTGAATAAACCATCGGTGTGCCCTTACGATATTAATGTAAAGTGTTGCGCTTGACCTCATTATTAAAGTGCATTCACTGAAAAATTAGAAAATTCATGTGTACTGTGTACCATAATTGTATAACATGGACATTTACTTTGTAACTTACACTATTAAAATGTATTTACTTCAGAAACAAAAATTATTTATGTAATGTGTGCACTAATGTTTCACTTTTGCATTTATAATGTAGTTCTTAGTCACACTTATATAAGTGTACTTAAAGTTATTTTTCCTTATGAAACCTTAACATTATTCCAGTGTAATGACAGTTTTATTCATTTGTGTTTTAATATGCATACATACATATTAAATGTGCACTATTGATTTAATACTTTAAGTTGTCCTAACTAGGCCTGTATTTCTTTCTGCATGACATACTGTTTTGTATTTTGTGCTTGCATGTATGTGTTTTTTGCAGGTACGTTCACATGGTTTGTTAGTTCGAAAACAGATAAAACACTGTACTAGCGATAGACAGACAGAGAGCCTGAGAAAAGGTCCTTGAGAAGGAACATGGCGAACCAAAGCGTCAACTGAACGTTTCTATTTATTAATGTTTCAATGAGCCACAGGCAGATAAGGACAATATTGTTCCCATGTGTGGCCTGGGATATTTGGTGAATGTTGCAGCTCACAACATGAGAATGGAAGGGACAGCGAAGCCTTTGATGATGCGACCAGAGGGGTTTTTGGTCTGGAGATTTGGGTAGAAAAAACTGTTCTTCACACTGTCTGAAGTTATGCTACTTTCCTTTGGACTGTGAGAGGCACAGACCTCTATGCTTTCCCTTTAGACTCTTTACTGAGTGTGACTTAGGCTGACACTTATACACCTGTCTCAGGAAGACTCTTGACCGAGCTTCTGAAATGCGGGTCCCTTCTTGCACTTCCCCGTATTTTTTCTACTTTCCTACAATTCCCAGATTTGTTTACCTCCTTTAGGTTACTAAACCATCCTCCCTAGTTTGGGCGGTAATTTAGATGGTTTTAGACTTACCTCACGTATAGGTGAGAGAATCAGAAACTTTTTTCTCAGCACCAAATTTTGTTGTTAACCTTTTGTAGTGCTGTTACTGAACTTCTTCTCTGCATTATACTGGCACGCCTAAACGTCTTTAGGAGGTTGAGTTACCCGGTTGTTATTCTGTACTTTTTTAGCATGGTATTAAGATTTGTTTATCTTAAACTGGCTGCTAATTTGCAATAAACCTTCTTAACTATACTCACTGATTCCTGACCATTATTTTGAAGCCAAATGGGTTACACTATTAATTAAAGTGATTGATTTATGATAACTCCTTTCACCTGCTCAGTTGATGAGAAAATTTCCACTGGATAACAATGGTAAGAGGGTTGGCCCAGCGCTGCAACACCAGTCTTGCTAAATCTGGGAATGCGCCAAAATACATGGGTGGATGCACAGGAACACCCACAGCTCAACCCATGCAACACCTTGCCGGTGGAGAATAATACAAGGCAGCAACTTGCACTGCCTTGTGTTGCACCAGAATTACCAGGCAACTCAGGCCCACGCAAGGTAGTCTTGCACGGCATGGTAAATCTGACTTAAGGATTGCGTTGCCCTTGGATTACCATGTGTAAGTAAGTGAGTAAGTAAAACATTTGTAATGTGCGAGAATACCGAGGTTTCTTGGCGCTAAATGTGGCGCAAGGACAATGCAATATATAGATCTGGCCCATGGTATTTTAGTATCAAAAAGTGTGGGAAGCATATTTAGTTTCTGCTAATAAATGTATGGTTTTTTTTCATTCACTCCATTTTCCTGTATCTGTAGGGCAATATCTGGTATGTTATATCTCCTACTTTCAATTTACTATTATTCATGTTACATATTTTACCAGTTTCCAATAATTCCACCATTCAATATTGTTTTTATCATATTTTAGAGTTAAACAGAGTTGAGTGCTCTATTCATGACAATTATGTTTTATTTCATGTATCCTAAGGCAGAACCATGACCAGGAACGGATGAGAACACTTTGTGATGTTCATGCTCGGCGTTAGCTAGTACATCGCAGCTGATAAAAAACACTGTAATTCTTTTTACAATAGCTGAGCGGATCCACCAAGCCCAATGAAGAATCACTATTCTCAGAAATCAGGTAACAAGTACAGCAAGTACATTCAACTAAAGGCTGATGGTGCTATTTCTTTTTTTATGTTTAACCTGTAGTGTCTAACAAATATTCCATTACTGCTGCTTTCTGAATAAAGAATGCAGCTTACTCACTTTTTAGGAGTCTCAAATTCTGCTTATTCAATGATCCTCGGTTTGTGGTACATGTTGCACAGTTCAAACTCCTACGACATATCTGACACTTTTTTATTTGAGGAATGCAGTCAACGTTTTTATTTGCAGAACTATATTCCATGGTATTCATTAACAGTGGGAACGTATTTGGAAGGAATGCCTTCCTAATTTTTGTTCTAGTTAAAACTAGTATTAATATTTGAACAGCCCAAAGATGTACAATAGTTTTACCATACCGGGAGGTTTTTGAAAAGGGCGAGTTATCATATTTTTTCACCAAGTTTGAATTAAACAAAGCTGATTATCAGGTCGTGAGGTGGATAAACATTGCAGAGAATGTGGTTCAGTCTGGTTGTCTGATAACTTCATAAGGACTGATTCAGGAGCTGATTCACAAAAGTTATGATGGGGCTGGGTACATTGGAACATTGTAAACACAGGCAATGTGCAATTTTATTTAATTCACAATTTAAAACAAGCCTCGGGGAGAAAAACAAACAGATTACAATGAATAGGTTATTGGTGAGATTTGTCCTTTTGGACCTTTGAATGCTAAAGAGAGACGAGCTCTCGTGACTTCTGCCGGTCACTCTTGGTTTAACCTCATACACCAAGAATTAAACACAAAAGATTAACCTTTGATGTAAAAGAAGAGAGAGAAAGTGATATACATCTAGTGACTGAATTCCACACTGTGAAACTGCGAAATGCTTGATCAATCCTGGCTACCCCGCCTGACCAAATTGTGTGAACCTAGACAAATAATTTACTTCACGCTGCCTCCTTTTCCTTCATAATTGCATATGAAAAAAATGTTGATATATTGAGTCCAGGGTGTCCGCAGTAGGAAAATCTCTAGCATTTTATTTAACAGACTATGGGGCATATTCTCAAGGATTTATCGCCGAGTTATCAGCACTTTATCGCAGCCAAAGTTGCGATAAATGTATCGCCCCATCCACAAGCTGGTGCTAACAGCCGATACCACCAGTTTACCTGCGAAAGCATCTGCAAGAAACATCGCCACAGATGACCCCGCCAACTATCGCTAATGAGATGCAGAGTAGGCATTCCCAAGCAAAAATCTGCGACAACACCACACCTCAACATTCTCAATGACCAGTTAGATCGGCGATAAGACACCAAAACAGGCGATAAGGCATAATGGCAGCAGGAAATTAACACCTGCTCTGACCTGGTGTACAGTCGGACGACAACCTGCACCATCAAATGGAGCCCAGCCCAGAGCCACACATGAAGAACAACAGATGCCATGGAACCACTGACCATGCATCCCCGAGCCCCAAGAGGGCAACAACGTCCACCGCCACCACCCCCAGGACCGCCCCCGCCCCCCTGCCCCCCCCCCCCCCCCGGACCACCACAGAGGCAGCGCAGACAAAGACAGCAGACCTTCAGGAAATGCACCAGCCACACAGACCTAACACCAGACAATGACAATGCCCACTACAGGCTCAAAAGGACAACCATTCTCCACATCCTGATCATCATTGCCCACAGGCTGACGGTACCAACACAGCGGGCACGCAACATCCCACCTCAGACAAAGCTGCTGGCTGTGCTGCACCTGTTGGCCTCTGGTATCTCCCAACCAACAACCGCCAGAGTCGGAGGAGGCTCTCAGCCAGCCCCATCCAAGTTCCTCACACCTGTCCTGGATGCCATCATCAGCTATGTACCCAGTTCCTATACGTCCCCCACAATGCGCAGGAACAACTGGAGACCAAGCAAGGACTATAAGCCATTGCTGGATTCCCGCACGTGTTGGGGGCCATCAACTGCACACATGTCCTACTTGTGCCCCCTGCCAACACTACACACAATTACCACAACAGAAAACACACACATTCCATCAATGTGCAGGCAATAGTGGACCACCGGGGACTCTTCACCAATGTAGTAGCCAACTACCCAGGCAGTGTGCATGATACCTTCATATTCCGACAGTTCAACATCAACCTGCGCTTCCAGAATGGCGCCTATGGGAATGCACTGCTCGTTGGCAAGTACCAAATGAACACACCTCAACTCCACAATCATGCAACTTACAGCTCTGGCAATGCACATGTCACAAAATCACATACAACATGCCAGACAACATGCCCACCCACCAGACACGACAGCACAACTTACTGTACATGAATCAATGGCATGGCACCTCAGCCACAAAATAGCGAAATGTGGGGAGAAGTGGGAACCAGGCATGTGTGAAGGAGGCAGGTGACCCATGAATGAGAGTGTCCACAATACCAAGTGTGGTGGAGATGTGCTGGACAGACTGCAGTATGCAGACCACAGACATATCCATGTCTACATGCACTGCTGGTGTTTGTAGTGCAGTGGACAGTGGACGCAACCATGTCACCCCAGCCAGTGGGGAAGATCGCGTAAATGTAGCTTGTGACGTCCCCCCTTTAAGCGTGTGCTTAGTGGGCTGGCCCGGTGTACGCCAGGCCAGCGTAGGGGTGTGAATAAAAAGCACATAGCTCTGGGCGTGTTTCTCTTCTGGAATGCCCAACGTGTCTGCCAGGGCGGCGACTCCCACCCCGCGACGAAGCCGTCACCGTGAGGGGTGTGGCCTGCGATCCTGTGCGCCTGCTGCACCCCGAGCCCTGGTCCCGAACCCGTCATGCCCGCCCCTGCGCAGCCAGGCCTCACTGCTCACCTGCCAACACCGGCGTGTGTCAAAGAGGGTCAACCATGTGCGGGCGCAAGCTCCAAGCCCGAGGCACGCGACCTTCGCAGCCTCCTCAGACCATCACGGCCTCTGCGACACAGGCCCGCTTTACTCTTTTCTCTTTGGCGTACTCTACCGCTGCCTCCGGCCTACATTACGGTCATGTAGGTCACACATTTGGAACTGAGTCTTGATTAGGCAATGGCAGAGTACACACTTTATGGCTGAGTTGATATCTGTGTACTCCCTTTGATGTGGTGCTACCAACTCTGTGCATAGCATGCGAACGACACCTGTCTGTGGTCCCTTGCTGACTACTGCCTCCGGCCTACTCTGCGGTCAAGTAGGTCACACATTTGCAGCTGAGTCTTGATTTGTGCATGGCGGAGTTCACATCATTGTACGCAAGGAGACGAACAAGAGGAAGACGCGGTTCAGTCTGGAGGAGAAATGGATCATCATTACGGAGGTGATCGAACACTGCCAACAACTGCTCTGGAGTCACTAACTCTGTGCATCACAGGCCAACAACCCGTGGCTGTGGGCCCCTGCTGACCGCTGCCTCCGGCCGACACTGCGGTCATGTAGGTCACACATATGGAACTGAGTCTTGATTTCATGATGTCCGAGGCAATATCTTTATGGCAGCCTTTATTTCACCGTACTCCCTTCGATCTGATGCCAGCAACTCTGTGCACAGCATCCCAACAACACATGTCTGTGGGCCCATACAGACCGCTACCTTGGGCCTACACTGCGGTCGAGTAGGTCACACATTGGGATCTCAGTCTTGATTTATTTATGGCAGATTTGATATCATTGTACTGGCCTCATCACAGACTGCATCCCCTTTCAGCTCTGGTGCCACTAAGTCTGTTTCCCGACATCCATGGACACTTACTGGTTGAAATTTGGTGGCGACTGAGTCTATGGACTGGGGGTTGTCTTCATCATCATGTTGGTGATACTGACTTTGTGGCAAAAACGAGGCTGTAGCATTCCGCTCCTCCATTTGCCGCTTCCGGCCGGCTTTTGCCCTCTGCATCATGCCCTGGAGGACACCTTCCACTGTCCCCCACAACCCTCCGCTACATTCACTTTCGACATCGACGAGGACCCGCTCAGCTCGCGTGGCCCTATCTCACTGCACCGCAAGTCACCGCCCCGTGGCGGTGTGCCTGTGCCGGCCGCAGTGCATCCGGGGACACTAACTCTGTGCAGCTCAAGTCATTGGCCCTGTCTGATAGCATTTTGGATGGCCTCTGGGTCGATGGACTGGGGGTCATCAAAGCCATGTGTCTGTGGCCCTGAGCTGTCAGCTGCCTCTGGCATCAACTGCGGTCCACCTGGGCTCACACATCGAATCGAGTCCTGACCTGCCCGGACTTCGCATCACCGCAGGATGCACACACCACCACCTCCAGGACCAACTCCAAACAACAGGTGCCAGATTCAGAAGTGTCTTACTGCCAGACTATCAGAGTTGCTCACACCTGTCGTGGGTGCCATCATCAGCTTGATACCCTGCTCAGCTCTTCAGGTGCCACTAACTCAGTGCACCACAAATCATGGACCATTCTGCTTGCATGTTGGGTGAACACTGTACTTTCTCCAGCTACCACCATGACGCGTCACAGTTGTTTATGTTATGCTGGTGTTTTCTGTTTCTGCTTTAATTGTAATCACTGTACAAGTTGTTGCCAGCACCAATGACTACATTCACCCCCCACAAATGTGCTAAGGCATGTGTCTCTGATGGGACTTAGAGATTTGATGCGGGGCAGTGGGACATTTGGACTACATGACGTAGGTGAGGTTGTTCACGTACATTTTCATCTCACAGTTTCCTGCTATGTCAGATTTGATTGTCGATTTTGTACGCACAAGTGGACCCAGTTGTGTCCTCTGATCTGCAGTGTTAGTGTTGCACTGTGTACCACATTGTCGTCCATCTGGATGTGCTGCATTGTGGGAGAGTCGCACCTGCAGCTGTGATTTTGCTGCCCGTTATCCCTTGGAGGCGGTGTGCCTTTGGGTTTTGTGTTTTAGCATGCTGTGATGTTGGCGACTTGGGTCATTTGTGCTCTTATACGGTTTTTGTACTCTTGTGCATTGTTTGTCTGCAGATGTATTGTTGACGCCAGTGGTTGTTTGTGCACGTGGATGTGTCAGAGTGTGACCTGCTCCTTTCCCGATGTGGTCCACACTCAGCCACCTCAGTGTTGTGGCGTGCACACTGTCATGGTGATTGTACTCCAGCCATGCTGCTCGTCATGTGGTGTCACTTGCATTGTCAGTGTGGCTCACAAATGCGCATCTTTGCTGTTTTTCACATGGGTGCATGTGTGTGTTGTGGAATTGGTGATGTGTGGGGTGTGACCCCTTTGGGCACATGGTGGACATGGGCCTACTTGATGTTTTTATGTGTGCTGCAGTGTGCCACGGGGATCAGGGACATGACCCAGGGTCATTGTGGGTGTGCGGTGTGCTACATGTCATTGTGCATGTGTGCCATTGTGCCCATCACCACCCGTCCTCCCAGTCCATATTCGTTACTCACCCTGATGAGGTTGTCTCAGGTCATGTCAAGCAGTGTCCGGACTCCCGACTCCTTGCACCGTCTCCACACTGATGACTGTGGCCACCATTTGCTCCAGCTCCTCCTGTGGTACAGGGCTCCCACGTCCATTCGCCGTTGCTGCCTTCCTGTTGGCAGCGGATTTCTGCTTGGTGTTGCTTTTCACATCGTGTCAGCGCATCTTGGCCTCCTTGACACTCCAACTGCATTCGCAATGGAATGCCATTTTTCCGTCTGTGTTGCCAATGACACGGTGGAGGTGACGGACAGCTGTCGTTTGTGTTCTGTCACCTACGTGACGACGATCCAGTTGCCATGCGAACTGTACCCAATCTTCCTCTTCCTCTTCTCCTTGGCGTTCCCCGAACCCGAGGTTCCTTGCTGGTGGTCTGTGGGGCTTGTGGGGTTCGCTTTGACCTGGGCAGTCGTTCCGGGTGCATCCATGTTGCTACGCAGATTATTTTGTTGTTAGAGTGTTTTTCTTGTTCAGCTTTTAGTGCATTTTCCCACATGACGCGTGGGAATTGCAGACCTGTCGCTGGTTATCGCAGATTTTTGCATCATGGTTGGCCTCATCGCAACTTTAATCGCGTTTCACATTTTTGCGGCGTCGCATTAATTTTAATGCGGTCATTTGACGCGTTATCGTGGGACTATCGCACGGACCCCTGATTCATTATAACCAGGCAACCTAGAGACCCACCCCGTTTTTAATATATCAGCTAGGAGCCAGAATAAAGTTAATTGTGCCCACTAGTTAGATATTTTTAAGTCAGCCCACTCCACATACACCACTGCTCTACACATAGTTCCTCACTATAGTGCTCCTACTTATTTTCACAAGTCGCAGCACGTCTCAACCCGCAGCGGGTTGGGATGGCCCCTATGATGAAGCATGTCACCGTGGGGAAACCCCAGTGAGTGCGGGGACTCAAGAAAGGACATTTTTCCTTTCATTTCTAGATTATGTTTATCACACTGAAAAAATCTACCTCCACTGCTAGGTTCTTTATCCGTGTTCTCGGATTTTGTATGTCTACAACTAGAATACCTCCCCCCTTCTTTTGAATTTATCGCATGGTGCCGCCAGGTTGAGAATACAACGTTAACACAGCGTTGTTTTCCCGCGATAGACTGTGATATACAAAGTTGCGTTAAGCTAAATTTGCGATGGTTATCACACGTCCTTGAGAATATGCCCCTATATTGCTCTTCTGAGTATAATAAGAATCAAGGCAACATGTAGAGTGCACATGAGAATTGACTTGCCTCTTAGTTCATGAATGGTATTGTCATGGTGGGGGGGACGTGATTGTTTCTAAGGTCATGCTTAAACATGATCACTTTTAGTAAGCACCTCTCAATGCAGTGACATAATCTAATGAACTAAGGTGAAACACTTTAGTATGCTCAAGAAATATATATATATTTTTATTTTAAAGAGATTTCATCATATTTATTACATGATGCTTGTTGCATGAATTGAAAATTCATGCAACAAACATTTCCATTGCTTGGATCTTCTATGGGCATTTAGAGCATATCCAGACCATTGGCTAGACTCTAGGAGCTCTCCGTGATAATTAATTTGTTGGTCTCCCCCACCCCTAGATTAAGGCACCTTTTTTATTTTTGCATGAGCACATCTTCTTGAAGACAGAATTAGGCATGTTTGTTGCTCATTTTAGGAAGTAATATTTCACACTGAATGGAAAATGAATGTTCGGTTACACATAAAATTTGTGTAGCTGAATAGGACTTGGTCTAGATGGTTATACACAGCCACGATTAGGCAGAGTGGGGTACATGGCGGCCGTAAACTAAGTAGCTGCGAGCTTCCAGGGAGGGAAGCGTTTTGTGCCACAATGGGTGTATTTGTTCCCCTGCCGCTTTGTCGAGCACGACCTGGAAGGATTAGCCCCAGTACCCCTCGGTGGGGTTGGGGGATCGAGGCTCACTTTTCTGATCTGCATAATTGGGGCGCTGTCTCTCGATACAGCGGCCAGTGTTGGGATACCGAGCTGGGAGCTAGACGCGCAGGAACTCCAGCACAGTAGGACAGCCCGAGCATGAGTCCACAGTGGCACCATCAGCACAGGTCTTGAGGGGAGGACTTGGAGAAGAAACCTGGCTGCAATGAATGGGTTGGGGAGAAGTACCCCAGTGACTACTGTGGCCCACAGCAGCCCCTTGCCCCAGGGAATAGCGAGGCAGAAGCAGAGGAGACGGAAGGCTGTGGAGGAGAATAAGAGAAGTCGGCTTCCCATTTCTATGGATACGAGGGGCTATAGTCTGGGTAAGACCTCAAGGTACACACTATGTACACACGCTTCAGCCATCTCCAGTATAAGCCCTGGAGTGTATTTTCATCTACAGTCCCAGAAGTTGTAGTGAAGCCTCAACACAGTATTACATGGGGGGCCTTGGAGCTTCAATCACTAAATCTGGAAAGCCTGCAAAGCTGCCAAAAAAAGATATCTGGGCATAGGAGGAGAAAAACACTGGCCCTCCAGATTAAAGTTACACCCTCCATGAACTCATTCTTTAAAGTTATGGCCTCTCATGCCATCCAGAGTGCCAAGGGGAACCCAGGGGAGTCCATGGGAAGGCAGAGTCAGAATATGGAAGCTTCTCTTGCTCCTGCAGGTATGATTAGTGAGAATAATATGGGCATACTCGACACAGAAACTTGTCCAGGAGCGAATGGACCTATTAAGAACATTTCTCAAGTAACCACTAGTAATATGTTTGAGATCCTAGCTTCCTTAGAGAGGCCTTAACAGGCAGGCGAGTTCTGCCAGGGAGATCAGCAGTAGACGGTCCCACACTCTGGGGCATTAAGTGGACCAGATGGGGTTGAGATGACTGGGGTGAAGACAAAGAGATCTCTGGCAGGTATCATCTCAAGTCTTAAGGAGGAAAATGAAAATAAAAGCAGGTTTGAGGTATTCAAAGCTCATCAATTGGGGAGTCAAAGTTCCTGTTTCACCTTGAACCAGAAACCGGAAGAAGAGGTCGTCCTGGTAAAACAAGATGTGCAGAAGAACACTACCGGGATAAGTCTGCTGACCAAACAAAATCAAGGCCTGATGGAGGATCTAGAGAGGATTGAGAGCCATTCTAGGAGGAATAACTTCCGGATCCTAAATGTCCCGGAGGCTGAGGAAGGTGGCAATATGAAGTCTTTCATAATAGCGCATTTATGGGATACAGCTCTCAAGGACAGGCCTGATGTTAACCTTGAACAGGAGATACAGAGAGCACAGAAATCCTTTTAAATGGAATCTGCAACTTCAGAAACTGTTAGAAATGGGGGTCTTTAGTTGGCAGAGGTAGGTACCTTTGTCCAAATAGGGACCCTTGCTTCTAGTCAGGGTAAGTGGGATACACACTTTAGATAATCACTGCTCACCCCCTTGGTAGCTTGGCATGAGCAGACAGGCTTATTCCAAAGGCAATGTGTAAAGTATTAGTACCAACACTCACAGTAACATAGTAAAAACACCACATATGAACACCACACCAGTTCAGAAAAATAAAATATCTTTATCTAAACTTAACAAGACCAAAACAACAAAAATCCAACAGACTTTCAAAAGGTTTAAAGAACTTGTACTATAGAAAACTATGGATTTGTGACTTTCACACAAAGTACCTGTAGTTGCATCAAAATTCACAAGCCCAAATAGCCGCAGAGTGAAGAAGTGTCAAAAACAAAGAGATGCGTCAGTTCCTGAGACCTTGGGGAGGCGATACAATGGTTCTGCTGCCCGCAGGAGAAGTGATGCATTGAATCCGGTCTGTAGGGGGAAGTGATGTGTTGATTCTTCGTGAAGGTTAAGGTCTGCTGGTGATGCATTGAGTAAACTTTCCACACAGGTGCTATGCGTGGAAATCCGAGATGCATTGGTAATCAATGCGGTGGTGTCGAATGGTGCTGCGTTGCTTTCCATCAGCCGCCATCCCTCGATGCATTGATTCTTGCAACGGCGACAGGCGCTGCGTCGATTTAAGCAGCAGCACGGCGATGCGTGGAAATTGCTCTCGCGCCATGGAGATGCATCTGAATATCAGCCACAATAAGAGCGATGCATCGGTTTTTGAAGTTCTTCAATTTTCTTCTTTCTTCCAGCTCCCAAACAGCAGCAACCACCTTCAGAGGTCCAAAACTGGCACAGGCACCATCTGGCAGGTCAGACCTCACAGCAGCAGAGTTCAGGGGAGCTGGGGGTTGAAGTCTTTGTGTCCCTGAGACTTCAGAACAGGAGGGCAGAACACACAGGCCCTTGGAGATCTCCTTCAAGCAGGAGACACAGCAGTAGTGAGGAAATGGGGTTAACTACAGACATTGCTAAGTTAGCATAAGTAGTATATGCTTGGCTGCCATTCTTCTGCTTTTGCACACAACACGACAGGGCTCTGTTCTCGTGAAATACTTTGCTGGCGCTGCTTCACATGCGAACTGTCTACCTTTCACATATCCAGCGGGGCACCGCGATCTCTGCCTGTACAGCCTGTTCAAGGTCGAATAAAAATGTATGCTGTTGATTCACTTTGGTCAGTCCCACGCACATAGACATAACATGAAGCACAGCGGCCCAACTGAAACTTGGGTGCTTTTAACATGGCGTTACATGCATGATAAGGCACTTGGAGAAAACCTTTCCAACATAGAAGAGCTGTGCTGATCCTGAGATGTAAATCACTGCATCTGATCTCATAGGTATGGGGTCTCGCTGACAAAGCCCAGAGGTCTTCTATAATTATTCTAAACTAGCTCATGAGCACGGGGAGGGTGGTAAAAGGAGCTATAGTCCTGTTTCCACTGTCATTATAATATGATTTCCTATTTTGTGCTTTATGGAATTGTAACAATGCTAATTATATTGGTTTTATGCATTATGCTGCTCGTATTGGCTAGAGTACTGCACCTCTGAGCATGTTAGTTAAAAATAAACATTTTAAACTATGCAGTGTCTCTGATTTCTCACGTTGTGGACAAGTATGAGTGTGAATGAAAGAGTGTTCTTGTTTCCCACTATTCCTAAGTCGCATATTCTAGGCTGTCTAATCATTGGTAGCTTCGCTGTATTACGGAGAACGAATGAGACACTAATGCTAGTCGGATTGGGGTTCTGGGTACAGAGGGGACTTTTTTGGTACACAACCATACACCGAGGTCCTGGTTTCCTGCACATAGTTCTGTGCATGAGCAGAATCCCTACAACAACAGCAAAGTCCTTCTTCTTTCCTAGGCAGAAACAGCAACTGCAGGCCAGCCCCACACAGCAAAGGGGCAGTACTTCTCCTTAGTCTCTCCAGCTTTTCTCCTTGGCAAAGGGTCCTCTTGAATTCCAGGGATGATCTAAAAGTCTGGGGTTTGGGCCCCTCTTTGTGTACAATAAATCTCTTTGTTCTCTCCTGGCCCAGGGCTCTGAGCCCAGTCAAAACCAGTTCTGGGGTCACTTAAAAATCTCCTTACAGTGCACAACACTCCCCATTGTAAGTGTAAGCCCTGGCCCCAGACACACCACAGGGGGGCGGGCCATCGTTGTGGAAGGCAGACACAGCCCTATTCAGGTGCAGGTGCTACTCCTCCCACCACTCCAAATGCAGACGAGGCCTATTCAGCCTAGCGCTGACTCATCCAGACTCTCTGGAGCCACTGCACCTCCCCAGCCCCTGTCACTCCAAAGCCAGACAGTCAATACAAAAGCAAGAAAATACCTACTTTCTACAAGTGGTATTTTCAAACACAGAATGTAAAAATCACCATTCCTAAAAGATGCATCTTTAAATTCTGTGATCTGGCATACCAAACTTGATTTTCCTAACTTGTTCCTAGGGGTAGTTCTGTTTATCAGATGTTATAAGCAAACTCCCCATTCTATTCTATGGAAACAGATAGCCTTGCAATAGTGAAAAACAAAGTTGGCAGTATTTCACTATAAGGACATGCCACACACATTGGGGCATGTCCTACCTTTTACATTCACTGTACCCTGCCCACAGGGGTACCTTGGGCCTCCATTAGGAGGGGTGACTAACATGTAAGAAAGAGGAAGATTAGGGCCTGGCAACTGAGTGCACTTGCCAGGTTGACATGGCAGTTTACAAACTGTGCAAAGGCACTGTGGTGGCAGGCCTGTATTACATTTTCAGAGCTACTCATGTGAGTGGCACAATCAGTGCTGCAGGCCCACCAGTAGCATTTGATTTAAAGGCCCAGGCACACTCAGTGCACTTTACTAGGGGCTTATCAGTAAATCAAATATGCCAATCATGGATAACCAATCATAATAACAATTTACACAGGGAGCATATACAGATTAGCACTGATTAGCAGTGGTAAAGTGCCCAGAGTCCTAAAGCCAACAACAAAAGCTCAGGTAAAAATAGGAGAAAGAAGCAAACCATTTGGTCAAAAAGGGCCATTTCCAACAGAAACCAAGGAAGATATTGGTAAATTTCCTTTCTTATGCAGTAAAAGAGATCCTGGGTATCGCTCTGAAGTGCGAAACCATCACCACTAAAGGCTATTCCTTTGCCATCAGGTCAGGTGTATGTAAGGCAACAGACCAGCGACAGTGGGAGATGGTTTAGGAGAATGGAAGTACTCCACAAGTTGGGGGTCAAGGTGCAACTAAAATTACCAGCAGCGTTACGCATTATGTGTAACAATAAGATTCATAACTATTGTGCATCGGAAGATGTGACTGTGTTGATTGACTCCATTAAAAGGGATACAAATGTTTGAAATCTGGATTCATGTTGGGTGGGGGGCTCGCACACTGCAGTTTAGTATATGGATTTCATCTACATCTTCATTTCCCAGGTACGCTCTTAGGCACTCACAACGCCTAAAGTTTGGGGGAGAGTTACCTATGGTGGGGTTTGGGAAAGGGCACTGGGTGGGGAGCAGTGGGGCAAACCAATGTCCTCAATTTCACCAAATAGCACTCCATTTTGATCATTGGCCTCAATCTTATTGCAGGAAAAGGGAGTGGAAATCCTTTAGAATTAAATTGGGGTAGGTAAGGAGATACTTTTCATACCTTGGAATGTTAACGGCCTCATGTCAGGGGGGAGGCAGAGGCTGATGCTTCGGTATCTCGAAGAGAGCTCAGCCCACGTTATGATCCTGAAGGAGACCCATCTAACTGTAATTTAGAGTATGGCTCTCTTCTCTAAATGTAGATGGATAGAAAGCTATGTTGTCTCGGACCAAGCTGAGTATTGTAAAGGGCTTGCAATTCTGTTGAGGAAAGGAGTAGGGGTGGAGGTCATATCCTCAAAATCTGATAGCTCAGGCAGGTGGGTCTCTGCAGATATGAGATCTGTTGGTTACGAATTTCTGTATGCAGGATTTTGTGGCCGGAACATCGATGATCCCTCACATTTATTGGCTCTAGAGTGGATCCTGGTGGAGTCATCTTTACCGCTACTTTTTGGGGGAGACTTATCACTCTGTTGAATATCACCCTAGATAGATCCACCAGGAGAGATTGTCTCCATACACCTAGGACTATGAAGGCTTTGAGAAGTATGCTACAGGACCTGGGGCTGGTAGATGAGTGACTTACTCTAAAGGGCCTGACGAGGGGGCAAATATCCCACAGCAAGAAAAACAGTTACTTCTCAAGGCTTGATTATCTGTTTGTTGATAATGACCTAGCTGATTAGATAAAAGAGGTTAACCACCTGCCTGGGCGTAGTCCTGACCACCCTGCAGTTACCATGCTCCTTCAATGTCCAGGAAGCAAGCAAAACTCTAGGTGGACGTTAAATCACGCTCTTCTCCTGGATCCCTGGGCTCAGAGAGTCGGGTAGGGAGTGCCTGGAGGTGCAGATTACAGAGATGGGAATTTTGGAGCACCTGACACATATCAAGAATGGGAAGGTGGCAGGTCCTGATGCCTTTCCCTTAGAGCCCTACAAACTCTTGAAGGAAGTGGTTTTACCTGTGTGGGAGAAATCCTTTAATTCCACTTATTTGGAGAACACCCAGATCCCAGACTCATAGAGGGAAGCCACACTAGTTTTGATTTTAAAGCTTAAGGCTGACTCTTACAGGCCAATCTCTCTATTAAATGCAGATTTTAAGGTTTTTTCTGGTATCGTGGCTGAAAGACTGGCCAAATATAGTTATAGTTTATACATCAGACCCAGCACAACCCACCTCAAGAACAGAAAGGCTGGTAGAGGAGTTAAGGGCTCCTTTGGGATACTTAGTGAATAACTCTAAGTCAGAGATCATGTGTAGGAACATTGCTAATTGGGTTGTGGAAGTTAAGGCAAATCCCCTGGATGCAGTCCCCTCACATAACATAGGGAGGGTGGTGAAGGAGATTGAGCTGTTGCTTGCCAGATGGAGGAACTTGCCACTGACAATCTATGGCTGAGTGAACTTGATTGAAATGCTGATACTCCCCAAGCTCCCACTTACATTCCCTAAATTGCCCATAGCTAAAATACAGGGGAAAATAACAAGCTACATGTGGGCCTCGGGGGCGGGGGTGGTCTGGGCTTGCTTGGAAAAAAGTGAGGCGAAAGTTGAAGAAAGGTAGCCTAGCTTTACCAGACCTGAGTTTGTATTGTATGGCTTTTTAATGTCAAATTTGGAGGATGATCCTTGGAACCTTGGACAGTTCAACTTGTGGGTGATCTTAGCAGGGCTTGACTAGGGAGCTGGTATCCACAGGCTTTCTTCATAAGTTTGAAACCTCAATTTGTTTTCAAAAAGTTCAATCAAAGCTTTAAAGGCAACGCTTAGTCTATGGTCAGGAAGATACTGGGCATTGGTTACTTCTCTGATTTTTCACCACTTTGGGACTCCCTGGGCACCCAAGAGTGCTTGTTGGATGGGTTGAGACCTCCCCTGAGGAAGGCTGCGATAGGTACCTGGGGGGACGTGTTTAGAGTGCAGGGGTTATTATCCTGGGAAGTACTTACAGTCAGGACACTGGGTTCCCTATCAAGGTTTAAATACTTGCAGCTCTCTTCCTGGTATGTAAGTGCCAATCTGGAGATGGGTTGTGCCTGTGTCCTAATATATTATCATTATGTGTTTGTGTATTCAATTTTATATTTTTTACATTAAGTAATGTATGTTATGTTTAAGATATTTTAGTAAAACTTATTTATTCTATTGTTTTCTTTTTATGTATAATTAAATTGGAAATGTTTTAAAAGTTTTTTCCCATTTATTTTTCATAGTTTTTATTTGTATTATTTCTATATACATACACACACACACATATATATTAGTATTAGTAAATTAAAAGAATATAGAAAATAGAAAATCATAATATAAATAAAAATTAATATTTGTAATTATAGTTTTACATTATATATGTGTACATAAACATACACACATAAATATATATGTGTGTGTGTGTTTAAATTAGTATATGTTTATATATATATATATATGTAAATATTATTTAAATATATTTAACCCCTTCCCTGCGGGGGTAATTCCCCCATGGTGCATGGGGGGGCCGCGGCGCCGCTGTGCTCGTGACGAGCTCAGCTCGTCATTACTCACAGTGGAGCTGTGCTCATGACGAGCAGAGCTCGTCACGACCCCGCCCACTGATTAATTCTCCCGCACAGGCGGGGAATTTATCGCGCGTGGGCGGGCCGCGGCCGTTATGATGAGCTCAGCTCGTCATGAGAACAGCTCCACTGTGACTCATGATGAGCTGAGCTCGTCATGAGCATGGAAGGGGTTAATTACTATTATATTACTGTTACAAACTAAATATTTAATATTTAGTATTTTTCACATACATATATATTTGTATACGTTTTTCAATATTAATGTAAAACCATATTTGTTTTTTCTGATATTTTTATACTGTACTTTATATGCATAGAAACACAATATTTTTGTGATAAGCTATTTTTGACGTAGTATTTTGGTGGCATGATATTAATGGTTTCGATATTATGTCAGTGAACCGGCCACAAAGTGCACTAGGCAGGGCTCAGGGTGGGGTCTACTAGGGAAAGTGTATATAGATCTGTCACGACTGTGTAAGCGAGCTCAGCTAATAAGGGTGGAGATCTGGGCATGTAGTGGAGATGGGGAAGTAGAGTGAGTAGAACTCCCCCGGCAGTAGGCACAGTGCCGGAAGCGAAGGCTCCTCAGCCTCGCACAAACTCGCTCCGCAGGGGGATGGGATCAGTCACTGGCTTGCCAGGGATTCAGGATCTGGAGAGAGGCAGCAGTGCTGTGTGCGGAGAGTGTGTGTCAGAGCAAGAAGATTGCGCAAGATAAGTCTGGAAAGAACATTGATACCCAGCCTAAATTTAAACACAAATTGATCCTTAAAATCTAAGGAACAAACTAACTTTCCATCATTCCTTGCTCGGCTCCTGTATCGGTCTTCTCCCTTCTTAAAACATTTTTGGAGATCTTGCCGTCCTCCGAATAACATCCGAAAAAATCGGGAAGGAAAATGTTCACTTGGAAAGAAACAAGGGGCAAATTAATCAAGACAGACGATAAAATTATTGCCGCTTAAGCGGCAGAAAACTGCCGCTAAAACGGCGATAATGGGCTTGATAATATGCTCTATGGAATTCCAATTGAAGCTCAGGTTAGATGCCCTAAACATCTAACATGGGCTTCAATTGGAATTCCATAGAGCATATTATCAAGTCCATTATCGCCGTTTTAGCTGCAGTTTTCTGCCGCCAAAGCGGCGATAATTTTATAGCCTGTCTTGATAATATGCCCCCAAATATCCTAACAAAAGAGTGTAAGGACACCAAACGACTATGGGCTGCCCTAGAAAGGGAACCGAAAGTGCACCACGCAGTTAAACTCATCAAAGAATGCCTGAGGGCTGAGGCCTGTGGAGCCTAAAATCTAATTACTAAAATCTAAACCTGGGTAATTTTTATTAAGCCGTCGTAATTCTCTTAATTTTGGATATTTCACGCTATACTTGTTACTCAAAATCCCTGAAATTACGCCTTTATGCCAATTCATGTAATTTACGCGCGTCCGCTGTAAAAATGTATATATAGTGAACGTACTGGAACAGCAAAATATGAGCTGTGCTGCTCGCTGCGATTCTGGTGTGTTTTTTTGTATTTTTTTTTTTTAGCAAAATGTGTCCTTGCATCAAAAATTGTCACGAGGATGCATTTCACCCTAAAACATAGTGCCAAATGATAGATTTGCACAATTATGCATAATTTTGCCAAAATGTTGCATAATTACGAAAAGGACAATTGCGGGTATTTCGCACACCCCTCCCAATAACAACTTGTTGGACTCAGAATGAACGGGTGATAACATTTCGAAATGTCTATGCAAAAATTGTAGATGAACACATCAAAAAACATAAATGACGTAAATGAATAGCACTCCCAGGAGGCTGGGGGAAATTGATGAGGCTGAAGTTGAGTTGGCTAATGCTGCTTCGAAAGAAGATGACAGATTATGGCAGGGTGTGCAAGGCTGTTAGTGATATCACTATATTGCGCCTGTTCTGAAAGTAAGCATCGCTGAGGGCCATGGTTGATGTGCCCTTGGCTGGAGATGTTGCTGATGCAGGAGCGCAGGAAGGCCAATTCGACTGGCCCGGCTGCTGAGTCGTGCAGTGGTGCTGATGGTGGAGAAGCTGTTGCAGAGGCTGGTCTGATGCTGTGTGCACCATTTACAGTCCGTAGACTGATCTGGAAACTCCAACTGCATGACAAGGCGTGGTTCTAACTTAGATGTCATTTGAGTATTTTAAAAATTACAATTATGGACAACTATTTAAATAAAATTTAAAATGCTCACCCACATTTTTGGATTCAGTAGTAACTAGACACCAGTATTGGAAGACCTGACACCCCACTGGAAGGTACGCATAGAAATGCATAGGTTGCACTACAAAAAGAAAAATAATTAAGGAAGGTAATTTTCCTGAGAGAAATGCTTGGTTTATGCAAGAATGGTTCAGGCAGCCCACCTTGTATTTGGTATATTATGTTTATGATTCAAAGGAGAGAAACATATCCAACTTTTATTAGTGTCCATGGGGCATATCCTCAAGGCCGGCGTTAAAAATAATCGCCTGTTTAGCGGCAGAAAACTGCACTAAAGCGGCGATAATGGGCTTGATAATATGCCGCAGAGAATTCCAATAGAAGCCCATGATCTGGTGTGAACCTGGACTTCAATTGGAATTCTCCAGGGCAAATTATCAAGCCCATTATCGCCGCTTTAGCGGCAGTTTCCCGGCGATAATTTTAACACCGTCCTTGATAATATGCCCCCATGTTTTTAGAAACTGAACGCACTCATGGACAAGCTAAGTGCACATCATGCCAATCTAATTCTGGATGAGACACATGTAATCCACACTAAACGTTGAACACCCCACCCAACAAATTACACACACCTTTGAACTAATGTAGGAGACTCGGGCCAGTTGCTAAATGCAGCCCATTTTTCCACTGACTACTGCACAACACATAGGATATATAAGAACAGCTCCTCTTTTTTCTGTGTCTTTCTGCACGGAGTCAACAACAGTTAGTGTTGTGATGGCTTTCATCATCGAGCAAATTGAGACGAGAGGGTCCTCATACAATGCAGCACGTTTGGCATAATTGACTAAGAGAAAGTGCTTAATTTGAGCCAGTGGTTTCTGGTACTCAGCACTGCTACTTAAAGGTCAGCACTGGTACCTATGGCAGTCTGCCACATGGTGGCGCAGTTTATTTAATTTAGAGACCAGCACAAGAACACTTGTTTATTAGTACAATATGCATTAAGAATGACTAATACCTGCTGTCAAAGCCATTTGTTTTAACTCTGGGGTCCTAGAATTGTCAGAATGGTCACACTTGACTTGTGACAGTCATTAGTTATGCAGTAAATGTAATTACCATCTGCAATGGGCGGTGCAAGCGGAAGTGCCTTGCTGTCTAGGGCCCTGGCACTTATGTTTTTACAAATTAAGCAATGCTAAGAAGTATTCAAAGAGATTACTGACATCACAAACTTCCTGCTCCAGTGATCTCCTTGTCCATGCCTAGAGACAGTCTGCACTCTTGTCTCTGGCAGTGGGCCTCTTTTAGAGACCAGTAGCGTTACATCAGGCACAGCAAATGCAAGTCAGTCTAGATGCCAGCACCAGGTGCAGTACTGTCTCATCTATCTCAATAGATGCATGCACCAGTACATACATGTGCCACAATGCGTGCAGGGCAATATGGTAGTTTTATACTGATGATGTTTTCACAGGTGATCTATGCTCTGAGATGCATAGGTTAGAAATAAACTCAAAGAGCCACCGAACATCTTTATTGAAATCGCCACCACCGGCGCTCAATCATTGTGCATGCTGTCCCGTTATGTAAAATAGCACATCTTACATCTGTATAGATATTTTACACCTTCATCTGCCAGGCTTCTGTGATTGTGGCATGATTGAATGATGAGAATATTGGTGTAGTTTGGTGTGTTTCAAGAAAACAGATTGTATACATAAGTACATAACGTATTATGTCACTTACACCACTTGTCACCGTACTCATGTGGAATACACAAATAGTTTGTTTATTTCAGTGTTTACTTTTGGGAAGTTCCGATTGTGCTTTTTACAATGTTTCTCAATTGGTGAAGCTTAGTATTTATAATTGTTTCTGTATCACAATGCAAAAAAAGATTTAAGGCTGGCTAATTTTTTAAATGCTTACACGATCTTTTGTGTGCACATAACTGCGTCTTTATGGTATTTTTGTAGTATTTTGGTTCATAATTTTGAACCCAAAACTACAAAAATGTACTGCAAAAGATGACAGCATCTACAACGGCCATACCTGTCATCCTCTTATCCTTTACTCAATAAACAGAGCCCATACCCTTTGCTTTGAAAATAGCCCAACACCCACTTGGAGGTAGAGGCACTCTCCAAATAATTATATGTTTCACAGGACTATCTTTGTGTGTGGAATTACTTAGCAGTGTTGTGGGATCTTTCTATCTTTTGGTATTGCAGTCAGAGGGTATTAGCATCATACTTCTTCCTTGGGTTGAGATCAAATGTCTTTTCGGTGAAAGGTAAGATGGTTTTTTTCTTTCCTAGGGAGTGATACATTTGTATACATTTTCCAGTGTCTGCTGCTACCGAACGAGGGTGGTGAGGCAGGACAGTGAGGGCAAGGGGGGGGTGAAAAAATAAGCACTTACCTGGGTATGGCCGGCCACCTGCCTCTCCTCCGTCCTCCTCTTCTTCTTCCTGTCTCGACTCCCAGCACCACGGAAGCACACAGGCTTCCAGACTCCCCTAGCCAATCATGACACTGCTGTCACCAGAGTGGGAGGCTGTGCATTTTTTCCACCTAGTCTGTGCAATACAGCCAGGTGGAGAACATGCTAAGTGGGCATTACTGTTTGGCCAGACCAAGACAGCTGGCCAAACTGTCATGCGCACTTAGAGTGCCACCACTCCTGCCCCCTGCTTTTTCCAGCCCATCCCCACCCCACATGAAACTGAGTCACTGCAGAACGAAAAAATAAAAAGATAATAACGTTGCATTATTAGCATTTTATTTTTCCTTTTTGAACTGCTCGGAGAGCAGTGGGGTGACGCGCCTCTGCCTTAACAGAGGAGTCACCGCTGAAATTTTCACAAATAAGTATTGCAAAGTACAAGCCAGAAACTGGTTTGAGGCGAAAACGTCTCTCGGTGATACATTTTTTACTCAGACAATTCTGCTTTGGGAAAAAATCATGCAATATTTGCATTACATGAAAAAGTGAAAAATTTCCACGTTTCACTTTACATAAAATTAAGAAAATTCATAAATTAACTCTGGTGTAAAAGAGTTGGCACGGGCTGAGTTTTGGCAATGTAACACTTTTGCTATATGTACACGGAAATTCTACATCATCCTGATTATTGAATGGTACCTGGGTTGACAACATTTTTTTTTTTTTTTGAAAAGATTTTATTGTGCATAAAAAGGGTTACAAACTCGGGCCTACAACCACCAGGGCCGGCCGCTAGTAGTCGAAGTGTTCCAGCATATCAGAAAACAATGACTGGCCCACAGGGGCTCCGCACTATCACAGTAGATCAGACTGCACATAAGGAAAATCAGAATACACACTTTTAATATAAATAACAACAAAAAAGAAAAATACAAAAATACAACAAACAAGGCGAAACGACTTATGAAGGGCGGCGAACACCAGCCGGGGGAGTCAACACCCAACCACCCGAGGGCGGTCAATAAAAGAAGACCTGAGAGGGAGGGGGGGCCACGAGAGAACCAAATCTGTACTCCAAAGTACGAGATACACAAGGAACCCTCAAGGATCAGGGGGACAAGGCAACCCCGGACGTATCCACCAAAGGGGGAGCACAGATAGACCCACGATACGCGTTCCACTGCCCCCAAATTCTACCCCAAGCCCCCGGTTTACCACGAGCCACATACACCGTTTTCTCCCTGAACATGCACCAGTCCATGTTCTCCTTCCAGATGGACACGGTGGGAGGCCGCTGGGAACCCCAAAGCTGTGCAATATCTCTCTTTGCAATCATGTTCCCCAAGGCCGCCCACCGAGCCTGAGCCTCATTGCAGTCATTGGGCTCCCATACATTCAGCACACAACGACGCACCTCCGGCAGCAGAGCGACCCCGGTGACTCGTCTCATAATATCATGCACCCGACGCCAGTATTCCGCCACTTCGCGGCATTCCCATAGGATATGGAGAAAGGTAGCACTGAGCCCGCAGCCACGCTTACAGAGTCCGTCGTCTGAAAACCCCATCGAGACCAGGCGGGGGCCCGTCACATATACACGATGGAGAATCTTAAGCTGGATCAGGCGGAGACGGGCCGGGATGGCCACCTCCTTAGGGGATGACAGTGCAGTCTGCCAGTCCTCATCGTCCAGCTCCACCCCATCTCCCGTCCATGCCTCCCGAAGACGCACCAAGAGGTCAGCCCGATTGTTTATCAGTTTTTTGTAAATCAGGGAGATAGTACTGTCGGGGACGTGACCATCGAGTATGCGGTCCTCGAGAGGCGAAGAAGAAGGGACCGTGGTCCCCTCCCCAAAGACCGAAAGCAGGGCGTGCCGAACCTGTGCATAACGGAAGAACTCTCTGTCACTAAGCTCATACTCGCGCTGAAGCGCCGCGAAGGATTTAACCGCACCTTTAACCCACAGGTCCCCCACTCTGCTGATGCCGATCGTATCCAAGCGCTCGAAGCCTTTCGTTGTCCAGAGGCTTCCCAAGCGGTCTGAGTCGAATAGAGGAGTGGCGCACGTTAAACGCTCACTCCAGCCCATCGCTACGTTAGCCGCCTTCCATACCCGGACCGCAATCCTGGTAGGGCCCGTAAGGGCCCTACCAGCAGACCGCGAGTAAAGCGCTCGGTTATAGTTACCGCCGGGGAGCAGGAATTTATCCATCTCATATGCCAGGTTCGAACCAGGAGCGTACGTAGCATGATTAATGGCAGACAGCTGGGAGGCCCAATAGTACCGTCTAATATCAGGAAGCGCGATGCCCCCGTCATACCAGGAAAGAGTCAGCTTGGCCAAAGCGATACGCGATCGCCCGTCCCAAACCAGTCTCCTCTGCAAACTCTCCACCTCCCTAAAGTAGGCCGCAGGAATGACATCGAAGGAGTTCTGGAGTGCATAAAGGAATCTGGGAAGGGACATCATTTTAAACAGCGCCGCGCGACCAAGCGGAGACAAGGGCAGCTTACACCACCGAGCCGTATCTGCCCTCAAACGCCGGAGTGGAGACAGGAGATTCTGCTCATAGCGGACCGCCGGATCCAACGAAACGTACACCCCCAGGTATTTAAAGCCGGACTGAGATATTTGGAGCGGAAGCCGAGGCGGCAAGAGAGGAAGACCACCAGAGATAGGATACACACAAGATTTGGACCAGTTGATTATCAGACCCGAGTTTTTCCCGAAGGAAGTAAGGACATCAAAGAGAACATTGAGCGACTTCCGCGGTGAGGTGAGATACAAGAGAATATCATCCGCGTACAATGAAACCCGATCCTCGAAGCCCGGGGCCCACCGGAGCCCTCTAATCGAGGGCTCCCAACGGAGCCAGGCAGCGAGCGGTTCCAGGGCGAGAGCAAAGAGCAGCGGGGACAACGGGCACCCCTGCCTAGTTCCCCTCCCGAGAGCGAAAGGCCGAGAAACCCGCCCATTGACAACCACCTGAGCCATTGGTCCAGCATAAAGGAGCTTCACCCAGCTAAGGAACCCCTCCCCAAAACCAAACTTCGCCAAGACGGCCCAAAGAAATGGCCATTCAATGGTATCAAAGGCCATCGTGGCGTCTAGGGAAACCAATATGGCCGGTTCAGCGAAGTACTCAGCCCTAGCGAGGACGCCGTGCAGACGCCGTAAGTTGAGAGCGGTATTACGATGTGGGATGAAGCCACATTGATCCGGATGTATCAAGTCACATATGACGCTCAGCAGGCGATTGGCGAGGACCTTAGCAAGGATTTTGGGATCGGCATTTAGCAGGGAAATAGGCCTATAGGAGGCACAGCGGTCACGTGGCTTACCCTCCTTGGGAATCACCACTATAGTAGCCAGACGCTGGTCGTCAGGAAGGGAACCCCTCTCGAGCGATTCCTGAAACATATGACGGAGGAAAGGCGCGATTTTATCCGGGCGCAACTTATATAGTTCAATCGGCAGACCGTTGGGGCCCATAGCCTTACCCGAGCGGAGGGAGCGAATCGCAGTAGCTATCTCTTCGACAGACAAAGGGGCATCCATCAGCTCGCGGTCCTCGGCGGATAAGCCGGGCAGGGCAATATCCCGAAGCAGAAGACGAGAGTCGTCCTCATCTCTATCAGACACCGGGGAGTACACTGCACGGAGGTGGTCAGCAAAACACTCAACAATCTCACCAGGCTCAGTCACACACACTCCATCCGACACCCGAAGCTCCGGGACCACACGATTCACTCTCTCCTTCTTGTCCAACCAGGCAATCAGCTTACCCGCCTTGTCTCCGGCGTCATACAACCTACCCTGCTGCTCCCTATACATAGTCTTGGCAGCATCAGTGACGAGAGACTTATATTCAAACTGCTTCAGGCTGAGGGCATGCAGCCCATCCGGGGTGACACCCGCCTCCAAGGCTGCCTCCAGCCCCGATATTTCAGTCTCCAGCGTCACAACCGCCTCTCTCTTAACCCTCTTGGCCTCCACTATCTGGGACAGGGCATGCCCGCGGAGCACTGCTTTGAAGGCTTCCCACAGGGACACCGAGGACAACACCGACCCCTCATTCTCAGAAAAATATTGATCAATCGACTTAATCAGGCTATCACGGATCTTGGGGTCTCGCAGGTACCAAGAGTTAATAGGAGCGATCCGCCCAGCGGACCGCGACCCGGTGTCAAAAAGCAACCACAGTGGGGAATGATCAGAAATACCCCTGGCCAGGTGTTTGACCTCTCGAATCCGAGTAGCCTGGGCCGCGGGCATAAGGAAATAATCCAGTCTGGAGAGACTCCCATGGGCCCCAGAGTGAAAGGTGTACTGACACTGTGTCGGATGCATTAACCTCCAACAGTCCACCAGACCGAAGGTCTCCAGGAGCCCGCCCAGCCACGCCTGGGCAGCAGGGATGGCCCTGGGCGGATGACGGTCCAGGTCACCCGAGACAACCGAATTAAAGTCCCCACCCATAAGCAAAAGACTGTCAGGAAGCCCAAGCAACATACGACCCAAGTCTGAAAAGGTGGAGTTCTGGAGGCCCGGGGGAACATAGACCGAGATCAAGGAAAGGGACTGCCCCTCCCACCTCCCAGTCAGAGCCACATAGCGCCCTCTATCGTCTGGGACCACCCTGGTGATCTCCAACGGAAGTGAAGCTCGCAAGAGAATGCCCACCCCTCTCGAACCAGTGGTGAAACCAGAGTGGGCCACAAGTCGATATCCCCCCCTGTTCATAGCCCGACAAACATTGCCAACCAGATGCGTCTCCTGTAAGAACACCACATCAGGAGTCAGACGACGCAGATATTGCAGCACAACACCCCGTTTGATACGGTCCCCCAATCCATTGACGTTCCAAGACATCAATCTCAACCCGTCCCCCCCATCCCCTCCAGTAGATCAAGGGCCCCCTAGCAAAGAGCTCAACACCCAAGGATGAACCATAGCCAATACTTCGCCTTGAAAACAAAAAACACAAATCCAAACAACCCCACCCACCCACCAACCCCCCCCCAACTCCAACACCCCCCACCCTGCACCCCTGCGGTCCAAAAAACCACCCCAACTTGCAGTGTGCCTGTCGCCCTACAAACCCCATTCTACGAAAAGACCCCGGAGGAGGGAAGGGACCCGTCCCCGCCCGCTCCCCACACACAACATAGTGAAACAAAATGCACAAAAGAAGTAGAACCCAGCCGAACAGTACAACATGGCAGAGTCCGGGACCATAAGTCACTCCAAAGGAGACCCGCCACCCTCGGTACCGGCAGAGGGCCCAGTCCGGTCACCCCGGTCCGGCAGCGAATCCAGCCAGTCACTCACAGTCGCAGGAGAGTCAAAAAAGGTAGTCCGATCTTCATGTTCCACTCGGAGCCTTGCAGGATAAAGCATAGAGTACTTGAGACCGAGGTCCCGGAGACGCCAGGGGGTTGACAACATTAAGTATGAATCTTTAGTGGCATAGTACGTCTTTCTTGGCCAGTCCAGTTTGAACTGGAGTTGATAGAACAAAGAATCTGCAACTTAGTAATTAGAGACTCTGCAAGGACAACAAATGAAACCTATTCAGAGCAAGATAAATTATGTAAATAGAGGGAGTATCATGGCAAAAGATACTTGAACCCTTTAACCCCTTCGATGCTGCGCAGATTCCGCCGCTGTGCTGGCGGAATCTTGCGCGGGCGTGGTCATGACGGAATGGTTCCGTCATGAGCACAGCTCAACCGTGGGTCATGACGGAACCATTCCGTCATGAGCACCGAAGGGGTTAATTGCAGCCAAATATTAAATGGATGACGAGGTTTGTGTGGGAGGCTGGGAGCCCACAGTTGTAGTATCAGCACACGAGACTTGCATATTTGCATATAGGATGTGGTTAATCCTTTTTCACATTGATTAAGACCGAATCAGTGATACATATCTATCAATCAGCACAAAGCAGACTAGCAGCCATATGAAACTAAAAAGGTACGAATCAAGTTGTAGTCTTAAAGTTACAATTTCCATCGAAAACACAGATTTTATTTTGTTTGGTTAAAATCAGTTCTTATACTTAAAATTGCACACGCAATCTACGTTGATAAAAAAGTTGTGACAAGGCCAATCACTAATGCCTGACCCCTCTGATTGGCTAGTGCTTGCTAGGGGTCCTAAATGATCCTGCACCTCTCTATTTCTCTCCTTTATGACCCCACCCCTTTGCTGCAATGAAGAACCCACATGCTATTTTTCCCTGGCACCTCTTCATGAACATCCACCAGGGAGCAGAGGGCGGGGCTTCAGCCTCTTCAGCTTTTGGTGTTATTTATTTTCGTCATTATTTTTGTAATTAGCTTACCCACTACATTCTCTTTTCCTGGCAAGGACAGTGGCTTCTGTTTAAGTTAAATATATTCTGAGACCTGAGAAATACACCTTCACCACCTTTTCAAGATTTTCTAATTTCCACGTCTGGACGTCTTAGCCATCACGTTAAGGTGGAACGTGAGGGACGGTATGGGTGAAATAAAACTAATCATATGTATATGACGGACACTGAAATATTCTATGTACAATCTAAAGCTTACATATCCCCCAACTATACACAACACAAACCCTGGAATACCTCTTTATATTATGTGTGCACTATCAATCAATCAGCATTTTTGGAGCACAGCACTGCCACCCCTGGGTGTATCTGGGTGCTGGGGTGCGAGGCCTCCATCGAAAAGCCAAGTGTTGAGGAAACGGAGGGAAGAAACAAGCAGAAAAAGGCAAAAAGAGGACAGAAAGACATCCAGAAAAGGCTAAACAGGGCAGAAAAACCAGCAGAAAAGGCAAAAGAGAGAGCACTAAAACAAGCAGAAAAAGGCAAAACATAGCAGAAGAGGGCAAACAATAGGGTAGACAAATAAACAGAAAAGGCAAAATGGAGAGCAGGAAATGAGCAGGAAAGGCAAAACAGAAGTCAGATAAATAATATAAAAAGGCAAAACAGAGGCAAGAAAAATTAGATGAAAAGGCAAAACAAATCACAAAACAAGCAGAGGAGGCAAAAACAGAGAGCAGCAGTTAGACAGGCTGCAGAGGGTAGCAGACTGGGGGCATGCTGGACAGGATAACTGTTGCAGGGGGAGCTGGCACGAGGACCTGAAACACAGTCTAAATTTGTTGCCAAAAATGCTTGAGATTTCATTGGCAGTGATAGGAAATTCCGAGAGCTGACCTAGTGTTGAAAGATATGCAACACTGAAGTGTGCAAAGACTATGCAGATCTGTAAAGTTAAAATAAGTAAAACTGGAGCACTTAGTTGTTTTTAGGTAGTCAACCATACTGTGTACATCTCTCAGAAAGCATGCTTCAGACATGGTCACGGGCTGACCCGTTCACCGTATTAGTGTGGGGATGATGAGGAAGACCAAGCCTTTTTACACAATCTTCCTGCTGCAGTAAACTTGGCAGATGAGGTAGGTTCTCCCTCCTGCTGACATGTGCTATTGATAAACTGCAAGACACACATGCCATGTCATAATGCCTCTGTGTCACATGCATATGACTTTATTCATGTCTATGGTGTCACAGATCTGTTGTTCTACCACAGACTAAAGAACATTTATGCTCTCCAATCATCAGGAGTCTTTTGAATGGAGGTATGGAATGTGCCTAAACTTACCACCGTTCATGTAGGGGCCTGCAACCTCTCCCATGGGGATCATGTGGTGCCTATATATCAAGAGTGGATTTTTAAATTGGTGGATGGATTATATCATTAAAAGACCTACAAGCTCCTTGAAACTGACTTTTAAACTGCAATTTGTGGGCAGAAATGCTACTTCACTAACAGAAATTTTGAAAGATTCCACAAGTAGCAGATGGCTGCTTCCATAGCTCTGCCTAGTATTGTGCTTTTCCACTTGGTTTCATTGACTTTCAAGGGTGGGTATATGTAAGAAATTGGGTTACTGGGGTGAAACCCTACTCAAGCAGGAACCACAATCCTTGCCAGGGTGAAGTCACCAGCAAACGCTTAATTAACCTGTGCTGAACCTTCAAGTAGCTTGGCTCAGAATAGTCATGCTTAGCTCAAGGGGAAGTGATGAGTATCTGTACTAAACTTCTTACAACATTTGTAACCCTCTTCCTTTACTGAGAAACCCTGGGCCATATTCTCAAGGAGCTATCACTGAGTTACAGCACTTTAACTTGGCCAAACTCGCGATACATTTATCATCCGATTCACAAGCTGGTGCTAACAGCCCATAGCACCAGTTTACCTGCGATAGCAGCCGCAAAAAACATCGCCACAGATGACCCCGGCAACAATCGCTAATGAGCTGCAGAGTAGGCGTTCCTGTGCACAAAGCCGCAACAACACCACTCCACAACAATCTCAGCCACCAGCCACATCGGTGAAAAGACCACGAAACATGTGATAAGGTGCTTTAGCAGCAGAAAACTAACACCTGCTCTGACCTGGTGCAAAGTCGGACGACAGCCTGCAACAGAAAAGGGAGCCCAGCCCAGAGCCACACTTGAAGAACAACAGATGCCATATTGCCACTGAACATGCATGCCGGACACCCAAGAGGGCCACAACACCCACCACCCCCAGGACCCCCCCTCCCAGCACTCTCCCCCCCCCCCCCGCCCAAAGACATGCCACATCAACTACATGGAATCATCTACCAAATAATCCGTCTGATGTCGCACAATCACATCTGGTGACATGCATGTGTCATCACAAAAATCAGCATCACACATTCACCTTCAAAGCAACAAATGAAAATGTACTAAAATAAACACAGAACAGAAATGACATTCCATAGGTCACAGCCTGCAAGACAAAAATCATGATGAGAAGGTGTGTCCTGCGCACATCAAGGGACAGAGAGAGAGTGAAGGAGAGAGAGAGAAAGAGAGGGAGAGAGAGATAGACGGACAGAGATTGGGAGAGAGAGATAGACGGACAGATAGGGGGAGAGAGAGCTAGGCGGACAGAGAGGGGGAGAGAGAGATAGATGGATAGAGAGGGGGAGAGAGAGATAGACGGACAGAGAGGGGGAGAGAGAGATAGAGAAAAGAAGAGAGGGACAGGGAGAGAGAATGCCGACACTGTGCACCCAGGCCACACTGCTCACCTGCTGCCACCAGTGTGTCTCCAACCACGTGCCGGTATGTAGTGCAGTCCACCAGGTTTCCCATCTGAGACAGACCCATCATCCAGGTACATGAATGGCACAGTACATACAAGTGCACTACAACATCCTCTCCTGTCTCCCACTGCATACCCAGGCAGCTGCACCCCAGCCCCTCCCACTGCCCTGCGGTGCATGCCTGCCCCTGCGCACCCAGGCCTCACTGCTCACCTTCCGCCCTTGGCGTGTAGCAATGAGGGCCCACCACAAGCCGCTGCAAGCCACAAGCCCGGGGCCCACAGACATGTCACCCTCCACATTATGCAGCCCCGCTCCGCAGGCCACCAGGTCTCACTTTTGGAGCTGGGTCTTGATTTCGCCATGGCAGAGGACATACCAGTGCACTCGGCCTCATCGCAGGCTGCACACCCGCTCAGCCCTTGAGGTGCCACTAACTCTGTGACCTGCGAGGCCACGCCATGTGGTGGTAGGCCCCCGCTATCCGCTGGCTCAGGCCTACACTGCGGTCCAGCAGGGCACACAAAACCTGAGCAGTCCAGACCGCCTGTGCGGGGCATCATCGCAGCCTGCACACCCGCTCAGCACTTAAGGTGCCCCTACCTCAGTGCACCGAAAGTCACCATCCCGTGGCAGTGTGCCTGTGCCTGGCGCAGTGTATACGGTGCCAACAAGTCTGTGCACCGCAAGCCATGGACCCTTTATGATTGAGTCCCATGGTGCGGACGCCATCATGTCACCTCCGGGCCTGCGGAATGTGATGTCGCAGGCCCCTGGGACCCCATGCCTACATGCACACCACACGGATACACCCCGAGAGAGGTTGGAAATGGCGTCGAGCACGTACGACCGGCCCTTTTTATTGGCAGGGTCACATGTGCTGTGACGCGTGTGCTGGATGGGTGTGGTGTGGGTGTACACCAGCCGTGAGGGAGTGGCTGTGGCATGCTGACAACTAGACCTGTGACCAGCAGATCCCTACAGGGAAGACCTGGGACATGTAGCGTTGTCGTCCCCCTCTGTGAGCGTAAGTGGAGTGGACTGGCCTGGCGTATGCCATTCCAGCGTAAGGGTTTGAACAATGACCCTGGGGCTCTGGGCAATGCTCCGTACGGGGCTGTACAAGGAAGTAACAAATGTGTGTGTCGCTGTGGTTGTGTCGCCGCCACCCAGACAACATTCAGTAATGTGTCACCCTGTGACCCAAGTCCAATGACATGAGCCACATGGACGTAAGAGGAATTCCCTGACCCTACATTCATTCATACTACCACACTTGGGAACCATAGACACAACACATCTGTGTGATTCGGAATGTTTAATGCACATTCAGTGGAGTGTTGCATCTGGAGCAGTACAGGGCCATGCAAACCCCACTTTCAAATGTTGGCCCGTGGAGGTCCAGCCAGAGTCCTTCAGGGAATAACAAGTCCAAAGGAAGAGAAAGAGTTCAGTCCACAGTCTGATAGCTGTGTCATTGGCGATCATTCAGAAAATGGCAGTCCATTGCGAGGTCCAAGGTCAGTGTCGCAGAGTGTATCGGGGGACAGTGGAAGGTGATGATGCAGAGGGCAGAATCAAGCTGAAACCAGCCATGTGGCGGAGATGAATGCTACAGTTTTCTCCGTACCAGTAAGGTGGTTTCATCTGCATCATCGTCCTCTGCTGTGTCATGTGCCTCATGTGTGGGTGGTAATGGCCTTTCTCCAGCACTGTGTGGTAATGACACCTCAGGGGCCGGAGGTGGAATGTCTGCCGCACTGTGTGGCACTGACACTTCAGGGGGCGGAGATGTGGAGGTAGTGGTAGCAGCAGCATGCATCGGCGCCAGGCCTTGTGGAAGCAATACCATGAGGATGGTTTTGAGGTCATTATGGAACCCAGCTACCTCTCGCTGGTGTGCAGCCGTGGCAGCCGCTCTTTCCGCATTGGCCCGCTCCATGTTCTCCATGAGCCTCCGCATGAGTCCCAACTCCCGGGCGAGCTCACTGGAGCCACTCTGACTAGACAGTCATTCTTGTCTCAGAGTCAGGACTCTGGCGATGTCAGCCATGGTTCATTGGAGTGCATGGAGCAGACTGTGGGTGTCAATTAGGGACTGTGAGTGGTCCCTGATGTGACTTAGACACCCACATATGGCATCTAGTTTGTCTGCTATGCGGTCGAAGCCCACCCGCACCTGTTCAGCCAGCTGCTCCTGGCATCCCAACACACAGCGTTGGAAGTCCATGTGTTCTTTGTGGGGGTCCTGCGAGGCAGCCGTGGTGCTGGGTGCTGCCCGCTCTCTGGGAGGCAGCCGTGGTGGTGGGTGCTGCCCGCTCTGTGGTCTCTGCAGGGGTGGGGCATCGGAGTCAAAGCTGTGGTGGTCCTCTTCGTCATCGAGAAGAAAGGTTTGGGCTGCTCTGCAGGAGGTGTTGACTGTCCCTCTGCAATGTGATGGGGAGATACAGTTTGACAATGTGTTAACATGTATGTTGTCGGATTGTACATGTTCACATACAGACTGCATGACTGTGTACATCATGGCTGTTTTGGAGGGGCTGCCCATTTGCTGTGGGACAGTGGACATTTTGACAACATCACGGATGTGTGTTTGACCTTGTGCATTGTCTACTCACATTTCTCTGCAATGCCACTTGTGGTTGGCCAGAGTCTACAACCAGTAGTCGCCAGTTGTGTCATGTGTTCTGTTGTGGACGTGTTGGGGTTTGTGCCACTTTGTTGTCAGTGTTGATATGCTCTGCATATTATGTGTGTGTGCTGCATTGGGGGGGTGGCCCCTGCTGCTCCGTTTTACTGCCCCTTATCCCTTTCATGCAGTGTGCCATTGACGTCTGTGCTTGTACAGTGCTGACATGTAGCATACTTGTGTACATTGTTCTCTTGGTGGGAGTTGGGGTCTGGGGCATAGTTTGTCCGCAAATCTGCTCAGCTCAATTGTGCATGTGTGCCATTGTGCCCATCTCCCCCCATCCCCCCAGTCCCTGGTTGTTACTCACCCTGGTGCTGTTGTGTCCGGTCCCCCGACTCCTGCCACCATCTCCCCACTGATGACTGTGGACACTAATTCCTCCATGTCGTCCAGCTCCTCCTGTGGCGCAGGACTCCCACCTCCAGTCTGCATTGCTGCCTTCCGGTTGTTGGCGAGTTTCAGCTTTGTTTTGCGCTTGACATCATTCCAGCGCCTCTTGACCTCTTCCATTGTCCTCTTCAGCACTCCAACTGCATTCACCTTGTCCACGATGGACTACTATAGTCCATTTTTTGTTGCCAATGACACCGTGGATGTGACGAGCTGTAGTTGATGGTGTTCGACCACCTCCGTTATCAGGATCCGGTTTTCCTGCGGACTGAAGCGCTTCTTTCTACTCTTCTTGTCCTTGCCCTTCCCTGACCCCGATGTCCCAGGCAGGTCCTCCGGGGGTTTGTCCTCCGTACTTGCTCCAGCAACATCCATTGTGCTTGGTTGTTGTTTGGCATTTGTTTGCCAGTTTTTTTCTACTTTTATGGTGATTGTTCCTGCCTGACACGTGTGAATTGCAGTCCTGCAGCTGGTTTTCGCAGATTTTTATGGCGATTGGCCTAATCGCTTCTTTTTTTGCGTTCACGTTTTGCATTTTTGCGGCGTAGCGTTGATTCTATCGCGGTCAGTTGACGCGTTATCTGGGGAATATCACATGGTACCGCCGTGTTGTGAATGCCTAGTTAACATGGCGTCAATTTCCCGCAATGGACTGCGATGTTGAGGGTTGCGTCACTTTGCGATGGTTATCCCACGTTCTTGAGAATACACCCCCCTGTTCTCTAAGGTGGATGGACATATGGGTAGTCAGAAAGACAGGTGGTCATCCGGAAGTGAGTGTGACAAATGAGGACAAAAAAATGCTTCACACAGTAGCACAGCAAAAACACACCACAAAAGGATAACACACTAGATTTAGATAAAATAGTATTTTTTGATGAATTAAACAAATTGACAAGAATCCAGTGAGTAGAACCAGAGAAATGCAATTTCAAAGATTTCAATTAAATAAGCACCAAAAAGCACAAAGCGCCAACTGTGGATTTCTGGTTGTTTTGAACTGGGACAAAGTCACAAGTTCAGCCCGACAATGATGGAGGGTGGGCAAGCTACAGGGACCAAGTTAGGCCAGCTGAATGAAAGTACCTTAAATCCTGGTTGTGGGGCATTGCCAGGTCCAGCGTCGAGGAAGTATCGCTCTGCTGAGGTGATGCGTCAGCTCTGAGGAGTTGCAAGACTGCAATGGGAGGTCCTGCATCATCTTCCTGGCTTGTGGTACAGAGTCCAGTATTGAAGATTCGTCATGCAGTCATGGCAATGCATTGTTTCTAAAGAGCTGCAAGGCTGTGATGCCGCAACCTACATCATCGCCGAGGTTGCCATCAACGAATGATTGCGTTGCAAGGGTCTGAGTCAATGAAGCTTCACACCGTGGCGGTTCCGATGCAGACTGTGATACAGCAGAGATTTTCCCCTCACAAATTTGTGACCAGTAAGAAAGAAAATATTCATGACAATACTTTATCTAGATGATGACAAATGTGTGTTAGATTTACATTTCTGGAAAATGAAGGAATGCAACTCCGATTTACATGCTGCATCGTAAAAGCATGCAGAATGCTAGAATGAGCTTGTATCATATTATTTTACGTTTACTTAATAGATGTGAATTGTTAACACTTTAAATTACATTGATACTATGGTTGATAAATGTGACATTGAAATAACAAAGAATCTTCACATGAAAGAATTGATGTTTCTTGTGTTAGAAATAAATAATTATTCCATGTTAGTAATGTGTACACTGAACATGAGCAAAGGAAAGTAGTTGTGACATGGTTTTAGTTTTTTAGTTATTTTGGGATTTTTTCTTAAAATTATAACTTTAAAATGTGTGCTCCAACTCTCAATATGTTCCTTTGATTTCCACAGCACAGCTTAACAGTATTTGCAACAAAATCTGTTACATACCAGAACAGTTGCTTGGGAACAAACTGTCGGAAAGCCGAGAGCATGATCTCGCTCACGCTCTTAAATATCTTGCTGTTCATATGACTGAGTTTACCATGGTTTAAGGAAACTATGTAACCTGAATTGTATGATCTTTCCGGATTGTATACTTTTTACCTAATACATCATCCTCATCCTATCGAAGATTGCCAATGGGACAGATTGGTCTGATATTCCTGATGATATCAAAGAGTGTTACTCCTGAAATCAATGGAGAATAAATATTCGGATCTTGGAACTGGGAAGGGGCAGCATGTGTGTGATCAGTTTACAGCGGTGAGACTGATGACTTGGACATCCGAGGACTAGCACAAACTGTGACGTAATACTGCGATTTGCATGCTGCCTGGTATGCTAGTGCAGTGGAACCTTTTTGGCTGAAGGGTTCACGTCATGCTGCTGTGACTTTGGTGTTGCAGCGGCAGACTGACACAGATTTCTGTCTTTAACAAGCTGGAACTGGTCACTTGGAGCGTACTGAACTTTCCTAAGGGTTTGTTTGAGGCTCAAATGATTTCTCATTAATTCATATGCTATAGATGCCCAAATCTCCCTCAGCTGATAAAGACTGTTTTCCCTGTTGTTGCAAAGTCATCCTGTGCCCTGGGCACCCCCAACTTTTTGCTGACTGATGCTGGTGGTAACTGACTTTGACGGACTCTGGCATCTGCCTAACCAGGCCCAGGGCCAGTGCTATGCTTAGAGAGACATATTAGAATACAGTTAAAACACCTACATACACTAGGGTACACAATGGTATGGTGAGAAGCCCCTGTGATTGGCATGACCTACCCTATAAGCCTCTAGTATATAATAGGGCAGGGGATTGAAACTACCTAGAAGTCCCTAGTACCCTGGGGAATGGCAGTTTAGAGGCCAGCAGCTCTACTTGAACTTGCATGTGTGCAGTGCTGAAGCCTGAGGTCAGTTTAAAAGCAGCACTGGGTGCCAGGACTGTAAATTGTGCCCAAACTCGACTTTGATGTTTGGGGCACTTAAAAAGGGATATCCTACAAAGTGTTGGCATATTACGGACCTCCAGGGTCTACCCTAGGTATCCATGGGGTGGGGGGGGTCAGGTATTTATAAGGTACACCCTTGTCAAATGAGTTTTGATATGCCTGGGTAAAGTGAAATTTCACATTTCACTCCCCCCATTGTGGTAAAGTGCTGCTCAAATTCGACTTTGATGCTAGGAGCACTGTAGAGGGAGAATCTGCAATCTTTCTACAGATTCAGACCCCCTAAAGTGTCCCTGTTAGAAGGTGGTTCTGACACTATGGGCCGCCCGGATTTTTTGATTTTTGAGCACCTAATTGTTGAGCTTTTACTGTGGAGGAGCCTCATAAGTTGGGACTCACCCACAGTGAACTCAGGATGTAAGAGACTGCATGGGGATTTTACTGGTGTCCCCCTGGCTTGACCAAGCCCCTGCGTAGCAGCTGGAGTAAGGGACACTGGGCTGGTTACATGCAGACATAGGTGTACATGCGTGTGCACACGTGTACGGGCTGCGTAGGGGAGATTCCTAGCGTGCGCAGTCCAGGAGCAGCTACAAAGTGAATGGTGTGGCAGGACTTATGCAGTATTGGCTGGTGATATGGAATAGGCTTTATACGCTGGAAAGAAACATGCCAGGGAAAGTCAGTGTGTTTTACTGTGTTTTCACTTCATTATTTCCCTAAGGGAATGTGGGGCCCATGGCTAAATTAACTTCCACAAGGCCTACAGTTTCCAGACATGCACTAAAGTCCACTGTATTGGAGGGGAAAAGAAGTATTCTGCAGAGTCCTAAGTCATATTTGTACTGGTTTTGGGTCATCCAGAACTGTCATATTTCTGTGAGCCAGCCAGGACCAGACCAAGGCTGAGGGCTGACCTCAGCTGGATGGATTGATAACCTTTCTTCCACAAGCTAGGGCCTCCTCTCCATGAAGAGAAGATGGGAGGGGCTACAGGCTCATCAATTAGCAGCTGTCACATGGTGCCAGGCACCAGGCTGCACAAAGGAGGGAAGGCAGCGTGGGGATGAGGCTTCAGACATGTGGCCAGAAACCCTGGACGACACCATTTTGAACAAGCTCAGAGGCTGGACAAGAAGGAGGGAGCAGGGGCAGGGACGTGATGTGTCGCTGTTTGATAGGACCAACAGAGACTTCCTGCCAGCCCCCTACTCAACTTTTAAAAAGTGCTTGCACAGGAAGAGAAGGTCTCTCTGGGGTGTGGTCGGCTGAGGCTGAGGCTGAAGGTGCTGGAGCCTGGCCCAATGGGCAGTTGAAAGGAGAGACCCCCTGACTGCCCCCAGGACCCTATCAGCACCAGAAGAAGAGCCCAGGACGGGTGCACAGAAGCAGGGGTCTCTGCGCAGGGACAAGAAAGACCCAGAAGGAGAGCCTGGCAAAGGGCTGGTGCAGGGAGCCAGTGAAGACAGCACACTGCTGAATCTACCCTCTCAGAGTCCCAGAGGGCAGAGGAGAGTGTTCCCAGTGACGGGGGCTGGTAAAGAGGAGCATGAAGTGCCCCATAATGCCTCGCCAGGCATTTGGAAATCTGCCGTTTTGGTGCTTTGTGGCCCCAGAGGAGGGGGGTCACCCTCACTTGTGAAAAGGTGCTGGGGGAGCTGCTGGAAGGCCCAGTCTTTCCCCCCCGCCCCCAGCACGAAGAATTCTGCCATTTTGGTGCCTGGTGGCCCCCAGAGAAGGGGGTCACCCTCACGTGTGAAAAGGGGTGCAGGGGGGCTGCAGGAGCACCGCAGTCTCCCCCAGCATAAAGAAGAACAGTCCACCCCTAAGTTTCACGGGGCATCTGAAAGAATAACCTCTCAAGGGCTCAGCCAGCCTTTAACACCTTCTAGGCTGGAACTTATGTTCTAAAGCTGAGGGTGTACTATGAAGTGCATCACGGAGTGAAGGGCTGAGGTGGGGGATGTCTGGAGAAGGGCATCCCCTGGAGGTGAAGTGGTGTAATTGCACCAAAATGCATTTACAATTGGTTATTTCTTTTTAGGTGGACTGAAAGTCACATGTGTAAAGTGAAGTACCTGTGTAAGGTGATGTTAAGCTAAATGGAGTTATGTTGCTGGACCTTCCTGCTAGGGGGTCTGGCTGTATTTACGTAATCTCATGCTTTTACCTGGGATTCCTTTTAAAGTGAAGAGGCACACTGCAGGAGAAGTGTAGTTGCCAGGAGTACTTCTTTTGAAGGGACTGTAAGTCACATGTGTAAGGAGATGTCATAAGCCAAGTGGGGTTATGTTGCCAGACAGTCCTGCTAGGGTGTCTGGCTGTATATGCGCAATCCTGTGATTTCATCTGTGATGCCCTTAGGGGCTGTAATTGCAATGCATTCAAATGATCAACCATGGTGATGAGTACTGTCATTCTATAGTGTGCGTAAACATGGTTTCTTGCTGCTGCGCTTAGGTGAAGACCCCAGACTGCTAGCCCTTAAGATATAGAGGTGCATACTTTATGGTCAGTAGGAGATTCTCAGTCAGGGTCATGTGTCACCAAGGCAGGTTTACCCCTTTTTAATGCTTGTTGAGGTAATGGGGTGGGTCGCCACTGGAATGGTGCCAGTGCGCAGGGCCCTCGCTCCAGGTTATGTTCAACTAACTGCATTGGGGGCAAGTTGATGTGCATACATGGGAGTGGTGGTACTAGACCCCACCCCCCCTGCGGGAGGGGTGGAGATGTTATGCAATGTCACAAAGTAATTCCAACAGCTTATGTATATTTGTAAATTGGTGCATAGTATTGAGTGGTGTGTGTGTTTAATAAATGTACTCTTACTTTTATAAAGCAAAGTGCAGACTGGACAATCAATTATTGAGTGTTATTTTTGTGCACCTGCAAATGGCGATTACTAGCCCACACCACCTCCCTTGAGTAGGCCTCAGACTGCTCTGCAACGCTACCCTCTGAGAGTTAGGCGCTACCAATGGGTGTTTGGTTCCCAGTGAAGAACAAATGTAGTCATGTTATTTGTGCAGGCCTCACAGATGCTGCCTCGTCTTCCAACAGTCCCCTAGTTGCACATGGGATGGGGTTCCTGTAGATATAAGGCAAGTACTTATAAAATATGTTTTTGTAGGTCCTGGTGCTGGAAAAATGGCTAAAGTCATTTTTCCCATTGCAAATCCCCTGTTACATAGGTAACATGGTAGGAAGTTATTGATTAATAACACTTGATAGGAGAGGGATAGAAATGCCATTCAAAGACTTCCCAGAATGGTATTAATAAATCTAACAATATTATATTGTTGAATTTCTCCTAATGTGTACATACAAGAAGTTATAAGACTTTCTTGTTTGTAAGTCCAAATTCAGCCTTCCAGTGGTCTGCCCTGATTGGTCAGAGTTAAGTTGATTAGCCAGGCTGCCTTGAAGAGGTGATAAGAGCCCCTGTGTTTAACCAGCTCGGCTGGTAGGGCAGTGTGCTGCTCCATAGGAATGCCAGGCCAGGGGGAGGAGTCGTAAACTATGCTCTTCAAAGGGGAGAGTAGAGACCATTGTCATTTACAGCTCCGAACTTCCCACCTTAGGCAGATGGTAGGATTAAGGAAGATGTGAGCAGATGCAGGGGGGAGAGTCTAAGTAAATTAGCCATCCTAGGGGTGTATTTAGCCAGCTCTTACCTCCTTGCTGGAAAATCAGCCATTATGGATTTGGAAGATTTGATGCACTCTGGGACAAAATAATGCCATACTCTACAGGATGTGGTCATATCTTTGAGGAGTTACCCTGCTCCCATTGGTCGGAAGTGACCTCCTCCAGAGAACTTGGAATAAGTATCTGAGAGGGGCAGAGCCCTCCAGATCTGCTGCTTGAAACTTACTGAAGCAAGAAGTGCCCTGCTGAGAAGTTTTGCTGTGGAAAGATTTCTAAGGCCAAACCTCTGAAGACTGCACCATCTGAAAACGCCAGCCATGTGTATAATCTTGCTGAAAAAAACTAAAGAGTGGACTCCCTCTGGAACATCACCAACTAAATCTACACCTTGGAGAACCACCTGTGGATTTGTAAGGGTATTGTACCAGTGGATTGTGGGAACTGATTTCCTCAACTTTCAAGGACCATCTTGGAGCTTCCAGACCCTTGGAGTAAGTGTGAGACACTTTGGGACCCCATGAGGAACTTCAGGAAGAAGTTCAAGAAGTTTGGAGAACTTTGGAGCGACTTTGAAAAAAAGGTCCATAGAGAGAGCGACTCGACCTGGTCAGTCAGGCCGCCTGCCTTCCACCGTGAGCCGGCCAATCCATCCAGGTTTGTCCCGCTAAAAGCTCCATGGGTCCAACTTCCAGAGATTGACCAGGACTAGAGAAAATCTGAAGCCGGCGAACACTCACCGGATCCGGCTACATAAGGAGCATCAAGAGACCCCGCGAGAAAAAGCTCCAGAAAAGTTTCTAAGTCCGCTCATAGAAAAGGTGAGAGGGAGCAACCGCGAGAGCCAAGCCACCTGCCTTCCATCGCGTGTCGACCTGGATTCCTCGGTGTTCCCGCTGAAGCAATCTTGAAATATTTTCCTAGTCCGCTCCAGGGAAGTTGACCTGGACCTCGTCACAAGTCAAGCCGGCGAACCCTCACCGGATCTGGACTGGCTGGGATCTTTGAGGACCCTCGGGAGAAAAAGCTCCAGAAAGGTTTCTAAGTATGAAGGTAGAAACTGAGACCGGGGCCTGCCAGAAGCTGTAGCCGCTCAGGGCTCCATCGCGCCCGGCCTGAAACTTTGACTTTGGTCCGGTCTGTTGTGAGCAGGTATCACAATATGGTGCTATAATCTAAGTGCTATATTTTATGAAATCTTTGAAAATTCATATCTCCTGTTCCCTACATTGGATTTTTGTCGTTTTGGTGTCATTTTAAAGATAAAAAATATTTCCTATTTTTATAAATTGGTGTTGGATTTTTATTATGAGTTGTATCTTAATTATTTACTGAAATGGTGTTTTTAAATGCGCTACATACCGTCTTTGAAGTTAAGCCTGTCTGCTCGCAGCCATGTTACCAAGGGTTGAGCATAGGAATAATTTTCTAAGGCCTATGCTGAGTCCTATCATGTGTTAATGGCCTTATTGCCAGTGTCAGACCTACATTTGCCCCTACCAATAACCCACTTTCCAACACCTGTCATTTCTGGATCTCATGGAGTTAGATATCGCTTTATTACACCTATTATTAAATTTGACTTTAGGATTGTATGCTGTCTCACCTAAATGTTTTTTATCCCTGGAAGAAATACAAAAAATGTGAGATTTTTACTAAACTCTTCTGATTCTGACTCATTATTTCCCTGTGGGTAAATCATTAAATGTATATCGTGTTGGCTGGTATAATGATTTCCTAAAGATAAGGAACAGCATTTGAATATAGCAATTATCTTATTTTTGGTCCTCATTTAGTAATTGCTCATCCAGTCCCTTTCAGCACAGAACAAGATCCATTAGCGGATCAATTGAGTATGGTGGGTAGCTAAAGTTTAGATGAATAAATTAAATTACAGGTGATTTACGTTTTTGGGCCCAATGCGTAATGCTACAACAGCTGCAAGGCCAATACAGAGTAATTGTGCTGGGAGAACCCTGGCAGCAGAGGTGTTGAATCAGTTCTGCTCAGGATTGTGCCGCACAGCAGAGGTGAGCCATTGGTTCACCTCAGCTGAATCTACAGATGGGCTTGCAGAGCACCTTTAGACCCACTTCTAATGGTCTAAGACTGGGGTGGCACCACTTAGTAGGACTCACAGATGGCATAGTACAGATGCCAAAGTAAAGGTTTTTGGAGCCTTCTGTTCCTGAGACTCTAGTCTTGAGGCCAGTCAACTAGCCCTAATAATCACTTTGGAGTCCTGGGTTCAACAGATGCAGATCCAGTCCTTCTCATCAATGCAAGAGGGAAGCAGAAAGCAGGTCAGCACATCAAGGTAGAAGTCCAGCAAGGCAGTAGTACAGCAAGGCAGCAGTCCAGCAAGGCAATAGACCAGCTGGACAGCAGTCCAGCAGACTGGCAGTCCATTTAGCAGTACTGACTTTCTTCATAGTGGCAGAGTATCCACAGGTCCAGAAGTGTACTGAAGTGTTGGTGTCTGAGAACCAATATTTACACACAGTTCTATCTTTGAAATTGGAGCAGCTTCTATAGTTTTACCTTTTAGGTCAAGAGGCATCCTGCCTTCCATGTCTTGGTTCCAGACTAACTACAGGGGGTATGCAGCCCTGTGTGGGGAGGCAGGACACAGTCTATTGACGTTTAAGTAGGACTGTGTCTAGCTCCACCCTCCCATCCCGCTAGTGATGGCTCATCCAGTCAAACCTAAACTCTCTATTGAGTTTGGCCGTCAAGTGAGGAATACACAAAACACAACTGTCAGCTACAGCCATTGATGTGACCCAGGGACAGGCTACAGGCAATAAATTGCATCAGCAGAAAAATCTAAATTTTCTAAACGTAGTATTTTCAAAATTGGAATTTTAAATTGTCTTCAGGTGGCTCCCATTCAACACCAGAATGACTGTCATGAAAGTCCTCATCACCAGCAGGCTGTACTATGGAACACACACTACGTAGGAGTCACTACACTCCTCCTGAGGAGACTACAAAAATTCTGCAGCAAGGCTCATCCTCAACCTTCTCAGATGGACCCACAACACACCCCACCCCACCTCAAAAAACTGCTCAGGCTCCCCATACAGAAGAGATGACAGTTCAAGATGCTGCCCCACACAAACGAAGCCCAGCACAAAGAAGGGCCATTATCCATCAACAAACCCGTGACCTTCCACCAACCAACCAGAACTCTATGATACTCGTCCCTCTTACTTGCAGACATCCGCCGGATCAGCCTGAGTAACAGCGGGGGATGCTGCTTCTCACATCTGTCAGCCAAAGCTTGGAATGCCCTTCACCTGCTCCTTATCGCTCTGGAAATTCAGAAATGGACTCAAGACCTGGCTGATCGAACAGATCACCACAAGGCAATTAGCATCTCCAGCGTCTTAACACCTTCAAGGGGATATGCCGAGCTATAAAAATCCTTGATTCATTGATTGAAATCCAACTTTACCATAAGCAAGGATGTTTCATTACAATTCCAAAGACACCAAAAATGAACTGGTTACCTGCTCCCGCTTGGAAATTGCAGCTTATTAAATATAATATGGCAATTCCAATGCTATCCTATGGGAGAGGTAGGCTTTGCAGTCGTGAAAAATGAATTTAAGAGTTTTTCACTACCAGGACATGTAAAATATAAAAGTACATGCCTAACCTTTTAAAAACATTGCAACCTGCCTCTGGGCTGTAGAGGACCTACCAAAGGGGTGACTTAGATGTTTTTAAAAGGAAGGTTTGGGCCTGGCAAAAGATTTATTTTGCCAGGTCGCCTTGTTAATTGAAAACTGAATATACACGCTGTAATGGCAGGCTTGAGACATTTTTGAAAGCGCTGCAGGAGCACTAGTAGCATTAAATCTACAGGCCCTGGGCACATGTAGTACCACTTTTCTAGAGAATTGTAAGTACATTTAATATGCCAATTGGGTAGGAGTCAATGTTAGCATGTTATTAAGGAGTACGCACATGCACTTTAGCACTTTTTAGCAGTGTTAAGTGTGCACAGTCCTAAGGCCTGCAAAAACAAGATCAGCAATAGTGGAGGAGGAAGGCAAAAGATTTGGGAGAAGACCACCCTAACGCTGACAGGTTCAATAGTAGAGCCTCAGGATGTCATTGCAGTGGTGGCTCCTTATCAGGGGCTTCTGTGCACCCTTCCTCCTGAGAGGTGTCACTTACTGTCCCCCGCTGCTAATGATTTAAATGAGCAGTGTTCATGAAAATACAACTCTATGGCATACTCAATATAATTTAGGGCTCATCTCGGCACCCAGGGTGACATGCTGCCACTAGTGTATTGGAGATTATTCCTGCCATAAAGAAGGGCAGCCACGGCAAAACGCAGGCCCTGGCATTCTAGAATTAATGATTGGCAATGGCATAAGTCCCCTTTGGAAAAATGCTGACACTTGCATACTGAATCAATTTTTTGGCATGGGGGCACTAGTGGCAACATGCTGGCAATAGGACATTGGAGGCAATTGTTAGCATGAGGGAGTTCATCCAAGGCAAAATGCTGACCCTGACATACTGGAAGTAACACTTGCTGTAAAGGGAGACCTATGCTAAATGCAGATTCTGGCATCCTATGTAATTCTTTGTCTTAGAGAGGGAAGCCATGGCATATTGGGGGTAAAGGGACTGATTGGGGAAAGCAAACCATGATGAAATGCAGTCTTATAAATGCTGGAGGTAATTTTTGACATATGGGCTACCATTGGTATATGGGCACTATCAAAGGCAAAATTCTGGTACTAAAATATTGTATATAATTCTTGATATAAGGGGGTACCCATACCAAAAAACTGGAATTGACATAATGGGGGTGATTATTAACATGTGAGAAACTCTCAAGGCAACGTTTGGAAAAAATGGGGTGAACTCTTGGCATATATTATGTACCACCACTTCTAGAGATCGCCAGTGGCCACTGTGTCGTTTTAATCCATTACAACCCCTTAAAAACAATGAAAATGAAAGAATTAATTAATGGAAGAATGAAAGAAAGAATGAATTCATGAGTGAAAGAAAAAAGTAATGGTTGAATAGACAACTTAGTGAATGAATGAACAAACAAATTAATCAATCTAATTAGATGCTGAAACCACTGAATCAACTCTCTTTTGGTTCACTCCCGGGATGCCTTACCCCTATTCTTTGAGTCACTGATTGGGTGTGCTCTGATGTCACAAAATGCCAGAGGGCAGTGCTTCGGGGTATTTCCTCCATTTTCAGATACACATTTTCACTAAATAATGCCAATTGTTTAGCTGGAAAGTTTCCAAGCAAAATTCAGACTAATTTGACAATCTTAAGATTATGTATTTTTATGTATGACTTTGACAGCCTAAGGGAGACATCTCGAATACATGTTCTAAATTGACAGACATTTCACTTGGTTTGCAGTTCATCAATGTGATGGTGTTAATATGCATGTAAAATAATGATGTTAAAGTCTTGCTTTAAAGCAGACATATTTGGCAGTGATTTGCTGTACCTTGATTCTGGACTTGAGATCCCTATGTAAAGGACTACACAAGAGGAGAAGTCTCTTTACTATTGCTTAAAGTTAACACCTAAAAATTCTCACTCGTACCATTACTAAGGTTTGTTAGTCTTAGCCAACACTGGAGGTGCACTGTCCTTAAAGTATGCTAAATATGCCAAGCTGAAAAGCGTCCAGCAGTGCAAACCCTGGGTGTGATGTGTTGATTTGGTTGAGATGCTTAGGGGGCGCAAGTAATGCATATCAATATAGACCAGTGGTGACTAGGCCTGGGCATCATTTTTGCTAGGTAGATGTAATTCGGTGTAATCTTGTATATTTTGTATTGCTAAAATTATGCATAACGCCTGTCATTACACCATTATGCCATCTTGCATAAATGTGATGTCCGTTCAGGGAAAACATCTATTGCGGGAGGAGAGGAATATCATGATCGACGCATTGCAACGACGCAATTGGCCCGAATGCAAGGAGAATTTCTTTTATGCGGGCATTGATGAGGCAACTTGAAAATTCATATTAATGTAGATTTTGCACTTTTTGAGAATCAAATGCATCTTTTATTTAATTATTTATTGTTTTGGTTTCCACAAACAAAGTGACATAGAATGTGAGCTACTGTACTCAAAGTATAAAACTCCTCTTCCTGTCCCGAAGACTCCTCTCAGGTCTTTGTTGAGTCCTTGGTCATTTTGATATTAGATTTTGGAGGGAAAGCATTACTCTTCCTTTGTCTGAAATGTAAAGTGCAGTTCTTTGCAAAATGTCTTTGTTGACAGGCACCACTGATTTCCTCCTTTTTCATTATGTTTGTTTGCTGCTGATGCCCTGGGGTTTAAGTTAGGGGAGGTGTAGGGTGGCCCATGTGAGATTAAGTGATTATGGACATTTTTGGGTGGTGGAGGTCTAGGGTTAATAAAATGTCCTAATTTTACTTGTATTTTTGTGAATTTTGTCTAGATTTTGCTTCATATTACAATGTGGTTTACTTTTTGGGGCCCAGTCTGCTGTAGACCTTGGATGTATTTTGTATGTATTGTTGACCTTCTCACTGCATCTATGCTAGAAGAAGTTTTGTAATTATTCCAGGGGCTTGCAGATTTCCAAATCAAGGGGGTCATTAGGATGGCGGACGGACTGGAGTCCGTCTGCCATCCTGGTGTAAACCGGGACCATCCGCCATGCATGCGGCGGTCCCGCACACCTGATCAGGATGCGACCGCCACCATTGTGGCAGGTGCTGCTGACAGCAGTCCCCGCCGCAATGCAAAAACAGCATGTTGTGCATTTCACAGCACTACGCGGCAGGCACCATCGAGTGCCTGTCATGTAGTGCTGTGAAATTTAGGGGGGTACTGTACCCCCCAAGTGCACCCTTACCGCCCCCAACACAAGGGTGGCCCGCAACGGGCCCCAGTCACCAATCCCCACCAGCCTTTCCATGGCCAGCATCCTGATTTGGTGGACGTTGCCTGGTAGGCACCACCACAGTTCAGGGCTACCTGATCCGTCTGCCAGGCAATCTGTTAGATTGCTTGTGGCGGACCTGTGGCGGACAATCTTTGCATCCGCCACGGTTCGACCGCGATTCCCTCCATTATCGAAATGTGGCGGAGGGAAAATCGCTGTACGATTGTGGAAGGACCGCCACCACATGGCTGGTGATGACGGAACTTCCGCAATTGTAATCGGGCCCTTAGTTTTTCTTGTCTGCACGTGCCTGTTGGTAGCTAGGGGTGTAGTGGCTCCTAGAGTCCTGGCACACATATCCAACACTTTTCTTCCATTCTTCCCCATGTGCAATCACACACCATTTGTATTTGTGTGTGTTTGTGTGAGATAGTTGATTAATCATTTTACTTCAACTTCTAAAAGTGCTTTCTAAGAACGATAGTTGCCTTGTGTTGTTTGTGCTTGGGGCAATTTTAAAGTTTTAAAAAATCTTTTCTCACTGTTTCCATTTTGTTGTGTTGTTGAACCTATTGTTGCTGCTTTACTGCTGGTGTTCTAGGCCCAAAGATAAGCCCAGTCATATTTTGGGAGTATATATGTGCAATCCTTTCCTTGCAAGTTTTTATTGGAGGAGGAGGGAGAAGGGGTTCTAGCAATTGTAGGTCAGTCATGTTCTCTTTGATTTCCATGCCTCCTCCTTCACTGGAATTATGGTGATGGCCATTTTGTGGAACCAGTGTGTGTGTGTGTGTGTTGTAGATGGCCATTTTATCTTTGTATACCATATCCCTTTCTTTGCTCTTCATGGTGCATTGACCATTTTGCAGTGCCAGTGAGTGTGCATCATACACATCCATTTTGAACGAATATGTGACGTTACAATGCGATGATTTACATCGTGGTATGTTACATCGCAGTTATTACAACGCAAGTCGTTGCAACGACTTGCGCTGGAGGGCGCTGGACTGAGGAATAGTATGATTTACTATTCCAACTCCAGCCTACGTAACAGTAAGGAAGGTGTTGGAATAGTAAATCACACTATTCCTTAGTGTATAGCGCCATCCAGCGTAAGTCGTTGTAACGACTTGCACTGTAATGACCGCGATGTAAAAGTACTGCGGTGTAACGACCGCGTTGTAAAGGTTGTTTCCCTTTTGTACTTGTTTTCTGTGCCTACTTCTCCATTGGCCATGTAAAAACAACCATTTTGTATAGTCTGTGTGTGTGTCTCTTTGCTCTCCATGTCCCTTTCCTTGCTGGTCAACGCCATGTATTTAGCAACCACCATTTTGTGGAGGGAGTGGGTATTTCTGACTATTAACCACTTTATTCTACAATATAATATGATTTTCTAGACACATTGATTTTAGAAAAAGGTCATGTCATATTTGTTCATGTTTTGTTTTTTCCTAATATATTTCATTGATTTTTTAAATATTGTTATGATGATGATGATGGTTATATTTATTAAAATGACAAGAATTGCCATGTCTCACTCTCTTCTTTATTGCCTACGTGTGCACATGAGGATATTACTCTGACTTAGATGGTGAGAAGTATGTGAATAAGCTGACACCAGAGTCTCAAAATCTTTCTGATAAGTGCTTCTGTTCATGCACCTGACACATAGAAGTAGTAAAGAAGATGGCCCGAAAAGAGGACGTTCCGTGCAAGAAAGTGGCCAGTGAGGAGAAGTCTGTTGCCAGTGCCACCATTGGCATCCAGCCCTCAGTCTTTTTCCATCAATGTGGAGTACCAGTTGCACCATCCACTGGGTAGCCAGACGTTGGCAGGAACACCACTGCTGGATCACCAATGGCACGACAATGAAGCAGATGTTTCTCAGCACTAGAGTGACTGCAGTCATAGTTTGGAGCCAGGAATCGGAAATGTAATTGTCCCATCAGCAAATTGAATCTTCACATGACACTCAGCATAGTCTTCCGCACCTGATCTTCTGGTGGTAAGAGCAGAGCAAATTTTTGTTGTGACTGCTCTGCTGTCATACACTTCAGCTTCTCAATCTCCCGCCAGGAAAAGAAGGAACACCCTCCCATCTTCTCCAACCCCCTTTCTGATGATCATGAAATGGACTGGAGTCAGACTGAGAATTGTCACAAGAGATAAAGGAAGCGGAAGGTTCCTGAAAGTCTTGAAAGCAAGAAAGATGATGAAATAGTGATTTATTTTTCACGCGAGGAGTGACACAGAGGAAGTGCAGATATATTTTAGCTAACTTGCTTTGAGTCATGTAGTACCACCAACTCCATCATTTCAAGAAGCCATAAACCTATAGCTACTGCCATCATGCCTACCACAGTCACAACCTGCTGTAGGAAAGGACAAGTACAGCCACCTAGCCCCACCTCTACAGGTTCTTCAGGTATTTGCTTGGTAAGAAAGTTCACCTCTCATATTTGGGACTTATGGCACATGAGGAGCACTTCGCAGAATGCTCATTATGCTGCAAGCTAGTGTGCCATGGAAAGGCAGGAGTAGATTGCAGTTTGAGGGGCCATCTGGCTCATCTGAAAAATCAACATGCAATTGTGTGAGAAGAAAAAATCAAAACGATAGCTGCTGGTGAGAGAGGAGAAGAAATAGAACTGATGGAAGGAGGTGGTGGTGAGGAAGCAGATGTCATGTGAAACAGCTCTGTGATGTTCACTCATAGTGTGCAGTCATCACCTGTAGCAACTTGCAACAAACTCAGCATGGCTCAAGTAAAAGAGGTATACAGTCACCCAAAACATCCAAGCAGATTGCCTATAACAGGTAGGTCACAAGTGAAGGTATATTAAAAAAACAGATAGTCACAACCCACTACCAAGTTTCTGTCACCATACCATCGACCCATGAAAATTACCATTTGTACAACAGAAACATGGCCAACATGTTGGTGATTGACCTCCTGCAGTTTTCTATGGTGTAAGGAAAGGTGTTTCTGGAATTTGTGTCCAAAATGGAAGATGCCACGTCAAATTAAATTCTCCACTGTTGTTGTGCCAGTGCTGCACCATCAAATACTTCAAATGGTTGGTGAAGTTATGAAGGAGAACACTGTTCAGTCCATCCACCTTACCACAGTCATGTGAAACAGCTGTTAAGCAACAAAATACATGTACATCACTGCACACATTGAGAATGCTTTTCACAGCATTTGGTGTCATGAAATAATTGTAATGTTCTCATGGAGACACCACATACAGCCGCTAACATCTTGGAAGAATTAAGTATCAAATTCTATGAATGGTTTCAAACCAGAGATCTCAGACCTGGATTTGTTACCTCTGAGAATGGAAGTAATATTGCCAGAGTCACGATTAATGGAGGATACTTCAAAGCTGGATGTTTAGTGCATTGTATCAACCTAAATGTGCAGGGCTTCCTCAAAACAGACGCAGTAGTCAACCACATACTGGTCACCTGTCTGTAGATTTGCACTCATTTCAGTCATTCTTTCAAAGCCCAGAAGCAGTTGAGAATCATTCAGCATGCTAATAGAGTCCCTGTAAAAGCCCTCGTACAGGAAATGCCAACCCATTAGAACTCCACCTTCTACATGCTGCAACGCATATAGGAGCAGTGCAGGTCTATCAATGATTATGTACTTCAAAAGAGAGGGGATGCAACTGCCAAAACCATGACGATGGAGGCTGCCAAATGGGGACTAGTGGAGTAATTGATGCAAATGCTTTTGAGATCTAACAAGCAGGACATTAATATGAACAAACAAATTACGCTGTTGCACATGCTGCATGAACGTTTACAAAAGGTGGAACAAACATTTGTCGACATCACTGAAGAAGCAACTGCTTTAGTCAACCGCTTAATTCTTTATCCAGACATAAATCAAAGGCTGCAAAAAGAGATTGTATTATATCAAAAATTCATCCTTGCCACCTCCAGGGTACAAAAAAAACAGCCAGTTTAATTTCTTTTTCAACAGTAGATGTCTCAATTCAAAAGACTTGTATATTCATGAAATTGGGTGCCCTAGAAGATGAACGATTGCAAATTTGATGCCATACTAGAACTTGAAGTACTGCCTTCAATGAGCATGGTGATGATGCAGATTTGTGAAGGATGCTGCACTTGCAACTGCATCAGCAACGCCCACCAGTGGTTGTTACTAAACCTATAGCACCAACATTTTCACATTTATCATGTTCCATGGGTTGGTTCATGGATGTACGAAAGTTCTTAGATCAAGTGCAGAGACGCAAGCAATGCAGAAACAAAAATGTTCAACAACAATGACACTTGAGAACATGATGCAGGGCTATTTGGATATATAGGTCTACTTGAAATCTCTTTGACTTATTGGCAGTGAAATAAGTAACAGTAGCCCTAACTCAACAGGCTGACAATAAAGTGTCTGTCATGCCCTATAGCCAATACAACCTGGGAGCTTGTATTCAGTGTAGTTGAGGCAATTGTCACTGTCTGAAGGACCAGTCATTCTCCTAAAAATGTGAAAGGACTAATGATGCTTAAAATGAAAAACATTCTATATCCAAAAATTGGAAGGCTCCAGAAGTCAAAGCTTTAAAGGAGAAAGGTTTCTCATACATCATAAGTCTGGCAAGTGATCATCCTCCAGAAGACATCCCTAAAATTAAGGATGACCTTTACTTTCCAGATTCAAAAAAGAATCAATAATGCAGCAGAAATGTCTGCTACAAAATTAAAACATAAAAGGAAATTAAGTTGTATTTTTAAATTTTGTGGGCAGCTAATGTAAATATTAATAAACATAAATGAACCAGTGTGCACGGCATAGATAAACACCCAAAGAGGACACCGCCATTTGGCCTGGTGACAAAGAAAGAAAACATATTCAACCTTAAAGTCAACTGCATGTGGACCATTAACCATGCTCTCTATTTCTTGTTTGTGAAATCGCCGGCCCACAGGATTGTAGGCAATAATGCACTGTACTTTCTTTGTCATGTGTTCTGCCAATAAAAAAACGATTTAATTCTAAAGTCAACCACAGGCTTTGAGTTAATCAATCCATGTAATCTACCTCAACAATAGACACCCCCATACCATCTCCTGAAAAATCAAGAAGTATGCCTCCCATGCATAAACCTGCATTCTAATGCTCAGTTGTAATGGAAGATGCAAAGAACTGCACTGTACAGCTCATGTATGTTGCTTCCATGGGAAAAAAATGAGAAGCATGGATAGTTAGATGGACACCGCACTTGGAACTGGTAACTCACATCAATGAATACTAATGATGCTTTATGGATGGGATCAGCTTACATTTAAGTAAACTTACTATTTTTTTCTTGGGTGATTATTTGGTTCAGAATGATTGCTAAGAGTGTTACTCTATCAGCATTCTGCTAATCTGCACTCTTTGTATGTGTTTAACATATCTGCCTCTTTTTGGAGGAAGAAATACAATCTATAAGTATCGACAATCATGTGCAGAAAGAGGACCAATGCTTATCTGCTTCCATGACGAAGAAGAGGACTCAAAGAGCCCTCTTCCTATATAAATTGACAATGGGAAGGGGTTTCTTATTTATAATAATGTAGGCTAGCGGCTCGAGTGGCAAATACTAAATCATTGGCAACTATTATGGGCAGAGTTACATGTTTTAATTGTTTGAGTGATAACTCATTCAGTGTATTTGTAGCGAGTTGTTTGATATCAGTGGTACTAAAATGGCCTTTAGTCAATTGTATTATAGCTCATGTTCTGTACTCTGACTCTTCGTGCACCATGTTTACCTTGATTCTCAAATATTATAATTTTCTTTTGTCATTCCACAGACCTTCTCTTCTGACATAGAACCTCTATGGTGTGCCTACACTGCAGTTCATGCCTGCTCCCATAATGGACAAGTCCAACAAAATGCAGTAACACCATTTGTATACAATACAATTTCTTTTATGTTTCATTAGAAATCATTTTCAACTGTGTATATTGTTTCCTTTTGAACTTCAGCCTAGATACCTATATTTATTGTGGGAGTCTGCTGGCTGCTAAAGACTGAATAGGTTAACTTAACTGGCATCATTCTTCAATGACAGATGTGCCACATGGACTTGCAGAATGCTGTGTTTGTCTCTCTAAAGATTTACCAAATTGTCCTATCTGTCCAATCATCGATAACCTAAACCTGTTCCCAAAGTTGTGTGATCAGTTGTACTGTTATCTATTTCCAGCATCAACAGATCCCATTCACGGCGAGTTGGTTGTGGCGTATGCATCATTAAACTGATACAGAGGGGAAAAATTACTAAATTTACCCACACCATTCCCCTTGTCTAGGCTAGAAAGGGACATTGCAGTGGAGAAAATTAATTTTAACAGTTGTTGCTCAAGAATCATCTGTCATCACTTTTTCTTCCGCATTCTAAACCCCACGGAGTACCAATCTACCTGATGATTTGCCCAAATCTAGCCTCCTTCTGTGGCTTGAATGCTCATTAAGCTTACTTTAGTGAATGACTCCCTATACACATAGTGATATTGTATGCTGTTCTTTGTCTTGAATTCTCCATTAACTTTGTATTTATCCTTTTTGTTTCATGTCGAAGAATGAGAACCCTTCTTTTCTGGTTCACCTTTTCCATTCTGAATAAGAATAACATTATTTGGCCTGTGATGACTTTCCTGTTTATGGTTGTTCAAAAAACACTGCATTTATTCATTTATTTTGGAGTGCTATATAGCGTGAACAAGACCCTTGTGAATGACAGTGCACTTTACAATAATGACAAAAGAAGTTATGATACAAAAGGAAGGCAATACACAAATCATGGTTTAAGTCATGTCGACAATCTTTACAAAGGCAAATCGTAAGAGGTTAGATAGGAGCACACAGTCAATGTAATTACTGGAATGGCCATAATGTCCGATAGTTGTCATAGAGGTGTAACATAGAATTCAGAGGTAAGGATGGGAGCGTGAACAACAGACAGTCATGAGAACTTCAAGCATAAGGAGAGCAGGTATGGACTCAATGTGGGAGGAATTTGTTGGCTAGAAGAATTTTTACTACCTTCCGGAGATAGATGTGGATGGGTTACATGTGATCTCCGGGTGGGGGATAGAGTTCCAGATTTTGGGGGCAATTCCAGTGAAGGATCGATTGTACGTGTTCTTTTTGTTGAATGTTTGTGGCTTAAATAGCAGGGAGCTTGTGCTTCTTGAAGACGTTTCCACTTGATGGGTCAGACAGTATGGGGGATTGTGGTGCAGTACTTTATGGGCCATACAGGAAATTTCGTGATGTATCCTAGCCTCAAAGAGTAGCCATTTCAGTGATTGTACCTCAGGGGTGATGTGAACACCTTTTTTAGAGCCAATAATGAGCCTCGCTGCAGCGTTCAATGTAGCCTTTAGAGGTGGAAGAGTAATTTTAGGGAGGGAGGACCATGAGGGTAGCACTACCATAGTCTAATTTTTGTATCTCAAGTGCTTGAACCAATGTTTTGAGACCTTCTGTGGGTAGAAAATTTGTTAGTTTCCTTAGAAAGTGTAGTTGATGGTTTGCTCCTATGATGGTGGCATTAATGTGCTTTTGCACGGATAGGGATTTGTTCAGTATTATTCCTAGGGATTTAGCTGAGTCAATGATATGTGTAATACAGTTCAAGGCAGTAAGATGAAGGAGTCAGTGTTTGATCGTATGAGTGATCGAGGACTTTGAGATCAATAATTAATAGCATGTCTTAGCAGAGATGGCAAACAATATATTTCTGCTCAGGTAGGAAGTGGAAAGGGGGAATGGGGTTCGGTGTTGGACTGGAGTTCACAGTATTCATAATATAGGGGAACACATATCATGTTTTTTATTGGTTATTGTGTTCCTCCTATGTGGCGAGTGGTTTCTAGGTGGAGGGTAGGTCACAGATATTACTGTTTATGACTCCTGGGAGGGTGGGTGCTCTCAGGTAACATCAAGTCGTGAAGCAAATAGGCCAATGGGAGGGTATGTGCATTACAGATTGAGCTGCTGAGTTTGGACCTTGGGAACCAGGCTCAACATTCTTTGATTGTGGGCAATTCACTTAATTTTCCTGTGCCTCAAAAAAATAAAAAAATAAATGTGACCCTGTCTAATGTAAATGGTGCTCATATAAATGCTCAAATACCTTTGGGTCATGTTTACGCTATATAAAACAGCAAAGACAATACATCATCAGTTTTCAAACTATGATTGCATGGAAGGTGGACTAGAGGCATGCAGTGGGGTTAGTCTAGTGGTTAGGGAGTCCAGGTACATTAGGGAGTACGATGAGGGTGGACAATTGGACAATTTCTTTGTGATGGACTAGGTTTGAGGTTCAGTGTCTGCTCTGAGGGTAGGTAAGAGGAGCGGAAAGCAAAAAAGCCAACTAATAATAATGATAATGATGATAATAATTGTAATATTAATAATGACATTAATAATGGTAATTATCAATTAGTAGCAAAAATATAATGATTAATTTTGACAAAAAATAAACCCACCCTCACCTCCCAAAACAGGCCCACCCCTTTCCTCAACCCATAAAAACTAACCCTTTTCCAACTGTCCCACCTTCAGTATCCACAAAAACCCACTCCCCTTAAAAGATTCAAAAACAATCTTATCAAAACTACCCCTTCTTCAACTGTCCCCATCTCCCTAAAAAAGGGCTTCTTGATATCTTGCAGTCTTTTTAAAATTCCCTGCAGAGTTTTTCTTACCTCCCCAAGGCCTTCGAGGATCTAGCAGAGGACTTCTGTAGTGGAGCGGGAGGGGGTGGGCTGCTGTGAGGCACGCAAAGCTCTACCGCCTTCAGTGGCTGTGGAGATGTTGCTGCCTCCTCTCTGCAGGTTGGACACTTCCCTATGCTGCCCACTTTTGTTGTTCACTGAATATTACTTCTCTTTATAGGTAGTACATATCAAGAGGTAAAAACAGCAGTTTAACCCTTAGAAAGTATGTGGAACACTCTGCTATTGACCTTGCAAACATGCAAAGAGAATTCTAAAACTATGCCTGAGAAGTACTCAAAATCACTGTTTGCACTTAGCAAATTTGCCAGCCATGTTCAATGAAGCCGAAGTGCCTCTCATGGGTGGAACTTTAATGTTTGTAGTAATGAGATCTAGAGTTAACACCAGGAGGAAGCTGCACAAAGGCATTCAAATTCTACTTCTAGAGCAAAAGAGCGAGAAAACAACTGCAATGACTTGAGACATGTCACAAGGCATGAAAACACCCAGAGTCAAGGAAAAAAGCACTCGTATACAGGTAGCCCAACCCTTCACCAAGCATAACCTACCCTGCCAGGTGGCAGTGGACTGTACGCGCTCAACCTGGTGCTACAGCGTGCTGTACTGACATGCAGTACCACGTGCAACAAGTTTTGCTTTTAATAGTAGAGTACTGGCACTGCATACAGGCACAGCATGGTAGGTTTACGGAGAGCTCTGTCTTTGAGAAGTGGAGATCAAGTGATGATAAACCTACAGACCGCTGTCATATATGAAAAGATATAATACATGTATGTGTGTAGACAATCCTTTATTCTACTAACTTCTTCTGTGCCAGAGTCTGAGATCTGACAATCTAGAAATTCACCAAGTAATAGTAGAGCTAAACAGGTGATGTTGCTCGATTTTCCAAATCATTTTCAGCACCCGAGATTCTTGTTTTAACACACACCGAAGGGTCCCTGTGCAGTGTTATAAAGTACTCACATCTGCGTTATATGCATCACTGCCAGCAAAGCACGGAACACATGATGCGAATCCCAGACTTCTTCCATCGTTCGTGGTCACCAAGAGTTCAGAAGTGCAGCCTCTGTCAGGTGCAGTTTGAAAACAGGGTAAAAGCCTGTTATTGTTATGAAAGATTTCTCCTACGAGATGTCCATTCTTGATCTAGTAGAAACCTTTGACGAACGACGAACTGTCACAACTTACTGCAGTATTATTCACGCAACAATTTACAGCGGATGCTCGTGAAATACGATTGCTGAACTGGTTTACATCTCTGCATATGGTATATATGTTTGCCTGAGTTACACAAATAAAACACAAGACAATGTCTGCAAAAATAACTATATTTAAACTAAGGTGCCCACAGTGTAACCCATGGAATATCTGCAAATTGCTGTATGTTATCAGCCACTACCTTAACCCCTTTGCCGCGGCACGAATTCCGCCGCGGCGCTGGGGGGGTTTGGGGTCAGCGCGGCGCCGCCATGCTCATGACGGAACCACTCCGTCATGAGTCACGGGCGAGCTGTGCTCATGACGGAGTGGTTCCGTCATGACTCCGCCCACTTGCATTGTTCGCCCGCACAGGCGGGGAATCAGTGCCGCGTGGGCGGAGCGGCCGCCAACGGCCGCAGCATGACGGAACCACTCCGTCATGAGCACACGGCGCCCGTGGCTCATGACGGAGTGGTTCCGTCATGAGCAGGGAAGGGGTTAATAACTGCAGAGTGATAAACTTTGAAAAAACCTGTTGGAGGATGATGTGATTCTTCCAACTTGACTGCAGCTTCATGGGTTACCATACAAACTTGTGAACAGCCCAGTTAACACTCTAAAGGGCCCTTCATTGAATACAGCCACCTACATGTACAAGTGGGTCATCGTCATGGTGGAAGACCTGAAACATTACTTGGCACACATGTATGTTGTTGATAGCTCGCGTACTGTTCTGTTTTGGCCTGGGCGGTGAACTCTGCTCTGTTCGCAGAGTTTGTGGAGTTTTCCGCACTTCGAGCTCTTCTGAGCAAGTAGAGTTCTGAAAAACTTTGCTCCTCTAAGTTTTTTCCTTGCTCGCTAACTACTTGAGCAGCAGAAAGAAGCAGCACCCTCATGCGCAGCGCATGGTGCCGTTCACGCTGGTTTTCCAGGACAGGAAAAACACCTGGCACAGAAAATCAGTGCAAACGGCATAACCTAATGCACTCCACCACTTGCGGAACTCTGCGTAGCGCGGCAGAGCGTGGAGCTCTGCAAACTCAGCCCAGGCCTAGTTATGTCATCAGACATGCACCTGCAATAATATGATGGGTGGTAGACACATCTCCTATGCTTCAATACATGTTGAAAGTCAATTTAAAAGTTGAATATTTTACCATTGCACATGTATTTAACATACTGCTACGCCATGACTTGTAGATGATGCCTACTATTGTCCAAATAGGAGACATCGCCATAGTAATATATGTTACAATAGCTTTTGTTACACATGCAGAGCTCATGCAAGTATGCATAAAATAAATGTGCATGCGTGAATGTGTCAGTGTAAAGCGCACCAGGCAAGGCTAGACTCCTTCATACTATGTCTGGGCAAAGTTTTTTGAGTTTTACTCTGTGGAATTCTGCGAAGTGCCGGATAAACTCTGCTGCGATCCGTGGAGTTCTGCCAGCGATGGAGTCTGTTAATTCGCGCTGCTCACACTGATTTTTAGCACCAGGAGTTTGTCCTGCTCTGTACACTACGTGTCACACTAGAGGGCGCTGCTGCATTCTGCCGCTCGAGTAGACATTCTGCACGAGTGGCAGCTTCCTCAACGCCAGCGGCAGATTTCTGAAAACGAGTGGCCGCGACCTGCTGCGATCGCCTGTAATGAGAAATCTCACCAGGAGGTCTAGTGAGCTATTTTTTCTGGTGAGCGATCGCCAACTTAACGTTGGCTAGCCACTCAAGAGGAAAAACTCCACTCCGTGTCACTTCGCAGAGTTTTTTTAAACTCCATGCGGAGCGGCGATTAGCCAAAGCCCTTTGAACTCTGCCGGCGGAGCGGAATTCTTCGCCCACCCCTACTTCATACCTGGTAGGAGCATGCATGGGTCTTGTTCATACTAGGATGGGGCATTCACTTGTGGCCAAAGGTTTTTGCTGGAGGAGAATCAAAATACATGTTGCCTTCCAAATAGATGTTTTAACCAGCTTCATTTTTTTTAAGTCCAAGACAATTAGAGTGTTTGGGCTGCGGTGAGATTTTGTTCTTATATCATGCCCCAGTGCATAGTTTCTCCTCTATCTTCATGCTGGTACATTACGGTAATTGAGGTCATCTTCATAGTTTAATGGTGGAAATGCGGATGCAAGTTTTGAACAATTTTTACACACTAAGGGGCGTCTTAACAAAGAACAGGGAAAATTAACGCTAAGGGCGCTTAGCGTTAATTTTTTTAACGCCCGCTATCGCTGGATAATATCACCTGGTTATCGCGTTATTAACAACGCTAACCACCTAGGCGATAAAAAATCCAGCGATAGCGGCATTTTGGGAGGTTATCACTGGTAATGCAGCGATGAAACTACAAGGATAGGGATAACCTTGTTGATAGCCCATGTTGGACTTAGCCATGTAATCCACCTCCCATTGGATTACATGGCTAAATCTGAAAATTAGCAGACGTAAAAAAGCAGCGTTAACCATGGTTAGCGCTGCTTTTTTTGTCTCTAACAGGGTTAGCGTGAATCTTGATAATAGGAGAAATGTCGCTTAGCGACATTTCTCCTATTATTTTGCTCTGGAACGCCCACTTTGCATCTCATTTTTTGATGGTCCGGTGGCGCGATGTGCACTGACATAGTCATAAAGCCACGTAAAGCCATGTTATGTGGTCTTTAATGACCATATAAATATGTGACCCTTTCACGCAGAAAACTGCGTAAACGGGGCGTTCCATGGGTGTTTCTTGGGGCGTTCCCAGCAACATCCATGGCTTTTTGACACTGCCCCAGATTTATGAGAAATCATAAGTCTGAGGCAGCGCCAAAAACTTACGCCTCCCCGGGGGAACACGTAAGGGAGGCACAACGAGGAGAAATATCTTTCTTTCGCCTCGTTTTTCCTCTTTCTTGCAGCACACAGAAAGAGGAAAAAGTCTCTTGTGATTATTTTTGTGCAGGAAGGTTTCTCTTCCTGCACAAAAATAATCATCCCCCTAACGCAGGCACCATGGTGCAAAGGTGTCTGCGTTGATGCACGGCAGCCTATTGTGGGCTAATGCATGGGGAAATGACAGGAATGTGCTGTATCTAATAGATACGGCGCTCCTGCCCTTTTCTTTTGCTGTCGGGCAGTGCAGCAGCAAGGCCTGCTGCGCTGCCCTACGGCAAAAAAAACATAAATGAAGCTCGTTCTTTTTTGGGTTGGTTGCTGCGGCTGCTAGGTTGTGCTCATTGTATTATGTTTTTGTTCGGCTTGCTGTTGCTAATTTTAATTTAAATCCATTTGTACAATAATATATCAGGGATAAATGTGTCTTTCGTTACAATATGCCTTGCGCTAAGGAGGAAACTGAGGCAGCAACTAAAAAACAATTCACCTAAGTAAAAATGGAGTTAAAGTTATGTGTCAGAGAGTAAATCAAATCAAAATATACCTTATTCAGCTTTGAAGTTAAAACCATAAGAGTTAACAGAGCAGGCAGTGCAGCTGCATAGCTAGGAATGGGTTAGGAATTTGAGCATTGAAAGGCTGATGTGTCTGCCCTACTCATATTTCAATTGTTAACCACGTTTAATCCTAATTAGACCAAATTTATCTCTTGCAATTTGTGTGACACGTAAATCCGCAGAAGTGAAGGTCACGCTGCATTAAGCTGATCTGAAGGTCGCCGCGTGATCAGCATTATTTCCACATGCCGGATGGATTTCTTTTTTGGCTTTTTTCCACTGGTGCATTTATATTTTAATTAAATCGTATTTTCTTTCTTGTACGCATTTCAGTGATATCTAATACGGGGATGTGTATGAAAGTATCCTCCATTTATGCATTGTGCATTGTGCCATTATTCTATACTGATAGATTTGAATTGCAAAATAATCTATTTTGTCTTAGAAGAGGGCAAGATATCTAGGCAGGATACCGTGACCCATTCACAAGACATTTTGCAGTACGTAAAGTAGTATTTCTGTAGTACTCTTTTACATACTCTTGCATTACTTTGTGTATTAGCCCCAAAACGTCTAAAACTGGAATAAAATGGAATATTGATATTCAATTTATAGAGAAACTGTGGCCACTTTGCACTTTTACTACTAGAGAGTTGGACATGTATTGGCCAATTAGCCAATGTGTGGACGAGTTTTCAAAAGAGTACTCCTGAAGCTCTATTTTACATACTGATGCACCAGTCGTTCCCACCATCTCTAAATCACCACAGCCTCCAATGAACTGAAAGAGACACATCAAATTGATAGAAGCCAATCTGATATTAGGGGATTGCCAAACCAGGCAAAATGACAATGTGTTCATATTTAGCTCAGAGTTTAATATTTAATAAATAGGGTAACACTCAGAAGAAGCAAAAATGGTTTGTTAATCCAAACATTCCTGGCGGTGCCCACGTCTTATTTTATTGTAATAAATGATTAAATGTTTGCGCCTTGCTCAAACAACAGCCATGGTTTGATTTACAGGTACTATGCATTCAACCACCACCAGGTAAACATTCTACAATGGCACTCTGCTCTCAGCTATGTATTTTGGCTTGTGTCAGTTCATTCAATACAGAAGGGATTTTGTTCATGCATAAATTATATATTGATAAGCATTTCAAATCTCATGTTTTTTGTTTATTTCTTTTGCATCTAATTTTATCGCTTAGAAGATTGTTGGCTATCAATAAAAACAATAAGATTGCAGCAGAAATCATAGTGCTACATTAGTTTGTTTTGATCTATTGCAGTAAAACCAATATTATCTCATGCAGGTTATGAGTAAATAACAACACATGTAAATGCTGCACAAAAAGAGTACATCTTCATAATCAATTTTAATTCCTCTCCTTCTCCCATCTAGCGGGCAAGACCTGAAAGACCTCCCCCTGCATCTCAGAGCCTCCCCACAGCTCCAGTAATTCAGGAAGGACCTGAAGACTTGGATGTTCAACCAATGGGAGAAGAAGCAGCATGATCTGACAGCACCTTGAGACCCTCATGGGTGAAGCAGCCGCACTCTACAAATCCTGATTAATTCATTGATAGTTATGGCCCCCAGGTTGGACATAAACCTTCCACAACTCAACTAATCCTAACCCGCCTTCAAAGGACTGCTAGGTTGCAATTGTGTAGTTTTTAAATGTACCCATTTGGATCAACTCTGAATGGTAGTTTTGGATTATAGGATGGAAACCACTACCTCTGAGTTAGGCTAGTAATGTCTATAGATGCATTCTTTAATTAACTAAAACATAACAGCCACCCTTCTCGTGAGATCCACTTCCTTCCACTTCAAGGATGCTTTTGAGTTAGCTTACCTTATCAAAATGACAGGGGGCTTTCACATGAATATATAAGTTTTCTGCACATCCTCGGGACAAGATTTTAGGTCATTTTGCAGTCCCCAGTTCATCCAAAGAAAATGACAAAAAAGTTTATCAACATTTTCTCAACAGAGTATCAAGCTATAGGGAACTGCAGTGCTGGTACCTAACTGCCTTTTTTTGTTTTCAAGAACAGAAGACATTCTATAGCCTGGACTTCATCATTCTACCTGAGAAGAAGGATCATCTTGAGTCCCGGCACAAAGAAGTAGGATAATTAGTGTTAGTGATGGTATTTTGTGGACAGTTACACTCCTGAATATTTGTCTCTAACCATGTGACTTGTAGTTTTCAGCCCCAAGCATTGATGGGAGTTGTGGTCCTGCAGTTTGGCTGCTAAAAGTAGTAAAGAAGATTGGTAATTCAGTAGCATATAATATGTTATCTGTAGCAGTACAAGCAAACATGTTCAACTGCATGTAGGTGGCTAGATAAAAATATAGATTTCAAATAAGTCAATTTGTGTTAAAGCTATGAGAGATGTAATATGTTATACATTTTCTAGATAAGATATTAAATGCTAACTTCACATTGGCACTTTAGAGGGAAACAATTTATCTTATGTAGAAAGACCTGTCCCACAAGAATATAGCCCTTGACATCGTATGCGTTTACAATGCATGCGATTACAACGCGGTTGTTACAACGACTGTGTTGTTACATAGCAGTACCATTGCAACGCAAGTCGTTCCATCGACTTGCTGTAGGGGCAGTGGCAGCTCGTCGAGGGAGTGCTGCAGTGAGGCGGGGTGGCGGAGGGGCAGGGGGGTAGGAGAGTCCGACATACGACGGACAGGTGTAAGGTAAGTAATTAAATAAATAAAACAATTTACCTTGCACGTGCTGCATCGCCAACTCAAGGATGCAGTGCGCGCATGGTAAATTGTTTTATGTATTTAATTACTTACCTTACTCCTGTCCATCGTATGTCGGACTCTCCTATCCCCCCAACCTGCCCCTCCCCGCCACACCACCATGCAGCACTCCCTCGGTGAGCCACCACTCTGTAGGGGGCGCACTGAACTTAGGAACAGTATAAATCACTATTCCACCTCAAGTGTGCGCAACAGTAGGGAAGGTGTTGAAATAGTAAATTATACTATTCCTTAGGTTAGAGCGTCCCCTACAGCAAGTTGATGTAACAACTTGCATTGTAATGGTACTGCAATGTAACAACACGGTCGTTGTAACGACTGCGTTATAATCGCATGCGTTGTAAAACATGCAATGTGATGGCTGTTTCCCATTGGCAGTTTCAAAGGTTTGCCAAAAAAGAAAAGGATAAGGAAGGTGAAACAGGAAAGGGTGTTACCTGGAATTGAAAGTAGGCTTCAAAAGGATTAATCAACTTACCAATTTGAGCCCTGCGTTCTTTCGGCCTCTTTGTCTCCATTCACTATGGGAGGCACCTTTCCTAACTAGCTTTGTTTTATCACTGCTCTAACATCAGAGCAGTAAACACTGGGATTACAAAATCTGCCACTCTTCTGGGTGTCTGCAGAGCTCAGGGAGGTAGGCGATCATAGGTGGTGTCCTTGCCCCAAAAACTACCATCATCTGTGTGAGTTGTGTGTCTTTGCAGACCTGTGATGATAGGTTGAAGCAATCTGTGCAAATGAGTGTCTCTTACAGAGCTGATGTCAACCTGCTGTGACTCTCATCTTGACAGCAACAAGCACATCTTTGGAAATGTCGAGTGGCAAGGGTGGAGTGGGAGGAAGGATATCAAGTACTTCATTGTGTTGGTGAGAAGGATGAGGGGATGTCATTATTAACGGTGGGTGGTGAAGATTTCAGGACACCAAGTACTGTTTTTGTATTCTGACAGAAGAGGTAAGGACTGATTATTGCCAAGAGTGGAGGGGAGGGTAGAGCTATGCTGAGGGTAGAAAAATAGGGTTGGGCTCAACACTAGTTTTATTTTACATTTGGGCAAGAGAGAGGGTGATTCTGGAGATGGCCGGAGACAGAGAACTTTTAACTGTGACTAGGAAAGAACACATTCTGTTGTTCATGAGTTCTCAGTGACACGGCTACTCTGCACTGCTGAGGGGAAGGGTATAGCTGAGGGGACAAGCTTTAGGGATGATACGAAACATACAATTGTAGATGGATAGAAGGATAACAGCCTGGGCTTCCCTCTCTTTGTCTATTTGATGTCATTTGGAACCTGTTGTAATATATTCTTATTAAATTAAGTTAGTTATAGTTAATTATTCCTTGTGATAATATTTGCTCCTATTTTTCCAACCTTGGACTTTACCATTTGCCTCCTGCATTCCATTCTTCTTTCCTCTCCCTCACTCCCCTTCTTTGTTATCGGTTTGGAATCTTCCCTTCTGTCTACTGTCACCATGGAACGTTGTTTACACAGCTGATGGGAATTGTCGACGCGCATTAAACTGACATTGTTTTACTTGTTTAAGACTTTTTTGTATTCTTGCAACAGAACACAGTGTGAAACAACGTTTTTATTGACAACTACCTGCCTATGATGCAGCACATTGTGCAGATAGGCATCTGGTTGAGAGATAAATTGTTTAATGTTCCTTCAGAGATCCTTATCTCTAAGGAGACCTTTTACCATCTTGGATTTTTCCATGGAGCTACCTGGAGGATGCTATAGGCATACCAGCAGTTGAAATAGTGACAGCACATTGCTGGGACAGCAGAGCTTAGGCAGGGATTTAGGGGACCTAACTACAAAATGCCAGCATGAGCTTTCTAAGAATCATACTGATCTCACTGCTTATTAGAAGGGACTGGTAATATTGCTACTTTACCTGAAGATGCTGTTTTCCTGTTTTTTCTGATAGAGGAATTGCAAGAACAACTGTCTCAACCCACTAACCTAAGGGCCTGATGAAAAAAGGGCCTCTGCATTCGTGGCGGATGCCCCGCAGTCATGGCAGGGGACCCGCATTCATAACAGGACCTCTGCAATGAGAAACTGAAATGAGGAGGTCCCACCACGAGTATGGGGCCCCCACCACAACTGTGGGGCCTCCGCCATGAGTGCGGAGGCCCTTTGTGAATGGGACCCTAATTCTTTTCCTTCACAAAAATGCTATAGAGAGTTATGGAAGATAAGTGCAGAATAGATGTCTGGAACGATTGGGCTATTTGTCTGCTGTGGACTGCACTTAAGGCATACCTTTCTGCTTTCACCCCAGAGGAAAGAAGCTTCATGCATAAAGGCAAAAAGATCTATTTTCAATGCTGAATAATGGAAGCAGTGAATTCCACCTTAAAGCTATTCTGAATTTACCAAAGTTTGGCAACTCATTAATCCCTGGATCACACACTTGTTTCTGTTACCAATTTCTAAAATGATGTTATAGGATTTCCTGAAAACTTCATCTCCATCGGGTAAAACGTCAAATAACTACCATCTCACCTGATGAAATGTATATGGCAAAGCCACCACAATAGGTCACTCCATGTTTTCCCCTACCTGTATCAGCCTCATAATTGCCTAGTTCCCCAATTAAGCAGTTTTGTTTAAACTTAAATGTGCAAGTGTTTAATAACCTATTTGAAAAGGTTTGCCATCTTGTGAGATGCACTCCCAGGAAGTAAGCAGACTCAGGAACTGAAATTTTAAAACACACTGACCAGCAGTTTAATGCGATGCGTTTCAGGCTTACGCCCTTCTTCAAAGCCAACTGCTCTCCCGGATGGCCAAACATTACTGCCAGCATTTTCCCTCCATTTATTCAAGTCACGCCCCAAGTGGGCCGGCAAATCACAGTGCCTGCAAAGCATGATGGGGCTGGTAGTTCCTTACCCATGTGGGCCTGTTTGTAGCCATCACTGATTTTCAAAGTTTTTTAAATGGTGCTTTAAAGCAAGGAAACATTTCTCTTTACAGGCCGCTCCTCCTGTTCCACCCGCAGTCAATATAAAACAGCAGGCGGCCCCGCTTGGGATCTTGCGGTAGTGCTTCTCTCGACCTAGGCGGGCCGAATTATTTATTTGAAAAGGTTTGCCATCTTGTGAGATGCACTCCCAGGAAGTAAGCAGACTCAGGAACTGAAATGTTAAAACACACCGACCAGCAGTTTAATGCGACGCGCTTCAGGCTTACGCCCTTCTTCAAAGCCAACTGCTCTCCAGGACGGCCAAACATTACTGCCAGCATTTTCCCTCCATTTATTCAAGTCACGCCCCAAGTGGGCCGGCAAATCACAGTGCCTGCAAAGCATGATGGGGCTGGTAGTTCCTTACCCATGTGGGTCTGTTTGTAGCCATCACTGATTTTCAAAGTTCTTTAAATGGTGCTTTAAAACAAGGAAACAGTTCTATTTACAGGCCGCTCCTCCTGTTCCACCCGCAGTCAATATAAAACAGCAGGCGGCCCCGCTTGGGATCTTGCGGTGGTGCTTCTCTCGACCTAGGCGGGGCGAATTATTTATTTGAAAAGGTTTGCCATCTTGTGAGATGCACTCCCAGGAAGTAATCAGACTCAGGAACTGAAATGTTAAAACACACTGACCAGCACTTTAATGCGACGCGTTTCAGGCTTACGCCCTTCTTCAAAGCCAACTGCTCTCAAGTTGTTTAATAACCTATAAATAAACACAGGTCACTCATTCATATCCTCTCTAATAATAGGTCAGTTTTGGGACGTCCATGCATCAAAAAGTTAGTTGAAACAATGTTTATCAAACAATTTTCCAGACAAAACTGGTGAGAAGTAACTATTATGGGATTCTTTACATCCTTCATAAGTAATCAGACCCAGGAAGATCAATTAGGCCCATTTTTTCCGAAATTACAAGCATCAACAGTGATTCCATCAAAGACTGGGTCTTTCACTAAACCTTATCTAAATGCACTTGCCCTTCCTGGGTTAAATCTAGGAGGAGGGTAATTTAGGCCATCAAAAGTATGAAGCAAATTTACCTTGTTTTAGAGGAGGAATTTGAAGTTCACTTTTATTTTGAGCGCTTCCTAAGAACTACATATGCTGGTGGACTTATTTATACTGTATCAGACAGTGAGAATAGATCAAAGAAAGTAAAAACATAATGGAATTACTCTGCTGAATTTAAAGTAATCACATTGTATTCAAGAGCCCCAGTAACCATTGTTCTAATTCACAGACGTGATGGGGATTTCAAGAAGCTCTGAACAGAAAACACACACCCTGCTTGTGCTGTTAGCCAGCAATCTCTCTTTTCTCTCCTAACATAAACAAAACTATTAAGACTGGGATGCACAATTCATGTTTATTTGGGAATGCTCCCCGCTCCATTTTATCTCCATAAATTCACCTGTGTGCTCTCTGTGATATCAATTACTAGCTTAGCTACAGTAATGTGTTTTAGACTGGAACTCAGACCAATTATACTTGCTATGTTCAGAATAAGGTGACATAACCACATCACAGGCAACATAAAAACTAAAGGAAGTGAATGGACAGGATCCTCCTTACCTACTAAGCTCTTTCTTTCGTAAAACCTTGGACTTACTCGCCATTCATCCAAATCTGTATAGAAAGTTTGATGGCTATATCTCCAAGACCTGAACTTTGAAACAACTCACCATCATAGCTCAGACTGGAGGAGACATATTAAAATTCCACACATAATTAAAATTCCATCCCTACTGCTCTTCATTTAAACAAACCTATGTACCCACTCACTGGTGCTCTACCATTCATACAGCTCAACATTTGGCAATCTAACCCCCTTCTGGCCATATATCTGAGACTGATCTCGACTCTTTAAATCCATTGTGCACCATATGGCCTTTAGTGGACTGGCCCAGTTTTTAATAAATGTCCATCACCTGAACAATGCAGAGGTACTTTCCTTGTAATCCATAAAACATCCTGTAAAAAAGTGTCGGATGCCTAGACACTATTTCAGTCAGGGTTGTGAGTTGCAGTCTTAAAATGAGAAGTTGGATAATCCTAAAGATTTTTTCAAATCACTTAGTAGAACTGACATACATAAATGTCAAGGACTCTGTGACTACAGGAAGGATTTAGTCCACTGCACAGTCATGGTGTATTCTGGAGTGCAATGAATGATTAAATGAGTCATAACTATGTGGTGCCCGTTGTTTCTGTTCCCCTTAGCTGGTTCTTCAAATGTATACTATAAGCCGAGGCCTCCTTCTTTATTTCAGGGATATTTTCAGTTACCTTTTCAATCAGTCAACACATACAGAAGCATATCAATTTGTGGTCTTTGCCCTGTAAACACATGACTATAAATTTCTTTAGCATTTCTAATACATGATTTGTATTTAAATGCTTCCTAAAGTAATGCAAAGCAGTTCTCTGTGCTACTTTGGGTGAAGGGGTCGCAACATGGGTGGTACATGGTGCTCCTATGAATCTGCCCATGGCGTTTGACACAAATCTCTATCTACTAACATTTGGAGCTAGGAATTTGCTCCAAAATATTACATATCCTCTAAGCAGGTGTAACAATGAAACAATTTTTTGAAACTCTCTACATTTTGTCGGCTTTGCATGCGTACTGAACTCAACCACGCACACAAAGTGGGAAGAGTATTAAAGCATAGGTTTTGTACCATAAGGTTCCCCTTCCAATACAAAACCTAGGCTTGACAGAACACAGACAACCTTGCACCATGGAGCAAGACTGTATGCGTTGGCGCATGGCAGCCTAAGGTACGCCTCCGCAGGGAAAATGAAAGTGAACACCATATGTTAGTAGATATTGAGCTGTTCTGCTCTCACCATTTAATGCAACAAGGGGCTGCAAATTTGAATATTGAGATGCATTGTGTGAAATGTTAGTAAATCTGCCCCTTAGTATCTATTTTACAATTGGGTGATAAAGGAGTATCGTGGGATTTTTGCAGAAAGTGCAATATCTGCTGCAAAATCAAGAAGTGGAATTTGCTCAGTTATTGGGATAATAAGATGAAGGAGATTCCTCCATTAAATTCTCCAGACCAGCAATAGCACAGCCTCAAGAAATGTCTCACTGAACTCTGAATCTGTCTCCTAGACTAGAACTTCAAGCTGACTGTCTGATTCATGTACAACACAGAGCAGATGGAGTAATCTGTTGTTTACATTTCTGACAGCTGTCACCCTTTGTAGATAGAATATAAAGCAATATTGATATTAGAAATATATTAACAACATGTAGCTGTACTTTAAGAAGTGGTGTTATGTAATGTAATAAAGACCAGAGGGAGCGTTTTGATAGTTGCAGACCAACATCCACATACAAATCTTGTTAGGAAATAATTGGATGCGTGTGCGTGGCCTCTACAGCTCTGCATGATAAAGTGACTTGCATAAAGTCAGCCTAAAATATGTAACAGCTGCTATCCCAACATTTAAAGATACAGTTTGATCTCAACCACAACATTATTAGATTTGTGAGGTGAAAGGTCAATTTTTAAAACGAATTATTTTCACAATTTAACCTGCTTAGAAAATACTGGCATGGATAGTTGTGTTTTTTCTTTGGAGGGCGATAAGCACACGTTGAGTTATATTGTAACATTTGTCAGGCTGTCCACTTAAGGTAATTTTAACAGAAGAGACAAGTGGAGGAATCACACAATTGAATTCTATGTCAGGACCGGAGGCGAGGATTATGCTGTTCTTTCTTCACTTTATTGAATAGCAGGCATTTTGAAGTTGACAATACAAAACTACTATTCCCATGACACATAGGGAATAACACAAGAAAATGATAGAGTGTCAATGGACAGAATGTACCCTCTCCTCTGCACCAAGCACTGGGTTCCTGGGTGATGGTAGTCCTCTGTTTTATCCATTCCCCCTCTTTCTTCGCTGCTTGCAGCCAGATATTTGCTTCTTTCCTTCACTCACAATATTTTGCAGTACTGTGTTTTTCTCGACCTTTTAACTCATCGGGTTATTGATTTTATTCATGGTGTACTTTATTTATAGAGTGTTATATAGCGCAAGCATGACCCAAGGATATCAGAGCGCTTCACAGTTCCTTGAGGTACAGTTTAGAGTACAACGGGTATAGCAGCATTAATATATATAAGACTCCGGTACATGTCTTTCTTAATAGTTTCAACAATAACAATTTTAGGATCTGTTTAGTGTACAAATGTGTAACAATATTACTAAACAAATGGTTCTGCTGTGTACTTTCCGTATGTTTTACATCAAAACTCCAGAGTAGTACTGTACAGATAAAGAAGTATTCACAGCTTAACTGGTGATTTTATCTATACATTTGTTGTTGGTCTGTAGAGGTAACACCTACCTCAGCTCTAGCTGGCAACAGTCTTTGGTTAGCTTTGGTGTCTTTGTGGTTATTTTGTGCAGGATGTATCTATAACTGACCGGACTATACAACGTCTGGCTATTGATCACGATGCCTATGATGAACAGTCTTGCCTAAAGAAGGAACTTGCTCATTAGGAAGATCTTCGCTTCCCTCTTGAATGTTGCCGTGCTTGGAATTTTTCTAATGTTTGGAGGGAGTGAATTCCAGATTCTGGGGGCTGCTCCTGAGAATGCTCTGTCATACGTTTTCTTCCTCCGAAAGATGGGTGGTTTCAACAACAGCTCTCTGGCACTCCTGGCTGGTCTGCTTCCCCCTGATAGCTCAATTTTCTGGACTAAGTACCTTGGTGTTTTGTAGTGGAGCGCTTTGTGGGTAATACATGCCAGCTTAAGTTGAATTCTGGCTTCGTATGGTAGCCAGTTTAATGCTTTCAGGTGTGGGGAGATATGGTTGTATTTTCTAGACCCTGTGATGAGTCTTGCGGCCGCATTGAGACAGGCTTTTAGTGGTGCTGTGGACATTTTTGATGGACCTGTTAGTGTTGTACATCCATATTCAATCCTTGAAATAACTAAGGACTGGACTGCCAATTTGAGGTCTGCCGTAGTCATGAGTGGTTTCACTTTCCTAATATAGTTCAGGTGAAACCAGGCACTTTTTGCCATTGATTTGATGTGGGCTTTCATGTCTAGGTTCTTATCAAGCGTGATTCCCAGTGATTTTGTCGAGTCAACAAGGGTAGGGGTGCAGTTTAGCGCTGTGATCAGTTTGGTCCATTCGGTCACATTAGTGGAGTTCGTTGGCGGTGATATTAATAGGAATTCCGTTTTTTGTGCATTTCATTTCAGATGATTGCTTGTTAACCATTGTAATGATACTTTTAAGGCCTCATTCGTTGTCTTGATGTCTTCCAGTGACGCGATCTTAATGTGTGCTGTGCCTGTCCTACGGGGGTTTTGTCACTGTTTTTTCCCCTCAGGCACATCCAGCGCTGAAGCGCGCTTTCCTTTACTGTACTTCTGCCTGCGGGCGGTAGGTGTGTGCTTTGCCTTGATTTGTTTGGTATCGCTCCTTGGTATTTTTATTTCTGTTTCCCCGGAGTGTTGAGCGACGCGCGCCGGCTGTTGTCGTCGCACGCTTCGCGCGTTGTTGACTTCATTCTGTTTTTGGGCTTTTGTTTTATTAGTGGCGAGGTGCACCGGCTGTTTGCCGGCATCCGCCTCGCGTTCTGTCAGCGTTTATTGCCCGGATTTCAGTTATCTTTGTGCGCGAGTCAGCCACTACTCGGCTGACTCGCATCCAGCCATGGGAGCGTTTCCTCCCTAACGGCTGCATAGTTGGTGCGGCTCACGGTGCTCTCCTCCCGCCGCCTGGGGGCGCGTCTGTGTGTCCTCCTCACAGCGTGCGCTCCCGAGAGTCCACGCATTTTTCAATCTCGGGATTGCACTGCTGTGACTGAGCCTCTTCCTGCCTTACACCGCATGCCGGTCTGTTTACTGCCGTGAGGCAGCTTTCAGTGAGTGAACGTCCCCCTGAACGCTTTGTTGTAAGGTCTGTACCTGTTATTAGACAGTGTGCGGGTGACTGACCTACCTGGGGGGGGGGGTCAGTATATTTAGCTTCCACTACTCTCTGAGGGAGTCCGTATTGCAGGCTGTAACCTGCCCGGGCCCATTTTCAGACAGGCTGCCCTAATATTCTTAGTACCAGGGATGTCCCGGGTGTTTGTTCCCTAATGCACGCACTGCTTGCTTGAAGTCCAGGCTGCCACCCAGTCCCCCTTATTGTGAGGTAACCCCTCTCTGCCATTTATCCCACTTACCTGGGTAGTGTCACGTTCCTGTCCTCATGGATTCTTACCAGGATGACACTTACCACGATGACCAGTGGGAGGAGGACCCACTAACAGCGCTTCAGTGGGACAAAGATTTTTATGACGCTGTAGATTTATCCATCTATAACTAGGTGGAGCAGGCAATGGGGCCTCTAGAGGACCGCCTCTCCTGCAGGATTGAGCAGGCCTGTGATAATCTGGCCAGGGCAGCTCAGGCCACCCCGACTTCCTTTCTACACAGCGGAACCACCGCTGATTCTCAAGCCCCTCTGGCCAAACGACCTAGAGATACCGGGGTTGACACGGACGCATTTGATCACCTTAAACAGGCTTTTCTGGCGAGTACTGCTCCTCCAGCGACACCTGAAACCCCTGGGGACCCTGCTCAAGGGGACAATGATGACGCCTCTGGCCCTTCATGCCCCTGGCGCCCTTCGTGCCCTGCGCCTGACTCCGGGGACCAGAATCTCTGTGCAGATATGTTGAATCCTGACGACATTCTGCACCCTCGGTCTTCCGACTGGGCACCCTGTGAGAAAGTTGCCCAATATATCGCCAGCCGCATCCGCCGGCCGCTAGAGGCCACAGTTGATAACTGTCTCAGGGTGGAGTGCCCTCGCCCCTCTTTAGAAGGTAAGGTAGCAGCCACTCCTGATACTGATCCACACATGGCGACATTCTTACAGAAATTCATCAAGGACCCTAAGAAGGGCGTTGACAGGTTTTGGCGGGCTTGCCAAGACAAGCTCCTAGATGCCCTAGGCCCCATCATGAAAATACTGGATATGGCTGAAGAAGCCAAATCGTCAGGGTCCCTGATCTCCCCAGAGAATCTATCATCTTGGGCCCAGCACATCGTGGTATTTCTGGGAAATGCCAACTGTGCTATTTCGACAGACCGGCGCAGATCCCTCCTGATAAAAGTTGACCCCAAGCTTGGGGATTTGGCAGACTCAGAGGCAGGTCTCATCGCTCAGGGAGGTCTATTCAGGGAGCCCTTTATGAAAGAGCTAGGGCGCTTCATTAATACCTTTATGTCCCTGGACAGGGCACAGACCTCCATAAGGAAAGTGGTTTGCCCTCTGGTTTTGCGAGGGGCCGGTCGAGGCAGGGGCCGTTCGTCTGGCCGACCCAATCAGCACAGAGGGCAAGGCTCCAACTAGGGAAATTACCAGGATCAAGCCAGATTCAGCAATTTCTACCCGACGAGAAGACGGCGAGGCAAGAACTAAGGTAGTAGAGGCGGTGGTGCCTCCAGCTCTTCCGGTGAGTGTTCACCCTTCTTCCCTTCTAAAAGTGGGGGGCCATCTGGTGCATTTTTTCCAGGCCTGGACTTCTGTCACGGGGGAAGCCTGGGTTTTCCAAACTGTTCAAGTGTTTCAGAAAGAGTTTCACGGGGAACCCTTCCAACCGGTTTCGTCGCATCCTCTCACTTTTTCATCAGCAGACGCCGTGTTGGTCGAGCAGGAGGTCCAATTTCTTCAGGGCAAAGGGGCAGTTGTAGAAACTCAACCCCATCCCCGCGGGCTCATAAGCAACCTCTTTGTGGTGGACAAGACAGATGGGGGCCAGAGGCCCGTCATCAACTTGCACGAGTTCAATGAGTGGCTGGTTTATCGGCACTTCAAGATAGAGGGAATCAATCTTCTTCGCGACCTCCTCAGGCCAAACGACTGGATGGCGCATCTCGATCTCAAAGATGCATATCTGACCATACCCATTTTTCCTCCTCACCGGAGGTCCCTGCAATTTCATTGGCGGGACAAGACGTACGAGTTCAACAATCTGCCTTTCGGTCTTTCCTCCGCGCCTTGGTGCTTCACCAAGGTTCTCCGTCCAGTGATCAAGCGTCTTTGGGCGTCCGGTATGAGACTCATAGTTTACTTGGACGACATCTTGTTGATGGCCCAGTGTCCCAACCCGTTGACGCATCAGCTCCAGACAGAGGTCAATTTGCTCCAAAGCCTGGGCTTCGTGATCAACGATGCAAAGTCCACCCTCGTTCCTTCCCAAATGGTCATTTTCCTTGGGTTTTCCATTGACTCTGTGGCGGCTACGCTCAGTCTTCCCTCTCGAAAGATGATGAAAATTTGTCACAAACTCAGGAGAGCTCTCACTCAACAACGCCTCTCCCTCAGGTAACTGACCCGCATTTTGGGTCTTCTCTCGGCATCGATTCAAGCTATCTTCCCGGTGCCACTCCATTACAGGGCCCTCCAGCGCCTCAAGGCCCAACACCTTCACAAGGGTCTCTCCTACTCTCAGAAGGTGTCGCTCTCTGAGGGAGCAAGAGAGGAAATTCAGTGGTGGCTCAGTCTCCAACATGGAGGCCTGGAATGGGCGTGCGATTTTTGGTTCCGCGGCGGATATCGTTATAGAATCAGACGCCAGCTGATCCGGCTGGGGGGCGCGCTGTGGAGATTTCACGACGGGAGCTGTGTGGTCACCACAGGAGCAGAAGTTGCACATCAACTGCTTGGAACTAGTGGTGGGGTCGTTTGCAATCCAATGTTGGACCAAAGATTCGGTTCGGTCCTGAGTCCTGCTCAAGATGGGCAACATATCGGCAGTCTGATACATCAGTCATCTTGCAGGCACGCGTTCAAGAGCTCTCTCGGACATGGCAGCAAATTTTTTGCAGTATTGCCTGGATGATCATGTTTCTGTTACAGCAGAATACCTGCCGAGTCAGGACAACCAGATAGCGGATTTCCACTCCTGCCATTTTCGTCGGTAGTCTTTGGAAGTTGCATCCGGGGGTCTTCATGGATCTCCATAGTATCTGGGGTCCATTCTCAGTCGATCTGTTTGCCTCCCATTTGGACCACCCACTTCCCCGGTTCTTCAGTTGGAAACCAGATCCCAAGGCGACATGGACAGACGCTTTCCTTCAGAATTGGCAGGTAGAAAGGGGCTATGCCTTCCTCCTGTTCGCCATGCTCACGAGGGTCTCAGCCCAGGTTCGACATCAAGGAGTGGACGTGGTCTTCATTTCTCCAATTTGGAGGTCTCAAGTTTGGTTTCCCGTTCTTCTGGAACTTTCTTGGGATTCTCCAATCCCACTCCCCCCATTTCCGACTCTTCTTCTCAGCCTGGACAGAGTTCCACATCCGCTAATAGCACAAGGCTCTCTCACCCTGATGGCGTGGCGGATTACAGGGGACGCTGGGCGGTCCTAGGCCTTTCGGAAGTGGCTGAGAAATTCATGTCCAAGGCCTGGGCCGACAGTACCGTCAAACGATACCGTTCTACCTGGAGGAGGTGATTTCGTTGGTGTGTGCGATGGGGTCTCAATACCGTGGCAGCAGATGTGACCTCTATGCTGAATTTTGTGGCCGGCCTAGCGGAGGAAGGCTTGGCTTACAGGACCATTAATACCATCCATTCTGCCATCTCGGCGGGTCATACCATGTTGGACGGTTCTCCTGTGGGTGAACATCCCTTGGTCTATCGTCTCCTCCGAGGCATCCACCTCTCTCTGCCTCCTGAGCCTCGGTATTCTCAACTCTGGGATGTTAATCAGGTTTTAAACTTGTCCTGGCAGCCAAACAGGTTCCTTTCTTGGAAAGAACTGTCGGCCAAATTGGCGATGCTTCTCTGCCTTGTATCCTGCAGAAGAGTTTCGAACGTTAGGGCCCTGGATGTTCCCAGCAGAATCTTTTCTCCCACGAGAGTCACCTTTAGGATTCGCAGGGAAACAGAGTGTGGGACGAAGTCCATCTCTTATCCTGCATTCCCGGATACTTCGAAGCTGTGTGTGGTTTCTCGACTCAAGGCGTATGAGGAAATGTCAGAGGAATTCCATCCTCCGGGCTAGCGACAATTGCTCATTGCACTCAAGAAGCCCCATAAGGCGGTTTCTTCCCCCACCATTGCCCGGTGGGTAAGGTGGGTGATGGAGAAAGCTAGAATTGACCTTCGAGTCTTCGGTGCTCACTCTGCCAGAGGAACTATGTCGTCTAAGGCACTTACCCTGGGAGCTCGTCTGGAAGCGATAATTGATATGGCTCATTTGGTGGTGAGCAAGCTTTAAAAGAGCATAATCCTCACCTCAGGTCTTGACACAGAATGAAAAATGTACTAGCTATCGTAATGGAAAGTTTCAATTCTATTAAGGACTCGGAGGTGAGGATTATCCCACCCAGGGTACAAGGTTGTCTTTCGTACCTTTCCCACCCTCGTATTAGGGTAAGTAAGAGGTTTTGTTATCCTGTCTTTAATACCAGCTGACATTGCTGTTGTTTCACTGTATCATTTCCCCTACAAGCTAAACCTTAGCCATTGCTGTCGCTTATGCTTTATTTTGCTTTGCAGCCGATTCTGGAAAACAAGATTCGTGAAGCCTCCTGACAGGCTGACCTGAGCGATGAAAGAGGAGGAGTTGATAATAACAGAGGATTACCATCACCCAGGAACCCTGTGATTGGTGCAGAGGAGAGGGGACGTTCTGTCCATGGACACTCTATCATTTTCTTGTGTTATTCCCTATGTTTCATGGGAATAGTAGTTTTGTGTTGTTAACTTCAAAATGGCTGCTATTCAATAAAGTGGAGAAAGAATAGCATAATCCTCGCCTCCGAGTCCTTAATAGAATTGAAACTTTCTGTTACGATAGCTAGGATATTTTTCATTAATATCCATTTAATGGGAATATCTGTTGTGCTACTATCAACAAAGGTGTCACTTTACAGGGTTGATGGAATTGTACCAGAAAGGTAACAATAAGAGCAAACGAAACCAGTAATGGCAATGCCAATTAGTCCCGCTTACCAGCGTCAAGCCAGTGACTTTTGCGAATGCCTGAGTGGCTTTGCTAAAAGGCAATGAAAAAAGTTTTAATATACTTTCAAGATAGCCACTGCACTGTGTATGTTGGTCCATCACGTGCACTGGGCCTCCGTTATAGGGATAATATGATGAAGGAGTTTCTCCATTGAATTCTTCTACCGCCTCAAGAAATGTTTCTAACACAGCCTCAAGAAACATCTCACAATTCTTCTGACTTTTTGGGTTTCGAGCAGGAAATGTCAGAAACGTTACCAGCAGCGTAGGGACCCAATCTATGTTCCACCACGCAACATGGGGACCACCTCGAAAGTATAGAAAGTACTGTTTTCATTATTTTTTAGGCATGAACAATTGCCGAGCATTACGAGGGAGTGAAGGGGCATCCAAGAGATCACACAGTCTGCCATCTGGCACTTCTACAAGTGGCATAGAGAGGTCAGGAGGGAGGGGCTGGAGGAGATTAACTTGTAGAGCTCGAGCACACTCTGAAAAAGAGATACACCCTCTGATGCACTGATAATCAACTAAAAAATATAAAGTGTTTCCAGTGGAAGTCTGCAACATAGCTAAAAACATCAACCAATTAAAAAACAGTAAAAGAGCAATGTTCTAAGGGAGTGTAATATGGAGTAGAGACAAAGAAACAACAGATCACAAACAAGGGATTGCAAATTGGCAACAGAGACATCTAGTATGAAAGGAGAAAGTGTCTGGCAAAGTACGGAATGCAATTCTGCCTGAAACAGACCGTCCAAAGTGAGACCATTAAAACTGAAAAACTGCCAAAGGAGGAGTAGCGGTTTTTGCAAAACTAAACCATGAACAACCATTATATGCCTGCTTTTCAAAAAAGCAAAAAACTGGTAATTAGATGGATGATGGCTGTTTAGTTCATCTGAATACCAATGCATTTAACGGTAAGGAGTCAATAATTTCATTTTATTTATTTAAGAATTTGAATCCGAAGGGCTCGTCAATATTTAGATGAAAATAGAACATATTTTAAGAACAGTGAACGATTTATCAATTTACGTGAGTAAGAATGCTATCTCCTTTTTAAACCTGCTTTGACTAAAGTTATGACATTAAAGACATATGTATGGCCCGAATACTTTGTCTCTGTAATATTTTTCTGTCTATATGTACCGTGTTTTCTTTATTTTTTCAAAAGCTAATCTTTTTTCTACCCAATTACATATCTTTTTAAATTCATGAATAAAAAATCTAGATTTACTCTATTTTACTTACAGCACTTGCGGTTATAATTGACTGTGACTGTATTTAAATGATAATGAAATTGCGTTTTTGTATATTAGATGAACGTATTATTGGTTAGAATTGCTCCAAATTCAAATAGCTGGTACAATGTAGAGATAGTGTTCTTTGAGGCAAACTCTAGGGGAGTAGTTGGTATTAAGATGTGTTTTGAAAGTGCAGGGGTGGCAACAGGCATTTCGGTGTTTGGATAGAATTGCAGAGCTAAGATTCCACAGGCATAAATTATGCAAATCTGGACTGGACATCGGCCTCAGGAAAGAGGAGCTGCAGGAGACTGAAAAATGTGAAATATCCATTAATTCTTTTCAATCCAATTGAGCTATGTTTGTTCCACAGTTTCAGGATGTCTAGGAGAAAATATTCCCTCAACCTCATTTCATTTTCTTTTATACACGCAAAAGGAGCAGAAAAGAAATGTCCTTTTGATATATTGTCTGAAACAACCTGAAAAGGTCCTGTCTCTTGCCCTCTCCTTGTCACACAATCATGCGTAACCAGGTCTGCTATATGCTCATCAGTAACTTAGAATGTGTTAATTTACAGACTCTATCGCCTTTTCTGTCGCTCAGTGAGATATAGTTGCAGCAGTAGGCCTGATTTATTTTGCACATTAAACTTTTTGCATGAGAGGCTTCAGATTAGCCTCGTGGCCTGAGAACTAACAGTGGGCTAAAAAGTAATACTGACCTTACACATCATAGTGTTGTTTACTTATAACATCCCAGTGAGTGAGAGAGACAGAAGACAAAGCCTCTGGCATATGTAAACGTTTTAGAAATCTAGGGCCAGATGTACTAAGCTTTTGTTTCGTACGCAAACGTTCAGATTCACAGAATCTGGCCTTTTGCAAACAAAAAAGGCATTTTTCAATGTACAAAAGCCTAATTTGCGATTTGATAACCTATTACCGAATAGAAAATTGGGTGTCCGTTTAGGTATTAGTAAGGTGAGTGTTTAAGGCATCCATTCCTAATACTGAATCACAGTGGTATGTTTGAATGTTCTGCGATAAAAATGTTGTCTCAAAACATTCACATTTTAACACCTACTTCAAGGGATTCCTTCCCCTTTGTGTATGTTCGGAAAACATTTTTTTAAGAGCATCCTACTCTTAAAAAATGAAAAGAAAACTTAAGCCCAAGCCTACTCTTAAAAAATTAAAAGAAGACTTTTCATTTTCTTATTGAAACACATCCTGTTTTCCTTTAAGGAAAACTGGCTGCATTAAAAAAAAACCATTGCTTTATTGAAAAGCAGTCACAGACATGGTGGTCTCCTCATCCTATCAGGCCAGCATCCCTGTAATTGTTGGGGTTCCCAATGGGTCGCAAACTGAGACCTACCTCATGAATATTAATGAGGTAGGTTGATTTGCGACCCACTAGTAATCGCAGTAAAAAGTACAGCATACTTTCGACTTTCGTACATTGGTGTTTGCGATTATCAAAGAGTGAATCGCACAAAATTCACTATTCGGTAATCACAAACCTTTCCCTACGTACAACTGGCCCTTGGAATTTAAGTCACATAGGAGAGGTCTCTGAATTATTTAGAGAAGAGTAGAAGGAGGCAAATCTCTTGGTGATGGCCAATGGAAAGCTCAGTAAATCATTTTGTGCATTATAGATTGCCGGAATAGCTGCTCGATCTTCCCACTGTTTTTTATATGCATTGCTGATAATGGGTCTGATTTTTCACCATGATCCTATTGTCTGCCTCTTATGCGATGGAAAGCTTTTTTTAATTGTGCCATATAAATGTTATTCAATTCATATTTTCTGGTGACAAGATCGCACAAGACTGGGGAGCCGAATGTTCTTCGGTACGTGTCTTGAAGATGCAATATTGTCTTTTCAAGTCTGGTTTTCTTTTTTGCCATCCATTTTCAAGATGTGGTGGAGTTGCTCAGCATTATGACTCTCTCATATGTTTTCCAGCTGCCCATAATGTCTGTTGGGAGGAGACAGCATGTTTGTGTAGTTTTAGGTATTCCTTAGGCTGGGATACTAGCTTCTGTTTCTCTTCTGGTATACTTTAAATTGTCCATTTTCCACATCTTGGTCCTCGGTCTCTTGCTTTTTAAATCAAGAGTGAACGAGATTAGAGAATGATCAGAGATATTTCCTATTTCAATATTGCAGAGAAGAACATTCTGGAAAAGAGTAGCTTGTACAAGGGAGTACAATATTCTTGTTTCAATATCATGAGGGGAGGACAAAAAAATGGATATTCCCTGTCCCTAGGGAGAAAGATTCTCTAAGACTTGACAAGGGAATGATCAGCCGTAAGATCTTTGAGAATGCCCATATCATTTAACAGATCGGGACGTACTGTATCTGATCTGGTGGCAGATTCCAATTTTTGCCAATAATTACAGGTTGTCAGCAAATCTGTTGAGTTGTGAGAAGAAAGATGATTTAATGACATTGGGGGCACAGACTGAGCCTTTTATTAATGAGTTGGGGTAGATATACAACACATACCTACAAACTGCATCTATTCATGCCTTCTGCAGCATAATTGCAAGGGATTTGTGTTGAAGAATAGTCACCCAATTTTTCCTGTATGGATGGGATCCAGTGACAGAGGCGTTATCCTCCGGTTGACAGCAAGAGGCAGAGATCTCTTTTCCTATTCTTACTCCCTTAGGTTTTTCAGACTCCAGTTGAGACAGGTGGGTCTCCTGTATGAGAGCTTTGTCTGATTTGTGCCAGGCCAGGAAGCTTGAAATATTTGTTTTTTTATGTAGGTCATCAAGTCATTGACATTTAGAGACTGCATTGCCGAAAATCTGCTGAGGGACTTTCAAAAAGCGTTAGAATGAACACTTGAAGTGAAGGTTGTAGGGTCTAGTACTGAGTATGTGTACGATCTCGGTGTGAGATATTTAAATCAAAAGGCATAGATGTGGTTGAATTTGTCACAGTTCATGTTGCTCTCACATTCTGTATAGCCAGTTTCACTTCCGCTATTGCAATGGGTGTACTTCGATATGTTTGTAGGTCTACTATTGAAAAAGAAAAGAAATTAAAGAAGGTGTAGTTCCTTCCCTTCTTGCCTTATTTGGTTGTTCTCTGGGCAACCGTTGTGTTTTGAAAAGTGACCTGGATTCATTGCTGTCTCTTGAAGGGGCTCTTCTTGGGCATGATCATGAGTAGAGAGACTTGTCATCAAGTCTGGTTTATCATTGCCAGTCATGGGCTGGCTCCCGAAGTTGTAGCAGGACAAAGTGATTGTTCACATTCCTTGATTATCCAGGTCTTATGGTCAAATAACTCCCTTGTTCTTCCATTTAGAGTCACTAAAGTAACTTTCAGGTCCAGTAGACTGTATCAGAGTTCCATCAGTCTGAGTATCATTATTTTCCTCATTTTGTGGAACCCTATACAAGCAAACATTAACCCTATATCATCTATCCTCTTAATCTGTTACATTCTTTTGCAGATTCCATAGCTCAAATCAGTCCAGGGTGTTGTTCACCTTCTCCTCCAGTGCTTCTATTTGTCTCTCTGTTCTGCTAAGCTGTATTCTAAACATTATTAGTTTACCAAAGAGATCTTGCACGTTTTATGATGAGGAGAAGGGTGGAGGTGATAACCTTATCTAGTCGCCCAAAGTTAGCGCCAAAATATCTGCCATGGAATCTAGACCATATGTCTCACCATTTTATGGCATTATTTCATATGAATTTGCTTCCATTAAAAGATTTAAAAGCAAACTGCTCCTCCTCTGAGAAAATTGAGAAAGACTGTATCTTGTGTGATCTGGGTATTCAGGACCTAAACCATGTTCTTTTTGTTTGTCCTGCGCTATTGTCTTTGCTCTGCCAAATTCTTTAGCCAATGTTTTTATTGAATAATGTTAAGTAGGTAGAGACGTCATGAGAATTCCTTTTGCATCCAAAGAATAAAGCAATTTGTAAAAATATTTTTACATTTTTTAAAGTTTTAATGAATGTATTTTAACGTGTTCCTCTGTAGCTGCTAAGTTGGGATTGGGTGTTTCTCTGCTTATTATAAAATATTCTGCACATAATGTTACTTTGTCATCTGAACTGCTTATTGAAGAAACTAGCATATATGTTGGCTAATACTGTCTTCTTCATATTGTTTTAGCCAAAAACATTTAAATGTCTTAAAGGTTTTATGTACCTTTCTTAAGCTGGATTCAGGTTTGCTGCTACATCTGGATGGCAATCTCACTTGGCTGCTTTTATGAAGTAATTTGCACATAATTTATGCTGCTATGTTGTATGGAGAATTTCTTTGGTTATTTTTTGGGAGGAATGTGTCTTCAAGTTCATATTCATACTCTTTTTCTATTCAGTCTATTTTTGTTACAATTAATTGGTATTGTATTTTATGTATAGTATTTGTGTTAGATTTCTTGTGGTCCTCTGTTGAGTGCTAAAACATGAATAAATAATTGAATTGAATTGTACACGCCGGCGTATATGGCTTTCAGATCCTTGATGCTTCTTTTTTTTTGTCCTCATCCCTTCATCACTTTCTTGCTGGTGCAGCTCTCATCTCCTGAAAGGAGAAGGTGGTCTGCCCACAGGAGATTATTGCTGTTCCACAGTGATCTCCCCCAGGCACAAAGAGAGAGAGAAGAGAACAGAGGAACCCAGCAGACATGGCTTAATCATTGGACCCGCCAATCCTTGATGTTTCTGCTGACAAGTGTTCTACAGTAGTAATGGGCATTTTAAACACCACATAATTCTTGTAACGTATTGCCCATGTTCATTAAAGACATATTGCAATCAGCCACGTCTTGTTGAGATTTCTTTTACTGACTTTGGATAGCCTCAAGGAATAGTAATTGTCTTGGTGACTTGTTTGTACACATTTGATCAGCTGCTTTGAATAGAGATGTTTACACCTATGAGTTTATATGTATGATTCATATGTATGTAATATATATGAGGGCACAGGACCTCCTGGTGGTTCACTATTCATCCAGCAGGTCGCAGGTTAGCTTAACATGACCAAGTGAGTTTGAGCTATTCAGGCAGCAACTAATGACGATGGTCACATCATTCACCATTGCCTGTCCCAATTCAAAATGGCACCTCTTAAGCCCCCGATATTCAGTATGCATGGTAAATACAGAGAGTATATCTAATCAGAAGGTACCGTTTATTCATTTGGTTATTTATTTGAAGCAGTATCGCTCAAGGGGAATTTGCAGAGTCTGTGTGGCATGCGTACTGAGCCTGTTGACAGCACCAGCACCTCTCTCGTTTACTTAGGATCCACATGTGTATGCCTCAAGCAGGAATGTCTTCTAGACTCCAGTCATGAAAGCGACTGACTCATTGGTGGTGGCAATGTACAGTAGGTTTTGGGCCACTCTGCTTGGCAATCCATTTACAGGCTCTGTGGCGGTGGTCGAGTTCCCAAATTAGCATGCACATATCTGCAACAATTCTGCCGCATATTATTCATTGACTGTGGTTGTTCAAAATCTTTTTAATGTAGAATAGAGTGTGACCTGCACGGAGCTCTTCAGAAGACAGCCAGCTCTGTTGTGGCCATGCCACCCCTTTTCCTCCATCCACCGGTTAGTTTTATCACAGTGGCGTAACAACAGCCCCTGCTGTGCGGGCCCCCGAGCTTGAGGGGGTCCTCACCAGCACTGTGCATGGGCGACGGGCACCTGGTCTGAGAGCTGCTGACTGGGTCTGGAGCGTGGGGACGCTCCTCAATGTACTTTGCAAGGGGGCTCCCTCATGTTTCTTTATGCAACTGTTTTCACAGTGCCTACGTTGCAAAGGTAGGAGCATATTTATTAAAGAGATGCATTGTCCATGGGCCACACAATGGGATGCAAAAGCAACGCAACACTTAAGTTATATTTACCAAGCCATGCAAGGGTTCCTGTACAAAAACAATCCTGCTTACAATGCAGGCACCCTTGCACCATGGTGCAAGGGTACATGCGTTTGCGCTAAGCAGCACTTTGTGCAACAGCGTTGGGAAATTACTGGAATTCACCATATAATGTTAAGTACAGCATATTCCTGCCCTTTGGTGCGCTGTGTGATGTTTTAAAAAATATGCCCAAAGTTTTCGCGGTACTTTTTGACCACCAAGTCCACTGAAAACCTAAAGATGCTAATATTAGCACTCAAAAAAGATATTGGAGGAAAAAAAATATTCTTGGACCACCTTCCACACCAATATAATCTTGCTTAAAGATGCTAAGAATTAAAAAAGAAACATATTTTCATCAAATTATTTTTCCCAGCCGTTGATTGTTACCCACCAATAGATTCCCTGCACTGTGCAAAAATGAAAACATATGGGTATTGCTATCTTCTGTAAAAACACACAATGAATGATTTCCGTACACAAAAAATATTGGATCATTGATTATGTGCAGTTAGACTACAGCCCCTATCAGAATCTACCCACAATTAGCAATGTCAAACTGGCAACATTCAGAAATACAGTTCTTTGATTACCTTTCCTTCTCCTGAGCTGCTCAATTGCTGAGCACATTTATTGACAATTAATAAAACGCAATATTGTTTCTGCGATCTTAATCTTGAAAATATATCATGAAGATTTTTGTGCCAAAAATCATGCAGTTTGTTCATACACTCTACAAGGAATTGTGTGAAAGAATTGTGAAATTCCGGCACTTTGAAAAACAGCAGAGCACAAACATAACCTCCGGGAATGCTTAACACATCTGTGTTCCACTTAAATTAAATCCATGTCCAAGCTCACTTTTCACCAGATTTCAGGCTTTCCAAAAGGATTATTCGAGTAATGGCTCAACAGTAGTTTACAAAGGAAGACATACCTTTTGCATATTGCTCATTAAAGGATGATTATTCCATTTAAACAGATTATCCTGCCAGAGGATTAAATTAATTGCTCATGTAAACCTGTACAAATGAAGGAAGGAGCTATTCAAATAGTTCACTCAATAAAAACGATTACTGATCACAATATTAATATTGCTTGTTTTGAGGCAATCCATTTAATTGTAAGTTAAATAAACTGCAAATCATTAGCAAATTGAAAGTCAACAAGGTTCTAACTTTAAGGTACTTTTATCATTGTCATCGTCATTTGCATTGCATCTTTGGTAAGACATTTTCACAATAAAATAATGCACGCAGTTTATAAAATCAGCTTAGGGCTAATATGCACATGGCATCATAGGAGTTAATCAGTTGCATGCGCTGTTGCGCAATCATATTACCAGATCCGAGGATCCTATGCTTCCTTATCTCCCAACACGCGACAATCAAAAAACTACACTTCCCAGCAATTCCTGGGGCACAACTCACAGGATGAGGAGAAGTGAAACCACCAAACATTAATGAGCTTTGTCTATATATAGCAGTCACCAGAAAGTAACAAATTATTTTCTTGTTGGTCAGCCATGAGTTAAGTACTCCACATCACTAATTTATGTAGACTATTGTTAGAAATGTGTTTGTAATGTGTTTGGTATTGCATATCTGATAGTCTTTTGGGCTCTGATTCCCTCAGTTGTGCTATTCTTTTGTGCTGTTTCTATTAATTTAAAATACTTTTTAGGGCATTGTTTCTCCTTTTCTACTATTTGGGCTCCCACTACTGGCACACTATATTTCATGCATTCATATTTTGTTCAAATAAATTAAATGGATACTAGAAAGACCAGCATGCATTGATGTTGGAGAATAGATTCTACAGTGGAGCAATAAACTAATTATAGGTCCCATGGCTGCCTACATGCATTTATTGATAGCTCCTGGGCCACTTGTATATGTCTTTTTGAGGAAGCATTAGTGAACACATTTGCATGTGGAGTGGTTGAAAATAATGTCCAAATAGAAATCAGATTGCTTGGTGAGTGACATAAACAGTAAAAATAAAACTTATAGCTCACATGAGTGTGGCGGTTGTCATTTTTGAACCTTGGATTTCAATGTACATGTTTGTGTGAATACTATTGCAATTGGGTTTCCTGTAAATTTTATATAATGATGTCAATAGCCTGGTATTTTTCATATAATCGAAAATTTGAAGAGGAAGAATTGAGAACACATACACTATATTACAAATTCACTAATGGGTTACAACGGTACACATGTGGTAGCTAGCAATACCACTGACCCTTCTACTTTTCCCAAATGAGAACAGGCTGATATTTCCCCTAAGAAGACAACAATAGAAATCTCTTTCTCAAGGTCAGCATCCCATTTTTGTCACCTCTGCTAATTGGTTTCTAAATATATTTCTTCAAAATTATCAAGCAATTTCTGAGAATCTTGGGTTCTTTAAGCAGTACAGGGTTTTCTTCTTTTTGTTTTTAAGGTTTCCTGCAAGGCCAATTGATTTATGTGCTGAAGAATCACCACTCATATAGATTATAGGAAAGATGTTTATCAAGGGAGCCATAGAAGTGTGTTTACTCCATCCTAAGTGGTTGTCTGTCCAAATGTGACCACAAAATGATAAAACAAAAGAGCACTCTCTTAAAAATGGAGGTCATGTTTCATATCAGCGATGGTTTTTTTGTCGGAGAATGGATGGCGAAGCTTGTCTGTAAGGACTCTTACCTCTGTGATCCAATTTGTTGGAAACACAGGAAGTTCCTTTAATTTCAGATTTTCCAATTTAAATCACAATCCTTTGATTTTGTCCTCTGCTCCATACTTCACAGAGTTTCTTTGCAGAATCCTATTACTTATACTTATCATAATAGTTTATATTTTAGAACTTCCAGAATTTAAAATAGGTTTTATCTTTTTTGTCATATTTTTTAAATCATGGAATTTTGCTGGACTTGGAGGAAGCGAATGGAGTATATTCATACATATTACTCAATCCTTTGATACAAATATGAAACTCATTAGAAATTTGATAGATGACAGAATTTGCAGTGTTGCTTTTACTTTTATAGTAATAATGTTATATTGTATGCCTTATATTTGCAAACTGAAACACTAAACACATTTGACAATTATTATTATTATTATTATTGATGACTCATCAAAAATAAATGAGCATGATGTTGCACATTCATACAATTCTCGGGCAACTAGCCACAATGGTATGGCTTTTGGCACTCTCTATTTAGGAGGGATTTTAGTTAACCCTTCATTACCAGGCACTGTGATATCTCAAGATCAAACATTCATAGAAGGGTTACTTCTTAGAGTCAAAGTACCTTTAGACAAGGAAGATACTCGAAAACAGATGACATGGTGGTAAGACCATTTAGTTGTTTAGAATGGTTGTACAATATTCATCTGATCTTGTCTTAGTCCCATGCCAATATGAGAGGATGAGGTCCTGTAAGCATACAGTACCCGACAGGTGGACATGCTCTGTGAATGAACTGTCAATGCATATCTACTAATTAGACCTTTTGCCGGCTCCTTTGTCATTGAATTTCATCATGGACATGAAACATTTCAGATTTGCAGATCAACAACATTTCTACAGTCCAAAACACAAACCATATAGGAGATGCCAAGTCTCAACCACAAAGACATTTTGGGAGTTTTGTCCCCATCAAAAAATTACAGTTAGGGTAGAATTTCTTCATGGCATTGTCATGGTGGCAGATTGTCAGTCAAAGTTTTTTCATGACAGGACACTGCATCCTGTAGTGTTCCAAACACTGAATCATCACTGGCACGTCTTGCCAATAAACCTTTGTCTCATATTTGAAGCCACACCTGTGTCACTTTTACAGTAGCCTCTTGCCATATGTAATGTTGGTCACATTTGCACTTTTCATCCGTTTGTCATGATTGCCAGGTGTCCGCCTCAGATTCTCAGACAGAAGGCCCACGTGGTTCTAATTTCCTCACTCTGGATATCTCAGAGCTGGTTCTGATATCTACTCAGAATGGCCCTGTATATTCCTAGTATATATGATGAAACAAGGCATGCCATTACCACACATGCCTTAACAAAGCGGTCTTAACCAGGCATTAGTCTTACAATGCATCTCTTTACCACAAATATTTTTCCCACATATATACCTTTACCATGCATTCCTTTACAACGCAAATGTGAGTATATATATATATAAATTTGTACATATATATAAATACACACACACACACACACACACATATATATATATATATATATATATATATATATATATAATGTCTCGAAACAGAAGGTCAGTCACTCACATGATCAAATAAAAGAATATTTATTGCTCTCTGCATACAGGTGCGTTTCGGCATCACTACCTTTATCAATGTTCGCTGAGGTCAACTGCTGATTACCACACACAAAGAGAAAAGGAAGTACTGGGTAAATACTATGTGAGTATATATATATATTATCTACTGGGGGTCACCAGTAGATAGTTATAGTTAGGACCGTGTTTCCATAGGAAATCTGAAAATTCTATTTTGAATAACTTTGGCGCCGGTTGACGAATCCTCGCGAATTTTTCAAAACTAATGGGGCGCTCCGCTCAGCTCCTACCCTGAAAGTCTCGGGGTGATTCGTCAAGCGGGGGCTGAGAAAAAAGGGGGGTCCCAAAACGCGTTTTCCCCATGCATTTTCCCATAGGACCTTAAGTCGAAGGTACAGCCCGAACGGCTGAACAGAATTACTTGAAATTTGGCAAAGAGGTAGTCCTCAGGTCAGGCATGTGCCTTTTGCATATATGGTGTCAATCTGTTCAGTAGTTCCTGAGAAAATTGCATTTAAAAGCACATAAATATCTATAAGCGCGCACCGTGCGCGCACCACAACGTGCGCGAGCGTAATTCTGATTGGTGGTTACATGTCAGTCAACATTCAAATCGGTCGAAATCAGGAAGTGTTGGCTGCCATTTTGTGTGTTTTGTGTGTGACAGTAAAAAAGAAAGGTGGAGAACGTGAAAAGGGGGCAGGGTAGAGAGTTCCTGACCCCCTAGCCTTTGTCAGGGGGTCCCTGAAGGACCCCGAAGGGGGAAAAAATCGCGGGGTGAAAAACCTTAAAAAAAAAAAAACATTTTAAACGAGTCATTCCATATTACAGGATACAGTCAATCTATAACTATATACATAGGTAGCTTATTGTAAAATAAATATATAAAAAATATAATAAAACATACACAGCTTAGCATTTAGAAAACCTTACAAATTCACTTAAAAAACCATAGGTTTCACACACGTTATAGTTAGGAATTAGCATTTAAAAAACCTTGCAAATTCACTTAAAAACCCATAGGTTTCACACATGTTATAGTTAGCTGGACATTTCACTCGTAAAAAACCATTGAAATTCCCCCATTATAGTTAGTTCAGATAGCTATAACTCGCACGACCGCCACTCTATCACAAGGATGATGTCATCAGTGATGTCATGAGTGATGCCACTGACCATGTCATGAGTGATGTAATATGTGACATCATCAGCAGTGGATTGCGGGCGCGCGAGTTATAGTTATCTGAACTAACTATAACGGGGGAATTTCAAAGGTTTTTTACGAGTGAAATGTCCAGCTAACTATAACAGGTGTGAAACCTCCTATGATTTTTTAAGTGAATATATATATATACACACACAGTATTTACCCAGTACTTCCTTTTTCTTTGTGCTTTGATGTATTCGCCAATGGTAGCACAGTCTGATGTTTTTAAAAATATATATATACATACCACATTTAGCTCTCCTTGTAGCAAAAGAATCTGAATCGCACTCACGAGTGGCAGTGATTTCTGTTTAGTTCCATAAACGGAGTTGGCTCATAAAACACACCCAACGTGTTTTGGTTCGACTGGACCATGCTCATGGGTAGGCCAGGCCCGGGGATGAATTAATAGTTATAATGGGTGGAGGCATTACCCCCTCCTGAGTCCGAGTTTGGCCCAGGGACCATCACCCCCTGGGGCCTGGCCAGTAACTAATAGGTTGAGGGAGACACAGCCTCCAGTACCCAACCATATGCAATTAGGTGGAGGGGGGCCGTGACCTTTGGGGAAAACCATTCCATGAAAAGGGACAGGGGCCGCACAGCCCCCCTCCTGGAGCCATTAATGGCCCTGGCGACCCCATGCTCCTGGGCAGGTCTCCTGCTATGTCCCGGGACGCTCACCCTTGGAGACATAGCAGTTTCCCTGCCCACACAAGTGTGGGCCGGGGAACCTCTGTTTGCTCTCACTTGGCGGGAACAATTTAAAGCGCCTTCAAGCAAGAGCAAACAGAAAGTCCACTCCCAAAGGGCTGTCAATTGGGCACAGAAATAGATGTAAATATTGCTCCCACCTGCAGGCAGCAGCATTTTTAGCTGCTCCCTGTGGGCGCTGACAATACTGTCTCCTGCTGGAGGTGGGGAGCCGGCAGGGGCTGCTGGGCATTGGGGCTCCCCCTGTGGCCTCCAACAAAAAAGTAGTGGGTTCCCTGGGTGGGACATTTTAGTGCACAGGCCCAGGGGGGATGAGGTCCCAGGGGCCAATATTGGCCTGGAAAGGGGGGCCTTGTGCCCCCCACTTTACATACTGGCCAGGCCCCAGGGGAAGAGGTCCCTGGGGCTAATACTGGCCTGGGGAGGGGGGCTGCATGCCATCCTCTCCCTTAAGAATAAGGCTGAGCCCCAAGAAGATGGGGTCCCCAGGACCAAAAACAGCCCGGGAGGGGGGCAGTGTTTTTAAATATGGAGTGGGTGCCCTGGGTGGGCTCCAGGGCACCCAACATTTATTGAGCAGCCCCGGGGGGTCATCGTGTCCAAGATTGGCATGGGGAGTGGAGCTGCATCCCCACGTCCCCCTTTCAAATAAGGCCAGGCCTCAGGAGTAGATATATCAGCGGCCATATTCGACTCTGGGAGTGGGACAGCGCACCCCCTTCCCTTTTTAAACATTAGGTTGATGCCCTGGGTAGGTTCCAGGGCACCCACCATTTACTGGGTGGGCCCCTGTGGGATGTGGTCCCAGGGGCCAATACGGGGTGCTGCTGCCCCCTTAAAATATGGTCAGGACTGGGAGATGGGGTGCCCGGCGCCAAAATCAGCCTGGGGAGGGAGGCTGCATGGCCCTTTTCCCCATAATTTATGTAATGGGCCCTGGTGTATGTGGTTCCAGGGGCCAAATCTGGCCTATTTTTCTAGGGTTCTGCAAGGAGAAATACCAACAGCCCCTCTCCTAACCCTTAAGTTATGAATGCATCTTCTTCATCATAATGGTGGTGCCTCTGCAATTGTAAGTGCCAGTTTAAAGCAACCCCTCCTGATTATGTGAATTAGGGGGTGGAATTTAACTTCTAAAAGTTCTTCTTCTGGCCATATGTTCTCATTAAGTGCAAAGAAACTTTTGTGAACTGTGCTCTCAGCATGCCACTTTGAAACACTCTTAAGAAAAAAGCGTCATTGTTACTTTGTTTCAAAGCTAAAAGACGTTCAAGTTAAATGCATCAGAGCCAATATATATATTTTTTAATCGGACAGAAGGAGAATTTCAACATGTTTTGAGGTGATAGCACCGTGGGCATTTACATGACAGCTCACTGTAATAAGCATTAGGTGTGTGCTCAATTTTATTTTTATGAAATGTTTACTTGTACCAGTCATCATGCAAATTATGGGTATGACACAAAAATACCATTGGCTGGTAACTCGAATGAAAAAAATGTGAGGAGATAATGTCTCAGGGAGCAATGTTCTACTTGCACCAGTTGACAGGTCATTTAAGTTTGCACTGTGAAAAATAGGGAAAAATGTGCATACTTCATATAACGTAAAGTTCTCAAATTACAACCACATAACAGAATTGTTACACAGGTCTAGTAATATATCAGAATGAATGCCTTGCCCATAACCGCAAGAACACACGCCATAGATTAGCAGACGATGTGTAAATTCTTTACCAACATAAGTTGTGCACTTGCATTAACAAATAGACATGGTGAAGAAATGCTTCACTAAATACTAAATAAACTAATGTGTGAAGTGACTTGTGTAGAGGGAGACATAGCTTCTAGTCCTGCACTCTGGGTGTGCTGCAGTGCTTAATTTGTGCCGGTGCTTTCCGGTGCTTAGCACCGGCACTTATTTCTTAGGGCCGGGTCTCCACAGATTTTGATTTGTGTGTAAAATATTTACATTTGAGCCACGACCGCCTGCCTTCAACTGCCCGGGTGAGGTCCCTGCCTCAAGCCTAACAAACAGCAATATTAGTAGCGTTAGAGCTGTATCAGTGACAGGATTAACCCTGCCCCGTCTCCTCCTCCTTGGCGCAGAATCGTCAGTTTCCCCTCGAGCCGGAATAATGCAGATTATAACAGTGTTTCCACTTTTTGCCCGCCATACCATACTGCGCAGCTTGAGCAGCGCTAGTCAGTCGAATGAGTCGAGTCATTTCATAAAGCAAGCAGCGTGTGTCCCGATGACTCCAGCAGCAGCAGGCCTCTCATTAAATCCAAAAGGCAAAGTAAGTAATTATTTAATTTTAGCATGCGCTAGTAGTACTGTAGTGTGAGTGTAGTGAAGCAAGTATGTTGTTTTATTGTCTGAGGTACGTGCCCGGAAAAGTGCACCTCTCATTTACTGCGCGATGTCTTTATGTAAAGGACCTCACCTGCCATACAATCCCGATTGCCGTCATAATATGATTTGAGTGGACAGGGCGGGAGACTGCATACCATCTCTATTCTGAAAGGAAAGAAGGCGTGCGCCCAAGGAGAAGTGCATACTGCAGTGATAGGACCCAGATCAAACCCACAGTCTCCATCCCAACAGACTGGCAGTCACTGGCATACCTCCCTACCAACACAACAGCACTCACACATACACCATCGATCTATGATGCGAACGTCACAAATATCTCTTGGCTCAAGAAAAACTACAAAAAAACAACAGCGAGTACAATTAATTGCCATGGTGGAATTCAGAACGTATAGTATGAATAAAAAAGTTTTTAGTGCCTTTCTGAACTGTGAAAGGTTTAACTTTTGCTTGGTAACCTTCGGCGATGAGCCTCATATTCAAGGGGGTGAAATTGAAAATCATCGATTTACCTTGTTCCAGTGCAACTCTGCAGTTTGGAAATTCTTAGAACATCTGACTGACATCATGGTCCGCCCTGGAATATATCTATATTTCATATACATGTAAAAACATCGTACTAGCTACAACCACTTTCACATCACAACAAAAACATACACCGTTTCAGTATCCTACACTCACTACAAGACACACAAATGCACCATCAAATCATTATCTCAGTACCACACCCAACCACACAATCTCAGTCACACCCTAACATACACTAAGGCCAGCTCTGACAGTTGGCGCACTTACTGTGTGTGTGTGTAGAAACGTCCACTGCTACAGCTGGTTCGGTAACAGTTGGATTTATGCTTGAAAAGCTTGCATTAGTGCTGGACACTTTACAATATGTGTTTGAATAAGTGGCCACTGCTGCATCCTATGATTTAACTGCTTTGTTTGTGGTGGAAAAGCCTGCACAGCTGTTGGACCTATAGCTTTGTGTGTGTGTGAAGACGTGTGCACTGTTGTATTGTGTGATGGAACTGGTCTTTTTATGCGGGATAGCTTTGTGTGTGTGTGAAGACGTGTGCACTGTTGTATTGTGTGATGGAACTGGTCTTTTTATGCGGGATAAGCATGTACTGCTGCTCGACGTGTTCTCTGTGTGTGAGGATGTGTGCACTATTTGTCTGTGTATGGGAGGGAAGCTTGCGCTGCTGCTGCAGTGTGTGTGTGTGTGTTTGTGTGTGCATATACTTAACCCACACTCTATTGACTAGACCAGTCGTTACAGTGTTGTGCATTAAGCTTGGGAAAAAACCTGTCTATACAACAGCCAAATGCATTGTTCATTGCCGGAGCACATACCTTTGCTCATGTAGTCATGTAGCCTCCACATTTACCTTTTGTCATTTTTGTGAGCCAACTGCAAGGGGATATTTACGGAAGCATAGAGGGCATTTGCGTCCTTGTTTAGTATCCAAGGTATCCTGTTCTGAGAGTCTGCTTCCAGTTAGAGTGGAGGATGACGGGAGTTTGTGTAGGAGCCTTCCTTTACTGTGCTCTAAAGGAGAATGGGTTCCTTCTGTAAAACTCAGCACTGCCTCATCATTCAGCATTGCAACTGGAGCCTCTCCTGCTCCCCTTTAAGACATTAAGGTGGTGGTCAGCTCTGTTTTTTTGAAGCAGTGTCAGAAATAAATATCGACCCCTAGGACCACAATAAAAAGTCCAGTGGGAGGCTTTGTGGCAGACTCATATTTTCAGAAAGTCCATTTAGTTGATTTTTTTAATATATTCATTGGATAGGGACTCCATCGGAGAAAAAGGCCTGGTATTCTGAGTTCAAATCTTCTAGTCTGTGGCAGCAATATACATCAATATATATATGTATAGATGCTTTAAAGGTAGCTCACAGCATTTCAAATGCATTTCCTTGCCTGGGCAGAAAAAGAACCTATAGATGATAAAAAAGCTTCAGGTTTCATAGTAAATGTCTCCTAGGACAAGAACCCAAAGACATTTCTTCATGATGTCCCCTGAGCCAACGTCTTGAAAGAGCCTTGGTGGCGCCAGTCACTCTGGTCAACTTCTGTTTTATTACATAGTCCTGATTTTGAGGCTATTCTTCTCATTGGTTGTTATTTCCACCCATTCGAGAGCCTCTCAGCCTCTGACTGCCTCAAATATGTCTTAAGTGCACTTGGATCATCAATTGTGAACATTTACTCCTTTCCGCTGGCTATTGTCAATGAAATACCCAGGTTGTCTTTTTTATTATAGAAATAGCATGGTCCAGCTAGGGCGAGGTCACAGCAGTTAGAAGCCGTGAATGAAATACTTAATTGTCCTAGGGTGTGGTATTGATCCAGCTAATCCTGACCCTGAGTAACCGAAATAACATCAAATGTATTCATATGGATACCAGTGATCACATAGCGGCCTCATGGGGACCTCAATACTTTATTGGCACTCACAGTGTTCATCCAAGCAACTGTGTCTTAATCAAAAGATGGATACTGAAATAGAAATATATGGCCAGTTAGCACAGAAGGTGCAAGTATTGTCCACTTTGAAGTAGAAAGGAAAGTGTTACCTGCCTGACTAACCTGTGGCTATGAGTCAACCAAAGATATGCTTCTAGTTGATTTAGGTAGCTTTTCAGAACGAGGCAAGAGGGGGGAAAGTCAGGCCACCAGGATTTCAAAATGTATTAACAGGGATTAACACAAAACTGGAAACAGCTTCTTTGGTGCCATCCAACCCACAGGAGATTAGCAGCTCCTCTGTTAGGGAATGGGCGCATGCCGCCCGTCCGTTCCTCCTTGGTGTTGAATTGTCTTTCCTCTCAAGAAGTCGGACCAATGCAGATCAGACCAGTGTCCTCACTTTTCACCCACCCCAGCGTACTGCACAGCTGCAGCACTGATAGTCAGTCGAATTGACTCAAGAAGCAAGCAGCATGTGTCACGTTGACTCCCGCATCAACAGGCCTCTAATTAAAACCAAAAGGAAAGTAAGTAATGATTTCATTTTAACATGCGTTAGTACTGTAGAGCGAAGCAAGTATGTTGCTTAATGTTTGAGGTACGTGCCCGGAAAAGTGCACTTCTTATTAGTTGCCTGCGTTTGTTTTTATGTAAATTACCTGCCGTACAATACTGATTGCTGGGCTACACGAGTAATATTAACGTGTGCATAAAACATACCACAATGACTTAAAGAATACAAGCAGAGTGGGGGTGATAGTGATTTCCGGTCAATGAGTCAGACCTACTTTTCTGACATCGGTGAGTGAGCAGTAAGGTTACCATAGTGCCGTAAAGTGTTGGTGTGATGAAAACATGGTTCTCGCCATTCAACGTAAGATTTTATCACACACATGGAGAACTGCATATTGTGTTCACACTTCTAATCTCGGACACGAATGGAGGGGCAGCAAAGTACAATGAGTCATTAAGAACGCACTGGCATTCATGTGGAGTGGAAAAATGTCCAGCAAGTGAGTTACCCATCATTTATTCCACTTACCAGTATTTCAGCAACTGCATGACTTATCAGGAATTTTTTTAGTGTGATACCTCTCAACTTCTGGTAATCTTCTGGTAATCTTTGCAAATGAAGGCAACCGGAAAGCGGAAGCGGAAATGACCAGAGGTAACAATGTTATTGCTGGTCATTCTCCAATTTTACAAGCTAGTTTCAAACATTGTAGATATGGCGTTGTGCAATGGTGATACAACTGCCAGAGTTTCTTTCATAATTAACTGCAACATTGTATTTCGAGTCTGTGCTGAGTAAGTCCCGAATGGCTATGGTTAAGGGCCTGATTTAGAGTATGGCAGATGGATTGCTCTGTAACAAATGTGATGGATAACCCACCTGCTGTATTACGAGTGCCATAGAACATAATGGACTTGTAATATGGTGGACTGGATACCTGTCACATTTGTGATGGAGTAACCTGCCCACCAAACTCGAAATCAGGCCCTAAGTCTTATATGTTCCCTGTTTATACATTGACCTGCCACATGTGGTATGGAAACTGACCCAGGTATGGCAGACATACCAACCATCTGAAACCAGCATGGCCAGAGGAATTTGGTCAGAAATATGCACAGGGGATGGAAAGAACCCTCCTGAGAATGTGTATGTTACTTACTTCTTGTTTGCTTTACATCAAACAGCATGTGCTCTAGAGGGCATGCACCGTATCACACTGCTCAACCCATGGCCAAGTCACGTCTTTGTTAGTAAAGGTTCCCCACTCAATATGTGTCTTTACTCATGCCAATAAGATGGCTGAACAAACTGCCCTCTTTTTTGCTTAAAGTCTCTTTGGAGCTGGGACTATAAACACAGAATGAGTAGGAATGAGCATGGCATGACATTTTCTTCTTACCCTTTGCTATTATAAGTAAGTAAATAACTATAACCATGGGCAGTGAGTTCACGAGTGAGGTTTCCCCAACAACGAAGTACCATAGATCTCCAGTTCCATGGCCTATGCATAGAAACAGCCCGTAGCTTAGTAAATCCCGGGTGTAAGGAGTACATATTAGGAAGCCGCTCATTGCCCCTTTCATGGGATGGCTTTCAATGAGATGCTGCACTTGATGGGTGAGAGATTGGAGCTCAGATGGGAATGACTCCATGTGGAAGTGTGACACCATTTATGTAACATATATCCTTATTGAACACTAACTCAATGGAATTGCTTTACATTAAATTTGTAGAAAACAGCTTGGGCATCACTTAAACCTTGGCTTCTTGGCCATCAAACCACCGCTGTAGCATATGTACCCCAAATTTAAAGAGGTGCATCATTCTGATTACCTTCTATTCCCTACAAATGTCTTCCACATGTATTATGAGAGTTGCTTCAGGGGGTTTGGCATGACTGCTAGGCAATACGGGCATTGCAGAATTCTTGTCACTCACTATTCTGTTTCCTTGAGCGAAACCATTGTGGAGGTTCACTTTCAGAAATGAGATTAAATATACCCTCTAAGTACTGGGCTTTTTCTTTCCTTCATTTGGGGATACTTCAAATATTTTTTCCAGGACTGCTATGGTTTCAGTTGTGGGCCCAGAAAGAAGAACTTCCGCTGAACTATCGGATGGGGGATCCTTAATCAGTCTCTGTTAGACTTGTCATCCTTAGGGTTGTCTTCCCCCAACAATTTGCCTGCTTCCCTCCACCTTTTACTGTATCTCTTTGTTGGCCTTAGGACTCAGAGCACTTTACCACTGCTGATCAATGCTGAAGTTCATGTGTTTCTCCACTAAACATGGTGACATTGGTATGTACCTTATTGGCATATTTAGTTTACCTGTAAGCCCCTTGTAAAGTGGTATGTCATATACTCAGGGCCTGTAATCTAAATGCTACTAGAGAGCCTGCAGCACTGGTTATGCCAACCACACAAGTAGCCTGTCAAACCTGTCTCTGGCCTGCCACTTTGACTTGGCATTTAAAACCACTGGCCAAGCCTTAAACTCCCATTTTATTACACATAAGTCACTCCTGATGTAGGCCCTAAGTGACCATAAGGGCAGAGTGCTGTGCAACTAAATGGAAGGACATGTACTTTTAAGATTTACATGTTCTGGTAGTGACAAACAACTAAATTCCTTTTTCACTGCTGTGAGGCCTACTCCTCTCATAAGTTAGCATTGGGAATTCCTTAAATCACTTTTTAAGCTGTAATATCTGATCAGAAAGAAGTAGCTACATCGTGTTTCATATTTTTCAAATGATGATGATAAATCCTCTTTAGTGATAAAGTTGGATTTGCTTCAATGACTGTCCTGATCAACTGCTTCTCAGCTTTGTTGAGCTGACCTGCTGCCTACTGGTCTCTGCCCTGCTGAGGACAAGGACCGGACCCATCCCACTTGAACCCAGAGTGACTCCAAGGGCTTGCTGGCTTGCCTCTTGTTTTCTGCAGTTTCAGGGAAACAAAAGACTTCCTGCAACCCTGCAGGTGCTGCTGAACTCTACCATTTGTGAATCCTACCCTCTGTCCTGGGCCTTAGAAGTGGGTTCTGCAGCTGATTTCTGCAAAAATGAACTCATTGCTACAACTGCGTATGAGTTTCTGCTGCATTGCCTTATGGCGCCGATGCAGAAGCTGCTGGATGACATCGGATGCACAGCCTGTGGCGCATTGCATTAACTTCAATGGAGCTCAACGAACATGTGGAACCCCATTTGCGCAGCTTGAGAATGATGGAGGTAAACTCTCCACGTCGACATAAGCTCCATCCAAGGTATTTCTTCAGCTGGACCTGTCTTGGTCCTGTAGCCGGCCTGACCTCCATCACGGTTGGTCTGAACTTTGAATTTGCACTGGTCCCTCATGACCTCAAACAGCCTTTTAACTGCTAGTGACTTTGAAGTACTGTTTTCACATTTAATGTTTAAAATTTCACATCTCGACTTCCACTTATTGGAATTTTGTCAATTTGGTCTTGTTTTACTGAGAAAAATAATCTCAATTGTCTTAAACCTGTATGGAGTCTTTTTGTGGTGTTTTCATTGAGTTGCTATAATTTAAGTGCTGCACAAACCTATAACACTTTGCCTCTTAAGTTAAGCCTGACTGGTCTGTGCCAAGCTACCAGACGGTGAGCACAGGTTAATTTAGGGTTTGTATCTGCCTTACCCTGACTAGGATTGTGGTGTCAACTTGGGCAGGGTGCAAAACTCTGCCAACTAGAGACCCAATTTTTAACAGTCGATCCAATTGACATCATTCTCTTCAATGGCAGGCTGCAGCAAGGATGTTTCCTATGGTGGAACAAGCAGTGTTCTTAAAATTAGTAACTCTGCAAACTGCTGGAATTTTAAATGGGGAGGCCATTCATATAGGTTGGCATCCGAGACTTTGCTTTTTTTATGCTGTAAATCATAAGAATATCCATGATACAATGATCCCTCCTATAGGGTTCTTCCTCTTACACAATGACAATGCATATAGAAAACTAGGCAAAAGTGTATATTTTCCAAAGAAAAAAAACACACTGTGTACATTGGCCACTGTGAGAAAAAAATCATTTAAACAGTAAACTTTAAAAGGAAGCGCACATTTTTTATCTTTGACTGGTTTTGATGAGAAGGGAATATATCGTGCCATATAAAATTTATCTCAATATCCAGAGAACACATATGCATGGGCAGTGCTTAATTTGAGCTGATGGTTTTGGATGCTCGACACCGGCACTCAGTTGTCAAGACTGGCTCTTATGACACATGGTGGCGGTATTTGTCTAATTTAGAGCCAAACAACAGTTGTTTATTAATTCAATATACATTAAAGATGTCTAATACCTGCTGCCAAAGTCACTATTATAGCTTCCAGGGTCTGGAATAGTCATAATTGTCACACTTGTAGGAATGTGAGGGTTAGTAGTTATGTTGAAACTATAATTGCCAGTGCTGACAGTGGCAATGGACACAGCAAGAGGAAAGTGAACTCCTAACTCTGAGAGGGCCCTGGCACTTTTTTTCTTTACAAATTAAGCCCTGTGCATGGGTAATGGTGAAGTTAAAATGGTAAACTGCAAAAGTTTGCTGGCAAAACAAAGCCTTTGCAAAATACTGGTTAGGCTATGGAACACAGGTAAACCACATACAGTGTGCTTGATGAGGCAGGTTTGAAAAGAGTATGTGTTAGACCTGGCACCTGTCTTTTTGCTTTTTACCTCCTGTTTTTGATTGTACTGAACTTAAATGTTGCTGGCTTTAGGACTCTGGGCACTTTACCACTGCTGGCCAGTGCTAAAGTGCATTTGCTCTATGTCTAAAATGTAATGGCATTTGGTTTATCCATGACCCTCTGGATCGCTGACTTTAAAACCAATGATAAAGTTTCTTAAAGGAAAACAATGTCCAGTAGACCCGCTCTTGCTCATACATAGATCCTCCTGCTCTGCATGTCAGCTGCTAGAATATGCAGCGGCGGACTGGCTCGGGTCTCACAGTGATGGTGCTCCGTGGTCGGGTCGGCCATAAATATTTCCATATAGAGAGTTGACCCCTCGATGGAACAGCACTCCCAGGAGGTGAATCCTGGCAGGCAGACACGATCTCCATGAACACAATCCTCTTCTCCCACTGTCGACGCATTTTGGGCCAACACCCTTCTTCCAGGACAGCTATTGGAAATAGAGGCAAGCAGAAGACACCAGTTAAGTCCCTTATTTATTTCGTAGTTTCAAATCACACTCAGGTGAATAACAAGATTGCATTCTGGGGCTGGTAGTCAGTAAATACCTCTGTGGGTCGCTGCCTTTAAAACTATTAATAACGTTTCTTAAAGGAAAACAATGTCCAGTAGACTTGCTCTTGCTCATACAAAGCTCCTCCTGCTCCGCATGTCAGCTACTAGAATATACAGCGGTGGACCTGCTCGGGTCTCATGATGGTGCGGCTCCGTTTAAGAAACTTTATCAATGGTTTTAAAGGCAGCGACCCACGGGGTACTTACTGACTACCAGCGATTCGTCAAGCGGGGGCCGAGAAAAAAAGGGGGGTCCCAAATCGCGTTTTCTCCCTGTTAATTTCCATAGGAATATTGAAACAGGCTACAGCTGGAACTGCTGAACGTAATTGCACCAAATTTGACAAAATGGTAGATCTTGGTCCAGAAAGTGTGCTTTTTTTAAAATGGTGTAAATCCATTCAGTAGTTCCTGAGGAATTAAAAATATCAATATCTGAACACCGAGGAGTGTTAGCGAACCCTCCCGGGCACGAGCTTCATTTTGATTGGCTGCCAACACTCTAAACCAGAGTATGTTGGCAGCCATCTTGTGACTTGGTAACCGAGTCCCAAAAAAAAGGTTAACAAAAAGGAAAAAAACAAGAAAAGGGGGCAGGGTAGAAATACCCTGACCCCCTAGGCCTGCTCAGGGGGTCCCACAAGGACCCCCAGGCCCAAAAAAGCATTTTTTTACAACAATTTCTACTGAATTCAGCTGGGTGCGCCAATCTGAACGAAATTATATTTAAAAAAATGAAGCCTGGTCTCCCGCGCTTCGTTTGTTAAAAAGCTCCCGGGTGGGACAGGTCCCGGGGGTAATTCTAAATTATGGTGTGGGGGCCCGTGGGGGTCCCCACAGTCCCAGGGCCTGCCACCTCCCTGGGGCTTTATAATTTATGCACAGGGGCACGGAGCCCCCCGCAGCCCTGGGGACTGCCACCTTTCAGGGGCTTCATTTAAAAAAGGCTGGCGGCGGCCTTGTGGGACCCCCCAAGCCCCGGGGGCCACCATCCCCCCCAGGGCTGTATTAAAATTGTGTGGGGGCCTCATTGGCCACCTCCAAGCCCCAGTGACTGCCACCTCCATGGGGCTGTAACTAATAATTAATGTCCCGGGGACCACCACCTCCGCGGAGCATCGAATATGTTAATACGGGGGTCCGTTGCGGACCACCACCTCCCCCGGGCTATTTACATGTTGGAGGGGGGCTGCGCAGTCCCCCTCCTGGAGCCCTCGATGCCCCTGGTGCCCGCAATCCCCCAGGGTCAGCTCCTGCAGTGTCCCGGGGTGTCCACCCCTGGGACAATGCTGTTTGCTATGGCAAGACGGGAGCACGACTTCCGCCGTGTCATAGAAAACTCTGCTTTGCTTCGTTGAAGTGAGAGCAGAAAACCTGCTCTCGCTTCTACGAAGCAAAGCAGATTGCTTTTGGACAAGGGGAGCTGCATGTTAGCAGCTCCCCTTGTCCAAAAGCACTGCCGGCTCCCGCAGGAGGCAGGGAGCTGGCTGGGATCATGGGGGCATTGGGGCTCCCCCGACGGTCCCCAACACTGAGGGGTCTGGCCCACCACCCCTTTAATTATTTTTTTTAAAAGAGGCAAGCCCTGGGGGATGGGGTCCCAGGGGCCAATATTGGCCTAGGGAAGGGTGACCATGTGGCCCCCCTTCCCAATAAATATTTTTTTTCAAAAGAGTCCATGCCTGGGGGATTGGGGTCCCCGGGGCCAAAAGTGGCCCTGGAAGGGGGGCCACACAGTCCTCCTTCCCTATTAATATATTTGAAAAAAGGAGACCATGCCCCCGGGAATAAGGCCCCTGGGACCGAAATCAGCCATGCGGCACCCTCCCCATTTAAAAACAATGGACCACTCTGTTAATGCACCCCTCTGGCTCATTCTAAGTTGGGGAATTAAGTCCCCTTGAATACTGAGGGTCCCATGGGGCCAACTAGCCCACCAGGTACCAGTAAGCGCCACACAGCTGGATTGCAGAGAGGTGGTCCGAGGCCATGCCCCTTTATACACCATTCTGCAAACGCACCTCTTGGCGCACTGCTGGTGGGGTGATGAGGTCCTCTTGTGTCCTTAGGACCTCAGGACACAAGTGGACTTCATCCCCAGAGCAGCAGTGAATGATGTAATATGTGACGTCATCAGCAGTGCATTGCGGGGGCGCGATTTATAGTTAGATCAACTAACTATAACGGTGGAATTTCTCAGGTTTTCTACGAGTGAAATGTCCAACTAACTATAACGTCCTTGAAACCTGTGGTTTTTTCAGTGAATTTCTAAGGTCTTTTTAATGCTAATTTTTAACTATAACATCTTTGAACTGGTTCAATAATCTTCATCTCACTCAAATGTTCTATTTCCTTCTGCATGCCAACTTGTTCATTCAAAGGTATCCTTCTTACTTTAGCAACAACCAGTTTAGCTCCATCCTTCAATTTTATGAATGCCTGCAACTTTTGAGACAGTCCAACCGATCACGGAACACATCTTTGTACTCCTCATCAAAAGCGATTAAGGGGTCATCTATCTCTTGTACCTGTACCTGAGGATCAGTATTAGGATTTAACATGATACCCAACAAATGCTGATGTGACCATCGCAGTAGTGCTCTTGGCAACTTACACCTTCCCAGCTATCATTCTTTCTTCAAGCTCAATAAACGCAGATACGTTGTTGGTTTGACGAGAGACTTTATATTCAAATAATACTTGGATGGGACTTATCATGGTTCTCTTTGAAATGGCTTACGTCTAAAAACAACAAGAAGTTGGTATACAAATATGTCTGCGAGTAACTTAGCGCATGGACTTAAATTTTAGCATTTCTCGGATTTGAACACATTTATACTGATCTAATATAGGATATATCGACTTTTTTGACTGATACTATACAAATAATACAAGACGTGAATAGAGCCTTGAGGAAGCCCCTTTGGGGCGAAACACTCGTCGGCTGTTGTCTTTGAAAAAGAACATAATAAATTGGAAAAGATGGATAACTACTCTTGCTGCTCAGTGATGTGGATTCATCTGTGTTTTGTCCCAATACAATAGAGGATAATAGTAATATGTACATGCTCTGCTCTGGTGTCATTGTTTTGTTTGTAACCTATATCACTGCTGTGTATTTAGGATTCGATGTTCTGGGTGGATGAGCATCAGACACCAATGTTGCACCGATTAATCGTCTGATCGAATGTAATCTGAGTTAACATAATACAATTATAAGGAGACACTATTGATGTGCAGATTGATATAAGCATATCCACTATACCTCAACCAATCACTCAATAAACGCAGTGATGAACCCAACCATTTGTGTTGGTACTGCCATAGCACACCGGGTAAACATCAAAGGCGTTCATACAGATCATAGTGAGATGAGAATACGAATCAAATTTCATCTAAATGTCAACTCCCTCATTATTTTACTTTATTTGGTGGATGCTGAATCTTGATGCCATCCAGCTGAAATATCTGTTAACTCCTGATGAGCATACCTCTTTATCTTACTTCTGCAGCACTTGGAGAAATTACCTTTTATTCCCCACACGCATTGCAAAACCTGTATAACTGGACAGAACGTTGCATGCCCTGGAGCCTAGCTTACCACAGCAAAAACACGTGTATTTAAATTCTTGTACATATTTGCCTGCTGAGGCATGTATACATTTACCTCCCTCAGAAACTGTGAGACTTTTATACTTGACCTTACAAACTATTTCATCTACCTTTTAATTGCTTTCCCTCTTATTCGTGGCACTGCTTAATTCATCTTCACTTAACCATATGCTCCACACTTTTAGCAATTGCAATTACCTCTTCCAACGGTGGTTTGTCTTTTAACCCCAAATCTTCTCTTATTTTGTCATTTTCACTTTTAAATACAAATTGATCCATTGTTCTCTCCTCTGTTGCCCTCCAAATTCACAGCTAGCTGCTACTTCCTATGACCTGTCACAAAATCTTTTATTGACTCACCTTTCACCTGCTCCCTTAACCCAAATTAATACCTCTCCATGTTGGTACTAACTCGTGGCAGACAATGACGATCTGCTTGCAAGTTACACATTTCATATTCATTTAACGATTTCTATCCAGCTGCACTTAACTACAGCAAGCTTTCCAGTACCTCTTGTCCCTCACCACCTAGACAGTGTAGTAATGAAGAATATTTGCGTTCTGCACTTAAATCTGTCCCGCATACACTTGCATGATTCCCAAAAATCTTTTTACATTTCTGCCATTTAACAGTTGGCTCTCCAGGAGTGCCAAAAAATCGAGGTGGGAAGACATTTTGCATTTTGATGTACTAAAAGTATAGTTTTCCTCCAAAAATGTTTTTTATCAGATACGGTTTCGGCCCTGGCGCAGGCCACTCAGTGTTCTCTCACTTAGATGTACCAAGTACAACGAGCTGCAGAGTAGTTAATTGTCACATAGCATAGCCTTAAAGATGTGCCAATCACCGAAATTAGTAGTGATTAGCATGAAACACAATTGCCCCTCGCTCAATTGTAAACCGCTATTGAACACAAATACAAGACCATGCTGCTGCTCACGTTGCTCTGCCATTTTGCTGTTGTTATGATGTGATACAACTCTGTCACGTTGCTGCTGTAATGATGTGATAGTTCAACCTAGTTGGCACACTGAAGAAAAATGACTCCTTCTAGCAATGTAGTGTGTGTATAAATACAGTTGAGACCCGGAGAAAATACTCCTGATATTGTGGTGTGCCAATCACTGAGATTCCTAAAGAACTGGCACTTACCAACAGTGGCGTCACGGCAATAGATTGGTATTCTATTGCTGTGAATGGAAATCCTCCCAATCACTTAAAATGTACCCCCGTGCATCATCATGCATGCCATCGACTAGTTTTCTAAGGCAGGTTGGGCTTTTCATGCATACCATCGGGTTGTAATCTAAAGCAGGTTGGGCTTTTCTTCTACACTGCTCCCATCGACAAACAGATTCTTCCGTGGGAGATGGGCCTTGTTTGACTCCAAGTGCTACTGTTTCTATGGATAATGGGGTTTAAAGTCTCATAACGGCTGGGATGAAATGCAACTGCGTTGCAACATCCATCAGCCTCCCCACACACCAACACTGGACTACTCATCTCCTTTATGACTCTCCAGCTTCAGTGATGGCCAGATGTACAAAACTTTTTTTCAAATGCAGAGAATAATTTTTAAATATACAAAGGCCCAATTGCAATTCAGTAACCTGTTACCTTTTTGCAATTTGGGTTTGCGATACAGTACCAGGAAGGGGTGTGTTTAAGGCGTCCCTATCTAATAACGAATCGCAGTGGCATATATGAATGTTTTACGACCAAAATGAGGTCGCAAAGCATTAGCAATTTACCACCAACTTCAAGTTGGTGGTAACCCATTTGCAAACGGGAAGTGGTCCCCAAGGGAACCCTTCCCCTTTGTGAAAGTTTGTAGAAACATTTTTTGAGAGAGCGCAGTGGTCCCACTGACCACTGCCTACTTTAAAAAAATGTAAAGAAGACTTTTAATTTGTCTTTTTGAAATGCATCCCATAAAGAAAAACGGGATGCATTTAAAATAAAAATAAAAAGCGTTATTGAAAAGCAATCACAGATATGGTTGTCTGCTGACCCCTGCAGCCCACCATCCCTGGAATTCTTGCGATTCCCAATGGGTAGCAATCCAAGACCTACCTCACTAGTAGTATTCATGAGGTAGGTCTATTTGCGACCACTGGGAACTCCAAAATGTGTAATACACACAATCGTACATGGGTGTTTGTGCTTAACAAATAGCGAATCGCTAAAATCTGCTATTGGATACAAACGATTACCTATGTACATCTGGCCCTATGTATATTGCATTTGTTCTGTGAATTTAAACTAAGATTTAAATTAATTCTGATGTTAGCATTGCTTAATTTGTGCCAGTGTTTTCTGTTGCTCATCACTTCATTTTAAACACCAGCACTTGTTTATGAGACACAGCACAAATATTTCACAGTACACAGTATCGAAAAATGATAACATTTTCATTTCCAGGATGCCCCTACAGCCTACGATGACCTACAATAGTCCACAGTGTCACACTTGTTGAAGTATGATAGTAAGTAGAAAATGCTGGCAGTGCCATTCGGTAGCAGTAGCAGGAGTTGTGGGTGGTGCGGCTGACGGGGAATACCTTGGGCCCTGGAACTTTTTACAAATTAGCCATGGCCACATACCTTCAATGTCTAAAACAAATTTCATCAGTCATTAAACACATTACCTTATCAGTGAAAGCTGTCACATCTTTACATTACAGCTCACTTAGCCACAACCTTCAAGCCACAACCTCCATTCAGATTTCTCTCAAAGGCGCCCTATTTGACGGCAATTGAAATCCAACAGAGAATTGAATTTCAAGTACAGCGCCCCGCAACGAGGACTAATAATTGGACAATTTTCTCAGGTACACTCAATATTCACATTTTAGATTAAAACTAAATTCTGTGAATGAATCTGTGCAGATTATACATACTTTCAGTGGAGCAGTTTTGAATTTTGGATTTTTGGCATCACATTTTAGCCAAAAGATGGCAGTAGAGCACTTTAAAAGAACGCCATCTCTATAAAGCTGAGGCTGTTCTGTAAAAGAAAAAAAACATTTACTTTTTGAGACAATATGCTTTCTCCCAAGCCCGAGCTGCATGTTCATTGCCCCCTTTCTGTAAACCACGAGACAGGATCTTCTTTTAAAGTTAATATAAAAGTTCCTAGCTAGTCCGAAAACGCATTATTCGTGCTCGAAATACTTTTGTTAAAACAAGATCACTCAAGAGACCATACAAAGGTAACTTTTTTTCTTTGTTCTTGAGTCCAGTAACTAGTTCTATCTGAGTCCTTTCAGGAGGCACATACATGCACCAAATCCATGTCTTCAATGTATCTTCACAGCCTTTTGCATACCCTGGGGCTTATTTACAAGCCCCTTGCGTCACCCGTACGTCACTTTTCCCATGTTAAAAATGACGCCAAAGTGGCGCAAGGGGCTTGTAAATCTGCCCCTCTGATCCTAAATCGATTTCAATAGAAATTGCATCTATGGTTTAATTACAATTTACAAACTCCACTAGTGGTTTATAGTAATATGGTGCTCAACCTCTTATGGGTTCAGCAACCTCTGAACCCCATGTTCTTCCTGAAAAATGGGGTAGATTTACAAGCCCCTTGCGACACATTTACGCCGCCGTTGCGTCACTTCTGTGACGCAGCAGTGGCTTAAACCATGCGCCATGTTGCGCCTTATTTACAACGTGACGCATCTAGGGAGATACGTCACGTTGTAAAGCCCTGCGCCACATTAAACCTGCATCAGGTTTAATGTATGCAGGGTGGGTGTTCCCTCGGAAAAAGCCTTGGAAAAGTGACGCAGTGAAATCTACAAGATTTCACTGAGTCACTTTTCCGATGCTGCTGCGTCAAAACCCTGCGCCTGCTTGAAGCAGGCGTAAGGCGTGACGCAGCATGTTAGATATGGACAGCCCCGGAGCATTTCTGGAGTTGTGTCGCTCTTGCAACACGACTCCAGCAATGCGCTGCCCTTACGCCATCAGATGCGTCACTCATCTGTTTATCCTTGTGCCACGATGCGCCGCATTGTAAATGCGGCGCATCTGTGGTGGCGCAAGGGTAAACTTGCGTGACGCATCTTGCCTGGCGCATCCCTGCTGATATGCAGGGCTGCGCCAGTCCTTGTAAATCTGCCCCAATGTATTTAAGTGGAAACACTTTGAAGTTCTTTTTTTTAAAAACATTAAATCTATTCAAAGTACAAATTACAAATCCAGGGGCAGATTTACAAGCCGCTTGTGCCACTTTTGCGTCACTTTTGCCATGTTAAAAGTGACGCAAAAGTGGCGCATGGGGCTTGTAAATCTGCCCCCCAGCATTTTTTCATCAGTCTCCAAGTTTGAACCATAAGAGTCGTGCAGGAGAGGTACTTATCACATTCAAATATTCTCAAAGTCCTGAAGGATTTACTGCCAGTCCCTTGATTCATAGAAACTTCTTTATTACAAATTCAAGTTAAAAAACAGATGTCAGCCCAATCAATGCGTTTCAAACCTGACAAGGCCTGCATCAGGGCTTGTCTATTCATGATCTAGGAGGAACAGACCTAAGGTTTAAAGAATTCAATTCCCACACGTAACCATTAAATAGTAACTTAAACGCTCAAAACTTCACAAAATCAATAATTAAATAGAGTCAGTGGCCCATGTACAGGGTGGAGCAATGAAGGCGCAGAGGTGAGGAAGGCAGTTATAAAAACAACCTAGCAGCATAGTGATGGAGTGGGGAAACTGCATACGAGCTTGAAGGAATGGAAAGCAACAAGGAGAAGGAGAAGCAGCACCTGGGGCAGAGCGAAAGAAAACACATCAACAACCATTCGCTGCTTAGAGTTAAAGAAAACAGTAGTTACTTCAATGTAACCAAGATCAGCAGTGTAAAGTTACATGTTAACAAATCAAAAAGCTCCAGGATGGAATAAACACAGGAATAGGAAAGAAAGCCATTATATCAGGAACAGGGAAGTGAGATAAAATAAAGTCATCCAGTCAAGAGCAAGGGATTGACCCAAAGACCACTCTAGGGCTATTGGAAAGACAGAAATAGCTGTATGTACATATTCAACTGTTTGTATGTGTAGGCGCTGTACTTTGTAAAAAGAAATACTGCAGGGGCCAGGGTTTTTCTTAGAATGAGGCCGTTGCCAGTGCTATCCTATGGCAGATTTGCTGGATTCAAAGTCTAGGTAGCTTCGATTACAACTCATGTCTCTTTATTTCATCACCCTACACTTCTTGTTTCTTTATCTCACTCTTCCCTCATTGTTTCACATGCCTGATTTTTCCCTTTGTTGCTGTTTTCCTTTCTTTATCCTCCTATTTTTAATCCCTTATCTATCGTTCTTGTTATAATTCAAATTCAGATGATGAAAAATAAGCCCTGTTCCAGCTGGCACCCACCACCACTTGTACAAATTTAGCAGGCCCATGCGAAATTATAATTCTGCTCCCGGAAATGGGTGAAGTTTTGGTAACTCCACATTATGCTTGTAATACAGAGTTCCTGCCAAATTATGCCAGTCGGTGTGTTGTGGAATTATTCTGCCATTCGCACCTCACAGAAAAAGCACAAGGCTCCACAACACGCGCTAACGAGTGAGATTTGCCTGGTGTGATTACCGGTCATCACAGAGCCTTCCAGCGCCATTTTATAATGCCAGTAGTTGCAAGTTCTTGCAGTCAGAGAGGGCTGCCCTGTGAGTAGATTTGTTGGTGCTCGAGTAGATTTTATACTTGGGCGGCGGCATAATCAACTCTAATGGCTGCACGCTCTTCAAAATGCATGGGGGCAGATTTATGAGCCCCTTGCGCCACTTTTGCATCACTTTTAACATGGGAAAAGTGACGCAAAAGTGACGCAAGGGGCTCATAAATCTGCCCCATGGTTTTCAGCGTTGCTCGCACTCCCGGAGCTACATTGCAGCTTCAGCACCATTTTTTTCTGCCCATTGGCAGAATTCCGTGGAATCTCACAGAGGGGCATATTAACAAGCCAGTCGATAAAATTATCGCCGCTTTATCGGCAGAAAACTGCCGCTAAAACGGCGATAATGGGCTCGATAATATGCTCTATGGAATTCCAATTGAAGCCTATGTTAGTTGTCCTTAACATCTAACGTGGGCTTCAATTGAAATTCAATAGAGCATATTATCAAGCCCATTATCGCCGTTTTAGCGGCAGTTTTCTGCCGCTAAAGCGGCGATAATTTTATCGCCTGGCTTGTTAATATGCCCCCACGTTCTTCTGTAACTCCATGGAATTCTGCGGAGTGAAACTCCACAAGTCTGCTTACTCCTAAAATATAGCACTGTGTAGCTTCTTCTCCAGCACAAACCTTGCGATGCATAGGGATGGACGACCAACTCTGCTCCGCCAGTAGAGTTTGCAGAGTTTTTGCACACCACACTCTGGTTGGAGCGTGGAGTTCGACAAAAACTCAGCCAGAGACCGGCAGAGCGGAGTTTACTGGTGCACCCCCACTCACCGGCAGAAACCTCTTTTCTACTTGGATGCGCATGTAGGTGACGATGCAATGTGTGACAAGCAAGGATGGTTCTGGCTAATGCAGTTCAGGTAAGCGCCTATGGAACAAAGTTGGAGCTGTGTCTGACGGCTAGAAGCAGGAGCGTTGCTTGCTGCTTTACAGACCTTGCCACTTGTCTAAGCCTTGCCTGCAGCCAAAACTGTTTTGCTGTTGCACTTCTTGGCAGACATGATGTAATGATGTTGCTGTGGTGTTTCTGTTATCATCGCAGTCCAGCTCTTGGAATGGCTTTTCTGCCACTTGTAACTCCTCTGTTCATGGATAATGAAATATTCATATGCTGCCTGTGCATTGATCAGGTAGGAGAGATTACTACGTATCTCAACGCACCTGCGTGCACTCGGTACAGTATTTGATGCCCTCTAGTGTTTGCCCACCCGACAACTGGCAGCATTTTTATAAGTGTGAAAAAAGATCACCTCCGATGTAGAAACATGTAAACAACCCCCTTTTTTATTAAATTGGTCATGTTAGTCTTATGAAGGGCATGTATCCTCTCTCTACGCCTTTTCCCCCCATAATTATGTACAGGAAAGGGGTGAGGGGTAGTTGGAACTTTGTAGTATCTGCTCCTCCACATGAAATCTGCTCTGCAAACATCATCAGTCTATAAAAATGCATCCTGTCTGCTTGTACTTTACATACTGCTGAGTCTCGGAGAAGAGAGCTCCTACTTCTGTTTGGGAGTCGGCCTTGCATGTCGGTGTACGATGTAAATGAGCTGATGGGCAGTGCTACTCATGGGTTTTTAGGCGCTCCGGGTCGGTATCTTTCCCGCGGACCCGCTTCATTGGATCCCGAATCCGACCCTGCGCATCTGGAAGTTTTCTATTAATCAGTATGATTTAGGGTCAAAAGGCTTTCGTTGTCTTTTTTTTCTTCTGGATCACAAATAATTCCCAACAACTGGTATGAGTACGGGACTGTGAGATGCATGTAAATAGATCTAACTAATTTATTGGCGAGGTGAACCAACGTGCTTTGAAATTATGGTGCAATTGTTTAAGAGTTTCTCTTAGGTAGGTGGTAAAGGACGTCAGATTTTACATTTTAGTCATACTTTGGACCGAAATCTTTCGTAAGCAGGCAAGTGTGCGCCTACGGCTCCTGTGTGCTACCTCGTTATCGCACCAAATGCACCCGTTATTTATTACCCGTAAGGGCTGTAAAGAAACAAAGGGGCATATCTACAAGGCGGCGATATAAAATTATCGCCGCTTTTGCGGCCGCTTTCAGCCGAAAAGCAGCGATAATTTTATTGCTATATTAGCAAGGTCACGCTGTTGCGTGAAACCTTGCCTTAGAGCCTGAATTCCTAACGCCCATCTTTGCATCTCTAATGGGATGCAAAGTGGGCGTTCCTCCCCAGGATAACAGGAGAAATGTCGCTAAGCGACATTTCTCCTATTATCAAGCCTACGCAAAGCAGCATAGCGACAAGAAAAGTAGCGATAACCTCTGTTATCGCTACTTTCCTTACGCCTGCTTTGAAACTGACTTAGCCATGATATCCTATGGAAGGTGGATATCATGGCTAGGTATGTGAGGCCCTATCTACAAGATATCGCCAAACTTCGTGGGATTATCGCTGCAATAATCTCACGTTTGGCAGTTAGTGCTAGGATTTTTATCGCTTTTGGGATAAGCGTTGCTAATAGCACGCTATCCCAGCGATAAACATCCACGCTAGCCGGCGATAATTATCCTCACGCTAAGTGCGCTTAGCGATAATTATCGCCGGTTGTTGCTGATATGCCCCAAAGATACTCTGTGGTTGTATTGTGTCTTAATGATTGGAAAAAAGTCGAAATAAAGACTGATTTTATTTGATTTGAAACAAAGATGCATACAATACTTTGGTCCAGTTAATTAGTTTGTATCCATTTACGTTATAGCAACAACTGCTTCCTGCATAATGATTTGTTTTCAAAACCAGGTGGTGATAATGCACAATATGATGCACTCCACATCCCTGTCTGCGAATAACAACGAAGAGGCCATGAAATATCAGTCTCACATTACGATATAAAATCGATAAAAACGATATAAAATCTTCGCGTTTTTCCGGGACAGAGAATGGTAACCTCTACAATGTATTCCTTCGCTGACATTTGAACGCAGAGCTATAACATTTTATTTAATTCAAAAGATACACAAAAAAGGGTGCCGGGCCCGTATCATCTTGTGGAATTGTCAGTGAGAGATTTGCTGCCAGGGCTCTGCACATCATTTCCTCTGGGGGCACATACTTTAGGGCAATGCTAGCGCTTTACAGAGCGCGAACACGTTTCAGGGTACTGAAGACTTTGGTGGAGTCTAAATTACGGTGGCTGATCAATACTCCGCCCGGTTGGGTAACTCCACAAAATTTGGTGGAGTTTTTTGGTAACTCTGCAGAATTCCAAGGAGAGAAAGTCCGCAAACTCCCCCCAGGCCTAGTGATGAAAAGAAGTGCAAGAGGCTTGAGATATAAGTCAAGAATGCTTAAATGAAGTAGCTTGTAAACAAGTAGGTTCCTACTGTGTAGTTTGGTAGTGTTCTTAGAAGGGATGTGTCTTCAATATCTTTTTGAATTGAATAAGAAAAGTAAGAATATGAGTATTTATTAAAAATATATGGGATGACCTCACACAACCCCCTGGATGTCATGCTTCAACACTGCGCTTTTCAAAAATCTTCTAATGGTAAGCAGGCCCTCAGCTGCATCAAGGGTTCTTGCAGGGAAATAAGATTGAGGATCCAGACAGGAAGTAACTACAAATCTTGCTCTCCTACCCTTTGAATTTTTCTCTTTAATAATTGGGTGGTAATGATAGAGTTAAAAGATCATGCCAGATGTGAGAGTTTATTGCTCCTACATCCAACATGTTCCAGCTATATCTTTGGCCCAGAAGGGGTCCAGGTCTTTCGTCTGGACAGGAATTCCTGCGTTTCCCTACGATAATCCCTGATTACATACACACATCATCAACATACATACATACAATACCAGTTATGTTCTCTGCGGGTGAGCGAAGATTAACTAATCATATAGAGGTCCTCTTACACAGAAAGAAAATAAAGAACTTTTAGAAATGATAATCTAACTACGCTTAGACAATAATAATACTAAAATTATTCTGGTAAAAGACATAAAGGACATGCATGCAAACATAGAAAAATAGGAGGCAATCTCCTCTTGTAAATGTGCTGTGCCAACTAGGTGTACCCTGCAAACATGACAACAAGGTCGGTACTTACTGCAACACCTTGCACTTGGTGATCACACGTTTATGTTTAAAATTTCATACATTTACATTCACATATATTCTTACCCTCACTATAGGACAAACAAGCACAATGGAGTAGTTAACAAAGGTATCCTTGTAGTCACACACTGTGAGGAAAATGAGTATCAGTCCGGCGAGCCACGAGAAGGTAATTCCTTGGTGATCGCGCTCCTTCCAGCATTGTCTGAACGAAGGCGCCCTTTCTCCTCTCGTGCCAGCTCATGGAGCAGTAACGCTAAGAGATGGATAATTTTTTCAAGGTATACTACTGGTATATACTTTTAAAATCGCCCAGTAAGGCGACCAGAGAACAGTACTTTTGACCAGCAGGCATATGTACAATTATTAGTATATCACCTATTTAGGAGAAATAGGGATCGTTTTTTGGTCCTGAGGAAGAAAGCCAGGGGGGTGGCTTCTGAAACATGTCGACCCTGTAGAAAGTGACTCATCATAGTACACCATCTACACTTCCCCATTTTTACTATTCTCAGCTAGGGAAGGCAATAAAATATTTTTTCCACTAGCCAGATAATGTTTAACTACTGCACATATATATATTTTTCTATACGATCCCACGCACTACACATAATCACTAATCACAATTCAAAGTGCTCCCGCGTCTACGTAGGTCGTAGCACGCCCCGTCCCGTAGAGGGGAGGGACAACCCCAGTGATGAAGCATGACACTGAATCAGGTTTCAATGTGTGAGGGGTATTTTACAATTTCTGAGATATTGCCCTTCCAAATCAAGAGAAGGTGCTTAAGTCTTTTCTAACATGACCATCATTTGGTTAGCACCTAAATATGATTAACACTTTTTTAAATAATAGCACATTCATACGCATGAATTTATCTATTTAAAATAGTGGTAGAATCATTATGCTGAGTAACAATATTAAGAGGAGGACGATTCTACCTCTTTCCTCTTCACTCCCCTTTAATTTTTTGAATATCTTTTACTTGGAACATCATCACACGAGATGGGGAACATCTGATTAATTAAATGGATCACTTGTGTGTGAAATTGCAAGGACTTCTGAGAAGTGTAGAATGGCACTGTGGGCCCGATTCACAAAACTAATCTGAGACAAAATCCTAATTTTACGACTATCGGTGTTCACAGACGGCATTTAGGAGTACTAAAGTTAGGATTTTGACTGAGAAAAAAACCCCACAATCCTAAGGTAGTAAAATAGCTCATAGCCTAGAGATACAAACATAGCCTGCAAATAATCCAGCGATATGATAACATAGGAATATTGTAAGCATTCATGTGGTAATATTTAGCCAAGGTATATAGACATTCAAACCATGAATGTTTGCTTATAAACAGTATAACTGATGTTGTTCCCCATCCATTAGTGTCTGAGCAGTATTGCTGTATGGTTTGGGTGTTATTCATTCCAAGACCACCCACAAACTATCACTGTCAGAGTGTTTATGGTCCAAAAATGGTTAGTTATACATATGGAGATTTTCTTGAACCTAATACTGCTGCACTGTTTATCTATCCTAACACTTATCTTACGTGAGGTCATGCCTATGTATCTTGATGAACTGGGTCACGTGATCATGAAAATGACATTTAGACTATATCAGTTTGAATGATGTTTAAGGACCCATCAGTGATTCATCCCAATATCTATTGCCTTGCACGCTTTGGTAGATAGACACACCAAACATTTTCCACATGGATAGAGACCAAAAGCTAGTGGTAAACCCCACTGAGTGTTTGGGCCTGTTGTAGTAGGTGCCAGGGGCCTATTTTGGATTTACATTAAACTGTCCGTTAGGTTGGCTCATCTCCTAAAGGAAGAAAGGGAATCAGGCCAATCATTACCTGCTCAACAGAAAATGTTTCAATTCCTGGTAATAATTTTCTTCCAGTGTTAGAGATAAGAGTTAATGTTTATTATGCCAGTAAGCTCATCTAATTGTTCTCTAAGATGTGTTCCCAAAAAGCAGGCTCTGTTATTGTTTTATGGACGTTTCCGGGTGGATTTAATGATTCTATTGGGGTATTTACAAGACATAAGTTTGTCAGTTAATGTGTCTGCTTGTTCATTAAAAATGTGTGTGTTGTAATATTTGCATCTAGTGTGAAGATATTGTCAAAAGGAATGATTCTCCCTTAATGCTCTAGTGTGATGATTTCTCAAAAATGTTTGTCACAAACTTTTTTCCTGAATTTCTTGAACCAGGTTCAGAAAGGTAACCCTTTTATTGTTGATGGGATGTGTGAACTTTAGGAAAGAGTCGTTGGTATTCTCCCATCTACCAAATTCATGGGCGGACTCATTCCCTCCACGCCAGATGATCAGATCATCTTCAGTTTATCGACGCCAAACCATCAGGTTGTTCTTGTAAGGATTGCCTGAGTTCAAGATAGTGTAGCACTCAAATTGGTATATGTATAGAGAGGCTGGACTTGGGGGAAATGTGCTGTCCATTATAGTCCCTTGCACTTTATGGATAAAGTTTCATCATATTCAAAAAAGATTTCTGTGAGGGCTATACTGGCACATTGTATCACAAAATGGATAGGGATTATGGAATCTATTTCAGTATTCTTTAAATTGGTTTCAATGACCTGTAGTGTTTTCTCTTGAGGGATGCTCATATACAATGCCAATATCCATAGAAATTAGAATGTCAGTTTTGGAATCAATCCTGAGGTCTTTCAAAAAGCAAAGGGCGTCTTTGGTGTCTTCGTGGTAAGATGGCATTATTGTTACCAAAGGGCTAAGGAACCAATTGTAAAATTGAGATATTGATTCCAACAAAAAATTGACGTAGAATACTTTTTGATCTTAATGGTGGTGGAAACTTATTTTTGTGAGATTTTCGACCGTGGCTTGATGGCAGAAGCGCAGGCAATGGAATTAATTACTGACAAGAAGTGAAATTCTTTGTAGGTAGAGAACCTAGAATATCAACATTTTACACTCTCCCAAAATTTCACAAAAATATGTTTCCACCACCAGGAAGAGCAATAGTGTGCCAGTCAATTGGCCCTGAATGACTAACAATAGCTGTGCAAAAACCAAAGGAAATGATGGACGGAGTGTTGAACATTGCAAGCACTCACCCACAGTCAACTGATCTGGGTTTAATCCATCACCGTTCTTTAGCCCACTCTGCCACCCCAGTTCAGACATGGCCATATGCAAATCAGTCTGACCCTGTGCCTCATGGGAACAGTCCAGCCCGAACTGCCAAACCATGTCTTCCCTGGACCGGAAACAAGCTTCCTAGGACCGGTTTCTGGCATTTCAGCCGTGTTCAGCCAGGCTTGCTTGAATCCAGTGGCAAAGTGAGCAAGGGACTCACGTCTGAGCATACCCTGCCAACTTATGGCGAACAAAGCAAAAACCAAAGGAAATGATGGACGGAGTGTTGAACATTGCAAGCACTCACCCCCAGTCAACTGATCTGGGTTTAATCCATCACGGTTCTTTAGCCCACTCTGCCACCCCAGTTCAGACATGGCCATATGCAAATCAGTCTGACCCTGTGCCTCATGGGAACAGTCCAGCCCTAACTGCCAAACCATGTCTTCCCTGGACTGGGGGTGAGTGCTTGCAATGTTCAACACTCCGTCCATCATTTCCTTTGGTTTTTGCTTTGTTCGCCATAAGTTGGCAGGGTATGCTCAGACGTGAGTCCGTTGCTCACTTTGCCACTGGATTCAAGCAAGCCTGGCTGAAGACGGCTCAAATGCCAGAAACTGGTCCCAGGTAGCTTGTTTCCGGTCCAGGGAAGACATGGCTTGGCAGTTCGGGCTGGACTGTTCGGGCTGGAGTGAGATAAAGCCATCCAGTCAAGAGCAAGGGATTGACCCAAAAACCACTCTAGGGCTATTGGAAAAACAGAAATAGCTGTATGTACATATTCAACTGTTTGTATATGTAGACGCTGTACTTTGTAAAATGAAATACTGCAGGGGCCAGGGTTTTTCTTAGAATGAGGCCGTTGCCAGTGCTATCCTATGGCAGATTTGCTGGATTCAAAGTCTAGGTAGCTTCGATTACAACTCATGTCTCTTTATTTCATCACCCTACACTTCTTGTTTCTTTATCTCACTCTTCCCTCATTGTTTCACATGCCTGATTTTTCCCTTTGTTGCTGTTTTCCTTTCTTTATCCTCCTATTTTTAATCCCTTATCTATCGTTCTTGTTATAATTCAAATTCAGATGATGAAAAATAAGCCCTGTTCCAGCTGGCACCCACCACTTGTACAAATTTAGCATGCCCAAGCGAAATTATAATTCTGCTCCCGGAAATGGGTGAAGTTTTGGCAACTCCACATTATGCTTGTAATACAGAGTTCCTGCCAAATTATGCCAGTCGGTGTGTGGTGGAATTATTCTGCCATTTGCACCTCACAGAAAAAGCACAAGGCTCCACAACACGCGCTAACGAGTGAGATTTGCCTGGTGTGATTACCAGTCATCACAGAGCCTTCCAGCGCCATTTTATAATGCCAGTAGTTGCAAGTTCTTGCAGTCAGAGAGGGCTGCCGTGTGAGTAGATTTGTTGGTGATCTAGTAGATTTTATACTTGGGCGGCGGCATAATCAACTCTAATGGCTGCACGCTCTTCAAAATACATGGGGGCAGATTTATGAGCCCCTTGCGCCACTTTTGCGTCACTTTTAACATGGGAAAAGTGACGCAAAAGTGACGCAAGGGGCTCATAAATCTGCCCCATGGTTTTCAGCGTTGCTCGCACTCCCGGAGCTACATTCAGCTTCAGCACCATTTTTTTCTGCCCATTGGCAGAATTCCGTGGAATCTCACAGAGGGGCATATTAACAAGCCAGTCGATAAAATTATCGCCGCTTTATCGGCAGAAAACTGCCGCTAAAACGGCAATAATGGGCTCGATAATATGCTCTATGGAATTCCAATTGAAGCCTATGTTAGTTGTCCTTAACATCTAACGTGGGCTTCAATTGAAATTCAATAGAGCATATTATCAAGCCCATTATCGCCGTTTTAGCGGCAGTTTTCTGCCGCTAAAGCGGCGATAATTTTATCGCCTGGCTTGTTAATATGCCCCCACGTTCTTCTGTAACTCCATGGAATTCTGCGGAGTGAAACTCCACAAGTCTGCTTACTCCTAAAATATAGCACTGTGTAGCTTCTTCTCCAGCACAAACCTTGCGATGCATAGGGATGGACGACCAACTCTGCTCCGCCAGTAGAGTTTGCAGAGTTTTTGCACACCACACTCTGGTTGGAGCGTGGAGTTCGACAAAAACTCAGCCAGAGACCGGCAGAGCGGAGTTTACTGGTGCACCCCCACTCACCGGCAGAAACCTCTTTTCTACTTGGATGCGCATGTAGGTGACGATGCAATGTGTGACAAGCAAGGATGGTTCTGGCTAATGCAGTTCAGGTAAGCGCCTATGGAACAAAGTTGGAGCTGTGTCTGACGGCTAGAAGCAGGAGCGTTGCTTGCTGCTTTACAGACCTTGCCACTTGTCTAAGCCTTGCCTGCAGCCAAAACTGTTTTGCTGTTGCACTTCTTGGCAGACATGATGTAATGATGTTGCTGTGGTGTTTCTGTTATCATCGCAGTCCAGCTCTTGGAATGGCTTTTCTGCCACTTGTAACTCCTCTGTTCATGGATAATGAAATATTCATATGCTGCCTGTGCATTGATCAGGTAGGAGAGATTACTACGTATCTCAACGCACCTGCGTGCACTCGGTACAGTATTTGATGCCCTCTAGTGTTTGCCCACCCGACAACTGGCAGCATTTTTATAAGTGTGAAAAAAGATCACCTCCGATGTAGAAACATGTAAACAACCCCCTTTTTTATTAAATTGGTCATGTTAGTCTTATGAAGGGCATGTATCCTCTCTCTACGCCTTTTCCCCCCATAATTATGTACAGGAAAGGGGTGAGGGGTAGTTGGAACTTTGTAGTATCTGCTCCTCCACATGAAATCTGCTCTGCAAACATCATCAGTCTATAAAAATGCATCCTGTCTGCTTGTACTTTACATACTGCTGAGTCTCGGAGAAGAGAGCTCCTACTTCTGTTTGGGAGTCGGCCTTGCATGTCGGTGTACGATGTAAATGAGCTGATGGGCAGTGCTACTCATGGGTTTTTAGGCGCTCCGGGTCGGTATCTTTCCCGCGGACCCGCTTCATTGGATCCCGAATCCGACCCTGCGCATCTGGAAGTTTTCTATTAATCAGTATGATTTAGGGTCAAAAGGCTTTCGTTGTCTTTTTTTTCTTCTGGATCACAAATAATTCCCAACAACTGGTATGAGTACGGGCCTGTGAGATGCATGTAAATAGATCTAACTAATTTATTGGCGAGGTGAACCAACGTGCTTTGAAATTATGGTGCAGTTGTTTAAGAGTTTCTCTTAGGTAGGTGGTAAAGGACGTCAGATTTTACATTTTAGTCATACTTTGGACCGAAATCTTTCATAAGCAGGCAAGAGTGCGCCTACGGCTCCTGTGTGCAGCCTCGTTATCGCACCAAATGCACCCGTTATTTATTACCCGTAAGGGCTGTAAGGAAACAAAGGGGCATATCTACAAGGCGGCGATATAAAATTATCGCCGCTTTTGCGGCCGCTTTCAGCCGAAAAGCAGCGATAATTTTATTGCTATATTAGCAAGGTCACGCTGTCGCGTGAAACCTTGCCTTAGAGCCTGAATTCCTAACGCCCATCTTTGCATCTCTAATGGGATGCAAAGTGGGCGTTCCTCCCCAGGATAACGGGAGAAATGTCGCTAAGCGACATTTCTCCTATTATCAAGCCTACGCAAAGCAGCATAGCGACAAGAAAAGTAGCGATAACCTCTGTTATCGCTACTTTCCTTACGCCTGCTTTGAAACTGACTTAGCCATGATATCCTATGGAAGGTGGATATCATGGCTAGGTATGTGAGGCCCTATCTACAAGATATCGCCAAACTTCGTGGGATTATCGCTGCAATAATCTCACGTTTGGCAGTTAGTGCTAGGATTTTTATCGCTTTTGGGATAAGCGTTGCTAATAGCACGCTATCCCAGCGATAAACATCCACGCTAGCCGGCGATAATTATCCTCACGCTAAGTGCGCTTAGCGATAATTATCGCCGGTTGTTGCTGATATGCCCCAAAGATACTCTGTGGTTGTATTGTGTCTTAATGATTGGAAAAAATCGAAATAAAGACTGATTTTATTTGATTTGAAACAAAGATGCATACAATACTTTGGTCCAGTTAATTAGTTTGTATCCATTTACGTTATAGCAACAACTGCTGCCTGCATAATGGTTTGTTTTCAAAACCAGGTGGTGATAATGCACAATATGATGCACTCCACATCCCTGTCTGCGAATAACAACGAAGAGGCCATGAAATATCAGTCTCACGTTACGATATAAAATCGATAAAAACGATATAAAATCTTTGCGTTTTTCCGGGACAGAGAATGGTAACCTCTACAATGTATTCCTTCGCTGACATTTGAACGCAGAGCTATAACATTTTATTTAATTCAAAAGATACACAAAAAAGGGTGCCGGGCCCGTATCATCTTGTGGAATTGTCAGTGAGAGATCTGCAGCCAGGGCTCTGCACATCATTTCCTCTGGGGGCACATACTTTAGGGCAATGCTAGCGCTTTACAGAGCGCGAACACGTTTCAGGGTACAGAAGACTTTGGTGGAGTCTAAATTACGGTGGCTGATCAATACTTCGCCCGGTTGGGTAACTCCACAAAATTTGGTGGAGTTTTTTGGTAACTCTGCAGAATTCCAAGGAGAGAAACTCCGCAAACTTCCCCCAGGCCCAGTGATGAAAAGAAGTGCAAGAGGCTTGAGATATAAGTCAAGAATGCTTAAATGAAGTAGCTTGTAAACAAGTAGGTTCCTACTGTGTAGTTTGGTAGTGTTCTTAGAAGGGATGTGTCTTCAATATCTTTTTGAATTGAATAAGAAAAGTAAGAATATGAGTATTTATTAAAAATATATAGGATGACCTCACACAACCCCCTGGATGTCATGCTTCAACACTGCGCTTTTCAAAAATCTTCTAATGGTAAGCAGGCCCTCAGCTGCATCAAGGGTTCTTGCAGGGAAATAAGATTGAGGATCCAGACAGGAAGTAACTACAAATCTTGCTCTCCTACCCTTTGAATTTTTCTCTTTAATAATTGGGTGGTAATGATAGAGTTAAAAGATCATGCCAGATGTGAGAGTTTATTGCTCCTACATCCAACATGTTCCAGCTATATCTTTGGCCCAGAAGGGGTCCAGGTCTTTCGTCTGGACAGGAATTCCTGCGTTTCCCTACGATAATCCCTGATTACATACACACATCATCAACATACATACATACAATACCAGTTATGTTCCCTGCGGGTGAGCGAAGATTAACTAATCATATAGAGGTCCTCTTACACAGAAAGAAAATAAAGAACTTTTAGAAATGAAAATCTAACTACGCTTAGACAATAATAATACTAAAATTATTCTGGTAAAAGACATAAAGGACATGCATGCAAACATAGAAAAATAGGAGGCAATCTTCTCTTGTAAATGTGCTGTGCCAACTAGCTGTACCCTGCAAACATGACAACAAGGTCGGTACTTACTGCAACTCCTTGCACTTGGTGATCACACGTTTATGTTTAAAATTTCATACATTTACATTCACATATATTCTTACCCTCACTATAGGACAAACAAGCACAATGGAGTAGTTAACAAAGGTAACCTTGTAGTCACACACTGTGAGGAAAATGAGTATCAGTCCGGCGAGCCACGAGAAGGTAATTCCTTGGTGATCGCGCTCCTTCAAGCATTGTCTGAACGAAGGCGCCCTTTCTCCTCTCGTGCCAGCTCATGGAGCAGTAACGCTAATAGATGGATAATTTTTTCAAGATATACTACTGGTATATACTTTTAAAATCGCCCAGTAAGGCGACCAGAGAACAGTACTTTTGACCAGCAGGCATATGTACAATTATTAGTATATCACCTATTTAGGAGAAATAGGGATCGTTTTTTGGTCCTGAGGAAGAAAGCCAGGGGGGTGGCTTCTGAAACATGTCGACCCTGTAGAAAGTGACTCATCATAGTACACCATCTACACTTCCCCATTTTTACTATTCTCAGCTAGGGAAGGCAATAAAATATTTTTTCCACTAGCCAGAGAATTTTTAACTACTGCACATATATATATTTTTCTATACGATCCCACGCACTACACATAATCACTAATCACAATTCAAAGTGCTCCCGCGTCTACGTAGGTCGTAGCACGCCCCGTCCCGTAGAGGGGAGGGACGACCCCAGTGATGAAGAATGACACTGAATCAGGTTTCAGTGTGTGAGGGGTATTTTACAATTTCTGAGATATTGCCCTTCCAAATCAAGAGCAGGTGCTTAAGTCTTTTCTAACATGACCATCATTTGGTTAGCACCTAAATATGATTAACACTTTTTTTAAGAATAGCACATTCATACGCATGAATTTATCTATTTAAAATAGTGGTAGAATCATTTTGCTGAGTAACAATATTAAGAGGAGGACGATTCTACCTCTTTCCTCTTCACTCCCCTTTAATTTTTTGAATATCTTTTACTTGGAACATCATCACACGAGATGGGGAACATCTGATTAATTAAATGGATCACTTGTGTGTGAAATTGCAAGAACTTCTGGGAAGTGTAGAATGGCACTGTGGGCCCGATTCACAAAACTAATCTGAGACAAAATCCTAACTTTATGACTATCGGTGTTCACAGACGGCATTTAGGAGTACTTAAAGTTAGGATTTTGACTGAGAAAAAAAAAACACAATCCTAAGGTAGTAAAATAGCTCATATCCTAGAGATACAAACATAGCCTGCACATCATCCAGCCATATGATAACATAGGAATATTGTAAGCATTCATGTGGTAATATTTAGCCAAGGTATATAGACATACAAACCATGAATGTGTGCTTATAAACAGTATAACTGATGTTGTTCCCCATCCATTAGTGTCTGAGCAGTATTGCTGTATGGTTTGGGTGTTATTTATTCCAAGACCACCCACAAAATATCCCTGTCAGAGTGTTTATGGTCCAAAAATGGTTAGTTATACATATGGAGATTTTCTTGAACCTAATACTGCTGCACTGTTTATCTATCCTAACACTTATCTTACGTGAGGTCATGCCTATGTATCTTGATGAACAGGGTCACGTGATCATGAAAATGACATTTAGACTATATCAGTTTGAATGATGTTTAAGGACCCATCAGTGATTCATCCCAATATCTATTGCCTTGCACGCTTTGGTAGATAGACACACCGAACATTTTCCACACGGATAGAGACCAAAAGCTAGTGGTAAACCCCACTGAGTGTTTGGGCCTGTTGTAGTAGGTGCCAGGGGCCTATTTTGGATTTACATTAAACTGTCCGTTAGGTTGGCTCATCTCCTAAAGGAAGAAAGGGAGTCAGGCCAATCAGTACCTGCTCAACAGAGAATGTTTCAATTCCTGGTAATAATTTTCTTCCAGTGTTAGAGATAAGAGTTAATGTTTATTATGCCAGTAAGCCCATCTAATTGTTCTCTAAGATGTGTTCCCAAAAAGCAGGCTCTGTTATTGGTTTATGGACGTTTCCGGGTGGATTTAATGATTCTATTGGGGTATTTACAAGACATAAGTTTGTCAGTTAATGTGTCTGCTTGTTCATTAAAAATGTGTGTGTTGTAATATTTGCATCTAGTGTGAAGATATTGTCAAAAGGAATGATTCTCCCTTAATGCTCTAGTGTGATGATTTCTCAAAAATGTTTGTCACAAACTTTTTTCCTGAATTTCTTGAACCAGGTTCAGAAAGGTAACCCTTTTATTGTTGATGGGATGTGTGAACTTTAGGAAAGAGTCGTTGGTATTCTCCCATCTACCAAATTCATGGGCGGACTCATTCTCTCCACGCCAGATGATCAGATCATCTTCAGTTTATCGACGCCAAACCATCAGGTTGTTCTTGTAAGGATTGCCTGAGTTCAAGATAGTGTAGCACTCAAATTGGTATATGTATAGAGAGGCTGGACTTGGGGGAAATGTGCTGTCCATTATAGTCCCTTGCACTTTATGGATAAAGTTTCATCATATTCAAAAAAGATTTCTGTGAGGGCTATACTGGCACATTGTATCACAAAATGGATAGGGATTATGGAATCTATTTCAGTGTTCTTTAAATTGGTTTCAATGACCTTGGCAGTTCGGGCTGGACTGTTCCCATGAGGCACAGGGTCAGACTGATTTGCATGTGGCCATGTCTGAACTGGGGTGGCAGAGTGGGCTAAAGAACGGTGATGGATTAAACCCAGATCAGTTGACTGGGGGTGAGTGCTTGCAATGTTCAACACTCCGTCCATCATTTCCTTTGGTTTTTGATTTGTTCGCCATAAGTTGGCAGGGTATGCTCAGACGTGAGTCCCTTGCTCACTTTGCCACTGGATTCAAGCAAGCCTGGCTGAAGATGGCTGAAATGCCAGAAACCGGTCCTAGGTAGCTTTTTTTCGGTCCAGGGAAGACATGGCTTGGCAGTTCGGGCTGGACTGTTCCCATGAGGCACAGGGTCAGACTGATTTGCATATGGCCATGTCTGAATTGGGGTGGCAGAGTGGGCTAAAGAACGGTGATGGATTAAACCCAGATCAGTTGACTGGGGGTGAGTGCTTGCAATGTTCAACACTCCGTCCATCATTTCCTTTGGTTTTTTGCTTTGTTCGCCATAAGTTGGCAGGGTATGCTCAGACGTGAGTCCCTTGCTCACTTTGCCACTGGATTCAAGCAAGCCTGGCTGAAGACGGCTGAAATGCCAGAAACCGGTCCTAGGTAGCTTGTTTCCGGTCCAGGGAAGACATGGCTTGGCAGTTCGGGCTGAACTGTTCCCATGAGGCACAGGGTCAGACTGATTTGCATATGGCCATGTCTGAACTGGGGTGGCAGAGTGGGCTAAAGAACGGTGATGGATTAAACCCAGATCAGTTGACTGGGGGTGAGTGCTTGCAATGTTCAACACTCCGTCCATCATTTCCTTTGGTTTTTGCTTTAACAATAGCTGTGCACATGGGCACAAGACCATGCTATCATGTACTCTGATCACTTGTTTAGTTGTAATCTGCTGGACAGGGGCCTAGGTGATTGAGGAGCGAGGAAGCAAACTACCACCTTGGTGGGGTGTCTTATACAACTATAAAAAAAAGGAATGAGTAATAACGTGGGTATGTAGGCTGGCCAGATGCTGCAGTACTTTACCCACTTACCTCACTAAAGCAGATGGGGTGTGACACCACTTCCCAACTTCATGCACCCGCCCTTATGCTTGCCTAATATTAACAATGTAACAGCAAATATATTGAGGAGTATATTTACTCGGAAATGGTGCACTTTTGCAGTGCTGTGCTGCATCATTTAAAAAAAGCAGGGATGTGCCATATTTATAAGAATACGGTGCACCACTGTGTTTTCCCTTGCACTGCTGCTAAAAAAAAGCTGCCTAGTGCCAACACAGACACCCTTGCACCATGGTAGGAATGATTGTTTATGTGCTTAAAGGGACACCTTCCTGCACATAAGCAATCTTTTAAGGTGATTTGCTTATTCTATGTGTTCTGCAGAATGCAAAGCCAATGAGAAATGAAAGTATTTCCCCTCGTTGTGCCAATCTAACGCCTGCTTTTGAATGGTGTTAGTTTTTGGCACTACCTCAGATTCACAGATCCTTGTAAATCTGGGGCAGCGTCGAAAAGCAACGGATGTTGTGGTGAAACACCCACAGCAACACCCATTGCACGTCCCTTTCACGCAGAACACTGCATGAAAGGCTACCATATTTAAAAAGTGGCGTTAAACCACACAAAGTGGCATAACGCCACTTTGTAAATATGGTGCAGGACATTGTGCCACCGGGGCGTCGAAAAAAAAGTGACGGTCCGGTGGGGCAATCTCCTTGTTGTGCAATACAGATGTATCACTCACTAAAGCCTGCCTTCCATTTATGTCAGGGTTGATGATAGGCTTCTCTTTAATTATGCAAATAAGAGCATTTGAGAAAGAGAGGGCAAAGCCTGCAACGAGTGTGGCATTATAGATTAAGTATCGATTCAGATTTTACGTGGAAAGTGTAGATTAAAAAGACTGAAACACTACATGCAGAAATGTAAACAATCTAAATATCTCCCTCTCAGAGTCAGGCTGTTAATAAAGCCATCTGAGGCCCACTCATATCATTATAGTTGACAATTGAGAGCTTGGCACAATGCATCCTTTTAGGAATATGTATAGCTGTTTCCTAAAAAAAGAAGAAAATCACGTTTGGGATTGTAAATTACATGTTCATGTGAAATATAAGTGGAGGGAACGAGCGAAAGGGGTATCATTAATGTTTGCTTGGCTCCTGTGGCTGATCTATGTGGTGTTGTTAGATCACTTAATAATAAAACAGGCTGCAACCTACATTTCCTAAAACAAGGTATGTCATTGTATTATGAACAAGAGTATATTCCCTGTGAAAGCCTCTATCCGCCCACAAATATCCAAAGCTCTTGCTTTGTTTATATAAATTGTTTAAAAGCCCTCTTAGTGCAGCATTTTTCAGTTTCATTGAAATTCCTCTAATCTCTAAAGTGCAGCAGCTGTGGTACGTGAAATAAAAAAAAATGTATGCTCCGTAGTCTACAAAAAGTGAATTGTGACCCCGGGGAATGCATTTCATTTAGTTGTGGGCTGTAATTGTAAGCAAACACTCTTTCGGAGGAATTTATGAAAAACGTGTAAAAAGCTGAGCTAAAAACCAAAACTCAACACATAAACAAAAGCCCATCAAGACTTCTTAAATTCTTGTATTAGTTTGCTCATTTCCTCTGCTACAAACCACTTACCACTTACTAGTCATGCAAAGTGCTGCCTATTGGAATCCCCGGCGGCAAACAAACTCGTGCTGATTTATTATAGGGCCTGGGAGGGTTGTTAATTTCGTTACACAATACTGCTGATATCATCAAAACGAAACTTATAAATATTTCACTTGTTCCTAACCAAGCACACGGAATCCAATCCTTCAAATAACAGTCAATTCGCTCAAGACATCCAAGAACTCATGTTGTCTTAAATCAGTGATCTTGATAGTATAAACATTGGAAGCAATTTTATTTTTAAAAAATTGATTCAAAGTTAATTTAGGCATTGCATCATAGCATTTAACATCTTTTTTAACATTATTTTCCGTGTACTCCAGCAAATCAGCAATATTGATACCGGCAGACATTCATGTTGCCAACCCTTTTCTATGGAAATGGCCAAAACTAACTGTCATGACCTTGAAATGGTCTTAACATTTGAAATGCTCAGACTGGAGTTGGAGTAATAAGTAAGCCGGGTCAAACTCGTGGCATTCTTTGAGTAAGAATTTTAACTCCGTCACATACACATATATAAAGTCTGAATGATGGGGTATGTTCAAAATTAATAGGACACTTTACCCCGCACACTTTTACTGCGCGTGCCATTACTCAGCAGTTTTTACACCGCAAAATATTTTACCTTGATGGGCTTTACAACACAATCCATTACAACGCATTCCCCATTACAACGCAATTTACTATTCTAACTCCACCAGGGTGTTACTTTGGTCAATGCGTTGTAATAGGTTGCGGTGTAAAGCCCTGCGTTGTAAAAGATTTTGAGGCGTAAATACTGCAGGGTAATGGCACGCGGAGTAACGCATGCGGGGTACAGGATGATTACCGTATCAAAAGCGGCCAGCACAGACCTCACAAGCAGAGTGGCTCACACTCCAACACAGATTCAAGCACATGTGTGACTCATAAATGAGGTCTGGAGACTGTTATCGTGCAATGGAATGGTATAAATCAGAACACAATCAAAACTGCTTTGATTAAGCCTCATGCGTTATAAAAACATAAAATCAGAAGTATATTCTTATTGAATGGAATTCATTTATTGAAAATTGGTAGAAGCTGAACAATCCAAGACTTCAAAAGTCTGTTGATATGCAAATCAAAGCCAACACGTGTTTGGGAGTTTGTTTTTATAAAACAACATTTTTTGGTAAGTACCTGGATGAAACATGGGGGATGCCCAGCAAATTTACAGTGCGTTCAAAGGACCTACCCTGGCTGGCAGAGATCTCTAAATATGGGAAGCAGTCAACCACCAGGGGGGCGGAGGGTATATCCGCCATCACCCTGGTTAGATGGCAGGCTGCCTGCTAGGCTCTAAATAATGCAAAAAATATTCAGGTTTTGCCTGGAGGCTCAGTGTGTGAAAGAGTTTTTTACATAGAAAGGAACAGTGTTCCATTAGCTCGGCCTTTGTACAGAGAATACACACGATTGTATGCTTATGACACAAATTATATCAGCGGCATAAGGAAGGGTCTTAGTAGAAAGATATTGGGATGGTTGGCAATGAAAGCATTTGTAAACCAGACATAAACGCTTTAACTTAATATGTTCTGAGGCAAATATCCAGAAAAAATGAATTACTGGCTAAGAAAACATAATCTCTGTTCTGAATGCAAAACTACAGTTCATTCTCCTCTCACTGTAATCCATTAACGGAGGTAATTAGGCAGCCCACAGCAGAGGGAAATGCAATACTTCAATTGAACATTCACCACAGTATCTATAGCCAAAGTCAGATTTTTGATGACGTGTAAATGAAGCAGAGGTTTATGTCTTATGATTTTCAGAAAATATTTTTAACTGACGCCCCAGAAAGAATCTGCATCTAAAAAAAACAACATATTTTTAACCTTTACCTTTTTTCAGAGGGTGTGATATATAAATCTAAGATATTAGGAATAGCTGCCACCTGGCAAGAGGGTGTGCCCTTCCTGCCAAACAAAATAGGTTCAGTTTTCCTGTTTAAGCTGTAAAATTCTGTCTGTCATCCAATCTTGATCGGTCCCTAGGAGGTGTTGAATTTCTATACCTGGCCAGCCTTTTTGGGAGATTCTAATACATATCTGTGTGCCATCTCATAACACTGTAGGGAAACATGTCAGCCATTAGCACAATCAAATAAGTACCACAGTTTAAAATTAAATAAGGTCTAAGAGAGGGCAGAGCTCTTAGGTATCCCATACTTGGTGATGCTAGGAAATAACCCAAATTAACCTGTTGTTGTCTCTGAGAGATGAAGGGCTTGCATCAGCTATGTGTGGCAGTTGAGGTTCTTACTATGGTGGCCAGGTGCTCCAAGAGTAGGGTGTGATGTCAGACGCTGCCATAAGATCAAGCATGGCCAAGACGAAGCGGTACCCTCATCCAAGAACCTCAAAGTATTATCCAATAATGCTAAAAATGCAGCTTCTGGTCAATGTGACATTTGAAAACCTCATTAATTAAGTGACAACATATTGTTAGTCTCCAGACAGGCCTGACAGTGTAGAGACACGACCTTCTCCTGAATCTTTATGAAGACATGTAGGTTTGTTATAGAATTGAAGCTGGTTGGGTCCATTGGAGGCAAGTTTTGATTACTTGATTGATAGAGTAATTAGCCAGTGAAAAAAATTGGCTGAAGCCCACATGTAAGAATCTGAGCACCAGAAGCAGTGGTGTTGCATTAGGAATATTGCGCTCCAACCTGTCTCCTATATGCATGTTCTGTTGCCAAATTCCTGGAATGGATGTGGATTATAAATTTGAAGTCAAGCTCAAAGGGGCATATTATCAATGTGAAGGACATCTAACCTGAGCTTCAATTGGAATTCCATAGAGCATATCAAGTCCATTATCGCCGTTTTAGCGGCAGTTTTCTGCCGCTAAAGCGGCGATAATGTTACCGCCTGTCTTGATAATATGCCCCTTAGTTTTTTAACTAGCTAATTTAATGAAGCGTACATTTATGGGTTTTAATATGACTATGATGGCGATTACATTTTAGTGTAAACATTTTATGCAACCTGCGATGACTATGGTTTTATGTATAATGATTGTCTGATTTGTTATGCTTTTATGTATTTATATTGCTTTTATGGCATGGACTGCGAAATAAAGTTTTCAAACTGAACTGTAATTAGCCCTTCTTTTAGGATCTCCAGTAACATGTAATTGCAAATAGTTACATTTACAACATTAATTATGAAAAGGACTAAAAAGGACTGTGAACTGTTTATGAGCCAGGACTGGGCCAAAACCATTAGTGGTCAGCGGGAAAACAGAGTAAGAAGAAATACATGTATTGCAATGCCTGCAGGCCCGAAATTCTCCCTCCTTATGTAAATGTAAAAATGTAAATCCAGTATTTATAAAGCGCACAGCTACCTGTAGGCATCCCGGCGCTGGGGGCCGTCGGGAAGATTAAGCGAGCTGTTGCCCAGAGTCACATGGTGCTGGGCTGACCTGCCGTCGGTGCCGGGGATCGAAACGTGATCCCCACCATCCGGCGTCAGTCGCCCTGGCCGTTGCGCCACACCTCTTCCCCCTCAATGTTCTCAGTGGTGTTTCTCAATCCGTTGGCAAAACATATGACACTTTCCAGGGGTTGGGCCAACTTCTCCTCATGAGTAAATTTGTATTGCTATAGAGTATACTGTTTTCCTGATTAATCTGTAGTCTTAATACCAGATTTCAGAACGATGATAGAAAGAAAGGTACTTTGGCTATGGTTGTTGTTAATTATATCCTTTATTTGATAGTTGTAGGTTATCCTACATAACTTTGTGCTCAGTACTTTCTTGCCAGCCAGCACGTGTTTCACCCCATATAATGCCTATGCGGCCTGGGCTTTCTCAAGGCTGTAAATCCAATCATAAAACATACTTGTAATGAAATGGAGTTCAATTCTTTATGCCACGCCTCTAGTGGCCCATGATTTTCGCACATGCGTTCTTTTCTATAAGGTGCACAAAACAGTGGCTTCACCAGATTAATGAAAAAAGTATGCTCAAGAGGTTGTAGAGGGCTCCATGAGCAGATATCACAGCCTGGCCGATGAAGGGTGGTACCCCAAAACCGGTCCTAGGATGCTTGTTTTCCAGTTCAGAGAGGACCTGGCCTGGCAGTTCAAGCTGGATTATTCCCATGTGGAGCAGGGTCCTGGCTGATTTGCTTATGGCTGGGTCTAAAGTGGAATAGTGTGTCGAGCAGAATAATGATGGATTAAACCCAGATCTGTGATTGTGGTGAAGGGGTGACAATATTCAACATCTTGTCCATCATCTTTTTGTGTTGCATTTTCACCAATTTAATTACTTCACACAACTTCAAGCCTCAATACTAGTGGTGGGTGTAACTGGGTTAATTTTCTCTAGTGTAATTACTGCAAAATGTCTCTTTATTATACATAATTGTATAGGAAGTGTCATCCAGCGTTTAGCACTATGCTACAGAACAGGAACAGCAGTAGCGAGCAGCCCCTCGCTCTCTCTTCAATTGTTGTTCCTGTGCTCCTGCTGCTGGATTTTTGCCTCAAAATACTCCTAATTACTCAAAGTAGTATAATTGGGAAATTCTGGTAATTTTGCATCACAAGAGTAATTGCAATTTCTCCCAGGCCTACTATATATAATCCCCAGCTCATCATAAATTCAGGGTTACTCTAATACAGGGCACATAACTCAAATAAGATGGTGGCATCACCATTTAAAAAGATTTGCTAAAGTGTAATTCAAATACAACATCCAGTTCCATCACATACAAGTGTACTAACCCAATTTATGGCTGTGGATGTTAATGCAAATCTGTTTGCCATCTACCTAATTCTAGATATACCCAAACAATATAATTTACCTGCCACCAACTTCCCAGTCGAGTCTAGGTCAAAAGAGGCAGTTATCTTGGTCAATTAGCTGGCCACAAATTAGTTCATGTGTTTGGATGGGTGTATTTTTGATGAAACTCCAACTACACCAGTTTCTCAATTTGGCCTTTATCATGGCCAAATCGACTACTTGCTTGCTTTTGTATTGTAATTTGGTATTTAACAACTTTAATGTGTTGGACCTTTGGTGGGAAGTGATCACTGGGTGGTGCAGTAGAAGTTTTTCTTCAGAGAAGTGCCTGCACCAGATAAACTTTTTCCTCTTGCAGTAGATTACCATTGAAGGCTCACCCCATATTTAGGACATGATTTGGAGTCTGGCGGTCTTCTGACAGCTAGACTCACGGTGGCAGTCGACCGTCCACCGCATTGCAACTTTGAAAGTCATTGCAGTGGAGTACCACGGGCTGAGCTAGGGAACAGTCATTCTTTGGTGGTGAGGCAGCTGTGTCACAATGTAAGATGCTCAGCGGGACTGGCACAGTCCCACTGAGCATATTACAAGTTCCACCCCGCCTTGAAAAGGCTAGCGGTGGAGGAACAAAGGGGGACATACAGGGCTCCCATGGCCCCCCGCCATGGGGGCACATTAAAGTGAGCACAACATGTGCCCCCCTGTCTGTATTACCCTAAAGTTCCAGCATAGCATAGTAGTCACTGTCCATGATGTGCTGAAACTTTTTTGCCATTCCCATTGCAGGGCCTGTTTTGCAGGCACCACCATGGGAAAGGCGAAGGACCATCCACCGTACACGGGTTCACCTCGTGATATGGCAGACGATCCATGCGTGGGGTTGGCGCCGCTTTGCCAGCGGAGAGCCAGCAGAACTGTAACAAACTCGTAATCAGATTAGATCTTCTGCACTTTATACCATTCTCGTTTCTGCAAGCTTCAGACCTTTCAGAAATGGACTTTCAACATTTTTTAGGGTAAAATTGGATGGCATACTTTTTTGATAGATAATCTGTTAACCTGTATGCCAATTACTATGCAACAGCATCCTTCAGTGTCGAACTGGAAGCCTGGCACACCTTAGCAGTCTTGGGACGATTCATCTTCTCATTAATTAAAACATAATCATTGGAAAGCACAAAAAAAGATACACACATGGCTTCTCTCATATAACTAAAAATGCATTTACTAGACTAAGCAATGACTAAAAACAACATATTAAAGGAAAAAAGTCATATTTTTGAATAATCACTGGGGGAAATGATGTAGGCAATATAGTCCAGTGATCAAAAGATGCACTTCCATGCCTGACCACAGCAGACATGGGGGTTGCTCATCTATAAGGTTCTTTTGTAATGCATGTTGCCTCTCAGCTCCATTTTAAGGATGATGATCTCAATAAATTGGTTTTAATAATACCAATTCAAAGCACAATTAAAAGTATGACATTAACAAAGCTGCAGGCCCACATAATGTTACGGAGATTACTGTTAAGACAAATAGTGATTGGTAGGCAAACATATACATGCAATTGTTTCAATGGATAGCTAAAAATTCCTGATGAATGGAAAGGTTCTGTAGTAAAGTCATAGTTAAAAAAGCCAATGGAAGCAACCCAACAAATTATAGATTGATACATTTGTTGAAACATCTCTGAGAAAAACTTCCCAAAATCTTATTGAGTCATCTAGAGAAGTGGGTTTAAGGTAATAATCTGCTTCCTAATAAACAGGGAGATTTTTGTAAGAGCCACTCAACCACCAACAATGGTTTTGCCTTGTGGCCAATTGCTAGGACATCACTAGAAGTGATTCAAAGACTCTGTTTATTGACTTCCACACAGCCTTCGATACGATTGTAAGAGGTTGTTTGTAGGAGAAAATGAGAGAATGGACAATGACCAGTGGCCTTTTATCACTAATTCAGGCAGTGCATATTTCAAACTGGGCTCAGATCGAATTAGACAATTTCAGTGGTCTCCCCAGAAAGATTAAACAATTGACCAGAATGCTTCTCGACACCTTCTTCGTTCCACTCATGAAAGCGTACGAGAGTAAAATTCCTGCCTGAGCCCTACATAGGTCAGAAGTGCTATTTCTTTAACTTTTGTGACATCTGAGAGACTGTTCAGAGTGCTGTATTGAAACGTGTACTCAATCTGCATAGGTGGAACTAAAGGTCAAAATATTTGTTGTGAATTAAATCTAAGGCAAGTTATCACATGGCAAGCTAATGAATTCTCTTTTTGCAAAATCCATATAAAGATATAGCAAATATGTTTGATGAAATCCAAATCAGTGAAAGGAAATGGGCTACCATTTTGCTTAAATGAAGCAATAATTTTAAAACTAGGCACAGGCAGCTTGGGTCTGTAGGAACTGGGGTTCCGATACCAATTAAATTCCGATAAACAAGTGTCCCAAAGTTTGAACAGGAATTTTATATCTAAAAAAAAAAATGATTATGTTTACTTTCAAGATACTGGGTTGAGTGGATTTTTTTCCGTATACTACCAATTTACTTGACCCTAAGCTGGGCATATGAATTCTTAAGATCTGTCTTGGATGAATGTACATTTTTCTATGACCCAAATTTTATATGAAGGGCTGGGAAAGAAACTATATCTCTTTAAATTCTTTAAATACCAAGCATTCCATATGTATGTCGTTATGGACAGTCCATTTTATTTGATTGCCTGTAGAAACTTTTTAAAACCCTTAAATATCACACACCGCCAAGATGAGAGCCAACTGCACTTTTAGTGAATATACATTTTTTATATGCTGAATTAAGTATTACATGATTTTTAAGTCATTAAATATAGATGTATTGTTTTATCTTAGTTTTATGTATTTTATACATTTTTCTACTATATGATTTCAATTCATATTGATATGTATATCATCCTGCATATATTGTCTGCGGATAATTTATAGATGTGTCTCAATAAATGTATGTTTACTACTCCTGCTACTGCTATATTAATATCAAAATTTAACACCATTTATTTGCATGTAATTTACCATCTACCTAATCTCAAATCCACCTTCATCTATCAGATTTATGATTACATCTCACTTAGCTTAATGCCAGCACTGGGCAATTTATAAAAACCTTTTATTTCCACCAACGCACTCCCCTGTCTATCAACAACAATTGAAAAATCCTATATCTCATCATTGCTAGCTTAACAACTATTAAGTGCTTTTGCCCAAATTAAAATTGATTTATCTGATCCCTGTCCCCTTTCACATATTTGTCACCAATGCACTATCATCTTTGTTGATGTCTGGAGTTCTCTAGGACTTCATCTCGTTGACAGTCAATCAATTTCATCTGTCTGCAAAGATCGGGTTTTGTATGAGGAGAAAATAATGTTATCCAGTCTGCAGTTGACTCTATCGCTGATTTAAAAAAAACAATAATGTAAAACACGAGTCATACTTGCTTTGCTTCTCTTTATCTTGCGGAGATTTTGAAAAATATGTTGCAAGAAAGAAAAATACAAAGCAAACTGAGAGTTATCTTCTCTGAGAGAAAACACAAAATGCGTGATAACAAATAATAAAAATTATGCAAGCATGCTTGTCAGTTAGACTACACATTATATACCACCTTAAATCCAGTTATATGTCCAAGCAGCTCGCTATGGCTAATAAAAGACCAATTAGTGAAGCAGATAGGTGCAATATTGCAAAAGAATAAGACATTTCAAACTGCATTTCAAATGGACAGTGGATCTAGCACAAAGAAGCACTCTCTAGGTATTTGTTACATTCCCCTACACATGCGCCACAATAGTTACATTGTTGGTGGTGTGGATTAGCAAGGAAGAAAAAGTTTAACACAAATAGGGTCTCCTGGGTTAGACCTTAATTTATGAATCTGGTCATTAAGGATTTAGATTTAGGAGTGACTATGATGGAGCTGGGTTTTCTATATCTTAATCTTCGGGTGTAATCATTACATAAGCTCCGCCATGGGTGTTATGGACCATTGTTTGTCGACAAGGAGAAGTTAAAAGGAGAAATCATCTACATCAAAACCAGGTAAATTATAAAATCATTAAAGACTTTAATGCAGTCAGTAAAGTGAATTTGTGTGAGTTAAAGGGTTTTATTAATCAATTCTTTAGTTTAATTATTTGTTCAATAAACATTAGTCTTTTAAGCATCATCTTCAGAAATGAATATACTCCAGTAATTATTATTTCAATATAAGGCAAAATACAATATTGGTAAGTATGACTGTTAAAATTTAAATAATTCTGCAATCGTGTTCCATAAATTAATTTTCCTAATCTAAATTATATTTGAATGGAATAGAATAAGGTGTCAGTTCAAAAAACCCAATAAAGAGAGGAGAGACTAAAAGCATAAGCATAAAGCCTTTCGAATTAATGAAAATGTTAAGCTGCAAAGTATTCTCAGTTATAAATCAGGAGACATCTAATAAAGCAAGGAATAATCTCAAAGTAATTTCTCATAAGGAGAGATATTTTCCCAAGAAACCCAGGTATGGATCTCCAGAAAATGTGAGTGAGAGAAGCCCATTTTCCTACCCTAGGAACACGCACTAAAATAAAAACAATAAATTGCAAATTGAATCAAGTTTCACATTCACCATTCACAGCATCAAATAAGATTCCAATAAACTCCAGGGAGTAGGTAAAGTCCCCAGTTTCGCACATCTAAACAAGTGGCCACAGAAATAAGTCCTATAAAAATGCTTAATTCACATTTTAAGGTTCAGGCATTTCTTTCAATGAATCATCCTTCCTGTTGTCCCCTCTATTCCCAGTGAGAACTTCACTATCAGTTGTCTAATACATAGCAAATGCCTATTCACTAACTAACAGAAGGCTTCTGGAAAGTTACAGCATCAGAAGTGGAAAGAAAAACATCTATTGCAAAATAACAGCTCAATGTGAAAAATAGGCCTTTCAATGTTAATATATGAATCCCTGCTAACATGACATCAACAGTTAGGATAACTTAAATGAGCACATCATTACCTCTTTTGTATGTTTATAATGACTGAGTATAATAACCTTCTACAAAAAAATGTTCATAATACATGCTATTTAGAAATGACTTTTGCACTTTTGTATGTCTCGGCTAGACAGTGCATGCACTGTCTCAAAGAGACTGTTGTATTCAATATGTGGGCGTCAGCCCACCCATAGGTTTCCCATTTACTGGCTCCATCGTCACTCTCATATTCTTTCTCCCCATTTGTCCATGGCATGCATGCGTCATGCCTCTTCCAGGGGCCGATTCACAGAACTAACTTAAGACAAACTCCTAAACTTACTACTTTTGGTATTCACAGAAGTTAGGATTTTGTCTTAAGTTTGACTTAAGACAAACTTAAGACAGACTTAAGACAGACTTAAGACAGACTGAAGACAAACTTAAGACAAACTTAAGACAAACTTAAGACAGACTTAAGACAGACTTAAGACAGACTTAAGACAAACTTAAGACAAAATCCTAACTTAAGTCTGTCTTAAGACTGTCTTAAGTCTGTCTTAAGTTTGTCTTAAGTCTGTCTTAAGTCTGTCTTAAGTCTGTCTTAAGTTTGTCTTAAGTTTGTCTTAAGTTTGTCTTAAGACAAACTTAAGACAAAATCCTAACTTCTGTGAATACCAAAAGTAGTACGTTTAGGATTTTGTCTTAAGTTAGTTCTGTGAATCGGGCCCATGTTTAGCTCTGCCTCAGAGCATGAACAAATTACTACTGTCCATCCACTGCTCCCATTAAAGGATCTGTTTTAGGATCTTTCATTTTCTTTTTTCAAGGACTTCACAAGAGCGCTTCACTCTGAGCTCCATTTCTGTAAACAGGCTTGTAAATCTTGTTCTTATCTCCTCACATTGATCTCCTCACATTTGCTATGCATTCAAAGACCAAGGTCAAACGTCAGAAGCTGTTTTCCGAGGGGTCCTCTTTACTTTTCTTTCTCTGATTTCAAAGTGAGAGTAGTTTGAGGTGATCACCTATTCAAATATCTTTGAAGTCAGGAATCAACTTCTACATAAATTCACTGAATGTTAATGCTGTCTTGCTGTGGGTAAAATAAGAATGACATTTTTTAATTTGCAAATTGTACTTTTGACAGCCAAAAAAAGAAAAATGCATGTGCCTTTGATCCAAGTTTCCTCAACATTTCACGTCTTATCAGCATGAGCTGCTGCACAGAACTTTATTTGAAGACTTGTGAGTTTCCTTCAGATCCTAAAATGTGGGAATCATAATACACTCTGTATCTCTTTGCAAAAAGGCCATGGAAAATAGCACAGAGCCACTAGGTATTGGGCTGCTTGAAAGAACTGTCACACAAACAATTATTGTCGAAATGACACTCTAGTGCGCTGGGAGCGCTCTTTCATTTGTTATGCTGTCACCAGACCTGACACTCGGGGGCCGATTCACAGAACAAACTTAAGACAAAATCCTAAACTTACTACTTTTGTTATTCATAGAAGTTAGGATTTTGTCTTAAGTTTGTCTTAAGACAAACTTAAGACAGACTGAATTCAGACTTAAGACAGACTTAAGACAAACTTAAGACAAAATCCTAACTTAAGTCTGTCTTAAATCTGTCTTAAGTCTGTTTTAAGATTGTCTTAAGTCTGTCTTAAGACTGTCTTAAGTCTGTCTTAAGACTGTCTTAAGTCTGTCTTAAGACTGTCTTAAGACAAAATCCTAACTTCTGTGAATACCAAAAGTAGTAAGTTTAGGATTTTGTCTTAAGTTAGTTCTGTGAATCGGGCCCTCGATCTCGTGAATTGCATGTGTGTGAGGAAATGTCTTCTATTATCCCACGCAGGGTCCCCCACTCTTCCCAGGACCAAAACAGACATGCTCTTGGTTTAACTATTGGGTTTGTCTTTTCAATGTAGTCATGTCACAGCTCTTTATCTCTGGCGTTTGCAGTTTATCTTCCATTTTAAATCATGCTGGATTTCCCTGTGAAGTGTGCCCAGCCCTTTCCTGGGAGATTGCTTGAAGGCATCTCACCTTGATCATTTTTAGGTCTCGGATACACAGCAGCGAGACCGTTGTATTCAATATGTGGGCTGCAACCTGCCCATAGACTTCCTGTCACCGAGCCTCCTTCTGCTTTGCTGCTTGAGCTGTCCCCCTCACACGCCCTCATCGCTGCTTGCCTCCTCCGTCCATCATTGCTTGCCCCGTCTGACTCCCCCCCATCGTTGGTTTTTTTTCTAGCACTCCTTATTCAATGCAGCCAGTTTCTAAGTGCTCAGACTCTGAATCACCAGAGACAAGCAAAATCGGCAACAGTAGTCAGTTATCATGCAGCAAAATACATCAATAAACCACACGACACCTTGATAGTGGAGAAAATTGCTGCAGGTTTATTTGCATAACAAATATGCCAACATGGTGGGTTATCTTACGGGCGTTCCCAGGGCAGGCCAACTCTTATGCCGCCTGCCCGTCTGATGAGCCAAATTACACCGTGGCCGTCGTCAATCGGTGTTTACCAATTCTTGGGAGGGGCCACCCCTCCCATCAGTGAACCACCAGTCCACTCCCTTACTCACACCCCCCCAAAAGGTGGGCGGAGCGTTCCAGGTAGTTTACTACCCTAACAGCTGATACAGGGCCCATATGTCTTGTTTGCACCAGGGCCCCTAACTTCCGTGCTATACTAATACCTGAAGTGCTTGATTACGTTTTTTATAGTTTCATATTGCTTGATATCGGCCCATGTGCATAGGAGCGCTTTACATGTGCATAAGTTACATGACACAAGGTCAGATAGATTCATTCTATAGACACAGGGAGCTTAAGCGCATTGCCTAGAATCAAAAGTGTGACAAGCCAACGCTGGGACTCACGGCTGGTTTCCCAGAACTAGTCAACAGTTCCGATTTGACTTTAAGACCCAGAAGATGTTTCCAAATCCATACTGTAGCCGCATTATTCTGTTGGGAATAATACCGAAGTCCCGCCAGTAAAAACTTCTCCCTCTCTCTATTTGCATCTTAAAACCCGTACGTATTGTATTGGGAATCATCCTTGTGCCCAAGAGGGTACATAACCATCATACCAGACGCACATGACCGCAAAGATTTAAACTACCAATCACTCCGGCATTTTACAGTGCAATCAAGCCTCAACCGTCGGTGCCTTAACACACAGAGCTACTACACGGAGTCTCAAAACTGCAACATTCCGTACAAATGGAGACTCGCCATGCGAGCAATTTCCCCAATGAATGTACCCCCTTGGAAGACTTGCTTTCCACTGTATTTTACTAGCCTACAAACCGGTATCTCAGACCACACGCGCTACGGCGACAGGTGTTATCAGCAACAAGGTGAGATATCACTTAGATATAAAACTGTGACCATAATTGATCTCACATGATTGCAGTAAGGCTTTCATGTGTCCGGTTTTGTGAAGTGCAATCTGAACTTAGACCTGGCAAATGCCTGAGACTCCTTAGACCTCCTCCCATCAGCCAGCCCACGGTCGTGGGGCATCAATGATCGTGCCTCATGGAATACCAGAAATCTAGAACCCCGTCGAGACCTAATTGTGGCATTCTGGAGTCGGAAAAAGTGACAGAGAGCCCTGACGCATCTTGCATGATACCGGAGGACCCGGCGTGCGTGCAGGAATTGCCTCTAAAGTCCGGTAAATATCTCCCAGATGCTAGCGAGGCCACGAAGGGATAGATTGTCGCACATGTACGGGTGGCGTGGAGCCCTGCCTGTCGGCTGAGTGGGCGCGCTGAGGACCACACTGCGCGTTGGCTCGAAAACGAACTGGATCAAATGCTTCCTAATTTATTTATTTATTTTTTTAATCTGTTATGTAGCGCGAACTCGACCCGAAGGATAGGAGCGCTGTACATGAGCACCGTATTTACATTACATATTCAGTCACGGGGATATTAAGTGATGTGCCAGGGCCCCAAGGGCAGCCTTGACAGTCTCCCCCTAAGTACCTCACCAGGCCGGTTCCGGGTAGTGTACAGCCAAAATGTGTGCAATAAGAGAGCCTATGGCGCGGATGGAATGGGGGATGCGGTAACCAGTTTGCTCCATACAGGAAAATGGGTCTACCAGAAAATCGCATGCTAGCAGGTGTGCTCGATACTGTTGGGGGGAGGGGGGTGCCTGTTAAATAAGTATACAATTCGGCCTTCCTCCTACCCCACGCGCATCCCCGCTTCCAACTTCCGAGAGGCAGCCCGTACTCCCCGCAACCATGGGACCGGGCTGGGCGGCGGACCCCTCCCTGCCAATGCACCCTACATCTGCGCACAGGGCCAACAATAGAGGCGGATATGCCAGCGCCCACGGTTGCCCGCCGCTCCACCGTACGTTCTCCGGTCCACCCTGGACAAGGGAGAACTGCCCGCTGAGGCACCCCCTACCCCACACAGCACAACCCACCCGGGCCTTCAACAGTGGAGACCAAGCCAGCTCGGCTGCACTGGAGTAGGGCCTGGCCACTGGCAGTTCTGGCGATGGGGTTGAGTGACAGGGCCGGAGCTGTAGGCTGCCGGGGCACCGGGACCGCATGATACCTCACGGTGGCTGCACCCATGCCGCCCCGACGTCGCAGCCCGGACCCAAGCGGTGGCGGCAGAGTTTGAGGAATCACGTTTTTGTTAATCGTCATGTTTTGCAGTTTCATATGGCGCTAACTTGACCCAAAGGGCATTAGAAGGCTTTACAGAAGAAGCAGATTACTTTACATTTTCACAGGCAGAAAATCACAGTGCGTAACCAAGGCCGGTACTCGAACCTGATCTCCCAACCCCAGATTTGGGAGGCGGAGCATGGGCACTTAGGCCACCTGGCAGAGATTGAGACCACCGCCGCATGCTGCCTTTGCTCCGACGCACCATATCCCAGACTCACCCGTTGACAGCCTGCTAAAAACTCCTGGCATTGCAGTGGGATGTCGGGCCCTCGGCAACAATGCCCGCACCTGCCTGGGCCCCCCACCCGTGCGCACGCGCATCCCCTCCACGTACTGTACGGGGGGGAAGCTAGGCGAAGTAAGGCGGCCTGTGCGGCCGTGTATCCCCGGTGAGTTCTCCAGAGACGGAGAGACGCACCTGGATGCCAACTTCAATTATCACTATAGCCGAAAGATCCCAGCATCAATCCAAGGTGGACCGGGGGGCCTGTACCTTCCCCCCGGAGTCACAGTTCAGGTGCCGGCCACGGCCTCGCACCCTCGCCCGAACCTAAGCCCAAGCCGAGGGACACCCTACACAGTTGAACCTGTGACTTGCTGGTGATCCCAACCTCGGCGGGAGATACTCCTGGCACCTGGAGCTGAGCGAGGGAAGTGAGCCTGACGGCGCCCACCGCTCCATCCCCTGCCCCCCACGTGAACGGCCTTTTCGGGCCTAGGACCCCCATTCATCCTGTGGGCAGCGGGGCCCTCCCTCCCCCCTCAACAAGACGCTGTTGCACCTCTGTCCACCACTGGTCAATGACAGAGTAGGCGGGGGGGTGCTCGTACGGACCCATGGTGCATGATGCTGGTCTCCCCCTTCTTAGGGGTAGCAGGGGGAATCTCCCTCTCAACTGCCCACCCCCCCCGACCCGCTCACGGGCCACCCTCAGCTGCCCGGGTTGCACAAGGACTGAAGGAACCTTGAGTGCCCGGGGCAGGGTCCCCCACGGGCATCACCACGCGGTGGTAATAGAGGGAGGGGGAGCAGCCTGCACTCAGCAGCCTCACTGCATCACAAGACGGCGTGTCCAGGCAGACCAGCACCACGACCAAATGGCGTCAAGGGTCGTGGGAAACGACCTGCAGACGGCATGTCCGGCGCAAAGAGGCGAGACGGGCAGCGGACAAGAGACTGCCCAGTGGGCGGGGGACAGTATATGTACCCCTGTCCCCCCTCCCGCTACCGGAAGTGGCCGGCCGGAAGTCCCCCTGGTTCCATGCCCAGGGAGCCTAGGAGGCTGACTCCAGTGCCTTTCTGTGGCACTAAGGCGGCCGCCCTGTTGAGGGGCCACTACGTGGCCCCCCGGGCAGCCTTGACAGTATCAACAGAGGGTAGAGGTTTGAGAGTAGGGGCGGTGCATGGGATCCGTTGGATTCTACTGTTATAGCACCAACACAGCCAGTGTATTGCCATGATCTATCTGCCTCACAATGAACAGTACTGGTGACCAGTATGTACCACACTAACGTCAGCTGCATTAACACTCTGAGTCTCTAGTATTTTAATCAGTTTCTTGCAGGAGTCATACAGATTTCTGCAGCAGTTGAGACTTACCCACAGAGTTATTTGACTGGGATTAGGGTCAGTGCCCAGAAGGATACATGTGTCACTGTATTACTCATCCCACATGGTGCCTCACTCGCAAATAAATGCACATGCATTGTTATTTTTCTCTCCTTTTTTGTTGCTCCTACCTTCTTATTCTTTTCCTTGCACACCAGTCTTTCTTCTCTGTTTCTCTGTGTTCCCTTTGTTCTGTAGTCACTGTTTCCGTTCATCTTAACCATATTTATTTCTGCCTTTGTCTTTCCCATAGTGCCCTTTTCCCCTTTGTCTTTTTACTTGTCTCCTTTTAGTCTCCTTTCCATTTTCCTGCCAATACTGGCTCTTAATATTTTTTCACTTTTGCCATCCTCTGTCCTTTTCTTGCTCTGTCCCTATTTATCTTAGTTTTCTGTCCTTAATTCTTTCACTTTCTCTTAATTTTACCTACTCGTGTTCAAAACAACAACTGACTTGTAGCCCATATGCTTCTTTTCCTCTCCCCCAATCAGAAATTGTCCCAGCTGCATTAGGCTGATGCACTAGTAGGCTTCATAGCCTGGGGCACAATGTCTTCCAATAAGCGCCAGACAGAAGTTTGACTCATTCATTCATTAAGCCATCTTCTGCACCCAGAAGCTGCCCTGGGCTCTGTCAGAAAGCACTGCCAAGCATTTAAACATTTGCTACTACCTTCTCTTGAGGCCGGCAGGTCTATCTGGGCTGCAATAAAAGTACATGTGAAGATTGTTTATAGTTTCCCTGAGGCCCCCTCTCGTCTTGAGAACTTCCTGCTTTAGACATTCCTGTTAATAGTTTTATACCCGTCTTTGCAAGCAAAGCCAAAAGGTTATGCCACTCCATAACACATGGCTAAAAACAATAAAATTGACAACGTCAATAGATCTTGGATTGCCGAGATCTATTGGCTTTGCCAATGCTTGTTAATTAAATGCAAATGTATTTTGTTTGCAAAATGAAGAAATTCGCTGCAGCAACTTAACATGTAGAGCATTGAATATTTATTTGTATATGAGCTACAACAAACTTTTACCATTGAGTGCTGCTTTGATTTTTGTAGCCCAGTCAGGAGTTGGTTTCTCTTTATTTCCACCAAACAGAATCAATTACTAAATATTGAAAATGTCAGCTTTGTAGCTGAGTATTGCTACTTGTTGTCTCTCAAGGCTCAGTCTTAGCACACACCCATATCAATCTGTGTCTCAAGCAGCTGAGTTCATTGTAAAAAGGAAATAGTTGAATGTATTGCTAAGTTGTATGTCAAACAATGTTCTTATGCTTAACCCACAAAAAGTTCTTCCTCGTTCTTCCTAAGCACAAAGATACATTTTACCCTTTACTTATATAAGATGACCAAACTGAAAGTCATTTTTCTTTATTACCATAGGTAAAGTGTTTTACCTTACCTCTGTTGCGCCATGGTCAGGCACACGGGCGACTATGTCTCCCTGTGGGCGTCCACTCCATGTCCTTAGATCTTGGAGAATGACGACATCCTCAAAGGCCATTCTATATGTTTTCTGCATTTTGCGGCTTGATCCGAGCCCACACACAGAATAATGGGGTGATTTTTTCCTACATGTTACAATCTTGATAATGCTGCTTGCAGGAAGATGGGATCTCATTTACTATAAGCACGGTTAATTAGGTAAATCAAATGTTCCTTCATAAATGATATTTCTGAAGTTCTTGAAACAATATATTCCAACATATATTTTACTGCTGATTAAATTTTTGGATGTTAATTATTAAATAGTTTTCCAATCTAATCCAAGATGGCTGAATCTAAGCCTAGATTATGTCACCTCCGCTTTGGTACTATGTAAGGGGAGTCCATTTAGGGTCAAGGTGCATCACAATTGTTCTGCTTGATTGCTGGCCCACTGGATTCATAGCATCTCCTCCTTCTCCAGTTGCTGCTTGTTTTTCCTTGCTCTGCACCTTGATACTTGGCTTGGACAGTTGGAAGGATCTTCTGGTATTCAGGTTTTTTCCTTCTTGCTGGGAATTATTTTCTGAATCTATTGTAAACTTCCTGTTTCAATCTGGTATTTGGGTTTGTTTCCAGAGAAAGTAGGCTATTCCTATGTACCACAAAGACCATACTCCCGGAGCCAAGAATACCTGCTATTGACATTCTGTACCTCTGCACAATTTCTTTGTGTTACTCTTTACTCTAGCATAATACTTGCCCCAAACATTATGAGAATAGCAAAACCCATCAACTCCCACCTTCAATTTCTCAGAGAGATTAAACACCTACTCATGACTACCCACCTAAAAACAGCATCCCATACTTCAGCCATTTCTCAGTTGGACTTTGGAAACACTATTTAAGGAGCTGTTTAAAAAAGGATTACACTCAAGGTCCTCAGTCTGGAGTACAATGCCATTCAACTCTCTGGCTAATTTGCTCCCTCTCTCAGACAGACAAACAGATGTCGAGGTGTGTTCTATATCTTGAAACACAGAAGTTCTAAACCTTACAAGCATAGGATCAAACTTCACAGGCACTGTAGCTACTTGTTAGAACTCTCTGCCACTGGCATTCGAAATTCTACCCATCTTTTAATTTTAGAAGCAATTACAAACTCACATTTTCCATCTCTTTCTTTAATACACTCTGATATTCTGCTGTATCTCAGCAGGCCTTTGTAGGTTGTGTTTTAATGTTATGTGCTGTATACCTATTCCTAGGGCCTGATTTAGAATTTAGTGCAGACAGTACTCCATCGCAATGGCAGCAGAGTACCCTCTCAGTCTGCCTACCTGATTTTGGGTCATGGGGAATGTCAGGTTTATGATGATGGAATAAAATGTACCCCACTGGCGTAAACCTTCCTTTGACAGTCCAACGGAGTGAAGGCCAGTGGACCACAGAGCCGGCTGTAGCACTGGTGGCGCCCGGTGTGACAATCTTTTTTGACGTCATTTCCCCATATATCCACCTCCTCGGATTCCCACACTAGCACCCTAGTAAAAGTGTTCCTCATCTCTCCATAACCCCTCTTTCAAATACATTTCATTTGTTTTCAAGAGCTGTTAAAGGCTGGCTTTACTATTCCACTCAGCTATCCAAATAAAATACACATCTGTTCTCTGCAGCAGGCCTATTAACCCTCCACACTACTTTATGATGAGTAAAAACAGCCACTAGACAAAATTCCATCTCTCTCTCTAGCAGGAACATTAATCACAAGAGTTATCATGACATTTTTATTGCTGCCTGAAAGCTGGACGCACAAGGAATTCTGCATCAGGTGCTTTTAAATCGTGGGTGATTGGTAAACAATGTGCCCCCCCTGAGGTCAGTGCCCCCTACCCCATCAGGTCAGCACCCAGCACAGCCATTCGAGTCACACTGCCCTAGAGATGGCCCTGACTGTCCTCCCTATTTAGGGTGGACAGCGTAATGTGGGTTTTCTTCTGTCCATCATTGTCAAGTAAAAACTGACAGTGGTGCACAGGAAGAAAATCTCATCAACCCCACACCTTGGAAAAAACTGCTATGCAGTGGAGGCCATTCGTTTTTGGGGATTTTTTCAGGAATAAACCCCTACTTTGGGTGTTTGTTTTTGAAAAATAAAGAACTTTGGAAAGGTTTGACAGTCTGCAGTCAGGCTTGACAGTGCTGCTTGTCATACCTTTGCAGTGTTGACAGGAACTGCCATCACTGAGGTTCCTGCCAATGTTTAGAGATGTCCACTGGGCTGGCAGACATCTCTCAATTGGCAGGGGAAGTAAAGGCAGGCTGTCAGAGATAAAATCATCTACCACCCTGGCTGTCTTTACTCTGTTTGCCAAACCCTAAATCAGGCCACTAGTTATTTGAATTGCACATTAATTCATTTTGGAGCAAAAACACTGTTCAAAAGGTTTATGATAAATGAAAAAATAAAAAATACAGATTACATATTTCATCTGAATGAATAACAATTTTTTAAATGTATATGTTATCTATATTATGATGATTTTACATTTCTTCATTCTAGTAATGAGTGTGCAAACTTGTACCAAATGCACCACAACACATGTAGGGCCCGATTCACAGAACAAACTTAAGACTAAATCCTAAACTTAGTACCATTCTGGTATTCACAGAATGCACCTAGTACTTCTGGTATTCACAGAATGAACTTACTACTTTTGCTATTCACAGAATGAACTTAGTACTTTTGCTATTCACAGAATGGATTTACGACTACTAAACTTACGTCCGCACTCGGGCCGGAAATTCCGGCACGGAGGCGGAGCTTCCGGCACGGAGGCGGAGCTTCCGGCCCGGAGGCGGGGCTTCCGGGCCGGAGGCGGAGCTTCCGGCCCGGAGGCGGAGCTTCCGGCCCGGAGGTGGAGATTTCGGCCATGGCTAAATCGGCCGGAATCCCCACCTCCAGGCCGGAAGCTCCGCCTCCGGGCCGGAAGCTCCGCCTCCGGCCCGGAAGCCCCGCCTCCGGGCCGGAAGCTCCGCCTCCGGGCCGGAAGCTCCGCCTCCGGCCCGGAATTTCCGGCCCGAGTGCGGACGTAAGTTTAGTAGTCGTAAATCCATTCTGTGAATAGCAAAAGTACTAAGTTCATTCTGTGAATAGCAAAAGTAGTAAGTTCACTCTGTGAATACCAGAAGTACTAGGTGCATTCTGTGAATACCAGAATGGTACTAAGTTTAGGATTTAGTCTTAAGTTTGTTCTGTGAATCGGGCCCGTAATATTTGGGTCACATTCTATAATACCATTCCATGGAACTTGAATTGTATACTGTAATAAGTTCCATTCTGGACCTACGTTGGTTCTTCCTTAGTTCTGCATATTACATGTTTTAGGCTGCCATTTTTCTTTGTACAGCCACACATAATACATTTGTTTTTAAGCCACAATATTAATTTAGAAATATGCTGCACGTTATTTGTGATGTAGTTCTCCCTCTCAGGACTAAGTCTGAACATTTCTTACAAGGTCAAACAGCATGGTGCACTGTTTTCATGAGATCGGTCAGCAATATCTCCTAACATTTTAGACACACACAAAAGGACAGCTACTGTTTTCCAACACGGCACTTCTTATCTTAAAAAACAAGACTTGCCTTTTTGAAAACAGAGACGAGGGTTCTTGCAGAGGGACAGGTCATGGAATGGGCATCCTAGCCTTGCTTAAACTAAGTTTACACCTACGATGCAGATCACCCAACTACAAAATACCATGTATGGGGTCCAATGCTAATCCCAGATATCCCTGTGCTCACTTAGGGCCTCATGTAGGTAGCCAATTACCGGTCGGTAACGGCCGATTTTCGGTAATTATACCGTTACCGACCGGTATTTTGGCTTTTGAGATGTAGGGGGAGAATTTCTGTATTCGGAATTTACCGAATCGGTAAAATTACCGATTCGGTAAAATTACCGATTCGGTAATTTTACCGATTCGGTAAATTCCGAATACAGAAATGAGATGTATGGGGACTGTGTGGTGTGTGTGGGGATTCGTTATTTACCACCAACTAATAGTTGGTGGTAAACGACGAATATGTGTGTAAATGCAATATTTTGCCCGTAGATGTGTGCAATGTGGCAGACACACATGCCCTCAGGGCATGTATGTGTGCCACATGTGCACACATGGCCGAATCAGGGGTGCAACAGGGTGTCAATGTGACACCCTGCCACCCTTGCATGTGCTCCCCCATTACCGAATCGGTATTTACCGATTCGGTAATGAGGCATACCTTCCCATCAATGGGAAGGTATGCCTCATTACCGAATCGGTAAATACCGATTCGGTAATTACCGAATTTTTCCGAATCGGTAATATTTACCGACCAATTACCTACATAGCATTTACCACTTCATAAATACCGAATCGGTATGATTCGGTATTTATGAAGTGGTAAATGCCAGCCCACCTACATAAGGCCCTTAGTGAGGGTAGGCTTAGACAGATATCTCATTTACCATGTAAGGGCTTTTCATTGTATACAGTTTGCTAGTAATCTTAATTAATTTGCTTAATTGTATATGTTTTCTAATTGCAGCATACTTGCTTCATAATAGCGCACAGTAGTTTCAATAAATATTGTAAAACTTCCTTGTGTCTTTATTTTATCTATTACGGATATGCATGAGTGAGAAGCGAAAAGTGATGATCTGTTTCCACATTTCCCTTGGGACTATAGTTTTGTGTTCTTGGATGCCAATATTACATGCTACTATGGGAAGTTTAGGAGTTCAGGTAGGGCACAGTGAGCTTGCCAGGAAATCTGGGCTGACAGGAAGACACAGTCCCTGCATTCTGATATTTTGTTTTGTCAATGCACAGTTCTGCGCAAGCAGAATCCCTGTACCACTACTGTATCCTCTGTCAATACTGCAAACTGTGCCTGTATTGTCAAAAAACATTTGCAATAAGAAACTGTCAAAATACAATATGAATGATTTACTAGGCATCAATTTGTCAAATATGAAAAGCAGTGCATTAAGACAATGTTCTGAAGGTTAAAATAACATTATACCCCCAGTGGTTTGCAAGATCCAATATTCTGTGTTTTTCTAGAATTTGTAAAGATTCTGCCACCATTGTACTCTGACCAGAGCCAGGCACACACTTTTATAAAGCCAAAGCAAACACATATTGAAGCAGAGTTCGTACGGGAATTCCAAAGGTATTTTGTTTGGAAGGATACTGCAATGGCTACAGACGTGTTTTAAAACCGGCTGTAATCTTAAACCAACAAGTACAATTCCCATTTATCTAAACAGAAATACAAAAGTTTAGTTATAGATTGGGAGCCCACTTCATTAGTGTAAACACCTAAAACTGGCAAGTCTATAATTCATTACAAGGGTACTGTGTCGTTGAACATTTAAGATGCTTTTAGTTACAAAACTGTACATTTAGGAGAAATAAGCATACTGCAGCCAAGTCAGACACTGTGACTTTAGTATTATATGCGCACACCTCACTGGGAGCTGTTTCTCATAAATTGAACACTGGGAGCGCTAAGTGAAGACAATCTCTGCCATAGGTTTTAGCTGACTGGTGTCTTACAAAGTGTAATCAATGCCATTTTACCACCTTAGACATGAAAAAGAATACTCTGTTGGGAGAACTAAGTAGGCATGTGCTGCCTGTGATTTTTTTTCTTCTATTTTTTTCTTTGTCCTCATATATGACATATGCAGGAGATATATTCTGGAGCAACCTCAGCATAACCATTAATGATTTAAACTCCTTTGACAGGCCTCCTTCAATCAATTTGTTAGGAGGGGGTTCTGTGGTAGCCACTGCCAATTTCCTCCACTGTTGAAGTTTGTCTTGATCCTCGACCTTTTATGGATATAATTATAGTTTATGCCCTAGCCTCTAAGGAGATCAGATCACCCTGCCTTACTATAAATAGCTTCAACCGGTATTGATATAGAGGGATCCCACATTTTCTTTCTCTTTGCTGGACCATTAAAACAGTTCAGCCTACCAATATATTTAGCGGAGTCCACCCAATCAGAGCAAGAGGGTGGTGTGGTGGAAACCCATTTTATACATATTTTTCTTCGTGCAATAATTATCAAAATAAGGAGCACCTAATTTCTTAATTTACTCAGTTTGTGAGAGGCCCCCTCACAAGCCAGAGTTCCCGTTAGCACCAGCTTGCCAGATGAGGTGGATGTCTGGACACTGCCATAGGAGATGAACATCATCCGTGTTCTCTAGAACACATTTAGGACAGTACCTCTTCTTGCTTCCTCCCATCTTCGAGAGCTTCTTGGGAGACCAGTACGCCCTGTGTAAGGTGAATAAATGATTTCTCCTAAGGGGTGCAGATCTCACCGTTACCCAGAGTGTAAACATGGATTCTTGCCGTAAATGTAGAATTTCGGATCCCGGCAGGTCCACCTTCTAAGTCTCCTTAGAGTTGGGGGCCATCCTCACCTTGCACCAAGGTCCAGTACCACTTGGACACTTCCTTCCTATACGTCTGGTTTCTCTGTAGCTCTTCCTCCATTTCTGTTTTAATCCCTATGTTCAATTGTTCAGGAAACCAATTTACTAACTGATAGTATTTAAATCTAGAAGGTCTGTCATTCGTGCTTTTTAATAATGAGTCCCACGACACCAAAGATCTTTGTTCAAACACTGACCCCACCATACTATACCTGCGGTTAGCAGTGGAGTAGCTAAGATGTCTTGTAGGCAATGGAGGGGATCCCTGCGGTTTCCATATCGGGGCCCTACTGCTATAATCTGGGATTCCCAGATTTCTTTTATCTTGGATCCATAGTTTGCATGCTGAGGTTAGAACGTCTTAAAATATTTAAATTTCCTCAAATCAAAATTAAAATTCCTAAAAGAGAAAAAACAAGGAAACTTTTAATACATTTCCGCCCCTCTGCAATAAAAGAGTACATTCTCACAGCAGCTCTTAAGGTCAAATGCTTCCAGAAGAATGATTGATCCTTTATTATAAGATCACACATAGTGAATGTGATACAAAATCGTCAATGGGAGTTAGGGAAATATATTGAAGATCTGAAAGCATTAGGGGTAAATGCACAGCTAAAATTCCCAGCATCATTTAGGGTCATATGGAATAACAAAATGTGCAACATGAAGGAGGTATCCAAGGTTGAGGGCTTAATTAGTCAGATTAAGATGCAGAAAGGTCTATAGAAAGATAAACCGGAGAGTAAGAGCTCAAGGGGTATAAATGAACCACCCTGGTTGGATACAGGGAGGGTTCCGCAGGGTGGGCAAGGGAGGGGTGAGGAAAGAGGCGTCACACTTGGACAGTTGTTTTGAGGACTGGGTGGCGAGCATATGGGAAAAAATAATAAAACTTAAAGTCCTCATTTATGTCACTAGGCTGAGTACTGGCAGGGGGCGAACTGTTCAAATATATATAGAATGATGACAAAGGAAAAGAAAAAGAACCATGAAATAAGGGTATTGACCTGGAACATTAATGGTCTAAGGGTTAACAGCAGAAGAAGGAAGATCCGCGAACTACTTAAACTCTCTAATAATATCATAATACTACAGGAAACGCCCCAGCGCTGTGATGAATGGGACGAGGTCTGAAAGAGGCACAAATGGAGCACTCAATTTTCCTGCACTAATCCATCTTGCAATGTGTAAGAGGTGGCAATTTTATATAAAAGCTCGGCATAAGTTAAAATATACAGCACTGGGTACACATTTGCAGGCTATTATGGGCCTAATGTAGATGACCCGTCCACACTTAGGGAACTATATAAACATCTACTCGATACAAGGTACCAGATAATCATAGGGAGAGATTATAATACACTCTTGGATCCATTTCTGGACAAATCCACATTTAGACCAACAAAACTCAGCAAAAATGAGGGAGAGTATGCAGCAATTGATAAAATCCTGGGCCTGGTAGATATTTGGAGGCTAAAGTTGGGCCAAAGGAAAGAATTTACCAGAACAAAAAATATTCTCATGCTTCCAGGAAAGACTTCTTTTTAAAAGACATAAAGCTAAGTAAAAACATCAGTAGGGTAGTACACGAACCAGAGCATTTATCGGACCACGCTGCAGTAAAATCAGAACAATTTAAAAGGCAATATCAATTTGCAAAAATAATTTTTACTCTATGTGAAGCGGTGCAATTCTAACATCCATAAAACTCCTTGCACTATGGAACAATATGAGACCCAATGATGAAGCATGCTCCAAATAGAGCGGGTGATGGTCTTCGAAAAAACTAGACCAGATCTTTCAGAGGGTTTATTTCTCCACCATCGGGGTTAATTCTCTTGACAGTTTTCAATGCCTGTAGAGGACCCAGCCCTTTCCTGTAAGTGTAGTATACTGGAGAAATCACCTGCTAAATCTGCTGCACTCAACCCATCAGTCATTCATATTCAAATGCAGATTCAGAAAACTCCCTTTGAACTACGCCTCTTGTAGAACCATTGTAGTCCAATTCAGCGCCGGGGGGGGGAAATCTACACACAATGGACAAAAAAAAACCACCTTCCTTCCACAACTAAAAAAAAAACCTTTGTTTAAGGCAGAGAGTACAACCAATGAGAAAACAATATGTTACACATTTTTCATGAGGATTTTCCAGCAGGGAGGTAGGTAGACATCATTTACTATAAATATGGGTAAACCTTTGCAACCCTCTACTTCATACCTCAAACTGCCTGGAAAATAAGTTCTGCAGTAAAGGAAATTAAGTATTCTGATTGGTAGGACACCTGGCTTTTGAGTGTTCTATTGATACTTTGGAAACAAATGTGCTTATTGAAATTCAAGGAGGTATTACCTAATTTGCCGATGTCCTTTCAAAATCCTGGAAGCCGTTTGAATCGTTCACCAGATCATGAATACAGTGGTCAACAAGAAAGGCGTACAATCCACCAGAAATCTCACAAAATACAACCATCAAAGAATATCAACCATCATGAAACCCTTGTTACGCTTGAAGCACATATTCCATCAGCTAAGCACCATAATTTATGAGACCTACAAATGCTCTATTTTGAACACTAGAGGCACAATTGGTAACAAGCTCATCCTTAAATGCTCATAGGGAAGCACAGAAAAACAAAACTTCACACTCCCCTACTAATTCTAATTTTGAAATGACTAGATCAAAATAAGAAGGCTCCTGTCCATGAATATGTATTTGCAATTACATTTCTCAACTGTTGGCAGCGATTTCAAATCTCTCTTGCATTAAATCTAAAGATATTATTGTAGTTGAGCTTATTGCGTGGGATAATGCTTTCAGAAACAGAATAAATTACTTTCAGAAGTTTTAAAATCAACTGGAATAAAATAAGCTGTTGGACCTAGTATGGGCACACAGACAAATCTCCCTTTGAGTTACATAAGCCAAAAAGAAAAGAACTTAAAGCCCAAAGCACCAGAGTGCTTATTTGATAGGATGAAAGGTAATTTAATTGGTTCATACAGAACATTAATGTCAGGATTTCCCCAGCATGAGGAAGACAAAACAGTATGGCAAAAACAACATCTGACAGCCCTAAAGTCCCTCTGGTAGATTCGACATGTGTAGCAACTGTGTTATATTTAAAGAGCAAACAACCTACAAGTTTACCTTCCATTGAGCTTAACTTTAGTTCTCAAAATACTATTACTGGGGTCACAAATATCCAAGAAAACCACTGTGTTATAATGTCTTGAACTGAAGCAAGCATATGTAACTCCATTAACAAAGGATTACGTCGGGAATTTTATGACATTCTACAATATTGTTTACCTTTGAGAATGCTGGACAAAAGATACATTAATCCTGCCAGAATTCCTGCTGTGGAAAAAAGCTGCTACTAGACTATACATGGATCATTTCTCAGGGACTTTAATAATTTTCATCTCAGGTAAATGGTCAATAAATGGTCCATGAAAGTCCCCCCACTAAAACTAGATAGACCCTGATCAAATACCGATATAGAAGCCTAAATTGCCAGCATAGTATAGTGTCCTGGGTGCACACACACATTTTGGGATCTGATAGCTATATTAGAAGGGAGCTAAACATATTTTAAATTGTATTCAAGCAGAAGACTGGGTTTGACTTATCAACCCCTTCTGCTATTAGAAAAATTAGTAGAATGGGTGTCATTTTCAGCAGAACCTTACAACTTTCACATTTTTAAAAACTTGTTATGTTTGAAATTAAGATCCTCCACAGTACTGAGACCCAAAGAAATACAGATAAACACTTTTAAACACAGCCCACACAACTGATCCCAACTTCTGAGAGATTTTCTCGGCCTGTTTTGAATTACAAAAAATCCATCAGACTTGGCGTGATTCAATCTTACAGCCAATATTCAAGAAATACAACACTAATAACCCCTAATATTATCACTATTGTCCTTTTAGACAATGTATTAAAACTCTATGCCAAGATTCCTCCTTTGGAAATTGAAGTATGGGCCATAGAGAAGAATATCTTGCAATTCCACCAGGTGAGTTTGAGAAAAGGATATTATACCAGAGACAATATATTGGGATTGGATAGTGGCACATACAAAGCAGTCGGTAGTTGTGAGAGCAAGCTTTATGCTCTCTTCCTCGACTACTCCACTATCTTTGATAGAGTTTACAGAGCTATCCTTTGGTCTACTGACTAAATGGGTGATCTCTAACTGTTTATTAAGAGCAAGTCAATAGATTTACTGAAATACGTGGATATCTGTTAGAATGGATGAGGGCACTAGAGTCACAAGAATCATTTTCACTAATCAAGGACACAAGTAGAGATGTATGCTGGTGCATATATTATTTATTCCTTACACGGTCAACATGAGCGATCATGTTTAAGGCGTTAGACCCTTTACCTCTAAGCTGAGAGGGCACCTCATATCCATGCTCCAGTATGCAGATGGCACGGTTCAGCTCGACATAACTCCTATCGGACTCCAAAGGGCACTCAATGAAGTTCATATATATAATCATCCCAATGTCCTGACAGTAAATGGGGGTAAAAGGAAGATCAGCTCTCATAGTAGAGTACAATATCCTTTATGCTGGAGACTAGGGGGGTGGTGGGGAGGCAAAAGTAGAAGAGATGGACACCTAACACTATCTTCCTGTGTGGAAAGATAGATGAGCAGATTCTAAGACTTGGTTGAATACATGTTAATTAAAAAACACTTGCCTGCAACACATAATCAAAAGGTTATGTTTGAATCTTAATTACCCAACAGCTACTCCTATCATTACCGTTCATAGGCTAAGTATGTTCCTACTAGACTTTGCAGGGCTTTGACAAGCAGAGACAGGATGATCTCAGGTCTAGAACAGACTATGGGCAATTGCCTCAGATTTATTTTTAGATTTCCTAAATTGTGCTCAAACAGCCAACTGAAACTTATTTGGCTTGACGAGAATAACAATTTTACAGGATGCAACGTGTTAAAAATAATGTTTCTGCATATGTAAAGTTAACTAGATACACTCAAAAAATGGTTATGGCTAGAGATATTTGCTGCCAATGCCTGATACTCTTCACACTGGCTAAAAAATGTAAATCAAATTACTGTGCATCTAGATATTAGCCTAAATTGGCAATGAATGATAACATACACATACTTTAAAGTCATGTTCAAAGGTAAAATCAGAGTCTACAAACTGTTTGCGTTTGGAATGATTTTGTAGATTCAAATAGAGCATCCTTTAGTTAGGGTACTTACACTGGACCTCAGTTGGGGCCTTTTTTAGAGTTTGGCTGACGAGACACTCCATCAAAATGTGGCAGATATCTGGTCTGCTGTATTACAAGTGGCATAGGCTATAATGCACCTATAATATTGCAGACAGGATATTCACTACATTGTGACAAAGTATCTTGTCCGCCAAACTTCTAGTAGGGGTATCAGACTTTGTCAGGTAGCCCCTCTCAGCCAGGGGAGTGAGGGGTATAACTTCCATTGCCCTTACAGAATACTGCACATCATATTTAGAGAACTGTGCCTGTTTAACTGAGATTTCTACTCCTTCAGACAAGCTGACACCACTGAATATTTGCTGAGCTGCTGCTATGTTTCATGTGGTGGCTCAACAAACTTTATAGTTTTACAAAAACAAACTCCCAAAGCTGGAGTTTGTTTTTGCAAAACAAATAAATAAGGACCCCACACAGTGGAAGATTTCCCTCGCGGTCATTAGACTGTTCACCCTAAATAGGGAGGATGACTGTTATTTATACCTTGATCCCAGCAACACACACAAGCCCAGTGAGTTCCTTTACTGGGATTTTAACCTATGATGTGCAGGCTATATACTAAGCTCTTGAGAACAAACATTTATGTAACTATCATACTACAAAAGTGAGCTTATAACTGGCATGTAAAGAACAATTAGTAATGTGTATATCCAAATATACATATGTATATGTATTTTCTGTCATAATGGTTATTGCAAGAGTGTGCCTATTTATTGCGGTTGGTGCAACAAATTAGATTTTGCTTGAAGCCGTATTCCAAAATCAATAGGCCAAATGTCCCCACCTTCTCTCCTGCGTACACTACTGGAGGCAGGAGGATCCTGCAGATATCCTCTGATGTGTATCTCTCTGAAAATATTTTCAGGAGTCCCAGGGCAGGCAGGGGTAACTTGGCACGGACTGTGAGTTTTACAACTGATATGTTGGGGCTGACCCTTACTGTTGAGCCCAGAACCTAGTACCAAGTACAGTTCTTAAGCATTTGACCCTCACAGTATCAAAGGCAAGAAGTCCAAAGTTCACTCAGGCAGGTGATTTGGGATTAGTGATTTAACCAATGCAAGTCAAAAACCTAATTTCCAGCCAAAGCTTATTCTTTGAAAAAGTTACTCACAACACACAAAATGCAATACAACACAATATCACAAATGGTAGCAAGGTAAACTGGTGCTACTGAAAACTTCCAGGAAATACTGAAGAAACAGCAGGGCTATTCCTGTGAGACAACTTCGAAGGTATTCCTATGTAACTGTTCATAATCAGTTCTGGGGTGCCTCCCATGCAGAGAAAGGAATCTGGGTAGTCACTGGAGAAAGCCTGACCTGATTGCATGCTACTACTTTGTGATATTCCCTCCTCATAAACAAATACTTTGTTCGCCTCTTGCATTCTCCCAGGTTTCCACAGAAATATTTTGCTGTATTTTAGTTCATTATAGGTTCAGGCATGTTAGAAATTGGGGTCTCTAGTTGGCAGAGGTAGGTACCTTTGTCCAAATAGGGACCCTTGCTTCTAGTCAGGGCAAGGGAAATACACTTCTAAAATAACCCCTGATCACCCCTGTGGCATGAGCAGATAGCCTCATCTTAGAGGCAGTGTGTAAAGCCTTTGTGAACACATGCAATAATACCACGAAAACCCTACAAATGGACACCTTACCAGTTTAGAAAAATAAGTAATCTTCATCTAAACCAAAACAAGACCAAAACGACAAAAATCCAGAATACAGTAATAAAAATATCACTTTCAAATGGTAAAAATAGTTCTGTTCAAGCAAATTGCAGATGCAAAACTTTTCACACAAAGTACCTTGAATGCATCACGCACACAAACAAAAAGGGTCGCAGGGAAGGTGATGCATCGCTTCCTTACACACAGGAAAGGTGATGCGTTGGTTCCTTACCGGAGAGGAAGTGATGCGTCAGATTATTACTGTGTGGGGAGGTGATGTGTCGGTTTCTTACTGCGTCCTCAACGATGTGACAGACCTGGCGCCTCGATGCAATGCGTGACGATCCGGGATGATGGGTGGGTTCTTGCAGCTGCACAGCAGGGCTTACATTGGAATTGGTGCTGTGATCTTGGACGTCGGAGATCAGTGCATCCGATGCGGTGTTCGGCGATTGCTCGAGCCGTGGGCAGCCGCTGCATCGGTTTCTTCGGCGATGCGTCGGGAACAGGTACAGATGCGTCGCACTTCTCGTCATTGTGTTGCTTTTCCAGCTCCCAACAGCCTGAACAACCTCCAGAGGCCCAGAACATCTACAGGCACCTCTTGGCAGGTCAGAACTCCCAGCAAGGAAGTTCAGTGGAGCAAGAGGTGAAGTCTTAGTGTCCCTGAGACTTCAAAACAGGAGGCAAGCTCTTCTTCAAGCCCTTGGAGATCTTCCTCAAGCAGGGGACACAGCACACAGCAACGTCCTTTTCCCTTTCCTTGGCAGAAAGAAGCCACTGCAGGCCAACCCCAGACAGCAAACAGCACAGGGGCAGTTTTCCTCCTCAGTTTCTCCAGCTCTTCTCCTTGGCAAAGGTTCCTCTTGATTCCCAGAAGTGATGTCTGAAGTTGTTTCTATCCCTGAGACTTCCAACAGGAGGCAAGCTCTACTTCAAGCCCTTATAGAAAACTCGAACAGCAGGATGAAGAAGGTCCAGTCCTTTCCCTGCCCAAGACAGAAGCAACCACTGCAGGCCAACAGCACACAGCACAGGGGCAGTACTCCTCCTTTTTCTTTCCTGTTTTTTTTGTCCTGGCAGGTTCCTTAGTTGAGCAGTATTCTAAAGTTCAGGGGTCTGGGCCCCTCTTTTTATAGCACATATTCCTTTGTTCTCTGGTGGTAGAGAAGCTCTTTGCCCAGCCAAAACCAGTCTGTCCTCTCTGGTGCAGCTGCCCGGCAGGAGGTGGAGATAGCATTGTGCAAGGCAGACAGGGCCTATTCAGGTGCAAGGGAAATCTCCTCCCACCACTCCAAATGCAGACTGGGCCTATTCAGATGCTAATGAGAACTCCTCCTCCCACTCTGAATGCAGCCCAGGCCTATTCAGCCCAATCCTGACTCATTCAGGAAAGGCAGCACACACATCAACCCCCCCCCCCTCAGTGGCTGTCTGAGAGAATGCACCTCCCCAGCCCATGTCACTCCAATGCCATACAGTCAATACACAAAACAGCAGAGGCACACAGGATGGCTAAGCAAGAAAATACCCACTTTCTAAAAGTGGTATTTTCAAACTCAAAATATCAAAATCATCTTTACTAAAAGATTCATTTTTATATTCTGAGTTCAGACATACTAAACTCCTTCTTTCTATCCTGTCCCAATGTGAAGTTATATTTATAAGATGTTATAAATAAACTCCCATTCTATCGTATAGGACAGATAGCCTTTCAATAGTGAAAAATGAAATACACTGTATTTCACTATCAAGACATGTCACACACACCAGTACATGTCCTACCTTTCATATACACTGCACCCTGCCCACAAGGGTACCTTGGGCCTACCTTTGGGGTGTCTTACATGTAAGAAAAGGGAGAGTTAGGGCCTGGCAAGTGGGTGCACTTGCCAGGTCGACATGGCAGTATCAAACTGCGCACAGACACTGCAGTGGCAGGTCTGAGTTACCTTTACAGGCTGCTTATATGGGTGGCACAATCAGTGCTGCAGGCACACTAGCAGCATTTGATTTACAGGCCCTGGTTACACACAGTGCACTGTACTAGGGACTTAACAGTAAATCAGATATGCCAATCATTGAATCTCCAATCCATAAACACAATTTAAAGGGAGAGCATATACACTTTAGCACTGATCAGCAGTGGTAAAGTACCCAGAGTCATAAAACCAACAAAAACAGGTTAGAAAAAATACAGGGGAGGGCAAACAGGTCTGGGATGACCCTGCAAAAAGGGCCAAGTCCAACAAGGCAGCACCTGTGTTTATGGGTGAGGCAGCGCTGCTCTATTTGCTGTGCATTACAAGACCCACTGAGTCCACCACCCAAGCAAGGTAGAAGCACACATCTGCAAATCTGTCAACTTGTCCGTGATACAATATGGACACTACATTTCTATGAGAAGCATAACTCTAAACAAAGGCTGTGTTTTGAAAACAGCCTTAAAATTACAGTTGAAATGAGAAACACCTAAAGCAAAATGTACAGATACAGAGAGTGGAAATGGTGTGCACGGGAGTCACTTATGGGCATACCCGTTCCAATTGGGGTGACAAATGCAAAAAGAACAATGGATGGTCAGAATGCTGAGCAATGACAAACACTTACCCCCAGTCTGAGATCTGGGGCTAAATCCATAGTTTTTTTGCTCATACCGCCATTCCAGTTTGGATCCAGCCATATGCAAATCAGTCTTGACCCTCGCCATGCCACTGGATTCAGGCTATCCTGGCTGATGAGGGGTGATATCCTGAAACCGGTCTCAGGATGCGTGTTTCCGGTCCACGGAGGACCGGGAATGGCTGTTTGGGCTGGACTGTTCCCATGGGTGCACTGGAATGACGTGGTGAGCAAAAAATGGTGGATTTAGTTCTAGATCTCTGACTGGGGGTTCAGTGTTTGACATTGTTCAGAATTCTGTCCATCAATTGTTCTTTTTTGCATTTGTCACCCCGAGTGGGACGGGTTTGCCCAGACGTGGGTCTCGTGCTCGCCATGCCACTGGGTTCAGGCTATCCTGTCTGATGAGGGGTGATACCCAAAAACCGGTCTGAGTATGCTTGTTTCCGGTCCAGAGAGGACCTGGCCTGGCAGTTTGGGCTGGACTGTTCACAAGGTGAGCAGGGTCAAGTCTGATTTGCATATGGGTGGGTCCAAACTGGAATAGCACGGTGAGCAAAAAAAAAAAGATGCGCTCAGCCCCAGATCTCTGACTGGAGGTTAGTGTTTGACATTGTTCAGAATTCTGTCCATCAATTGTGCTTTTTGCATTTGTCACCTTGAGTGGGAGGGGTATGCCCATTCGTGGGTCCCATGTTCGCCATACCACTGTTTTCAGGCTATCCTGTCTAATGAGGGGTGATACCCCAAAACCGGTATGAGGATGCTTGTTTCCAGTCCTGGGAGGACCTGGACTGTCAGTTCAGGTTGGACTATTCACATGAGGAGCAGGGTCAAGACTGATTTGCATATTGCTGGATTCAAACTGGAATGGTGTGGTGAGCAAAAAAATGATTTAGTCCAAGATCTCTGAATGGGGGTGAGTGTTTGACATTGTTCAGCATTCTGTCCATCAATTTTTTCTTTTTGTATTTGTCTCTCCGAGGGAGGTGCGTATGCCCAGATGTGGGTCCCGTGCTCGCCATGCCACTGGTTTCAGGATATCCTGTCTGATAAGGGGTGAAACCCCGAAACCGGTCTTAAGATGCTTGTGTCTGTTCCAGGGAGGACCTGGCTTGGCAGTTCGGGCTGGACTGTTCCCATGGGGAGCAAGGTCAAGACTGATTTGCCTGTGGCTGGGTGCAAACTGGGGTGGCATGGTGAGCAAAACAATGATGGATTTAGGCCCAGATCTCTGACTGGAAGTGGGTTTTTGACATTGTTCAGCATTCTGTCCATCAATTGTTCTATTTGCATTTATTGAAGAGACACCAGAGGTTGATAGTGTGGGCTACATGCCCTCCACAACATTAGTGAGACAACTCAAGGCTACAGGTATGCCTAGGGCAAGGGTTTGTTGAGACACTATTAAGGTGAGAAGGTTTCATTCAGGATCCTCACAGTTTTTCTTTCCAAGCATGGTTGAAAATGGTTGATTGAATAGTTACTATCTACACTGTTATGAGAAATTGATTGATTCCATAGAGCTACATACGAGTATCTTTTATGGTCATCCAAGGTTCTTATTTGTGCTCAGACATCTGGGGACTCCTTCAAAAGTGTACGAGAGTGTCTCCATCCCTTCTTTAATTTGTTGACAATTCTCTCTTGTGTTCCGTGAATGCACATTTCACTGCTGGATACTGGTTCTTTTGCTTCCTCTAGCTCACAAATTCGTTTCTGGGTCTTGAAGAAGGTGCTGGGTGTTGTCTAGGAGACACTTTCACATTGTCTTCCCTTGTCAGGCTAAGTAATGTTGTTTTCTAAATCATCCTTGAGGTTGAAGAAAGCCTCTTCCTCCATTGTGGACCGGGATGACTCTGAAGATTCAAAGGTTTCTTCCTGAGTCCCAATTACATTAAATGCCCATTACTTTAAACATAAAAGGTAAACAAAATATTCAAAATAATATATATAATTGGCCATTGGAAGATTCCAATCCTCCAAATGCTCAAGCCCCTATGGTCAGCCACTTTACTGTGAAAGACGTTTAGCTGTGCAGAGCAGGTGGTTGGCCCTGTGTTCAAAATACACACAGTTGGTGGCAGGGCCTGCCTCCGGCCAAAGCCCTCTGCAGCACGGGTTTACTGCAGGGTCTGCCATCTGGCCAACCCTGCGCCCAATCCGCTCACAGACAATCAAGAGCCTTGCAGCACACAGTTTCTGTCCATGTGCACCAGGAGTGGCCACAAAATCCAACACTCTGCTAAAAGCAAATCACCCATTGCAAACAGCTTTTGGCCATATGCAGCTGGGGTTGTCCACTGGGAATGGACTCCGGTAAGGTGCTTTGCGTAACCCCCTCAGGTGGCCAACCTCTTCACTTCGGGCATGCACATGGGGGGATGGACCAGTAGCCAGGCCCTGCCCTCACCCCATTGGTGACGTTTCCTACTCCAACACAGGTAGACAAATCTCCCACTGCACACAGTCGTTGACCATGTTCAGTGGGTGGTTACCCTTGTGTCACACCCCCTGCAGGCTGCCAGTCTCCACTGCGCATGGTTGCAGCCTGCAAAATGGTGGATGGCTGTAGGGTCTCTTTCATTTTAAAAAAATATATATTTTTGTATCCATGGCACTAGGTTTGTACTCCGCTTAATACAAGAGCCTTGCTATGGACCAGGGATCCAACAATGCAACTGCAGTTCCTACAAGAACAACAAATATTTTTTTCCATTAGGTTTTAACATACATTTTAGCCTAGATAGCCCTGGAGATGAGGGTGTGCTCATCCTGCCCTCTTCTATGGCCTTTCAAACTTCTTTTAAGGGCTTGGGGGCGGAGTTCCTGAGTCCTGTAATACCGGCTACAACATTTTTTCTCTGATGGTGCAACCAGCCAATCATATCATTGATGGATGGTTGATCTTTCTTAGACTGAAATGATAGATGAGAATGAAAGCTTTCACAGCAAGTCAGAAGGCCTTTTTGTAATTTTTGGCATCGCAGGAGTACCCAAAAGTCCAGAAATCTCTAACGTTTTATAGCATTTAACCCCTTAATGTCCATTCATGCACCTATTTAAATACTATTGTTTTCAAAAACTACGTAACACATTTACACCAAATTGAAAAAAAAATCATGCTTTCTGAGTACCATCCTAACTTTGTTTCAAATTTTGTGAAATTCTGTTCAGCGTGTTTTTCTGTATTGGAGGCCAAACTATCTTGGAGATTATAATGGCTAGTCTCACTTTTGGGCCCTCCCTTTTGGGGAAAGTGTTATGCAGGTTCGTTGATGCAAAAGCTATTTAGAAAACAAAAAATGCCTTTCCTGTAGAATATGAAAGTAAAGGCCTATAATGTCAGTCGCATATAATCCTAATTCTGTATTTGCCAAGTTCTTTGTGCTAATATATGTGAATGTATGCATATGTATTTCCATAGAACACACCTCATAGAGGTCAGGGTGTGTCAGGGTGTGTTTAGCATAGTTTTAGTACTGGTTGCATGTCAGTGCAATACACATTTCTCTATCTAGACACAGAAGGACCCCACCTGTCATGTCGCCGTCATGTGACACTAGAAATCAGAAATGAGAGCCGAAAGGGTCATCAGAAACGTGAGACTTGTCGGAGATTAACTACCACTTCAGTAGTATTTTGTAAGAGATAGGGCATTACTAAAAAAAGATAGGGCATTTCTAAAAAAAAAAAATATTTAAGACCTCACCTGTGTGTCTCTTCTATACAGCAACACACCATCACGTGATTGATGTGTTCCGTGAATTTAGCACACAGGCAATTGGTGTTTTTTTGTTGCGAAATCACAACATTTCACTTCCTCGGTGTCTGCTTCAAGAAGTCATGACTTTTTAATACAAAGCCCAGCCTGGCTATTTAAATGGATCAGGCTTTGCAGCAAAAACGATGGGTGTTTGTACTGTAACACCACAGTAACGCCCCCTTAACCAGCAGCCACGCAAACGAGTACAAAGCTATCTTTATGCTGAAAAAACTGCGTTGGTTTGTGCAGTTTTGCATCACTTTGTGATGGCACCAGGTAAAGCAAAATTTAGGCCCTAATATCCATTCGAATGGTGTCAATCTCACTCGGTAATCGGTAATGGAAACTACTAAATGAGTTCTGTGAAGTATGTGGAACTTGTTGGAAAAAGGTGAAATTGACTCAACAACAATTGCATTTTTTTTTAAGTATAATTGATTAATTTGTATTCCATTCTTTCTTGGTCGGTTTTATATGTTTTTACATACTTTTTTAGATTAATTGTTTTCCTTGTGTGGCAGCGTCGACTTTTGTTTCACTTTCAAGCCATGTTATCAATAAAATAAAGAAATTATAAACACATAAGCAAAGTGGATTACAGGCTACTCAACTTATCTAACATACTCATGATATGTCATAATACAGTGGCCACATATACCACTATTTCTGCTATAAAAAATAGTATTACGTGGCTGTACCTATAGAAATATCTTGCTGCACTGGCTACATGTGCACACTGTGGCGGCTCATCCGCTAAGGCGGAGGAACGTCGCCTCACTGCTTTTAGAACTATGAAAGAGGTAACAATAAAATGATAATAACTGATGGTTATTATCATTTTATTTTTGGTTGCTGCGGGGCTGAGTTAGGGTGGGGCAGGGCTGGTGGCTCAGGGAGGAGGAGTGGACTATGCACACCAAGTGCGCATGACTGCTTGGCCGGCCATTCTGGCCAGCCAAGCAGTCATGCGCACTTTGCATATTCCCCACCAGGCTGTAATAGACAGCCTGGTAGGGAATATGCAGAGGCTCCCTGTCCAGATCTGAGCTCCGATCCACAGCGCTCAGACCAATCACAACGCTGCATTGCAGCATTATGATTGGCTCAGGGGAGCCTGTGTGTCCGGATGCTTCCTGCAGCTTCTTCCGGGCTGGAGTCAGGAAGAGCAGAGAAGCGGAGCAGACATGGCGTAAAAGGTAAGTGCATTTAAAAAAAAATATTTTTAACCTCCTCATCATCCCCGCCCTACCACCCTCATTCTAAACTAGCTGCCTCTGTGTGCACAAGCTGCTCTGTTTGAAAGCCCTTGCATTTGAATGTTTACAATCAGTCCAATTGATCTGCGGTAACAAATTCGCAGTGCTGTATGCATTGTTTTCAGCTGTGGGTCCTCCGCTATGCCTGCGGAGTGTCGCCCCCCTCCCCACCCGTTCTGCCAGTAGGTGCAAAACTCCCTTACTGTGGAGTCTTAGGGGCTGGGCAAGGGGATGACAGGCACTGAGGGGAGTGGTGGGCACTGTTATCAGTACGCATGATAGCTTTGCCAGCCGTCTCAGGCCAGCCAAACCGTCATGTACACTGAAGCTCTCTCCAACTCGAGCTGCGTTGCTGGAGTGGAGAGAGCAGGCACAAGCTCCCACCAGTCTAACTGGGAGTGTAAATCCTCGGTGCTCAGGCCAATCCTGGCACTGCTTTCAGCAGCATGAAAGCACCATCAGGATTGACTGCAGTGCACTCTGGGAGCCTGTGCCTGCAGAAGAGAGGGGTGCGAGGCAACGATGAAGGTGTTATTTTACCTTGTCCGCCTGCGCTACCCGTCCCCCACTTCCCTCACCACACCACTGTATCAATACGCTGGCCGCTACTGATCGCTTTGCACTCTCAAACTACAGTACAAGGTGAAAGATGCGATAATGGAAAAACTGTATTTAAATTATTTCTGACGTACCGGCAATCGGGTGGTTCAAGCATCTGAAATTATCCACTTGCCACCAAAAAGATTTATTACAAAAATATAGTTCTTACAAAAATCAGCAACTTTCATTTAGGTGTAGGGCCCAGGTGGCTTCAGGATGACTTTTATTGATTTTGAACCAATAAAGAACTATCTTTTAAGTGTTTTTTTTGTGACAAGTAGATAAATTCACTAATTTCATATTTCTTGCAGTGAAAGCTTAAACCAGACCAATAGCTGGCATGTGAGAAATAACCTTTGCATTCGATTTAAAGCTCATCAGGATTAAGTCCCTGTCTTTATTCATTAACTTTTCTCTTGGTACACGCCTTGAAGGACTCCAGACTCTTCCATAGCCTTCCTTTTAAGGGCATGGAAGATAAGGATGGCTTGCCAGGGAGGCAGAGTTTTCGTCTTCCAGGTGGGGACAGTATGGAACCCCCTCTCACTCCAATATACTCCTTTCTACCCCCATTTATCCCACTCCAATCTATCCCACACTCTACCCCAATCTACCCCACTCTACCCCACCTACCCCACTCCACTCTACCCCAAAGCACTACACCCCAATCTACCACACTGTAATCTATCCTTCTCCACTTCACCACAATCCACCACAATCTAACCTAATCTATCCCACTCCATCCCACTCAACTCTACTGCAATCTGCACCACCCAATCTACCCCAGTCTAACCCACTCTACTCTACCCCAATCTACCCCACTCCACTCTACCCCAAACTACCCCACTACAGTCTACCCAAATCTACCCCACTCAAATCCACCTCACTCCAGTGAACTTCAATCTACCCCAATCAACCCCTCTCTACTCTACCCCTCTCTTTTCCATTCTACCCCACTCTACCCTACTTTACTGCACTCTACTCCACTCCACCCTACCCCAATCTACCCCACTCCACTCTAACTCAATCTACCCACTGTAGGCTATATAGGTCTACCCCAGTATACCCCACCCCAATCAGCCCACTCAACTCCACTCCAATCTCCCTAATCTACCCCAATGCACTCCACTCCAATCTATCTCAATCTACCTCACTCCATTCTACCCCAATCTATCCCACTCCACTGTACCTCAATAAACCTCACCCCAAGCTACCCAACTCTACCCCACTACACCCCACTCTACCCCTTTCTGCAGTCTACTCCACTCCACCCTACCCCAATCTACCCCACTCCACTCTAACCCAATCTACCCACTGTAGGCTATACCAGTCTACCCCACCCCAATCTACCCACTCAACTCCACTCCATTCTCTCTAATCTACCCCAATCCACTCCACTCCAATCTACCTCACTCCAATCTACCCCAATCTACCCCACTCCAATCTACTCCAGGCTACCCCACTCTTACCCACTCCAATCTACCCAAATGTACCCCACTCCACTGTACCTCAGTACACCTCTCCCTAAACTACTCAATTCTTCCCAACTCTACTCCACCCCACTCTACCCCAGTCCACTCTACCGCAATCAACCCCACTGTATCTACCCCAATTTAACCATCTCTACCCCACTCCGCTACACCCACAACTACTACACTCCGCTTTTCCGCAATCTACCCCACTCCAATCTACCCCACCCCAATACATCCCAATCTACCCTCCTCAACACCACTACAATCTACCCCAATGTGCCCCGCTCTACCCATCTCGAGTCTACCCCACCACAATCCATGCCAATGTATCCAACTCTACCCCACTCTACTCCAATGCACCCCACTCTGCTCTTCCCCAATCACCCTAGTTACAATCTACCACACTCTGGCCCAAACTACCCCACCCCAATCTACCTCAATCAACCCCACTCCATCTTCCCCAATCCACTTCAGCCCAATCTACCACAATATACCCTACTCCAATCTTCTACAATCTCTCCCATTCCACTGTTCTGCAATCTACCCCATTCCAGTCCACCCCAGTCTACCCTACCCCAATCTATCCTACCTTAATCTATCCCAATCTACCCCAATCTACACCCTGTACCCCTCCCTATGCCTCTCCACCCCTCTTCACTCTACCCCAGTCTACCATTTCTACCCCAATCCAATCTACCACACTCCAATCTACTGCAAACAAACACATTCTACCCAACTCCAATCTACCTCAATCTGCCCCTCTTCCCTCTACCTTAATCTACCACACCCCAATATACCCCAATAAACCCACGTTACCCCACTCCATCCCACTCTACTCTATCCCAATCTATCCCACTCCACCATCCCCAAATCTGCCCCACTCAGATCTCCCCAATTTACCCCATTCCAATCTACCTTACTCAAATCTACCCCACGCTACCTAAATCTACCCCACTCTACCCCAATCTATCCCCTTTCCTCACTCTACCAACCCCTACCCCACTGCACTCTACCCCAATCTATTCCATTGTACCACATTTCACCCTATTCTAATCTACCCCAATCTACCTAACTCCAATCTACCCCACTCCACTCTAGTCTACCACTCCATTCTACCCCACTTAACCCCAATCTATCCCACTCAAAACTACCCCACTCAACGCCACTCTACTCTACCCCACCTCAATTTACCACACTCTACCCCAATCTACCCCACTCCAACCTACCCCACTCATCTCCAGTCTAAACCCAATCTACCCACCCGATCTGTCCCACTTCATCTCACTCCACCATACTCCAATATATCCCACTCAACTCTACCCCAATCTACCCCACTTTAATCTACCCCTTTCCAATCTACCCACTCCACTACAATCTATTCCAATCTACCCTACTTTATCCTAATCTACCCCACTCCAATCTACCCCAATCTACCCCTATTATCCCCTCTCTACCCTAACCCAATATATCCCACTCTACTCTCCCTCAACCAGCCCCAATGTATCCCACCCCAATCTATCTGACTCTACCCCACTCTACCCCAATCCTCTCCCCTCCAACCCACTCCATTCTACCCCAATCTACCCACTCTACCCAAGTGTACCCCATTCTACCCACTCCACTCTACCCCAAACAACACCACTCCACTCTTACCCCATCTACCCCACTCAAGTCTACCCCAATCTACCCCACTCCTATTTAACCCTGTATTCACCACTCCAGTCTACCCTCTCTACTATAATCTACCCCACTGTCCCGCACACTAGACCAATCTACTCCACTCCAAACTACCACATTCCACTCTACCCGAATCTACCCCACATCAACCTACCCCACTAATCCTACCCCAATCTACACCTCCCCTCGACCCCAATGTACTCCACTTCACTCTGCCCAAGTCTACCCCAATCCAATCTACCTTTCTCCACTCCAATGCAACCTGTTCCAGTCTACCCCAATCTACTCTTTTTACTAATCCCTAATCTATGCCACTCCACTATAGTCTACCCCAATCTACCCCACTTCAGTGTATCCCACTCTACCCCAATCTACCGTACTGCACCCCCTCTACCCCACTCCACTCTACCCCTATCTAACATAATCTACCCCAACCCACACTACCCCCCAAAAGAAAATGAGTGCAGGTGGGACACACCTGAAACCACTTGCTCAAATTAAACCCTGGTCAGGTGAAGAAACAAAAGGTGACACATACTACTGTTTAAAACTCTTTAAAGATACATTAAAGCGAATAAATTAGGAAAAAGAAATTGGGTGACTCATGGTGAGTCTTTCTTTTTAAAAGATATTGGTGATGAATCGAGATAAACAGGTTTCCCTACAAGAAAAACAAAGTTTTCCTTCGTGTTCTCCGTTTTTTGTGTTTTGGCTCATTTGTTTCAGAAGAGCAGCTTGTATCCCCTCATGGCAGTGAGAGGCTTACTTTGGCTTCTCTAAAAGTAAACAAATGTAAATAAACCTTGTGACAGTAACGTACTTGTTTCGAATACACCCCAGCACTTTGCAATACACATGGGCACCAAAAATATCTATAATAAAAACTAGGTTAGCGCTGACATGCAGGACATAAACCCGGAAGAAAAACGCATTTTATTGTTAAGATGCGGTTTTCTATAAATCTGACATAAAGCCTATGGGGCTTGTAGTGTCCTGCAGGACACGTTCTAGTGTTTGCAGGCTTTATTATTTCCCAGCCACTCCCTTGAGGGCTGGTCACATTTACACCCCCACCCATCCATCACGGGTGTCAGGAGTGACATTGCCTCGCTCGTGGCCAGTTACTGCACTACATCACCTGGTGTCTGTGTCTATCATTTCCATAATGTGGGCCTGAGGCCCGACACCACATTGACGAAGAGGGGGTTCCAACCCCCCGTGCACGACAGCTGTATCTGCCGTCCCATGGGAAGAGTGATGCAACATGAAGCACCGGCACCTGTCTGCCTGCAAAGTGTGACCCTGCAGCTGCTGGTCAGCACACGGTGGCCTGGGAAAGGGGAAAGGGCGCAGTGCTGCTACACCGCTGTGCAGCAGCCCCAGACAGCGTGACAGAACAGGCATAAGGCATACTGAGGCCCTGCCTGCGGATATAACGTGCACAGCCTGCAATCACCCTACAGCACGCACCAGCACAGCCTTTGACAACAGAGGGTGGCTGTTACCTCAGAAGTGGCCGCAACGTCACAAAACGAGGGCTGCACACATCACTCTGAGGTGAGGCTCTATGAACAACTGCGACCCCGGAGAGCTTCCTGTGAATCTTGCCATGCTGCCGGCATCGCCGCTCCCTCGTTGAGGCGGTTGCTGCCGCAAGGGAAGAGTGCTCCCACTCATCGAAACGGGCAGCGTAACTACCAGAGCCCGAACAGCACTGATGGGAAGGTGGCAAGTGTCCCTGTGCCTCCTATGTCTGCGTGACGCCAGTGCCCGCCCAAGAGCTGCCTGACCACACTGGCGCGATGCGGCGCTCACTGCATGTAGTGTGCGCGGGGCAAGAAGGCCATCACCAACCAGCCTGGTACACACCTAGCCAGGGAGGGAAGAAATCAAGGCTGTTGTGCCTGGAGTGAAGCCTGCACCTGTGTGAGCCAGGAAACAGAGAAATCGATGCCGCGTGGCCCGTGCTCAAGGCACCCCCGTCACTGCCAGCAAGCTGCCCAGCTCTTGTGCACCACCCCTACTGTGCCCCCTACCTTCCTCGATGAATCCACGGTCCGAGGCAGGCACGTGGCCGTAAGTTCTGGTTGCCAGCAAGCATCTGGGCCCAGTGCCAGATGCCGCCACAGAACAGCTCCAAGCTCCAGCAGCTGATGTAGAGAAGCGTAGCAACCCAGCGGCTTTTGAAAGGTACTCGCACCCGCAAGGCGAGCTCCAGCCTGCAGCGTCAGCCCTGTGTGCCTGCCTTAAGGAGAAACTGCTGCACTGCACGGTGCAAACACCGGCAGCGCCACCTAGCGCCTGCTGGTCGCACCGCACCCAGACTCAATTCAGGCCAGCGTAAATGAGTCACAAACTCCAGTGGGGCTCACATGTATGCCCCCTTGCAGACTGAATGCCACTGGCAGAACTACGCCAGTCCCGCACCCTCACATGCCTGCTATGCAGCATGCGTGGATGACGAAGAGGTAGTAAGCGGTGCCAGCAACATCCTCTGCAGACTATCGGTAGCAACACCAGCAGTGGCCCAAACCGGCATCTCCAGCCCGTTGTGCATATCATCTCCTCAGCAACCACAGCACCACCTGGTGGCCCCCCTACCGCAGTGCATCCCATGAGCTGCACAGAAACCTTAGATAGGAGAAAAGACTGGCTTCAGCCCGGTGGAGGGGGAAATGGAGATCCTCCACTTGGGGGACACATATCTGAAAACTCCAGTGAGGAAAGAAACAACACCAACACTGACAGTGGCACCACCCATCTGCTTACTGATGTCAGCCACACGGGCCCCGTGGCTACACTGAGCACAAAGGTGATACTGTTAGCCCCGCAGAGAGCCTGCATGCAGCCCAAACCTGCACCGCCAAGTAAAGTCCAGCCAGAACAGTGTGACCAAAGGCCCATAGGAGCACAGCCTGAGTACGCAGCATCCAGGCAGAGGAAAGGAAGAGCACCAACAGAGGAGAGTGTCCAACCCCACCTAAACTAATGGATGAAAACAGGGACATCTACGGCTCTGCACTGCCCATGCTCAATGGGAACTGAGGCTGCGAAGCACAGCCAGCACAAGAACTGATTGCACTCAGCTGCCCTGCAAGAGAAAGGCACATGAGAGGCCTACAGTGTCTGTTCCTATGCGGCAAGCCCAATGCGCCAGATGAATGCACGCATGATAAACCAACACCTAGCAAAGAGATACCAGGGGCCCAGGACTACGCCCGCCATCCACTCACATGGGACCTGTAACTTTCTCTCCCTCCCGCCGTTGCCTGATGTTGCATTAATGCTTTATTATACTGTATAACTGTGATCTAAAGAATTGGCAAGGGCAGGTTCTGTCTACTGGTCTTCTTTACGAGTCTGATTCCGCAATGTTTGAAATAATGTGTATTCTTAACCAGTGACTTCTACCCATCCCTCTCCACCATGAGCACAACCATCCCAAACCCTTCCCCCTTTCCTTGCAACCTTACTACGACTGCAAATGCATAAAGTGCTCTTAAGTATATGGAATAAATATACTGCAATTGAACATTTTTGGCGCTCCTTTCTCTCCTCCTTTTTGACATTAACTGCATGTTGTACATTGGTCTCTTGGTACGTTGTTGTCTCTCTAACATAGAGTTCCTTATATTAACTGTATGCATTTAAGAAAAACATTTATTTTGTGATATGATATTAATAATCAGTGTTGGATACCTTGACAACACACAGCAGATAGATTGTGATTCATTGCACCTTTAAATAGCTGTCACAGACCAATTTTTTCATTCCCCCAAGAAGCAGAGGACAGCAAAGCCCAGTAAGATGGCAAGCCCCAAAAGAAGCACACGAAGACGGGGTGCATTGCACGCCACCCCAATGGGCTGCCTAGACTTTCAAAGGAGAAAGATGGTTGCACATCACCAAGGGCCCCCAGGAAGCTCGAAGCTTCTCCAGCCAAGGCAAGCACCGACCAAACTCAAGCAGCAATGTCACCAGGGACCCACCCACACCAACAGCACCAGAAAGACGGATGCAGAGCGCGCACCACAAGTGGCTGCCCAACGCCACTGCCAGAGAGGACATCACATCACTCGCTCCTACTGGTGAACAAACACAACCGCAAGCTACACCACAGGCACACCAATAGCCAGAAGAAAGCGCCCAAGAAGAAGACGGAGCGTCTTAAGTCCAAAGTGCGCAGCACGGGCAGGCGCCCCAGAGATAAAGACATCTCCAGAGAGAAGCACTGCTGAATGCAGAACGGAGAGCAGCTACTACTCTACTGCAGCAGCGAAGCAACACAGTCGGTCGAAGACAACACAGTGTCCTCCCTCACACTGCCTCAAGATGGAGTCGTCGGTGACCCAAGACAGGCAAGAGAGGAGTTGCACACTCCATGTGGCAGGCTGCCACAGCATGAAGCGCTCCAACAACAGGCGACACGTGGCCGGACGTCACGTCGCATAGCAAGCAAGGAGCACGTCACACGAAGTGACCAGTCCCGACAAGCACACCGGAACAAAGGAAGAAGCAGGCGCCACGACGGCGCCTCCTCGAGGTTCAAGCACAACGCCCTTGAGGGAAGAAGATTGACAGCCCTGTCACCCCGAATAACCGGATGAACACAGGTGCGCTGATTAGACCAACAAGGGGAGAAGATCGAGGACTCGCAAAGCAGGCCAAGAGCACATCCAAACACACCAGACAGCCAACAAGGCGGACCAATGTCCCTGGACACAGCCTCACGGGAGAACTGAACATAAGCCACAGCAAGGGCAAACCGCGTCTCTCCCCAACGCTTTTCCAGGCGACCGTCCATCCACGAGTGTCGGCAGTCTAAGTCCAATGGCATCCCTGCTCCTGACCACAGATGCCATGGGTGAAGATCAGCACAGAGTGTCCTTCCTCACACCGCCTCAAGATGGAGTCGGCAGTGACCCCAAGACAGGCAAGAGAGGATTCGCACACTCTATGTGTCAAGCCGCCACCTCAGCAAGGCGGAGACACATGGGTGCTAAGCCCCTCCTGACATCCAACTCTCCCAACAAGTCACCACCACCTGTCATTCTGACTCACCACAAGGATGGCAACCGCCATCACGCCAGCTCTCAACACATGCGTCAAACAACACCACTCCCAGAGTAACTATGGACTGGAGTCCTACACCGTTGCCACACCAGCCAACAAAAGAAACCAGAAGCTACCTGTGAACCTGGCCTACACCTGAACCGCAGCATCAAGAGCAAGTCTTGGCCAAGACTCATCCACCCTCAAGGGCTGTGCGTGCGACTAAGTAACGGCTCCTCGGTGGTCCTGCAGCTGCCTCCAGTCGGCACACAAGCGGCCCCAGCACAGCCCTCCTACAGTCCTGTAGCAACCCCGACAACATGCCTCCCTGGGCGGGAGAGTGAGAAGAGACTTTGCCTTACCGACAGGTTATCGGTTACAGCCAAGCGGTTCAACAGAGACAATTGATCAGGCAACACCGCCATGAACTCTCACCATGGACTCCAACCAAGCTCATGAGGCATCCCATTGTTTGAACTGTTAGAAGTCACCACAGACCATCCCCGACGTCAGCAAAGTGGAGCCATGCAAGATTGCAAGACATGTCATCCTCAGTGAACTGACGATATGCAGCGGACGTCTCTAAGCCAGCGGTCGTGTCCTAAACCCTCAGGTTAAACTACGAGTGCCTGCCGAGATGGTCCTGCAGCAGGCGGAGTCACCAGCCCATGTCTGACGTCTTCACGCCACCTGACTCGTAAGGCTGATGGACCCTGTGGTGTTCCGTTGACTGTTTGATTGTTCCCACAGGTTGATCTAATGTTTGTTGTTGTTCTGCAATAAAGTTGGGGAGGAATGTAGTGTCCTGCAGGACACATTCTAGTGTTTGCAGGCTTTAGCATTTCCCAGCCACTCCCTTGAGAGCTGGACACACTTACACCCCCACCCATCCATCACGGGTGTCACGAGTGACGTGGACCCGCCAATAAAAGGGTCCGGGGGCACGTGCTCATGGCCAGTTACTGCACTACATCACCCGGTGTCTGTGTCCATCAGTTCCATAATGTGGGCCCGAGGCCCAACACCACAGGGCTTATTTACAAGCCCCTTGCGCTGCCAGTTCGTCACTTTTTCCCATATTAAAATTGACGTACCGATGGCGCAAGGGGCTTTTCGCTCATGCAGGATCATTAACTTCGCATGAACGGACAACTGGCGAGAAATGACCGCTTGTGCGGTCCAGTATAAATAAGAGAGTAAAAAATGATGAATAGTTAATTGTATACCAGTGATCCTAAAATCAGTCACTAATTCTCTTTAAACTTGGTGACATTTTACCATTACAAAACTTTGGGGCAGATTTACAAGCCCCTTGCACCACTTTTGCGTCACTTTTCCCATGTTAAAAGTGACGCAAAAGTGGTGCAAGGGTACTTGTAAATCTGACCCTTTGTTTTTAGAAAACGTCCGCCTCCCCTTACACAATTCAATTTGAGCAAGGATCAAAAGGGGCACCTCGGATTGTTTGCTTACCCATTAAAATAATTTCTATTTAGTATTAATGGAAACTGTGCTTACGTCATATTCTTGTCAAATCCATGCCTCATTAAAGGTCACCAACCACGGAAAGAGCCTGTAAAGCATGAATGACTATCGGCCGAGGGAAGTGATTCATGTTCTGATGAGCAAATGCTTTTACTGTAAGTGTCACTCTGGCTAAATATCAGATCAACACATTCCAGTCAGTGCAATAGGCAACACGTTCTACGTAGAAGGGATGGGTAGTGGTCCTGGTCACATTCTTTCTCCCACACTCACCCACTTCAGTTCTCAGACCACTAAAGGATGACCTTGTAGAGAACGACATTCCCTCTTAAAATATGATGTGTGAGAAATGTTAATTGATAGGTGTTTTACTTATAGGAGATTACTTTGTTTGATATGGACAAACCAAATCTACTCTTAGCAGATAATTTTGAGTCACATTTTACCAAGTTATCAATGTATTTCTGTTCTTTCTGCACTCCATGTGATGTGCTGTGCCATTAGTTCTTAACCAGTAGTCCACAGACTCCTGGAGGTTTGCAATGCCTCCTTAGAGGTTCTGCCCTTGTGTAAAAATCAAATAAAACACAAAAAACAAATATTTTTTTTTTTAAAACACTCTTTAAAGGTGAATGAGTTTAAAATTGGTAGCTAAAAATTAAGTTGGTGCCCTTAGCTTGATTTATAGGAGCAGCAGAGGTACAGTAAGCAAAATCAAGTATGGACCATTAGTGACCTCAACAGAAGCACTAATGTACACCAAGACAAAGAAAGCATATATTAACAGCAAAAAAGATTAAGTGATATTCTAGAGTCTAGCCTATAGTTGCACCTTTTAGAAATAAAATAGCATTTTGAAAACATCCAAACTTGCAATTAAAATAAAAATTCCGAATTTTTGGGGTATTTTTTCTTTGCAGATTAAATAGAATATTTTATAATTTGTGTATTTTTTGATGCATACTTGTTTCTGTATTTTTGACTATTGTTCTTTGGTTCAAGTTGTAGAAATTGCTTATGGTTCGCTGTCTTCCAATGATTCAGTGGGGTCCACAATGTCAAAAGGTTAAGAAAATCTGTGCTATGCTGTTTATCCAGTGGCCAAAGAGAGGGAGCTTTGCAGTATGATGGAACCAGTACAGAAGCTCTGGAGGGTCGCCGCCTGTAAAGGGGTTGCTGGACTATTGTCTCTCTCATTATCCCACTTGTCAACACGTGCAGGCCACCAATGTCTTCATTTGGATGACATCCTCCCTGCTGTAGGCAAGACAAATACTCCCCTTTCTTCTAATTAGGCAGTAATTGGCCACAATAAGATGGGTGCAGTAGATGCAAGTGAAATGCACCTACTACCCTAATAATATCTTTGACTCTGTCAGCAACACCAAGAGGAACATTGTAATACATAAAGGGGCTTATTTACAAGCCGCTTGAGCCGCCAGTGTGCTACTTTTAATATGCGACAAAGTGACATACCAGCGGTGCAAGGGGCTTGTAAATAAGCCCCTAACTTGTGATCACCTGCATCTCACCAAGGTCTCAACCAGGCCAAGAATGGCAGTGGGTCAAAGATGAATCTGCAGGGTGCCTCCTTTTTGGGTTTTGGAGCCCCAGGCACATTCTTAATAAACCTAGGGCATGATTTGGGTGGTAATCAGTAAACCTGGGCAAAGCACTACCCTACACTCTCGTAGTTTGCGAAGTTTGCGCTACTTCGCACTACGCGAATTGCACGTAGCACAGTGCAAATATGCGTAGCATAGCATTGCATAGTGCAGTGGTCATTTTTTGATTGCTCGCGGTCCTCAACATCAAGTTGGCGACCGCGAGCAAGCAAAATGACATCCCGGCAAGACTTTTTCCTTGTTCGCGATCAGCAACATCAAGTTGCCGATCGCGAGCGTGGAAAATAAACATCCCGGCGAGATTCTCAAAGCGAGGAGGTCAGGTTTCTCATTGCGAGTGGAAGCGTATGCTCGCGACCGCTCGCGATGAGAAACTACCAGTCCGCGTTGAGAAGTAAAAATCTACTCGAGCAGCAGAAAACTACAGCTCGCACTGTGCAAGATGCCGTTTTCAATCATTGCACAGTGCCGGATGCTTGTCCGCACTGTGCAATCATTGAAAACGGCATCTTGCACAGTGCGAACAGGGTACTATGCAGTTTGCGAAGTGCTACGCGTAGCTCGCATAGTGCGAAGTGCACTTTGTGTAGCTTCGCGTAGTGCTACTTCGCGAACTACGCCCAGGGTTAGTAATCAGAATACTCCCGTTTGTGGAGGGAGTTTGTTCTAAATCAGGGAGAGAACAGGCTGCAGGAGTTGCTTCAACCAAACTATTCTTTAAATTGAGGATATCCTGCCGGGAAAATCTATTCCAGATTTAGTACTTATTTCACAAAATCGGGCACCAACCCTGCCGTAAAACAATGCTGCAAATGCCCACTTATGAACGGTATGACGTACGAGGCACACCTCTTATTGGATTTTCAACCAAGATCTGTAACTAGTGATCCATTTCAACAGTAGCTGCTTTGCTGTTACTCATTGACAAAAATACTGTTTGGTATTCATGGCTGCTTTGCAAGCAGGGTTCTTGTCGAAGACACAGGGCTCATTAAGAAACAGTATGCAAAAGCAACAGTTGATGGACAGAATGCAGAACAATGTCATACATTGACCCCAGTACAGACATCTGGGCCTAAATCCATCATTTTTTTGCTCACCATGCCGTTCCAGTTTGAACCAAGCCATATGCAAATCAGTCTTGACCCTGTGCCTCATGGGAACAGTCCAGCCCGAACTGCCAAGCCAGGTTCTCACTGGACTGGAAACAAGTATCCTAGGACCGGTTTCGGGGTTTCACCCCTCTTCAGCCAGGATAGCTTGATTCCAGTGGCATGGAGAGCAAGGGACCCACGTCTGGGCATACCCTTCCCACCAGGATATCTTGATTCCAGTGGCATGGAGAGCAAGGGACCCACGTGTGGGCATACCCTTCCCACTCAGGGTGACAAATGCAAAAACAACAGTTGATGGACAGAATGCAGAACAATGTCATACATTCACCCCAGTACAGAGATCTGGGCCTAAATCCATCGTTCTTTTGCTCACCATGCCGTTCCTGTTTGAACCAAGTCATATGCAAATCAGTCTTGACCCTGTGCCTCATGGGAACAGTCCAGCCGGAACTGCCAAGCCAGGTTCTCCCTGGACTGGAAACAAGCATCCTAGGACCGGTTTCGCGGCTTCACCCCTCTTCAGCCAGGATTGCTTGACTCCAGTGGCATGGAGAGCAAGGGACCCACGTCTGGGCATACCCTTCCCACTCGGGGTGACAAATGCAAAAACAACAGCTGATGGACAGAATGCAGAACAATGTCATACATTCACCCCAGTACAGAGATCTGAACCTAAATCCATAGTTTATTTGCTCACCATGCCGTTCCAGTTTGAACCAAGCCATATGAAAATCAGTCTTGACCCTGTGCCTCATGGGAACAGTCCAGCCAAAACTGCCAAGCCAGTTTCTCCCTGGACTGGAAACAAGCATGCTAGGACCGGTTTCGGGGTTTCACCCCTCTTCAGCCAGGTTAGCTTGATTCCAGTGGCATGGAGAGCAAGGGTCCCACTCGGGGTGACAAATGCAAACACAACAGTCGATGGACAGAATGCAGAACAATATCATACATTCACCCCAGTACAGAGATCTGGGCCTAAATCCATTGTTTTTTTGCTCACCATGCTGTTCCAGTTTGAACCAAGCCATATGCAAATCAGTCTTGACCCTGTGCCTCATGGGAACAGTCCAGCCTGAACTGCCAAGCCAGGTTCTCCCTGGGCTGGAAACAAGCATCCTAGGACCGGTTTCGGGGTTTCACCCCTCTTCAGCCAGGATAGCTTGATTCCAGTGGCATGGAGAGCAAGGGACCCACGTCTGGGCATACCCTTCCCACTTGGGGTGACCAATGCAAAAACAACAGTTGATGGACAGAATCCAGAGCATCATACATTCACCCCAGTACAGAGATCTGGGCCTAAATCCATTGTTTGTTTGCTCACCATGCCGTTCCAGTTTGAACCAAGCCATATGCAAATCAGTCTTGACCCTCTGCCTCATAGGAACAGTCCAACCCGAACTGCCAAGCCAGGTTCTCCCTGGACTGGAAACAAGTATCCTAGGACCGGTTTCGGGGTTTCACCCCTCTTCAGCCAGGATAGCTTGATTCCAGTGGCATGGAGAGCAAGGGACCCACGTCTGGGCATACCCTTCCCACCAGGATATCTTGATTCCAGTGGCATGGAGAGCAAGGGACCCATGTGTGGGCATACCCTTCCCACTCAGGGTGACAAATGCAAAAACAACAGTTGATGGACAGAATGCAGAACAATGTCATACATTCACCCCAGTACAGAGATCTGGGCCTAAATCCATCGTTCTTTTGCTCATCATGCCGTTCCAGTTTGAACCAAGTCATATGCAAATCAGTCTTGACCCTGTGCCTCATGGGAACAGTCCAGCCGGAACTGCCAAGCCAGGTTCTCCCTGGACTGGAAACAAGCATCCTAGGACCGGTTTCGGGGCTTCACCCCTCTTCAGCCAGGATTGCTTGACTCCAGTGGCATGGAGAGCAAGGGACCCACGTCTGGGCATACCCTTCCCACTCGGGGTGACAAATGCAAAAACAACAGCTGATGGACAGAATGCAGAACAATGTCATACATTCACCCCAGTACAGAGATCTGAACCTAAATCCATAGTTTATTTGCTCACCATGCCGTTCCAGTTTGAACCAAGCCATATGAAAATCAGTCTTGACCCTGTGCCTCATGGGAACAGTCCAGCCAAAACTGCCAAGCCAGTTTCTCCCTGGACTGGAAACAAGCATGCTAGGACCGGTTTCGGGGTTTCACCCCTCTTCAGCCAGGTTAGCTTGATTCCAGTGGCATGGAGAGCAAGGGTCCCACTCGGGGTGACACATGCAAACACAACAGTTGATGGACAGAATGCAGAACAATATCATACATTCACCCCAGTACAGAGATCTGGGCCTAAATCCATTGTTCTTTTGCTCACCATGCTGTTCCAGTTTGAACCAAGCCATATGCAAATCAGTCTTGACCCTGTGCCTCATGGGAACAGTCCAGCCTGAACTGCCAAGCCAGGTTCTCCCTGGGCTGGAAACAAGCATCCTAGGACCGGTTTCGGGGTTTCACCCCTCTTCAGCCAGGATAGCTTGATTCCAGTGGCATGGAGAGCAAGGGACCCACGTCTGGGCATACCCTTCCCACTTGGGGTGACCAATGCAAAAACAACAGTTGATGGACAGAATCCAGAGCATCATACATTCACCCCAGTACAGAGATCTGGGCCTAAATCCATTGTTTGTTTGCTCACCATGCCGTTCCAGTTTGAACCAAGCCATATGCAAATCAGTCTTGACCCTCTGCCTCATAGGAACAGTCCAACCCGAACTGCCAAGCCAGGTTCTCCCTGGACTGGAAACAAGTATCCTAGGACCGGTTTCGGGGTTTCACCCCTCTTCAGCCAGGATAGCTTGATTCCAGTGGCATGGAGAGCAAGGGACCCACGTCTGGGCATACCCTTCCCACTCGGGGTGACCAATGCAAAAACAACAGTTGATGGACAGAATCCAGAACATCATACATTCACCCCAGTACAGAGATCTGGGCCTAAATCCATCGTTTGTTTGCTCACCATGCCGTTCCAGTATGAACCAAGCCATATGCAAATCAGTCTTGACCCTGTGCCTCATAGGAACAGTCCAACCCGAACTGCCAAGCCAGGTTCTCCCTGGACTGGAAACAAGCATCCTAGGACCAGTTTCAGGGTTTCACCAGGTCTCAAGCAGGTCAAGAATGGCAGTGGGTCAAAGGCGAATCTGCAGGGTGCCTCCTTTTTGGGTTTTGGAGCCCCAGGCACATTCTTAATAAACCTAGGGCATGATTTGGGTGGTAATCAGAATACTCCCGTTTGTGGAGGGAGTTTGTTCTAAATCAGGGAGAGAACATGCTGCAGGAGTTGCTTCAACCAAACTATCCTTAAAATGGAGGATATCCAGCCGGGAAAATCTATTCCAGATTTAGTACTTATTTCACAAAATCGGGCACCAACCCTGCTGTAGAACAGTGCTGCAAATGCACGGTATGACGTACGAGGCACACCTCTTATTGGATTTTAAACCAAGATCTGTAACTAGTGATCTATTTCAACAGTAGCGCCTTTCAGTGTTTGCTTTGCTGTTACTCATTGACAAAAATACTGTTTGGTATTCATGGCTGCTTTGCAAGCAAGGTTCTTGTCGAAGACCCAGGGCTCATTAAGAAACAGTAGTCATGACAATTGCCAGGAAAACAAGATTGGTGATAGATGGAGGGAGGGATTCGTTCTCTGATGATGACATGATTTTACTGTAAGTGCCTCCCCTGCTAAACGTCAGATCAACAGATTCCAGTCAGTGAATGGATCATATGTTCCAGGTAGATGGGACATGGGGAGGGCGTGACCACATTATTCTGACCTCTCTCAGCCGATTGAGTCCTTGTCATTCAGACCTTGGAGAAAATGATGAAGAGACATGATTTAGGGTGCGGTCTTTTCTTACATCTGCAGTACATTGCAATTTTATATTGTTTTAATCCTTTATTTGTCTCAAACTCTACTCTTCTTTTCATGGAGACTTTATCATTACATGCATTTTATTATATACTTTTATGAGAGCCCTTGACACTCGAATAAATATATTTCAATTGAATTGAAATGAGAACAACGAATCGTGTTACATCTGCATTTGTAGGTCTTCCCCTCTTAATGCAGGAAATGTGGGAAATACTACATGGTAGGGAACAGAAATGCTTATATTACAAGAGGTGGTTTTGTTTGATTAAATAAAATACTACTTAAGCAGACAATTGCTAATTGCACCTTAAGAAATTACAAGTAGAATCCTGTTCTTTCTGCCACACTTGTGATTCGTTAGGCTCTTTAAAAAATGTCAGAGCAGAGGAAGCTTCGGGATGTAATTGAACTGGTAGAGAAGTCTCTATGAGGTGCCACTTAAGGAGTCACTAGAGTGTTGTCTGCATCATGATGCCACTTGGGCAAACGCATAGGACACTAGTGACTTAGCAAAGTTGCCATGATTCCAACTGCAAGAGATGAATATTCCCCTCTTCCTCCTTGTTGACTGGTATATAACAGCAAACAAGCATTGGCATAGCCAATAGGTCTCGCCTTTGGGACCTTATAAGTGTTTAGCTATGCAACAGTTGCATAACTAAATACTTATAAGGTCCCAAAAGCGAGACGTATTGGCTATGCAAAGCGGCCGTGCGGCCGTGAAAGTGATCGCGATCACGATCAAACATCAAAGCGGCTGTGCGGCCGCCAAAGTGAAAGTAATCGCGGTACAGCGAGGCACGCGCGCCCGCGCACAGGCACTGTAGCTCTAGGCTGGCCTGGTAGCACTTTTTGGAGCCCTCTCAATAAGTCTCACCAGACTAGCGCATGCGCTGGGTCAGGCGAGACCTAAAAATGGGTGTTCATAATTGGAGGTCAGTGGACTAATCACACTTGGGCCCCCGTAAAAATGCAAATGCCACACTAATGGTAGCTACACTCTTGTCTATTATTCCAAGTTAAATACAGCACAAATGCTCCCTTTTGGATATTCACATCTTCCTGCCAAAGTTTCAAGAAGTCCAAGAAGGATCAGTGGACAGTAGGTGAATATGCCTTTGAAATTAACTTCAGGGTGCTTCCTTTTTAAGGTTTTGTGTTCCAGGAAAGCCGTTATTTAAAAACAAATAATGCCCCTTTGGAGTTAGTAATATCAAATCTACACCCACTAGGACAATATTTATGTAAGCACAGTTAGGACTCAATATTTATGTCAGATGATCATTCTGAGTAGTTATTCTTTGATTCAACTGCTGGAGGAACTGCATAAACCATGCTATCCATACAACAGAAGATATTCTACCTCAGCCTCTCAGGCTCTGTTACTTTGCCAATTGCAATTCTGCTGCATGCCTCAGCTAGGCCTCAATGTGGGACAATCTGCACTTCCCTCTCTAAGAGGAAATCACACCAGGCCCAGGCACACAAACCCCCAGTGGTGTAACAAAACTTGAGGGGGCCCCCTTGCAAAGTACATGGAGGGGGTCTATGAACAGTGCCTGAGGGCCCCCCCTGGAGCTTCCCCTCTAAGACCCTCAGGTGCTATTGTTACCCCACTGCAAGCCCCATGCTCTGGTCCTTTGGCACAAGCAGGGTCACGCAGCAGTTTGAATGTGGCGGCAGGGGTGCGGTTGTCTTCAGGCCAGCTGCCCTCTTCCAGGCACACATCTGAAGGCTGGGTCCCTTGGATCTCAACACTGCGTCCTCCACTTGGGCTGATAGGTGATCCGGTCGCTGAGCTGGACAGATGTCTCGGGTCGAGGTGATGACTTCATAGTTCAGCAGCCATGGTGCGGTCTGATGAGGCTCACTTTTAGTCAGTGCCTTGGGCAGCTGCACAGTCACTGGGGCACAGGGTGGTCAAGACCCTCTACGTAGAGCTTCATCTGTAGCAGCACAATCTGCTCAAGTAGATGTGTGGCACTTGCCACAGGACTAGTTGCTGACAATGTCTGTCACCAGCATGCATAGTGCAGAAAAGTAGGCATTTAGATAATTGGGTCCGAATAATGAAAGGGGAAGAAGATTATAGAGAGCAGACCAAAAAAAGGGAATAAGAGGTAGCGAAAAGAGAGCTCAGCTAAGGCAGAAACATACAAAACAAGAAAAAAGTGAATAAAAGAAACTGCAAGGAAAGAAGCACGCTAAAAAAGATGATGTAAGAAAATAAGGTTGTATGTCAGAATCATGATAATGTGAATATCATTTATAATATAAAATATCATCTGACATAAATATTGTGGCCTAAATATAATTACAAAAATATCTGTCTAGTGGTAGTTGTTTTTTGTATTTTTATCTTTAATGCAGTGACTTTTTATAAGGAATGGTTAGGACACAATATTTGGGTCAGGTGATATTTAGGTGGCACCCTATGAAGAAGGGAAGGGTGAGAGAATACAAAGTTTAAAAAAATGTATTTCAGAAACAATAAAATGGTGAGATGTGAAAGTAGACAGAGAATGTAGAATAAAAGGGACAGAGTTAGGAAAGTGAAACATAAATAATAGGGGAGGGGAGGGGAGGGGAGGGGAGGGGAGGAAAGGTCATGGAATAAAATGAAGATAGAAAATCGCAGGGAAATAAAGTTACTTTAATTGTGCAACATGAAATGTTAATTAGATGCCATATGTGAATACTGTGTTAATTGCTGGGCTGTATATATAATGTTCAGATCACTAGTTTAATTCCTTTTGAAAAAGCATGAAAACCATAACTATAAAAGTTGTTGATGGTCTCCAACAAATCCTGGACAGAGGTGAGGCATGCCTTCTTACCTTACTAGAATTTCCAGCAGTGTTCAACACCACTGAACAGTGGAAAATGAACGATACACTGGAAAAATAATTGACTTCCATATTAAGTGCTAAATTGGTTCTCTTCATTCTTGGTGCATTGTAAATAAATAGTAAAAATTTAAATTCATACTTCAAAGTCAGTTGTAGTATCTTGCAGAGTCTCTCAAGGCTCCATTCTTTCCCCAGCTTTATTCAGTGTGCACTTAGATCTTCAGATCTTTAGATCTTCAGAGAGAACATCTATGAAGCATTAGTATAAGTATTCAACAATCTACGAAAGATACACAGCTATATTTAACGATATCACCAGTTCATGGCATGCTCATTCTCCAAATGTGCCTCAAAAAACAACCTAATGCTAAAACCACAAAAGATCGAATGCCTCCTCCTCTCTCCCTGATCTAAAGGCACAATTGACCTCGACTTACATGAAGACCTCACAGCGGATGGCTCCTCGCCTCCTTACCCTCCCGTATTAAAATCACTAGATTTTGCTCTTGACAATTCTCTATCCCTCATACCACATATAAACAAAGTGGCATAATCAGCAAATGTCTCCCGCCATTTGGTTATGTAGCTATCGCACATGCTATTCCCAGATCAACTAAAAACAGCAGCTCAGGCCTTCATAATTTTGCACCACGAAATGCTGTCCTTTCGGGTCTCCAGTGTTTCTCATTTACACCACTAAAGGTGACCTTGCATCCTATGGATAAATTAATATCAGATAAGGTAGTTGTGCCTCTCTTTGGCATAATGGGTCAAAAGGCAGGGACCGCCATCTAGCCGAGAGGCATGGTTCTCTTTCTAGTTATAATAATAGTGCAACTTTTTTGAAGGAAGAGTTGATACAATTCACCTCTTGCAGATTCATTGTCATTGTTTGTGGCAGAAAAACAAGCTGTGATGCAGCTCTAAAAAAATGTCAAGCATTCCTAAACTCAGATTCTCATTTCTGCAAAGCGCGAAGTTTCAAGGTCAATTGAGCCTCCTTTTAGGCTAAAAAGCTACCAACACTACCACCTCTTGGGTTAGGGAGAGTCACTTGTATTACTGTCAATTTGATTTCATTTTCTCTGTGACCTTTCTTTTGCAGGTATATTAAGAGAGGCGTGTTTTCTGTTCTCTGTTCTGTATATATTTTAGAGAAGAAGTCTTTTTAAAGCTGTTAAGGATAAATTGGCATATATGGTTCATTTAAAACCCCTTTCTCGGTAGATCAGTATCTTCCTGGAGACTGGAAAATTAATTATGGGAAAAGGGAGTAATGAATAAAGAAAATAAATAAAAAAAATGCTATCATAACCTCTACTGGCTCTGCTTCTAGTTCTTAATCTATGGCCTTCGAAGAGCTTACACAAGTTTAAAATAGCGAGGGTGGACTTTTCAATAAGTGAAATGCTGGTACTGTGCATTTGTTATTGTGAAAAGGGACACATCATTCATTCCTATCCTTGAGAGCTTGCAGCGCTTTTGCAAGCCCTTGATAAACTGTATTACACCAATATTGCTGGTGCATACACTTTCTTTTTGCAGCACACTACTATTTAATTGAACTCTAGTGATCTTTAAAAGTTTCTGACCTATTTGATTCAGAAGCTTCTGGGTTGAATGCCACTCAAGTTTGTTTACTCAGACTAATATGAGGAAGATGGTGGATGTTTTAGCAACAGAGAAAGTAAAAGTGTCTGTTTTAGACCAAGCAGTGTTTAAAAGTAAAATACAAAGAAGGTATGGTCCTCTTTTTTTAAACTAAAAAAAAGAAGAAGAATGTTTAAGTGTTGGAGAACTCATCAATCTTATGATCTTCCTCGTTTTGTGTTTTCCAAATCTCAGTTTGTTGCTCAAATTAATTCTCCCAATGGTTAAAAATATTTGACATTTTAAAGACGTTCTAAAAAGCTGCACAAAGGATCACACCAATACCTAGATATATCTATGTATTTTATTACAACAAAGAGCAAATAAATTAGGTTTATGCGATCTCAAGTACTATCCATTCTTCACCTCTTCCCCTCACTGAATTTGCCACTTTTACGCAAGAGTGCCATTGGACCTACACCTCCTTTTGTAGCTCCAAAGCGCAATCCCTCACACAGGAGCTTCTGGAAGTAGCCCTCGCTTAATGCACATTTGAAAGCAAGCCATTGTGTCTATAGATCTTTGGAGCTATAAGGAAATGGTTTCCTGTGTACATAGGAATGGTTTTTTACATATTCTTCAAATGAAGGTGTGCATGGCTGCAGTTTCTGTGAACAACATGGAGCAGACATCAATTACAACCTGAAGTTGGTGACTGTAATTGAGTTCGGAGCTATTCTTCTAAATATATTTTGTCTTTATAGAGGTCCAAACAAGCAAGAAGATTAGTGTGTTCTATAATCCTTAGTGGATGCTTCTACCCTAAGGGGGAGTTATTCTAATTTTGGATGATCTGAAATAGGAGCTGGATGCCACCACCTCCTTCTTGAATGTGTTATAAAAGATGGGATATGCTGGATCCTGTCATTCTTGGGAGTCTCTCTTACTCCCACATTTGATTATTCTCCTCACAAAGACCTTGGTAGGATTCCCATGGAGTTATCTAGAATCATGTATGCTTCCTCTGCAAAAATATTGCAATTCCTTAAGGCTTGCTTTCTGTATACGCTGAGCGTAATCTGATTTGGCTACATCCCGTCCCTTCTGACCTCTCATTTTCTTCTTGCAATATCACTGAGAGCCTGTGACTGATCTATTGGTGCAGCGCCACCTGTTTTCTGAAGCTAAGCCCTACAACGGAAGAGATTTGTTTGGCCATGCCTGACTTTCCATCTTTGGGTTCAATCTGCTGCAGCCCAATGCCTGTCTCCTCAGTGAAAAATGTCAGTCTCATATTATGAGAGGCATTATTTCGAAAAACAAATAAGAAATAATGGAACATATTTTCCCCACTTAGGTCCCCCAAAATCTATCCAAGTAGCTGTACTCTTGTAAAGCCTCCAGTGGGTACAGAATGCATTGGCAAAGGCACTGTTAGGCCAGAGAAAATCTGACCAAGTCTTTGTGGCTTGTGTCAGTCTTCACTGTCTCTGAGTTACTTCTCTCCAGTGTTCCTTGATAAGACACTTACAATCCACAATCCTGCTTGATGATTACGATCTGCAAACTCCCATTTGATTTCCAGTCCTATATCCAAGAGAGGTTAAGGGGGGAAAAACAGCATTGTGGATAGCAACACTCAAGCTCTGGAATAGGCTTCCAATACAATTAAGAATGAATGTCAGATTTGTATCTGACTATAAACAGTTAAACTCCAGACTCATCCAAAGTAGGTAATACTGCTGCTGACAGGCTCACATTTACCTTTTCAAGCTGAACCATTTGTTTCATGAGGCTAGGATGACATTCTGCTTAATCAATTCTATTATAGGTAAATAATCTTCAAGGGATTGGAGTGGTAGTTCCAGGTGAGAAATGACCTACTACATTAGTGCACAACTGCAGATTTGAGAGTTTGTGGCTATTCGCAAATATATCCATGAACAATACCCTCCCCCACGAAGTAGTCTGACTTTTACATCCATATATCTGAAGAAAGAGCTTTCCTTTGCAGACAAAATATTGGGCCAAATTTCTCAACATTTTGCACCCGTGATAGAGACAGAAACCATTGGAAAGTTTTGTTTTGGGATTTAATTTCCAATAAAAAATTTGTTTTGAGCTGGAAAGTAGCTCTAAAGTAACTCAAAGTAATGCTCTGCCTTTTTTGTGCTACTTTGCATTAAGGTGGCTTCAAGAATGGTACATGGGTATTTCTGTGCAACCACCCATATTTTGTGATGCAAAGCCCTATTTACTAAAATTTGTAAAAGGGATTTGCTCCAAAAATGGATACTTCTTTGATGCAGGTTCAAAGACGGATAGAAGTTTTATTTTCTCCAAACTGTTCCAGCTTTGTTTGTGTGCCTCATTGTACAGCACAAATACAAAGGGAAAACATTAAGTATGTCTTAGTGCAGTGTTTTCTACTGAAAGAATATCTTTCCACTACAAACCTATGTTATACTTATGCACACACCTATGCACACACCTTTGCACTATTGATGCATTTTCTGGATTTCTTTCCATATAAAGGGCCATTATAAGGCTTTCTAGACATTTTTGCCACCAGGTACTTTGTGATAGTGCTATCCTGAAACAGAAAGAAGCATGGAACCCACACTCTCTTTCATCATGGAAAGGCACTCTCAAGAACACTAGAAAACCAGAATATATTTGTAAGACTTATTTAAAATCAAAAGTCTATCCTAGTGCATACAATGTGAGTAGTATCCATGAAAAAAAAAAGGAAATAGTGACAATCATACTTATCAGGAGAGTGAATAATATTAGAAAATTGTAACATTGTTATTGTATCATGCAGTTAATTTATATTGATACATTTCACCCCACCTTATTTTCCATTAACTAGGCTAAATATAGCATGCAATGCTGCCTACTTTGATTCAAAGATGGTTCACACCTGCATACCTCTTCTGAACAATAGAACCAATGTTCAGAGAAGTACCTGCATCTGCTACTTTGGTCTGTGACGGCAGACAGGAAGATAAATCCTCCGAGTGAAAGTGAAGACTAGTTGTGCCTCACTGTAGACCACTGCATAGGAAGGTAATTACAGCTCTGTATGGCCCTCTGTTTTGAGTCTGCGGTAGAACGTCCTCTCGTTCTCTTTATACTCTGTTCTTAGATTATATATTGGTTCTGAACATTGCGAGCACAGGACCCACGTCTGGTCATACTCATCCCACTTAGAGGGAAAATTACAACACAAACAGATGATGGACGGAATGCAGAACATTGTCAAATATTCACCCCAAGTCACAGAGCTGTTCTTAAATCCATTGTTTTTTATTGCTCACCACGCAATTCCAGTTTGGACCCAGATATACCCAAATCAGTCTTGACACTGCTCCCCATGGGAACAGTCTAACCCGAAATGCCAGGCCAGATCTTCCCTGGAACAGAAAACAAGCATCTTGGGATTGGTTTCGGGGTATCACCCTTCATCAACAAGGCTAGCTTAAATCTGGTGGCTTGGCGAGCACTGGACCCACGTCTGGGCATACGCATCCCACTTAGGACGAAAATTGCAACACAAAATGATGATGGATAGAATGCTGAACATTGTCAAACATTCAGCCCAAGACACAAATCTGGGCCTAAACCCATCTTATTTTTTCTCACCTCTCAATTCCCGTTTGGACCCAGATATACCCAAATCAGTCTTGACCCTGCTCCCCATGGGAACTGTCTAACCCAAACTGCCAGGCCAGGTCCTCCCTGGACTTGAAAATAGGCATCATGGGACCAGTTTCAAGGTATCACCCCTCATCAGCTAGGCTAGCCTAAATCAGGTGGCATGGTGAACATGGGACCCATGACTGGGCATACTCATCCCACAAGGGTGAAAATTGCAAGTCAAAATGATGATGAACGGAATGCTGAGCATTGTCAAACATTCACCCCCAGACAGAGATCTGGAACTGAATCCATTTTATTTGCTCACCACACCATTCCAGTTTGGACCCAACCATATGTAAATCTGTCTTGACCCTGCTAGCCATAGGAACTGTACAGCCCGAACAGCCAGGTCAGGTCCTCCCTGGACCAGAAAACAACCATCCACCAGTTATCCACCAGGCTAGCTTAAATCAGGTGGCATGGCGAGCATGAGACCCACGTTATGACAATAATTGCAGCACAAAAAGATGATGGACAGAATGCTGAACATTGTCAAACACTCACCCCAAGTCACAATTCTGGGTTTAATCTATCGTTATTTTGCTCACCGTGCTATTCCAGTTTGTACCCAGCCGTATGCATATCAGTGTTGACCCTGCTCTCCATGGGAACAGTCCCGCCCAAACTGCCAGCTGGGTCATCCCTGGACCGCAAAACAAGCATTCTGGGACTGGTTTTGGGGTATCACCCCATATCAATTAGGCTAGCTTAAATCCAGGTGACATGGCGAGCATGGGATCCACGTCTGGGCATACCCATCCCACTTAGGAAGAAAATTGCAACACAAAATGATGATGGACAGAATGCTCAACATTATCAAACATTCTACCCAGTCTAACACAACTCTCTTTTGCTCCCACCGGGCTTCCTTTGGGGCTGGATGAAATGAGGACCCCTTTCAATAAAAACTTAAGAGCAGCCAAATGTCCTCTAGCCTAACTGATATTTTCCTTATGTCCTGTGCCCTGAGAACGTTTTGGAGGAAAATGGCTAGTTCTACCCTTTCAACAGATTTAAAATGATGCTCAAACAATTTAGGAACGAAATGCTGGTGCTTTGTAAATCTACAGTAAAATGCTGCATTGATTTAATTGCATTTTGCTTTTATCACATTTTCCAATTGTTATGGCCCTGAGTTAGATCTTGGCGGACGGGTTACTCCATCACAACGGTGACAGATATCCCGTCCACCGAAATATAAATCCCATTACATCATATGGGATTTATATGTCAGTGGGCAGGATATCCATCACCGTTGTGACGGAGTAACCCATCTGCCAAGATCTAAATCAAGCCCTATGCCATAAATAGTATCGATTTTGATTGGGCGCTGAACCTTTTAAGGAAATGTGTATTGTTTAGTACACTGAAGTGTACTTTTGGATTAACTACTTTGCCTGTGAAGTGTGCAACAAAGAACACAGTGGCTACATTTCGAACAATAATGAGCTAGCATCATGGAGACAAAGCCTTCATCTTCAGGTTCATGGTACATTGTATCCAGTCATGAATCATGAGGCTGATTGACAGTGACACATTCAGTCTCATGCATGTCCTTGCTTTTTCACACAAGATAAGCAGAAAGTTTCAGGTCCTCTTGCAAAAAGGAAAATTGATGTCCTAATTTTGAGGGTGTTTTAATCACTTTTAAAGTGTGGTATTTCAGTTACCTAGTTCCTTATTTTCTGTTTTCTGCTGACAGAGCCTTGCTTCCTCGGGTTGTCCCCTAGTGAAAGAGATGCAGGCCTTGAATACTTTCCATTTGAGGTGGCAGAACTGCCCCCCTCAGCCCCAAGCACTTGCTTGCTGAAGGCACATGCACAGAGTCCTCTTGCAATCGCCTCACTCACTGGGAAACAAAGGTCACTTTTCGGACAGAACAAGCGCATTCGATCTGTTCTGTTGGCACCTTATAATCTCGTACCTTACTCCACCTCACCTTCCTGAGATCAAAGTTAACCCTTTGTTGCCATAATAATTGGGAAATACATTTCTAATGTGCAGGTAACGCAGTGTTTCTGGTAAAGGGCAGAGTCCAGCCTCTGAGAGAGCGCATCAGACCTATCAAGGCAAACGTTTAGTGACGTTGCCATATCACATTAGTATCGATCAGTGTACATTTGGGCAGATGCCATGGCAGTTTTATAGCAGACAATGATGAAAGATGCACACATTTCCCAGTCTGATTATAACGATAGCCTTAGATGTGTCATAGAGGATGATGACGAATAGCCATTTAGGATGCCGGATGATTCAGGCTCGACAAACCATTCGTACCTTTTAGAGCCTCCCGTTATAAGCATAAATAGGTTATATTTTTTACCCAGCAACATGCAGTCAAAATATAGCACAATATCTGAGAAACAAGCAAAGATAAAGTCAATAGCTCTGTCTTTAATGTAAAGATATAAATGTTCATATAAATGAGGACTATTTGAGCTTTTTCACTACCGTAACCTGCCCGTGGCACCAAAAGCTTCTGGAATAAAAAGCAGAACATGGGCAAAGGATTTAGAAATCGAGGAAGGTTGTGAAGAGGTGAAGCAAAAATAGCCTTTGTGAAGTGCTTCAGCACATTAAAGTAAGACCTATTGGTTTTGCCGATACTTGAATTTTTTTCCCAGTGATAAGGCCTAAGTGCAAAGGGAATGCCCCGATCTGGGTCCCACGCTCGCTATCTTACGCAGCGTGAGCTATAACTTAATCATGATACCCACAGAGCCCAAAAGTGGTCTGGAGTTACTTGTGTTCCTATGCATAGGGAGCTTAGCTTCACAGTTTGGGCTGTGGGCTATTGCTGTGATTACAGCTGAATTTGTTGTTGTGAACAGTGCTCTGGCCTCTACTGTGCTGGCAATGGTGCATACTGCTAGGATAGCGGCTGTTATTATTGCTGTGGCTGCTGCAGTATTGCAGCTATTTATTTATTTTTGCATCTTTTATATAGCACAAACTCGACCCGAAGGTATTGGAGCGCTGTACATGAGCACCGTTCCTGCTAGAGCGCGCGGTGAGGCCAGCCCTCATATCCCCTTTTTAAATAAAGTAAAATCTATTCATTTGCACATTGCTGGTTTGCACAAATTGCTGCTTTCGCGCTCTGATTTGTAATTAGTGAAATAAGACTTTTTAAAACAACGTGGGCACACTGTGTAATTCTGCATTGTTTATTTGTTTGTCTTACCGGGCATTTTCGTGAGTTAAGCTGCTGGGTTGCGGTCCCCGGTCCGTCACGGCAATCACGTGCTGATTGTACGGAGGGACTCTTCGCGACTCCACCCACTCTCGCCCTCATTTCCGGTGACGGGGTACTTTAGGGCGATGACCTGCTGGCCGCGCAGCGGAGGCGCGCAGCGGGCGCGCCATAGGCGCGCCAAAGGCAAGACCGTCTGCGCCCGTCCGTGCCCAGACTGCGTCCGGCGCCGGCCCTACTGCCGCCTCTAGGCACGCATAACCCCTGCACTGGTCTCGCGAGGCGCTTCTAACTCTTTGCGGCCCCCCCTGTGCCAGCCCTCAGAGGCTTGACTTTGCTGCTATCCCGGCCCCTCTGAAATGCAGCTCATGTGGCTACCTACCAATCTGCGGCCTTGGCCCGCGGAGGGAAATTAAGACCACATTCAGTGCCTGCCTCATCAACTGCAGATCCCTGGTTAAACATGCCTCGGAGATCTGGTCTCTCTTAAATGATGGGTCCTGGGATGCCATGTTTCTCACAGAAACCTGGCTTAACCTGGACACAGTGACTTCCATCGCACTAGCTATTCCATCTGGCTTCAAAATTTGCCATGCTAACCACGAGGGGGAAAAAAGAGGGGGCGGAGTGGCCGTTATCTTGAGAGATACTTGGGATCTGGTGTCCTATGTCCCATCGCTTGGGCAAGGCATTGAGGGCCTATGCTTCTGTATCCATTTTAATCCCTCTTTCTCCCTGGCTGGTATTCTCATTTACAGACCTCCAGACTGCACTACAATGGCGTTTCAGAATCTATGCAGCCTCATTGCTCAAATATCTGTAAAGTACACCAACTTTATGGTTTTAGGCGATTTCAACCTACATGTGGATGATGGAGGCTGTTTACAAGCCGACCAATTGGTATCCTCCTTAGCAGGTGCCAACCTTACTCAACTGGTGTCTGCGCCTACGCATATAGCAGGTCACACCTTAGATCTTGTGTTTACCACCTTGGCGGATGTTGCTATAGCACCCCCTCCCCCCTAACTTGGACAGATCATTATTTGATTCCTTTCAGTTTTACCCTGCCTGTTCTTAGACAAAGCGAGGGCCCTCGCTTTATTCACAAGAGAAACTTGAAAAATCTGAACGAGGCAGGTTTATGCGCTACTCTACTGGCGACCTCCCCCAGCCTGTCTTCTGACCTGAATGCCGATGCAATCTCCGTGCACAATTGGATTGCAACGGCAGTAGACTCTGCTGCCCCGTTAAAAGTAGTTAAATCTACAAGACTATCCCCCACTGCCCCCTGGTTCTCCCACACCCTCAAAGAGTCCAAATGCAAGAGACTCGAACGCTTGTGGAGATTGAGCTACGACGTCCTAGCCAAGACATCTTACAAAAAGGCTTTAAAAGTTTTTCATAGAGACATCAAAGCTGCTAGGAGAGACTACTTCGTTAACCGCATTGTGAATGCTGACAATTCCTGCAGCGAGGTGTTTAAAGTAGTTAAATCATTCTTTAATCCCACGGCAATAGAGTCCAATATGACACCTACTCACGCCTTATGCGACAAAATCGCTCACCACTTCGATAGCAAAATTTTAAAGGTCTATGACTCTTTCGGCCCCTCAGCACCAACTAAAGAATCAGACACACCCCCTTCCAAGTTAATGGCTCCGGTATTTAGCTATTTCACGCCTATATCCTCTACAGAAGCGCTAACGGCCATTCAGAACTGCCACTCCGGTGCACCAGTTGACCCTTGCCCACCCAAACTGTGGAAAATACTATCCGCCCCCCTAGTTGACACGCTCCTCCAGTTATGGAACTCTTCACTGTCTACTGGCACTTTCCCTGACACATGGAAACATGCTACACTTTTACCTTTAAAAAAGAAACCAAATGGGGATCCGGATGATCTCAGCAACCTGAGACCCTTTTCCCTACTCCCTGCCCCTGGTAAAATGCTCGAGAAACTAGTGCAACGACAAATGTCCACTTTCATTGAGCAAAGCGGAGTTTTACATGATACACAATCGGGCTTTAGAGCAGGTTTCAGCACAGAAACCGCCCTCCTTGAGGTAGCTGAGTCGATAAGACGGTCGCTGGATTCAGGAGCCTCTTCTCTACTGGTGCTCCTGGATCTGTTGGCGGCCTTCGATACCGTGGATCACTCCATACTGGTCAAGAGACTACATGGTGCAGGATTTGGAGGAAAGGCTCTGGCTTGGCTGTCTTCCTTCCTGAGCGGACGCACGCAGAGGGTCGCCCTCAAGCCATTTGAATCTTCCCCACTTCCACTATGGTGTGGAGTCCCTCAGGGCGCCGCCCTGAGCCCATTACTTTTCAACCTTTATCTGGCTCCGCTCTTCTCATTGATCAACAACTGGGGTGTGAAAGTGTTTTCCTACGCCGACGACACCCAGCTGTTCTTCTCTTTTAAGGAGCAGTCCGTTGAGGCTTTCATGAACTTCAAAGGCTGCCTACGTGACATAGCCATTTGGATGAACGCTAATAAATTAAAGCTTAATGCAGGAAAGACCGAAGTCATGTTTTACGGTGTGGGCGGTGCCCCGATGTGGATCTATGGTGGCCAGAGAAAATGGGACCCCCACCTTCCCCCGCTAACTGCATTCGTAACTTAGGTGTAAGGTGGGAGTCTGATCTCTCTCTCCTAGCCCAAATTCAGCAGGTCTCCGCAACCTGTTTCAGAAAACTAAAAAACTTGCGGAAAATTCTGCATCTCCTTCCGGAAGAATGCAGGAAAATAGTAGTCCATGCCACAGTCACATCTAGACTGGACTACGCGAATAGTCTCTATCTAGGTCTCCCCAAATACGCCATCCAACGTCTCCAGCTGGTTCAGAATGCGGCTACGAGACTGGTTCGCCGGATCCCTTTCCAACATCATGTCTCTCCGCACCTCCGGTTGCTTCATTGGCTACCGGTCCAGAAAAGAATCATTTTTAAGGCAATGACCCTGGCCTATAGGGCCCTGCACGGGAATTGCCCACGCTACCTGAAGGACAGAATATGCCCCTACAAGCAGAATCGGGCGCTACGCTCCAACTCTCTCAACCTGCTACACCCCTCCCGCTTCAGAAGATCACGTCTGGGTGGAAGATCCTTCACGGTCAATACTGCCACACTGTGGAACCATCTGCCTAGCCACTTACGGTTGGCTAGTTCAGAATCCTGTTTTCGTAAAGCCCTGAAAACATGGCTCTTCGGCTCAGCTTAAGGGGTTTTCGGAGGCCGGTCTTTTCTCACCTTTCTAGGTCAATCTAGCTTCCTCTACTGTCAGCGCCGGGACACCCCTGTTTGGGGTAGCTGTCGCGCTCTATAAGCTTCGGTATTATTATTATTATTTACATTACATATTCAGGAACAGGGAGATTAAATGATTTGCTCAGAATCTCAGGATGTGGACGCGACCCCGAGGCTCGAACCCTGGTTTCCAGCACCAAAATTGGCAGTCTAGCCGTCGGACCACAAATTCTCTCCAATTTTTACTATTTTAGCTATTATTACTGCTGTGCACAGAAAGGGCTGACCCCAGGCACTTCTCGGTAATTGTCTTTATGAGCTTTACATTAGCTCCGGATTGCCTCCAAAACTATCTCCAGCAAGCCCAAAGAAATGTCTCTCACCCTATGTGACCTCATTCAATTACTGGCCAATCAAAAGGTCAGCTCTTGTAAAGAAGGGAATTTGCATTTGCATGTATCAAGGAATACGCTCCAATAACAGCTAAGGCTGTCTCTAGCCAAGTCTGAACATTTTGAGATGTGGTAGCACTTTCTAATATTCGAGTTTGAACCAAGCAGTCTGCTAGCATTGTTTATCGATCTACAATACAAAAAACTAGTAGTAGTCAAAAGACAAGTCAATTACAAAAAAATGTATAAACCCAAATGAGGCATTTTGGGCTTATTTTAGAATTGCTGAGTGCATTATTCAATAGAACCTTCATCATTGCCCTGGTCTCTATTTTATACCAGCAATGCAGTATATAGGAACGTTTTACAGCTTACCATGGACATTACACCAAACGTTGATTGCGTTGGTGTTTAAAATGTACAATTTATAACAAAATTGTATTTATGTTTAATTATCAAATAGTGTATTAGGCTTGGGGTAAAGCAAATAGCCTCGGACAGCATTTGTTCAACAAATTGCTTTAAACCTCCCATCAAACAGCAATACGTTTGGCAGAGGTTCTAATCTCTCACGCTGTCTTGTCAAAGCGTGTGTTCCTCTCTTGTAGTCAGACCCAGGTGACTCTCTGTCTTTCCTTTTGTGGATGCCAAGTACATGTTTGTCTAGATCAAAAGACTTAAAACGTGGACAGGCTGGACTTCACCCTAATCTGCATCCAAAATGACTGCCTGCCAATGGCTCTGTCTAAATTGACTCAAAGCAGAATTCAAGGTCATATGCAACGATGCCAAACTACTGACACGCATTTATTTGAAGTTGTTTAAGTAAAGCAGTTCCTATACCAGAAGAGCTTGTTTGTGGATGGCAGGCAGTAGCACGCGACTCCTTTAGGTGTGATTGGTTGGAAGATCATGGGTTTTTAGTGTGGCCTTCCTGTAATTAGTGTTAGTGTTGCATTTAAGCACTGGAAGTATACTTTGTTCTGACGCTGCATACATATGGCTGTCATTAAGTATGGAGTGAAGCATAGAGGATTGACAGATAGAATTGCATGCACTTATGCACTCCATGGTTGTGTTTAGTTGTTAGAATGTGGGTATGTTCTACACCCGTTGTGCGAAATGTTTGTGAAGTGCATTAAGCCAGAGGGTGGCCTTATAATGTACCATAAATCTTATATCTGAAGAGGAGTTAGCGATGCATTTTCATATGCTCATCCAGGGGCGGCTCCTCCGCTAAGGCGGAGGAGTGTCACCACAGGAAAACTAAAATGATAATGACTAACGTTTTTATCGTTTTAGTTTTCCTTGGTTGCGAAGCAGGATGGGTGGGGCAGGGGAGGAGTGTAAAGCACACTCTAAAGTGCGCATGACAGTTTGACCGGCCCAAGAGGGCTGGTAAAACCGTCACGCGCACTCTGCATCTTCCCCAGCAAGCTGCATTACACAGCCTGGTGGGGAACATGCCCCTGTTTGAGCGTTGATCCACGGCGCTCCTCTGCGCCACAAAAGGAAGCTCCCAGAATCCCCTGTCCAATCACAATGCTGCCTTAAGCAGTGTTGTGATTGGTCTGAGTTCAATAAACAAATTGCAAAAGAAAGTAAAATGTAAAAAGCTTTCCTGGGAGGATTTATCACATGGACATAACAAGACTTTTGAGGGCTCACATTTATCAAGGGGAAAACCGAGATTCCACCTCACAAATCCTAGCCTCATCCAAGTGAGCAACAGCCTGTCCCGGAAGCCATCAATCCACCCTGGGTAAGGCTCCAGGGAAGGGAAAAAGGGAATATCTACATACACTTTGATAGACCATTTATTGTATGTATGGTCCTTCCTCAGAGCTCTCGACCTTTCCTTAAAAGCTGATTTAACCCACAATATTTTTGTATGGTGGATGCATTAGTGAAAGGCACGGCCCACCCAGCTTCATTAATTCAGTTTTGATATAATCAAAACAGGGGATTTTCAATACTCTCTCACAGGTGAGACACTCATTAATTTCTCTATTTAACAAAGCATGTGGATTAGCCCAAGTAGAAACCAAAAGTAAGGGATGCAACTTAATGGTATCATCGGCATACTCCATCTCAAGCTCCTGATGTGCATTAAAGGTAGAGCATGCAGGGGGGGACATGCAGCAGTTGACTAAACACCCTATATTGCCCTACATGGAGAGGGCTTATGTTTGAATATCTCCAAATTACTGTGCCATAGGTAAGGATTGGGTGGCACTTCCTTTTGTAGACATTTTTTTGTACGGGCTGCGGGTTATAATGTAGCACACCGAACTTCAAAATTTCTGCCTCACCTTGGCTATACATGGTCCCCAGTTACTCATAGCATTCATAACTACTCCCAATTATGAAAAACCCGCAGTCTGAGCAACAGCATGACCATTCAGATAGATGTCCCGCATATTGTGGTTTCTGGGCTTGCATACCATAATAAAAGTCTTTGTTTGGTTAGTAACCTAGTCCAGTTTCCACATAAAAGATACCAATTATAGGAATAAAGCATTAACACCATTGTGGGTTCTAGATAATAAAACCACATCATCTGCGTATAATAAAATGGGGACCCTTTTGTTGCCAATTGAGGGGGCGTACGATACTGTTTTTGAGAGGGCTGAACCATGGCCAATAACATACAGGAGAAACAATATGGGGACCAGAATTCAGCCGTGTTGCACCCCTCTCCCTTATTTATAACCATCTGTTCGACCACTGATTGGCTAAACCTCACTGATGCTGACAAGTCATAATGAAGGGCTCTAAAAAAACTGCACCAAATCATCCTTCACCCCCAGGCCACATTAGATCCCCCATAATTCGACATGACCACACTGTCAAAGGCGCAAAAAGATCCATGAAGTCTATGCAGACAATGCCCTTCCTTATGACAGTATATTTACTGACCAGCAGAGGTAAATTTAGGCATTGCCTAAACTTGGAACTGGAACTTATATTGCATTGCTTATAAGGCATGGAACGTATATTGCACATCCAACATTGTGTCTGCCACCATAGTCCAAGTGAGGAGGTGCACCAGAATGGCTTTCCGTGCCAACTTCACTGCCGGAATCCAGCAGGGATATTGGCCGATAGCACCCAGGGGATTCAGGGTTACCCTTCATACAAATTGGCCCTATTACAGTAGTGTGCCATGATTGTGGGAGAGATACTTTACAAACAGCATTGAAAGAGTTACAAAGGAGGGGTCAAGAGGTCCAGTGCCGATTTATACAGGGCCATGTGGACAGTGTCCGAGCCCAGAGCAATATTGGGTGGGCTCTTATTAATTACGTCTAAAACCTTGTGGTGTGTAAATTCCACAGCTAATGGGAAAACTACCTCCTCCTTTTCATTATGATGGAAGGCCCTCAAATAATAAGCCTCCTTTAAGGGGTCTTCCTAAGCTACCAAGCTGATGGTAGTGACAACAGGGTTGGGCTTAGCACATACAAACCTAATCTTGTTTGCCTCCATCCAGAAGGTCCTAGTGTCCTTCAGCCTACATGCCATTATCAGTTTAACCCAATATTCGTTTTGCTGTTCCTTGTCCCTGTTCCTTAGTACTGCCTTACACTCATATCTATATCTTTGCATTTTACATGCATCCCTGGTTAGCTCCTTTAGGGCCTCATAGAGCTATGTCGATGCCTTCCTACAAGGCTGATTAAACCACCTGGTTTCTGGGAACCCGGATTTACAGGGCTTCAATAGCATTCTATTAGCCACCAGGTTCAGTGGGACAAATGAACTGAACCTCTCACTATAGACAGCGGATGATATAAAGCAGGTGGTCACCAGGGGAAAATGATTCGGACACAAATTAACCAAAAGGGTGTTCATATCAGCATTTCCCCACACCAAACGCAGGCTGTGGGACTTCGTTGTTAATGACTCTGATGCCACACTTTTGACTCCCCCCCACCCTCCTGGATAAGCAGAGATCTAAACTCAGGGGATTATGGGCACTATAAGTACTGGGAACAATTGATACCCCTGCAACATTAACCAGCTATTTTTGAGTAACAAAAATGCAATCAATTACAGAAGCATATTCGCCCCTCTCAGAGGTGGAATTATGTAAGTAATAAGGGTCTCGGGCTTCATTCACATTAACCAGATCAAGTATCTTAATTGATTGGAGGAGTGCTTGGCCTCTACTGTCTCTACGCAACGAGTTGTGCCCTAGTCCAGAGTTAGCACCCAAATTGTAGTCATCTTCCAACTGTGTGAACCATAATTTAGTATTAAACTCCCCACCTAACATAATGTCATACCCTGTGTGCAAATAAGCAAGATTAAGTTCTAAGTCCATAATAAAGTCATATAGCTTGTTAAAATGTGTTACGTTGTGCAACTCAAGGAACCAACTGCTGTTTCTTTTTTGTTTGCTCTGTCTCCTGTGTGCTGTGCTGTATCTTTTGTTTCAGGTGATTAATAAAAGCGCCGGGACACTCTTTCAGAGTAGCCGAGCGCTATATAAGACCAATTTTAACATAACATAACATAACATAACAATTATAAAAATTTATTAAAACAATATTTATATCAGTAGGCCACATACAAAAGAGTGCTTGAAATAAAGTACAGGCAGAAAGGTCCAAAATGATTCTACAATCCAGAGTAACTTTAATCCATGCCTGTTGCCCTGCCCTGGCTCTGCCCGGCGGATGATGGAACTGCATGGACAGAGTAAGGACCAGATGTACGACCCTTTCATTTAGCACCTCGCAATTTGCGACACATGGCGAGTCGCAAATTGCAAGGCGCTAAATGAAATGTACAACAGTGTGTTTCCACTTTTTTGCGATTCCCAATGGGGTTGCAAATTGCGAGGCTCATTAATATGAATTAGCCTCTCGCAATTTGCGAGCCCATTGTCAATGTCAATGTGAGCTCAGTAGACCACCATGTCTGAGACTGCTTTTTAATAAAGCAGCTTTTTTTTTAAATGCAGCCCGTTTTCCTAAAGGAAGACGGGATGCATTTAAAAAAAAATTAAATGAAACATTTTTGTTTCATGTTTTTAAGGGCAGGCAGTGGTCCTTGGGACCATTGCCTGCCCTCCAAAAAATATTTTGCATGCATTTGCAATGGGGAAGGGGTCTGCTGGGGACCCCTTCCCATTTGCAAATGCATTACCACCTACTTGAAGTAGGTGGTAATTGCAAGTGTTTTGCGACCGCAATTGTAAAACATTAGCACATTGTTTTGAGACTCGCTATTTGGAAAGGAACGCCCCTTCCAAATAGCGAGTCACAAAACCTATTTAGCGAGTCGCAAAAATATTGTGACTCACTGAAAAGGCTATGTACATGGCCCAATATGTTTTTGCAAATGCAAACAGGTTCGCAAACCTATTTGCGCATGCAAAAACAGGTCCTACATCTGGCCCTAAGTGCTATATCCATCTAGGCAGAGATTTTCGGTTGTCCAAGTCTCCTGGAGAAATATGATATCAAAGCTGTGAATTAAATTGCCCACCCCTCAGAGTCCACTTTGCTGATTAACCCAGCAATGTTCCGGAAGAGATCTGTGGTAAATAATTTAATTACCGGGACTTAATTTGATACAGAAAAATAATAAAAATAGCTCAGTAAAATAAGAGGCAAAATCCGTGATATTAGAGGTTCGGAATGGGCTTTATTCCAATGGACGATTCGAATCGTGGACTCCAAGTTCCATCACCACGGAGGTTCAGGAAGTGAAGTACATATTTTATTGATAAGTAATCACTTTTATACAATAGGCATTACAGTGAAGTAAATGCAGGAGGCGTAACAATTGATAGTAAAGATAAAACATACATGCGTAGCAAAAGTGGGCGTAACTGGGTGTAACTAAAGAACGTCATCAGGTATGATGTCATAATAGGGTGGTTCCATGAAAGAATTTCGCAATGTCAGCAGAAATACTTGGCAGAAATGCGCGCGCAGCAGCATGACGTATGATTGACGTGCAACTAGGGGGTGAAGGGGACTTGACATTTAGCTCTACAGGTGGCGACAGAAGTCTGGAGGGTCAAGTCAACCTAATCCCAAATCATATCTAACATCCTATGTTTAAAGAACTATGTTATCCAAAAGAGAGGTCTCTTAGAGTAGAATCTTATTCTATACTGACTATACTGACTGTTAGTGCGTGTACAAGCGTCTAAGTGTCTACACTAGATGCGAGGGCAGAAATCTTCCATAATAATAGGGCTATGAATTACTTGCATAAAGACAGAGAAGCCGGGCCTTTTGCTCGGTAGCTGGAAGAATGTTTACTTAAACTACTAGACAGGAATGCATTGGGCAGGGAGCGGAGCAGATAATTTCGAAGGTGAAATACAGTTTTTGGCAGGCAACAGGCTGATGTCAGGCACCATGAGCCGCGCAGGGAATGAGACAAAGTTCATGGTCACAGATGCAGGCTCAGACTGGAGCTTTCAGAGGCAGAAGGCAAGAAAAGCTTGATGACAGAATCAGGGCCTACTTGCCTGGACTGTAAAATGGCATAAGTGAACCATATAAAGCCGGTGGCCTTTCATACTTAGGGATGGAATATCCGGCCCATTCATGGCGGATCCGAAAAAGGACATGTTGACGGTGGACGCACATGTGTTTGCGTCTTCATAACTGGAACTGGAGGGAACATACATGTACTTGTGATTCATACATGAAACCGTTGGGGTCTAAGATAGGGGACATAACTGATCAGAAAAATCCATATTTCCACATTCCCTCCTTGTCCCCTACTTGCCCGTCAAGAGATATCAATCTTCATCAATCCGTTGATCTGTTCATATAGCATCATTTGTTCTTCTTTTTTCTTCTGGGATGAATGAAATCTTGGTGGTGGAATACACGATGTGGCACACAGACCACAGATCGCTGGTCCACATTGTAGACATAGACAGCAACTGAATAGTATGAGGAAGCCAATACCTAGGAAGGATAGGACCTTCCATCCAAAGGTAGATAATACACTCCAAAACCAACCGGACCAAGTCCAGGTGCCTGGATTCTGGTGTATCTGGCTTACAATCTTATGAAGGCGAGTTATGGCTTTATATACAGATTGCGAATTTTCTGGTATGAAAATGCAACAACTTGATCCGATGACCCTACAAGGTCCGCCCCTATCGGCCAGGATGACGTCAAGGACAAGACGATTTTGAAGCACAACAATCCGGATAGCAGACTGCTCTTCTGTTAGATTGCCTAAGGCGGAAATAGTTTCGTTCACTACTGCTTCAAGGGTTCTAGTTAATCTACGTATCAGCTTACTATTAGTAACGGTACCTATATAGGGAAAAAGACCTTTATTGAAATCTGTGTATTTTTCCCATGCTGTTTCAGTGTAATCGACTATTGGGAGATCTCTCCTTTCTCTATTGTGTACTAAATGAGTATTTCTGTGATAATCAGGAGGAGCTAGGAAAACAGGTGGCAAAAGGAATCCGATGTAGCAGGTACCATCCCAATCTAGTGGCAAACGTATGTATGCCATCTGACCACATATGAAGTAGGAATGGCGGGAAGCTCTAAATGTAGACTTGCCTTGATCACTAAATTCTATTACAGTGGTGCATCTACTATGGCCCATATGTTTGGAACCATTCTTTCTTACACATAATTCACCTTTTACTGGAAATATTGACATAGCGGGCAAAATTGGAGTAGCTTCGGATTCGACATTTAGGATCATAAGATTAAGCGTAAAATTACCTAATCCATACACTTCATTTTCTAGATCAGTTCCTGTTCTTTTGGGAAGTCCCTCCTTGTTAGGGTAGCAGACTTTAAGTAAAACTGAGTTCAAATTTCCCCATACCCAGTTGTCTTGATAAACTGCAGAATTCGAATCTAGGGAATTAATTAAACTAAACCATGCTCCACAGGAGCCGTTGTGTGTGAACGGGTATGGAAAGAGAGGTAGAATTCCTTTATAATTCTGATAGGGAGGGAGTCGGCCACATATCCAACAATTTGTAGCATTGCTAACCTGATGGGAATGATGTAACATACTAATAAACGTGTTATTGCGCAGCGCAAATCTATAAGACAACTCATGCGGAGGTAATTCACTAAAAGAATGTTCAGCAGTAACATTATAAACATGTCTAGAAATAGGATAATATATGTGCAACAATATACTTGCAGTAATTATTAAAAGACTTAAGAAAAACAAAATTAATAACGTCACTGTGCAATGACTACGCAGTGATTTACAGTACGCATGTCGTTTCAGTTTTATCCTTCTGTTTCTTTCTCTATACAGGTCCAAGGGATACATGTCAGAGACAAATTCGACCGATTCACCTTGGAGAGGACTTAAACAATCAAATTGCCTGACTGGTTAGACCTGAGTTTTAGTTTGTATAGTTCATGGCTATTCAGTTCAACCAAAGGAAGTTTTGAGTCAATCGGGGAAGACACGCAAGGTGTGTCGTTTACGTCTGACGATAGTCCATGAAATTTCTTGATATGACTTGAATGTATCCAGCCTTTTCGACCTTCGATCTTCACGGCTGTCCTCGTTGTTAGCAGTACGAGCTGAGGCGACTTCCACCTAGGATCCAGTTGGGACTTCCGATCAAAGTTCCTCACTAGAACTAAATCCCCTGGAATTACGTCATGGGGTTTCACCTCGGTGTTGTCGGGAAAGGCTGCAGCTACCTGTGAACGACAAGATTGTAGTGCAGACATCAAGGAAGCCAAGTAATCTGTCAGCATATTACAGTCAATATCAGTTATTTTGCGTGGTATAGGCGTCCCCCACATATTTGGTGGTCTACCGAAGATCACCTCATAAGGGGATAGCCCTGTTCGAGAGTGTGCTACCATTCTCATGTAAAAGAGTGCAACGGGTAAGGCTACTACCCAGTCGACACCTTTCTCTCTGCATATTTTGGACAATCTAATTTTCAGGGTCTGATTATGTCTTTCCACGAGACCTGCTGCCTCGGGGTGTCGGACACAGTGAAATTTCCACTGATAGCCTAACAAAAGTGAAACGTGTTTCATTAGTTCGGATGAAAACGGCTGGCCGTTATCTGAGTAGACAACACGTGGTAAACCGTATCGTCGGAAGAATTCTCGAACCAACTGTTTGGCAGTAGTCGGGGCAGTGTAATCTGAAACCGGGTATGCCTCTGTCCAACGGGAAAGAGCACAGACAACTACGAGAACATATTTGAATCCTCGACATCGTTCCATCTGGATATAATCCATCTGGAGGACTTCAAAAGGGTGATCAGGAGGCTGAAATCCACCCTGTTCTACGGGAATGCTTTTTCCTGGGTTAAACTGACAACAGATCATACAGGTACGAACTTTTTGTTTAGCTGCTGCTCGTAAATGTTTGTTGAACCAAATGTGTTGAATGCTGTCTAGCATAGCTTTTTCTCCTAGATGCGCTGGACTATGTACAGTGTTAATAATGACTTGGACCATTGAATCAGGAAGGAACCACACAGATTTTTCCTTCGTCATCCATCCTTGATCCGTTTGGATCCCTCCTAACTCAGTCCATTTCTTTATTTCGTCTGGTGTAGCATGTGTCTGTATGTCAATTACGTCAAGAGCTGGATCCTTAACCGTCATACAATGTGTTGGCGTCGGGACTATTGTCTTTGTCATGTCGAATGTTTGAGTTTGAGCAGTCTGTTTAGCTGTTTTGTCAGCTAGATCATTGCCTTGAGAAATGATATCAGTAACTTTCGTATGAGCTTTACATTTCATAATTGATATTGCAGTGGGTAGATCTATTGCATCTAATAAGGCATGAATGAGGGGTCCGTGCTGAATGTGGGCACCGTGAGAAGTTAAATAACCTCTCTCTCGCCACAGCACGCCGAAGTCATGTACAACTCCGAATGCATAACGTGAATCAGTGTATATGTTGACTTTTTTATTTGTGGCTTGAATACAGGCTTGTGTCAGAGCGATGAGCTCTGCTGCTTGAGCGGACAAGGTATTTATGCAATTTGTTTCAATGATTTCAGTGTCTGTTGTGACTGCATAAGCGGCCACTAACTCTCCTGTACCTGTTCTCATACATGAACCATCTACATACAACGTCAGGTCTGGGTCTGACAATGGGACATCTGTCAAGTCTTGTCTGGGTTTCGTCGTGATTGTAATAACTTCAATACAATCGTGAGCTAGTGGGTCTGTTCCGATTACAGGTAAAAGTGTGGCAGGATTCAATGTATTACAGCGTCTAATTTCTATATGTGGCTGAAACAATGTTAATTCATACCCTGTAAGTCGCGCTATAGTCAAATGTTGTGTTTGCGTTCGATTCACAAGAACCTCTACTGCATGTGGTACTTGTACTGTCAATGGATGTCCTAACACTATGGCATCGCTTTGTCTGATTGCTAAAGCTGTTGCTGCCACTGATTTTAGGCACGCGGGCAAAGCCTGAGCTACGGGATCTAATGTACTAGAAAAATAAGCACATGGTTTGTGTGATCCTGCTTGTTCCTGTGTGAGTACTGACAAGGCAGTACCTTCGCGCTCTGTAACAAAGAGTGTAAACTGTTTATTGTAACATGGTGTTGCTAAAACAGGTGCTTGGCATAAGGCTTTCTTTAGGCTTTCAAAAGCTTGTGCATGTTCCTGAGTCCAAGGGAGAACAGTCGATGTGGCTGCCTCCTGTGTTGTCAATTGAATGAGTGGTTTTGCTAGAAATGCATACTGAGGGATCCACTGCCTACAATATGAAGTGAGGCCTATGAAAGCCCGCACCTCCTTTTGTGTCTTGGGTATTGGCATATTAGCAATTAGCTGGATGCGATCTGGTGTAAGCTGCCTTCCCTCCTTGGACAGTGAGTGTCCAAGATAAACAACTCGCTGGACACAGAATTGCAGCTTAGAAGGGGACACCTTGTGCCCCTTTCCGGCCAGGAATTGTAAAACCGTCAGTGAGGCTTTTTCACATTCAGGTTCGCTTCTAGCGGTGATCAGCAGATCATCGACATATTGAAGCAGGGCAGTGTTGACTGGCATGTGGATACTGTCGAGTTCTCGTTTCAGTGCTTGGCTATAGATGCTGGGGCTTTCTGTAAATCCTTGAGGTGCGCGTGTGAATTTAAAGCTACGTCCATTTAAACTAAATCCGAACAGGTATTGGCTTTCCGGATCTATTGGGACGCTGAAAAAGGCATTCTTGAGATCAATTACAGTAAAGAACGTGGCTTTGGAATCAATAGCTGTCAGTAATGACGAGATATCTGGGACCACAGGGAATTGTGGCACAATGCATTTGTTCAATTCGCGCAGATCAATAACCAAACGATATACTGGCGGGGCCTTTGGATCTGTTCGTTTAAGAATCGGAATTATCGGGGAATTACATACATTGGAGTCTGTTTCCACAACCACTCCTTGGGCAATGAGCTCGTCAATGATTTGCAGTAAAGCCACTACAGCATCTGGTGGTAACTTGTATTGTCGCATTCGTGGTAGTACCACTCCTGCCTTTAGTGTAACTCGATATGGCGTAATATTCATGCAACCAACATCAGTAGGGCCTTGTGCCCATAACTGTGTAGGTAAAGTCTGCAGTCGGGGATCCATGTCTCGAGACACATAGTGACCTTTGAAATCACGTAAAAACAATCTTACTCCTTCCGGAGAACAACATATTATAGCTCCTAGGGCTTTCAGTGTTTTTATACCTAACAAGTTTTCTGGACATGATTTAGTAAGCAATAAATCTGTAGTTCGGGTCAAGGGTCCAATCGTAAGTGGAAGAGGCTGTGATACTTCATTAACAATAGGTTTTCCTGAAAAACCAAGGGAAATATTCTGTGAGCCTGAGAGGGGTGCCCCTGGAACTTCACTACGTTTTATAGTTGTTCGACTTGCCCCTGTATCAAGTAAAAATTTTCTATCTTGGCCTAATAGTTCACTATGTACATAAGGTCCTTCTTGGTCTACAGGGACCTCGATAAGGGGTAAGTCAACTTCCCTCTCTAGGCTGGTTCATGCGTATCGTTGATAATCAGGATAGTCGTACTGTGCGGTCTGGTACAGCTGTCGTGTCGTGGTTTGTGTGGCAGCAACAGGCAGCGCTGGTGCAGCTGGCACAAACTGTATAGACTGTTGTGGAGCTGGCATGGACTGTGCATGCTGCGGGGCTCCTTGTTCATTCTGATCCTGTCTAGGTGGCCGTGGTCTTTCTTTTGTAATACCTGTGGCGATATTACACTTCAGGACTGGGCAATCGTGTATGTAATGACCTGGTTGTTTACAATAGTTGCATGTCCCTTTTACAGGTCCTGCTGAATCACCGGACTGTGTCGTACCCTTTTTATGACCTTCAGCTGGAACCGTCTGGGAGACTAGCCTTTTCATTTTTGTGTCTTTCATGCGTCTTTGTTCATGTTCTTGTTCCTCTCTAATTCTATTGTGATGATACTGTAACATTTGTAACATTTGTGATGGGGTGTTACCTTGCCAGGTACTCTCGAATTTTAATACTCTATTCTTCACTTGGGGCAAGGAATTTTCAACTAATTTTGTCACAACCAGATGTGGATAAGATTCGCTACTTGCTTTTATGCCACTATTTATACCAAAACATTTTTCGAATCGGGCATAGAAATCACTAGTGTCTTCATCTTGCTTTTGTTTACAGGCTGAGATTGCACCCCAGTCTTCCTTTTTCGTAGTTAATAAACGTGGCAGTACCTGTACTAGTAAACCTGGTAGTGCTTTAGTTTTATCCCCAAGCCCTGCTCCTGCAGTTCGGGCCTTTTCTTCTGCTTCTAATGCTGTCCAGTCTATCTTTTGGTCTCCCACCTCCCACTCTTTTTCCTTGAGTTTTTCATAAATGCCAGCAGGCATTAATACCTTTAATATTGTCATAATGTCGGGATAGGTATACTCTCCCATGAGTAACATGTCTTTAATTTCTCGGTGAAAACCCGCTGGGTCTTTGTCATGACTGGGTACCACTTTCTTCATTTCTAACAATTCTATTTTCGATATGGGCGTATATACAAATACACGTTTAAACTGATTGTCCTCGCCCTTTATTGGGTGTACTTCTCGTAAGGGATTCTGTCTGTCCATGTAATACGTCGTTCTTTCCTTGATGGGCAGTGAGACATGTTCTGGGCATACAAAAAGAATGTACTGCTTTCTTGATTCTAGTATTTCTCTAATTAACTTAGTACCTGAACCTCTCCATCTATTCGTGAGTAATTCAGTCAATATATCAGGTAAGGGACCAGGATCTGAATGTTGGCTTTTATATAGTATAAGAAGTTGTTGAATCATATAAATCCCAGCTAAACGCTGTTCATCTGGGGTGAGGTTCAAAAATGTGTGTGCTACTGTATCATCACCATATTTTCCGGGACTGTCAACCCAATGAACGGCTGACCTGGCTAATTCTTGTTCATCCATAGAATCGAGTAAATGATAACCCCTTCGTTCTCGGAGTAATTTGTCAGCGGCTTGGAACGAATGCTCGGGGGACCTTATATTTATTATAGGTGTTTGGAAATTCCTGTTATTATCTGGACATATCGGACGTATCGGGTCAGTAAAACATCTAGTACTATTACAAGATCTTCCTCTACCTACATAGGCTATGGTTTCTGACTGTCCTGTGGGCAGTCCTGATCCTTCCTCCTCCTCGTTTTGTTCAAACTGGTCTACCGCTAATCTCTCTTCGTGTATGCGTTCTATTTCTTTACGGATCTTTCGGCACATGGCTATTATACATGTTTGCCTATCATGTCTCCCTTCTGATATATTCTGGCTCCATCTGGTAAGAGTTTGCATTGTTTCCGGATCTACCCCCGGTCGGTCTTGATTTCTGATCACACAATTTATGAGGAAACGTAACAGTTCCCCCTGTATCTCCACTTTCTGGTATTCCATAGCTCTGTTAATGCATTCAGAATCTCGCCCTGTTTGGACAAAATGATATATATTATCTAGATGCATAGTCATTCCTGGTAGCTTCCCTAAATACACCGCAGCTCGTCTGATACGTAATGATGCCAGGATCATTTCGTCCTCTTTGCCGGGCACAGGGTCATATCTACAATCTACAAGAAGTTCCTTAAGCGTGCGGGAATTTATGAGTTTGGGCGTACGTGGATGCGCTGATTCTTGAAAAGTAAGTTTATTTATTCTGGGTGGCGTAGAAAAAATGTTGGTAGCACCTCCGGTAGCCCCGTCTGGGGTACCGGACGTGAAAGGATTCGTTGAACGCGATACAGCAACTATAGGTGTGGACACAGCTGTAGAAGCAGCTGTAGGAACAGATGTAGAAACAGATGTGCTTGCCGGAACTTGTGTCAGGATTTGTTGTTGTAGAGGTACAGATACAGGATCTTGGCGTTGAACTTCCCCGGCAGACGGTCTATGTGGGGCGGGGTTAGCATACTCGGGAGCTGCGTCATCTAAATATGAGGAAAGAAAAACATCTTCTGCGGTTCTAGGATGCCCCTTAGGATGCACTTTTATTGGAAACAATGGGGGTGGCAAGTCTTTTGGTATCTCCGGAGTAGCCTTAGGTAATCCTTCGGCCAGAAGGGGATACATACCATTCATAAGGGCATTTCTTTGTCTGTCTATTTGTTCTGATTTCACTCGTGTACCTTCTTCAATTAATAGATTTTCTCGGACTTTATTTGAATTCTCCTTATTTTTCTCCTCCTGTCTGAGTGCTTTTTCTGTACGTCTATGAGATTCTTTACGCCATAACTCAACGGCGTCTTTCTGTGACTGTCTAGCTTTCCTTTTCCATAACTCTTCCTCTACTTTCATGATGCACTCTGCATCCCAGGTCCCAGCTGCGGGCCACCTCTGACTTTCTGGTAATTCCTTGGTGTAGTCTACCCATAAATCAAGAAATAATATAGCGTCTAAGCCGTGTTTATGATACATGAAGTACCCTGGAGTGTCCCTAGGAGGAATAGGAACAGCTTCTTCGAGTACCCCTTGTCTAGTTGTGATCTGTCTTAGTTTCGAAAAGAGCGGCATATTGAGAACTGATCTGATACTTGATCTTGAACAAACTTAATACAATAAACACAATAATGAACAGTCATTCACACCACAATATGCAGGACGTATTAACACATTTAACATTTAACATTTAAATGAGCAACAATGATGATGACGATCTAAGAGAACTTAATCACTAAACATAATACTCGGCATTAACTGAATTATTCTGAATTTATATACTTGATATACTAGATATACTGCTAAACAGTACAGATACACTGCTAAAACAGTGCAGACCGGATTTGTGTACCCAAACCCGTCTTGACCGGCACAGGCTATGTGCACGTCAGAACGCCTCCCCAGCAATGGTACTCACCGGGTAGCTCGGAACGGAAGGCCTCGGAACGGAACTGAACTGGACTGGACCGAACTGGACTCGACTCGAAAACTTCGGAAACTTCGGAACATCGGAAACCTCGGAACTTCGGAACTTCGGAACTTGGTGGGCCTCTGTATACCTCGGATCTTGCTCTCTCAGCTAGGCTCTGGTCGGGATACTTCGCACTTCTCACCGCCTCGTCTGGGTGTTGATCGCAGCCTCAGTCGCCCCCGCTTGACCGGAGGGAGATACAGGAAATCCTGCTGGTACGCGTTGTTGTCCGTCCAGCTGTGGCAGGAGACCGGGCCTGCAACGCACCGCCGGCGCGTGAGATGAGAAAGTGTTCCTGTTCGGGCGCCATTCATGTGGTAAATAATTTAATTACCGGGACTTAATTTGATACAGAAAAATAATAAAAATAGCTCAGTAAAATAAGAGGCAAAATCCGTGATATTAGAGGTTCGGAATGGGCTTTATTCCAATGGACGATTCGAATCGTGGACTCCAAGTTCCATCACCACGGAGGTTCAGGAAGTGAAGTACATATTTTATTGATAAGTAATCACTTTTATACAATAGGCATTACAGGGAAGTAAATGCAGGAGGCGTAACAATTGATAGTAAAGATAAAACATACATGCGTAGCAAAAGTGGGCGTAACTGGGTGTAACTAAAGAACGTCATCAGGTATGATGTCATAATAGGGTGGTTCCATGAAAGAATTTCGCAATGTCAGCAGAAATACTTGGCAGAAATGCGCGCGCAGCAGCATGACGTATGATTGACGTGCAACTAGGGGGTGAAGGGGACTTGACATTTAGCTCTACATGTGGCGACAGAAGTCTGGAGGGTCAAGTCAACCTAATCCCAAATCATATCTAACATCCTATGTTTAAAGAACTATGTTATCCAAAAGAGAGGTCTCTTAGAGTAGAATCTTATTCTATACTGACTATACTGACTGTTAGTGCGTGTACAAGCGTCTAAGTGTCTACACTAGATGCGAGGGCAGAAATCTTCCATAATAATAGGGCTATGAATTACTTGCATAAAGACAGAGAAGCCGGGCCTTTTGCTCGGTAGCTGGAAGAATGTTTACTTAAACTACTAGACAGGAATGCATTGGGCAGGGAGCGGAGCAGATAATTTCGAAGGTGAAATACAGTTTTTGGCAGGCAACAGGCTGATGTCAGGCACCATGAGCCGCGCAGGGAATGAGACAAAGTTCATGGTCACAGATGCAGGCTCAGACTGGAGCTTTCAGAGGCAGAAGGCAAGAAAAGCTTGATGACAGAATCAGGGCCTACTTGCCTGGACTGTAAAATGGCATAAGTGAACCATATAAAGCCGGTGGCCTTTCATACTTAGGGATGGAATATCCGGCCCATTCATGGCGGATCTGAAAAAGGACATGTTGACAGTGGACGCACATGTGTTTGCGTCTTCATAACTGGAACTGGAGGGAACATACATGTACTTGTGATTCATACATGAAACCGTTGGGGTCCAAGATAGGGGACATAACTGATCAGAAAAATCCATATTTCCACAGATCAATAATGATATAGGAATGTGTAACTGGCAACACAGGATTTCCTTTATTACTTGTCAGAGGAAGTTTTGAAGAGTTATTCACTAGCTGGCTCCCATTATCCATCAATTCTTGCAGTCAGCTGATTCCGAGTCCTGGTGAGGTCTCTTTCCTATGAAATTCCCCAACAGGCCATTTCTTAGCCACTCAGGGCCTGATTACAAGTTTGCAGTGCGGCATCAGACTGCCATGCCGGCGGCCCTCTCCTGCACCACCAAACCCAGGGTCAGGCTGCTCGCCAGATTACGAGTGTTTCTTGTGTCTGGTGGGCTTTTTTGGCGTTCCCATGGTGTTGTCTATGTAAATGGGCAGCGCAATGGGAACCACAAAAAACAGTTCCTGCACAGCATGGACTGAAAAGTCCATGGTGTGCAAAAAATGGGATGCCTGCACACAGGGGACACAACATGTGCAACCCTGCATTCGCCCCATGGCCCTGAGACACAAGGGGGCCCTGTAGGGCCCCCTTTTTTTCCTCTCTGCCAAGGTTTTCATGAAGGAGGAACTGCACTGAGGTCGGTGGCAAGAGGAAACTCGTAATATCCCACCAAGCTTACTGCTGCCTCTACCACCGAAAGGAAACATAGGTTCCCTGGCAGCTGCGGCAGTCCCATGGTGATCCAACCACTTTAGTTATAATAGGGTTATCGGTGCAGCGGTGGCTGGACCTCCACCACTGCGCCCCTGTGAGTCTGGCGGTCCTCGGGCTCAATCACCCCTAGTGCTAACATCTTGGAGACCTTATCCTTGATGCAAGCCTTGCCTCTGTCAGTCACTCTGTAAATGTTATGCTTCACAGGAGGACTGTCCCTAGTGTCCATATCATGAACACACCCCTGAGTGACACCAGGGGTCAGGGAGAACAGAGCAGCAAACTGCCCCAACAGTTGGCCATAGTCACTCCGCTGTTCAAGAGTCAAGGCAGGAGAGAGGGTTACACCGTCCACTGACCCATCATGTTCCTTCGTAGACAGGAGGTCAGGAAGAGGCTCAGTCTCCTACTCCATTCCAGCATCTGTTGCTAGGAGCATGCCCACTTCGGACCTCTCCAAGTGGGGCTTCAGTTGGTTCACATGCACCTGCTAAGGGTTACTTGGAGACTGCAAGTCCACCAAGTAGGTGACTTTACTCTTGCGCTCCACCACATCAAATGGTCTGGTCCACTTATGCTGGAGCACACAAGGCTGCTCCACTGGGGCCATGACCCACACTTTCAGTCCAGGCTGAAACTCGATCAGAGTGGCATTCTGATCATATCAACTTTTCATCTCCTCCTGGCTGGCTTCCAGATTCGCCTGAGCGAGTTGTCTGAAGCGCTTAGTCTGGTTCCTGAAGGCCGGCATGTAACTATATACATCCTGGCGAGGTTTCCTGGGAGCTTTCTCCCAGCCTTCTTTGACCAGACTTAGAGGACTTCTCACAGGGTGCCCATACAAGAGTTCAAAGGGACTAAGCCCTAAGGACTTTTGCGGTACATCCCTGTAAGCAAACAAAAGGCAAGGTAAGAGGACGTCCCACTTATGCCTCATGGGTTCACCAAGACCCATAGTCATGCCCTTCAAGGTCTGGTGGTATCTCTCAACCAGCCCATTACCTTGGGGGTGGTAAGAAGTGGTGAACTTGTATGTGACACCGCACTCCTGCCACAGGGACTTCATATACTAAGATATGAAACTGGTACCACGGTCGAACCACACGGGAGAAAATCCCCATCAATGCATGACCCACCACGGGGGCCTTCACAGTTTGGAGAGGGATGGCTTCCGGGTACCGGGTGACATGGTCCACCAAGACCAGGATAAACTAGTTGCCCATGGCTGTCTTGTGATCCAGAGGCCCCACAATGTCAATACCCACCCTCTCAAAGGCGGTTCTGACCACAGGGAAAGGTTGGAGAGGAGCCTTACACTTCCTCCTACTCTTACCACTTGCCTTGGAAGTCTGGCAAGACCTACAATGAGTATCAGAACTCGTATGCATTTGGGGCCAGTAAAAGTGGGTGACAAGCCTTTCAAAGATCTTGTCTTGCCCCAAATGTCCTGCCAAAGGCACATCATGAGCCAGATCCAGTAGAAAGGCTCTGAAACGCTGGTGTACCACAAGCACACGGGCTGACATAGGCTCAGCAACCTTAGGCTCGCTATACAGGAGTCCGTTCTCCCAGTAAATACAATGTGATCCAGACTGCTCACCTGCTGCCTGGTTTGCAGCCTGTTGCCGGAAACCAACAAGAGAAGGGCACTTATGCTGCTCCTGTCAGAATTCCTCCCTGGTGGGGCCACCCTTCTGTTGCCAGTGGGTCAGCTCAGGCAGGTCCCCCAGTTCAGCCACTTGTTCCCCTGTACGCTCTAGGGCATCCCCCTCAAGGTTTGCCTAACCTGGACAGGGGAACTTCGGGGGCTGGTTTCCCGTGCCCCCTGCCTCTTCTCTTTCTGGCAGTCACCTGGGCCACTCGAGGCTCGAGGTCCTCTTGAATGCCCTTACCGGCTTCCATAGACCGAGTGGTCACACACGCCCACTCAGGCAGACCCAACGTCTCTAAATGAGACCTACGCTCCACCTTTGCCCAAGGGGAGCTCTCCAAATCATTGCCTAGCAGACAGTCAAAATGGACCACCTGCTCCTCAGACACCAGCCGACAACTGACAGCTGTCACACTGGCTCCAGTGTTCATCAGAGCCTCCACACTATGGCCATTGATGGTCACCCACTGCCTGTACTTTTTAGTGTTATCAGTCAAATGAGCTCTTGGGACCATCTCACTGTCTCCTAAAGAGAACATGGACATTTCTGTGGAACCCCACTCCTCTTGGGCACCGAACTCCTCCCCCAAAGCTACACTAGCCATTTCCCAGGGCCGTGCACCAGTGGGTGTGGTGGTAACCTTCTTGGGACTTCTAGGATCCCCTTCGAAGTGGCCCACCTGACCACAACCATAACATGCCTTGGGACCCCAATGAACAGGCTTACCTGTCGGGACCCATGGCTTCTTTTCAGTGGTGGGCTGGGAACCCTTACTTTGGTTCCCTTGGGAATTACTTTGGGGCCCTTTTCGGAACTCCTTCTGTTTACCCTTGTTCCCCCCACTTTTCTGCTGGGGACCCTGCCCACCTTTGGCAGAGTATCCCACACAACCTTTCTGGACCCTGGTACTGACCCAGCGGTCTGCCTCCACAGCAAGCTTCCTTGGGTCAGTCAGCTTACTGTCAATCAAGTGCTGGCGTAGCTCTGGAAAACAATTAACTGGCAAGTGTTCCCATGCAACCAAATCATGGAGGGCCTACAAATCATTCACCTTGCTACCCTTCACCCAACCATCCAATGCTCTGCAAAAGTAAGACACATACTCCACCCAAGTACTTGACTCCAGTTTCTTACAGTTTCTAAATTTTTGCCTGTACAGCTCTGGGGTCAACCCATACCTTGCTATTAAGGCTTACATCATGGAGTCATAGGACATCTGATCCTCAGTGGGCAATTCTAGCAATGGCTCCCTTCCTTCACTGATAAAGCAGCCCCACAACCCCGCTCTCCAGTCTCTTTCAGGAACTCTGTGGGACCTCATTGCTACCTCATAGGCCTTGAACCACTGACCAATGTCCTCATGCTTCATGAAATCCTTAATAACCTTCTTGGGGATGTATACCTTCCCTTCTCCAGGCACTGATGGTGAGCTGCCACCATTGGGATTGATCTCTAGACTTTTGGCTTTCAGATCCAACTCCCTCAACCCTCTTTCTTACCCTCCAACTCCAATTTCTTATCCTCCATGTCACTCTCCTTCCCCCAGCCTGAGCCTTGTAAGCTCCAACTCATGCACTCTGCTTCTCTCCCTTTCCTCCAACTCCTATGGAGACAGACCCTTTGAAGGCACACGGCTGCCCCCCCCCCCCCCCCGGAAGGCAACTTCCCTCCAGTCAGGCCCAATAGCCCCTCCTGCTGCCCATCTAAATTCTCTCACTCCACCATAGGCTCCTCGGTATGCTCACTGGCATTCCTTGATTCCAAACAGGCCCTCAGCTTCTTTTGGTGTTCCTCTTTTCTGGTGAGGCCTCTTACAGAGATTTAACATTTTCCGCAGACAACTTTAAGTTGTGGCACAGTGTGGGTATCAACCCTCTCCTCTTTAAATTCAATATCCACAGATGTAAGTGATGCATGGTGAAAATTGGCAGTTCTTAAGTTGCAAATAATTACAAGGAAAATGTTTTACCAAATGTATGTGGTCACAAATGGTCTGCACTATACTAGTAGTGTACACTGATCACTGTATGTAAAACACAAATGCAAGTCCAGATCCTCAACACCAATGGTAGAAATGGGGGTCTCTAGTTGGCAGAGGTAGGTACCTTTGCCCAAATAGGGAACCTTGCTTCCAGTCAAGGTAAGTGGGATACACTTCTAAAATAACCCCTGCTCAACCCCTTGGTAGCTTGGCACGAGCAGACAGGCTTATCTCAGAGGGAGTGTGTAAAACATTTGTAAACACATACAGTAATACAGTGAAAACACTACAAATGGACACCACACCAGTTTGGAAAAATAAGTAATCTTTATCTAAACCGAAACATGACCAAATGACAAAAATCCACAATATAGTAATAAAAATATGACTTTCACATCACATGGTAGAAATAGTTCAGTTCAAAGCAAATTGCAGATGCAACACTTTTCACACAAAGTAGCTTGGATGCATCTTGCAAACAAAAAAATGGCTGCAGGGAAGGTGATGCGTTGGTTCCTTACACTCAGGGATGGTAATGCGTTGGTTCCTTGCTCTGGGTGAGGTCATTTGTCGGTTCCTTGCTGCTGCACAAGGGAGGTGATGCGTTGGTTCCTTACCGAAAGAGGAGGTGATGCATCGGTTTCTTAGTGCGTGGGGAGGTGATGCATTGGTTTCTTAATGCGTCCCCCAACAGACTTGGCGCCTCAATGCGATGCGACGATCCGGGACGATGGGTGGATTCTTGCAGCCGCAAAGCAGAGCTTGCGCCGGAATCAGTGCGGTGATCTCTGACTTCGGAGATCGTTGCAATCGATGCGGTGTGCAGCAATTACTCGAGCTGTGGTAGGCGCTGCGACGGTTTCTTCAGCGATGCATCGGAAACAAGTACGGATGCGTCACGCTACTCGGTGTTGTGTTGATTTTTCCAGCTCCCAGCGGAAAACAATCTCTAGAGGTCCAGAACAACAGCAGGCACCTCTTTGCAGGTCAGAACTCCCAGCAAGGAAGTTCAGGGGAGCTGGTGGTGAAGTCTTTGTGTCGCTGAGACTTCAGAACAGGAGGCAAGCTCAGCTTCAAGCCCTTGGAGATCTTCCTCAAGCTGGGGACACAGCAAACAGACCTCTTTCCTTGGCAGCAAGTAGCACTGCAGGCCAACCCCGGACAGCAATCAGCAGAGGTGCTGTATTCCACCTCAGCTTCTCCGGCTCTTCTCCTTGGCAAAGTTTCTTCTTGACTCCCAGAAGTGACCTAAAGTTCTGGGGTCTGGACCCCAATATTTATATCACAAAATCCTTTGTTCTCTGGAGGCAGAGATGCCCTGTGTTCAGTCAAAACCAGTTCTGTCCTCTCTGATGCAGCTTCCTAGCAGGAGTTGGAGACAGCATTGTGGAAGGCAGACCAGGCCCATTCAGGTGAAAGGAAATCTCCTCCCCCTACTCTAAATGCAGCCCAGGTCTATACAGCCCAGCCCTGGCTCATCAGACTTTCTGTAGCTACTTCTCCTCCCCAGCCCCTGTCTGTAGCCTGTCTGTCACCCCAAGACATGTAACACACTACCCTAGCAAAGGAAAACTAGATGGCTAAGCAAGAAAATACCTACTTTCTAAAAGTGGTATTTTCAAACACAGAATGTAAAAATCACCCTCACTAAAAGATGCATTTTAGCATTCTGAGTTCAGGCATATAAAATTTTATTTTCCTACCTTGTTGCCAGGGGTAGTTATGTTTAAAATAAGTTATAAGAAACTCCCCATTCTATCCTATGGGAGCAGGTAGCCTTGCAATAGTGAAAAACATAATTGGCTGTATTTCACTATAAGGACATGCCACACACAGCAGGGCATGTCCTACCTTTCACATACACTGAACCTGTCCACGGGGGTACCTTGGGCCTACCTTAGGGGTTACTAACATGTAAGAAAAGGGAAGGGTAGAGCTTGGCAAGTGGGTACACTTGCCAAGTCGACATGGCAGTACCAGACTGCATACAGGCTTTTCAATGGCAGGCCTGAGTTACATTTACAGGATGCTTATGTGGGTGGAAAAATCAGTGCTGCAGCCCGCTAGCAACATTTGATTTACAGGCCTTGGGCACACACAATGCACTGTACTAGGGACTGACTAGTAAATCAAATATGCCAATCATGGAATCACCAATCCATTACAATATTTTACACTAGAAGCACTTGCACTTTGGCACTGAACATCAGTGGCAAAGTGCCCAAGGCATCTAGACCAGCAAAACGGAGTCCACCACACAGCTAAAACACAGAAGGTCAAGGCAAAAATACAGGAGAAACCCACACCAATGATGCCAGGTCTAACAATACTGGATCAACATTTTTTAACTTTATATTCCCTTTTACTGTGATGAGATCTGGTGGGAAGAAGATTGTGTACAAGCTGTGTCGTAATGAGTGTCTTGGCTCAGAGACAACTTTGGGGAAGCTGAGGAACTTTAAGTTCATCAGAAGAGAATGTGTTTGGGTGATGTTGGTCACACTGGATGTTGAGGTGTCCCAGGATACAGAACTTCTGGTGGTTCTTTCTTCTTGCATTCCACAAGAAACTGAAGACATTGCTTTTTTTAACATCCTCCTGCCCTAGGCAAGGCTAGGAACACACACCTGCTCAGCAACAGAATACCCTCACATGTGAAAGCAAGCTTTACAAATACAGTTAACAGAAGATAACAAAACTAATATCTTTCAGATAGAAGTCAGCCACAATCCCTCTTATTCAGTCTGGAACCTGGTCTGAAGCAACAAGGCAGCCCTGAGCCTCTGATGAAAATGATCTCATACCCACAATCAACTTTTAATCTTTCTTCTTTTTTCCTCCTCTGTAATGCTCTCAATCCACAGCCTTAGTGCACTCTCTGAGTATTGGTAAAACACCTACATTTAAACAGGTTCCTTTAAAGTACACCAGGGAGCACAGACCAAACCCATAGTCAGAACTAGAACATCTTTTGCAACTCAGAGTCATCTCCTGTAGGAGTAGCAACGCCAGTCACTTGGACAGTCCACTCCTGCATCAGTTTAATTATCCCCCAACCTGAACACCACAGAACTAGGGGTGGGTGTAATTTCCGTAATTCTCTCAAGTTTAATAATATTCATAATTACCACAAAATTGCTCTAATTATGCAGAATTATTTGAGAGGCTTAATCCTGCATTCAGTGCTATTTTTGCATCAGAAATGGGCCACAGAATGCCTTTTGTGCTAGGGAATAGCTCTAATTTCTACAGGACATGAACAGCAGAAGCCACAGCTGCTTGTGATCTCTTAGTTCGTTGTTCCTGTGCTCCTGCAGTAGGATTTTTGATCAAATTACTCTTAATTACTCAATCTGGCGGGATTTCAGTAATTTCACATTGCGAGGGTAATGCGAGTTTGCAAAAATTACTCAAGGCGTAATTAACATTTTTGCAGTGGCCTAATACGAATTACTATCCTCAGACCTGCCCACTGCAGCTAGAAAAGCATCGTCAAGGAGGACTAGACTTTCACTCTCTCCATTCAAGAGCCTGTTCACACCAGCATCTTGATGGAAGCCATCAAGAACTTGAACAGATGGATCATTGCATGCATGAGTGCATTGGCTCCATTCGGCAGAGGAACTAGGCTGATGAAATGTCACTTCAAGCAACTAGTGCCTTAATGGAGAATGAGCCAAAACACCATAGAAGAAGACAACTTCAAATCTGCCCTGAGAAGCTACCAACAACAGATCCAGAACACCAAATGCATAGCACTTGCAGTCCACATTGACACCAGCTCTAACAGCAGCAAGGAAATCTTCACCATCATCAAAGATTTCTCCACACCCACGGCCTCATTCACCAGCATAGCCCCCTCACAAGACCGCTGCAACAATCTCTCAAAAATCGTATGCAGCAAGATCATGTCCTAAAACTTCGACCCTCCACCGGATCCTGTCTCACGTGCACTCGACTTACCATTTCACATGGAGAACTGACTCTGTCCTCATGTCTCAGCCCTATCCTCTTCAATGCATACATGATCCTTCTGGTCAATGTAATCTATGCACTTGACATCAACATCCTCTACTATGCCAATGATGTGCAACTCCTTCCTTTCCTCTCAGACTAGACTCCCTACTCTAGGAAAAACATCGCCTCTTGCATGACCAAAGTCACCAACTGGATGAAGTCCAGCTGTGCCAAGCCCAACACCAACAAGAAAGAAATAGTGGTCTTTGACATGAACTTCTTACCCTGGGACTCCAACTGGTGACTGGCTGATCTGGGATCCACCCCCACCCCGGGACTCATGCCAGGAACCTCAGTGTCATCATTGACAGCAACTAAACATGGCCATGCTGGTCAATTCCATCGCAGCCTCCTACTTCCATCCCCCAAACATGCAGAGGAAGATCTCAAATGGCTCCCAAGCAACATAAAAAAACCTGTCACTCACGTCCTCCTCACCAGAAAGCTGGACTAAGGGAACACTCTCTATGCCGGAGTCACCAAGCAACTCACCAACTGCCTGCAGTTCAACTCCAACAAGACAGAAGTACTGGTGTTCGGCAACAAGACGTTTCCATGGGACTCCACCTGGTGGCCAACAGAACTAGGACCAACAGCCACACCCAAAGACCACACAAGAAATCTAGGGATCATCATAGTGACAAGCTCAATATGTAGGCTCAAGTCAACACAGTGTGCACCTCCTGCTTCCACATCCTATGCATGCTGCGAAAAATCTTCAAATAGTTACCTCATAACACCAGACGGACCATCACATAAGCACGCATCACCAGAGACAACACTCTCTAAGCCGGAATCTACAAGTAACTCCTACACAGACCCCAGACCATTCAGAACACTGCTGCCAGACTCATACTCAACCTCCCACGCCGCACTCATGTCACACTTCACCACAGGAAGCTTCACTGGCTCCCAATTTACAAGCGCAGCCAATTCAACCTTCACACGCATACATACAAAGCCCTACAGCACACAGGAATAGCATACGTGAACCGTCACATACACTTTTACCAACCCAACAGACATCTCTGTCTCACTCCCACACATTCCCGCATCCGCAAAAGCAAAACTGGAGGTTGCTCATTCTCCTTCATTGCACCCAAGACATGGAATGACCTCCCTCAACACATCAGATCCTTCTCCTCATGCTTAAGTTCCACAAGAAGCTGAACACCTGGCTCTTCGTATAAGCACTTTGGGGTCCACTAACCTACACCCCTGCCAAAGCGCTTGGATACACTTGAATAAAATTAGTGCACTATACAAATCAGTTTAACATAATAAATAACCAGAAGATTGCAAACCAACCAGAAGCCAGAAGCCAGACTCATCCTCAACTCCCACGCGGAAGAGACATCACACAGCATCTTAGGGAGCTTGATGGACTCCTGATACACAAATACACTTCACAGGCTCCCAATACACACTCACACATTCAAGACACTACATAATGTAGGTCCCACCTACCTGAAAAGTCACATCTCCTTTCGCAATCTCCCACACATCTCCACTCTACTGTACTCCTACTCTCACATATCCCATGCATAACAGAAACAGGTCCAGAGGTCAGGCCTTCTCGTACATTGCCCCCAAAGCATGGCATGACCTCCCACTACAAACCAGTGCCTGCTCCTCTTGTCTTAAATTTTACAAGAAGCTGAAGACCTAGCTTTTTGAATAATACCCTCCAGTAGGCAAGGCTAGGAGCACACACATGCTCAGCACCAGAATACCCTCACAGGTAAAAGCATGCTTTACAAATATAATTAACAGAACAAAACAACTGTATGGGCCAAAGAGGAAGCTTCGAAGTTGTGAATTTTCTTTCACTTCTCTGCTTACACCTGGTTCCTAGTCATTCCCAGCTAAATTTTCCTAGGTGTAACAGGTGTAACAGAAACACATACTGTACGAAAACAACATTGGAAATATTCTGCAGTGTGCAGTATGTAATTAAATGATATAATGTCGAAATAAAAGAGAACTTTGTATGCAAGAAAGCTTCTTCTATGCTAGTCACTCTTCAGATTTCTGCAGGTACTAACATTTTCCACATAATCTGGTAATATTAAGTTTGGAGCGATTGTGAGGGCTTGTTTATAATAATCATGTAACAAGATTAATAAGTTAGACTTGTTGCTATGGTTATTGGGTCCGTATAGGTGACAAGCAGGGGTTCCTTTCAACGGTAAATAGGAGACACTGTGGAGTAATAGCAAAACTGATTGTGATGTGGCATGCCTAGAATATACTGAAAGACTAAGGGTTACACTTACTGGAAGCAAAAGCATGGCGATGAACAGGGCAGGGAAAGAAAGAGGCTAGTAGTGACATGAAATCTCGGGCATGTGGCATCCTCTAAAAAATATGACGAGGACACATTTTATATTTATTGCATAATTGAGGCATGTTGAAAACTGGCTGCTTTATAACATCCTTTAAACTGTTAAATGGGTGGGACTAATGACGGTGAAATGCTGGCAGGAGGTTGTCAGACCATGCACTTGTCCTGATTGCAGTTGCCTTTGGGAAGATTAGACCTAGTACTTGTAGATGTAACCCCATCATGTTTAGCTGGTGTTCCCTCAACAATAAGTGTCGACTGATGAAAGGATAGGATAACATTTGTTAAAGACACAGAATGTCAATGGTCTATTTACAGAGTGAATGGGCAATTGAAAGGCCTAATGATGTACAAGGCCCAATCAAGAAGTGGAAAGGAAAACTACGGAACTAATGGCAAAGTTTGTGAATGAGCCAATGGATAGCAATTTGATTAAAAAAAGGCAGACTACAAAGTAAGCACTTATTTCTAAAGAACACAGATCCCTGTTAAGACTTTGATATAGCATGAACAAGCGGAGAAAGCAAGCAGGTTGTTGGTCAGAAAATTGAAGCAGCGAGCTGCGCATGTAGAGACAATGCATGATGGGAACCTGCTTACAATTCCCATGGAAATATTGCAAGAGTGCCTATCATTAAGTGAACAAATTTACAATGCTGAAGCAATGGAGGCCTTCCAGGGAGGAATCTTGATAACGGTGTTGAGGCTCTCAATACTTGCAAATTTAAAGAAAAGGTGTTGCACCTGGAGTTGTTGGGCTCTAATTGGAGTTTAGCTAAATTGTGGAAGAGACATGCTTTTCGAATATGGAATTTAACAAAGCATTAATCATATTTCCACCAATCATGAACTCTAAGCTGGTGGAAGCAAACACCTTTCCCTCTCTAGGCCTCAAGGAAACACCTGCGATTCCCATACAGCCTATAGTGAAACCCCATTATATGATTGTACTCCCCGGGGACTGTAATCCTAAGGTGCACCATGCTGCTGTGTGGAAATACTTAGGATTCTCCAAGGCCCAGGAGGCTCTTCCAGGTGGAATATCCACCAGGAACTCTTTAGGGCCATCATGTGAAATAAGAACATCAGCATGACAGTACCGATTTCACCCACAGCCCGGTGATTCTCCTGGCATGTCCCGCCACCCCTGAAATAAAGGACAATTACTGCTGGTTACTATGGCAGGGTAATGGCAGTAGGGTTGCATCAATTACGCTTATAAATGTAAATGTAGTGCATTTATATAGCGCTCTGCACCCCCCGAAAGGGTCTCTCAGGCGCTGTGCACATACCGCTGTGGAACCCTTCCTGGCCTCTCCCTGTGAAGTGCCCACTCCTGGGCACCCCCAAGGTGAAGCCGGCATCCTACACTTTTGGGGCCGTTGTGGAGATTAAGCAAGCTATTGCCCAGAGTTGCAGGGTGGGACCCATGATTAGAATAGGCACCAAGGCGAGAATTATCGGGTCGGGGAAATTGAGCCCAAGACCCGCCGAGGCGGGAATTGAACCCTGGTCCAGGCTAGACCTCTGCATCAGGGTCTGCCGCTCTAACCATTGAGCCACACTATGCTTATGCATAGGCAGTGGTGTGTCGAGGTCCATAGGTAGCCCAATGTATATTACGTCCCAAATTAAAATGGCTGGCACACCTGTCTAAAGTGACTTTTACATCAAAACAGGTGATGCACGGACCTCGAATGCCACCTTCTCTTCTCAGACTCCAATTAGTGCAATTAAGCATACTAACTACATGAACATTCATGCAATTGACGGCATAATATTACCTGTCGGTGCATGGTACATTCCATTATATTTACAAGGTATTCTTTTCAGCAAAAGGCCATGAAATGTAAGGATAACATTTTTGGTGAGCCAGGAACTGTGATCAAAAATGCAACTAAATGAGCAGTTACCTATGGAATTATGTATTTTCCCAAGTTGCAACCATCACAACAAAAGGACATGCACTGTCAGCAGAAAAAAAAAGAGACCTCTCTATCTTGGACTATTTGACAAATCCAGTTTTAAATCCATTTGCATAATCTTAAAATGCTTGTAAATATGGCTTTCTCTCCAGCACTCTCATGTATGGCCTTTTTGTCATGGGCTTAGATACATTCAACAGAAATGTAACACACGTCTCTATAAATCCCAACATATATAGCAGCACTACAGGTTGTTCAGAGCGATTTTAATTGTCTACCAGAAGTCTTAGTTCACCTCTCAAGCTAATCGCCTTCAATATGTTTCTTCCCACATTCCTTCAGGCTTGTGTTGTCCGTAAATGGTTGAGCAAGCGAAGCAATTAATCCTGCCTATTTTGCGCAAGCAACAATCATTTACTCTACACTGCATCCATGATTTGTTGTGTTTACTTATAGCAGGCGTGTATTTGCTTGCCTTTGTTTGTCTTTTGTGCGCGTCCTTGACATGTTCAGTATGCTGTCCTTGCTTATAGATTTCTTTGTAACTATTTAGCAATACTTTGCCGTGGCAATGATGAAAATACCACCGATTACACAACTTTAATATGTTGCCAATTCCTATGGATTTCAGAATATATTATTTCCTTTTGTAGTGACATGTCAGAATGACAATGACCGCCCTCAGTTGTTAGTAAAAAAAGCCTATTTTCCAAAAGCAACTCAGACCCAAAACATTGAAAAAGAGGGGTGCTTCAAACTAGCTTAAACAAACACTTGCCAAACCTGAACATTAGATGAATCATAATGGTAAACAGACACAGTAAAGATGAGGTTCAGCAAGCCATTTGCTGCTATTAGATACAAGAAATGTTAAATCAGCACCACCGCCCCAGATTTGTTGATAACCTGAAATATAAATTGATATATTGATTAAAATAGTTGACGCAACAACACATCAGGCATTCCAACAGAAACAAAAGTTTTATTTTTATTTATTTATACATGTATAAAACGCTCTGTCACCAACCGGTATACTGGCACTAGCCACTGAAACGGTTAAAACACAAATATCTCAGAGGTGTAGAGAACTACAGACAGGGAGAGAGAAAAGGAACAAGCATTTGCAATGCAATAGGTCTCGCATTTGTTAAAGTTAGAACTGTTGGCGTTAAAAATGACAATGCTTTTTGCTTTGTTTTTTTTATGCCAATGGCAATAGCACTATGCAAATATAATTACTCAACTGCAAATAAACAAACAAAAGTAAAAAATCATCTCTAACTTTAACAAATGCGAGACCTATTGCATTGAAAATGCTTGTTTTTAATGTACGTCATCATTGCTTACCATTGATAAATCTTACCTCCACCCAGGATCTCAGACTATTTTTGTAGGAAGGGTGGAGGGGAGGGTTGGCCAAAAGTTCCGTCAGGACCTGGCGGCATCTGAACAGAACAGCACAGACAGATCCCAAATTGGCCTCTACTCTGTCCAAAAAAAAGCAGCCCACAGCTGCTTCTCAGATGCCAGCTCATTGTCAGAATCAGGCTGGCTGCTTTACCAATCTGACCGTGCTTAAACCATTCCTGCCTGTAATGTTAAAGTAAATACACGGCACAATGAGGACCAGTTTCAAATAGTCTTTCAATGCGGTCCCGGCCCTCTATAAAGCACCACTTAAAAGAATTATCGCAAGAGCGAATCACAGAGGACCAGGAATCTAGACCTCAACTGCGATTAAAGCAAGTGGGTAACAAAATAAGGCAACGGTTTGGAGCCTGTCTTCCGCGGGTCTGGTTCTGCATTTCAAATTCAGTCAACAGACTATATGCAGGTGTCTGACGATGACAGTCCGGTCTGGAACATAACCCGTCCCACCACTTACAACGAGCGTGAAAGTTTCATCCACTGGAGACGGTCTACAGCGCGCCTTATCACGGACTTCTTTAAAAGACAAGCATTTGCAATGCAATAGATCTCGTATTTATGCGATTATGAGCTATTGCCATTGTAAATGACAATGCCTTTTATTTACGTTTTGGTTATTAAAACATAAATAAAAGGCATTGTCATTTACAATGCTAATAGCTCAAAATCTTGCAAATGTGATTGCATTGCAAATGCTTGTTTAGAGAGTTAGCGAGGATGTGGCTTAATGGCCAATGCGGACGACTTTGAAGCTGGAGAACTAGGTTCAAGTCAGGTGGGAGGCTCAAGCATCCTGTGATTGCCGCCAAATTAATTAAATCTCCCCATGCCTAAAAATAATTATAAATGAACGAGTCTGTCTAAAAAGTGTTGCTAAATAAACCAGGCGAAAAGCAGCAGCGGGCAGAAAAAAAGTAGTGCTCTTAAAGTAATAAAAAAGCACTGCAAGGGTAACGATACCGTATTTAGCTGGTGCTCCTCTGCTAAACAAGGGAAGTGACGTATCGCGGGCTGTACCAATTATGAGGCAGTAAAGAAGAACAATGCAAGAGTCTGACCAATGGTGAGTGGCAGGAGGGAATAGAGTGGTATTCGGTGATTACACCAGGTCTTGCAGACAGTGCATGCGAGCTGATGCGCGACCTAAAAATGATCAAAATGAATGAGTCAGATGATTGAATAACTGAGCACAGACTTGGATCACTAAGGAAAGAGCCAAAAACTGCAGTAGATCGTTTAAACACCTCAGTGAAACAGGAAGAAGATTTCATATCTTGGCCGTACTAACAATAAAGGTCCAGCCACCTTGCCTGGATTTCCTAAACTTAGTAACACACACACCAGGTTGGCTGACGAAGAACGAAGAGGTCTACTAAGAGGTTATCTTCTCAGTCTCTTTCGCAAAGGAGTCGAGTCAAGTCCCTGAAGAGCTTTGAACATGATACAAAGCCATTTGAACAGAACGCTTTGCTTTTGCAGTAGCCAATGGAGATTTCTCTCAACTTGTTGACTCTCCAAAGAAGCTGAAATCAGATGTTCAGTAGGGAGATATCATTGACAGTCAATGAAGGTGAATCCTATTTGTGCGATGTTAGACCTGGAAGGTCCCAGGGATCCACGACTCCGACGCGGTAGCTTGGCGCGAGGCAGGAAGGCAAGCCGGAAGCTATTGTGAAATAGTTGTGCAGCACACACTCACACTGACCCAATAAAGCACACGCAATAAAGAGACACCACTCCAGGTTCATTGGCAAAAACAAGTAGCTTTATCTATCTTTGGTCAGGATTAGAAATGCAAAGCTCGCACAGGGTGCAGAATAGGCAGCTTCTCTAACTTCAGGTTACTACAGATAACACTTCTGATACACATGTTCACTAAAAGTAACATTTCTTGTATTCATGGTCATCATAGGAAACATTCAACTGTTCAATTAAAGACATTTCCTAGGCAGGTGGGGCATCATCATCTACAACTTAACTTTTGCGGCAAATATTCATTTTGGACACCAAGCCCCCTTCTATCCAGTCCTGACCGGTAACACTGCCCCTTCAAGTACAGCACCCAGTAGCAGTTCTGGGTAATTACACAACCTATGGCGGCCATCTGCTCACTTCAGGGGATGAGGTGCTTGGGCCCCAGGAGCACCCGGGCCGTCTCTGCAGTATTTCGTATTTAGCCCCCTTGTAGATAACAGTCTGGGGCCCACAAAGTCAGCTCCGGCCAGCAGGGGGTTAACTATGGCCCACGCCACCTGGCCTAACTCTCTCTAGTGCTGGGGACGGTCACAGGGCTGCCATACTGCCTCAATCTTGCTCCCCGGCAGCCCCGCAACTAAGAATGGGATCGCCTCCCTCCCCAGGATGTACCTGGTGCTGGGGGGAAGGCGAGACTCCTTCAACTGCTCCTTTCCCTGGGGGCTCTCTAAGGTGGGGGAGCCGATCTGGGGGCTCCCACAGGCAGCGGAGCCCCTCCAGTGAAGATCGGAACCGGCTGCGGACCTCTGTCGGCCTCGAGACCCGGGAGCCAATCCCTGGGCAGCTTCATGGGGGCGCGGCCGATGACGCTAGCCGGCGCCCCGATTGCTGAGCAACGCGTGCTCTAGTCCCAGCGCGACCTTCGCTGCAGCTGCAGCGGCCCTCTCTTGGCTTCGGGGGCCGCGGCGGTGTCCAGGGGCACAGCGCTCTTCTCTCTTCGGCGCCTGGAAGGCGGCGGTGATATGAGCCCCCGCATCTCTCCACTCAGCGGCACCTTGGCTGCGGCGGTGTTTTCGGCAGGCAGCGCTCCTACAGGGCGAAGCGCTCCCGTGCAGGTACCCGGGCAGCAGCGGTGATCTTGGGCAAGCAGTGCTTCTGGACTCAGCGTTGAGGAGGGCACAGCCTGAGCGCTCGCAGGAAACGGCAAGTTCTTTCAGGACAGCACCTAATTAGCACAGCGCTAGCAGGAGGGTGCAAGTTCTTGCAGTATAGCGCTTGGATGACACAACACTTTACCTGGTGGTTCCCCTGCAGTAGCAGTGCTCACAGGTTCCTCAGCCCTCAGGGATCACAGCACTATTTGGGGATATCCAGGTGTTAGGCAGCCAGCGCTTCACCCTCAGCGCTGGCAGTAGATGGCAAGCATTAGTTGCAGGAGTTAGTAGCAGCGGGTGGGAAATCTGGTAGTTCTGAGCAAGCCCACTGGAGTTGGTATCCCTGGTTCCCCTCACACAAGGCAAGGTCAGCAAGCTGGCAGCATCACTCATCTATCTTGTGGCAGCAGGGCCTAAGGTCAGTCAGCCTCAGTAGTGTAGCCTCCCCCTAGCCCAGCAGTTTATACTCCTGCAGAGGGTCCCCAGGTCCAGTAGTGCACCAACTGACTGTCAGGTTTCCCTCCTTTACCTTTACAACCCTAGGTCAGGTGACCCTACAAAAAGGCGGCAAGATCTGGCACCAGCCTGGGGGGGTGGGAAGATTCTAGAAGGCTCTGGGGACTCTGTGGTGGCTTCTCTGGTGACAAGAGGTGGGACGCTCAGGGTTACAGTAGCATTATGTCCCAGCCTGATCCCAACTACTAGTGCGCAGAAGGACAGTGGCCACTCCAAAGTAGCAGGGGCCTGTGGCAACCATATTGTTAGGAGAGAGCACCTGCACCTCAGCACTGTTCAGCAGCGGTAAGGCACCCAGAGTCCTATGTCCAACAAATAATGGTGGTAAAAAATGAGGCATAAAGGGAAAATAAAACGCGGGGTAAGACCACCATAGGGCTGACAGGTCTAACATGCGTCCCCCCCAGCCGAAAGTGGGGAGAGCTTCCCAACCTCTAGGGAGTTCTCATCACTAAGGCAGAAGAACCGAGAGAGACCGTCAGCTTTGGCGTGGTCTACTCCGGGTCGGTGTTCCACCCTAAAGTCCATACCTTGGAGGGAAATGGACCACCTCAACAATTTAGGGTTTTCGCCCCTCATCTGCATGAGTCAGCGAAGGGCCCGATGGTCGGTCTGAATCAGGAAGTGAGAGCCAAAGAGATATGGCCTCAGCTTTTTCAAGGCCCAAACCACCGCAAAAGCTTCCCATTCGATGGTACTCCACCGCTGTTCCCCGGGGAGTAGCCTCCTAGATATGAAGGCCACAGGTTGATTGAGGCCCTCCTCGTTAAGTTGTGAGAGTACTGCCCCAATGCCATGTTCAGAGGCATCCATTTGAACGATAAATTATTTGGTGATGTCTGGAGCCATAAGCACCGGAACAGTGCACACAGCCTGTTTGAGGGTGTCAAAGGCTTTTTGGCAAGCGTCTTTCCAAATTACTTTCCGGGGTTGCATCTTAGATGTGAGTTCGGTCAGGAGGGCCACGACGGTGCCATAGCCCTTGACAAACCGGGGGTAATTACCCGTGAGGCCCAGGAAAGCCCTGACATCTTTCTGGGTTTTGGGGGGCTCCCAGGCCAGGATGGTCTCGATTTTGGCATTGGAGAGGCTGCACCTTACCCCCACCCACCAGGTGCCACAGGTAGATGACAGATCCCTGTCCAATCTGGCATTTGCTGGCCTTGATGGTTAGGCAAGCCCGCTGCAGGGTCTGAAGCACCTTCTGGAGATGCTCCAGATGGTCCTCCCAGCTGCTGCTGAAGACAGCTATGTCATCCAGGTAGGCAGCTGAGAAGGCCTCTAGGCCAGAAAGTACCTGTTTTACCAACCGCTGGAAGGAGCATTTTTCAACCCAAAGGGCATCACTCGAAATTGGAAGTGGCCCTCTGGGGTGGAGAATGCAGTCTTCTCCTTGGCTCCGTCCGCCATGGCGATCTGCCAGTATCCTGACGTAAGATCAAAAGTGCTCAAGTATCGGGCTGCCCCTAACCGGTCAATGAGCTCATCCACCCTAGGGATCAGGTGAGCATCCGTCTTGGTCATGGAGTTGAGGCCTCAATAGTCCACACAGAACTGAAGTTCAGGTGTGGTGCCCGGTGGGGCCGCTTTTGGTACCAACACCACCGGACTAGCCCAGAGGCTGCTGGACGGCTCGATCACACCCAGCTCCAGCATCTTGGTGACTTCGAGCTGGATGCTGGTCTTCACCTTGTCTGACAGCCGATACGACTTAGTCTTAACAGGAGGGCTGTCTTCTGTGTCCATGTCATGGGTACACAGGTGGGTGATCCCAGGAGTGAGGGAAAACAAGGAGCGGACTGCTCCAATACCTGGCGGCAGTCCCTCTGTTGCTCCGGCATCAGGGAAGGGAAGAGGACCGCTCCCTCCACGATCCAACCTTCTCTTGGGATGCCAGAAGGTCCAGAAGAGGCTCGCTCTCTTCCTCCTCACTCCTGTCAGTCACCATCAGGAGGGTAAGTTCGGATCTCTCGTGGTGCGGCTTGAGGCAGTTAACATGCAACACCCGGTGGGGTTGCCGTGGGGTCTTAAGATCCACCATGTACGTGGCTGGGCCCTTCCTCTCCAGTATCTCGTACAGGCCAGTCCACCGGTCCTGGAGGGCGCTAAGCTCTCCGGGCTCCATGACCCACACCTTCTGTCCAGCTTCCAGTTCCACCGGATTGGCACTTCGGTCGTACCACTCCTTCATGACTGCTTGACTGGCCTCCAGGTTGTCAGATGCCTCCTTCCACAACTTGGCCATCTGGCTGCGGAATGCCAGCATGTAGCTCACCATATCTCGGGGAAGCCTCCTAGGAGTCTTCTCCCACCCCTCCTTCACGAGACTGAGGGGCCCCCTAACAGGGTGTCCGTACAGAAGCTCGAATGGGCTAAAGCCTACCCCTTTCTGCGGCACCTCCCTGTAGGAGAACAACAGACAGGGCAAGAGGACGTCCCACTTCCTCCTCAAGTCCTCAGGTAAATTCTGGATCATTCCTTTCAGTGTCTTATTGAATCGCTCTACGAGCCCGTTCTTCTGGGGGTGGTAAGAAGTTGAGAACTTATAAGTCACCCCACACTCCTTCCACATGACCTGCATGTAGGCACACATGAAGTTGGTGCCCCTGTCCGACACCACCACCTTGGGGAAACCCACCCGGGTAAAAATCCCCATCAGGGCCCGCGCCACCGCAGGTGCAGTAATGGTCCTCAGAGGGATGGCCTCCGGGTGCCGGGTGGCGCGGTCCACCAGGACTAGGATGAACCGGTGTCCAGAGGTGGTCGGCGGATCCAGAGGCCCGACAATGTCGATGCCTACCCGCTCGAAAGGGGTTCTGACGACCGGTAGTGGTTCCAGGGGGACCTTCAACTTGGTCCCGGTCTTCCCACTCGCCTGGCAAGTCACGCAAGACTTGCAGAAGGTGTCAGAGGTGATCCTCATCCTGGGCCAATAAAAGTGTGGGACCAAACGAGCAAACGTTTTATCTTGGCGCAGGTGTCCTTCCAGGCGGATCTTGTGCACTAACTCCAGTAGGAAGGCTCGGTAGCATTGGGGGACCACTAAGGCCCTTGAGGACCCATGCACCGGTGCCTTAGGCTCACTGTAAAGAAGGCCATCCTCCCAGTAGATATGGTAGTTTCCAGCAGCATTTCCGGATGCTTGGGCTTCAGCCTATCGCCGCATGCCCTCAATAGTGGGGCTCTCCCTCTGCGCCCGACAGAATTCCTCCTGGGTAGGCCCTCCTTCTACCTGCCACTCTGCAGGGGTTGGCAAGTCCCCCATGGGACCAACGTCATCCTCCGTGGTCTCCGGGGCCACCGCAGCGGGAGCCCCATCCATCTCACGGGGTGCATCTTCCAAGGTATCTTCCTGTTCAGCGGTGGGCTGGGCCATTGTTCCAGGCTCCAGCCCTGGTTGATTCCCTTGCCGGGCAGCCATGGACCGTGTGACCGCACAGGTCCATCCTGGTAGTCCCAGCATCTCGGCGTGTGCATTAAACTCCACCTCCTTCCAGGCGGTATGCTCCAAATTGTTTCCCAACAAACTGTCAACTGGCATGGCTCACTGCGACTCTCAACAGGCCTGAAACCCCTCCCCACTCAAAGGGAACCTGGGCCACAGGGTAGTGACCCACACTGTTGTCAGCCATCACAACCAGGTGGAATACGTCAGGGATCACTTGCTCCGGGGACACCAGCTGTCTCCTTACCATCGTCATGCTGGCACCTGTGTCCCTCAGAGCCTCCACCCCTTCCCATTAACAAGGACCCTCTGCCGATACTTGGCAGTATTTGAGGGTACCTGAGTTTGTGGGACCATCTCCCTGTCCCCCAGGGATACTAGAGTCAAGCCTGCCCACTCACCCCCCTTATCTAGGGACAACCCCTCCCCCAGCGCTACACTAGCCACCCCGGGGCTCTTACCTCCAGTAGGGGCTGGGGTCCTTTTCCGACACTGGGGATCCCCCTTGTAGTGTCCCACCTCCCCACACTCGTAGCACTGGACAGTTTGGGCTGTTGACTTCGGTCAAGATAAATAGGCTTTGGATAACCAGATTGGGAACCTACCCCTCTCCCTTGCAGTCTATTTTGGGGGCCTTTGGAGAACTCTTTCTTTTTATCTCCCCCCTCTCTCTTCTGGGGAAAACCCTGTCCACCCTTCTGGGAGTCCCCCCTGAATTCCTTGTTGAACACCCGGGGGACTGACCCAGGTATCCGCCTCTTCCGCAAGCTCCCTTGGGTCAGTCAACTTGCGGTCCACCAGGTGTTGGTGCAGCTCTGGAAAACATTTAACGAGACGGTGTTCTCTTAAAAACAGATCGTACAGCCCTTCATAGTCGGTCACCTCACTGCCCCGCACCCAACCCTCCAATGCTTTGCGGGCATAGTCTAGAAAATCTACCCAGTTCTGGGTGGGAAGCTTGTGGCTATTTCTGAACTTCTGTCGGTATTTCTCAGGGGTCAGGCCAAACTTCTTAAGCAGCGCTTCCTTCATAACCGAGTAGTTGGTCTGGTCTGCCTTGTCTAATGTCAAGAGTGTGTCCCTCCCCACAGGAGGCATGTACCTATACAGGCCACCCCCCCAATAACTCAGGACACCTCATAGGCCGCTAGCCACTTATCGATGTCGTCCCCCACACTGAAACTGGCCACCACATCCTTGGGCATGTAGAACCTAGATTCCTGTGGAGCTTCAGTAGGTACGCTGCCACCATTTGCGTTGCTGTTAGCCCCCATCTGTAGGGCTTTAATTTCCAGCTCTTTTAGGCTAAGCTCATGGAGAAGCTTTCTTTCCTCCATTGCCAGCCTCTTCTCTTCCCGCTCCTTCTCCAGCCTAGCAAGCTCTACCTTAAGTTGTCTCTCCTCCCTCCTGTCCTCGAACTCCTCCACAGACAAGCTCCTAACTGAAACACTACTGCCTGCCCTGGAACGTCTTCCTGGCAATACATTCTCACTAGCATCTATGTGCAGTAGGTCCAGCTCTCCTGGAGCGTCCTGCTCTCCATGCCCCTTGTTCCCCCTCCCTCCCGGGTGGGCCAATGCCCTTGCTCTCAAGGTCTTCTGAAGCTCCTCTCTCCTGGCGCCTCCCTTGAAGAACACCCCTTCCCCTGGCAGAACTCCCTAAGCTGGGCCACCGTGTACGTTTTTAGGTTGCCCAGCTCGAACTCCATCCTGCTAGGTAGGGCCTCGGACAATTTCAGGGAAAACCACTAGGACGTAGGTAACAGGCTTAACACAAGAGCATTCACACTCAGGCGATCAAGCTTGCATTAAAACAGGTGTCAGATTGTGGCGCACACTGAGTCACTGTAGGGTGCTGCACAAGCACAAGTCCTAATCCCAATGCTGAACACCAGTGTTAGACCCGGAAGGTCCCAGGGACCACCGACTCCGATGCGGTAGCTTGGCGTGAGGCGGGAAGGCACGCCGGAAGCTATGTGTGAAGTAGTTGTGCAGCACACACTCACACTGACCCAGTAAAGCACATGCAATAAAGAGACACCACTCCAGGTTCATTGGCAAAAACAAGTAGCTTTATCTATCTTTGGTCAGGATTAGAAATGCAAAGCTCGCACAGGGTGCAGAATAGGCGGTTTCTCTAACTTCAGGTTACTACAGATAACACTTCTGATGCACATGTTCACTAAAAGTAACATTTCTTGTAACCATGGTCATCAAAGGGAACATTTCTTATGCCCCTGTTTAATTGAAGACAGCATTTTCTAGGCAGGTGGGGCATCAGCATCTACAACTTAACTTCTGCGGCAGATATTCATTTTGGACACCAAGCCCCCTTCTATCCAGTCCTGAACGGAAACACTGCCCCTTCAAGTACAGGACTCAGTAGCAGTTCTGGGTAATTACACAACCTATTCAGGCCATAATCCTATGGCGGCCATCTGCTCACTTCAGGGGATGAGGTGCTTGGGCCCCAGGAGCTCCTGGGGCCGTCTCCACAGTATTTTGTATTTAGCCCACTTGTAGATAAAAGTCTGGGGCCCACAAAGTCAGATCCGGCCAGCGGGGGGTTAACTACGGCCCCCGCTGCCTGGCCTAATTCTCTCTAGTGCTGGGGGCGGTCACGGGGCTGCCATACTGCCTCAATCTTGCTCCCCGGAAGCCTCGCCACTAAGAATGGGATCGCCTAATTAGCACAGCGCAAGCAGGAGGGGGCAAGTTCTTGCAGTATAGCGCTTGGATGACACAGCGCTTTACCTGGTGGTTCTCCCGCAGCAGCAGCCCTCACAGGTTCCTCAGCGCTCAGGGATCACAGCGGCGCTAGTTGGGGAGATCAAGGTGTTAGGCAGCCAGCGCTTCTTCCATCAGCGTTGACAGTAGATGGCAAGCATTAGTTGCAGGGGTTAGTAGCAGTGGGTGGGAAATCTGATAGTTCTGAGCAAGCCCACTGGAGTTGGTATCCCTGGTTCCCCTCACACAGGGTAAGGTCAGCAAGCTGGCAGGATCACTCATCTATCTTGTGGCAGAAGGGCTTAAGGTCAGTCAGCCTCAGTAGTGTAGCCTAGCTCAGCAGCCTATACTCTGGCAGAGGGTCGCCAGGTCCAGTAGTGCACCCACTGACTGTCAGGTTTCCCTTCTTTACCTTTGTACCCCTAGGTCAGGTGACCCTACAAAAAGGCGGCAAGTTCTGGCACCAGCCTGGGGGGTGGGAAGATTCTAGAAGGCTCTGGGGACTCTGTGGTGGCTTCTCTGGTGACAAGAGGCGGGACGCTCAAGGTTACAGTAGCATTATGTCCCAGCCTGATCCCAACTACTAGCGTGCAGAAGGACAGTGGCCACTCCGCAGTAGCAGGGGCCTGTGGCAACCATATTGTTAGGAGAGAGCACCTTCACCTCAGCACTGTTCATCAGCGGTAAGGCACCCAGAGTCCTATGTCCAACAAAAAATGGTGGCAGAAAGGGGAAAGAAATTGTGGGGTAAGACCACCCTAGGGCTGACAGGTCTAACATGCGAGTACTGTAGATTTACCCTGAGGCCACTGTAGGTTTGATGTGAGATCAGAAACAGCAAATATCTATTGAAAAAAACGTTATACCAACCCCAGCCATCAATCACTCTAACATAGACTTCTCAAAAGTCCAGCTTCCCTTGCAAATTAAAGACGACATTTCTGACCTCCTCGAAACTGTGAACATAAATAACACATTACTGAACCAACCCACACCAAATTGTATATTCTTGTTCAGGGGAATATTGCACAAAGTGCCACACGGGTGCAGCGAGCATGTGTGCCTTCTTTCTACATCCCGGGGCACTTTGGTATTACTGAAAGGGCTGTAGATGCTTGTGTGTCAAATTTTGTAATACAGATCATGCCAGTGCTCATGTAACATCAGTGAATCCTAAGGTAGCGCTTCCTCATTTCCAAAAAGATTTAGCAATGTGTCATAGGGAAAACGTCAGATGAATTTCAGTTTATGTTTTTGACCCTATAGCTTTCCATGATTAACTATCAGCTCTAAAACATATTTGCCAAAGTTTTTGGGGATTGTAGACAATGAGCTACATTTTGTCAGGTATGGAAAAATATTTTAAGCTCTGTGGCCCTTGTTACTTGTTACCCAGAACAATGTCCCTCGGGGAGGAATCAGTGATGTCACATCCAGGGAATTGCACTATTCCAGTGTCTAAGGGGCCCAAACTTCGGACCCGATAATTCTGGGCCAGGAGACTTTGGAACTAGAGATGTAGGAGGAGCTAAGGGGGCTGCAGGCAGATGCTGTGCATGCCCTCGCCTGCCTTCATACTTCACCTGGTTGGATCAGAAAAATGTATCCCCATCTGAAGGGAAAGTATAGCTGTCCTACCACTGATCCCCGTTCCTGATCACCCTCCAAAGCTGAAGAAAGAAGCCCCAGCAACATTTACCACCTGCTCCAAGCAGGAAGTAGGATGTGGTAAATGTTTGCAGATTGTGGGCTGTAATTTCCTCAGGAATGAGGAGTTGGATAAAGTAGTACCACATGTATACGTTATTCTCCATTCTGGGGGGAAGACTTGTAAACCCTATCATCTTTCTGGGAGTCTCCTAATGAGTATATTATTTTTACTATGAAGCTATGACTACATGGTGCCCAATATATACCCATTGCATGCAAAGTTAGATGTCACCTGAGGACCACAGCAATACTGTGCCATCCACTAGTGTGACAAAGCAAACATGGCTCCAGGCCTGACATGCAGCCTGGCAGGTGCAGTTTAAGCTTGCAGCCCAACCTGTCAAAATAAATAAATTTGACAGAAGAAAACCTTCCCTTTAAATATTAGTAGGTCACCAATATATAGACCTAGCAGAAGGTAGGTCATGTTCTTGAAGTGACTAACACCCAAAAGCTATTTTCAGTGTAGGAAAGCTGGCTGGCCCATAGGAAAACATTGGGCTGCAATATTAAATATTAAATTTCCTATATCCGGATTGCCGGGGCCAGCTAGAAAAATGATAAAATAGCTATTTTTGATATTTATTAAAACCCACCTTAATGGCAAAGTTGGATACTTGATACATATTAAGGAAAATTAACATTTTCACAGTTACCTTTTTCTGCCTGAAGATCTTGTAGACTAATTCATATTAGCCCTCTAACTGTTACTCAACTAGTGAGGAGGAGTGAAAACTGCTCCAACAGCAGAGACATTGGCCTGGGTGTGGGGAGGTGTTTTTGTTCCCCTGCAAGGAGGACCAGCCGGGCTTTACCCAGGAACTTAATTTACTTCAAAGGGGTCACCCTTGTTACAAGCAGATGTTAAATGACATCTGATCGCCCCCCTTCCTTTGTCTTCTTAGTCAGGGAGATACCAAACCTAGTGGGGGAAGCTGCCCCAATGGCTGATTTGAAGTGACCACGGAGAAGAGTCTGTTCATTAACCTGGTCACACCTTTTGGTGGTGACACAGGTCCTGCTCAAAGGGAGAAGGGTTTCTCCGTCTTGGATGTATTGAGTGAAGGGCACAGTAGGAAATTGTTTGCAGGAACTGCTGCAAAAGTGGGTAGGGATACCCCTGGAAAGGTTTATCTCATTGGTTAGGGAGGGGCCAGGAGTCATCCCCACCCACAGGCTTCTGACAGGCAAAAATTTGACAACCAAAGACACTTTCTTCTGACCACTGCTGGACCTTATGAATAGAACACGACTGAACCTGCAGTGTGTGACCTCAGAGGAGCCCAAAAGTACTGGACCTGCTTCCTCTTATTCCCAGGACAAAGAGGTGCACTCCAAGTGTCAGTTGCCTGGCTTTCTTCTTGGTTAGAAGTATACAAGATGCTACAAGAGACATTTTCCTACAAGCACCATCTGACCAGTGCCAACGGGACATGATCTGGACCCTGCTGAGACCAAGTATAAAGGTAGAACCTCCAACCGAGTGGAACCTGGTTGTTGTATCCCACCCCTGCTCTATCGAGGTCAGTATCAAATTGTACAAAGATCCCAGTCTTGTTGTGTAGTTCCTAAAAGGAAATAGAATCTGCGCGTTTATACAACATAAACTGAGGGATTGGTGTCCAGACTGATTCCAGACACCTCCAAAGTATATGTTAGCCTTTAGACCAGCTAGCTCACAGTGCCACCATAAGCCCCCCAACCTTACCAATGAGCGAAAAGTTTCTGGCAACTATTGAACATGACAACCCTCGATCCCTCAGGTATCATGGTAACAAAACAGTACTTTTCGCTCAGTCAATCATTCTCAATTAGTCTCAGAGAGATACACAGAACAAACGGTGGGGATGTTTTCAAAAAGCATTTTTTGAACCAGCGTTATTCTAATATAAAATATGTTTGCAGCGACAATCATTAAACAGAAGCAAATTATAAGAAAACAAAGTAAATAAAAGGTAGAATTCTAACATCGTGCTAAAACAGTGAATATATGCAGGCATATATACATGACAGTAATGAAGCGCACTTCTACGATGCTGACCCTATCTAAGTGTACTTAAGTGTACCTAGCATGTATGAGGGTGTTAAACCAAGAATCCCCTAGGAAAGAGCCAACCCCATTACCTGATGGGAGAGAACAAAGAACCCCATCTTGGTCTCGAGTTGGACACCCCGCAAAGGATGTTTGAACGCTGCATGTTGTAGCTTCTGCAGGCCAGGACCTCAGTGTCTTGTGTCAATGTGGAAGCTTCTCCTCTGTCTATTTAGGGAAGGTATGGGTCTTTTATACCATAACAATAGTCTTGGGGTTCTTAGCACAATCCATATGTTATGAGTACGATTATGGAAATGAGCCTAAATCAATACCTGCAATTATGCAAAGCAATTCTTTTGTCCTAGGATGAAGATGATCATGACTTTTATGCAGAGTATGTTAATCCTGTTATGTACGTCATGTGCAGGGGACTTTTCTAAGAATCCTCATGCATAATAAATTAGGCTAGTTTCAAGGAAACATAACTGGGTAAAAGGTCAGTGCTAGAACTGTTATGCAGAGCAAGGTAGGACTATTGTAGTTGAAAGTTTGTTTGCTACCTAGGCCTAGTTTGGGGTGCATAATACCCACTCCTCATCCGAAAGTCGATAAGGTCAACTAATGTTAATGCTAAAATATGCCTGTTTACAAAAGCAAGTGCTTGCAATGTTCAACACTCCGTCCATCATTTCCTTTGGTATTGCTTTGTTCGCCATAAGTTGGCAGGGTATGCTCAGACGTGAGTCCCTTGCTCACTTTGCCACTGTATTCAAGCAAGCCTGGCTGAAGACGGCTGAAATGCCAGAAACCGGTCCTAGGAAGCTTGTTTCCGGTCCAGGGAAGACATGGCTTGGCAGTTCGGGCTGGACTGTTCCCATGAGGCACAAGATCAGATTGATTTGCATATTGCCATGTCTGAACTGGGGTGGCAGACTGGGCTAAAGAACGGTGGTGGATTAAACCCAGATCAGTAAACTGGGGGTGAGTGCTTGCAATGTTCAACACTTCGTCCATCATTTCCTTTGGTATTGCTTTGTTCGCCATAAGTTGGCAGGGTATGCTCAGACGTGAGTCCCTTGCTCACTTTGCCACTGGATTCAAGCAAGACTGGCTGAAGACGGCTGAAATGCCAGAAACCGGTCCTAGGAAGCTTGTTTCCGGTCCAGGGAAGACATGGCTTTGCAGTTCGGGCTGGACTGTTCCCATGAGGCACAGGGTCAGACTGATTTGCATATTGCCATGTCTGAACTGGGGTGGCAGAGTGGGCTAAAGAACGGTGGTGGATTAAACCCAGATCAGTTGACTGGGGGTGAGTGCTTGCAATGTTCAACACTCCGTCCATCATTTCCTTTGGTATTGCTTTGTTCGCCATAAGTTGGCAGGGTATGCTCAGACGTGAGTCCCTTGCTCACTTTGCCACTGGATTCAAGCATGCCTGGCTGAAGACGGCTGAAATGCCAGAAACCGGTCCTAGGAAGCTTGTTTCCGGTCCAGGGAAGACATGGCTTGGCAGTTCGGGCTGGACTGTTCCCATGAGGCACAGGGTCAGACTGATTTGCATATTGCCATGTCTGAACTGGGGTGGCAGAGTGGGCTAAAGAACGGTGGTGGATTAAACCCAGATCAGTTGACTGGGGGTGAGTGCTTGCAATGTTCAACACTCCGTCCATCATTTCCTTTGGTATTGCTTTGTTCGCCATAATTTGGCAGGGTATGCTCAGACGTGAGTCCCTTGCTCACTTTGCCACTGGATTCAAGCAAGCCTGGCTGAAGACGGCTGAAATGCCAGAAACCGGTCCTAGGAAGCTTGTTTCCGGTCCAGGGAAGACATGGCTAGGCAGTTCGGGCTGGACTGTTCCCATGAGGCACAGGGTCACACTGATTTGCATATTGCCATGTCTGAACTGGGGTGGCAGAGTGGGCTAAAGAACGGTGGTGGATTAAACCCAGATCAGTTGACTGGGGGTGAGTGCTTGCAATGTTCAACACTCCGTCCATCATTTCCTTTGGTATTGCTTTGTTCACCAGAAGTTGGCAGGGTATGCTCAGACGTGAGTCCCTTGCTCACTTTGCCACTGGATTCAAGCAAGCCTGGCTGAAGACGGCTGAAATGCCAGAAACCGGTCCTAGGAAGCTTGTTTCCGGTCCAGGGAAGACATGGCTTGGCAGTTCGGGCTGGACTGTTCCCATGAGGCACAGGGTCAGACTGATTTGCATATGGCCATGTCTGAACTGGGGTGGCAGAGTGGGCTAAAGAACGGTGGTGGATTAAACCCAGATCAGTTGACTGGGGGTGAGTGCTTGCAATGTTCAACACTCCGTCCATCATTTCCTTTGGTATTGCTTTACAAAAGCATAAAACATTGTCATTAACCCCTTCCCCGCTCATGACGGAACCACTCCGTCATGAGCCACGGGTGCGCTGTGCTCATGACGGAGTGGTTCCGTCATGCTCACCCGTGACTCGTGGCGGAGTGGTTCCGTCACGAGCACAGCGCCCCCGCAACTGCCCCAAAACCCCCCCAGCGCCGCGGCGGAATTCCTGCCACGGCGAAGGGGTTAAACCAGTGTCTAAAAAACATCTAAAAAGATGGTATATGTAAACACCATGCTATTAAAATTCAAAAAAGCTCTACTAAAAAGAGTTAATATATCATCAGACTGACAGAGCACGCTGAAAACCATAGTGCTCAGTGAGAGCAGAAATTCAAAACAAAGTGATGTTACGCATTCCAATTTGGCTTGTTTTGGAAAAAGGGCCAAATTGTTCCCATCACATGGTAAGCCAAATGTTTGTGTGTCCTGTGTAGGAGACACAACATCAATGTTGCTCGCATTCGCAGACAACGGTCCCTGTAACTCCTCTTGTATCAGGTCAATGAAGCAAAAGTGATTTTCTTCAGTTCCCACAGCAGCCGCTGAGGAAGCACTCCATACCTCTTAGCCTGTTGCAGAGCTGTTGTCCATTCCGCTAGGCGCTGAAGCATCCTGTGGAGGCTCTAAGAATGCAGTCATCAACATGGAAATATGCTGAGGACACTGTAACTTTAAGGGGTCCAGCAGTACGTCTATGTCCAGTGGCGCAACCAATGGAGGAGTCAGACATGTGTCTAACACACATTCGTATCCGCAGAATAGGCAGCAGAGCACAGGCAAGATGCAGTCAACCCAGACTGGTCTGAACGATAGGAACCAATGCTCGCTTAGCTCCTGAAGGCGAGGTGTGCCCAGATGGAGTACCATGCATTCCCAGCAACATCGCACCAGTAGTGCTTTATCCATCTCTTGAGAAACTGGGCTGTCCATTGTGTAGCAGGAAAGTTAAAACCAGGATACCCACTACAAGTAGTAGGATCAGTGGAAGCCATCCAAAAATGTTTCCTAATATGGAGTGTATAAATGCTGGAATAACTTTGAAGATTGTCTGGAAGGTGCTCAATAGTCCTTAACCTAGGCTTTTAAATAGATGCACGATCCCTCTCCTATCAGACATGTTAAAGATACGATGAACCATATCCCCGAAATGGAACGGGAAGTTTGTACGGACTAGGCCTTGTATCTCAGATGAAGACCTTGCTACCTGGAGAAAAAAAGTCTCTCGGGTTGAGGTTAAGGCCACATCTTTCTGCAAATGCAAGACTTTCAGTCTGCTCAGAGAATCAAACCGCAAAAGAGAAACATTCAATAAAGGCCATTGTGTTGCCTCCTGTTAGATCTGGGGGTCTCTAGTTGGCAGAGGTATTCACCTTAGACCAAATAGGGACCCTTGCTTCTAGTCAGGGTACAGGGACACACACGGTAGATAACCCCTGCTCACCCTCTAGGTAGCTTGGCTCGAGCAGACAGGCTTATCCCCAAGGCAATGTGTAAGGTATTTGCACGTAGACACCACAATGACCTCTCCTCCGCACACCACAAACTTAGACCACACAGGTGAGTTATATCAAAAATAATATATCTTTATCTAGTTTCCGCAGTTGAAATCAAGCATCACAGGTTTACACAATAGTCGCTTTCTTAGTTGGTCGGGACCGTCAGACGATAGTCTCTAGTCTCTTGAGTGATTCGATACTCACTGAGAATGAATCAGTTTGTAGGCTCTCGATGTTTTAGGCAGCTACGTTGCTCCGGCGGTGTCACTGCGCTCGTTATACAAGCGCTCCTCGGGCTGTTCGGTGCAAGGATTCCACAACTCCCTCGATGAGCCCCCAGTGATGATGTCGACGTCACCGGAGTCAGCCACTCACAGCGCGGCTTCGTAGAGCAGGGAAATACGACTCTCGATCTGCTTCAGGCCTCCGGGTCGCGGCAAGGCACGTGCCGATGAGCACGTCGATCTTCTTGATGCGGCAACCGGTGTCGGGCCCGGCTCGGTGCGGTACTCTCTAGCAAGACAGAGAGCAGCCAGCCCACCTCACAGGCAGATGTTGAGAAGCTGGGTAGAACAGTCCACGGTCCCTGCGGCACACAGCGGCGCAGGTGGGACACAGCAGAGTCTTGAGTTCTTGGCAACCTTTCTATCCCTGGGTTGCGAAAACAGGAGGCCAGCTCTTCTCAGGCCCTTGGAGATTCAGTTGAAGACACAGCACACAGCAAAGTCTTGTTTGGTCAAGTGGATAGGGTCAGCACACAGCAGGACCCCTTCTTCTCCTTAGCTTCAGTTGTACGCTAGAACAGGTCAGCCTTTAGAGCACACCACGGCAATCTTCCTTTAGTTCTTCAGCGGTCCGTCTTTCAGCAGAGGTTCCTCTCGATGGTCGAATCTAAAAATCTGTTGTCAGGGGTCTTGTACTTATACCCCTAGAAGTCTTTGAAGTCTTTGTGCAAGTGGGTCCTGAGCCCGGTCTGATCCAGTTCTGGGTGTTGCTGGAGCACTTTGTTTTCCTGGCTCCTACATTCTTTTCAGAGCGAGGGGCAAGGTCGTCAGCCGCCCAGCAGGAGGTGGAGCCAGCAGAGTGGCAGGCAGGCACAGCCCTATTCAATCCCAGGTGCTATCTCCTCCCTCCACTCTCCTTGCGATTGTCGCCATTCAGCAGAGGGCTGACTCAGCCAACCTCCCGGGGGATCCCCAGCCCCTGCCACTCTCAAACCAGACAGTTAATCCACAAGCGCGCCCAGGCACACAGAAGGGTCAGACAAGAGAACAGCTACTCTCTAAAAAGTACTGTTCTCCAACTCAGGATTTAAAAACAATCTCTCCTAAAAGGTGTGTTATTAAATGCTGAGCTCAGGGATATCAATCACTCATGTCTTATCTTGTTCGTATGAGAAGATAGGCGGATAGCCATTGGCACCCGCCTCCCTCATGTTAGCCTATGGAACAAGATAGCCTTGCAGTAGTGAACACACAAAATGGCCGGTGTTCACTACCAGAACATGTTACCTGCACTAGTACATGCTCTACCTTCTACATACACTGCACCCTGCCCAGGGGGGTACCTTGGGCCTTCCATAGGGATGACTGACGTGTATGAAAAGGGAAGGGTTAGGCCCGGCCAGTGTGGACACTGGCCAGGGGGACATGGCAGTCCGGGGACTGCAGGCAGGCCTGCGGCGGCAGGCCTGAGACACTGTTTTAGGGCTACACAGGTGGGTGGCGCAATCAGCGCTGCAGACCCACTAGTAGCATCCGTCATCACCAGCCCTGGCACACACAGTGCACTTTACTAGGGACTTCATGGCGATACAGATATGCCAATCAGGTATATCCAATCAATACGATATTTTACACAGGGAGCACTTACACTCTGGCACTGATTAGCAGTGGCAGAGTGTCCAAAGCATCTAAACCAGCAAAACCAAAACCAGCACAGCATCAAAAATCCATGTAGCAGAGGCAAAAGATAGGGGAAAAACCCACGCCAAGGGTGTCAGGTCTAACACGTGTCCCCTCCAGCTGAAAGCGGGGAGAACTACCCACCCTCTTGGGAGTTCTCATCGCTAAGGCGGAAAAACCTGGACAGACCATCAGCATTGGCGTGTTCTGTACCGGGACGGTGTTCCACCGTAAAGTCCATTCCCTGTAGGGAGATGGACCACCTCAACAGTTTTGGATTCTCACCCCTCATCTGCATTAACCATCTGAGGGGCCTGTGGTCGGTCTGAACACGGAAGTGAGTCCCAAACAGGTAGGGCCTCAGCTTCTTCAGGGCCCAGACCACAGCGAATGCTTCCCTTTCAATAGCGCTCCACCTCTGTTCCCTGGGAAGTAGCCTCCTACTAATGAAAGCTACGGGTTGGTCCCCGCCCTCGTCGTCCATCTGTGAGAGTACTGCTCCCACGCCTTGCTCTGAAGCGTCTGTCTGCACTACGAACTCACTCGAAAAGTCAGGCGCCTTAAGCACCGGTGCTGTGCACATTGCAGTTTTCAGGGCATCAAAAGCAGTTTGACAGGCCTCGGTCCAATTCACTTTCCTGGGCTGATTCCTTGAGGTTAGTTCCGTCAAGGGGGCAACAATGGTGCCGTATCCCTTGATGAACTGTCTGTAATACCCGGTGAGTCCTAGGAAGGCTCTCACCTCTGTCTGCGTCTTGGGGGGTTCCCAAGCCAGAATGGTATCGATCTTCGCCTGTAGGGGCGCCACCTGGCCGCTCCCCACCTGGTGTCCCAAATACACCACTGATCCCTGCCCTATCTGGCACTTACTAGCCTTGATAGTGAGGCCTGCCTTCTGCAGCGCCCTCAACACTTCACAGAGGTGTTGCAAGTGTTCGTCCCAAGTGGAGCTGAACACAGCAATGTCATCCAGGTATGCGGCGCTGAATTGCTCCAGCCCGGTCAGTACCCGGTTGACCAGTCTCTGGAAGGTGGCAGGGGCATTCTTCAATCCAAAGGGCATGACTCGAAACTGGAAGTGCCCCTCTGGTGTTGAAAATGCCGACCTCTCCTTTGCCCCGTCAGTTAAGGCAATCTGCCAGTACCCCGAAGTCAAATCGAAGGTGCTGAGGTACCGGGCAGCTCCTAACCGATCCACGAGCTCATCAGCTCTGGGGATGGGGTGCGCGTCAGTCTTGGTGACCGCATTGAGCCCGCGGTAGTCCACGCAAAACCGAAGTTCTGACGGGCCACCGGGTGTAGCAGATTTCTTGGGAACGAGGACCACTGGGCTAGCCCAGGGACTGCTAGAGGGCTCAATTACCCCTAACGCCAACATCTTGGAAACTTCTTCCTTGATGCTGGCCCTGACCTTGTCAGCTACTCTGTAAAACTTCTGTTTCACAGGCAGGCTATCTCCAGTGTCCACATCGTGGACGCACCAATTGGTGACACCTGGTGTCAGGGAGAACAGGGAGGCAAACTGACCCAACACCTGGCGACAGTCGCTCTGCTGCTCCGGGGTCAGTGTGGGCGAGAGGACCACACCATCTACTGACCCGTCTTGCTCCTTCGCTGCCAGGAGGTCAGGGAGAGGATCACTATCCTCTTCCCCACCGTCATCTGTAGCCATGAGCATCGTCACTTCAGACCTCTCGAAGTGGGGTTTGAGGCGGTTCACATGCAAGACTCTAAGGGGCTGCCTAGGAGTCTTCATGTTGATCAGGTAGGTCACCTCACTCTTGCGCTCTACCACCTCATATGGCCCGGTCCATTTGTCGCGGAGCGCACAAGGCTCCACCGGCGCCATCACCCACACTTTCTGCCCGGGATGAAATTCTACCAGAGTGGTATTCTGGTCGTACCATCTTTTCATCTCCTCCTGGCTGGCTTCTAGGTTCTCCTGAGCGAGCTTCCTGAAGCGCTGTGTTTGGTTGCGGATGGCCAGCACATAGCTGAACACATCCTGGGGGGTTTTCCCACGGGACTTCTCCCACCCCTCCTTCACCAGTGTGAGAGGTCCTCTAACAGGGTGGCCATACAGCAGTTCAAAGGGGCTGAACCCTAAGGACTTCTGAGGCACCTCCCTGTAGGCAAACAACAGGCATGGTAACAAGACGTCCCACTTCCGTCTCATGGGCTCCGCTAGGCCCATAATCATACCTTTCAGGGTGCGGTTGAACCTTTCAACCAACCCATTTCCTTGAGGGTGGTAAGGAGTGGTGAACTTATACGTTACTCCACACTCCTCCCACAGAGACTTCATATACCTAGAGATGAAGTTGGTACCCCGGTCGGAGACCACCTCTCGAGGGAACCCTACACGGGAAAAGATCCCCATCAATGCACGGCCCACCACGGGTGCTGTGATTGTCCTGAGAGGGACTGCTTCCGGGTACCGAGTGGCGTGATCCACCAAGACCAGGATAAACCTGTTGCCTAAGGCGGTCTTGGGATCCAGGGGCCCTACGATATCAATGCCCACCCGCTCGAAAGGGGTGCTCACTACAGGAAACGGCTGGAGGGGCGCCACGCACTTCCCTCCGCTCTTGCCACTGGCTTGACAGGTTTGGCATGACTTACAAAAGGTACCGACGTGCTTCTTCATCCGGGGCCAGTAGAAGTGGGTGACAAGCCTGTGATAGGTCTTGTCTTGCCCCAGATGTCCTGCGAGAGGCACGTCGTGAGCCAGACCCAGTAAGAAGTTCCTGAAGCGCTCGGGTACCACCAGCACACGGGCTGCACCGGGCTCAGCGAACTTAGGCTCACTATACAGTAAGTCATCTTCCCAGTAAATCAAATGTTCCTTGGACCCTAGGCCTGCTGCCTGGTCTGCAGCCTGCTGCCGCACACCAATAAGAGAAGGGCACTCCTTCTGAGCCTGGCAGAATTCCTCCCTGGAGGGGCCACCCTCTTGCTGCCAATGGGTCAGCTCAGGCAACTCCCCCAGTTCGGCCACCTGCTCCCCTGTAGGTTCCAGGGCATCCCCCTCAGGTTCCGCTTCCTCCTGGACCGTGGGAACAGTGGTGGCCGGTTTCCCGCGCCCTCTACCCCTTCCCCTCCTGGCAGGTTCCTGGGCCATCGTTCCAGGCTCCAGTTCTACCAATCCAGCCTTACTGGCTGTCATGGCACGCGTGGATACACAGATCCACGCTGGCAGTCCTAACATCTCCAAGTGAGTTCTGTGCTCTACGTCCTTCCATGGAGAACTCTCCAGGTCGTTACCCAACAGACAATCTACCGGCAAGGCATCACTGACACAGACTTCCAAGGTACCAGAGACTCCCCCCCATGTAAAGGGAACACGCGCCATCTTGCAGAGGCGAACTGAAGTGTCAGCTGCCACTACTGGGCGGAGCACATTGGGAATTACTTGCTCTTCAGACACCCACTGACACCTGACAGATGTCACACTAGCCCCGGTGTCTCTCAGAGCCTCTATCTCCCTCCCATTGATGGTCACCTTTTGCCCGTATTTCTTAGTGTTAGCGGGTATCAAGGTATCCTGGACCATCTCTTGGTCTCCTAAAGAGACAAGGGTCATCATAGCTAATCCCGCTTCCCCACTGGAAATCAAATCCCCTCCCAAAGCTACACTAGCTAACCCTGGGACTGGAGCAGCAGCTGGTGCTGGGGGTTTATTGGGACATTTAGGGGCGATGTGCCCCACTTCCCTACAAGCATAGCAAGTAGGCGGTGGTCTGTTGCCCTTAGGGGGCCAAGACCTCTTCGGCTTGGGGGCTTGGGACTCCTTCTCCTGGGAACTGTTTTGGGGCCCTTTAGAGAACTCCTTACTGTTACCCTTGTCCTCCCCACCTTTCTGCTGGGGACCCTGTCCACCCTTGGCTGGCATACTTACCACCCCTTTGTTGACCCTGGTGCTAGTCCAGCGGTCTGCCTCTTTAGCAAGCTCGCTGGGATCAGTTAACTTGCTGTCTAAAAGATGCTGGCGCAGCTCTGGAACACATAGACTACTCAAGTGCTCCCAACTAATCAAGTGACACAACCCCACATAATCAGTAACTTTGCTGCCCTTTATCCAACCTTCCAGTGCACGCGTGTACATACTCACACACTCCACCCACGTACTCAAATCAAGTTTCTTGAAGTTCCTAAACTTCTGTCGGTACTGTTCTGGTGTAAGCCCATACCTGAGGCATAAGGCCTCCTTCATCGTGGGGTAGGTTAAGGTCCCTGCTGCTTCTAAGGGTGCTAAGACATCCCTCCCAGAGGCCTCAAAATGCTTCCACAAACCCGCTCCCCAACTTTTCTCAGGCACTTCATTCATCTTCAAGGCAAGCTCATAGGATCTAAACCACGCATAGATATCCTCACCCCTCTGATAATTCTGCACCAAATCTTTCGGTATGTATACTTTACCCGCCTGTACTGGTTGTGCGCTACCACCATTCGGACTGGACGCCACCTGTTTGGCTTTAATGTCCAGCTCCCTCATGCTCAACTCATGAGCCAACTGGAGTTTCTTCTCTTGTAACGCAAGAAAATTCCTCCTCTCCTCCGCCTCTTTCTCACTGTCAAGGCGCAGTTTCCTCTCTTCCGCTTGAGCTTTGAGCTTAAAAAGTTCAATCTCATGGGCTCTGACCCTTTGGTTTTCCTCCAGCTCCTCTGGAGAGAGGCTCCTACTGGAATGGGCGCTGCCAGCCCTAGACGCTGGCCTATTCACTGGCAGATCATCGGATCCAAATCCGTGCTCCGGTGTGCCATCCCCTTCCGTAGTTTCCTCGGTTGCGCCATTCTTGGCCTCCCACCAGGCCCTTAGAGCTTTCTGTAGCTCCGTCTTGTTGGCGCTGCCCTTCGCTGGGCATCCAAGCTGCTTGCAGAATTGCTTTAGTTGCTCCTTCTTATACTCGAGCAACTTTTTCACCTCGAATTGCAACTCCAGCTCCTCGCCTACTCCGTTCAGAGACATGATGCTTCGTCGATCCTCCAAGAATAGTCTTCGCAAAAACTTCGTGCGATGCAACTGCTTACTAGATTAGTGATGTCCGAATAATCACTGCAGGTCAAGTGCAAATACTGGTTCTAATCCGCACCGCTGACCACCAATGTTAGATCTGGGGGTCTCTAGTTGGAAAAGGTATTCACCTTAGACCAAATAGGGACCCTTGCTTCTAGTCAGGGTACAGGGACACACACAGTAGATAACCCCTGCTCACCCTCTAGGTAGCTTGGCTCGAGCAGACAGGCTTATCCCCAAGGCAATGTGTAAGGTATTTGCACGTAGACACCACAATGACCCCTCCTCCGCACACCACAAACTTAGACCACACAGGTGAGTTATATCAAAAATAATATATCTTTATCTAGTTTCCGCAGTTGAAATCAAGCATCACAGGTTTACACAATAGTCGCTTTCTTAGTTGGTCGGGACCGTCAGACGATAGTCTCTAGTCTCTTGAGTGATTCGATACTCACTGAGAATGAATCAGTTTGTAGGCTCTCGATGTTTTAGGCAGCTACGTTGCTCCGGCGGTGTCACTGCGCTCGTTATACAAGCGCTCCTCGGGCTGTTCGGTGCAAGGATTCCACAACTCCCTCGACGAGCCCCCAGTGACGATGTCGACGTCACCGGAGTCAGCCACTCACAGCGCGGCTTCGTAGAGCAGGGAAATACGACTCTCGATCTGCTTCAGGCCTCCGGGTCGCGGCAAGGCACGTGCCGATGAGCACGTCGATCTTCTTGATGCGGCAACCGGTGTCGGGCCCGGCTCGGTGCGGTACTCTCTAGCAAGACAGAGAGCAGCCAGCCCACCTCACAGGCAGATGGGTAGAACAGTCCACGGTCCCTGCGGCACACAGCGGCGCAGGTGGGACACAGCAGAGTCTTGAGTTCTTGGCAACCTTTCTATCCCTGGGTTGCGAAAACAGGAGGCCAGCTCTTCTCAGGCCCTTGGAGATTCAGTTGAAGACACAGCACACAGCAAAGTCTTGTTTGGTCAAGTGGATAGGGTCAGCACACAGCAGGACCCCTTCTTCTCCTTAGCTTCAGTTGTACGCTAGAACAGGTCAGCCTTTAGAGCACACAGCACGGCAATCTTCCTTTAGTTCTTCAGCGGTCCGTCTTTCAGCAGAGGTTCCTCTCGATGGTCGAATCTAAAAATCTGTTGTCAGGGGTCTTGTACTTATACCCCTAGAAGTCTTTGAAGTCTTTGTGCAAGTGGGTCCTGAGCCCGGTCTGATCCAGTTCTGGGTGTTGCTGGAGCACTTTGTTTTCCTGGCTCCTACATTCTTTTCAGAGCGAGGGGCAAGGTCGTCAGCCGCCCAGCAGAAGGTGGAGCCAGCAGAGTGGCAGGCAGGCACAGCCCTATTCAATCCCAGGTGCTATCTCCTCCCTCCACTCTCCTTGCGATTGTCGCCATTCAGCAGAGGGCTGACTCAGCCAACCTCCCGGGGGATCCCCAGCCCCTGCCACTCTCAAACCAGACAGTTAATCCACAAGCGCGCCCAGGCACACAGAAGGGTCAGACAAGAGAACAGCTACTCTCTAAAAAGTACTGTTCTCCAACACAGGATTTAAAAACAATCTCTCCTAAAAGGTGTGTTATTAAATGCTGAGCTCAGGGATATCAATCACTCATGTCTTATCTTGTTCGTATGAGAAGATAGGCGGATAGCCATTGGCACCCGCCTCCCTCATGTTAGCCTATGGAACAAGATAGCCTTGCAGTAGTGAACACACAAAATGGCCGGTGTTCACTACCAGAACATGTTACCTGCACTAGTACATGCTCTACCTTCTACATACACTGCACCCTGCCCAGGGGGGTACCTTGGGCCTTCCATAGGGATGACTGACGTGTATGAAAAGGGAAGGGTTAGGCCCGGCCAGTGTGGACACTGGCCAGGGGGACATGGCAGTCCGGGGACTGCAGGCAGGCCTGCGGCGGCAGGCCTGAGACACTGTTTTAGGGCTACACAGGTGGGTGGCGCAATCAGCGCTGCAGACCCACTAGTAGCATCCGTCATCACCAGCCCTGGCACACACAGTGCACTTTACTAGGGACTTCATGGCGATACAGATATGCCAATCAGGTATATCCAATCAATACGATATTTTACACAGGGAGCACTTACACTCTGGCACTGATTAGCAGTGGCAGAGTGTCCAAAGCATCTAAACCAGCAAAACGAAAACCAGCACAGCATCAAAAATCCATGTAGCAGAGGCAAAAGATAGGGGAAAAACCCACGCCAAGGGTGTCAGGTCTAACACCTCCCTAACTGTGTGGGTCAGTGGAAACAATACTTGCATCCAACAAGTAACCCTGTAACTTACTGTAACTAGACCTGATATGCCTGGTACCATCCTACAACAGCCTTGATCATTCAGCATCAAATAGCTCCCATTCAAGAGCAACTTGAACACAGGATGAATCACGGCAGCTGGGGAACTGTTCAAGTGACATGACAAGTTCACAACTGAAGCATTACAGGCTCAGTAAAGCGAAATGTCTTTGCAAATTAAGGAACCACTTGAGGCACTTTCACAGTTTGAACTGCAGAGAAAAACGTCAATGTCCCCTTTCCTGCATCTATATCTGTATGGTAATTCCCAGTACTCACATATGTATCCATCTCCCAGCACTTCATTTCTGCCTACCTGGTGATACTGTAGACAGAAATTAAATTGGAATGTCGTGATGGCAGTGTAATATAGCCATGGATTAAACATTCTGTGAAGAAGACTCAGCCACGGTGAAAGGTAATTGGTCCAATTTTTCAATGTGGAACATGGTATTTTTTGCATCTCTGCATGCCATAACCATCTGTCTTTCTGTTAGATTGCATACAGAGAACAGATTTGTACTATTGACGTAGTGCCAGGGCATGTGGCAGGAATGCAATGATTGTAGCTCCCAGCTTAACAATCAAATGGATCGCAATTGCGATTGTCCATGTTGAAGAATAGACACATTCTGTTCCATTATATCTATAGCAGAAGAAATAATGTTGCAGAGTGAATAAATTCTAGATGATAGTGTGGTCATACCATTGTCGACCACCGACAAAGCCTTTTCTAGGTTAACCCTATCAATCTCAAATAGTCTCTCAGCAGCCTCCTGTTGAGAGATTTTTCATAGCTCATTGTAAATAGCACACAAAACGTAACCTGGCCTGTTTTTATTTTCTCGTGCCTGCCTGTTCTTTTCGCCTTTCACTGCTGCTGCTCCTGCGGCCCCTCCTCCCCAGAATTCCCATGCTCCCGCCTCCCTGCCTCTCCTACCTTCCACCTCCCCTACTTAATGGCGGGCACACGCAGCGGGCACTCCACCGGCGTGCCAAAGGTAAGCCCGTCTACACCCGTCCATGACCCAACTGCGGCCAGTGACAGGAACCGTGGAACTCCCACTACCCATTGCTACGACACCACCACCCTCCTCGCACTCAACCCTGGAAGACTTATAGAATGCCAACAGGCCCCACCGAACACGACACATGGCTAGTTCTCCTGCCTCCACTGCCTCCACACCCTTAGCGCCACCCCGGCCTCCAACACCGGCGACGCCAGCACCGGCGTCACCCTAAAATGCATCCTCCTCAACGTACACTTCATACACAAACACGCCATGGAAATCTGGAACCTACTCGACTCTCTCTCGCCGACATCGCCTTCTGCACAGAGACCTGGACCAATGCATCCATCACCCCCGACATCAGCACCGCCATCCCAGACGGATACAAGATCCAGAGGAAAGACCACCCCCACCACCCAGGAGGGGGCCTCGCCATCACCCACGAGAGCACCCTCCGCCTCACCCCCTCCAGCGAAACCTTCCCCTCCACTGAACACCTGCACTTCCAGATCCAGACCACCCCCAAAGCCACACTCTGAGGAACCCTCATCTAAAGACCCCCAGCCCCCGAACACCTTTCACCACCACCATCACCGACTTCATCGCACCCCACGCCATTGCCTCAACAAACTACATGCTCATTGGAGACCTGAACTTCCACCTCGACAACCCCAGCGACCCCAACTCCACTATCCTTCGTGACAACCTCGCCAGCATCGGACTTAAACAACTCGTCAACACACCGACCCACAGAGCAGGACACACACTCGACCCCATCTTCGAGGCAGGAAACAGCGTCCAATTCAGCCACACAATGCAGCTGTAATGGACGGACCACCACTGCGTACACTTCACCATCAACAAACCCAAGGCACCCAAACCAGCCCCACACCCACCACGAAGGAACTGGAGCAAGGTTACCGGCGAGCAACTTAACTCCACCCTCACCCGAGACAACCACACCTGGGCACCCGACACAAACGGCGCAAACGGCACAGCCAGAGAACTCAATACCTGGATCTCCAACTGCGCAGACAAGCTTGCCCCACTACGCAAACCCGACAGACAACGCCCCATGAAAGCCGCCTGGTTCACCACCGCTCTCCAAGAAGCCAGACGCACCTGCAGATGCCTGGAGAAGAACTGGAGAAACACCAAGACAACCGAAAACCACAACACCTACAAAGACGCCATGACTGACTACCACAACCAGACCAGAAGAGGAGCTTCATCCACAACAAAATCCTGGCCAACTCGACCAAATCCAAGGAACTTTTCGGTGTCATTCAAGAATTTACCAACCCCCGCAGTGAAGCCACAGACATCCCCACATCCCAAGACCTCTGCAACATGCTTGGAATCTATTTCCACCTCAAGATCAAAATCCTCTACAACAACTTCATCAACCATCCACCAGGTGCCACAGACGGCCCCCTGCCCCTTAGAATCACCAGCAAGCCCACCATCTCTAACAGGACACCGATTACGGCCAAAGACACCACCTCAACAATGAAAAGCATCCACTCGGGGGCCTCCACCGACCCCTTCCCCCCTCACATCTACCACAGAGCCGTCGCCACCATCGCACACGAACTACAACACACCATCAACACCACCTTCAAAACAGGCACCCTCCCAGATGACTGGAAGCATGCAGAAGTCAGACCCCTGCAAAAGAAGTCCACAGCTGACCCCACCGACCTCAAGAACTATCGGCCGTTCTCACTCTTCCCCTTCGCAGCCAAAGTTGCAGAGAAAACAGTCAACAGGAAACTGACACGATTCATTCAAGAGAACGCCATCCTCGACCCATCCCAATCCGGATTCTGAAGCAACCACAGCACAGAGACCTCACTACTCGTCACCACAGATGACATCTGCACCCTCCTGGACCAAGGCCACTCCACAGCCCTCATCCTCCTTGACCTATCAGTGGCCTTCAACACCGTCCCCCACTGCACACTATTCACCAAACTACACGATGCAGGCTTAGGGGAACAGCCCTGGACTGGATCCGATCATTCCTCACCGGAAGAAGCCAAAGGATCAGAGTCCCACCCTTCCTCTCCGACCCCATGAAAATCACCTGCGGAGTCCCACAGGGTTCATGACTGAGCCCCACCCTCTTCAACATCTACATGGCTCCCCTCGCAGCCATCGTCCGACTACACGGCCTCAACATCGTTTCCTACTCCGATGACACCCAGCTCATCTTCTCCCTCACCAAAGATCGCACCACTGCCAAACTCAACTTCCAGAAAGGAATGCAAGATGTTGCAGCCTGGATGACCAACAGCTGCATGAAGCTCAACGCCGAGAAAACAGAAGCCCTCGTCCTCAGTACCACCCCTACTGCATGGGACAGCTCCTGGTGGCCGACCTCCCTCGGAAGCCCACCTATCCCCTCAGACCACGCCAAGAACCTCAGCATCGTACTCGACTCACCACTCACCATGATCCAACAGGTCAACGCCGTCACCTCCAGCTGCTTCAACACCCTCTGCATCCTCCGCAAGACCTTCAGGTGGATTCCCCCTGAGTGTAGGAAGACAGTCACCCACGCACTCATCACCAGCAGACTGGACTATGGAATCGCAATCTACGCCGGCATCAACAAGTCCCTACTCCGCAAACTCCAGACAATACAGAACACCGCTGCCAGACTTGTCCTCGGCATCCCCCGACACGAACACATCAGCCAACACCTACGAAGTCTCCATTGGCTAACTGTGGAGAAAAGAGTCACTTTCAAAATCCTCACTCAAGCCTACAAATGCATACACAACATCGGACCTAAATACCTCAATGACAGAATAAACTTCCACGTCCCCCTAAAAAAACCTCCGATCTTCCAACCTCCCATTGGCTGAAACCCCATGCATCCACATAGCCAGAGGAGGCGGAATATCCTTTTCTCACATTGCAGCCAAGACCTGGAACAAGCTACTGGCATGCATCAGACGCTCTCCCTCCCTGAACACCTTCGGGAAGACCCTCAAGGCCTGGCTCTTTGGCTAAACAGATCTGCGGACCCCCCTCAGCGCCTTGAGACCCTCACTGGTGAGTAGTGCGCTTAGAATTCCCTGATTGATTGCGTTCCATGGAGTTAAAAAAATCTCGGTGGAACTCAGCTCTGCCCCAACCCCACATATTGTTTTTAAAGAAGGGTAGAAAAAACCCACTTACCTTCTTGCTGTTATCTGCGGGCCACCCTCCTCCTCCCGCGGTGTCTCCTCCTTGCCGTCGTCCTCCTCAACGTGAAAAGGAGGACGACGGCAAGGAGGAGACACCGCGGCGAGGAGGAGGGCGGCCCGCAGACGACAGAAGAGAAGATAAATGGGTTTATTACTTTTTTTTTACCCTTTTTTGGGCCAGGGCTGAGGGGCGGACTCCGCTGCGCCATGGAGTCAGAGTTGTACTCAACTTTGGGTTCCCAGCGGAGCACGGAGTGGGTAAAACTCTGCATACTCTGCTGGCAGAGTGGAGTACGCTTCTGGAGAACTAACAAAAAATCCCTAAGACACATGTCATCTGAGAGAAAAGATAAGTGTTCTTTCACCTGGGCCTTTAACCACTGTAGGAACAACTTCCCAACAATGTATGATGTCACAACCCAAGTGTTCTGAGTGTACATAGCCTTGGTCTGGCCTATGGATATTAAACCCTTCAGTTGTACCCCAGTATCCTGACTGATACCTATTTGTGTAGATAGGCCAAACCAGCCATCCCTTCCAATTGTGGTCAGAGGAATTGTACGAACCATTGTGTAGAATGGCAGCTAATGTATCCTCACTGTGTTGTGTGTCATTTTTCCATCCCTCAAAGTGTGTAAGTGAGGGAATCTGAGGTAAATTCAAATCCTTAATCTTGGCTAACCCAACACAGGAAGTCTGTTGCACTGTGTCGTTCAGAAAAATCATTTGATGTGGTATGAGACATGCTCTAAATAAGTCCTAAGTTCCCTGACCTTGCCAATCTTTAGTCTCCCAGACAGATTTTGTGCCTATAGTGACTTTACAAAAGTCGAAACCATGTACAGACAACTGGGCAATAAAGGAGGCAGAGTATATCTGCTTAGTGTTAGTGAGCATATTTTTCTTTGCAGATGTAGGTGCAAGCTTATAATAATAAGAGGTCGGTCTGATGTGTTAAACCCAGAAAAATAAGCAGACATCTGTGCAAATGTAGTTGAACTACCTTTTGACGGTGTTGGGCATGTTCCCAATGATGGTAAGTGAAAACATTACGTAGGATACTTGCTTTGTGCAAAACATGGCGACCATAGTGTTGGTAACAAAACATGGTGTCAAAATTAAGTGTACCATCATACAATTCATCATTTGAAAATGCTGCATATTGTTCTAAATCAGATAACATAGTATGCACAGTTTCAATGACCCGATCATCACAGAGAGTACTAGAGGTTATGATATCACTAAGAATTTTTTTTAACAAGTGTGGTATTCTTAATAATTCACTAGGACCATATACATCATAGGAAACTCTGTCCGAAAGTATTCCTTTGGGAACTGGAACTGCTGTAATGTTCAGTAAGGATGGTGTGAGGATGCATGTGGTTTCAGGACCAAGTTCACATGTTTAACAGCGGAGTGTTCTGGGAGATAATGTCCCTTCAGGAGCAAGAAGAAGACATTCACTACACCAATCCAAAGGACTAGTAACAGTAGACCAATTGCAATCCAGAGCTGTAGCCAGGGAGAAAAAACATAAGTCTTTTTCAGCCAAAGGTAGAAATCACAAATTATTTTCTTGTGGGGAACAGGCAGTGGTTGTAACTCGGGTTCACTTGAATCCAATGAGAAAGTATCAGAATCAATTAAGTTTATCAGACGCAGTTCTATCTATCTTTGGTAGCTCAGCAGGTTTTGTGGAACTGGCAGATGCTTAAGTTTGAAACATATTCCCATAGATGTCGGTGTTAGGCTCAATTGAGATCTGTGTTTTATTTGTAGATTGAAGTTGTTCAATTTCAACAGGCACAAGTTGCATTCTGTTGTTGGTAACTCCTTCACTTCGTGGAGTAGAATCTTCAAACATAATTAATCTTGCCATCTGAATTCCTGTATGGTAGAGAGAGGAGATCTGGTGCTACCCAGGAGCCCAGGCACCCCACTATTGAGCATTGGTCACATAGTCTCGTTTGATCCGATCAATCGAGATAAATCTCTTTTCCTTCTTGCCAGCAAGGGGCGGAAGAAGTACTATTCTTGTTCCTTCGACAGCCAGGACAGGTACAGGTGCTCTGTAAGATGACCCAAACTCTTTTTTGTTCACAATCTTTTCTCTCAGCAGGTCCCCAATCTTCAGGACCAAGGCAGGTCTTACCGAAAGAACTTTCACTTCTCCAGTGGCGGTGTGTTTTACACTAATGTTACTTTGTAATGCCTGAACTTCATTGAGTTCCTGTAAAAAAGCCAAAGGATCATTGATGTCAAATGGTTTTTCATCTGCCACTGTGCTGCCACAGTCAAGGTCGGGTACCCAAATTCTAATCCTGAACAGGACTTCATATGGAGTACAGTCCCCCTGGGAACCTCTTGGTATGTTGTTAAGTGCCCTCTGAACCCATATAGGTGGTTGACTGAACTGCCACCCGAGCCTTATACCCTAGCTGTTAGGGATTGCTTTAAGTCCCAGTTCTTCCTCTCCAAAATCAAATTTTCCTTGGAATGATATGGAGAGGAGTACCACAATGCTACACCCAAACTTCCAAAGGCGTCTTTGTAAGCCCGTGAGCTAAACGCAGGTCCATGGTCAGAATGTAATCTGGCAATTGTGTATGTCCCTATGAAGACTCACAAATCCTTTATAACAGTTGGGGCATCAGCTGAGGGCAAACCCACAGGAATTTAGAGCATGAATTGACTGCCACCAAGATATACTTGTTAGCCCCCTCAGATTGTAAGGCGCCGCAGTGGTCCAAATAGACACATGCGAGAGGTCTGTCTGATATCAGTAGTGGTGGATGTGGTAGACGTGCTACAGTGGAACCTTTTATCTGCTGTCAGGTGTCGCACTTTAGGATATAACCCATGGTCTGTTTAGTAAGACTTGGCAACCAATAATGCTGCTTTAGAAAGTGAAACAATTGCAGCGATACCTGCGTGTGCTGAACCCAGACCCTTGTGTGCAGCTAGAATGAATCCTAATCTGCGATCCATGTTTGGTACTAGGCTATCCCCCACTTCTGGAATTTGAGCATACCGAATGTTTTGCGCATCTAACTTGTAGGAGTGGTTAAGTGAAAAACCTTTTGGGAAGGCTGAGCCGTTGTGGCGCATAGTGTTCATTATCTGTCCGTATAGTCTCATGCCAGAACGAGTGATTGCAGAAATTGCAGCAGTTTGCACTGTCGGCTTCATCACCTAGTGAATTCCCTTCAGCTAGCATGCCAACACGTTGATGGCAAGCATTTTTTCAGCTCTGCCACTTGGTTCCAAAGCAATTTGTGCTTTATTGTGCAACCTTTGGAATCTCAAAACCCCTTCTGGCCCCAATAGTGAAGATATTCATTGTATGACTGGACACAATGAAACTAATCGCACACAATGAGTGTGGGGTATTCCCGATCCGTGTTTTTTAGTGCCAGTATCAAGGGTTTGAGTTCTGCCAGCTGTGCTGTACAATCTCCTAGAGACTGAATCTGTATATTTACTATCTACGGCAGGCTGGGCAGATCCGTCAGTATAAATGATGTATTCATACTGGTCTAGAGGAATTATTTAATTTGGGAGAGGATATTCTTGTTCGTACTGCAGAAATGCTTGTGTTTTTTTAATGTAGAATATCATTTGTAGTCTACATCTGTTGCAGTGAGAGTATTAGCCCATTGTATCTATTGTGGATGCAGTGCTTCTGCATTTGGAACACTTGCTTTAGTAACAGCCTCTAAGGTTGGTACTGGAGTCTCTACAATTATGCGTTTTCCCTGAGCTAGTGCTCTTTCTCTCACTACAGGAGTTGGTACTGCTGTCAGTATTTTTTCTGTGGATGCAAAACGCATTTCAGCGTTTGCGTACAAATGTGATTTGTATGCAATGGTTACTGTTTCGCCTTCATTGAAGGTGAGGTAAATGTACCCTGATTGACCCGCAACTACAGGGATCACCAAATTTGTGGTATTTACAATTGTGTGTAAATGTTTGAAAGCTATCATGTCAGCTTGTACGGAATGGAGAATTTCTGTGTGTTCCCTGTGTCCAATGTTGAACTGAAAAATCAGGTCTGATTAGGTGTTAGAAAGGTTTAACCCTTTCTGTGTAATCCAAAATGTATGTTCTGCCAAAATTTTGGAATCCTAAAATGGATTGTATACCTTTCAGAGTTTTGAGAGGTTGGAACAACACACGTTTTTCTAAAAAATTAGCTGCCAGGCTTTTTCCTTCACTTGATAACTCTTATCCCAAAATGAGGACATTGAAGTGGGCAATTTTTGATTTTTTAAAGTTACATTTATAGCCCACAGTGGCGAACCCCAAGATTATGTTGTTCACCCTGTGCAAATGATCTAATAACTCATCGTCCATCAGATAAATATCATCTACGTAGGACAATCCCTCCTCATCACAATTTTGAAGTAACTCTGTTACTCTGGCTGAGAATGACCCAGGGCTATTCTTATACCCTTGGGGCAGTCTACATTATTGGCGTTGAGAGCCGAAGGCTGAGAATGCTGTCAAATATTATGCCTCCAGATGCTATATTTTGGCAGAAGAATCCATTTGAGATATCTAGTGTTGTTTTGCATTTGTTCTGCACAATGTTATTCATTAAAGCGGCACTGTGTGCATTTTGTATTGCAAATGTTTTGTGCATGTGTGCCAATATCTGTAGTCTAAAACTAGGTGGTATGAATTGTTGGGTTTCATTATGGGAAACAAAGGATTATTCATTGAAAATGGTCAGTTTTCAATCACACATTGGGATTCAAGTTGATCTAAGATCTCCCTGACCTGTTTCTTTGCATCACATTTTATTGGGTACTTCCTCTGTGGAGTAGGAGTAGTTTTTAATGGGAATTCAAGGTGAGGTGACTCAGCATCCCACCCTACATGATTGCGATAAAGTGCAGGAGCTAGCGCTAACATCCACTCCTGCGAGTATGAATGCTTTAGTGACTCTGGAACGAAGTCGGAGAAAGCCAGTAAAGTTACATCTTCCCCCTTTGGGCACTCCATAACTAACTCAATCGGCCAATCTCTTTCAGCCAATAGTATATTGGCAGAGGTCGGTACCTTTTTCCAAATAGGGACCCTTGCTTCTAGTCAGAGTAATGGGGATACAACCTTTAGATACCTCTGCTCACCCTCTTGATAGCTTGGCAAGAGCAGACAGGCATCCCAAAGGCAATGTGTAAAGTATTTGTACCAACACACACAGTAACACAGTGAAAATATCACAAAAGGACACCACACCAATTTAGAAAAATAAAATATTTTTATCTAAACTTAACAAGACCAAAACAACACAAATCCAACATACACAGTTAACAATATGACTTTCAAAAGGTTTCGAGAACTTGTAACATAGAAAACTAAGGATGAGTGACTTTTACACAAAGTACCTGTGGTTGCATCAAAATTCACAAGGCCAAACAGCTGCAGAGTTGGAAACAATGAGATGCGTCATCTCCTGAGACCTTGGGGAGGTGATGCAACAGTCCCGCTGCATGCAGAGGAAGGATTGCGACAAATCCAGTCTGTATGGGGAGTGATGCATCGATTCTTCATGATGGTTACAGCCCGCAGGTGATGCGCCGGGAAAACTTTCCGCACAGGTGCAATGCGTGCAAATCCGGGATGCGTCAGTGATCGATGCAGCGTCGTCGAGCGGTGCTGCATCAGTTTTCTTCAGCTGTGATCTTCTTGCACCACAGAGATGCCTCAGAAAAACAGCCAGAAGCCAAGAAGAGCGATGTGTCGATTTTTGCAGTTCTTCAAATTTCTTCTTTCTTCCAGCTCCCAAACAGCAGCAACAATCTCCAGATGTCCAAAACGTGCACAGGCACCTCTTGGCAGGTCAGAACTCACAACAGCAGAATTCAGGGGAGCTGGGGGTGAAGTATTTGTGTCCTTGAGATTTCAGAACAGGAGGCCAGCACACACAGGCCTTTCGAGATCTATTTCAGGCAGGGGACATAGCACACAGCAAAGTCCTTCTCCTTTCCTTGGTAGAAACAGCAACTACAGGCCAACCCCACACAGCACACAGCAATGGGGCAATATTTCTCCTCAGTCTCTCCAGCTGTTCTCCTTGGCAAAGGGTCCTCTTGAATTCCAGGAATGATCTAAAGTTCTGGGGTCTGGGCCCTAATATTTATCCTACAAAATCCTTTGTTCTCTGGTGGAGGGAAGCCCTGTGCTCAGTCAAAACCAGTTCTATCCTCTCAGGTGCAACTTCCTGGCAGGAGGTGGAGACAGCATTGCGGGAGGCAGACCAGGTCCATTCATCCTCCCCCTACTCTAAATGCAGCCCAGGTCTATTCAGCCCAGCCCTGACTCATCCAAACTCTCTGGAGCCATTGCACATCCCCAGCCTCTGTCACTCCAAAGCCAGACAGTTAATACACATCCTAGCAGAGGCACACTGGATGGCTAAGCGAGAAAATACCTGATTTCTAAAAGTGGTATTTTCAAACACACAATGTGAAAATTACCCTCACTAAAAGATGCATTTTAACATTCCGAGTCCAGGCATACTAAACTTTATTTTCCTACCTTGTTCCCAGGGGTAGATGTGCTTTTAAAATGTTATAAGCAAACTCCCCATTCTATCCTATGAGAATAGGGAGTCTTGCAATAGTGAAAAATAAAATTGGCAGTAGTTCACTATCAGGACATGCCACACACACAAGGGTATGTCCTACCTTTCACATACACTGCACCCTGCCCACAGGGGTACCTTTGGCCTACCTTAGCGGTGACTAACATGTAAGAAAAGGGAAGGTTAGGGCCTGGCAAGTGGGTGAATTTGACAGGCCGACATGACAGTTAACAATCCGCACGCAGGCACTGCAGCGGCAGGCCTGGGATATCTTTTCAGGGCTACTCATGTGGGTGGCACAATCAGTGCTGCAGGCCCACTAGTAGCATTTGATTTACCAGCCCAGGCACACTTAGTACACTTTACTAGTGATCTACTAGTAAATCAAATATGCCAATCAGGGAGAACCAATCATTATAACAATTTACACAGGGAGCACTTTCACTTTGACACTGATCAGCAGTGGCAAAGTGACCCAAGCATTTAAGCCAACAAAAATGAAATCCAGCACAGCATCAAAAACACAGGAGGGAACGGGCCAGACCCCGCTATGGGAGGGCGTCTTTCTCAATGAAGTGGTCACTTTAACAGGCTTTGGGAAGTGGAAACTGATAGGGACTGAGCGTCTGGGAGATGTGTGGAGGGGGGAGGCACCACTTACATTTGAGAAACTGCAACAAGAATATGCCCTGCACAACTCACAAAAATACCATTATCTCCGACTCATGCACACCCTACAGATGCACATCCGGCACAGCACCTCTCTTCCGGATTACTCGCCGCTAGAGGACTGGCTATTTCTTGACCCCATAGTAGAAAAACCCACCTCCACAGTGTACCGTTAGTTAATTAATAACATGCCAGACCCCCTTGTCGAGCTGTGAGCGGCTTGGACCGAGGACCTGGGAAACTTAGATGAACCCTGAAAGGAACGTGTATCAGTATCCTAATACCTGTCAGGTTTTTAAATATTATCACGGTTCCTAAGATTGTATTTTCAATCAGAGGGCTCCTGTTGAGGAGACCTACCCTGTGATCATGATGCATTCTGCCTATTATTTTTTGTTTGTTTGCTATCCCTTTTCTTTTTACAAGAATCGGGTGCTTGCAAAGCATAGGTTTCTTCGATAATCTTTGGTAGTTCTCACTCCTGTTGTGCAGGAGTGATTTCCCTCAGGCAGTGGCGTATTTCCACCGTGGCTGTCTGCCTTTTTATGTTACCTCATATTATTGTTAACACCTGTGCAAAATAACCTATCAATTTCATCCCTAAGCCAGGGCATGTTCTGCCCCGTACTCATTTCATACTTTTTCAATACTTCTGGTATGACTGCTATTGCGTGGGTACCATGAGTTCTGGTAAAAACTGCCGCGAAAACTGTACCCCAAGTGGTACAATCCTCTATTGGGTGAGCTATTCCCATTGGCAAGCAAATTGTTAGTATTCCGTGTTTCTTTTTGCGGGCCCGTATGGGGAAATACAGCTTCAAGTGGTGCTATTTTCTGTGCTATCCAGAACGGCATCTGCTCATGCTTAGTGGTCATCCATCCCATAACCACGTTCAGCATTTATGGGCTTATTTTTGTTGTAGTCCATTGTGATTGACCAGCTTGAGTGACCCTTGTAGGTTGAATTGTAAGTGTTTCAATTACGAACTGTGTAAGGTTTCTGTATAATTGTGCAATATCTTTGTAAAGTGTCCTCAGGGGACCCCTTCTCCTTTGCAAATACAGGCGAAATAATGTTTTAAGGGCAGGCAGTCACATTTTCCTTTAAGGAAAATGGGCTGCATTTAAAAAAAAAGCTGCTTTATTAAAAATCAGTCCCAGACATGGTGGTGGTCTGCCGAGACCAGCAGGCCACCATCCCTGGGAGGGCTGGCATTCACAATGGGCTCGCAAATTGTGAGAGGCTCGTTAATATTAATGAGCCTCGCAATTTGCAACCCCATTGGGAATCGCAAAACAAAGTAAACACACTGTTGTACATTTCATTTAGCGCCTCGCAATTTGCTCCTCGCAATGTGTCGCAAATTGCAAGGAGCTAAATGAAAGGGTCGAACATCTGGCCCACAATGTTTTCATTGTCGCTTAAGTGAAGCTTCCTTCAGTATGATATGTGCAAGAAGTCCGAAGTGCAAAATCACAAACTTATAAAGTGGATTTTAAAGTACCTATTTACCATCTTGTGCAAAGATGACATGAATAATGAATGTTGGTAGAATATTAAAGTATTTGTGTTTTATGATACAAGAGTGTGGACAGAAAGCAAAAGAAATGTTTTTATTTTTGTGTAACATCTTATTTCTTAATTCTATGCTATCAGAATGCTATGTATTTAAATACTCTTACCCACCACACTCTTACACACACATTTTTGCATCTCTTTTCCTTTTGGAGTCATTTTTGCTAAGTCGTTTTATTTGGGTTCTTTTCAGATCCTTTTGCACATTTGCTCTTTTGTTGGCAGAGAATTTTAAATCATTGTTTCGGATATATCTTGTTAAACAGGCTCACTTTACTTTACTTCACACAGTTGCACTATAGTCTTATTTTGAGTTCTTATTAGGCTTGCTCAGCGTGTGCACACATTTTTTATTATGTTTTCCTCATGCAGAGCATTTTGTTACTTTTGCTGAGTGACTCAGCTATTTGATTATGTCTTTTGTATCTATTTGTTTATTGTTTCTTTTGACAATTCATGTGCCATGACCTGTACACCTACAATTGACTTTTTCTTTTGTACTATTTTACTGCTGTAGTTTCAATTATATTCACTGGAAAAATACAATGATATAAAGACCAAGTGAGAACCTTTTGGTAAACTATTTTGACACCGTTTTAAATCCAATTTGCATCCCACTGATCCTGTGGATCGACTCTTTTTAATAGGAGGAATGTGCCACACATTTGTTATACAAATTGTTATACACAAAAATAACAACTGTGAAAATGGCTCATTTAATTCTACAAGAATATATAAGTGATATTTTTTCCATGAATTGATTCGCTGCATTTAATAGTGTATATTTTTTGCATTTCTTTGAAGATTGTTTGTGCATTTCTGCTAAGCTGGCTTTTACTGATTTTCTGTTCATTATCATTAATGGGTAGTAAGCTTTAGTTAGGTAGTTGAAAATAAAAAAATTATGCACAAAAAGGAATGGTCGGAGATTACTAACTTCACCTTCATAAACAATCAAGGGGCCGGTTACGATCTCTGTCGGAAAGCCTCCAACCTTAGGTCGAAGGCTTTCTGACTGAGATCGCCAGTTTCACTTCTGACCTCCTAATTACAATTTAGGCAGTCAGACGTGAAACCAGCTGATCTTTCCCGGTGGCTTCCGACGGGCTCAAGGAGTCCTTCTGCCAGTCGTAGACCGGCCCACAATCCATATGGACGGCGTTTTACGCCATCCGGATTACGATGCTCGATTTTCGGCAGGCTGTTAATGCCGGGCTTTCTGACTGAAAAAAACCTGTTGGAAAGCAAGTTTGTGGGCCCCTAGCAGGATCCACTTCAACCAGCCGCCTACGGTTGGTGGCCGGGGGGGGCAGGGATGAACACAACCTTCCATTTCCCTATGGGAACTTGTGCTACTGCCAGTTTACGGCCATAGTACATACTCCCATAGGGAAATGTGAGTATGCAACCACACCATGTGCTGTCGCATCATGATTAGGCAGTGAGGACCGCCGACCGGAGGTCAGTCAGACCCGTATCCACGACGGTGACGTGCGAACACTATTCCACTCAACATCGTAATAAGTCCCTAAATGTGTTGGCCTTCATGTTGTTTCATGTTAATGTATATATTAACAAGAGGCTCCCTCTTAACATAAACCAGACTGACTTTGAGTCTGACCATAAATATTTTTCACCGTAACAGGATAGTCTCGTTTGAGATATCAATTGATTGACCAGTGGTAAAGTCACCCATAAAATGTTCTAATGATCCTATTTTCTTAGTCTGGAAACTCTTGTGTGTTGATAGCCTTTTAGCTAGTTACTACTGCAGTTTCACTTGATTTATTTATTAATGTATTAATTAGCACTTGTATATAACACATATAAGGTCCAGTAGGTGGCAAAGTGCTTTACATAGGAACCGTTTCATACAAACAGACGAAGATATAATATAATAGAACATCACATAACATAACATAATATATGATATGATATGATATAGATTTTATCGAGTAATTTGGCAGAGTATAATATATATCAGTATAACATTTAACGCAGCAATATAAAATATTTACAGTGGGTGAATAGAATATGACAGCAACATGTACTCCCATAAATACAATACACTTTCTAGAAACTACAACATATATCATCATATAGTGGAATCTTCCAGTGAATAGTAGACAGTCGGGTCAAATATTTTCAAAAAGAGCACCTATTCTGTAAAACTGCAGCAATGAGCAAAATTATCTCATAGTTGCTGTGCCAAATTTTACTGAGATTTGTTAAAAGATTATGGCACACTAAAAAGAATGTGTCTAAATACTTTTTGGAAGTGAACATCACTTTCATTTCTTGTTAATAATACCTACGCCGAAAAGCTTTTTTGAAACTGGTATGCACTGTGAACTCTTAGGTGTGTATGACAAAGCCTGGAAACCTGATGATTTCCCAATGGACTGGTGTCTCTTAAAGCTTCGTAGGAAGGAGACAATAATTTATAAGATGGTGTACTTAAATTGCATGCTTGAGGGCTCTGACGTGGGTAAAAAGTATTCTAATTTATTAACTCTTATTATGGGAAAAATCATTTTGCCCCATTGAAAGAGAGAGCTGAGAGACGAGGTCCAGCACCTACCTAAGTCTGTTTATTCTGCAAGAAATTAATTGGTGAAGGCCTTTAGGAATAAAAAGTCTTTGGATAGAGAGCATTTTGTTTGTTGTGTGGAGTGACATCACAGGTGTATTCAACCATACTCTTTCAAAGATTTGGTAGACACACCGGCTGGAACAAGTAGCAATGGCGCGGGAACATCTGTTTCTTCTTATCCTGATAATTATTCTTCTTCTGGCTCCACACCCCCATCTCACATAGCCTACAGATATGCCTGAGGCTTCATGCTCACAGGGGACATTGCTAGCTTAACATATTTTATCAGGAAAATCTCACGGGCTCAGATTTTTGTGCTGCATGATGGAGAGGTGTGATCTATACCAGCTCTCTGGTACAACAGAGCAGGAAGTAAAATGAAAAATAATGGGATTCTGTCCCTGTCTTCAGCCAGTAGTAGGAAACAGCCCGCCACAGCTGTACAATGTGTGGCAGGGGCTTGACTTGCACACTTTACTTGCCTGAAAATTACGGGAAACAACATTTACATCGCAGTCATTACATCGTACTACCTTTACATAGAAGTCATTACATCGCAACATCCTTTACATCGCATGTCATTAGAACGCAGCCATTACATCGCATGTCACTACAACGCGTGTCATTACAACGCATGTCACTACAACGCAGGCCTTACATCGGAAGTCAATACAATGCATACAATTACAACGCATAGTACCCTTACACTATCCAACACTTACCCTACTGTTGCACTTACTGGAGTTAGAATAGTAATTTTCACCCCTACACTATCCAACACTTACCCTACTGTTGCACTCACTGGACTTAAAATAGTAATTTTTACCCCTGCACTATCCAACACTTACCCTACTGTTGCACTCACTGGAGTTAGAATAGTAATTATTACCCCTATACTATCCAACAATTACCTTAAATTAGATGTAATGCTATGCATTGTAATGGAATGCGTTGTAAAGGTAGTTTCTGAAAATACGATGTAATAGCATGTGATGTAAAAGAATGCGTTGTAAAGGATGTTGCGATGTTAAAACTGCGTTGTAAAGGCATGCGTTGTAAATGTATGCGTTGTAACGTCATACATTCGAAAATTACACTTAGCTCTATATTAGTACATGGAAAGTGACATGGTGAACATTTCTCACAATACATTAACAATGTGTATAGTTGTGATTAAGAAAACTTGTATTTGTAATTTTTATTATGGAGATGTGGGCAGCACATTCTTGACCTTTTTGTCTACACATTAGGTATTATACAACCAAACATAGAAGAATAGGGCTTATGCACATCTGATTATACTTGTTTTGGGATAGATAAGTCACTGGGAATAGGAAGACTTCCACCCACATAAATAGGCCATACTTCATAACCATTCAAACTCATAACTTTAAGTGAGCTACAACCGCTAGTGGGAGTAAGGTTTTTCTTTTTATATACAGAGGAGAGAAGATTGTCAGTGAAATTAACACAGTGTTCAGTAGTCCAAATCATTAATTTACGTATGGTTACTTGACTGGATTAAAAATAGAAGATAACAACTAAAGTTGTTATCTGCGATGGATTGGGGCTATTATTACTCATCTGAACTGGTGTACATGTTTCAGCTGTCAGGAGAAACCCAGGGGGTTTACAACTTTCTTCAGGAACTTTATATCTCTCTTGCTATTTAATCATAAATATGAGATGCCTATTTAGTCTAGATTGTCACAGTACACATGCCAGGTGTAGCAAATGCCTGAAGACATGTACCAAAGTGTGTGGTATTTCTCAATCCACTGCTAACTGTGGATATGAGAGAATCAAACAAAACCACATTGTGAAATTTAAAAATTCCTTTACAATGGACTATTGTTGATTGAGTGCAGAAATGGACACATTACATGGACACATCACACATGAGTGACATGATAAATTCAACGTGCAAAAAAATTAAATATTGGAACATGTTACACTCTAAGATTCATAAATATGTACTATCATAACTGTGTCTTACCACTAGGTTTTGATATTTCTTCTTATTCCGGGGAAGAGATTGGGGTGTCTCCCTACAGTCATAAACCTAAAACTGATGGAAGACATAGGTTTTAAACATAGATGCAGTATATTTCTTTTTTCTTTTCTCTTTTCACAAGTAATCAATAGAATGAATAAGTTGAGGAAGTGATACATTTTTTTCTGTGAAAGTAGGGCTAAAGGAAGAGGGTATTCACAATAGCAGATAATCCCTGGTTGAAAAAATATATATACATTATAGGTTATGATTAAAAACACAAGCAACAAGTCACTATGGTGCTTCAGATGGGTGTTAGAAACTGACTGGCTGAAAATGTTGAGGTCGACCAAGTATTGCTTGGCTCAGTACTAAACCAATGATAGTAATCAAACAAGAATAATGTTGAATTGCCAGTCTTATTTAACACATGAATGAATGATTAAGGACTATGTTGTGTTGGCCATATCTATTTATCAGTCCTCGTAGCTTACTCCTAATCCATTCAATCACAACCCAGTAATTCCAAATTGAAAATAATGCACCAGGGAACCATTGTGTCCCATGGCTAAGTCCAAGTTTACCAAATGACAGGAGATACAATATAATAAATACATTTCCTCTTGTGGCATAGGCACATCTTATTTCATGAAGGGTAGACAATTAACGTGCTTCACTGCCTCTTCTTCCCACAACTGATGTTGCACATGGTGTGGGAATTAGTTCTAAGCATTCAAGGCACCATGCTGACTGCATTCATGTTGAACCACTTGAATGGGTGATTATACCAGGTAGTCTGTGGACGTTTGTTCATTACGTCGGCCATTTTAGAGTGGGCCTCAAAAACTGATTCGAGATTGTGGGCCACATTTACAAGGAAATGGCAGAGCATGTCAAATTTTGCAGTGGGCACTCCGCCATTTCCAAAACACTGCAATGTGCCATATTTACAACAATGCTGCACACCCCTGTGTTTTCCCTAGTGCTGGCACTAAAAATAGCTGCTTAGCGCCAACACAGACACCCTTGCACCATAGTGCAAGGGTGCCTGTATTACAGGGAATTATTGTTTATGTGCAGGAAGGTGCCCCTTCCTGCATATAAACAATAAATAATTGCGATTTGTTACTTCTATGTGTGCTGCATAGCAGTAGCAAATCAACATTATTTAATGATTGTTTAAGTGCAGGAAGGGACACCTTCCTGCATGTAAACAATTATTAATAGCATTTTGCTCTTTCTATTTGTGCTGAAGGATGCAACACACATAGAAATAGCAAAAACGAGGAGAAATAAAAGTAGTTCTCCTCATTGCACCATTTTAACGCCTGCATCGTTGTAAATCTGGGGCAGCGTCAAAAAGCAATGGGTATTGCAGTGGAAAGACCACAGCAACTCCCATTGCACGCCCCTTTCACGCAGATACCTGCGTTAAAGGGTACCATATTTACAAAGCGGCATTATGCCACAAAAAGTGTTTTTACGCCACATTGTAAATATGGTGCAGTGCATTGCGCCACCGGAACTTTGGGAAACAATATGTTCCAGTTGCACAATCCCCTTATAATTATGCCCCTATGTGTCCCCAAAAACTAAAAAATGAGGAGAAATAACATATTTCTCCTCATTGTGCCATTCTACCATCTGCTATTGTATGGCATTCTTTTTCGGTGCTGCCTCAGATTTATACATCCTTGTAAATCTGGGACAGCGTAAAAAAGCAATGGGTGTTGTGATGGAACGCCCACAGCAATGCCCATTGCGCGCCCCTTTTATGCAGTTCCCATTGTGAAAGGGTACCATATTTACAAAACAGCATTAAGCCACAAAATTAGCTTAAATATGGTGCAGGGCATTGCGCCACTGGAATGTCAGTAAAAATGACGTTCCAGTGGCTCAATCCCCTTGCAAATATGTCCCAAAAAAATTCATAGTGCAGTTCTCAATTGTGCTGATGTGTGATATAATAGTGTCTGCCCTACTTTGCCATTGGTCCTACATTTAAAACTGACCAATTAAACTATGGGCTACTCTATCAAAAAAACAGCTATATTGGAACAGGCTAGAATTCACTAAGCCCATGCAGATGATGATGTCAGATGAGCTTTGTAGACAGGTAATAGAGAGTGAAATATGCTACAAAAAGACAATGTATTGTGGAAAAGGGGGTTTTCAGATGTAATGCAATGTCCTAATTATTTGGGGAACTGGGAAAGGTATTTGGTTAAGCATACTTGTGAGGCTTATACTGTGCAAAATCTGGTGGGCATTTCTTACTATCTAGAAGCAAGAGGCATATCTCTGGCACTCACACCTTTTTTAATACAGAAACGTGGTTTTAGGTATCTATAATTTATTGGAGCAGAAAATACTCAAATGTTTGTTACCAATTTTCACAGCATTGTTTGAAACTGTGCTGAATGTGGTTACACATATTAGATTGCCATATTATTTTTTGAGTAATTCCCAAAAAGTGAATCTCTATTGTTGTTTCTAGCCTGCTTTGATGCTATTTTGATCATTCTCTTTGGATAGTCTCTTTTGGACATTTTTTCTGGCTGAGTCTCATAATCTCTGATACTTGAATAGTTACAAGATTGTCATAAATATTGCCTAATTGGTAGTTTATCGCGCAATGGTTTAGGATGGAAGTTCCCACAGTATGAAAGTCTATTATGATTAGTAAGCTTTTGGTACACTTTTGTAATCAAGCTATTCTAAGATGCTACTATTTCAAGGTACAGAAAAGCCAAATCAGACTGTGACATAGTGTGAGTAAATCTGTCAGGGTTTGCATGTGTTAACACAGTGTATAAATTGTGTGGCCTTCACTTACTCTCCATTTCAGATGATCAAAATATCGTCAATATATCTACTCCAGAGGCAGTTAATATTTTCCTTGTATGGATTGGTGTTGGATTAGATGAATCATGTTTCAAGATCATGGATATATAAACATGTCAAACTGGGGGTACATTTTCTTCCCATTGAGGTCCTTGGTGCTAGATATAGCTAATCATCATTGTATAAGATCCTCTCAGTCATCATTATGATTTCTTTCTGGGGAATGCTAGTGTACACTGACTCAATTCAATTCAATTCAATTCAGCTTTATTCGGAGCAAGTTAATGTCCATAAAAGCAATCACAGTCACATTCACAAATACAAAACATGAACACTTATAGCAGACATAATCACATTTCATATACAGTATTAATCATTAAAAAAAAAACATAATACACCTTAAAATTACATATCTACATCTAAAAAACACATACTTTTCCTCAGGTTGATGCATTTGTTTAAAAAGGAAGCGGTATAAAAACAAATATCAGCAGATTGTAAGTTAAAAATCAATTTCATAGCCTGCTCAACCGTCCGTGTACCATATTTAACAAACATGGGCTTTAGCAGAATAACACGGAAGTTAGAGTACAGTTTACAAAATAATATAAAGTGCATTGTGCTCTGCTTGGAGAAACCGTCACATCTACAAGGGCCTATAGGGTATTTTCTCATTACAGGATGTGCCACCAGATGATGCACTATTCCAAATCTCAATCTGGTTAGTACAAATTTATGTGTTGGTCTGGTGACAAGAGTTAGATAGACGGGAAATCCATCCATGGACAGATATCTGTTGTAAAACATAACAGTGGACAAAGAACCTGCAATTACTATTCTTTTCCTCTCGACAAAGGCTAGAAAAACCCTTTTCAGCTCAGTCTTGGGGATTGATAAAACAGCATTTGGATCAGTTAAGATATTCAGGTTGAAAATATCCGAAAAGCACATAATAATGTATTTAATCCAGGGTATTGCTTTTACTTTATCTAATCGCATACAGTCCTGGATTATAGACCTAGTGAAAGATTTTTCTTCATTCAACCAAATTGATCTCCACAACATCAAAGGTCTAAGTGACAAAAGATCGGATAAATAGTTAACATTTAGTTCATGATGACATAATGCATTAGAGGCCGAGGTGGGTAAACACAATACTTTTTTTAGGAAAGAATTCTGTTCCAGTTGCAACTCATGTACGCCACTGTAACCCCAAATTCCAGCCCCATATAATGCAATCGAAACACATCTAGCCTGATAAATTTTTACCATGTCTCTGGTCCTACGATCCCCAATTTTCTGTGCAAATCTAAAAATTCCATGTGCATTTCTAGCCATTTTATTGCGTATATTATTAAATTCATGTGTCCAATTTTTATCCTCAGCAAAGGTTATACCTAAATAACAGAATTTGTCCACCTGCTGCACTTTTAGCTTGTCTATAAAAAACCCTTTCGCTGCATGTTTAATTTTCTTTGGGCCACAGATCATTGTATAAGTTTTGCTTTTGTTGATAACTAATTTTTTATCTTCAATAAAAGATACAAAACTATCCATTAATCGTTGTAACCCTATCGGAGTTCTTGACAGCAATACAGCATCATCGGCGTATAATAACACCGGAACGGGGGTACCGTTAATCATTGGGGCATCTGCAGGTACTTTTTTTAAAATAGCATCAACATTATTTATAAATAAAATGAATAAAAGGGGAGCTAAAACACAACCCTGCCTTATACCGCGTTTAACGCTAAAGTTCCTGGTGCATTCACCCTTCCTGCCAAAACGTACACATGTTTTTAGTCTCTCGTACATTCTGGCAAGAAAATAAATTATGCCCTTTGGCGCCCCTAATTCTAACAAGGTCATCCACAAAATAGAGTGGTCGACAATGTCGAAGGCGCTACTTAAATCAGCAAAGCACATATAAATATGGCCAGATTTGGCTTCACTGTATTTCCCGATCAATAATTCTAAATTAATGTACTGATCGAGTGTACCCCTACCTTTCCTAAAGCCATATTGGCTATCTGTCAGAATATGGTCCTGTTCTACCCATTCTTCCAGTCTAACCAGCATAATCCTACTCATAACTTTTACTGAGGCATCCAATAATGAGACTGGTCGGTAATTTTTTGCATCGGACCTAGATCCCTTCTTGTATATAGGTACAATTATAGACTCCTCCCAAGTTTGCGGGGGGCCTATACAGACCGCGGCATTAAAAACAACAGCCAACAACGGACCCCATACTTCTGGCGTCTCCTTGTATACATCACTTGGTACCCCATCTGGGCCTTGGGCCTTTCCTCCCTTACTTGCCCTTATCCCTCTTTCCACTTCTTCCACAGTGATATCAAGTGGTATAATAGGCCAGCTTTCTGACCCAACATTACTATTTTTATTAGAGTCAAAAATACTAGAGAAATGGGTAATCCATCCTTCACAGGAAACATTTGCTGTTAACTCAGGCATATTTGTTTCCTTAAGGAACGGAGAATTAACTGTTGTCCAAAATAATACAGAATTCGAAAGTTCTGCCGCCTGGTTAAGAGATTCCCACGCTTGTAGCTGCAAAACCTTCTTCCTTTCTTTAATAGCCTTTTTGTATTCTAGCCTCAGAGTAGTTATTAGTTTTTTATCCCTAGGTCTTATTGCTAGGGCTTGCTTAAGGTCGGTCAGGGCAGCCGAACAAATTTTATCAAACCAAACAAAGCCAGACTTCTTACTGCCCCTACTACTGCTTGTGAACTTGTCGTTAATGGCATTGTTGATACCTTTAAAACTAGATAAGACCCGCTCATGATCTAATCTATTTTCTAAAATAAAGACAATGTCTGCTAAATTCTTCATGATAATAGACTTGGTTAATTCAGATGCTTTAGCACCTATCCACCTCAGCCTTACCCCATTAACCCTGTGTGCTTCAATGTTTTCAACCGTAGCCCCTACCTCTTCATCATTCTCCTCCCACAAAGTCATGGGCACAATAATACAATTGTGATCGCTGGTATCCATTATTTCAATTTCAAGTGAGCCAAAACAATCGGCAATACTGGAGGATACCAACACATGGTCAATTACAGAATTGGCACGCCAATTCCTAAATGTGGGGATAGGTGAACCATTACTATCCCTGCAACAGTCCAAAATTTCCAGGTCAAGGCACCCCATTAATGCATTCACTTTTTCCCCATACATATCATGCCCAAAATGTGGGATCTCCCATCCAGCATTATTTGTAACCCCACAAGCTTTAGTGGATAGTAATTCGCATAATGAGACATTGAAATCCCCACACCAAATGATATCAAATACTTCATGAGAAATCGAACTTAGGTCCTCAATAGCATTGGTCAAATCGGTGACAATTCTGCCCCTGGTACTATCAAAAATGTTATTATAATAATTGATCAGAAGGATATTACGACTTTTGCCTTCTTGGATCCAAATCATCTGTATTAGGTCACCTACCGGCACATATTTTATCACCGTCATCTGTCGGTGGACCGATACAAGGGTGAGTAAACCCCCCTTAGCTCTACCCGGTCCCTCTCCATATGCTGGCAGGTTATATGAAACGAACCCCTCATAATCAATATTATCTTTGCACCAGGTTTCCTGAAAGCATAGGATATCATACCTGTTAATAAAGGAGTTCCAACCCGGGTCCCTACTTTTAGATTTCAGACCAGCTACGTTCCAGCACACCAACCTGGAACATATACCTGCTCTGATCATACTTCCACTAGGAGTACCTCGGGTATCTCCCTCTGTAATGCCAACCTCAGTAATTTTGCCCAAATCACCAGAATTCATACGACCATCTGGTATGGTCTCAGCCTCATCCTGTTCAGGCACCAATCTGGGGGTCAAAGTTGTTATACCAGAAATTACGGATATTCAATCATCTCTATGATCCTCCAAATTCAGTTCCTCTTCCCTTCCCGCACATATCTCCGTCTCCTTTATACGTCAATCATTAGAGTCCAGAGTACTAAGTGCAAGAAATCTGTTCTGAGTAGGGATATCAAAATGAGGTTTGCAAATAGGTGGATAAGTAGAATTTCTATTGTTAACCCTCCCTTTGTCATTAAGGTGGTTATAAAAGTATCCCAGTGCTCGAGCACATACATTACCATCTAAGATTGGGAGAGATGCCGCTCTTAGGAGGACGGTAGAAACATGCTGCGGGTATCTGAAGTTAATAATTACACAGTCCCCTTTTAGTCTTTTCCTATCACTCCCAATCCAGTTGGCTCTTCTGGTTGTCAAGATATTGTCAGAAAAATTCAATGGGAAACCACATTGTCTGTTTAACCACGACAAACATTTGTTTTTTAAGGAATCATGAGTTTCTTGGGGAACCTTGTTGTCTAACGGTGGCACATTTGTGAGAACCACCACATAGGGAGCACACTCAGGTGGTAGGTTAACAGCACCCTTCATTTTGCTTCCCTCCCAACTGTTTATATTATCTATAACAGGCAAATTACTGCCTGATGGATCGGTGCTTATTTGTGGTATTGCCAGAGTAGCACTATCGTTCCCTTTGTTCCCTGTGGCTTTCTTAGCAGGGTCTCCCTGTCCTTGAATCTTACTTTGGGTGTTAGTAGTGTCGGTTACCACCTCTATAACAGGAGTAGCAGCAGACATTTCTCCCAATTTGCCTAAGGCCTTGTTTAGCAAGCCGCCCAATCTGACAACTTCTTCCGTTAACTCCTCTATTTTTAAAACCAGCGGATCTATTATATCCTTGATCTTGGTACCAATAATCTCCTCAATGTTACTAACAATACTATCCTCTATTCCCACCTTCTTAACCAAGCTCAAGGCAATATTCCCGATGTCTTTATCTGATTGGTCTGCAGATTTCTTTCCATTACATAATGGCCCCTTTTTAGACTGGAATTTCCTGCATGTTCTTACTGATCGTTTTTTTGGGGGAGGCGAACATTGTTCCACCCTGTCATGGCAGTCATCTATTATTAACTCCTTGGGGCTAATGTGTACAGAATCAGGTTGCCCCAGCTCAATTAACTCAACCACCTCCGGGGTAGTAGAATCAAAGTGATTGTTTGCATCCTCCATGCCGGAGGTTGATAAACCTCCGAAAGGGCTCTCTCGGGGTGGGGTACTAGCTTTCCCCAATGACTGTCGTCTTTCAGAATTTATCTTACTAACCCTCTGAACCAAATAGTTATCCATTGTACGTGGCCCCGAAGAGGCTTTAGATCTAGACATATTGTAAACAGTCACACCCTCGTCACAAGCCTGCTGAATTGATAGAACGTTATGTCCGTTAAAAATTACTTAAATAACAGTTTTAAAACACTGACAAATATTAGCAAATACTCAATATCACCCCTGCTGCTTATTACAGATCTTGTGACCAGGACCAGCGTCTCTGGCCCAGTCCAGTCTCCTCAGGCCTCTGAGGGCCACAGAGGGCCCGCCCTTTGCCCGGGCTTAGCCCGGCGCCGCCCGCGCGCGTCCCGCGACGCGGAGGGAGCCTCGCAGTTGTAAGCGCCTCAAGGCGCGCAGGGAAGCGGAAGCGGAAGATACCGCTAGGGACTCTGGGGGCTGTAGTCCCTTTCGCGGCGTCCAGCGCGGTCTCAGCGCGGTCTCACAACCTCCGACCCCCGGGCAATGCAGAGTGCGCAGCGGAGCGTCCTTCCACCAGGTAGGTTTGTTGGCAATGTCCCCCGCTCCACCGAGGGAGCCTCGCAGTTATAAGCGCCTCAGGGCGCGCAGGGAAGCGGAAGCGGAAGATACCGCTAGGGACTCTGGGGGCTGTAGTCCCTTTCGCGGCGTCCAGCGCGGTCTCAGCGCGGTCTCACAACCTCCGACCCCCGGGCAATGCAGAGTGCGCAGCGGAGCGTCCTTCCACCAGGTAGGTTTGTTGGCAATGTCCCCCGCTCCACCGAGGGAGCCTCGCAGTTATAAGCGCCTCAAGGCGCGCAGGGAAGCGGAAGCGGAAGATACCGCTAGGGACTCTGGGGGCTGTAGTCCCTTTCGCGGCGTCCAGCGCGGTCTCAGCGCGGTCTCACAACCTCCGACCCCCGGGCAATGCAGAGTGCGCAGCGGAGCGTCCTTCCACCAGGTAGGTTTGTTGGCAATGTCCCCCGCTCCACCGAGGGAGCCTCGCAGTTATAAGCGCCTCAGGGCGCGCAGGGAAGCGGAAGCGGAAGATACCGCTAGGGACTCTGGGGGCTGTAGTCCCTTTCGCGGCGTCTAGCGCGGTCTCTGCGCGGTCTCACAACCTCCGACCCCCGGGCAATGCAGAGTGCGCAGCGGAGCGTCCTTCCACCAGGTAGGTTTGTTGGCAATGTCCCCTGACTCAATATCTAGTACATTTAGCAAATCTTCTTCGGGGTTAAATTACGTTTGCTCAATCATTTTTATGGGTTTTTTGGCATCCTTGAAAAAGGACAGCATAGATTGTAATAATGGCCATAGATGGTGATCACAAAACTGGAAGAGTGGTTCTAAAATCCAGCCGATCCCTCTTTAGAGTCTCCCCCCCACTTCAAAGGCACATTTCGGTATAAGTACTGAATTTCTGAACCGAGCAAATCAGACACTGTTGGACCTACGCCTGAACCTATGTCAGAAGAACTGCTGTGCTGCACAAAGGACTCAAGTGGACTGCTGATCGAAAAGCCTACTTTTCTGTTTGTTGCCCTGCAGCTCTCTGACTCTGCTGAAGGAGAGCTAGATTCCGCCTTCGTCCAAGTGATCTCCAAGGGCTTGTTGGCTTGCCTTCTGTTCCTTGAGAAACAGGGAAATCAAAGTCTCTACCCCTGCTCCTATCTCACTGGAAGTGAACTAGGTACTTGCAACACGGATTTCGAGGCATCTCCTGTTTGCATGTAGCAGAACCGGTGCATCGACTAGGTTATGGGAGTAAAATCGGAGTATTGCCTCGAAACCTGCGCTTTGCCTCTAGACAGAGGCACATCGGACAGTGTATTGCTGCTGCTGCAGCTTGGTGAGATCTACACTTCCCCTCAACTGTGTGGCAGAATCCAGCGCATTGATTGATGCCTCTTGACTCTGGCACCTGTCTTTGGAAACAAAGCATCGCCTTCACTGCATGGAGCAGATCGGCGCATCTTGCTGCTTGTGACCAGGAAAGGTACTTTGTTCACAGGGGCCTGCGTGGGTCCTGTAGCCGGCTGGTACTCTATCATGATCAGCCCGAACTTTGACTTTGCCCCGGTCCAGTGTGACCTAAAAGCACCCTTTTTAGAGCTACTTGCTTCTATGGGCTTTACTGCATTTATTTCTTCTAAATTTAATATTAAAAATTCTATACATTGGATTTTTGTTATTTTGGTCTGGTTTTATTTATATAGTTACACTTTACTTTTCTAAACCATTGTGGAGTCTTTTGTGGTGTTTTCACTGTGTTACTGTATGAGTTATTGCACAAATACTTCACACATGGCCGTCTAAGTTAAACCTGCCCGCTCTATGACAAGCTATCTGAAGGGGAGCACAGGATAATATAGGCTGTATTATGACTTACCCTACTAGGATTGTGGTCCCTACGTGGACAGGGTGCATACCTCTGCCACCTAGAGACCCAATTTCTAACAGTTACCGACCTAAATGCATCCTGCTCCAGGAACTAGCCACTCCACCAGCAACTGTGACTTTAGTACACCACGCATAGCCTTTGCAGCGAGATCTTGAAGTTAACACTGCTCTTGGCATATTTGGCCAATTGACAAATCTCATAGTAACTTTGACAGTTGTACATTTACATCTCTGATTTTTTATACATTACTGCTTTTCAGTGATTCACCAAAATACCTAGTGTGCTCTTAAATCATGAAAATTGTAGATCTGTGTACACATGCATGATTCTAAACTGGCGGATTTACCACTGGTAGAAAATCTGTCACTATGCACTTGGGGTAAAAGAGCAAATGCAACTTAATATTTTATTTATGTTTGCCTTTGCTTGAAAATACTTTCCATCTCTTTAATCAGTTGTCTGTGTGTTTTCCATGCACAATAGGCTTATATACACACTATCCGTTGTTTCCAGTAAGTGTAAACCGATGAAAATATTTATGAATTTCCACAAAGTTATTTCAATGCGGTAGGACACAATCTTCCTCAGGAGCACTACATTGCCCCCTTCTAGGCACATCCATGTTGACACCACTAAACCAGAGCTGACATGCCATGCTAGAGTTCCCCATGTCTTGATCACATATGAAAGCAAAAATGTCCATAAATCTGGACAACACACTTTTTATGCACTTAAGTTTAACTTAGGCAAACAAAATGCATTGCAAATAGAGGTGCATGTTTGCATTACATAATTAGACAGCACCATTCAAACCTGTTATCTCAGCACACCATTCTGAACTCATGAGCGGTTCACATCTAGTGTTCCACACGCATCATGACAACCCTGGCTACAGAAAAAGCTTGCAGGCACATGTATGTGAGGAAACTGACACTGCATTTCCCATCGCTTTGCTTGGCTCTAAATAGCCCTCTTAGAGCTTCACCTTCACAAAGTTCACCAAGTTCACATTTTGTTTGTGTAGAAAAAATATCTCTTTTGGCTGAAATACTTGTTTCCATTGCATCTCGTGCCTTGTTGATACTTTGACTGATGGCCCAGAGATATGTTTATTTTAACAGCTAGCCTTCCCATAACACACTTAGCATGCATACATGGGCAAATAGTGTGCTTTATTTTTACTGGCTAGTGTCGTTTTCATGTATTTATTACTGAAGGAAGAGGTTATCTTTAATATGTTTATGTTTTGGTTTAGTCCAGAAATAAATGCAACCTATCAACATTTTTTTTTTTACCAAACTACACGTCTATTTTAACCCCTTATGTTGTAAACTGGTAAAATGTGCACTTTTGCAGAACCGTGCATGGTATTTCTTCTTCACACAGAACTGAGACATTAATTTGAGCTGCATGCATGCACACAGGGCTCTGACCCTTGATGCAGCAGAGGGGGGCATATAATATCCCACACCAACCTTTACAATATCTAAGGAAGCATAAATATTATAATGACGTGCTCCCATAAGTCATTATCATTTCTGTTAGAAATATAAAAGGTCATCAATTGGATCTTTGGTAGAGCTAAAAGGGACTAAGTAGAGCAATCAGAGAACTATTTCTTCATGAGGACCTGTAATGAAGAAACAGCTATACTATTGTATATACCACAAATACCTCAATATTATAACAACTAATATCCTAAAAATAAGTCATGACTCAGGGAATAATGACAAACACTATTCTTTCATGGTACCTTTTTTGGTATTATTTTTTCAGAAAAATATTAAGGGTCATACACAAATACAAATCATAAAGAAAACATGCTCATAATATCACAGGCAAAATATCACAGCAATCATAAGTTGAGTAACTCAGAGACCACAAACTCGGGTGAGGAAGAAGGAGGGAAAAAGAAACAAGGAAACATCAAGGGAATCACAGTTTAGTTACCTCTTGGTAAATTAGAGAGATCTAATGCACAGCGTGCAATTAGTCAAGGAAAACAATCTCCACGGCCGTGGACAATATCACCAACCAATGATGTGCAAAGTCTCTAATGAAATGTTCTCTGCAGTCAGGTTTGCCAGCCAGATCAGGAATCAGCACAGCACAGTACAGCATACAGCATACCATGGATGCAGGACAGGTCACCAGAATGTGAACAAGCCGAAGATAATTGTCTCACCAACGTCTTTATACTAACTTCGCAACTTTGTTGCACTAAGTTAGAAACTCTCCTAAACCCTACAAGTCACTCTCATTGGTCAGGAACTAGGGGAGTCAAACATCTCCTGACAATGACTTTACACATTTCTTTAAGCAGTCTTTGTCTAAAATTGTGTAACCCTCTAAAGAGGAAGAAGAAAACTACAATGACATATTTTTTATCTACATAGCAACAGTTTTATTCTAAATCCTCGCCTAGACAGGAAAAGTCGTACTATTCTCTGCTCTCAAAGGATGTAAATGTTAGTCTTTACAAAGACTTTAGGAAACGACATGAAAAGTAACAAAGGAGCACAGAAGCACATCCCCCAACCAATACATTTGCTAAGGCCTTCACATTTTAGAAAGAAAAGACACAGAGAAAAGAAAATTAATTTCTAAATTTCTAGGCCTACACTACTTTCACGAAGAATAAAAGAGCTATCTCATGTTTGTGCTTGAATTCTGCAGTTTAGGAAACATAAGAACATTAATACTAGACATGCAAATTAATAATGTTTTCTCATTTTATTATTATTCATAACCCTGTAAAAAAATCTTCCATTCTACATGTGTTATTCTAACTCTTTAAAATGCGTGCAGATTTTGCACTTTTTCGGTCGTACCTTCTAAATCTTCACATTTTAGTAATTTTGGTTTTCACACACGTTAGTAATTTATTAAAACACACAACTGGGTAGATTTTCTGAGCAGATTTAATTCGCAAAAATCATGCTCCATAACCCTGATACACAAGTAATGAATGATTTGTGCATTGAGTGTGCGAATCGCTCAAAATCATCTGCGGAATTTGGGTTGGGTGTAATATTTGTAATTTTATGAAACGCGACCAGACCAAGGAGGTATCAGAGCTCTTTCTATAAGTGATTTTGCAACATTATAATACTACTATGTACAAAGAATATATAAAGGACAAATTAAATGGAAATGATAAAATGTACGCAATGTACAAATAATTTACGAGGGGTCTATCAGTGGCCTACGGCAAGAGAAGGGAAAAATAGACAAAGTGCAGGAAACAATACGGACAGAAAATATCTGTATATGATATTTCTATCAATAAACATAGTGATCCACCCACAGGTATATGTGTATGTCAGAATTTCCCCGGAAAAAGTGTAGATCTCCACAATGGTGGAGAGTACACACTAGTTGTTAAAATACCCCTCACACACCAAAAGGGCCCTTGGTGTCATGCTTCATCATAGGGGTCTTCCCGCCCCTCTACGGGACGGGGCATGCTACGACCTACGTGTACGTGGGAGCACTGTTGTTATGAGACAACTATGTGTATTGTAGGGGTGTGAGAGGAAGGGTCTGGGGTGAATGGAGAAAGTGAGATAAAAAATACCTGGCTCGTCGGTCTAGATGACTTTACTATACCTATGAGCTGGTATTAATAAAAGGTGGGGGGAGGAGGTGTGTGTGCCTCAATGAGCTGTGCCTCTTATGTCTGCTGATATGTTTCGAAGCTCCCCAGGCATCTTTTTCAGGACCATAAGGATCCCTCCCTAAACTCACAGTGGCGTGTAATAACGTGTAAAATTAATAATGAAAAGAACTTTGCGTGTAAAGGAAAACTGTTCCTGAAAGTGTTCAGTATATGTTGCCTCAATGGGTCTTTTTGGCCAATATACCTGGAAAGAAACACATAAAGGGGAAATAAAGACATATATCCTCTGCTAGATGTACAATCCATCGTGAGCATTCAGTGACCTGAAAAAAAGTGATAAAACTAGTCTGCTTTTATCATTAATCAGCTTCTGTGACGTGTCTCAGTGCGACGTAGGGCAAACAAAAGTACACTGACAAAGAACAAAACACACATAAAACATAAAGCACACACTCTAGAAAATAGAACAACACACCAATAATTGTTCATGTCCAATATCTATATGCTGGCCATTGCTTGGTGGTAGGGCAACAAAGGTAAACATACTTGATTTCTGTAAATTATAGAGCGTCATGAGCCTGATGCACGGGTGGTTGGAGTGCCTGATAGGCTATCTATAAAAAGAAAAAAGTAAAAGTACATCCCACAAGGGTTGGTCACAGATGGCAACAAAGTCCTCCTGAATGGGAAGTTTTCCTATTTCGGCTGTGCCGTACTTACGACTCCCGGGATCACTGCCCTCCTGAATGCAACCTCACCGTGTGGCTCCGTAGGACAAATGAGTCCAGGGTGGAGGTCGGTTTAAATACCGGATTCGACCGGTATTGTTAAATGGTGCTGGCGCGAAACAAATTAGTGGAGCATGCAGGTGAGGCTCCGCTAGCTCCGCCGTGAGTGACCCGGAACCGGAAGTGTCCGGGTCCGCGTAGGTAAACACACATACAGAAGTAACCCACTACGAAAACGCCGTAATCATCTGTACGGCACTTCGAAGTAGGAAGTGAAATCAATCTGATTGTGACACAAACGGCTGTTAATACTGCTGTCATAAGCCAAAAACCGGGAATGTTCCGGTTTTTAGTAATGTGCGATCGGGGAGTCTAATGTGAAAAAAAGACTAATTCAGATTGGCAAAACACACAGAGGAGAGTATCCTGGGGAGGAAGCAGAAGTCTAATTTACATCAATATTCATGAGTTCATTCATTACGTGGTCCAGCCCATAAGGGGAGGAGAAAGGCGTTTAGAAGCGCCAAAACCATGTAATAATCTTTGTATATTTCTCCATGTCTAGACACACGTATGGGATCGAAAGGCACGATGTTGGCCGTTTCTTCATATTCAGGGAAGGACAAAGAATAAATTGCTCACAATTATGTGGGGTGCTAGTGTTTCCAGGATGTGCCAAAATAAACTAACAAGGTTAGTTTTTCTCAGGTGATAGGTACATATATTCCCTGAACTATAATCTGGGGATGATTCAACCCAGGAGGAATCAATTTTGGACACATGAACTCAAAAACTCATTAACCACACAAGAGGTCATACATTCAACATAGATGGCAGGCTGAATGAGGTTCTCAATTTTATGGGATTGCTCGTGTTCCCAAGATGTGCAAAACTTGCTTGCGTGGGTAGTTATTCCCTGGTGACTGGTATATACATACCCTCAGGTTTAGTCTGTGGATAGTTCAACACTGGAGGCATCAATTGGAACATATGAACCCATATCCTCACTATCCACACAAAAGGTCAGCCATCCATGCAGCATAGATGACAAGCTGAATGAAGTAGTATTGTTCCAGCTACTCAAGTGTATTTCTTATTTATCGGTGGAACTGGTTCCATGGGATCTCATTGTTAAGTCCCTGGATGTGTGTTCCCAGACGGAACACCCAATGTTATTCCTTCTCAAAAAGGCCGTTTTCTCCTTCCAGTCGCTCTATCACTGTCCATTGCAGGTCTTCCACTCCGTGTGTTGTGGTTAGGTAATGGTTGGACATCTTTGTTGTGCTTCTCCCACATCTGATGTTACTTCTGTGTTCCCCAATACGTATTTTCACAGGTCTAGTAGTCATACCTACGTATTCCAATCCACAGGGGTAGGTGATTAGGTATACTACATTCTTGTTGTTGCAATTGGTGAAGCTCCTCTGGTCCCATTCATTGCCATTTCTGAACTTGATATGTGTACACCTGTTTGTAAGGTGGCATGTACTGCAATTTCCGCATGGGTAATGTCCCTGTACAGGCGGTAGTGTCCTTTCAGGTATACTCCTCGGTATTAGCCTTGGTCTTGTCCGGACGAGCATATCTTTCAAATTTTTACCCCTCCTGTGCGCGAACATCGGTTTGGCGAAGTTGAGATTGCAGCTGTTCAAGAGGCGCCAGTATTTTTGTGATCTGGTTGAAGTGAGTGTTGTATGTGGTAACACATATGGTCCCTTCTTCAATTAGTGTTTCCACTCTGTCTTCCAATAGGGCTTCCCTATTGTTATTCCTTGCCCTCTTCATTGCTTTGTCAACTATTTTTTCAGGGTAGTTGCGTTGTATTAATTTACTACGTAAATCAGTGGCCTGTTGCCTGAAATCTCGTAGTTCGGTACAGTTCCTCCGAAGGCGGAGGAATTGTCCGTAGGGTAGATTCTCTCTCAGGTGTCGAGGGTGAAAGCTGTTAAATAGTAGAAGACAGTTTTTGGCCGTTACCTTAAAATGTGTAGTTGTCTTCAGTGTACCTTCCTCCGGGTAGATGTTAAGATCCAGAAACACCAAGTTCTCACATGATATTGTGTGTGTGAATTTGAGAAATGCATTCTGTTGGTTGAGCCATGCTAAGAAGGATTCAGCTGAGTCACTATCACCTTCCCATATCACCAGAACATCATCGATGTATCTCTTCCAAACCTTGATGTGATGAAGGAAAGGGTTGATGTTATTCAAAATGTTGTTTGCCTCCAGGTGATGGACATAAAGGCCTGCCAGACTTGGAGCAAATGTACTTCCCATGCTGGTACCGTGTCTTTGCTCATAAAAAGTATTGGCGTACATAAAGAAATTCTTGGTAAGTGCCAATGAGATACATTCCAACACTACACTACGGGGTGTCTGATAGTCCCAACTCATAGTGAATAGGACTTCCTCGATGATGGCCATGGTCTCATCATGAGGGAGACTGGTGTACAGACTCTCCACATCGAGTCCCATGAGGAGATTCTTTGTGGGGTCAAACTCAATATCCTTCAGTAGTTGCAACACTGCCTTGGTATCGCGCAAATAGGTACTGGTCGCCTGAACCAAAGGACGAAGGAATGCGTCCACAAATTTGGATAAAGGTTCCAAGATAGAATTTATCCCGGAAACTATTGGTCGTCCTGGGGGATGATCAAGGTTTTTATGGATCTTAGGTATGGTGTAAAAATAGGGGACCCTCGGGCATTTATTGATAAGGAATTCAGCCTCTTTTTTAGAGACCCAGTTGTGTGCCACTGCCTCTTCCACCATTGATGTGATTCTCACCTTAATGGATTCTGTGGGGTCATCATGCAAAGTGCCATAGTTCCTACGGTCTTCTAGGAGTTTTCTGCATTCGTTGTCGTAATTTTCTGCTGTTTGAAGTACAATGGCTCCTCCCTTATCCGCAGGTTTAATTACGATATCTTGGTTCATAGACAGTTGGTGTATTGCCTCTTTCTCTTCCCTTGATGTGTTCTGGAAGGTTGCACCATTATGTGCTGAAAAACCCTGGATTTCTCCCATCACTGCCTTCTCAAAGGCCAGGAGTTCAACAGGGTGTGAAGAATCAGGAGGGACGAATGTGGACTTATTGCGTAACCCTGTGTCATTATTATCCATCTCTATGGGTTGGTCTTTGAAGAATGCCTTCAATTTCAATTTTCGAATAAATTCGGTAATTTCTGTGCAGGCTTTGAATTTATCCCGTAGAGGGGCGGGAAGACCCCTATGATGAAGCATGACACCAAGGGCCCTTTTGGTGTGTGAGGGGTATTTTAACAACTAGTGTGTACTCTCCACCATTGTGGGGATCTACACCTTTTCCAGAGAAATTCTGACATACACATATACCTGTGGGTGGATCACTATGTTTATTGATTGAATCTTGGGAGGACGTATCCACCTCCACCACTCAGGTTGAGTGGTACCTCTCTACTCCCCCCTTTTGTTTTCCTCAAGTCTTAGGCAGCGTGCAGCTGCGGGAGATTCTTCCCTTCATTTTAAAGCATTGCTCATATAGCTCAGTAGGGACAATTTATCCTTCCTGGTTTTTCGTTTCCAACATAACACACTCCATACAAGTACACACATTGTTGATTAGAGACTACACCTACACAACAACCACGCATGATGGCAGAAAACATTGGCCTGACCTTTGCCGAAGATGAAGTGGAGAGGATCTTGGCAGCCATAAACCCCTTTGAGGGGTTAAGCAATGCCGACCCTGGTCCAAACAATGCAGACTGGGACGAATTAGGCAACCTAAGAAAGACCCAAATAAAAACTGCTCTCCATGGATTACTTATGACTGAGTATCTACGAGCAAATGCGGCCCCCCAGGGTCTAATAGTTCGCAACGAACCATATATTTTCCAACAAGACAAGGTTTTCAAACGTGATTGGTCACTAATATCGTGGCATTGCACTCGGGATTGGTTGGTCCTCATTATAAAAACAGCCACAAGACTCACACAAGAACTCAAGATTGATATTCAGAATTTGCAAGTACGACTAAAAGCCTATATTTCTCCCAATATCCTCAAGAAACGACTAGAGGAACTGAATCAAGAGATTACTGAATTTGAGATGACTCTGAAACAGAGCAAATACAATAAGTTGAAGAAGGATACAGCACGCTTCAGTCATGAACGTGTATATCCTTATACGCGTGATGACTATGTTGCGAAGAATCAGGACTATAACTCTGACGGAGATGCCTCAGATACCGGTTCTGATAACTCAAATTCAAGTAGGGGAAGTGGCAGACGTTACAATAGGGGAAGGGACAACCAGAGTCAGCGACATTTTTACCCAAGAGGGAGGGGTTGGAATGGCTATCAAGGACCACCTCCGTACCCCCCCTATATGTACGGTCCACCACCGCTGGGGGGACCTTTCCCTCATTGGATACCACCCCCACAGGAATATGACTATAGTTACCAACCCCCACCGCCTTTTTTAGGGGCACGCCAGGGACCATGAAGGGGCCGGAACAGAGGGGCCTACAACGTTCATTGGTCCACACCGGAAGTCGAAACCCCTCGAGTGTCAACCAGGAGCATGACCAGCAGCACGCCATCACTACCATCAACCAGCCGGAAGTGAGTTTGGTGGTGAGCCTAACCAACCGGACATTAACATCAACTCAGAATAGGGTCCTAGAAAAAGGACTGGGTTTTGTACCTACGAATCGTTTTGATAAATTCAAAGCCTGCATAGAAATGACCGAATTCATTCGGAAATTGAAATTGAAGGCATTCTTCAAAGACCAACCCATAGAGATGGATAATAATGACACAGGGTTACGCAACAAGTTCACCTTCGTCCCTCCTGATTCTTCACTCCCTGTTGAACTCCTGGCCTTTGAGAAGGCAGTGATGGGAGAAATCCAGGGTTTTTCAGCACATAATAGTGCAACCTTCCAGAACACATCAAGGGAAGAGAAAGAGGCAATACACCAACTGTCTATGAACCAAGATATCGTAATTAAACCTGCGGATAAGGGAGGAGCCATTGTACTTCAAACAGCAGAAAATTACGACAACGAATGCAGAAAACTCCTAGAAGACCGTAGGAACTATGGCACTTTGCATGATGACCCCACAGAATCCATTAGGGTGAGAATCACATAAATGGTGGAAGAGGCAGTGGCACACAACTGGGTCTCTAAAAAAAGAGGCTGAATTCCTTATCAATAAATGCCCGAGGGTCCCCTATTTTTACACCATACCTAAGATCCATAAAAACCTTGATCATCCCCCAGGACGACCAATAGTTTCCGGGATAAATTCTATCTTGGAACCTTTATCCAAATTTGCGGACGCATTCCTTCGTCCTTTGGTGCAGGCGACCAGTACCTATTTGCGCGATACCAAGGCAGTGTTGCAACTACTGAAGGATATTGAGTTTGACCCCACAAAGAATCTCCTCATGGGACTCGATGTGGAGAGTCTGTACACCAGTCTCCCTCATGATGAGAACATGGCCATCATCGAGGAAGTCCTATTCACTATGAGTTGGGACTATCAGACACCCCGTAGTGTAGTGTTGGAATGTATCTCATTGGCACTTACCAGGAATTTCTTTATGTACGCCAATACTTTTTATGAGCAAAGACACGGTACCAGCATGGGAAGTACATTTGCTCCAAGTCTGGCAAGCCTTTATGTTCATCACCTGGAGGCAAACAACATTTTGAATAACATCAACCCTTTCCTTCATCACATCAAGGTTTGGAAGAGATACATCGATGATGTTCTGGTGATATGGGAAGGTGATAGTGACTCAGCTGAATCCTTCTTAGCATGGCTCAACCAACAGAATGCATTTCTCAAATTCACACACACAATATCATGTGAGAACTTGGTGTTTCTGGATCTTAACATCTACCCGGAGGAAGGTACACTGAAGACAACTACACATTTTAAGGTAACGGACAAAAACTGTCTTCTACTATTTAACAGCTTTCACCCTCGACACCTGAGAGAGAATCTACCCTACGGACAATTCCTCCGCCTTCGGAGGAACTGTACCGAACTACGAGATTTCAGGCAACAGGCCACTGATTTACGTAGTAAATTAATACAACGCAACTACCCTGAAAAAATTGTTGACAAAGCAATGAAGAGGGCAAGGAATAACAATAGGGAAGCCCTATTGGAAGACAGAGTGGAAACACTAATTGAAGAAGGGACCATATGTGTTACCACATACAACACTCACTTCAACCAGATCACAAAAATAGTGAACAAACACTGGCGCCTCTTGAACAGCTGCAATCTCAACTTCGCCAAACCGATGTTCGCGCACAGGAGGGGTAAAAATTTGAAAGATATGCTCGTCCGGACAAGACCAAGGCTAATACCGAGGAGTATACCTGAAAGGACACTACCGCCTGTACAGGGACATTACCCATGCGGAAATTGCAGTACATGCCACCTTACAAACAGGTGTACACATATCAAGTTCAGAAATGGCAATGAATGGGACCAGAGGAGCTTCACCAATTGCAACAACAAGAATGTAGTATACCTAATCACCTACCCCTGTGGATTGGAATACGTAGGTATGACTACTAGACCTGTGAAAATACGTATTGGGGAACACAGAAGTAACATCAGATGTGGGAGAAGCACAACAAAGATGTCCAACCATTACCTAACCACAACACACGGAGTGGAAGACCTGCAATGGACAGTGATAGAGCTACTGGAAGGAGAAAACGGCCTTTTTGAGAAGGAATAACATTGGGTGTTCCGTCTGGGAACACACATCCAGGGACTTAACGATGAGATCCCATGGAACCAGTTCCACCGATGAATAAGAAATACACTTGAGTAGCTGGAACAATACTACTTCATTCAGCTTGTCATCTATGCTGCACGGATGGCTGACCTCCTGTGTGGATAGTGAGGATATGGGTTCATATGTTCCAATTGATGCCTCCAGTGTTGAACTATCCACAGACTAAACCTGAGGGTATGTATATACCAGTCACCAGGGAATAACTACCCACGCAAGCAAGTTTTGCACATCTTGGGAACACGAGCAATCTCATAAAATTGAGAACCTCATTCAGCCTGCCATCTATGTTGAATGTATGACCTCTTGTGTGGTTAATGAGTTTTTGAGTTCATGTGTCCAAAATTGATTCCTCCTGGGTTGAATCATCCCCAGATTATAGTTTAGGGAATATATGTACCTATCACCTGAGAAAGACTAACCTTGTTAGTTTATTTTGGCACATCCTGGAAACACTAGCACCCCCACATAATTGTGAGCAAGTTATTCTTTGTCCTTCCCTGAATATGAAGAAACGGCCAACATCGTGCCTTTCGATCCCATACGTGTGTCTAGACATGGAGAAATATACAAAGATTATTACATGGTTTTGGCGCTTCTAAACGCCTTTCTCCTCCCCTTATGGGTTGGACCACGTAATGAATGAACTCATGAATATTGATGTAAATTAGACTTCTGCTTCCTCCCCAGGATACTCTCCTCTGCGTGTTTTGCCAATCGGAATTAGTCTTTTTTTCACATTAGACTCCCCGATCGCACATTACTAAAAACCGGAACATTCCCGGTTTTTGGCTTATGACAGCAGTATCAACAGTCGTTTGTGTCACAATCAGATTGATTTCACTTCCTACTTCGAAGCGCCGTACAGATGATTACGGCTTTTTCGTAGTGGGTTACTTCTGTATGTTTGTTTACCTACGCGGACCCAGACACTTCCACTAATTTGTTTCGCGCCAGCACCATTTAACAATACCGGTCGAATCCGGTATTTAAACCGACCTCCACCCTGGACTCATTTGTCCTTCGGAGCCACACGGTGAGGTTGCATTCAGGAGGGCTGTGATCCCGGGAGTCGTAAGTACGGCACAGCCGAAATAGGAAAACTTCCGATTTAGGAGGACTTTGTTGCCATCTGTGACCAACCCTTGTGGGATGTACTTTTACTTTTTTCTTTTTATAGTTAGCCTATCAGGCATTCCAACCACCCGTGCATCAGGCTCATGACGCTCTATAATTTACAGAAATCAAGTATGTTTACCTTTGTTGCCCTACCACCAAGCAATGGCCAGCATATAGATATTGGACATGAACAATTATTGTTGTGTTGTTCTATGTTCTAGAGTGTGTGCTTTATGTTTCATGTGTGTTTTGTTCTTTGTCAGTGTACTTTTGTTTGCCCTACGTCGCACTGAGACACGTCACACAAGCTGATTAATGATAAAAGCAGACTAGTTTTATCACTTTTTTTCAGGTCACTGAATGCTCACGATGGATTGTACATCTAGCACAGGATATACATCTTTATTTCCCCTTTATGTGTTTCTTTCCAGGTATATTGGCCGAAAAGACCCATTGAGGCAACATATACTTAACACTTTCAGTAACAGTTTTCGTTTACACGCAAAGTTCTTTTCATTATTAATATTTCACGTTATTACACGCCACTGTGAGTTTAGTGAGGGATCCTTATGGTCCTGAAGAAGAAGCCTGGGGAGCTTCGAAACATGTCGGCAGACATAGGAGGCACAGCTCATTGAGGCACACACACCTCCTCCCCCCACCTTTTATTAATACCAGCTCATAGGTATATTAAAGTCTTCTAGACTGATGAGCCAGGTATTTTTTATCTCACTTTCTCCATTCACCCCAGACCCTTCCTCTCACACCCCTACAATACACATAGTTGTCTCATAACAACAGTGCTCCCACGTACACGTAGGTCGTAGCACGCCCCGTCCCATAGAGGGGCGGGAAGACCCCTATGATGAAGCATGACACCAAGGGCCCTTTTGGTGTGTGAGGGGTATTTTAACAACTAGTGTGTACTCTTCACCATTGTGGGGATCTACACCTTTTCCGGGGAAATTCTGACATACACATATACCTGTGGGTGGATCACTATGTTTATTGATTGAATCTTGGGATGACGTATCCACCTCCACCACTCAGGTTGAGTGGTACCTCTCTACTCCCCCCCTTTTGTTTTCCTCATACGATATTTCTATAACACGAACCTAGCTAGAGCTCAAGTGAGCTCTGAAAAACGTGGGAGCCCCATGTCATTTAGGAATTTTAACAAAAATAGAATATTCATGGAGGAGATTTCTAGAGTATGGATAGTAGTGTCCTGTGAAGAGATTAGGCATCAACATCTTTAAGGATTGTAGGTGGATTGGGGCAGTTCTGATGTAGATGAGAGAAAGACCTTCTTATGGCTATCACTTTCTTTATAGTTTCTTGTGTAGCTATAACCTTTCTTCTATTTTTGGCTCTATTTATCTGAAATAATCAAATTCTCAGCCATGTATCTAGGGGTGCCATTGCTGGTGACTTTATAAGTAATGCAGATTTTCTTGAAGATAACGCAGGTGTGGAGCCAATGTGGTCTCTTCAAGGTTATAGTAATATGGTTGAACTTCATTAGGCCTTTGATGAGACATACTGCAGTGTTGGATGCCTTTGAGTAGTGCCTAATGTCATGTCAAGCAGACCACACAACAGTTCATTGCCTCTGGACAAGTTTGAGTGGACTAAGGGTTGGACAGATGTTCTGAAGTCACTTTCAGGAAGGAAGGGTTTAATTTTGTTTGTTCAGGAGACGGCATTAGTCTCATGCTGTCTTGGATTTCATGGCTTTGAGTTATTCAAAGACTAGGTCAATGTCAAATATGGATCCAAGTGATTTTGATTTGGGAGTCAGCTGGGAGGGTATACCACAATGTTTTCGACAGTGCATTAAGAGAGTAAGATCAGTCACCATTGGAGATAAGGAGAGGAGATGCAGAGAAAACAGGATAGTGCCAGGAGGTGAGAACCGTAACAGAAATATTTCATAGAACACATTATGGAATTAAACAAAGCATTAGTATGAAACATCTGCCAAGAGAAAATTGGCAAAAATAAATCATAACTAACTGTTCAGTTATGTACAAAACCTATAGATCATAAGCTCTGCAAACAACGATGGAATGGAGTGAAATTATAGGTGAAGGCCATCCTGCCCTAAACTTTACACACATACAGAAAACATTTAATTCCTGTTAAACGTAATGGAGACTTGCTAATTGAGATGCATCACCTTGCCTGCCAACATGTACTGAAAAGAGTGAACATTTCCACTCAAGTGCTCGTTCAGTGCCAGATTGGCTTGATTAACTTAACTTAGTTTAATAGCTTGTGTTTGGTACATTGGAATGTCATAAACAAAGACTATTTTTGATGCACATTTTAAAATCCTGGTTTAAAACAACAAGGTTCTATATTCAGAACAAACCAAAATATTTAATCTTCTGCATTTTCAAAAGAACATGGCCAAAACATAGAAAATTCTCTTCTTCTGTCAATGCAAATTGTTTACAATCACATAACCTTCCAATAGAATTCTAAAACCTTTGACCAAATTGTTGCTTTGCAGTGTACTTCTCTCCAGCTAAGTATCTACAAACTATTGCATAGTGAAAGTGCACTCCTTAAAGGTCATTTACATTATATATACATTACAGTATATTTGCAATATTACAAATAAAATATGAATCCATAGCTAAAGTGATTTTACAGTGATAGGAAAGCAAGTACACCAATCTAAAAATAAGCATTTCTGAAGATGTATTCATATTCTAGCATGTAATTTTTTTATCACACTATTGATTGCTTTATTGGTGACAAGGAAATAGCCTACGGTATAATAAAGGATGGCTGTGGCTCTTTGGTGGCTAAAAGAGTACACATAACTGGACAACAGAAAGGAGTCTCCCCCTGCACAAAGTAGTCTAAACACATTCAGGGCATTCTGAGATGTATACACATTTTGCATGGTGTATGTCTGTCTGAATAGACCTGTTATCATCAGTAGAACCATGCCAACTCATACCATAGATCACATAAATAACTAGACAGGCTAAGTGGAAAAAAGTGATGTACTTGTATGCATGTGTGCTCCCACAAACACCATGTGACAATCCAATCCTATGATAATCTCCCCACCCTTTGATTAAGAACTGAAACTTGAGACATATACTACTTGGCAGGTGAGGACTATAACAGAAGTTCAATACGTGCAAATAATTGCCTAAGGCAAGGCTGGACAATTCTTGAAGACAGTTTCAGACATAAGAACATATCAAATGGGACAATTCAGTGCTTAATTTGCAAAAGAGTAAGTGCTGGGGCTCAACATTGTCTCAGAAGCATGCACTTGGGCTGCTGAATGGCAGGTTTTTTGAAAAGCAAGGTTGTCTAGTCTTGAATACTCCTCAAGCCTTCTTCATCTGAAACCATGCACTCTCTGTCCCTCTATCATGCTCTTGCAGGTTCTATTTAATCCCTGCTGTCTTCCCTTGCTACTGTTTTTCTCTCATCTTTCTATTCCACCTTCTTTCTCCATGTTCTGCTTTGCTTTTCTCTTTTTTTGCATTGGTATAAAGTCTGATGATGTAAGTTCTCAAAAAGTGCTGGTAAGTCCCACCTGCAATCACCGGCTCCAAGTATGCATGGGGGCAATGTATGCTTTTGATTTTCTCTTATAATTTCATAAACAGTGCTACTTGCTACCTTTGACTTAATAGAAGTAGTTGATATATATTATTATGCACATTGATATAGGCAATGTGTAGGCGATGTGGGACTTTGTTTGTATTGGACAATTGTGCACATGTACATCAATTTTACAAAATGTTAAAAAATGGTAGAAGTGATAGCACACATTCTTTAATCACTAAAATACAGCATAGGGTTGACCTCTTGTCTCACCTTAATGTATAAGCAGACCCTTATTTGTTGCTCAGCGGCTAGGAAAATGGAAAGGAATGTAAACTGTAACAAGCATTGGCAAAGTCAATAAGTCAGCTTTTTTTTTGTTGTTTTGTTCGGGAAAGAGTTTGTTAATTGTTGGGTGCCTTTATCTGTGCTGCTTTTTGCTCTCCTAGAACAAAAACAACAATAAAGCAACATATTGGGTTATGTCAATGAGAAAGATGGGAGCAGGGTAACTTTATGAAACAGAGTGCATAAGCAGATTTAAAGTGTGCCCTTAAAGAAGAGTTTTAGCTAAATGAGACAAAAGATGAGGTATGTAATATAAGTGCTTAATTTAAAAGGCGTGCACAACAAAACGTTACATGCTAGATACTTTTTACACTAAAATGTTTTTTCTTTGCTTATTTAAGATAGCCTAGGTGCATGAATGTTTTTACGATGTGAACATAAAGATGTAAATCATCACAGCAGAATTAATCATATGAACATGTAACGGGAATGATTGAATAGTACTTTGTACTTTAGACATCCTAAAGTATCCAAACAGCACACACTTACCAAAAAAAACCTCAAATCAGCAATTTGAAATAGGGTTTTCTCAGCAAAGCAGTTACATAAATTAACACTGATTGGCTTTCAAATATAAGATATGCATCATGGTGCATCTGCAGTGTAACAAAAAGAGTACTTGATGTTCCATTACTAAAACATAATAGGAACACAAATGGGACAATATAGCCAACCACAAAATGACCTGCCCTGACTAGAAATCCATCAAAATTATGGCATTCCTTGAAAAACACATGAAAGGTAATGGCTAAAGGTGCGTGACTTAAAGCACAATTTTTCTAGGTACATCGTCTGATTGTACTTTTTTGCAGAAAGTTGCTCTGAAACCAATGTTAACTTTCTATTTGTGGTTGTTACTGTATGACACCTGAAACCAGGCAACAGGATCCTTCTCATTTGGCTTTCCATGCTTCCCTTCAAACCCCAATATATATGTAATGGGGCTCCAGGCTGACAGTTTTCTAAGGTATCTCAGCCTCCACACACTGTTGGCCCAGGAGATGTTCCGCGTCTCAAACACTGCTAGACCTCTCAGCCCCTCATCTCAATGCTCAATTTCAAAACTCGCACTGTTGTGTTTTGTTCACTTTTGGCAACCCTAGTTTACTGTTGTGTTTGTTTTGCTGTCATGTTTTGAGATGGCCAAGGCATGCACTTATCTGCCCCCCTGCACAGAAATGGCATCTTCATTGTGTCTCAATTTCTGCTCCATTGCCTCCTTTTGCCAAGATCTCTGCAAACTTTTGGTGGCCATCTTGGGTGGAGCCTCATTTAAACCACACCCTACACGAGGAAACCTGCACTTACAAGTGATCCTTCCATAAATTCTGGCAGTCTTCAGCTGACAGTCATCTCTACAGAACCTCAACCTGCAAAAAGTCAAGTTAAGATTACAGAAAATAATCAAAGGATAAACAGATAAGTGACTAAGATGCACATGCATGAGAACCTTGAATTAAGCACACAGTTAAAGTTAATGCTACGTGAGGAACAAACACAAGGAACAAGACAACAAATGTGCCTAACAATGCTAATAGACAATGCGCTAGAATCAAGGCTATTCAAAAAATAGTCACAAATTCAGGATAAAACAGACTCAATATATCAGGAAGAAAAACAGTTAAATAACGCACAAATAATACAGCCATTAAAGATTTGGTAGTGCAAAGATGCAGCTTCTTGGATCCCAGCAGTAGAGAAGAAGATAAAGGGACAGAACATTCAGGGTATGAGATATTCTCTTTGGTCAATATGCGGAGGACGTTTGTGTAAGGTTGAGTCTCAACAAGCAAGTAATATTAGATATCCTTGATGAGTTGTAGCCAATTCTAACCACACATATACAATGCTGTAAACAATTTGAAAACATTTGCAGGTCTTCTGTGTAGTACACCTTCTAGTTTCATCTATTATAGTTAAGGTTGAAGCATAATCCAGCACAGGTATGTTATCAAGATCATTCAATAAGCTTCTGTTTTGAGACAGTCAACTCACATATTGCCTTTGCAAACATAACAAAATAATTGCAGTCAGCAAAGTCCCATTTTAAAGGATAGCAAATTTTCGAAATGCCATAATCTCTTTGGATGTAATGAATGCACTAATGGTCCAATTCTGAAACTGAATATATTTTCAGGAACAGCAAGGGTCAGTTCTTCCTAAACAATCATGTTATGTGTAATGTATTGTACTTGACCAAATACCTAGCAGCACATCATGAAGAGAGAACACCTGACTTATACTTGTTTCACCATTCAGCCTTATGTGACTGACTTTGAAGAAGAGATCTAGGAGATGGGCAGCTATTAGGTGAGTGAACATAACAGTACCATCTGACTTCAGAAAACAGTAGGGATTCAATAACATTTCCAAACTTAATGGACGGGGCACAGTGACAATACAGAACAATTATTTATTTCTGTATAAAGAAGCCTCACCAACATAATGTGGCATAATGCTTCATCATCGGCTTCCTATCCAACCCTGGTGATATGATTCTACCAAGGCAAATTTGACCTCCACTTTGTGATGGAGTTGTCAGATAGAGTATGATAGCTGGACACAGTAGGATCCAGACATTAAAAAATATCTTAGGATAGAATAGATCAGTGGGGATTTCCTTTATTGGTGGGGACCCTAAACATTTTTTTTTTTTAAAGGGATACTTATTGGGTAAAATGGCCAATACATTCAATTTATTGACAACATCTTTCTGTTCCTAACTGATGTCCTATAAAAGGTCCAGGGCATTCATCATGGAAATTAAAATACATGACCCCTATACAAGGGGTGAGCACATCTGCATGCAGGTGAAATAAGGATTGCTTACTGTTGTAATTTCTATTGTATTTATATCCTCTCAAGTGTAACTTTCCTCTTTATGCATATGCCCTCTTTATATTCTGTGATAACTTCTGTTTACCCTTGGTCTTTCCCGTTTACTCCTTTCCCTATTCCCTTGGAATCTTCCCATGTCCTGGTCCTGTGGGCTGACAATTCAACTGCCACTGCGAGTTGAGGTTGTGTCTGGTAAACTAAATAAAGGTTCTCTCTGTCATATTTCGCTTCCTTGAACTTTTTAACACTGGCGATGATTGAGGAAACGCACTGGACTGTGCGGTGGGCAGCTGCACATCCTCACCCCTGTCTGTTATTGCACACTGTGTGGTCTGCAGTTTGTGGCGTGCGGACCTAAGGCGACTTAGTATGCCTTTATGAGCTGCCTTACTGGACTCTGCTGTTACTGCATTGCTCACACTTCCACAGTGTCTTTATTTCATGGACTCTGTGTGCGGTTACACCAGTCTCTGTGCGAAACTTTCCAGGTGGTAAACGTTTTGACCTGCGCACTCTGCAGGGAAGATTTGTCTGTGTGGACCTGCATTGTGAGGTGTGTGGCCATTGTGCGCATTCCTTTGTGGTGGCCGAATGCATGGTGCGCAACAAGCTCTCCGCACTGCCTGCAGCATTTGCTGAGTAAAGTGGGGCTTTACGTGCATTTTGTTGTGGCATCCGAATGCGCTGAGTGCGACAAGCTCTCCACCCTGATTTCAGTGTTTGCTGGGGAAGCGAAGCCTTTCCTGCTGTAATTTTATCCTTGGTGGCAAGGGAGGAGAACGTGAAGACGTGCACACTGGCAGGTGAAGGGGGAGACTGGACTTTGCCCTCTTCCTCAGCAGCAAGAAAGGAAGAGATTAAGACATGTACACCAGCAGGAGGAGAGGACGTCAGGACTTTGCCTACTTCTTCACTCCGGCTGTAGGCACACAACTGTCCTATTACTTGCTTCAGTGCTTCTCCCAGCCATGCCTTTTAAGGATGGTTTAAGTTTCCTGGAAAGCTGCTAACCCAGTGTTTGTACACTGTTTTATTTGGTTTAGCTTGTATTTCCATCTTTTATTCTTTCTATAGTCTTTTTCTTTCATTTTTTATTTTCTGTACCTTTCTATCTGTAAGATGAGTGTGCATTCTTAATTGTATCTGTGGTTTCGTTCTGAGCGTTTGCAGTGTTATTATTTCTTTTGTTAACTTTACCATGGCTACAGCAAATATGTCCCAACCTCCTCCCTTTCTGGATGAGGAGGGGGAGTCATTGGGAAAAGTTGTTCCAATCATATTTAATTGCTATTGGTGGGGAAAATGTTTCTGCTTTGAGGAAACTGCACATTTTAATCCATAATTTAGGAGTACTTGGCAGAAGGGTATATGAGAACTTGGTGACACCCCCTCTTCATATAGTGCTGAGTATGATGATCGGGGATGTGTATTTGTTGGCATTTCACAAGCTTGAAGAAGACTTTGGGGAAAAAGTACATATTGTGTTAGAGAGACACATTTTTCCATAGTGTTTAAATCAAGGATGAGAAGATCACTAGTTAAATAGTTTGTTTGATAGAACTTGCTAATCTTTGTGAATTTGGTATATTGTGTGACTTCCTCATTAGGGATCAGTTGGTAAGATGCACTAACAAATTTTGTATACAATAGAAACTTCTTGCTCTCAACCCTGATTTGAAGTAGGCTGAACTTAGCAAAGCGTATAGAGGATACAGCAGAGTATATTAAATAAATGAAGAAGAGTTGTATTTCTGAAACAATTCATGTTGTTAAGAATCACACTAGTGGAGGAGAAAAATGTAAGAAACAAATACATCAAATAAAATCTTAGGTACGCAGACAAAGAGTGTGGTAGAGGGAGGCAAGGAGAGAGAAAGAAATAAGTGTTACTGCTGTGGCAGTTATAGTCACTTAGCAAACAGCTCTTTTTGTCCTGCTAGGTCAATTGCTTGCAGGAAGTGCAGAAAAAGAGGTCATTGTGCACGTACCTGCCGGAATGTAGAGATAAATAATAGACAAATTCATGTAGTTGAGGAAGTGGCAATGGATGCTAAGAAATTTGTTCTGCAAGACAAAGTGGGAGGAACAGAAGCTGGTAATGACTATCCCACTTTTTTTGGATGGGATTGGTGTGACAGTGTTTGTGGATTCATGTTCACCGTATTACATAATCAATCATAAAACGTTTGTAGATAAATAGGGAAATAATGGTTACATTCTTGCTAGTGCTGATATCAAACCTGGGGGTACAATCAAGATCCTATACCCCTGATGGGAACGCTGGATATGCATATTGCTTTCAAAAACTGTACTACTCATGGTCCGGTTTATGCTACAGAGAAGGGATTTACTGGGTGGGAACACCAAAAGGATTTAGGCATTACATTGGACCCCAATAGCAGGGAACCTGTTATGGCCATTGAACTAGAGCACTGTAATGATAGTATAATTGAGGAATTCCCAGAGGTGTTCACTGAAAAGTTGGGCCACTTAAGGAACTTTTAGCATAGGATAATATTAAAGGATAATGCTACACTAGTGGTGCACACGCTTTGTCCAATTCCTAATTTGATGAAAGAACCTTTAAAATTGAAAGTAGACAGATTGATTGAACAAGAGGGGATTGGGCCGATAGAGAGTTTCCTCTGGTTGGCTCTCATTGTGGTTGCTCTAAAGAGTGGGGGAAGGGGGATTCGTCTGTGTGTCGATTTGAGGGACTTAAACCACAACATCTGGGTCGAAAGGTTCCCATTACCAAAGATAAATGATATGATCAGTATGTTTTAAACCTGGGCGTAGTTTGCGAAGTAGCGCTACGCGTAGCTACGCGAAGTTCACTTCGCACTACGCGAGTTACGTGTAGCTACGCAAACTGCGTAGTGCACTGTGCAAAATGCTGTTCGCACTGATTGCACAGTGCCGGATGCTTGTCCGCACTCTGCAATCAGTGCAAACTGCATCTTGCACAGTGCAAGCGGTCGTTTTGTGCCGCTCAAGTAGATTTCTACTCGAGCGGCAGCTTTCTCAACGCGGACTGGTAGTTTCTGATCGCGAGCGGTCGCGAGCATACGCGACCACTCGCAATGAGAAACCTGACCTCCCCGCGTTGAGAAGCTCGCCGGGAGATTTATTTTCCACGCTCGCTATCGGCAACTTGATGTTGCTGATCGCGAACGAGGTAAAAGTCTCGCCGGGATGTCATTTTGCTTGCTCGCGGTCACCAACTTGAGGTTGAGGACCGCGAGCAAGCAAAAAATTACTGCTGTGCTGCGCTACACTACGCTACGCTACACGTGTTTGCACTGTGCTATGTGCAATTCGCGTAGTGCGAAGTAGGGCAAACTTCGCAAACTACGCAAGCGTAGCGTAGTGCTTTGCCCAGGCTTAGTATGTTTGGGAAGGCGCTGTCTGCAGTGTGATCAACCTCTCTTCAGCCTACAACCAAATGGAACTTCACCCAGATTCTAAATCCCTAATTTCCTTCATTGTTCCATTTGGTGCGTTCGGCCTTGGTACTGCAGCACAAATTATTGAAGTACACTAACAATGTACTTTATATCCAGGATGATTTATTAATATATGGAGAATCTCTGCATGATGGTGACTACAAAAGGAGATATGACAGCAAACGTGGGATGAAATTTAGAAGATGTAGTGTATGAGATTGAGTGGTGGTCAAAACTCTTGACACTAGGAAGTGTGGTACGCATACATTTTCCAAGCCACCTAGAGTAACTAAAGTCAATGCTAATGTGGTGACACTTGAGGATGGCAGGGTGTGGGACATGGACAGAATTGTGAAGTGAGATGTCACCTTTTCAGAGTTAGGATCCTGTGCTGAAACACCAGTGTCTACCTTCCAAGAGCAGCCTGAATGCCCGTGTAGTCCACGTTGAACCCAAGCTCCGGATGGTACAAGGATTATATTTTCCAATGAATGTCTTCAACGGTTTTGAGAACAGTTTCATGTATTGTGCTTGATTATTATATACTCCTTCATTCATCCCAGGCCCCACCCCCACCCTTTGAGTTTTCTGTGGCCTGTGAGTATTACATAGTAGCATAGGTCGACTAAACATGGGAAAGCAGTGTAGATGAGAGAAAATAGGATGTTTGGCTTTGTCACAAGGTGAGACTCACATAGTTGTTAAACTGTGTAAGGAAATAATATAATTACCTTTTCATTTCTCTCTTAATCTACCTTGGACTATTCTCTGGCTCAATAATGATATGTTTCTGATTCTCTAAGGACCTGACATTCACACATTCCCTGCTTACTCTGGGTGAATCTGGATTGCCTTCAAATGATCCTGGGATTTTTGCTCAAATAGGAATAAAAGCACTTATATTAATAATTGTGTTTTTTTCTCCTTAACTAAACTAAGTAGACACTTATTCTCCTAATTACTGTTATTTTGTATAAAATAAAGACATACAACTTCTACAATGTTACTCTTTAAGGTATTTTCCAAATCCCCAGGTTAACTTCCTCTTATAAGTGTTTCTCATATCCATATTCCTTAAAGACAACTCTTGGTTTTGTCTTGAATCTTTAACAAGTATTCAGGGTTTCTTCTGGAATGAACTCAGTTCTTAGTGGTGTTATTCTCAATCTAACAAACCTCAGTCAAAGTTCTGGAATCCACTTCACCCTGAAACATAAAATGTACTCCTTCTATCAAATATTTGCATTGTCTTTCATTCCTGCTGTGTTAAAATTCAATTTGTGCAAGATCTCAATTTTATTTCTTCTCTTTTCAGGTGGTTTTGTGACTAAGGATCACCCAGAAATATTAAACCTCATCAGGTAAGTTCTGGCTCAGTGGCTTCAGGGCCAAATCTTTTGACTTTCAATTGCAGTGGTGGCTGGAATCTACGGGGGTGGGAGAGGTGTGACTGCAAATAATAATATTACAAAATAAAACACTTACCAACACAATGTCCTCCACTCCAAACCTCTTCTTTCACCTCAGGAACTGGAACTGGATGCTGCAACTCCCTTCACCAATCCTAGCGCTACTCACATGCTGTTAACCAGCCCTGATTGCAGGGAGTGGCCTGCTTCGGGACTCCACAGCACACTGGAGGCCTGCACTTACTCTCCACCCAGCTGTCTTAAGACAGCTGGGTTAAGGGGTTTAAAGTGCACATGTGTGGATGTCCAAAATGGACATGAACACTTTAAACAGTGCATAGACAGCTCACCCTCCTCCCTGCTACTGGCACTACTAAGCAGGCCCTGCCCTGTCCTGATGCTCTGTTCAGGCCTGGTGGAGGAAAAATAATAATGTAATAAATTACCATTTTATTTTTCATCTCTGGGGCTTTGGGGGGCATTTAAGTTGGGTGATACTCATCTGCTCCAATAGAGGATCTCACCTGTGCAATTGTTCTTTTCTTCTCACAGACCTGAGAGTTCATTCTATAGAAAAGAGGTTCACCTGCATCCTCACATGAAGGAAACAACAGGTAAGTTCTGGAAACCACAGGGCTGTTCAAGAGGATTTCTCAAGCAACCAGTGAAGCCTACTGGTGATCCTAAATACTCCAGCCATTCCTAAGATGTGTGCCTGGTTCTAGAGGTTTCCATTTCTCACATGATTTCCTCACTGCCTCCACTCAATAGTGAAATCCCTACCCCTGCCTATAATTTAAACAATGAAGGTAGCACACATATTAAAAAGCACTTTTAGAGCAAATATTATAGGCACAATAATGGGCATCAACATGGTGTCATGTGTCTGGAAGACCTCATCATTGCCAGGAGGGGCTATTGGATCTTTTACTGGAGTAAAATTGTAAGATGCATATTAGATGGCAGTGACAGCTTCATTGCATATATACTTTAAACATTTATAGACATGATATACTTGAGCTGGATTTTTTTTGGACACACAATGAATACTTGATTGATACAGTATGCTATAGAAAATGGGTGGACTTGTACAGCTTTGTGCTTGTCAAAAACCATGTTTCTGAAATTCCAGAACCTGGAGGTTATCTCTGTAAAGCATGAGCACACAGATATGCCATCCTATATTGTCTGGAAATGCATTTGCCTATTAGGGTTTGCATTCCACTGCCAACATTTTGGTGTATGTATGGAAATTACTGTTAAACTGTTACTACATGCGAGGGGGAGGACCTTCAATGGGGTTCTCTGAGCGCAAATATTCATGCTGGCCACTCTTACAAATATCTCTGTATCGATGTGTTCTCGATAACTCCCTCCATTCTGGTAGGGGTGTTAAGTACTTCTTCCATTGTCTGTTACAGCAACATCCATCATTTTGATGGCTATTTGTTCTTTGATACATAATAAAAGACCACATTTAGGGCCATATGTAGGTGGCATACACTTTACCGATGCTTAAATACCGAATTTTACCGATTCGGTATTTAAGAATTGGTAAAGTGTATGTAGGTAATAATTCGGTAAATGTTACCGAATCGGAGTAAGTCGGTAATTACCGAATCGGTATTTACCGATTCAGTAATGAGGCATACCTTCCCATTGATTGAATCAATGGGAGGGTATGCCTCATTACCGAATCGGTAAATACCGATTCGGTAATGGGGGGAGCATATTCAAGGGTGGCAGGGTGTCACATTGACACCCTGTTGCACCCCTGATTCGTCCATGTGTGCACATGTGGCGCACATACATGCCCTAGGGGCATGTATGTCTGCCACATTGCACACTTCACAGTGCACAAAAATGCATTTTCACACCCATTCGTCATTTACCACCAACTATTAGTTGGTGGTACATAACGAATCCCCACACCCACCACACAGTCCCCCTACATCTCATTTCTGCGTTCGGTATTTACCGAATCGGTAAAATTACCGATTCGGTAATTTTACCGATTCAGTAAATTACCGAATACAGAAATTATCCCCCTACATAGCAATAGCCTAAATACCGGTCGGTAACGGTATATTTACCGAAAATCGGCCGTTACCGACCGGTATTGGGCTACCTACATGAGGCCCTTAGTGCTTTATCGCTAAATTATGGATAGCCAGCCCAGCTTACCCCATTTCCACGATTCATTGGTAGGTGTTCACATATTTTATGGAGTTAAACCCCTATAAAACTAAACTATTGCTTGTTCCGTCACAGACTACACTTCCTATTGCCTTGATTTTTTCTCTGGCAATAGGCTCTTGCCCATCAGCGTCCACTTCAGTTCGTAACCTGGTTATTTACATAAACGCTGCGTTACTTTGAAAAACCCCAGGTCAATAATGTATCTAAAATCTATTTCTGGTAGCTTAAAATGCTGAAATCTATTTAATAAATGTTTGAGTTCAGTCCAGGGTTGTTTAAGGTAATGTCATCTACATAGCCACGCCTGATTTTCTACTTCATCATCTTTAGCTTTTTCCAAATTATGCTCTCTGACTACTTACTTGTGCTACTGGTTATACACACCTGTCTCATTCTGTGGCCACATTTGTTGCCTATTAAAATTGGAGTGATTTTTAAATATATGTTTATTGTTGTTCGGGCAGTATATCAAGGCTGTGTGAGTTCATAGAAAACACCTCATGTTTTACTTCTCCTCGAGCTTTGCGTTTAAGTGTACATTTTCTGCTCAATGTTCGCTGGTACTCGCTTATGTACATATGAATACAGCGTTTTTTCAATTACAGATGTTAGAACATGAATCTCCCTGCCTATAAATCTTCAAGCAGAGTTAAATTTGCTCCAGTTTAGGAAATATTTGAAAACTTTGACTCACTTGAGGTATTATGTCCAGAAGCAGTAAGTAAGCACAAAACCGTGATGCTTCTGCAGATATGTGCTTTGGTTTCTATCACTGACCATAGACTAAGAAATACCTTGTTCCTGATGTCAACCACTATTCTGATGGCCACAGCAGCAAAACTGTCCAATACTAGAGCTCTACCAAGCTCTGAGGCAATAGGCTCCCAAAAAGGCCTACAGCACTGGGAACTGTGTTGGGTTCTGTTCCACCCTAAGTGCCTGTGCCGTGGATAGCGGGGCACACCCAGCAAAGAGCCACCAGATAATGTTGACTGTGGGTGGGAAGGAAGATAGTAGCCACTCATGTGCATGTTCGTCAAAGCCCGGCTAGGTGCTTGGGAGCCAGCAGTGACTGGTGCAGCAGTATGGCTCCACCGCAGCTTCCATCAGGACAGCTTTGGGTGTCCTCTAGTGGCAGGGTCACATAGTGTGGAAAACAGCCCTCTAGTGTGCATATTTAGTAGAAAGAAAAAGTAAAAGACATTTGTTCTGCAGTACAAAGCTCCTTATGGAGAGTAATAGCCCAAAGGCACACCAGAAGGACATGGCAGCCTAATTTGCAAATCAGAGGGTTTATTTATGGGCTTTTGGCGTAGGGCAACACAGCCAGGCACCTTGCTGCACTGCCCTATGCCAAAATGAAAGAGCAGGCATGCACCATATTTAAGCAATGTGGTGCATTCCTGTCCTTTCTCCTTGCCCAGGTACCACTTCAGTAGCCTAGCACCAACGTAGGCACTCTTTTACCATGGCACCAGGGTGCCTCTGTTGCATGCAGGATTGTTTTTGTGCAAGAAGGGGCACCTTCCTATACAAAAGCAATCCTAAGAGGCGTGTTCCTCTTTCTATGCATGCTGCAGAATGCAACACACATAGAAAGCATCACATAGAATGCAGCACACTTAGAAAGAGGAAAGAAATGAAGAGAAATAAACATATTTCTCCTCTGTGCGCCTCACTCCAGGAGGCAAACAGATAGCGCGATTCCCCAGGTTTACATCACTTTATAAATCTGGGCCAGCATCAAATTCCATGGGTTTTGCATAGGAAAACCTATCACAATGCCCATGGAACACCTCTTGGGCGCAAAGTACGGCAACGCAGCGATTTGCTCTGAATTGCCTTACTCATGATTTATGAGGCTACTCAAAGCTACGCCCGGTGGCTTTGGGTTGCTTCATGAACTGTAATGAGTTCCTTGCGTCACACAGGAAACTAAATCGCTGATGCTGTGCGAAGAGCTACTTTGCTTTAAAAATGCCTAGAGCTGATGTTTTTCATCTAACATTTCTGGGGCACAGAGATGTTTTCTTTTCGTTTGTTAAGCTTCTTGGCAACAAATAGAAAACTCACATTGCACAGAAATAGACTTTGAATGATTTACTGACAATAACAGTAAATCTTTTTTTTTATAATCTTTATTTCGACCATTTAGATCATAAAAGATATACAACAATAAAAACATTTAAAAAAGAATTGACATTCAGATAAAAAATAACACATAACATTTTGAGCAGAAGTATAAATAACAACGAGTTACAAAATACAATTCATTCAATAGTTCTATTATCCCCAGCCTCAATCTGCTTTATATGACTTGCTCGAATGTGCCACATTGCACTTAAAAATTTAGCTACCGCAAACACAACCGGGGGCGAGAGATCTGTTTTTAACACTCTGTATGCATGTAGATAATGCCTAAGACCCAGGTTCTTAAGAAGGGGAACAAGCCAGTAATTTCTGGGTCTACGGTATGCTTTACAGAAAAAGATCATATGTAGGTCATCCTCCCGGGATTGGGTGCATAGAGAGCATTGCTCTGATGAGGGGAGATTGGACCACTGCTTTGTGTATGATCTAAGTGGGAGTGAGCTGTGTCTCCACTGAAGGAACAATTTTCTGGTCAAGTCCGGACTAATATTGTCAAGAACTCTCTCTTGGTGGTACACATCTTTCGTTTTAACAAATGAGTTAGTAAGAGACCCCTCCTTTATAGCCCCTATAAGTTTTGATAATTTAAATTCATAAAATTCTTTTACCAGGAGTTTCCTAGGGATCCTACAGTACGCACTCTCTGGATCTAGCCAAAGGTCCGGCCGTCCCAGATTCTCACATATTTTTTTCACATAGGTTAGCCGTGGGATAATAGCGGCTTTTGGCAGAGTTAGAATCTCTTGTAGTTCAGACCTGTATGTTGCAAGTTCTGGCCTAGCCCACAAACGACGCCAGAAGGTCAGCGGTTTAAGTGCAAGCTCTTCACTAATGGGTCTCAGTCCCAGGTCCAACCTCAACGGCAAAAGGGGTGTACTTGTTGGAAGGGCTGCAAGCTGCCTAATAAAATTATTTTCAGTAACTAGTAAGTTCTGGGTGGAGGTGTGGCCCCACAGTTCCCCGCCGTATACTACTGCCCCACGTGCTTGCATTTTATAAATTTGTAGGGCTGGTGTCAAGGGTTTGAAGGACGAAGTATTCCTCAACCTACAGATACCTCCAGTTAATTGAACCAGTCTCATATTGGCCTTGTTGCGGTGGGTGTCCCAGGACGTTGTTTGATTAATGGTGACCCCCAAATACTCAAATGTAGATACCCTCTCCAACTTCTGAGTACCTATGGTGGGGTTGGGCCGGGTGGAATTTGGGGGATTGAAAATCATATATTTCGTCTTCGTTGCATTAATCTCTAGACCCCTCTCAGTGCAGAAGGTCGAAAATCCATCTAAAATTCGTTGGATTCCCATGGGGGACTTGGACAGCAGCAGGGTGTCATCCGCAAACATGATAGCGGGCACCCTGCTGCCATTGAGTTTTGGTGCATCAGTATCGGCCACCCTCAACAGGTGGTCGATAACTCCGTTGACAAAGAGGCAAAACAGGGTCGGAGCGAGGACACAACCCTGTCTTACCCCCCTGTCAACCGGGAATCTATCTGTGAGTACCCCATTCCTACCGCACCTCACACGTGCAAAATTTCCCGAATGCATTCTTATCAAAATTGAAAGGATGTCTTGCGGTATGGCCAGGTCCGCCAAGACGGACCAGAGTCTTACTCTTGGAACTAAGTCGAAGTCAGCACGCAAGTCCACGAAAACCGTGTACAAGCTGCCACCCTCGATTATTGCGGTCTTCCAGTAAATAAGGTTCAAGCGGAACACCTGGTCCGTAGTCGAAACCCCCTTCCTAAAACCTGCCTGGTAGGGGCTAAGGATGGAGAAATCATCAATCCAAGTTTGGAGGCGATCAAGAATCAGTCTACCAAAGAGCTTTTGGGAGACATCTATAAGGCTAATGGGCCTGTAGTTGGCTGGGAGCAGAGGTGACCACTTCTTAAAGACCGGCACAATCTCTGCGCCCAGCCAAGTACTAGGCACCTCCATGCCCCCCAGAATAGCATTAAACATGGACACTAGATATGGTGCCCAAACACCTGGTTCCTGTTTAAAGAGATCCCCGGGGAGGCCGTCCAAACCTCTCCTTTTTCTTGAATTGCCCAGCCATGGAACCCTTCTTATCATGCGTACATCAGCAAATACTCCTCGCGGGAGAGGTCTATTAGTGGTAAGCCAATTAACAACCTTGTTTCTTAGTGCTGCCACTGGTTCTTTGGAATCCTGCTTAAGCTCTGGCACCCCTGCTAAGATGACTGCGTAAGGGGCCGCCTCTGGGGGTAGATGCACTGGCCTAGGCTTTTTAATTTTCGGGGGGAGAAGTTGTATGGGTGTGCTTTTGATCTCTACCAGAGTAATGGTAGGTGTCCCCACGGTGGACTGTGAGGCTACCGGAGGTAAGACCACAAGCTGCGGTTGTGGGGGTATCATTTGTGGATTTGCTCCCTCTAGGGGGGGTAGAAATATTCCCTCATTAGTCATGATTCCCCCTCTACCCTTGTCTATCCTATTACCGGACTTAAGTGTGTCAGCTAGTTGAGCAGTAGCTTTTTCTATAATCACTAACCTTGCCTCAATCTTTATCAGACGGGCCTCAATGGGGCTTAGTAAAGCCCTCATAAGAGCGCCAATATTATGCAAGGTTGTATCCTCCTCCGTGTTTATGCTAGGACAGGGGTTCTCTAGATATATTAGCTGCGGATTTGGATTTATAGCAAATACCTCATGGGATTTATCTTGCACGGAACAACTTATTGTGGGTACATCTCTCGTATTATTCCCAGGTCCCTGGTTATGCTTCGCAAGTTTAGCCTTGCGTCCCCCTGGATTATGAGCCCCTCTTTTTCTCTTTGAAATAGCTCCCTCCCATTGTCCCTGTGTTACACGGCTTTCCTTATCAGTGACAGGGGTATTATCTTCCTCAATGGCCGGAATAGGGGGTTGGGCGGATTGTAGCCGGGAACTACATAAAGTGAGTCGAATCTGGGATTCTTGTATACTAGTTCCTTCCTCCCTCATATTGGCAGTAGAGCTATTTGGATTTAATGTGTTAGGGCTCCCGGTTACTCCACCATCCCCAATTTCCCCAATTTCCCCAGTGACTGAGAGTATACATTCAAGTCTATTCTCTGGGGTCCGTGCCTGTGCTATCGTTCCCATAGATGATCTCCTAACCCACTCTATTTCTTGTGAGATACGTCTTTCTAGGACAGTGATTTCATCAATTAACAGGGAGCCAGCTTTGGCGAAATATGTGTCCAAAGTACCTTTGGCTGGTCCGGCTGTCAGCGTGGTTTGGAGGCGATCAAGAATCAGCCTACCAAAGAGCTTTTGGGAGACATCTATAAGGCTAATGGGCCTGTTGTTGGCTGGGAGCAGAGGTGACCCCTTTATGAAGACCGGCACAATCTCTGCGCCCAGCCAAGTACTAGGCACCTCCATGCCCCCCAGAATAGCATTAAACATGGACACTAGATATGGTGCCCAAACATCTGGTTCCTGTTTAAAGAGATCCCCGGGGAGGCCGTCCAAACCCGGAGCCTTGCCAAGGGGTAGGGCAGAAATCGCTGCTCTAATTTCAGTCACCGTAAAATGGTCTCCAGAATGACATGATGTTACAGCGGGTAGTAATTCGCCGGGGGCCCCAGCCTCTACCCTATAAAGGGACCAGAAATGCTCCTTCCAAGCTTCAGCTGAGATGTTAGGTTCTATGGCCGATGGAAGATCTTCTGAACCAGTGTTTACAATTCTCCTGAATTTGCGAGAGTCCCTATTGGCTAGTGATTTAGTAAGGTCCTGCCACTTCTCCTGATCCCACTCGATCTTAGCATTAAAGATCAAACGCTTATACTCCCTTCTCCTAGCCTTGATCTCAGCTCGGCTATTGTCTTCCTTAATGGCGATTAAAAGGTCTAATTTCGCCATACGGCAAGCAACATTGTACCAGGTCTGGCGATTTGTGGACACCCCCCCCCCCCCTTCTTAAGTGGACAGAAGAGGACTTCAGCCAGAGACTTTATCAAGTCGTCGTGCGCCAAACGCAATAACTCATGATGGTCTTTGGCGATGGGATTTCCCGTTAAAGTACTCACTACATCAAATATGGGGATTACCCTGGACTATAATTCTGCGACTTTCCTTTGATTAGTGGCAAGCTTTTCCCATCTAATTCTCCTTCTATTAGACGTAAGGACCAACCCCGTGGACCGAGAACCTGCAATGACCCTTGTTCCCGTTAAACCCGGGATCTTATATTGTAACTGGAGCGCATTGTGGTCACTATCCTCCCTTGTAATTACCTTGAAGTCAATAATTAGCGACCACTGGGAGAGTTGGACCAAAATATAATCTATTCTTGATTCCCTACCCTGTTTATTATACGTCCACTTTGGAGGGATATCAGAGTTTACACGGCCATTACAGGCCCGCAGACCGTACTTAAATGTTAGGGCGGTGACCTGGACCGCAAGGGGTGTCCAAGCTCTAGGTGGGGTAGCATGTATGGGAGGAACCAACCAAACGGCATCCTCGTCTAAAGAGGGTCCATCCACTAAGCCCGGTAGAGGCTCAAATTGAGAGTTCAGATCTCCCCCCACCACAAAGGGTATATCCGGGGAAATGTTATCGAGGAAGGCTGAAAGTTCATCCATCGTCCTCGATTCTTGAGTGATATTAACCGGCCTTGAATAGACATTAACCAAGGCGAGCCTGGAAGAATTTGACCATTCCAGTATCACGCCGAGGATGTCCTCAGAATGGGTGATGATTCGTGTAGCAGAGCACCCCAGATCCGTTGCCACCCAGATGATAAGGCCTCCTGATGGATGACCATGACCCCCCCACCTGGCTGCCACTGAGAATGCTGCAAAACCCGGGCGGGAGTACTCCTCTCTCGGCCAGGTTTCTTGGAACATACAGATATCATTATCTTCCACAAAGGAGACCCATTCTGGGGAATCCAGCTTGTTCCCGAGACCGGCCACGTTCCAGGACAGTATCTTTAGATGTAAAGGACTGCTTATTTCATTGGGAACTGTGGGGGTATTTTCACCCAAGGTGGCCATGGATCTAATGTTTTGTCGGGGTTCCTCACTATCAGCTATAGGTATCTTAATACAAGGTGGAGGGCCTATTGGCCGTGACTCGAGGTCCTTAACAACACTGAGCACCTCGGACTGAACTACCTTGGGGGAATTTGACGTTTGACCAACTGGGGTACCCTTTCTCCTCTTAGGACCCTTAGGTGAGCTGGTGACCACCCCCCCCCCACTCTCCTTGCTTTGTCAATCCACCATGTCCAGCGAACTAAACCTGTTAAATGTCGGAAAATAAACAGGCTGCTGGACGCCATGAGAGTAAGGGTCCCCACACTCTCTAGCACCCCATCCCCCACCCCTCCTAGGAACAGTTTGCCATCCACCCCCCTCACCCCCGAAAGTCTGCGGTGGATAAAAGAATGACAGTGGTACCGGCTGGATTGACTTGCCTTGGTCATGATGCGGCCAGGAGCATATGTGGGAAACTGACTTAGGATCCCTAAAGTTAATCAGCACACAGTCACCATTAATGGTTTTTCTTTAATTGCCCAGCCATGGAACCCTTCTTATCATGCGTACATCAGCAAATACTCCTCGCGGGAGAGGTCTATTAGTGGTAAGCCAATTAACAACCTTGTTTCTTAGTGCTGCCACTGGTTCTTTGGAATCCTGCTTAAGCTCTGGCACCCCTGCTAAGATGACTGTGTAAGGGGCCGCCTCTGGGGGTAGATGCACTGGCCTAGGCTTTTTAATTTTCAGGGGGAGAAGTTGTATGGGTGTGCTTTTGGTCTCTACCAGAGTAATGGTAGGTGTCCCCACGGTGGACTGTGAGGCTACCGGAGGTAAGACCACAAGCTGCGGTTGTGGGGGTATCACTTGTGGATTTGCTCCCTCTAGGGGGGGTAGAAATATTCCCTCATTAGTCATGATTCCCCCTCTACCCTTGTCTATCCTATTACCGGACTTAAGTGTGTCAGCTAGTTGAGCAGTAGCTTTTTCTATAATCACTAACCTTGCCTCAATCTTTATCAGACGGGCCTCAATGGGGCTTAGTAAAGCCCTCATAAGAGCGCCAATATTATGCAAGGTTATATCCTCCTCTGTGTTTATGCTAGGACAGGGGTTCTCTAGATATATTAGCTGCGGATTTGGATTTATAGCAAATACCTCATGGGATTTATCTTGCACGGAACAACTTATTGTGGGTACATCTCTCGTATTATTCCCAGGTCCCTGGTTATGCTTCGCAAGTTTAGCCTTGCGTCCCCCTGGATTATGAGCCCCTCTTTTTCTCTTTGAAATAGCTCCCTCCCATTGTCCCTGTGTTACACGGCTTTCCTTATCAGTGACAGGGGTATTATCTTCCTCAATGGCCGGAATAGGGGGTTGGGCGGATTGTAGCCGGGAACTACATAAAGTGAGTCGAATCTGGGATTCGTGTATACTAGTTCCTTCCTCCCTCATATTGGCAGTAGAGCTATTTGGATTTAATGTGTTAGGGCTCCCGGTTACTCCACCATCCCCAATTTCCCCAATTTCCCCAGTGACTGAGAGTATACGTTCAAGTCTATTCTCTGGGGTCCGTGCCTGTGCTATCGTTCCCATAGATGATCTCCTAACCCACTCTATTTCTTGTGAGATATGTCTTTCTAGGACAGTGATTTCATCAATTAACAGGGAGCCAGCTTTGGCGAAATATGTGTCCAAAGTACCTTTGGCTGGTCCGGCTGTCAGTGTGGTTTTGCTACGAGTCTCTCTGGCGATCATTATCCCCAAGTATCACGGTGAGGATAGATCAGAAGCTCAAGCACCAAGGGGGGTGGCCCGGTCCCGGTCTCTTCCGTTTTCTAACGGCCTCAAACGGCCCGCCCTTTGCCCGGGCTTAGCCCTGGGCGCTCCCGCGCAGCAGAAAGCTAGATCGATTATATAGGGCGGGGTTACGGGCGGAGCAACAAGGAGAGCGGACCAGGAGTTAGATGTCGGTCGGGCAGGGACTCCTGGGAGATGGAGTCCCTGCTAACACGCTCGCAGCCCTGGTGCAACCTCTGACCACAGACCACCACTCCTTCAGGCGGATTCCACTGTCTCTGTCCCCACGCAGCGAAGCGGCACCCGCGAAGCGGCACCCGCGAAGCGGCACCCGCGAAGGTGGCACCCGCGAAGCGGGTGCGGCGAGGAAAGGAGATGAGTTTTGGAATCAGCAGCAGTCCTCCTGGTGAACTAGGTTCCTCACAGCGAAGGTTTAGGCAAGTGATCCCACAATAGCAGGGCAGGCAGGTGTTTGAAATCCCCTCGGGGGGCCGTGGGCGGAGCAACAGGGAGAGCGGACCAGGTGTTAGATGTCAGTCGGGCAGGGACTCCTGGGAGACGGAGTCCCTGCTAACACGCTCGCAGCCCTGGTGCAACCTCTGACCACAGACCACCACTCCTTCAGGCGGATTCCACTGTCTCTGTCCCCATGCAGCGAAGCGGCACCCGCGAAGCGGGTGCGGCGAGGAAAGGAGGTGAGTTTTGGAATCAGCAGCAGTCCTCCTGGTGAACTAGGCTCCTCACAGCGAAGGTTTAGGCAAGTGATCCCACAATAGCAGGGCAGGCAGGTGTTTGAAATCCCCTTGGGCGGGCCGTGGGCGGAGCAACAGGGAGAGCGGACCAGGTGTTGGATGTTGGTCGGGCAGGGACTCCTGGGAGATGGAGTCCCTGCTAACACGCTCGCAGCCCTGGTGCAACCTCTGACCACAGACCACCACTCCTTCAGGCGGATTCCACTGTCTCTGTCCCCACGCAGCGTAGCGGCACCCGCGAAGCGGGTGCGGCGAGGAAAGGAGGTGAGTTTTGGAATCAGCAGCAGTCCTCCTGGTGAACTAGGCTCCTCACAGCGAAGGTTTAGGCAAGTGATCCCCATCCCCGTAAATCATTATGTCTGATGTAAAATGATATTGAATAGCTGTTAGGATGGAAAAGTCCTATGCATGATAATGGACATGCACCCCTGCCCTGTCTTCCAAACTGTACTGATCTTTGGATACCTAATGCTGATTTTTGTTGTCAGAGGCGAACACGGATCATGCATGTGCACCATAACATAGTCCTGTGTAGGGGGGGCTGAACTCACAGAGCTTCACTCCACGGAATTCCACAGAGTTACATGTTAACTCTGCAAAATTCCACGGAGTTCCGCTGATGGGCGGAATTCAGCACGTCATGCTGCTTGTGCTGAGTTGTTGCACCGGGAGTTTGTTCCATGCTGCAAATTCAGAGTGAATGGCACCACATGGTGCGCCAGAGGGCACTGTTTCTTTGCTCCTACTCGAGTAGATTTTCTACTCGAGCAGCAGTTTTTTCACCTTGAACGTTCATGACCCACCGTGACCACCTGCATTGAGAAAATCTCACTGGGTTTCCTCTTAGTCCCCAAAAATCACATTAGGGGGCTCCAATTCTTGCTCACCGAATTACTGTTGGGAAGTCCCATATGAGAAAAAACATTACTTTTAATTCTGATTTAATTTAAAAATATTTGCTTTAAAAAAAGGCTTTAAATCGGTTTCAGGTTTCAGGTATGCACTAACATACAGCCTCCATGAAATACAAAGAAGTGCGAGTTTACATTTACGTTCCTCCTTGATGTATTATTTTATCACACCTGTGAGCTTTATTTTCAATTGTCACATCCATCAAACTAAAGACTGACCATCACATGACAACTACAGCGATTACGTTATATGTACCGACATATATTTCCTTTATATACCTAACATTAATCTCTTTCATGTAATGGAATAAGGAATATATAGTGGAAACATACAAACTCAGTAGGAACATACACATTGTTCTGTGCATGCAGGAAGACCACAAAAACAATAAACAATTGCTTACAGTATGCCAACTAAAGTAAATAGCATTGTTTTTCCATTGTTATTACAGGATGCCATTTGTAAGCGGAGAACTGTTGTGAAGATGATGCTTCTTTATGTCTATGCATGTCTGCTGCTCTGCTTCCAGAGAAGCAAGAACACATTTCACGATCTGCTGGCGATGCTGTGAAGATGGCAGGCCTCACCAGGAACCGAGAGCGCCATTAGCATGGGCAACGCATTGACAACGCTATATACATTAACATTGACAGCACCTATAGCTCTCGGATTGCTGAGACCTGTTGGCTTTGCCAATGCTTGGTAATGTGCTGCTGCTGTATGTTTAGCCCACCCTTGACCTACATCTGGCTGCTGTGGATTGCTGTGCAGCGGGGGCGTGGTGTTACCTGCACCGGGTGCATGCGTACCTGCAGAGAGTGTTATACAGGGATAAGACAGAACTGAGCAGTGCATGCATGGTGAGTGCATGTGCATTTACAACCCCATTCAAATTCCCTCTTGCTGTGCCGGTACATGAATATGATTGGAGAAGAAAATTCCAATGCATTCATCTAAACATTCAATGGAGATCATGTTTAGATGGTTCTGCACTGCAAGCACATAACATGTCTGCCTTGCCGAAAACGTTGTTGTAAGTTCACCTTCTACTTAATTCATCTAGCATACCACATTACACATAAAACTCCCCAAGCCACGCATAATCATTTCACGTATCTCTTAAAGCACCGATTATAATGCCCGCACCTGCAAGAGAGGTTTCCGTGAGTGGCGCTAACACGATATTACGACAATAGAAACATGAAAGGATGCTCAGAGGAGTTGTCGTGCCCTACTGGTTAAATTTTGGTGTTAGAAACCAAAAAAAGTAATAGAACGACTGACAACTGTTTAAATGTTATCAGTAAGGAAAAAACGCTTTCTACGTAAGCAAATGTGAAACAGCCATGTCAAGGATTTCCCACTGTGTACATCTGCAAGCAAACTGCAGCGAGAGAAGCTTCTCTCATGCGTGCATCTTTGTTCTCAACCTGACACGTCCAGAATCCTATTTTGCTCCATATACAGGTGTGCACCAAGAGTTGTGAATCTCCTCAAAGGCCTAAAGGCGCCATTCTTTCCTCGCAGTGGTACCTACATCATATGACATTTGTGGCGCGTTTATTGTAACGGATCACTTGTAGCTAGTTGTTAAGTGTGCTCACGTACACAGATGACGTATGAACGTGGAGCATGGGCCGTAAGCACGTTCATTTAAACAAATTAGAAAACAATGTAAACTGTGTTTCACCTATGTCAGAAAATTTTATATTTTCTCAGAATCATGGCAGTGGGAAAAAGCAAGCATATGAAAAACGTGCTGTACTTTGAACAAGTCTGGACACGTCTTAAACGAGTTTTCTAAGAATTGATTATAAAAAGTACCATTTCGTGCATTTAGTGAGCATGCCTATGATGTAAGCCCCTTAAGAAAAAGAAAGTTGTTACAGCTGCGGGTTATGTCTTTAAGAATGAGCCAGTACCGTCAAAAGAAAATATTCGAATGTATACTTTAATACGTGGTCCTACATGTTACCTAGGCACATAATTGGTCTGTTTTTTAATATTTCAATGTGAATCTGTTCTACTGGGTTTTAGCTGTTCGCCCCAAACAACATTTGTTTTTATAGATATCCATCGAAACTCATTTTAGAATGCAATAAGGCTTAGTTGATGTTATTATTCCACAAAAATTGTTTCACAGAAAATCGCTAAGGTATTTATTGCAAAGGCGAACTGGATTCTGCGAAGTAATTTAATTAGAATTCATAGCATTGTTTGCCTTTCTTAGGTATTTATCCTTTCTCTACTTTAATTGGTGCGCAGTAAGTCAGGAGGGAAAAAACACAATTGTTGCAAATGCACATCAAAATTGCGATTCATTGTGTATCTTGTATTGTGTAGAAACACATCACCACTCACTGCTCCACGCAATCACAACTGTGTGTAATATTTAATACAATTGTACATCTTCACCAGGTGCTCGCTAGCTGCCACCTGCTAGTTTGCTACCTTCCAGGATCACAAGCTTCCACCTAGAAAGGTTAATAGATATCTGCTTGCATTCATGTGCAGGGATTTCAGCATGTTTAAGGGTGTTAAGCAGTGCTTACCAATCTTTTGACAACCACGACCGAATTTTTTGAACCACAAACTTTCACCACTCACCTAGCTTTAATGGACATTATTCGGGCGATTTTTTAATGTAACTAAAGAATCATGTGGTAGAATGCTGTCATTTACAGACTGCACATTTTTCATTACAATGGCCACAGACATACAGTTTTACTGCTAAAAATATATTGCACAAAAATAATGTGTGAAATCGTTTTTCAAAGAATATTTATCATTTGTGCACCACAAAGTAAAGTGCCTTGATTGTTTTGATCCTATTAAAATGTTTAGTTCCATCACACTTCAGAATTACAAACATTTTTTCTTTATTTTTGCTTTCCTAACTGCTGAATGCAGTTAATTTACAGGTATTTACATTTTGTTGTGTGCTACAAAAAATAACATCCTAACAGCTTTTCCTTTGACACACCTGTACCCCAACAAGACTGTCAGATAATTCACCTTACTTTTCGTTCTCAGACTGCAAAATGAGAGGAGTTTGTAAACACCACTCCCCATGTCAAAACAAAAATAAGCAGAAACTTGTCAGACGACAGCTTGATATTTGATCTCTGCCTTTGAAGCGCAGCCAATGTGGCAAGATAAATATACAATTTAAAGGTATGTTTACTTATTGCATGGACTTTTGTGACTCACCATAAATTGGCACTCGACCCACAGTTTGGGAAACACTGGTGTATAGTGAACAATTGCAGATGCAGTCATGCATTCACAGAGGAAAATATATTTCCTTACTGAGATACCCCTTTCTAATTTATGAGTTTTACTTGGTCATTGCCACCTTGGAATGTTATTCACGCTTGTCCACGACAGTAGTACATCGCTGACCATTTCCTAGGTCAGAATAGATCTTTCTACTAACTTATGCGTGCTACCCCTCCAAGGGAATAGGCCATCAATCTGGACTCTCCAGCCATCTCTGTTCTAGGCCTTTCTTTTCACCTGACTCTAGGTGTAAACCCTTCTCCTTGCAGTCAGTCTTGAGGCCTTAATTGCAGATGTTGCTTGGCCTTCCTCTTTTCCTTTTCTTTTGAGGGTTCCAGGTGAGGGCTTGTCTGGTGGTGTTTGATGCGGGCTTGAGGAGGGCTTGACCTATCCAGTCCCAGAGTCTTTTCATGATTTCTTCATGAGCAGCGAGTTGTAATGCCTACTGCCATAGATGGTTGTTTCTGATGGTGTTTGCCCAGCATATATAGAGGATTTTCCTCAGATAGGTGTCGATGAAGGTCTGTACTTTGTTGGTGGTGGTCACTGTTGTCCTCTAAGTGTCTGCTCCATAAAGAAGGACCGATTTTACATTGTTGTCTGATTTTGGTTTGCAGTGTTGGGTCCTTTGAGCTCCAGATCTTCTGTAGCTGAATGAAGGCAGTCCTTACCTTGACGATTCTTGCCTTGACTTTGGCATCTGTGTCGCCCTGCTTGTGTATGACACTGCCCAGGTAGGTGTAGGCCTCAACCTCTGTTGGAATGGGTGAATATGACATAAATGAATAACATGATATGTGCAGTCCCGACAATGACAATATCAGTAAAGGCAATGTGAACGTAAGCCATAGCCTGTGCCCACATAACCACATCAAGGCTCTTAGTTTGTGTTGAAAAAGATATTGGATTACAGGATCCCTTACATTGGGTGACACTTTTGCAAGATCATCCCCTGAGTGTTGTATATCGCTGTCTTTAAATATGGCCAGAATCAATTGGAAATCAGCAGGCAGTAATTCCTACACAATAATATACCCATCTAACGTTTCCAGGAACATGGCCAAAAACTTAAAACACAAACTAATTAAAAAAAAACCAAATGTGCTGATCTCTGACCCATCCTAAAATTTAAAAAAGGCATTATTGTAAATGACCTGATTTTTTTCACAAGAAAAATCCGTAAGTGGCACACTGCCATAATGAAGATGCTCAAGATACAAAAAATAAGTAATATCCCACATGGTACTAAGTTATTGATCGTTCCCTCACTAAGATTAAGAGCTGAACTATGTATGATCTACCCACAAGAATGCTATTGTGCTCATTCAAGCTTCCAATAATGATTTGAAGAAATCTGACAACTATTTTGCAACCCTAAATGATTGTGTAGGTACCACAAATCCCCAACGCCACTTTGTTACACAAGCAGACACCCAGTTTACCACCAACTCAATTAGTATAGACTTCCTATTGTCAGAAGATTCCCAACAGCCAAACCTTGCATAAATGTCCATTGACTCCCTGGACATTAGCTGAACAGGTCTAGAAGACGAACCGCTACACTACCCTAATATTGTCCTTCTGAAAAGGCCTGTACCTCTTCTGCAGGATATGGTTACTCCCACACACAGGCCATATATCGGGAACACCCTTCCAGGATTTGAGGGTAGGGCGCTTAAACCACCATCCAAACCCCACATTGCAAAAGTACCAATAGCATCTGCTTCCATACGAAATTCGTATCCTCCAAGTTCAAAAATAAGGTACCAGGACAAACAGAGCTCATCACATATTATCCTCAAGGAAGGCTCAGGCTCCCTACTTAATAAAAATTAAAAAAAACATTAGAAAAGACATCGGTCGGAATCACCGGGACTCAAGGTCCTCAAGCAAACCATGCAAAAGGCATGTGTACATTTCTAGTCTATCTCCTCCTACACAAAGGGAAATCGAAATACTTAAAGTACAAGCTGACAGTGTGTCAAAGGACATTCCATGTGTGTTACACGAAATGAAGGAAATGTTACAAATCACAGCAAGTACTCACTCCAAAGTCAAGCTTATTCAAGAATCAGTGCATGAACTCCAAGGAAAGTGTAAACGGATAGCCATGCCACTATCAAATAGATAAAATCGACCATGCACACATCTTAAAGATCTATCAGATGATGAAATCCATTCCTGTGAGTATGCATCCAATCTACACATCATTGGAGGTGAGGAAATTAGATTTGTCCCGATCTATGCAAATAGAACTACCTTGCCCAATAACAGAAAAATCAACCTTAATAGTCTGAAAAAAGTACCTTTAACCAGCAGCATTCAAGAGATAAATTCTGGAAATTCAGGAAAACATCTACTATGCCTACCACTCAACCATCGATCAGCAGTAAAACATGCCTCAGACATTGCTGTCCTCATCATTAGTCATGCAGTCGACATGACAATCTTAATATTCCATTATTAGGCAAACTACTAGAAAAATGTGTGCAACAACAACTCAGCCAACAGATTGCTAAATTCAGTCTGCTTGACGACTGCCAATCTGGATTCAGACCAGGCCACAGTACGGAAACAGTAATTCTACATATAGTGGATGATGCACTACGGGCACTGGATCACAATGAAACATGTTGATTAGTTCTTCTTGAACTTTCTTCTGCTTTTGACACAGTAAATCATAAAAAATTGCAACCCCTCTTGAAGACAGGAAGGGATTATCAGGAAATGTGCTTAAATGGTATAAATTCTTCCACTGAACAGAACGCCAAGATTCATGGTCAACCAGGCTCTGTCACCACCATCCCCTAATTTGATTATGGTTCTGCAAGGCTCAACGTTATCTCCATCACTATTCAACCTATTTTTTGATCCTCTTACAAAAATTCTCCAGCATGCCAATATCTCCTATCACATATATGCAGACGACACCAAGATTTACATAAAGACAGACCTCTTCGCTAGAGGAGATCAAGATAATGAATAATGCCTGAAAGGTGCAATTACATTGGTTAACTAGCAATGATCTTAAACTAAATGCACACAAAACTGAATTCCTATTAATATCCCCCCAAAAAGCTCCACAGATGTGAAGGTATGGACAAAACTGATCACAGCGCTAAATTGCAACCTGGTTCTCGTTGACTCAACCAAATCACTAGGAATCACACTCAATAAGAATCTAAACAAGCAAGCCCACATCAAATCAATGGTGAAAAGTGCCTGTTTTCACCTGAACTATGTTAGAAAATTGAAAACAATCATTGCTACATCAGACCTCAAATTGTCAGTTCATTCCTTAGTCATCTTGAGGACTGACTACGGCTGTACGACATTAACAGGACTACCCAAGATCTCCACAAAACCACTAAAAGCCTGTCTCAATGCGGCCAGAGGACTCATTACGGGTTTTAGAAAATACAACCACATTTCCATACATTTGAAGGCTCTAAACTGGCTATCATATGAAGCCAGAATTCAGCTTAAACTGGCATGTATTACCCACAAAGCACTCCACTACAAAACACAAATGCACGTAGCTCAGAAAATTGAGTTACCTGGAGGAGGTAGACCATCGCGGAGTGCCAGAGACCTGATGCTGAAACCTCCCATCTTTCAGGAGAAGAAAACGTACGACAGAACATTCTCCAGAGCTGCCCCCAGAATCTGGAACTCGCTTCCTCCAAACAGTAGAAGAATCCCAAACATGCCAATCTTCAAGAGGGAAGCGAAGATCTTCCTAATGAGAAAATTCCTACCATAACCAGCTACCGATCATCTACATCGTGGTCAGTTGCTAGGTGTTGCCTGGTCCTTTTCGGGTAGGGATTCAGCGTACTCCAGATGGATCACAGAGGTACCATAACAGACCTCCCCACTGATCAGGGAGTATGGTCTACATGCATCAACATAAGGAATTGCGATTCCGAAATAGTGATTTTTAAGGAATAGTTATTTAGGAATCACAATTCCTTATGCATGTAGGAATTGCTAAATAAATTGTGATTCCCAAACATTACCTAATAGCAATTCACAAATTGCGACTTGCTATTATGTAATGTCACTCCATTAATTCCTATGGGCCCATAGGCCCATAGGAATGAATGGGAATGCTAAAATAATAGAGTTGGGGTTTTAGGTTTAGGTAACGGCGCCACAGGGAAATTAAGCATAAATTATCTATTTGTCTGAAGTATTTTGATGGTGCTAGAAGGTGGGAAGTACCGCCTAACTCCCCAGAAAAAAGAGCCAAAGCTCTACAAAATATGGCATTCAGTCCTTAGCACACATCCTTTTTGTATCACAAACAAATTGTTAGGTGTTCTCACAAATAACAGTACAGAACTTAAGTTGAACAGAATAAATTAGTCTTCTTTTGAAAGTAGTTCTTTATTCTTAGGTGTCTTCCGTGCGATACACAACATCCAGCCGACACGTGTTTCGTCGCTACATGGGAAAGTATGTCCCGCGACTTTTTCAAGGCTATCTTTCGTTCGTTTAGGTAGTTTTCAAAAGTGGTGATAATTCCAAACCACCTGGGGTTTCAGTAGTGGTAACGTCAGTATTCCTCTGAGGTTGTTGACCTTTTCAGGTACTATTAAAACCTATTTCCAGTGCGTATCTGTCTGAAAATCGGGCCGGAAAACCTCCTGTGTCTGGTTTCCCTTTCGGAAGTGTAACAACACGAGTCAGTAGTTTCCCATGTAGCGACGAAACACGTGTCGGCTGGATGTTGTGTATCGCACGGAAGACACCTAAGAATAAAGAACTACTTTCAAAAGAAGACTAATTTATTCTGTTCAACTTAAGTTCTGTACTGTTATTTGTGAGAACACCTAACAATTTGTTTGTGATACAAAAAGGATGTGTGCTAAGGACTGAATGCCATGAATGGGAATGCATTCGCAAATTGCGATTACCAAATTTGTAATCACAAATTACGAATGCAATTCCAAGTGTTCCAGGGGGACTAAGGCTCCCGATGCACCCCCAAAAAATGTAAGTATGCACATGTGCAGCACACACATGACCTAAGGGAATGTGGGTACTGCACACCACTTTGAAAAATGCAATTTTGAGCATTTGAGCATTTGAGCAGCCCTGCTATCTGCGAGTTATTTTCGGCCGGGCTTTGCTCCGCCGCATCCATCCTTTCATGGACTCTTCCCGTGGTTGTGCTTGCCCCGCTGCCTTCTCCCACACAACTTGTCCAGGACTACATCCCCCAGCAGCCCTGCTACCGGGTGCCAGGAGGCCCATAAAGGTCAGGGCGGATCCTCGTCCCGCGGGACGCGCGCGGGCTGCGCCGGGCTAGACCCGGGCAAAGGGTGGGCCGTCTGTGGCCGTCAGGGGCTGAGGGAGGCTGGACTGGGCCACTCCCTTTGGTCTCTATTTGCGATCCTGGACAGCTAGGTACTATCATACTACTACTTCAAATTAGAAGCGCTAATAGAAAGGTATATGTTTACCTGTTTATTTTGGTGCAGTCATATTGTAAATAATGAGTACCAGACTTAGTACGAGCAGGAAATCTTTGGCAGGGGGGTCTGTCAGAGGGACCTTAGATCAGTTCATTACAAGGGCTGCCTCAATGTTAGAACATGAAATTGTACTCACTGAGCGGCGCCTATCCTCTGAATTACTGAAGAAACGTTCCTCCTTGGGGGCCATCCAGCTAGCAAGTACCCCATCCCATCACGGTACAGGTATAGAACAAATATGTGACATAGGTATCCCCCTACAATTACAAGACTTATCAGACTCGCAAGTAAGAACCAGGGAACCTATCACTATAGACATCAGCATAGGATCACAAACTGAAAGCTCTATCGAGGGTCAGCTACCAGCGATAGAGAGTAAGTCTATTATTAAGAAGAATAGCATAGTAAAAACACAAGGACCAGGACCAGGCTTCCCAACAAAAAGAAAGCGTGGTGGGAATAAGCAAAAAGGAAGTCGAGTTAAAACCCCAAAAGTTGCCACAAGCCCCAGGATTACTAAAGACTCAGCAGAATGTAAAACTGATCTAGACAATCTGACAATACGCTTCCATCAAGACCTAATGAGAAATATAGAGCAACTGGTTAAGTCTTTACTATTACCTCTTGCTGAAAGGGTAAAGAGAATGGCAGAGCAATTGGGGTCTATTCAAGATATTAGTACTGTCAAAACACAAACTTACTGAGGGAACTATCAGTTAAAAGGTGCACCTCGAACCCCCCTGGCCTGGTGTCGGTGCCAGTGTTGAAACCAACTAATTTTGTAAATAGTGCTAAGCCGTCACCCCCTATCAATGAAAACATCTTGGCTACACAGAGTATGAATATAGTCCCCAGGGAGGTAAGAGACAGTGGGCCTCCAAATAAGCAAAGTCATGAACACAGTAAAATTGGCGTGAGATCCTATATGGATAAAAACCTAAAAGGATTCACTCAGCATATAGATCTTCCACCGGAGGCAGAACCTTATGTCATTGTACTGACAGGGGTCCCAGAGCTATTAACGGAGAATTTTGAAGGTCATCAGAATCTCAAGAATAATGTTATGCAATGGTTAAGAGTGAATAGGCCATTACCCCCCAATATAGATGGTGAAATTCTACACGTTAGAAGGCTAGGCTGGGTGGGACAAAGACCAAAGGATGTACATGGGGACATTATTATTATCAACTTCAGGGATTACAGGGTGACAAATCATATTAGAGATTGGTATTCTGAGGGCCATGAGGGAGGTATTTCCACTCAGGATTTAAGTTATTTTTACCCAAAGGCCCTAGTAGGAAATCCTTTGAGATCAGGATATACAAACACCCGGACAACGGTAGGCCCCATGTTTAATATTGCTACTTCCAATCGTTTTGACTCTCTCTCTGGACTGGAGGGGGTAGATTGACGCTCTGCCCCACTTCCCAGCAGACACATCCCTAAGGAGAAGCTATTGACATATGGAATTGGATTAATGTCCTGGAATATAGCTGGTCTGTCCACCAAGTTTGACAATCATGAATGGAGGGAATACATAACCAGGTTTCATGTTATTTGTCTGCAGGAAACGTGGGTCGTAGATCATGACCCTTTCCAGTTAGAAGGTTATGGGTGTTTCGCCGTCCCCGCACAGAAACTTGCATCAGGTAGAGCAAAAGGAGGATTAATTATTTATGTGGACCTGCAACTGGAAGGAGTATGGACCAATCTGAATTGGAACTCGGACTATTTCCAAGCCCTAGGGCTTCATATAAATAGATTAAGTATTATTCTGATCAACTTTTATAATGCCACAGCTTCGAGCAGGGAAGGTTCAATAATATGTGATCTATATAACCATCTGACCACTGAGATTGATCAGAGTAAATCAACAGTGGCCCCATGTGTAGTGCTAGTGGGCGATCTAAATTGCCATCTGTGTCCAAACTTAAAACCTAGCAAGGGTGACTGGTCTGGGTGCACTGTGACAAAGGGATTGCACCTCGAACACACTGAGCAGGGGAGGGAATTAGAGAAAATCATGAAAATCCACACATTACGACACACACTTGATTTGGTGGGTTTAGAAGAAGGAAGTGGGGTCACCCCAACATTTAAGGGGAGAGGGTGTAGCTCCATCATAGATTTCATATTAGTTTCCAATATATTCCGGGATTGGATAAGAGGGGCTACTATTGATTGGAGTATATTTAGTGATCATAATCCGCTTGCATTATGGATAAAAAATTGGTCCTCCCAGGAAGTAATGAGAGGTGTACAGATACGCAGCTTGGAAAAGGTAATGGACCAGGGGAGGCATCTAAGATGGTCTAGAATAGAAGGAGATGCCTTTTATAAGTCCTTAATTGAGAAAGGCAAAAAAGAGATTGAGGTGTGCACCGACCCCCTGCAGATGGCCCGGCCGTGACCAAAGCATTTGAAACAATGGCCAGCTTAATAGACAGGTTGATAGAATATACTCGGCCTCAGAAACAAAATAATGCCCCCAGATGGTTCAACAAAGATTGCTCACGGGCGCAGAATGATCTTAAAGAAAGTCTGAAATCAAGACCCAGAGATAAATCACGCATAGCACAGTGTAGGATTGCTTATAAAAAGGCTATTAAATGCAGGAAATTTGCCCTACAGCTCCAAACCTGGGGAGATTTAAGGGAAGCAGCGGATAGGAGGGACATAAGTGCCTTCTGGACAATCATAAATAATCCCTGTTTTCAGGATATTGCAGCCCCAGCAGTTGGTACATCTATTCTCCCGAGCACTGGTTTAATCATTTTAAAAGCTTATATAATTACTTAATGGAGAACCCACAGGTAGAGGAGCTGTCTCCTTGGCGGGCAGCTATTGAATTTACCCTTGAAGAATTTACAGTTGGTATTCAGGGGCTAACACACAATAAAGCACCAGGTCCTGATGGGATTCCCCCAGACCTTTTTTTAAACAAGATAGAATTATGGGCTCCTATACTGACACAGGTAATTAATGTAGCCATTGCCGTAGGCATGCCACGGTCATGGACATTGGCAATAATAGTGCCAATTTTTAAAAAAGGCAAAAAGGATGACCCGCAGTGCTACTGCCCCATATCCTTAATTGATGTGACGGCGAAAGTCCTGGGTAGAGTAATCTTAAACCGTTTGTTAGACTGGGCGGAAGAACATCACATAATCTCAGACCTTCAATATAGATTCAGGACAGGTAGATCAACAACAGACCAGTGCCTGAATCTCTATTTATTAGTGGCCAAATACACCCTAGCAAGCGACCAAGCAGTATATTTGGGGTTTATGGATCTCTCGGCCGCATTTGATCGCGTGAACAGACAGAAATTATGGGGCCTTATGATTAGATTAGGGGTAGATCCAGACCTAGCAAACATCTTGAGAGCACTCCATTGGAACACCTCCGCCAAAGTACGTTTTAACTTGGCTGGAGATACAACTGCACCTTTTTGTTGTACCAGTGGAGTGCGATAGGGCTGTATATTGGCTCCGTTCCTGTTCTCTCTGTATATAAATGAATTGGAACAGGCATTATGTAAGCTGAATGTAGATACTCCAAAGGTGGGCCCCCGCTCAATCCCGGTGTTGTTATACGCCGATGACGCGGTCCTATTGACACGAACACCGAAAGGCCTGCAGTGTCTAATAGACGGTTTTGTTGATTTTATGGACACACTAGACCTGTCAGCCAATTTATCCAAATCTTATGTTTTGCTAGCAGGAACTAAACCTTGTAAAAAATTTACCTATAGAATAGGCACACATACATTAGAACAAGTGAAAACCTTTTCTTACTTAGGTCTTTTGTTTGATGGGCTTTTAAATTTTTAATTTTTAATTGAAGAACGGAGCACAAAATTGGTCTCGTCATCAGGGGCTATAATGAATTATGGACGTAGGCTGGGTTGGTGGTCACCAGAACAGGTCATGCACCTGTATGGCTCCATTTGCTGCTCTAAAGTAATGTATGGAGCAGAAGTTTGGGGCTTTGCCGGGATTCGGCAAATACAGACTGAGGAAAATAAATTCTTGAGAAAGATACTCAAAACCCCTCAAAGTTCTCCGGCCCACATTATTCATGCTGAACTAGGGAGGACATACATCGAGGACCTGATCAAGGCCAGACCTATCATGGCTTGGCTTAGGATCTGCACCAACACTGATGCAGACCTAAGCAGGCAAATTATCAGAGATTGCATAAGCAGGGACAAGGGGATGTGTATACCGTGGTTCAAATATGTAAAAACCACCCTGGAGGGAATAGGATGCATGGATCTCTTCACCAACCCCACCACAATTATTTCCCAAGACAAGAATAGAATCAAGAGTTTGCTCCTGGCAAAGGCTGTTGAGCGTAGAGCCTACATTGAAGGTAGAAAGCCCACAGTTTGCGCTTATAGTATGGTAAAGACAGTAGATGGCATGGAACCATACCTTACTCTTATGCACAATGCACAAAATAGGTTTCTATTTACTCATTTTAGGCTCAACCTTATACATCATTCATTGGCGGACCCCTCTGGTTTTACCGCTACAGTTGAGCAGACGGGTACCTGCGGCTGCGATAATAAATCTCCACAGGATACCCTTCATTTTGTTTTATTATGCCCTTTTTATTCTTTTCCTAGGCGTCGCTTCCTAGTAAGAATATTAAAAAAACGGCAAGTTCAGACAAGTCAAGGTTGCCTTATTATATCTACAAAGGGCTGAGAACACACTGACCCTTGTATGTATAATACATTTTTTAAGGGTCGCTTTTAGATTAAGAAACACTAGAGAGGAGTTTGGATCAAAGAGGGCTTTAATGAAAATGTTTCAATCTGTAAATGCACTGAATTGAATGTGGGCATTTTTTGTTTTTTTTGTACTTTTATGATATTTGTTAGATATCGAATAAAGGTTTGGATATATAATTCATGATTCTTACTGCTACAATGCTTACATTATGAAATGTGTAAGAGCTCGATTGTAACGTTTTTGTAACATGTATTAAGTCAAGATATATAATGCTGGATATGAACCTGGTTTTTAATTGATGATTTTATATTCTTCTTAATCATGTAATTTCGATGTGATCAGATTTTTGATAACCATATTTGATAAAATTGTGCTTTTATGATTTATGTCTTGAATCGAATAAAGCTTATTTTGAACTTTGAACTATTTTTTCTGTCAACATTTTAGGTTTTTAGTAGATTTTTTCAATTTTTATGCATTTTTTGATGTTGTGGTGCTGTTGAAATTTTGCAAATCATGCTGCATCTTTAAATGTTATGTCTTGTTAATAAGACCATGCTTTTAGGTGATAATAACTGTCTTTTCCAAATCAGAAGTTCATGAATGCTAGTTTTCTGCTGCAAAACAATCCGCACTGCCCTGAACTAACAATTGCACTTTTGTGAAGATTTGTTATTGCTTCATTGCATTATTGTCTCTATTTTTATATTAACCACATTTTCGTTGATGCATTAGGTTGTTTTTGAGCTCTCAACCAATAAATTGAGTTTTTGTTATCAACCCTGTGTACACAGTTCCCCCAAATAAGAGCAGAATTGTGTTAGAAATAGGGGGGCATATTACCAAGACAGGCGATAAAATTATCGCCGCTTTAGCGGCAGAAAACTGCAGCTAAAATGGCGATAATGGCCTTGATAATATGCTCTATGAAATTCCATTTGAAGCCCATGTTAGATTTGAAGGACATCTAACCTGAGCTTCAATTGGAATTCCTTAAAGCATATTATCAAGCCCATTATCACTGTTTTAGCGGCAGTTTTCTGCCGCTAAAGCGGCGATAATTTTATCGCCTGTCTTGATAATATGCCCCAGGTTTTTCTAGTTGGCAGTGGCTAGCACCTTGTCCAAGTAGGGACCCTTCCATCTAGTCAGGATGAGAGAGTTATACACCTAAAATAACCCCTACTCACCCCCTTTTTAGCTTGGCATGAGCAGTCAGGCTTTACTCAGAGGCAATGTGTGAAGCATTTACACATAACACGCATTAACACAGTGAAAACACTACAAGTGGACACCACACCAGTTTAGAAACATAAAGTATCTTTATCTAAACCAAACAAGACCAAAATGAGAAAAATCTAGCATACACAGCTAAAAATATGATTTTTTAAAAGGGTAAAAACAGCTCTGTCCGTAAAAAACGATGGATACATGAATTTTGCACAAAGTACCTCAAATGTGTCAAAAAGACGGGATGAAAACAGGTGCAGGGAAGGTGGTATGTTGGTTTCTCACTCGCAGGAAAGGTGATGCATTGGTTCCTTGCTCCAGGGGAGGTGATGCGTCAGTTCCTTACGGCAAAGCAGGTGAGCTGATGCGTCAGCTTTTTACTGAAGAGGAGGTGAAGCATCGGTTTCTTAAAGCAAGGCAAGGTGAGGCATCAGTTTTTTACTGAAAGCCCAGTGTTGTCATGAATTTGATGCACAGGTGCAATGCGTGAGAAAATGTGTCCACTACGGATCGATACGGTGGTAATCAAGGCGCTGCATCAATTTCCATAGCCACTGACAGGTGATGGGTCATTTCTTTTGGCTGCAATGCCGGACCTGCGTCGGAGTCAGTATGGTGATCTCGGACATCGGATTGGAGTGCAGTGGTTTTCTGGGTCACGAGCAGGCGCTGTGTTGATTTCTGCAGCTGCATGGGGCTGTGCATTGGGATTTTCTCCCAAACAGTGGTATAGCATTGAGAAAAACAGCTGCAAGAAGAGCGAAGCATTGATTTTGCAGTTTAATTCGTTCTTCACAGCATTCTGTAGCAGGAACAACCTCTGGGGTTTAGAACTGAAATAGACACCCCCAGACAGGTCAGAACTCCCAGCAGTGGAGTTCAGGAAGGCTGTAGATGAAGTCTTAGTGTCACTGAGACTTCAGAACAGGAGGCAAGTAGACATAAGTCTTTCGAGATTCTTCTCAAGCAGATTTCTTTGCAAAGTCCTCTCTTTGTCCTCTCCTTAGCAGAAGCAGCAACTGCAGGCCACCCAGCACGTCACACACAGCAAAGGGACAGTAATCCTCCTCACAGCTCTTCAGCTCATCTTCCTTGCAGAGGTTACTCTTGATTCCAGAAGTAATCTAAAGTTCTGGACTTTTAGGTCTAATACCTATACCTCTATGTCCCTTTGAAGTCTTTGTGAGAAAGTCTTTCTTGCTCAGTAAAAAATAGTTCTGTCCTCTCTAGTCCAGCCACTCTCCAGGGCACAGAGACAGCATTGTGCAAGGCAGCGACAGCCTATTCGGGTGTTTAGTGACAACTCCTACCACCACTATAACCCAGGAAGACCCATCAGGATATGCAGAGCACACCTCAGCCCCCTTTGTATGTGTCTGGAATGAGTGCACCAAGAGCCCCTGTCAATCTAAACCCAGACTTTGATTCCACATGCAGGCAGAGGACACAGATTGGCAAAGCAATAAAATGCCTATGTGACGTAGAGCAAGGATCGGGTCCCACACAAGGTCTAGTTAAACTGGGTTTTATTTTCCTGCATATGCGGCTTTTTATGAGAAGCCAGAGTTTAAGGGTATAGATAACACTTCTTATCCAGTCCTGGTCTTGACTCGTGGGTGTTTCTCCCCTTCTTCTTCTCTTTTCAGTCTTCCTGACGATATCAGTTGACTCGGGCAAGGGAAGAGAGGGTGCAAAAACAAACATGAGTACTAATGTGAACGGCCAGCCTTGGGGAAAAAGGAGTGAGGGACCACCACTGTCGTGTCGGACATCTAAGGACGTGATAGTGAAGGGGGAACCGGGTAAAGACAGGCAAGAGAGAAGGGCCCCTAGTCGTCGGCTTTCTCCCTCCTCCCGACCCATCCCGCAAAGTGGACCTGTACTTGGAGGAGCGTGGCTGGGCGCAGCACGGAATCATGGCTCTCCCAATGTTCCTGGCTCCGAGCAGTAAATTATACCAGATGACCCAGACTGTACCTGCATTATTAATATATGCCACATCACATCCCCTGAGGCTAGGGGAAAGGCTAGCTTGGGGGTTCTTGGTTCAGCCTCCGCCACTACCCTGGTGCCTCTTCAAAGGAAGAGGCAGCCCAGACAAAGCAGCACCTGTCCAAGGCCCATAAGAGCCAGCAATACCGGAACCTGTCCTCTTTCTTTGCTCCGAACATTAAAGTCCAATAATAGAAACAAAAAGTCCAACAACAGCTTCCAACGTGGAAGAACCAGACCAGCTGGGAGGAACCTCAACTTCAAGCAGGATTACGACTAATCCATCTTCTTTTTGGATCCTGAAAAAAGCAGAGATAGAACAACCCGTAACTTCTGTATAACCAGAATATATATGAAAACGGGTGGGCAATAATTACAATACTGTAATTTAACCGGGTGGGATAATCCTCGCCTCCGTGTCCTTAATAGAATTGAAAATTCTTGGCGCGAATGCTAGCTAATTTTTTATTCAATTACAGGACAGGAGGCTTCGTATTATGCTAGTTTAACACTGATTAAAAACTACAGAGGATATGTCACCCACCGGTTTATAATAAAACTGCTTAAATGTTGAATCAGAAGACCAATCCACAGAATGCATGATATCTTGAACAGTAGAACCCAACATGAAGGTCTTAGAGGCCATAGCGCCTCGAACAGAATGTGCACCAAAGACCTGAGTATCAATACTTGCTTCCTGCATAAGATTTTTTTACCATCTGGCTATAGTAGCCGCAGTAACAGGTTTGTACGGTTACTGCAAAGCAGTCAATAATTGTACCACACCATCAGGCCTGGTAGGCCTGGTACATTCTTCATAAGCCTTAAGACATTGAACCACACAAAGTTTAGCATTGTCAGGAAAAGCATGATAGTCTACGCTGCGTGACATGGTTTTAGTTCTAGACGTAAAATTAAACGAAACTCCCTCCGGAGTAAATACTCTACCTGTAATATCTAGAGCCTTAACATCCGAAGAACGTCTACAAGCCACCAGACATAGCAACATGGCCAGTTTGGCCGATAATTGTTTCCTGGACAACATATTGTTGTTGGGCCATCTGTTAAACAGGGAAAGAACCAGCGAGACCTCCCACAAGGAAGAATATTTTTGTTTGGGTGGATTAGCTACTTTGATACCCTTTAAGAGTTTGCATATTAAGGGATGCATCCCAACAGGTTTGCCCTCAATCTGAGAGTGGCCCGCCGAGATGGCTGAACGGAAATTATTAACAGAGCGATACGCTAAACCTTCAGATGCTTTTTCGGACAGGAAGTTTACAATAAAGGGTCATTCTGCCCCCACGGGATCCACATGTTGTCCCATGCACCAACGAACCCAGCACCCCCAGGCTGAAGAATATAGCTTCATGGTAGAGGGGGCCCACGCTTGATTGATGAAGCCTGAAGCTTGCTCCGAAAAACCTGGCATTAGCCAACGCTGCCAGAAAGTCTCCAGGCCATCAGAGACAGCTGCCCCGATAGTACTGTCGGGTGCATCTCTCCATGAGGGTCCTGGAGCATTGTCGAGGACCATGGGATCCTCCTGGTGAAGTCGCAACTCGCCTCCAGCAGTAACGGGAACCAAGGCTGCGACTTCCACAAGGGAGTCACCAATATCACCTCCGCTTTCTGGCGCATCACATGTGTGAACACGCGAGGAATGAGAATGAAGGGTGGAAACGCATAATTCAAAGTCGGGGTCCAATCCTGTGCAAAGGCATCCGTCGCTAGAGCTAATGGGTCCGGCCTCCAGCTGAAAAACTTCGTCATTTGACGATTCAGTCTGGAGGCAAACAGGTCGATCTCGTGAAGACCCCATATCTCCTGCAACCACTGAACCACCGGTGGGAGAAGTTGCCAGTCGCTGTAGTCCTTGAGATGGCGTGAGTTCCAATCCGCTACTACATTCGACTGACCCGGAATGTATTCGGCTATGACCGAAATCTGATGACTCAGGCAATAATGCCAAAAGTCCTTCCCTATCTCTACCAGCATTGAGGACCTTGTGCCCCCCAGTTTTTTGATGTACCGCACCGCCGATATGTTGTCCATCCGAAGAAGGATGCAACATGAGACCTGTCTGGGAGATAGGGTCCTGATCGCAAATGACCCTGCAAGGAGTTCTAGACAATTTATGTGTAGATTTAACTCTTCCAGGGACCAACGTCCCCCTGTGGAAATATTTCCGCAGCGTGCTCCCCAGCCCCAACGACTGGCGTCGGATTCTATGACCACTTCCGGTAGGGAGCCGAAAATTGCTCTGCCATTCCACGCTTCCACGCGGGCAAGCTGTTACATTGAAGAAAGTGCTTTAGCAGGTAAGTAATCCAGTAGCCGTAGGTATAATTAAGTAGGTTTATTAATCATAAGTTAAATGGTAAAGAAGGCCCCACCGGGAGCAGCATCCAGCTGCTCAGCCCATCTGACTCAAACTGACCACACTTCAAACCATGCATTCACGAACATTCCGATGACATCACACACACAGGCTGAGCAGCAGGGAGAAGGAGAAGACAAGAATATAACACAAGCCACCACTGTATCTCCTCCCGCACTTCTGGGGAAAGAGGGACTAAGTCCGAGTAGGAAAGACCCTTCTGCAAGTGTTGAATTTTGAGCCGTTGAAGGGCCCTGTGGTGTAGGGGTCCCGGAAATATTGCTTGAATGGACGACACAAGAAGTCCCACTATCCGGGCAATCACCCTGAGAGAAACCATTTGTTTGGTTAGGAGGGATCGAAGCTCCTTTTTGATATCCCGAAGTTTGGAACATGGAAGACTGAGCTGGGCCGTCTGAGAGTATATGACGAACCCCAGAAAATCTATCGTCTGCGTGGGGCACAGAACCGACTTCGGTTCGTTGATCACAAACCCCAGGTTCTGCAAGATACGGATGGTCATGCGCAAATGCTGAACCGCTAACGTCGGGGACTGCGCCATGATGAGCATGTCATCTAGATAGACAATCATGTGAACCCCTTGTTCCCTGAGGTAAGCTACTACAGGTTTCAGAACCTTGGTGAAGCACCACGGTGCTGTGGAAAGTCCGAAAGGAAGGACCAAATATTCGTACCACCGTTTCCGCCATTGAAATTGAAGGAATCGGCGATGTAGGTGAAATATGGGGATGGACAGATAGGCGTCCTTCAGGTCCAGACGGACCAACCAGTCCCCCTGCTTCAGGAGGTCTGCCAACAGATGGATGCCCTCCATCTTGAAGTGCTTGTAAGTCATGTACTGGTTGAAATCCTTCAAATTGAGTACCAACCTCTAACCACCGCCTTTCTTCTGTACCAAAAAAATATTGCTGCAGAAACCGCGAGGGCCCTCGTCGCAAGGTGCTATCGCGTGTTTCTGCAGCAATCCTTCTATTTCTGAATCTATTAAATCGCACTCTAGTCGGGAAAAAGAAAGCTGTCTGGGCCGATGAACCTGATAAGGAGTCTGGAAGAAATCTAGATGAAACCCCTGAACTGTCTGCAAAACCCAGGCATCCTGCGATAGTTGAACCCAATTGTGATAAAACTGCTAAATACGTCCCCCCAATGGAAGAAGGAATAAGTCTGGAGCGCTCACCTGAAGACTCGGTGGTCTGGAATCCTCCCCGATAGGAGCCTTTGTTAAAGCGTCGCTTGTTGAAGCGCTGCCTGGTGGGGTAGAAGGTGCCGCCGCGGGTGGAGTCCCACTCTCCCCTGCCGCGACCGAAGTCTCCTCGCTGAGGACCTTGGGAGAACTGACGGCCAAACGAGCATCCCCGGCCTCGTCCGGCACTGTTGAAAACCCCAGCTTGAAACACACGTTTGATTCCTGCCTGTGCTTTATCAAGGGTCATGAAAGTGCCCACGGATTTTGCCACATCTTTGACGAAACGGTCTCCAAAGAGGTTTCCGTCCGCCAATGGCCCAGGCTCTGCCACCGCCAACTCCGTTGGATTCGAGTCCATGCGCATAAGAATGGACTTACGGCGCTCCATGGAAATTGCGCAGTTGGCATTACCTAAGAGGCAGATTGCCCGCTGGGTCCAGCCCGCCAACACATGGGAGTCAATGGTGGTTCCTGATTCCTGCGCCTCCAGAGCCATCTCCAAGATCTTGGCCAAAGGACCGACCACATCAAGAAGCGTGTCGGACACCCTCGCCAGGCGCGATCTATACCCTTCTTAGGGTGTTTAGCAAACTTTTTAAGGAAAGTTAATAGGCTGAAATAAATTTCAGGTGTTTCAGCCACCTTGTCCGAGAGATCCGGCCGGGGACATTCAGACCTCAGTCTGTTGCGCACCTCCTTGTCAAAACTTTTGCGCAAACTTACGTGCAGGTACGCCGCCACCTCTGGGGCGGGCAGCCAATCAGAGGACCTAGGGTGAACAATGTCCGAGGGGTTAAAGGTAATGGGAGTAGGGGTCGTCTGTGGAGTTTCCACATTCTTGGCCTTCCTAGTTTTCTTCTTAGGAGGGGAATCATCTGGGGTGTCAGATTCGGTGGAACCAGGTTCCGAATCGGTATCTTGAACCCTCTCTTTTTCCGTATCCGGACGCGGAAGTGAAGAGTAAGAGGCAGAATGAGGCCAGGGCTTAGGCTGTGCGCCTTCTGACAGAACCCCTGCTGGGGTAGTGAAGCCATGATGCTTCGCGAACCTCTCCAATTGCCTGGAAATAGGCTTCAACGCAGTCGCCAATGCCTGCTGCACAGTTCCCGGAACTGCCTTCTCCAGGGCCTTGTTGACCGACTCCTGCATGGAAGCGTCCAGGGCCTTAACAATATTTTCCTCGATGGAAGGTGTACCTACTTCCTCCTCATATAAGGTGTCATCCTCCTCATAGTTCACCCAATTTTCCATGGTGGAGCCAAATTTATAGACGTACTTGCTCATAAGGCAGCAGTAAGGAGGAGTAAAAGTGGGGAACCAACCCACAGCAAAACAGCACAGGTACCTAGCTCCTCAGCAAAAGCTGTGTCCCAATTATTACAGCCCACAGGGCGTAGTGGAGCCAAAAAAGAGCAAGGAAATCCAAGGAGGTGTGCTCCCTCCAGGCCCAGATCGTTTTTGCAGGCAGCCAGGCATAAAACAGTACTCTCCGTGGAAATCCCATACCAGAATAACCAAAACGAAAGAAAAACGACAGAAAACCGGGCAGTAGCGACGTGCGTAGCCCAAATCCTACCAAATATAGCCCAATTGGGCCACGCACGTGGGAACGTAACAGAAAGCAAAAGTGACAGGCTCCCATCACACGGCTAATGAGGGGAGCCTCTGCGCTTATTTCTGCATTTAATTATACTCCGCCAAAGGCGAAGCGGTACCTTTGTGTCTGTTAGAGGAAGCGCTGAAGGCACTGGGTGCACACAGAGCAGCGCGGCCGAGCGCCGCATCTTCCGAGTAAGAAGCGCGATGCACACGCATCGAGCGCCGATCTTGAAAATTCAGTGTCGCTAATGCCGCCAAACGTTGCCGCTCAAAGCAGGAGCCTCACAGCGCCAAGGGCGCGTAACCAACACATGTACACGGCTAAGTACGGAAGTCAAACATCAAATAAACATTACACAGCAAAGCGGCTCTAGGCATAAATTAAGCTTAACCAATGCGTCGCGAAGCTTGCAATAAAGATATCCATTACATTACATATCAATTAGCGATGTAAAAGGAAGAACGATGTCAGCAACTTAACTTTCTGCGTGAGCAGCAAAGAAAGAGGACAGGTTCCGGTATTGCTGGCTCTTTTGGGGCTCTGCAGGAAGTGATGTGGTGCATGCATCATGGGAAATGTAGTTTGTTTTACATAATATAAGTTTTCATTGGCTGCTGTGAGTAGCAATAAATGAGAAAGAGAAGCATAATACGAAGCCTCCGGTCCTGTAATAGAATCCAAAACCTCAGCACAAGCATACCTCTCAACCCGCTGCAGGAAGCCCCGAACTAACGTAAAAAAAGTAACATTGCAACAGTAGGATAACTCAATACTTGTAAGCCAACAGCAACAGTAGGGATAACACCGTTGATAGGATCACTCAAAACCTTTAATTTAACAACAACATTAGGGATAACTTACATTTTTTCACCACCAAATAGCCGGGATAATTCAAAACCTTTAAGTTCTTATGGGAAAACCTCAGGACGACCATGGTATGTTGATCAAGGATCCATGCTAGAGTTCTCCATCCGGATGCCCACAGGAGGCCCTGGCTCCCTTGGCTGTTGATCCCCCGAGGTGAGTTGGCTGACCATGCCCCTGGAGGAAAGACAGTCTGATGAGGGAGCGGGACGGTCTATCTACAGTTCCAAAACTGGGCAAAGGCTCCAGAGGTGGAAGCTGGACCTTCCAGGCGTTTGCGGTAAGGGAGGTTGAAAGAACCTGAGAACTCCACGGGCATCACACTAATCCAGCACCAAGTCAATAGATAAACCCACCAGCGAGCAGCCATTTCAGATCACTTATTCACCACACAATAAGCCTCCAACTGCACAACGATCTCCCTGCAGGGGCAGAGCAGTCGGCTCCACCCTCTTCTTCCCCAAAATCCTTCCAAAACCTTCTGAGGTCGACCCATTGGATCACACCTTGCCAAAAGTGATAGATGTTCTGAACAGAGACATTCTTTTTGTACTGCACCAAGTCGAAAACAACCCTGGATTCCCAGACAACAGTCAGCAGCCACTGGAGCACCGATAATAGCCCCCCAACACCGGACAGATGCTTAACCACAAAAAGCAGGCCCAGATGACGGACATCTCTCCCGAAGAAGATACTACATTCTACAAATGCTTTCAAAGTTATGTACCCATATATTTTTGTACATGCTCTCCTTAGCTGGGGGTCTTTCAAGCACCTCTGGAACCAAAAATGTACATGATTTTGTAACTTCTGCTTCTACATTCTTGCAAAGCATGCACAGAGACCTCTCTCATCTCTCTAAACCTACACCAGACCAAACGTTAATATTCCTCATGCAATACACAGCGCACTCCTACAAAACATTTGGTACCAGCATATGTCTGATATAAGCACATAAACTATGAACATATCTTGTTACATATGTTCATTAATACCTTACGCCGTAAGGTGCAGACAGACTTTATTTAGCACAAAAGATAGCCCCTGAAAAAGCAAAATACCTCATCCACCTGTACCTATGTAGGATCCGGGAAAGAAATCCAACCCATTAGAGTAGAACCCCCTCAAGACACCAGTAAACATCACCCAGAACGAGCCCACCCACTGCACTATTTCTCTTCACTGAGCTGAGTGACATCTCATCCGAGGTAGACAGTATGCGCAAGGGGTACCATAGGGGAGGGCACTGTTGGCCCCGGTACTTCATTGAAAAAAGGCTCCTGGCGGTAGCTAGACCACCAAACCAGTGCAAAAATACATCTGCTCCTGCCTCCATGCCTCCTTCTGTGGTTCCAGGGTGGCCCTTAACATCTTTGGGGCCTCGATCAATGAACCCCAGACATGGAATTCACATGCAGGCCCACTCATCTCAATCATGCGGAGGGACATGAGTCCCATGGAAGGGCGTACAGTGCCAGCATACTCACCCCGTGCCAGGAAATCTGGGATAGTGAGATCAATAGGTACACCTGGTTGGAGGGGATGGGGCAACCATTAATTGTATGGAAACCTACACTGTACTTTTTATATTTCAGAGGCAAAGGAACCATACAGTTGGACAGCAATGAGAATTGCGGCACAATACTGCATGTGCCGGACCTGCAATGGGGCACCTCGACGCTAATGGATTTCTACTGCCATTGCGGTGATCTAGCCTACATCCACCTCGTACCTGGATGGTGGGGTCTCTGCGACCTTATGACCTTACACTCTGCAACCCTTGTCATCCCAGGAGAAGATCTGTCGGAGTTGTCTCATCATCTGTTACAGAAGAAAGCAACTCTGTTGCATCAAGCTCGGAGGAGAAGAACTGCTGATTTTGGCTGGGCTCAGTACAAGGACATTCCAGAAGAATTCAGACTGTTCATAGAAACTCAAGTAACCGCCGGAGGGTCTATACTCTTCTTCACCATGCATACAACAGCAAATGCCCGATGGTTGCAAACATCCAGATGGGAGTTGATGCAAAAGATGAACAAATGGAGCTTGGCCTAAATGCTATCAAAGAAGAACTGTGACCCATCTGTCTTATGGTGTTGCAACATCAGTACGTGTTGGACTTGATGATCGCGATGGAGGGTGGGGTGTGTGCCAAGATTGGTGCTTCCTGTTGTACTTTTAGCCACAGAAATGAGATGAACAATGGTACATTAGACCGTGCTGTCCAAGATCTGCATAATCTACAAGCCAATATGAAGAATGAGGGAGGAGCCCCGGAGCAGGACTGGTTGCATAGTATATTTTCATGGGTCCCCTTATGGGTGTCTAAGTTACTGACATCCGTGAGGTTGATTCTCCTTGCTGTACTTCTGTTATGATGATGATAATGAAGAATTTATGAAGTGCAACAAATACCCTAGAGTGTCTTGGCACTGCCCTAAGCATATACAGATCTAGCTGGAGTAAGTTTGAGAATTATGCCTTAAACAGCTAAGCTTTTAAGCCCTTTCAAAATTTTAACAGGCTACTCTCTTTTTTAAGCAAGGTTGGCAGAGAGTTCCACAGTTTAGTTGTTGTAGTAGTGAAGCTCCTGGCCACCTAGCCCTACTTACTCTAGGAACAATGAGATTTCCAAGTTTGGTAGACCTAAGGGAACTTGCTGGAATATATGGCTTAAGCAAGTTTGCCAGCTGCTGTGGCCCCACAAAGTGATTTAAACTGGATCCGTTTAGCTACTGGCAACCAGTGCAGATGGGATAGAGCTGTGGAAGCAGAGTCAAATTTAGAGATTACTAGGAGTACTCTTGCTGCTGCGTTTTGAGCAGTCTGCAGGTTTTGGATGTTGCGCTTGGGGGCGCTGGCAAAAAGGGCATTGCAGAAATCCAATCTAGATGATATCAGTACAGAAACAATTGATGGACTGAATGCCGAACAATACAAACATTCATCCCAGTCACAAGGATCTGGGTTCAATCCATCATTCTTTTGCTCACCACACCACCCCAGTTTGGACCCAGCCATATGCATATCAGTCTTGACCCTGTTCCTTGTGGGAACAGTCCAGCCCGAACAGCCAAGCCAGGTCCTCCCTGGACCGGAAACAAGCATCCTGAGACCGGCTTCCAGGCATCACCCATCATCAGCCAGGCTAGCTTGAATCCAGTGGTGTAGTGAGCACGGGACCCATGTCCGGGCATACCCTTCCCCTGCCAAGCCAGGGTCAATACTGATTTGCCTATGGCCTGGTCTAAACTGGGGTGGCATGGTGAGCAAAAGAATGATGGATTTAACCCTGCCAACTTAGGGCGAGCAAAGCAAAACCAAAGGGGAGGATGGACGGAGTGTTGAACATTGCAAACACTCACCACCAGTAAACAGATCTGGGTTTAATACATCATCATTCCTTAGCTCACTCCGCCACCCCAGTTCAGACATGGCCATATGCAAATCAGTCTGACCCTGTGCCATATGGGAACAGTTCAGCCCGAATTGCAAAGCCATGTCTTCCCTGGACCGGAAACAAGCTTCCTGGGACCGGTTTCTGGCATTTCAGCCGTCTTCAGCCAGGCTTGCTTAAATCCAGTGGCAAAGTGAGCAAGGGACCCATGTCTGGGCATACCCTCCCAACTTAGGGCGAATAAAGCAAAACCAAAGGGGATGATGGATGGCGTGTTGAACATTGCAAACACTCACCCCCAGTAAACAGATCTGGATTTAATACATCATCATTCCTTAGCTCACTCCGCCACCCCAGTTCAGACATGGCCACATGCAAATCAGTCTGACCCTGTGCCATATGGGAACAGTTCAGCCCGAACTGCAAAGCCATGTCTTCCCTGGACTGGAAACAAGCATCCTGGGACTGGTTTCTGGCTAATCAGTTGTCATCAGCCAGGCTAGCTTGAATCCAGCGGCAAAGTGAGCAAGGGACCCATGTCTGGGCATACCCTCCCAACTTAGGGCGAATAAAGCAAAACCAAAGGGGATGATGGAAGGAGTGTTGAACATTGCAAACACTCACCCCCAGTCAACTGATCTGGGTTTAATCCATCATCATTCTTTAGCTCACTCTGCCACCCCAGTTCAGACATGGCCATATGCAAATCAGTCTGACCCTGTGCCTCATGGGAACAGTCCAGCCCGAACTGCCAAGCCATGTCTTCCCTGGACCTGAAACAAGCATCCTGGGACCGGTTTCTGGCTAATCAGCCGTCATCAGCCAGGCTAGCTTAAATCCAGTGGCAAAGTGAGCAAGGGACCCACGTCTGGGCATACCCTGCCAACTTAGGGCGAACAAAGCAAAACCAAAGTCTTTTGTCAACTGAGGTCTTTTGCCATCAGTACAGATACCACCATTTTCCTTAAATCCATAGGCATTGAGGGAACAATCTTTCCTAAAATGTTTAGGATAATAAAGCAAGCCGAGGTGACAAAGTTGGTTTGAGCTTCAAAAGATAGCTTAGTGTCAAAGATAACTCCTAAGTTTTTAGCTTTAGGCACAGGTTTAGGTAGAGGACCAAGTTGGACCAGCCACCAGCTATCAGTCCAGAATGAGGGATTGGTGCCAAATACCAAAACCTCAGTCTTGAATGAGTTTCACTTCAGACAGTTGTCTGTCATCCAATTGGCTTGAAGGCTCATACAGGCATGAAAACTGATGGCTGTGGGGCTGAATGAGCTGCTAACGAAACAATAATCTGCGTGTCACCTGCATACAACATGAGGGCAAAGCCATAGCTTTTTCTCAATTTGGCCAGAGGTGTGACATAGGGAGATTGAAGAGCGTTGGGCTCAAGGAAGATCCCTGAGGACCTCCACACGGCAGCAGGAAAGAGGGTGAAACGTAGTTTCCCAATGCAGCCACCTGAGACCATTCAGACAAAAAGGAGACCTTATCCCTGATTAACCATATCAAAAGCTGCTGATCAATCCAAAAGGATCAGGGTCGCACTCCCCCCAACATCTAAAGTCTGCCTGAGTCCCTCAGTAGCTGTGATTAAGGCCAGCTCTGTGCTATGTTAAGCACGAAATCCAAATTGGGAGGGATCCAGAACAGCATTATCATTAACAAAGGAAGACATTCCAGTGTTAATGGCTTTCTCGATCACTTTAGCGGTAAAGGGGTGTCTCCATATAGGTCTATAGTTAAGAGTCTCATTAGCATCCAGATTAGATTTTTTTGGTAACCGAAGTATGGAGGCTTTCTTCCACTCCATTGGAAAATGCCCTGATGTAAACATGGCATTAAAAACCGCTGTGAGTCTTGAATGTGTGGGAGCCCACAGATCTCAATCGTCAGGCGCAGGGCTGGGTGACGCTTGGGAACATGACGGCCAAAAGGAACATAGCCCAAAAATGGGGAGCGGTGGAGACGCCGTTGCTATCAACATGGAAGAGCGAGATGGATAGGGCTATGTTTGCTGAGCGCTCCGTTTTTGTCAGGCGGGGTTGTCCTCGTAAGTGGGTCAGAGTGTGGGGAGCATGGAACAAGTATAGGGGTAACATATGTGATCCACCACCTCTTTCAGATGAGGAATCCTCTGATTCGGATGGCTAGGGAGGCTAAGGGGGGGAGGGGAGGGTGGGCGGTACTGGTGATTGTCAGGTATCTAACTCGGGACTATCTGAAATAATTTTGGCTATGCATGGTGATTTTTCTAATGTACTATATATACAGTCTGATTCTAAATCTGTTGGTTGTCTTTGTTGCAAAAACAATAAAAACTTAAAAAAAAAAAAAAACGCTGTGAGGGGAATGGCTATGAAGACGGAAACAAGTGCAGAATTTTTGGGGGGTAGGGATCTGAGGGAGAGCCTGATTTGATTGCACCAACAATTTTGGTAGTCTGTTCGGTGGCCAAGGCTGTGAAGGATGAGAGGATTGGGGTAGCCGATTCTATTGAGGATTGTGTCTTATTATGGATTGTGGATTGTATCTTATTGAGTTGGATGGGCTTCTAAGCCAAACAATTGTCCTGAAGCACAAAGGTGTCAAAAACAGACTTAACCTTGTGCTTAGAGGATTCAGCAAGGGAGTTGCAGAATTCCTGACTCATGCTAGTATCTGGCGAAGTTGGCTGCTTAGACAAATTCTTTACTGTAGTAAAGAGAGCTTTAGGGCATCTACTGGCCGCTCTTATTTTCTCGGTGAAATAGGAAGACGTTTCCCTGAGGATAAGTTTCTTATATATTTGAAGGTATGATTTATATTCCGTTTTAGTGAGTGAATTATCTTCAGGTCTCCATTTCCTCTCCAATTTACGGCAAGTTGTTTCTGAGCTCTCAGACTGTCACTAAACCAAGTTTCAGAGGGTGAGCACCTGGAACGTCGACTATGTTTAGGAGTGGCTAACTGCGCCATAGCTGAATCAAGCCAGAAGTGGTAGTTAGCTGCCTCTTGATCAGGGTAGGTGGACATAGGCTGAAGAGTTTCTTAAAGAAGAGGATTAGTAGTTTAGTCTCTAGTTTATTCCAAGAACGACTGGCAAAGGATTCCCCGCGGACCTTGGAGCGTTTCTTATCAGGCAGTGATATTTCCAATAGGACTGCCATCTGATCAGACCAAATCATAGGCAGGCATCAATTCCATCCTGGATGAAGGTTGTCGGAGAAAATCCCATCTAGACAATGTCCAGAGATATGTGTCGAACCCTTTATAAGTTGGCATTACACCGCGCTAGCCATCTAGTCAATAATCACTTCGGTGTCCAGGTCGGTGACATTTTCCAAGTGAAAATTAAAGTCACCTAACATGGAGAGGTTGGTATGTTCTGCAATCTGAGCTAAGAGGAGACCTATATTGTCAATAAAAGAGGCCTTAGGTCTAGGTGGATGGTAAATTAAAATGCCATTAAAGGAATATTGACCACTTAGTTCAACTTTAAAGTCCAGGGCATTAAAGTCCCAATTATCTGAATTCACTTTAGTACAAGGTTCAAAACTTGATTTAAGAATTACAGCTATGCCACTGGCTTTTTCTTCCTGCTCTGTTAACTTTTTGAATTTTAAAACCTGCCAGTAAGGCCAAAAGTAGATCCGGATGAGAGGAGGCATCTGCCCAAGTTTCCCTTAACAATTCAATTTCCATTTGATCGGATTCTAAAAACTCCCGGAATGCAATAGCATTCTTGACTAACTACCTCGCATTAATAAGTACACACGATATAGAGAGTGTTGATTTCCAATTGGGAGGAGCCGTCATGGGGGCAGGTATTTTAGTAAGTAATGAAAGGTTCTGGAAAGTAAGGCCACAGTTAGAGCACTGCGAAGTGCCCTGAGCTAAGTAGAGGTCAGAACATGGACCCACGAACCAGGTGGTTTCCTACAAGTGGGGGTTTCTTGCTGTAAAAAAAGCAGTCCTCAAATTCGATAGTTTACACTCGCCGGGACTACTAGGTACTTCGGTTATCTGCTTCAAGTTCAGGTCAGGTATATTTGTATCCGATGTAGTAACCAATGCTTTGTTTAGAGCCACTCGCCCCTCGCCTAGCCTAGAAGAAAATTCTGTTTTTCGTTTACCTTACAGCTGTGAAGTTGCGTTTTCATTCAGTCGGTCAAAATGAAAATAGACCATCAGGGGCAGTATCCTCATTTTTCCACAACGGGAGCATTCTTAAATGTCTGAATAAGTCTGTTCCTGCACGAGTTTTGTTTTTAAAGTCCATAATTAAATACAGCCATGACTGATTCTTTCATTTATCTTACGATTTTTTATTATTCTTTTTATTTGCAGTTTGTTCTAGTTGAGAATACAAAAAGGGCATTTTCAAGTGAGCTTTATTTTGGTAAGAACTGCCACAATTGGGAGACGTTCTACGTCGCTATGCTCTTGAGTTATCCTGGAATTCTAAGTAAAAGTCTTCTCTTTCTTTTTCTATTTCTATAGTGCCTTGTTCCTGAAGAGAACCCCTCGTTTAAATGAATTGTGGGTTTGAAACGCGTAGACCACTTTTCTTCGTCTTTTTTCCAAACACTGGTCAAAATGCTGGCTCTTGTGCATTGTAAATGATGTTTTAAAAAAATTACAAAACGCTTGACTAATAATACGATAGATGCACAGCTAATTAGATTGGTCAATCCTTTTCCGTGTTTGGTTAGTCCTTTGGTTTATTTAAAATTGTTGTCACTGGGAACCAAAGGGGTTTTGTATGAATGAGTGTTTTTCTGATGAATGAGGAATGTTGTATGAATGTGTTTTAGGGAATTTTGCGAATGGGATTATCTGCCCAATTGGTAGTCCAGTCATTGTTGTCAATTTTGTGGTATATGTTCTCCTGTAAAGATTTACTGTGATGTTTCCATTTTTCTGGTATGTTTAAAGTATTTATGTATGAATTTAAATAATCTAAAAAGATGTTCTTTGAAGAAATACTATTAATTAGTACAGACGTTGTTGTTTTGCTGTTCCTCCGCGCTCTATTCTTTCCTTAAATTGCTTATCAGCATTGGCAATCAGTTTGTTCTCTATATCATTGGGCTCAGCCTTGCTGATTAGAGCCACACCCGTTCTTGTTATTGGCTGATGTAAACATGGCATTAAAAATCGCTGTGAGGGGAATGGCTAAGATGACGGAGACAAGTGCAGATTTCTTGGGGGGTAGGGATCTGAGGGAGAGCCTGATTTGATTGCACCAACAATTTTGGTAGTCTGTTCGGTGGCCAAGGCTGTGAAGGATGAGAGGATTAGGGTTGCAGATTCTAATGAGGATTGTGTCTTATTATGGATTGTGGATTGTATCTTATTGAGTTGGATGGGCTTCGAAGCCAAACAATTGTCCTGAAGCACAAAGGTGTCAAAAACAGACGCTGAGAGGATTCAGCAAGGGAGTTGCAGAATTCCTGACTCATGCTAGTATCTGGCGAAGTTGGCTGCTTAGACAAATTCTTTACTGTAGTAAAGAGAGCTTTAGGGCATCTACTGGCCGCTCTTATTTTCTCGGTGAAATAGGAAGACGTTTCCCTGAGGATAAGTTTCTTATATATTTGAAGGGATGATTTATATTCCGTTTTAGTGAGTGAATTATCTTCAGGTCTCCATTTCCTCTCCAATTTACGGCAAGTTGTTTCTGAGCTCTCAGACTGTCACTAAACCAAGTTTCAGAGGGTGAGCACCTGGAACATCGACTATGTTTAGGAGTGGCTAATTGCGCCATAGCTGAATCAAGCCAGAAGTGGTAGTTAGCTGCCTCTTGATCAGGGTAGGTGGACATAGGCTGAAGAGTTTCTTAAAGAAGAGGGTTAGTAGTTTAGTCTCTAGTTTATTCCAAGAACGACTGGCAAAGGATTCCCCGCGGACCTTGGAGCGTTTATTATCAGGCTGTGATATTTCAAATAGGACTGCCATCTGATCAGACCAAATCATAGGCAGGCATCAATTCCATCCTGGATGAAGGTTGTCGGAGAAAATCCCATGTAGACAATGTCCAGCGATATGTGTCGAACCCTTTATAAGTTGGCATTACCCCGCGCTAGCCATCTAGTCAATAATCACTTCGGTGTCCAGGTCGGTGACATTTTCCAAGTGAAAATTAAAGTCACCTAACATGGAGAGGTTGGTATGTTCTGCTTTCCGAGCTAAGAGGAGACCTAGATTGTCAATAAAAGAGGCCTTAGGTCTAGGTGGATGGTAAATTAAAATGCCATTAAAGGAATATTGACCACTTAGTTCAACTTTAAAGTCCAGGGCTTTAAAGTCCCAATTATCTGAATTCACTTTAGTACAAGGTTCAAAACTTGATTTAAGAATTAAAGCTATGCCACTGGCTTTTCTTCCTGCTCTGTTAACTTTTTGAATTTTAAAACCTGCCAGTAAGGCCAAAAGTAGATCCAGATCAGAGGAGGCATCTGCCCAAGTTTCCCTTATAAATTCAATTTCCTTTTGATCGGATTCTAAAAACTCTAAAAATAGCATTCTTGACTAACTACCTCGCATTAATAAGTACACACGATATTGAGAGTCTTGATTTCCCATTGAGAGGAGCTGTCATGGGGGCAGGTATTTTAGTAAGTAATGAAAGGCTCTGGAAAGTAAGGCCACAGTTAGAGCACTGCAATGTGCCCTGAGCTAAGTAGAGGTCAGAACATAGACCCACGAACCAGGTGGTTTCCTACAAGTGGGGGTTCCTTGCTGTAAAAAAAGCAGTCCTCAAATTCGATAGTTTGCACTTAGCTACAGGATATGCAACCAACACTGCACATGCACATACTTTCAAATAAGACAATTGTCATAACATACAAGGAGGATAGAGTAGTTGATGAATCAACTAGAGGGGGGAATGTTGGAATGGGTGAATACAATGTCAATGTGGGTCATGATATGTGCAGGCCTGACAATATCAGTAAATGCAATGTGAATATATGCCATAGTCTGTGCCAACATAACCGCATGAATGCCTGTCAATGCAATGTCAATGGATACCATAACTTGTACGCGCGCAGTAGGGCAAGCATCAGCAATAATGATACTGATGTATGTAATAAATAATGCTCGTACAATAATAATATTGTTGCCACTAAGAACAATGTCAATGTACTTTTAGATCAAAGCAAACATATCATTGACAGTACCAGTAAGAATGATATCAATGTACATGATGACAACTGTATGCACGATGTTGATAATGTCGATAAAAATGATACCAGTGGCTGCCATATTATTCTTAGGAGTTCCAATGAACTAACAACATCGCTGTCGGATTCATTCATTCAAGATGACCTCCCCATCAACCTGAGTCAGAAATACATTGGCAGGCAGGTCCTGCGCCCCACACCCATGTCTATTGAGTAACAGGGCACAGGTGGAGTCCCCCATAAACTAAAGGAAAACACACACCCAGGTGAAAACCCTGACCGATTCCACAGTTAGATAGCTGTACCACAATCAAGTGCAAGGTAATTAGCCCCAATAAACATGTTTGGCGAAAGGCTCACATTCCCCAGAAATACCACAAAGCTAGATACCACATGTAGATAGGTACACTCAACCAATCAGGACATGACATGCACACCACATGTAGTGATAACACGATCCTCAAACCGTACAGCTGGACACATGCACACTGGCCCACATTAGCTCTACCCGAGGCTGATAGCCATCTGTGTCCTTACCACAAGCACACATACGATTGATTAACTACTAAGATGCTCTTGAGGAATGTAGAGATCATTTCATTATACTTCATGAACTGTATAAATTGCCGGGCAAAGCTTTGTACATCTAGAGGTTTTGTCCAGGCTCTCCTGGCTGCAGTGTTTAATTAAACACACTTGTTCCTGTTTTGCCAAAGGCCTCTTGTCTTTTCATTTATCCAAGGTAAATTCATATTTGAGCAAAACCTCTTCCAGTGCATTACCTGCAACAGTGACTGAAGTTGCGCTGGCTGTGTTAGCCTTCAGGATCTTAGTTTTTCCCCGTGAATGTTGAGGCCAAATTGTGCTGATGTTGCTGCCACTTTGTACGTCTTCTCTTGCATTTGCAGATAGGAATGGGAGAGTAGGTTCCAGGTCACTTGCAAAGTCCGGGTCATCGAGCTGTGTTTCAGGTTTCCACTGGATCCCATGTCTTTTCCTTGCTTGATCTTTCACAAGGTTGTAAATTCCTACATTTTCCAAGGTGTCCCTGCATAAAAGCCCCACTCAGATCCTCTGGCAGATTTGCTAAGGCACACCATTGCACCATATTTTGTAGCATTATGCTTGATTTACGGATTTATAGATTTACATATGCAATTTGACCTTTTATGAATGTTTACACTTGTAAATCAATACATCTGCCTAAGTGGTTTGAAAATATTTGCTGATCTGCATAACGTTTTTATTAAGCATGTGCAGTATTTAACAAATAAGATGTAACTTCTAGTGATCTCTTCCATGTTTTCCTTCGCATTTTCTCAATACAAGTCCATCAACAATAGAAAATTATTTCCAACAAAAAATAGATGAGGATGTCCAGAAATGGCTAATGACTTTTTAATACATGTAATTTTAAAGGACCGGGTGCAAAGTGTTGAAGCCTATTCTTCTGAGGAGGAATCAGACAGTCCCCAGACACCTACCTATAAACATTCCACCCGGGCAGATGGAGCAGGAGCTGTCTCAGAAGAGCCTATTGCCTACTACCAAAATATAAATGGGAGCTTAGGAACAGATTTACAAGAAAGTGACGCATCTGTAGAGATGCTCCACTTTCCCTGCGCCAACATGCCAAATTCTTGCGTCACCATGGATGTGCAGTATTTACAATACGGCGCACCATGGCGCAGTGATTGACAGATGTGTCAGAAATTCTGACGCATCTGTTGACAGAAAAGTCACGCATTGCTGGAGTCATGTCGCAAGCACAACGCAACTCCAGCAATGCTCAGGGCCGCCCTATGCCTAACGTGCTGTGTCAATTCTTACGCCTGCTTCAAGCAGGCGCAGGTTTTTGACGCAGCATGGACATAAAAGTGACTCAGTGAAATCTTGTAGATTTCACTGCATCACTTTTACAAGGCTTCCTGCGACGGAACGCCCACCCTGCATACATTAAACCTGATGCAGGTTTAATGTGGCGCAGGGCTTCACAACGTGACACATCTCCCTAGATGTGTCACGTTGTAAATGGGCCGCAACTTTTACACTGCCGCTGCGCCACAATAGTGATGCAACGACGGTGCAAAAGTGACGCAAGGGGCTTGTAAATCTGTCTCTCAGTTTTTTCTAACTAGAACACAAACTAAAGCTAGGGTCTGACTGATGTCACTCCTTTAAAACAGTCAGCTGCAAAGTATTCTCTGCTCAGTTTTTGGGCTAGGACAAGCACAAGGCTTATCTTTAGCACAGCAATAGTTTGATAATAACTGACATTCATGAAGGCTGAGTTAGAACATTGTAGTCTAAGCTAAGGTAACCTAATCTGTTATTTATTGATTATAAAGTTGTGTACAGGCATAGAGAACAGCAAAATATTCCAACTTTGTCTAAGAAGTTTGGTTTCCCTTTTCTGTTTCTTAAATGCTGAGACAGTAAGAATAATTCAAATGACCCTAGTGTAACAATAATGTGGACTGGGGTTACTGACTGGCTTCAATCACTTTTGTTCTGAACAGTTTGACCCTGAGGAACCAAGAAGTGAGTATTCCTTCTCTTTTAATAAAGGAGCCTGCTTCATATTCACCTGTAACTCTTACCACTAATCATGGCCATAAAGAAACGAACAATCAGAAATTCCAAGGGACCTTTGCATTTCAGGAATATTTGCCAACCCTAACCCACACAACAGTTCTTCCTACTGTGCCTAGATTTTGGTTTGTCTTCATTTTTGATCTGGGTTTGTAAACCTTGTATATCAGAATACAAGGTTTACAAATCCGGACATTTGTCTCAGAATTTCAGTCTTGATCTTGTCAGCTGCATGACCTTGAAGTAAGGTTTGCAGCTGCACATAAGAAGGACAACCCTCACAACAGAATCCTCAGGGGGTTCTCCAAGGTCAAAAACGGTCTCTGTGATGATGTTTCCTTCATGCTTCCTAATTTATATGGGATATCCTAGGTGATTTCGGCACTATGCAAATGCCAAATATAACATAACATAAAAATAAATAATGACAGAGAGATACACAGAAAACTCTTAATGGCAAACGTAGTTTGGGTGAGGACAAAGCATACTCTGAATGCTGCCAACATGCCTAATGCTTGAACCTTGACATACTTAACTTTGAGAGAGAGAGTAGGGAACTTTATTTACATTTGCACAGAAAGAACCCAACAATGACATGTCAATTAAAAAGCTTCAACCCCTCGTGTTTGACCAAGCTTCCAAAGAAACCGAGAAGGGGATAATTATTGTGGGTTACAAGGTTCATCAGGAACAATAATTGTTTTACCTTTTCTCCTCATTTAATCCCTATATTCTTGACTTGTCCTTTACTCAAATAAAGTCATACCTCGCCCGGTGACTGACATGGCTACAGAACCCCATGATCAGGGAGCTAATTTTATCCCACAGCATAGGATTAAAAAAGGAACACAGAGTTATTTTTTAATAACGCAGCCTACTGAGGAAAATAAAATAAATGATTTGCAATCACATTAGTTTACCATTACCTCAAAATGAGCTCTATTAATACTTAGTGATAAACGAAAAATGAAATATTTTGGACCAGTGCATTTTATTTCCTTTTTGCACCCTGTATGCATGTATGTGTGTATTTGATATTTATTTAGCGTGAACCTAGCTGATAGCTAGTGGAGCGTTGTACTGTAAAGGCAAAGATACATTTAATATGTGATTGGATGTGTAGCAGGTTTGTATGAGGGAAGGTTAACTTATTGCATTGTGATGTTGTGTACTTTAAAGAGGTGTGTTTTTAGTTCTTTCATAAATTGGAAAAGGGTTGGTTCAGTCCTGATTGATATGTGGATGTGGCTCCCGATCTTTGGTTGCAGTGATGGTAAAGGCTTGTTGACTTATTTTCTTTTTTTCACATTTCTGCAGTCTGATGGTTTCCTGGTTGAGGTGTGCAGAGAGTCACCAAACAGTTTAAGCATGTCAGGTAGATAGGCTGATAAAGAGTATAAGCAATGGTAATGTAAGACTGTGGAGTTCCATAAGGGAGGAGGTGATGTCGTTATATGTTTTTCAGGCCCTGATTGGGTGTGCAGGGCAATTTAGGATGCCATAATGGGGATCAATGTGTATTCTTGAGGACCACCCACATCCTAAAGAATGAAGGGTTTGAATTGCCTTTTGTGGAAACCATAACAGGTGCAGTGCCAGTGGATAAGGAACATCTCAAAGAAATACATAACATTGTGTATGTTGCTCAGCAAAACCCAGAATCAGTTTGAAATGCTACAGATAACAAGCCAATTTTTGCTAAAGAGATCAAGTCTGTTTGTCCACAAAAACGTGCATCTGAAAGGTACCCGGAAATGTCATCCATGCTGTATTGGACCCTATACATTGAACAAACAATTAATTGTGTGGTAAATAATTTGTCTCTGCCAGCATTTGTAGGAGCATATTCCATATCTTGTGTGTGCTTGCTAAAGTCTATAACCCCTAGAGCCTAAGTTTCCACTCCTCCACCACCTATAATAGTAAATGAGGATGAGGAATATGAAGTATGAAGCATTCTTGATTCTCAACACATTTGATGAATTCTACATTATCATGTGTATTCGAAGGGTTATGGCCCAGAATATCACTCTTAGGAACTATTGTTCATCATGTAGCTTTTCATACCCTTCATACTTACAAATTGAGATCTTTCTGGAGTCTCTTCAGGGCCTACCATCAAGATCCCCAACTGTTACCCAGAATCTCACCATCTCATTCCTGCTTTTTGTCTCATTCCACATTTAGCATCCCTGGAGGATAGATCCATTCCTGAAGCCCCCTGGAGTAGTTAGGCACTCTTTACCTCTTCTCTGCTCCTTCTCGAGAGCTTGTGAAGGACTTTGTACCATTGCCCTTGACCACAGGGTAACATTAGTTCCAACCAACCATCCTCGAGGGAAAAAGAAGCTGTGCACCCAGATGATGTCATTGGTAGGGAGATCTCATAGGTTTTCGCCTAACATTTGAGCCTAGCAGCTTTCTACATTTAAAGGACACCCATGCCCTGTTGCTTTGTTCCAGGACTCACCTTTCATCAAGATCATTGCAAAAAGGGCTTTTTGGACCACAAGTAGCACATATGAGGCAGGTGTGGTGTATCTAATTGAGTATTCTCTTTTGTGACAGGAGTTCTTTGACATTCTATAATATCTGCTAGATGTAAATTCTGCATGGAGTGCTCCTGGAAGGTGGGAAGGACTGTGATATGTTAGAGGTGAGACAACTTCAAGAGTCAGTGATTTTTAGGAGTGAAAAGTGACGCGAGATTTTCTTAACTTGAAGTAAACTTGTAGATTTTGATAAAATCACCTGGTAGGAAATTGTCAGAGTAGGCACAGTTAGAGATGTGTTTATGAGTTCCCTCCAATAAAACACAAACTTTTCTCTTTCTATTGGCTTGCTGGACACAGACCCTTGTATACCCCTTTGAAAAAAAAAGCTTCCCACACCACTGCTGTGTCTCTTATAGACTAAGGGGTGGTCCCAGGGAAGAAGCTCGCTCTCAATTCACTTGGGGCCAGATGTAGGAAGCCAAATTGCGACCGCAAACGCTGAAATTCAAAGAATTTCAGTGTTTGTGATCGCTATTTGGCTGTGTGCAATGTAGGTAGGCAAACACCCTCTCGCAAAATAATGAATCGCAAAAATTGCGATTCCTTATTGTGCGCAAGCATTTAGAGAATCGCAATTTGCGATTCCCTAAATGCTATGCTAGTAGACATCGCAAATTGCGATTTTGCCTTAAGGAATCCAAATTGCTACCAACTTCAAGTTGGTGGTAATTTGCGATTTCGTTTAAAAAAGCACTTTTTTGCTTTTTTCAAAGTGTGGCACTTAGGGCATGTATGTGCGCAACATGTGCACACATGCACATTTCAGGGGTGCGACAGGGTGTCCTTTTGGAACCCTTGCACCCTTGAAATTGTGCACGCAATTTGCGAGTACCTCTTGGTTACTCGCAAATTGCGTGCGCAAATCACATTCATTCCTATGGGCCTCTTGGCCCATAGGAATGAATAAGAAGGTATTCCTTGATTGCGAATCTCAATTTGTGATTCACAATTAAGGACTATTAAGGAATCGCATTTATTTTTTTGATTCCTACATACATTCCATTTTGCGAGTCGTTATTAGCGATTCGGTAAAAATCGCTATTAAGGACTCGCAAAACTGACTTTACCTACATCTGGCCCTTGGAGGTCATTGGAATTCTTGGTCTGCAGAAGTTGTCATGTCCTTTAGGGTAGACCCAGCATGTACATACCGATTACATACATTTTGTCCCATCCACACAACATAACGGTCTTACACAGGTGACCTTTTGCCTAGTAGCTTACTTCTGTCTCTCCAACATCAGGCTCTTGGTATCATATCTTAATCCCTGTACCTGACGTACATAAACATGTCCCCAGGCATGGTAGATTTATTCTGTATAAGGGTCACCACTTTTAAGACAAATTTAAGACAAAATCCTAACTTCTGTGAATACCAAAAGTAGTAAGTTTAGGATTTTGTCTTAAGTTAGTTCTGTGAATCAGGCCAAAGTCTCACCCACTAAAGTCCTTCACACTGGAAAACCAGCATACTTGGCAGCCAAACTCACCAAGGCAGGCCAGTCAAGAAACCTGAGAAGCATCAACACCCTACTTCTCATACCCCTAAAGAAACAAACAAAAAGCCCTGTCTCACTCCTTCTCGTGCAAGGTCCTCAAAATATGAAACTTTCTACCAGTTGATCTCAGAGTCAACCCCTCCTTCATGATCTTTAAGAGAAAGCTAACGGTTCTCCTCCTCGATCACCACCTTAAACCCTCTGGACAGTAAATAATAGCACATTTTAGCAGTCTCCACACTGCACAAGACAAAGATTGTTGTGTTTTCTCTCACCGCCAATCCAGTTGCAATGCTCAACTCTGTTTATTTATTCATTTTTTATTTTGAAGGTTTTATATAGAGCGAACAAGACCCTTGTGGGTATCAGAACGATTTACAACAAATATAAGAAATAGACATATACATAAGAAATGCTATTAGTTATATTCGTCCAACAGTGGTAACTATTACAGCATAATAAATATCTACAAGACTGCATCTAATAGTTCGAGTGAATTTGGCCAGGAGAATCGATTTCACTTATTTTTTTAAAGATGCCGTGTGAGGGTTCTGCCTTGTGTTTGGGGACAAGGCATTCCAAATCCTGAGGGGCTTTCCTGAGAAGGTGCGGTTATAAGTTTTCTTCTTGGTAAATTGTTGTGGTTTCAGTAGAAGATTATAGGAACTCCTGGTAGCTCTGTTACCACCCGATAGTACTAATTTCTCCGCAAGGTATCGTGGGTTTTGGTGGTGCAGTGCCTTGTGTGTCATACAGGCGATTTTCAAATGGATTCTGGCATCAGAGGGTAGTCAGTGAAGGGCACGCAGGTCAGGCGAGATGTGACAGTTTCTTTTGGAGCCTGTGATTAGTCTGGCGGCTGCGTTGATTGATACTCTAAGAGGGGCTGTCGTTGATCTGGGTAGGCCGCAGAGACATACAATCCTATACTCCACTCTGGGGATTACTAGAGTTTGAATTGCCTGTTGAAAGTCATTTGCGGGTATGAAGGCTTTCAGTCTTCTCAAGGTGTTCATCTGAAAATGTGTTCCTTTAGTTGCTGCGCTGATGTGCTTCTGTATATTTAGCTTATTATCCAGAGTTATTCCTAGCGATTTGGCAGAGTCGATAATGAGCTGTTGGCCGTCGAGTGCTGTTACGTGCTTAATCATTTCTCGGATGATGGTTGTTTGGCTAGGGGGCACTATAAGGAGGAATTCTGGTTTTAGGGTGTTTAATTTTAAGTGGTTATTTGCCAGCCAGGTCTGCGTTTTTTGCAGCGTTGAGTTGAGGGACGATGTCCTCAAGAGAGTGGACCTTAATGTAGAGTTGTGTGCCGTCTGCGTACATGTGGTATTGGACATTTGAAGAGTTGAGAAGCTCGGTGAGTGGTTCCATAAACATATTGAAGAGTGTCGGGGAGAGGGAAGATCCTTGGGGTACTCCTAAAGTGACTGGAGTGGGCTTGAATGAAGATTGATTGGTCTTGAATCTTTGTGTTCTGTTTTGAAGGAAGGAAGTGAACCAGTTGAGAACCGTTTGATATAGTCCCATTCTATGTTTCAGGAGGTCTAGTAAATTGTCGTGTTTGACGGTGTCAAAGGTGGCGGTCCAGCAGGATTAGTAAACAGGCTTTTTTTAGTCCAATATTTTTTATGCGTTGTCTATTATGTGGGGCATGGCAGATTTGGTACTGTGCCCTGTTCGAAAGCATGATTGGAATTTATCAAGCAGGTTGAAGTGGTCAATGTGGTTGATAAGCAGCGTGTGAAAAAAAAATTCTAATAATTTGGCCAGAGTAGGGATGTTGGATATAGGGCGATAGTTATTTAGGTCTGCTGGGTCCACCGACGGTTTCTTTAAGATGGGGGATACCTGACCAGCTTTGAGGATGTCTGGGATGGTTCCTTGCAGCAGAGAGGTGTTTATAATCCTGGTCCATAGAGGCACTAACATCGGAATTAAGTCTTTTACGTGGGTTGCTGGGAGCGGGTCCGAGAAGTGATTGGAGGGATTCAAGGCCGTGAGCATTTTTAGAATAGTTTCTTTGCTGTAGAAGTTGAAGGAGGCCCAGTCGGCGTTGTTTTTGAGGTCGAGATTTGCGGAACAACTAAGCGTGTTCCGGAGGGGGGGTCCTTGAGGAGATCATGTGAGGGTCGGTAAGGGCTAATAGGTCGTTAAGTAGGTCTGTCTTTATGTTTTCAGTCTTTGTTGTGATAAAGGAAGCGAATGCCTCGCAGTTGGGGAGTGTTTCTGGATTAAATTGAGGTGTGTGGGAGACACCCTTCGAATGAGTTTTGATTATTTCGAATAGTCTTTTTGGGACAATTCTTGGCTTGGTTCAATTGTTTACTGATGAAGTCAGTTTTTGATCGTCTAATTTTTCTGTAATAGGCGTTTATCATGCTTCTGAGTAATTTGAGGAGAATAGAGGATGGTGCAGCTCTCCATTGACGTTCAATTGTTCTTAGTGCTCTTCTGTCTTCATTTAGCCTACCATCATACCATGGGTTTGAGTCTTTTAGGAGACTCTTTTCAATTGTAGTGAAGCTATATTGTCTAATAACATGTTCAGAGAGTGGAAGTAGTGATTAGTCAGATCGTGAATGTCATGTAAACTGTCAGGTGGGGGCGTTAAGATAGGACTAGCGGTTGAGAGTGAGATAGTATTGACGTTTTTTAGGTTTCTCTTCCAGATTTTCGTTCTCTTGGGTTGGACAGAGAGTAGCTTAGCTGCTTCATGGATATGGAAAGTGATGATGTGATGGTCAGACAAATCACATGGGAGGATCGATTCCAGCTGGGGGGAGTCCGCTTTGTAAATTACTAGATCTAGGGTTGAGCCTTTTTCATGGGTGGGGCTGTCACAAATTTGGGACAGGTTAAGGTCACTTAAGAAAGCTTTGAGGCTATTGACCTCAGGGTGGTCAGGGTCATTCCAGTGGAGGTTGAAGTCCCACAGGATTATCTGAATGTTCTGTTGTCTGGCATTTGTGACTAGGATATCCATTATGTGTTTACTGAAGGTACGGTTGTTTCCTGGAGGATGGAAAAATGCATGTTGTGAGCATATTGGGTTGTTATTGTTAGAGATGTCTAGACATAAGTATTCACAGGAGGAGAGAACCGGGGAGTTGGGACGTTTCACAGAGACGTAGTTCCAATGTATGCAGGCAATACCACCTCCAGGCCTATCAATTCTATCTAGTCCTGTGATGTGATAGTTTGGGGGGACTAGTATGTCTAGGATAGGCGTGGATGATTCGTTAAGCCAAGTTTCCATTAAAATTATGAGGTCAAGTTCGTTAGTTAGTATGAGGTCTGCTATATCAGCGGCATGTTGTGCGGCCGATCTACAGTTTAGTAGGATACATTTTAGCCGGGCCTTAGTAGGAGTAGTGTTGGGGTCTTGTAAGATGGGTACTCTCTTGAGGTTTTTTCAACAATACCTCTGGGAATGTGTCTTGTGGCTCTATCAGGATTGGGAGGGATGGATTGGATAGAGGACAGTATCGGTGTGTTGTCCGTGTGCGCAGACTGAGGGGGTGGAGTCGGGAGCTCGTATGAATGGAATAGAGAAGTTAGCTCTTGCGGTGATAGCGGGTTTTTTATTCTGATCGGGCAGGCTAAGGCATTGGGGTCAGGTACTGTTTTCCACCTAGGGTGCTTCTGTATCGTGGAGCTAGTGTGTGGCTGATGGAAGAATTTCGCGTGTGGTCTGGGTTGTATCAGGATCAGGTCATGAAGAGTTTGGATGTCTTCTTTGAGTTGTTGTAGAGATTGTAATATCTCCTCGAGTCTAGGGTCAGGAGTCAGAGTTATTTTATTCATTCCCTGGTCTATAGGTAGGTGAGGAAGGGGGATTTTCCTGTTATTTTCCTTTACTTACTGCTGTCTGATATTATTACCTGTGCTAATGTTGTAAAGCACTCTGATACCCTTGGGTCTTGCCAGTGCTATATAAAACTCTCAAATAAAAAATGCTAATTATGAATTTGGCTGACAGTGCCCAACCTTCCAGCAGAAATAAACTCTGACTCCGATATTCAGTTTACCAAGCTATCTTTGCAAAATTAAGTTATTGTTTGAACAATGACATCTCTTGAAACAATGAATCCTGTGCTAACACTTGTCATTGCAATGTTAGATGAGTGATCTATTTAGGAGATTTATGGATCGCATCTGTGATACCCGCCTAACCAGAGTGATATGGGAACTGTTCCAGTCTGCCATTTCTTTGGTAGATATGTTTGAATTATCACCAATTTTGCTTCACTGCAAATCACTGGCATAGGGGAATAAGATGTTTATTTTGAAGCTTAAATGTTTATGGGCATCTAATTTAATCCAGAGAAAATGTTTGCTAGTCAGACGTCAGGGTTTCTTCTTGAATATATATCTACTGTCATCACCTATAGGGTCACTATACATTACTTTTGGTATAAAGAGCCACACCCTACAACCAATATGGAAGATTGCCCTTGTTTTATTCAAGCAGGGAATACTTGTATTCCTTAATTTATTTTCATGATTAGCAGCTGAGAGTCCTGGCATCAACAAATCAGCATTTCACTTTGGAAATATTATTGCCACTATATTAAGTAATAGAAGCACCTCCAAAATTCCAGGACTCATAGTCAGGAAAAATACACTACATTTAAATGAAATAATATTATTAGTTACTACATTTTTATGATATTAGCAAATTTCTGTATCTGGTAATTGTATTATTTTACTCATGACTGTTTTGTGGTTGTGGTGTGGAAGCCTTTCACAGAACTGCCTTCACCCCCCAGAGGATTTAATCCTTAAATTTGGCCACATTAACGAATTGGAAGCCATCTAGTTTACAACTCAATTAACTAAAGCCACTAAATTAACATTCCTTTTCTGTCTGAATAGCTGAGATTTTTTTAATATAACATATATTATAATACTTAAAATGGACCTGTAAGCAGGTCACATAGTGAGAAATTACAATGTTTACTGGCAATGTTTTTTGTTGGAAAAATAAAAACCTACCTGTAGAGATGGTGATTGAAACTATTTTACCACAAATGTTTTCACATCTTTATGAACCAACCTCTTAATATAGCTGCAATAAAGTAATGGCTTGAGGAAATTATATTATCACCTGAGGCCATTAACACCACATTTAACAATACACTCTTAAGGATCTTCTAGCTTTTTACTTAAAACCTTTTCTATTTGCTTCCATGATGCAGTAAATATTCAATACCCTCTTTGAAGAGTCCATTCATTATAAAGGAGCCCAACCACTTTTTTGCTGTGTTTTGATACAGAATTTAAATAATATATGTGCCATAAGCTTCTTCTGAGCTGACAAAAAGGCTGCTTCTATCCAAAGGACTAGTGCCTGTTCCTAAAAAATGAAACTTAAACGCTTTCTTTTCTTTTTTGAAATGCAGCCCTGTTTTCCTTTAAGGTTGTTAGCATTACTTTACATGCCACAAACCAGCCTTACATCACTTTGCCTATACATGCATCAGTTTTCTCTACAGAAATGTCAACTTGTTTGACCTACGCCATGGTGTGCCGTCCCGTAAACACCATAGAATCGTGACACAGGAGTAAACCTGTTAACCCATTCGAGACCCGAGTAGAGTATGTGAACAAAAAACAATGTCTCAACCGGTGGTCATTCAGAGGGCAATTACAACAAAATGATTCAGTCAAGAGGAGAGAACAAAAGGGAGACTACAAGAATAGAGTAAGGAGAAGTTAAATTCTTATTTGCAAGTAGTTATATCAGCATTACATTACAGTGTATGTATGAGTAGCCCAAAGGTTGGTGTGCACATATAGTGCTTGTGACAGTAAATGGTGCAGTGACACAATACGGTGAGAAAGCAGCGTGTTTGGCGTGACAAAATTAATATTATAGGAAACTTTGTGGTCAATAGTACAATGGTGATTATGTACAGGTTTGGCTTGGGTTGACCACAGTAACGACCAAAGTTACGCTGAGTGGTCGACGGCTTTTCGATCTGTATGATTCCAGGTCATCATCAGGGCTGGGTTACTTCAATCAGGTGGGTGCTGTATAAGTATGGGGATCAAGAATGAGGCCCAGAGGAAGCAAAAAGGAGGTAAATTGAAAGGGGACAAGGGGAAAGGAAAACTACCTGTGGTGGTAGTTGAGTGTGCAGCAGTTAGGAAAACGAGATTGGGTCCTGGCTGGCTCTGTGAGGAAGAAAAACAGGAGAGCGCTCTGAGGAAAGGTCAGAACAAAACTGTGTTTATTATGCGTTATGTGGTTCACAACAAGCCACTTGACTGGAAACCACCAGTGGTTCCATCCTTTATGACCCGTTCACAATGGGAGTGCACAGGTTTCCACACCACCTTTTAATTTTTGTATGCAGCCATGCAGCATAGAGTTGCAAGTCTGTTCCAACTCCGTGCGATAGTTATGTTATGTTATGTTAACCTCCATTTATAGCGTGCATAGCTACTCCAAAGTGTCCCGGCGCAAATGGTGAAGAAGAAAAAGGGTTGGTCTAGCCCAAGATTACCTAAATAGCAGGGTTTTTAGCTGTTTTTTAAATGTCCTGAGACGCTCAATATTTTGTAGTTCAAAGGGCAGGCCATTCCAAGCTATGGCCGCTTTAACAGAAAGGAAGCTGCCGCCTAATCTAGTCAGGCGGTACCTAGGAACAGCAGCAAGGCATTGGCCTGTAGAGTGAAGCTGATGAGGCGGCGCATAGATCGTCTCCTAAGATATTGAGGCCCTGCCTTGTAGAGAGCACCATGAGCTAGTGTAAGAGCCTTGAAAAGTACCCGTTGCTCAACCGGGAGCCAATGCAGATCCCGAAGGTTCTGACTAGCACTGGATCTACCTGGCATACCCAGCAAAGCTCTAGTTGTTGCGTTCTGAACAATCTGTAGCTTTTTTAGCTGGTATGCTGGGAGACCAATGTACAAGGCATTGGCATTGTCTAGTCTTGATAGGATGTGCGCACGGGTCACCATTTCCTTAGCCATTTTGGGCAAGAGGGGCAGAAACTTCTTTAATCGTTTCAGTGTGCCAAAGCAAACACCGGTCAGCCTATTAATCTGGGGCATGCATTTCAAATCCTCAGCAAACCAAACCCCCAGATTTTTCGCCGGACGCCCTGAACCGCAGGGCATGGGATAGCCCGTAGGCCAAATATCCTCTCTGAAATGTGGGGGGAAAGAACCATAGAGGAGCACCTCCGATTTCTCCTCGTTGCATTTCAGTTGGGCCTTTGCCAGCCATTTAAAGACCTTAACGAGGCAGTTTTTAGCAATGTCGGAGAGGAGTCAATTTTGTTACTCGTGAAGTGATACTGAGATAATTGAAAACATGTTTTGCAGCACATACTGTTATTAAAGCAGATGAGGCATTAGGTTGTGCAAATTTGTATTCTGCCCTCCTCTGATGAGCTCAAAACAGAGTTGCATATGTCTTAAGAGTGGCATGGACTGAAAATGTGAGGCTATTGTATTACCTCATAATAATTAACCACTATAATGCCTTTTTACAGGGGAAGGTGAAATATTGAAACCTGTATGTGTGTGGCAATAAAACAAAAAGGCACAAAATGCAATGGAAGGGCAGGTAAAGATGATAGATCACCAAAGCTAACACCTGAGAGACATTGATACTGCTGCGCTGGAATTCGGCCACAGCACAGGTTTCTCGATTCAGGATTCATACTAAGGGCCTAATTGTGAGTTGCATGGTATGGGGACAGATTTACGGTAATCAGAGACAGTCCTCACGGAAAAGGGCATTATTGAGCGGAAGTGATTTCTTTTGGTTGATAATCCCACACAGGGTTCCCAATTCCGTGGGGTTTAACTCACACCTTGATCATATGCTCTGGCTCTGCGGAGTGGTGTGGCTGGTGGGCCCGGATGAGTAGAGAGTAAAGGGGAAGGTTATTTCTGACAGGGAGGAGCATTGTATGCCCCCACTATTGGAAAAAAGATTTGTGCTATTTTCCCAAACAGAATTAAGTACCATTATATTGTGTCATAGTTACAGCTGATCGCCAAAGACAGGATCGGACTGTCCTGTAGTACAATCAGGCTATGATTGCCTGATGGGCTGATCTGACAGGTCAAAGTGCGGGCCGGTTTTATGGTCTGCTGGGCAGGCATTTCCTGTTGATTTCCCTGATCTTAATAAAAATTAAATTGCCTGTGGCAAAGAAAAATCCATACAATCACTCAAAACTTCCAAAATACTTAGAGAGTGTGGGGCATATTTGTGTAGCATCCATGCAGCGCACCACAGAAAGCCACTTGGTGCCCTCTTGGCTGCCTGTGCTAAAGCAGGCACCCTTGCACCACGGTGCAAGGGTACCTGCGTTGTGAGCAACTTCCAGCACAAAAGCAATCCTCTGAGGTACTTTCCTCCTTGCAGCATCCATAGAAAGAGAAAAAAACAAGTAGAAATAGAAATATTTCTTCTTGTTACGCCTCCCCTGGGGAGGTGTAGCATGTTGACACATTCCCAGGTATACCAGTGTTGTAATTCTGGGAATGCCCCGAAATCCTACGCTCTAACTATTGAATGCCTTCCCAGGGCAGAGTAATGCAATGCAGAGATTTGTGCTGTTGGGTTACTCTGGATTTATCATGCCATGCTGGGCCACGCAAGGTGGCCATGCGTGGCTTGATAAACCCGACTTAGATATTGCGTCGTCCTTGCGCCTTCTTGCATGGTGCGAGGGCGATGCACAACCTTCATAAATATGCCCCAGTGTCTTCGCAAGTTCAAACTGACCCAGTTTGCAAACATGGCCACTTTTTTCAGTAATGGGGGATGACTGTATTTGGTGCCTGGGCCTATTTTCTATCTCAGTCCGACCTTGGCTACAGACATAGAAACGATTGACGAGGTGCATAGCAAGCTGTATGGTGCACGTTATTATTCTTCGCCAGCGGAACACGACATCTGATCCAGAGAGGCACGGTTTGTTTCTAGTTTTATGTCCCATCATGTGGTCAGAGTACTAGGCGTTCCAAATGAAAGCACAGGGAAGTACTCCATGATTGCTCATTAAACATCCTCATCTTTTTATCTGTGTCAGGAGTCTTGTTTCATCCAAGGTGTGAAGAGTTATTGAGGCAAAGTAGAGGCCACACTCGCATGGCATGTGGACATCTGCTGAGTATGTGCTTAATTTACGAACCACCTAGTTTGCCAAAAATATCATCATTTTTAAACATTTTTATAAATACAGATGTTCCTAGTTTTTATTCTGCAAGTCGAACCTCATGTTCTGAAACAGTTTGCGCCTGTTAAACTTCAGCGCGACATATGACGCTAATATTATCGCTCTGGTTGACCCATAACATTAATAACTTTGCCATCAAGGGACCAAGGATCTAAAATGTAAGCTTGCCCTTAACCCTGTCTTACTTGTAAAATAATTCATAACAAACCTCCCCAAAATTCAAACATTGATTGAATTTAATAATTAGTTGACTAAAAAAAAACACTGCACAAACTCCTATCGAGAGAGTGAAAATTATACATTTGCAATCACAAAGAAAAAATCATTCTCCACTTAGCACATCTGTACAAATGGCATTTAGTTCTACGTATCAGTTTTAAAAGGTATTTAACCCAAACTATGCATGGTTCAAGGGGTTACACTTGTGCACTGAGTTAATATTTTATTGAAGAAACCTGGTAACTAATAGGAGATGTGTTTCCTTCTTTAAAAACATTATGGCAGTCAGACTGTGAGGTGGTACGCAATTGTTTTTCTCATGCAAATTTTGATGTACTTTGGTAATGATGTTAAGATAGCCGCATAATAGAGTGCTTTGAAGCCCCTTCCCATCCTATTTTTTAAATGCTGATGATGAAGAGTCTGCAATTAATCTGCAATTAATTTAACCAACATAGACTCTTGAGTACCTGGCTTGTGTATTGGGAAGTGTTTTGAGCAGATCATCTGGATTTAAGGCTGGACGCGGTCTTGGTCATCCTAACCAGGCCCACAGAACGTGGGAGTGTCTCAGAGGACCGGCCGTTACAGGGATGGCTGGCAAGCCTAAGGCCGCCCACAATACCCACCTGCCATGAATTTTCCAGATATGAGAGCCTTCTCTTCCGTTGGCGACCATGTGACCCATGACAAGGGAACTACGAAAGATGCTTCTGGCCCAGCGCAAAGAGTTTAATTGGGCCTGAGGTAGGGCTCTGAGACCCTGGAAGCCATGAACTGTAATTATTCCCTCTTTCCCGAGTACTGAGGAAACTGAATGTAGGTGAGGAGGTAGGCCTGACACATGGTCATGGTAGCAGTGGCCTCGGTGACACCAGAGTTGGGTGGGCATGGCTACGATTCTACTTAGACAGTCTGGGCCGCTTCCTCTTCTGATATTTGCTCCAGGAACTCCACCCACCACAGCGGACATACTATCAGATGGAAACCAGAACCCAGCTGTGAAGTGCCTTAGCCCATCAATGCTAATGTCCCAAGCTCTGGCGTCTTGCTGAGGGATTCTCCTGCGTTTACACTCCTAATCGTGCCTTGTACACTGCTGTACTGTGTACCTATATTCTCATATATTTTTTCCTGTTTGACCTGACTCATTCACTTTCAGCATGGGAACCATGTGCAAAACATACCCTAAATATGGAAAGTTAAAGATTGACCACTGAAAGCCGATTGAGCAGAGACTGATTTCGCCTGGATGAACCTTTGAGGGAGGGAGATCCGATGCCCATGAGCCTGGCTTTACCATGGGTGTATTTGTTTTGGACCTTAGAGCAGGCCCTGCCTTCATTGATCATAAAATATACTCTATCAACACCAAGATGGATAGGCTTTCAGAGCATCTCGATCACCAGAATACGAGACTAGAGGAAGCAGAAAGATGAATATTGGCCTTTGAAGATGACACAAATGCAGCCACTAAGAAGGTGCTTAAAATGGAGAAATGCTCATATTAATGGTGGCAAAGGATGAAGATCTAGAGGCCCGTTCACATAGGAATAACGTGCGTAGCGCTGGAATCATAGAATTTAATAGATTTGCATGCCCAGATGTATTGTCGATTTGCTATTAGTGGACCTGTTTGGAAAGGTCTCTGAATGTAACTTGCTATAGTGTTTTTCTGTTTGTATTAAAATTAAAAAATAATTTTAAAAAAGACTGTTCAATATTAAAGATAGTGATGCGAGGAAAGTTTGGACCTGGTCACACGTCTGTGGTAGGACATGCAGTTTTGCTATTGAGTATCAAATCTGGTTATGATAATAATCTATCTATATAGGAATAGAGAAGGGGGGATCAGGAGCTTGTTATGGTCCAGTGTCTGTGCTCCGTGTATCGTCTATGTAAATCAAACAGGAGACACTGTTCCAGTAAAATACAGGAAAAGAAACGTGGAGACACGTATATAAGGAGTGTACTAGGCTATATGAGACCCACAGGTTGGGAGGGGAAGCAGAGCTTAATTTCTCTTGTTGCCCTCACACACCCCGGGAGGTGTCATGCTTCATCATCGGGCGTTTTGCTCCTCATTGGGCCGGCGCTGCAATGCCCTACGGGTCCCCCGAAGGGTCACTTTAGCGGAGATCTTTTTAGAGAAAACGCCGTCTGGTGCATGCGGGTGTGTGATAATGGTGGTCCAATTCAAACAGGCTTATGAATGTGGTGCAATGAGAGTCCAACCTAGAATAATGAAATCATGCTCAACCCTGCAAGGTGCTGTAGTTTTCTCTTGGTCTGCCCAGAGTCCAACCAGCAAGGATATTCCTGTGCTTTTTGTTGCTGCTTTTTTTGTTAATTTCATACAACATTTGATACTGTAGACCTTGTAGTGTTTTCCGTTTCAACCTATTAAAGGGGATTCATATAGCTTAGTGTAAATTGTTTAATCTGAGCCAAGCTGGACTTGTACAAAATTTGGCTGTAATTTTTACATGGAATGACAAGAAAATGTGATGTTCTCTTTTATTGTTTCTTCAAATGGTCTAGTTACATAATAATGAAACGTAATATTATTTGTATTTTTATGATTTTATATTTTAAAGCATATGAAAACTGCATTAAAATGAAAAAAATCTCTCAAACTAAGAAATCTAACTGGCAAAGTAGACCATAATTTCGCAATTTCCAGAACTGACCACAAGGGAAGTTACCACCAATTAAATATTGACTACAGCTATTATCACATGAACCCTACACTTGGATCAATTATCCCATCCCCAAACCCTCAATTCCATGTTTTTTAATGAGAAGGTGCTTTACTTAAGGATTTCAGTACACAAGTTAAGCTCTAGTCAACAAATGCTAAGAAAATATCATCAAGGAACACTTTGCAATCCTGATTTTCTTTTCTGAATGATCTCAGAGAAAGAACCTGCCAACCTTCCAAAATCCAGATCAGTTACTGTGGTTGTTATTTATTTCATGCGTTACATTTTAAAATATCTTGATGTTGTGTATATTCATGTGAGACATCATTTTTATTTGTATTGAATTTAATTTTAAAATGCATTTAATGTTAAAATTTTTGCATTTAAAATATACATATATATAAAATATTTTTTTAAGTAGCCGAATGTTGCCTTTACAGGAGAAAAAGGTGGGAGGTTTTTATAGTATGTTAGTGTAAATAATTTGTATTTTTCTAATCTAATGTTTATTATAGTATTTAGTAATTTGACAAAGATATTAAAAGCAAGACTAAAAATAATATGCTTACCTTCGATATTCATATTCACAATATTTTTGACATCACCTGCAATGATATTTTTGTGTCCGAATATTTTTTTCGATATTTTGTCCAAACTGTTGACCGCAGTTGGTCGTAAATGGTTTATGGTGCAAATGTTCTTTAAAACAAATAAAAATCATAGCGCTGGTACTCCTATTTAATTTTTGCTGGTTTGGTGTAATTTTATTTATAAAAAGATGCTCTATTTAATTTGAGATTATCCGTCAGTGGTGTTTTCACTTTATTACTATTTTGGTACCGCATAAATATTTTACACATTGCCTGTAAGTTAATATCCTGTCACTCATCACCTCCAGCCACAACAGGACTGGAAATGTTTCCTTTCCCTCTGAAAAGCAATATCAATATTCTTCTAGAAAACAAACATTAACAAAGCCAATTGGTCTGAATTTGGATGCTGAGAAAATGCCTTTCTCAATGGTTGTTAACTTCAAATGTTTTTCTTAAAGTATGGCAAAAACATTCAAAGATGGTTGCCTGCCTGTATGCATGTGTGCGTATGCTTGGACTACCATCTTGTAATGGTTTTTGTTATACTTTGTATAAAAATATGGTATGACCATCATCAGTGAATGTGCCGATGGACTCCATACCTGCAAACACATACACACTTATAGACATGTATCTTTATATAGTTTTTATTCAATGGATGTCAATCTTTGACCTATTTTAATGTCCATTGAAATATGAATGTCACCTACAGTGCCTGCACAAGATGTAATATAGTAGAAGTGGCAGCAGGGGCCTATTAGCACTGTTTGGTTACCTGCCTGTCCTTTATAGAACCCCCAAAAAGTTTTTTAAACAGGAGGATTTTTTTCTTTTTTTTTTTAAAAGGACACGTAGGCCTACAAGTCAAAATGCGAACTATATTCTGTGTGGATGACAGCATCCTCACAGAAAATGTTGTCACTCACACAGATGGTAGGCAATGACAGAAGTCGACTCATTTATTACACCATGCAATGTGCTTATCTGGAACATCAACAATGTTTCCACTAATTGTGGTCAGAGTAATACAGGATTTGTGATGGGTGCCAATCAAGTTAGATCGACATAGGCATTAGATAAAGGTATCCTTCTATATAGTTAGTCATTCAGGACATTTTTATCTTTAATACTGATTTCACATACTTAATATTGAAGGCAGATTCAAGCAATATTCTATTCTTCTAATATGAAGCCAAAATGGTGTGTCTCTGGGGTATTCTTCCTAAATAAAAATTGCTACTACATAGTGAGAATCACATTCCAAAAAACCCAAACTTAAAATAGAACGTGGCAGTCATCTTTGAAATCTAGTACAACAAGGTGCTTAGCTTATGGATTCTAGCTTCCCAAAGGCTGTATTTTCTGCTTGCAACTCACCCAGTTTAAAGACTAAATTGTACTATGATTATCACTTGACAATTGTTTTTGTGGTACCAGATAAATTTCTTTATGGAACCAATTGTTGTTGGAGTGCGGCCATCTTTGTTTATATTGACTTGGACATTTGCTCCAAAGTTGTATTACTTCATGACTGATTCTACTAAACTCTAGCTACATTTCCATCCATGGATTTACAATCTCCCATTTTTCTAAAGACTTTGAACCACGTATTGGACTTGGCTTACTGAATGTATTATAAGCTGCATTTTCTGTAATTCAAGGTAGTTATGGGTTTAGGTTCTACATGTATATATAATAACATCACAATACAAGAAAATTAAACTTTAGACTAACATTTCAAATTATATTGCAAGCAAACTATTTGTATTTGCACGCATATGTTGCAGCAGAGTGTTAACCAACTCTAAAAGGCATATCATAAACAGCATGTTAGATAGTTTGAGATGGTTAATTTCAGTCAATTAGTAGACTATACAGACATGTTTTTGTTTACTCTCTTCAGGAGATAAATTCCTACTAGATCCAAGAGAGAGTGCTGGGCAGGTACATGTGTCTTTCCCAGTGCTCCTTTACCTCCATGTTCTTAGGAGCGAGAAGCAAAATGTAAATGACACAGCAATAAAACATTATACCAATGATTGAGAAGGGTTGAATGAAAGCCTGTATACGTATTCATGGATATGTATATATTTTTTAGGAATTGTTGAGAAACAAAAGGCTAATGCCTGACCCAAAACGGAACTTAAATGTTTCCATGAATAAATTGCCCCCTGTAGCCACCTCTTTTACCACTCCCAGGGTGCCCACTTATCAACAAACATTCATATCACATGACAACTCTGCCATAAAGACTTGAGTTAAACATGTTTGCTTTAGCTGACTATAATAACAATAAAATTAATGCATCATTTATTTACATTTTTCATTTATCCTGAGAGAAGTCCTGAGGCCCCATTAGTAGGTTCTCTTGGAATTTTCCAATAATTACACCCAGGATTCCTCAATCTATTGCATAATTCCAAGCACCCCTTTGTAGGGAGAAAGTTTACAAACTGAAGAAAGAGGATCTGCTGCTATGCATCTTTGCTGCTTAAATTGGAACAATCGCCCATGGCATAAATGATTCCTTAACCATCTTTACAATAGTCAATAGGCACTCTTAATCCTCTTCTGGGTGTTCGTGGGCTATGACTGGGGCAATTCCTTACTATTCTTCTAAGGACTTAAAGCTTGCACATGGCTGGTGAATGCCATGCTATACTGCGTTCAGTAACTCCTCATGTGAATCAATTTCCAACCAAGTAAATACTTAGGGCCTTATTTAGAGTTTGGGAGAAGGCATGCTCTATTAAAACCTGGTGACTATACTGTGCACAGTATTTCAAGTGGCACAGGCTATAATGAATTGTAATACAGCAGACGGGATATCCGACTCATTCATGATGGAACATCCATCCACCAATCTCTAAATAAGACCCTCAGCTCTTATTGTGGTCCATGGGGATCAATTGTATCTTCCCTCTTCCCTCTTTCCTATATGTGTGCATCAGTGGTAACATTCATCAAAGCCAACCAAAATGTTATAATTCCAATGTTACTTTTATACATCTCACCATTGAGGAAAATCTTGTTAGTCACTATGATCAACAGAACCCTTCTGAGTGGCTGAATAAAATTCAGTAATGGATGCATAAAGCCCCCACAGCCTCATGCCTGTGAAGATCAAAAGCAGTGATTCTCCTCACTAGTATCGTCAAATCCTGCATATCCTCTTTAGTTGCATTTACCCGGTATAAAATAAACATAGCCAGTCAACAATCTGAGGAGAAGCTTTTACTTACTACTATCTCTCGGTCCAAAATTAAAGTACTGCCATTAAAAGTTGACCACAAACTCTTTCATTGATGTAAGCTCTCCTAATCCTCACACTGAGCACACAATAAGTGTATTAATAGCCCTAGTTCCGATCAATTTCAAATACTTGTATGACATTGGAACAGCAGCAAATAAAAATAACTCAGACAGTCAAGTGCATTGTGTAGGGAATTATGCTCACCGGTTGGTAGAATTTTAATGTTATCACTACCTCAAAAGCATCTCTAAAAACAGTCCAATCACTAGTACCTAATAGGTGAACTAACCTGTTTTTGGTTAATGAGCTGAAAAACATTTTGAGGAATCTATTCCATTTTCTTTACCAGACAACACCCTAAAATGTTGAAATATGTCATTTGATTCCAATTAAATCAAACACAGACGACATTCTGACACTTTTGTTTTATCAATTGCAAGCCCTTAAGCACTTTATGCACCATTCTCAAGATTACTTCTAAATCAGAAGAGAGCACTATAATAATGGAAGAAAGACTGACCTTTCTGAATGTGGTAAAATTCCCCCAGAAAGTTGATTCTGAAAAAGCAATAGACTGTGGCATAGACATTTATTAGATATAACTGAAGGGTATGCAGTTCTTAGTGTAAGTGAGAGTGTTCAGGTCAGTGAAAAAGTGCCCTCACAAACCCCAAAGGATATCATGCTTCATTATATGGGCTTGCTCCTCATCGGGCCGGCTCTCTAATTCCCGACAGGCACCCGCAAAGGGGCTCTTTGGCGAAGATCTTTTTGTTGATGCCGATTGGTGCGTGTGGGTGTGTGGAATAAGTAGTGTAGTAAGTGCAGTGTGGTATTAAAAAAGGTTTAGGGAGACCCTATTGCCTAAACTATATTCCTAGGGCTCAATAACCTCACTAAAAACAAAGACGCCCTAGCCGGTACAATGATCCTAAAGGACGTGCGTGGTGTGTAAGGTCAACATGTTTCTTGCCTGAGGTAGCCACTAACGGGTCTAGTGGCAAGGTTTACATGTCAGGTCAGGGTCTGGTAATCCAGTAGGGCTGATATAGGGCTAGCTACATGCCAGAAACCTATTCATTTAGGCTATTTGAGCCATGGGTGAGTAAGACACACTTATGGCACACATTCCAAAGGGCAATGAGGCAGGAGCAGAGTTAGTCATATATGGTATGGATTACATCTGATGCTCCACTAATGAGAGGTGTGGTAAATGCCCATCACATGGCAGATACACCTTTAAAAGGTTAGTAGAACTACGGCAGAGCCACGAACATTACAGACAGGAATAATCAGTTGCATTCTATATCCACCTCTGACAGGCAAACAGGGCTGGGAAGGAGAAAGTTACGTTACTCTCTGACATGCTTATTGTCTCTGGAGCAATTATTTGTATGGAAGTTATTTCTTTGAAATACGGTTGAGTTATTACATAGCCATTGTCACCTGTGAGTGATAGCTATTGCAGGACCCCAGACATACAAGGGCCTCCACTGAAGATCCGGGAGGGGGCAAAAATGTAAGTCAGATAGCAGCAACACATCTGGAAAACTGAGATCTAAGGAAGAGTGGGTCACAATCTAGGCACATTTCTGACATGACATCTGTCCCGAGAAGAGTCAGTCATATGTCAAGTGCCATAGAAGAACAGGAAGGCTATCAACATCTTGCCTGATAACCATAAGTTCTCATCTTTCTCTGATGTTATGTCTTAGCAAAGCCAACGATTTTGGATTTTTATTGTGAATAAGTGCAAACCAAGGTTGCAACCCTATTGTACTCTGCATTTTCACCTTGCATCGTGTTTTCTATCTTTCCACCTTGTGGTTCATGTGCAGCCTCTGCTACCACCATCCTTTTGCACCCTGTGGATCCCCTTCCAGTTGCAATCATTTTGACCCTTTGTAAAATGGAAAGGGGGTCTCCAATTTTTACTAACTTACAACACAGATAAAGCATGGGCAGGTGGCAGCAACACAAAGAATCAGAGCAGGTGGCAGCGACACAATCTTACATAACAAACACACACACATAAAACACACACAAACACACACATACAGCATCATAGTTTCCTTGTGTGGGAAACAGACATTACATTCTGCTGTATATGTGCCACCATTTCTGTGTATGACCCACTTTTGGAAAATAATTCCCATTATCCACCTCAAAATGATATTTGCTTTCTAAGCGATCACATACACTTACCATAAGTACTTAACTACAAATCAAATATAAGCACTTGTATTTATTATTATTATTATTATTATTATTTGTTTGGTTATGAGTTTTGTAAATCACTACATCTTGCTTTAGGATTATTTCAGAGTGCTGAGGGGACAACCATGTTGGTTTTAAAAAGAAGGGAAGGTTAGAATCCAACCACAATGGTGAGTAACCATTCCTGACATTATTCAATCACAATCTCTGAACTGTGAAATGCTCAATTAAAACACTTGTGTGAATAATTCAGTTTTAAGGAGCTCCCTTAGGTGGAAGTGCCTGAGTTCAGATTTCAAGGTGAGGTTGAAAACATTTCATAGCTTGGGGCTTTGTACACCAATCGAATTGCCTTTATGTTTCATCTTCTTGAATGAACGTTGATGGCTTCAGTTGTAACTGGTAAGACGATGTTTGGAGGTGTCTTGTTGGGCTGCAGTGTGGCATGAGTTTCAGCAAGTATCCTGGGTATTTGTTCGAGTATGCTTTTTGGTGGTACATAGAACCTAGAAATTAATTTTGGCTTTACCAAGAAGCCATTAAAGAACTTTATGGTGAGCTAGAGGTGGTCACATTTTCGGAGGTTGAATCACAGGCTGGCTGCCTCATTCTGTGGCCTTTGTAACTGTCACAACTGCATCTATGGCTTGTTCGTCCATGCATAAACCACCGCCTTTGCCCAAGTTCCTGCTTCAGCCCCACTTGTTCATGTCTGACAAGGTCAATAGGAACAAACTGAGATAACCCCTCTTCAGCCACATCTTGCATTTCTGGACTTCTGTTCACCAGACATGTTCCAATTGGTTAGATTGATTGATTTGTTTGATTTTATAGTTTATAAAGTGCAAACATTTGTCCAGAGGTGTCTTGGCGCTGCCTCTGACCTGTAAAAAACAGAGGAGCTACAAGGGTACAGGGATAAGTAGTCAGATCCACAGTGAAAAGCCAGGTTTTTAATGCCATTCTGAACCTAAGCAAAGAAGTGGTCATTTTCAGCTCCAGAGGTAGACAGTTCCAGTTTGAGGTTGCACAATGGACCAGGCTACTCCCTCCCCAGGTCATCAGTCTGTGGGAGAGAACGACCAGATCTCGTTCAGGAATGGAACAAAGGGTCCTGCTAGGAAGATACCACCTAAAACTATCTCTAAGGTAAACAGGGCCCAGACCCTGAAGAGCCTTATAAGCTATGCAAAGGCCCTTAATATTGCTACACTTTCTTACCAGCAGCCAATGTAGACTGCTGGAAGCTTGGGAAGCCAAACCAAATCTAGAATCTTCGTTAGAAGACGGACCGCCGCATTCTGAACAATTTTTTTAAAAGTATTTCTTTGTTAAATTTAGATATACCCCATTGCAGCAATCTTTCAAGATAGCACTAAAGCAATGATGACAGTCTTCAGCATGTCCAAAGGCAGGTATTGCGCTATTTTCCTGAGAATGTGAAGGGAGAAGTAGGAGGCCGCAACAAGTTTATTTCCTTGCTCCTTGTAGGTCAAGTGGTCGTCATTCATGACTCATAGTGCCAAGTTCCTCTGGCCACCAATTTGGAGAGCAAAAAGTGGGATATTTTCCAAACAGGAGGACTTCTTTCTTTTAAGAGTTCAATTTTAGACAGTTTTGGTCCATCCAAGAATTCACTGTGCTCATGTAACCTCTAAAGGTCTTTCTTATATCCGGGCCTTTTTCCGATAGCTGCCAAGGGGGTGACATAAAGGTTCAAGAGTGGTGGGCTCAATGATGAGCCCTGTGGTACCCTACAAGGCAGTGTGAAGGGTTTGAAGGTGAAATCTTTGAAGGCGACTGATCGAATGTGTCTGTAAAAAACAATCCCAGCAGTTTAAGGGCTATGCCCTTGATACCCAAGCTCTGTAGTCAGTCAACCAAAAGATCATGATTGATCAAATAGAAGGCCGGAGATAGGTCCAGGAGGATAAGGGTAGCTTTACCCCCCCCACATCCACTGCAGCCTTGATCTTCTTGGTCACCACCCGAAGGGCAGACTCTGTACTATAGCCACTGCAAAAGCCACATTGTGTGTCATCAAGTAAGTTGTAGTCTTCCGTGAAAGGCTGTCAGTTGAGAATTCATGGCTTTCTCTGCCAGTGTTGCTGGAAACAGGAGCTTGGAAAAGGGGTGGTAATTATTTATGTCCTGCTTACTCAGGTCTGATTCCTTCAGCAATGGCAGCACTGACGCAGCTTTCCATTATTTTGGGAAAATTCTCAGAAGGGTGGTAAAGCACTCACAAATGGGAAGCGGTACCCAGGGGACCCCCTTCCCCTTTGGGAATGTATGCGCAAACATTTGTTAAGGGCAGGCAATGATCCCAATGGTCGTACATCTGGCCCTAGGTCCATTCATCTGTATTGTTTTTTAGCCATTTCTCACTTTGTCTTGGTATAAACATTGACTTGCATAGAAACCTGAACATCAACTCATAAATCACTCTAAGGGGAGCAAAGTATTGGATCCATACCTTCCAGCAGAATTGTGTGACCATCGTTGCTGTATCTGTGGTTAGCTTGAGTATTATGAGATCACGGATAATCGCTGAACATGGGAAAGAGTAGCTCCTTAGTTACATTGGCTACGGCTGAATCAGTGCCCCTCAAGGGGCTAAATCCAGACTGATGATCATTGATGAGATGGTTTAGTTCCAGAGAGTCTTGTGGGAGTAGCATCACCTGCCTTTCATGATCCTACTTATAAACGTTATCTGGCAGATAAGCCAATAGTTTGACAATGTTTTAGAATCTTAACATTTTTTTGGGTTGGGAAGGTGATGTTGTTATGCTTCAAATGGACAGGCACAGCTAGATTATAAGAAGATTTCATAAGTGTGTGGTGTCCATTGTGAATGAGTTTTTACATGTATATCACTGCAGTGCCCAAATACACATTTTTACACATTTTAAATACTGTATTAAATGTGTATATAAAGTTGTGTAGGATCATAAAAGATCCACAAGGACAAACTATTGTTTCAGGGATTTATTGTTTTAAAGCTTAATCACTGCAACATATATAAATGGCCCAGAAGATCTAAATAACGGCCCCACAGTTCAAATTATTACACATCAGTTTCCATGAAAGAACACACAATGAACCAATGATATTACAATATAATTATTACATCACATAACAAAGGACATCATAAAGAAAGCCTATTTATAAATGCCACACCTTTTTACAAAATAAAACACAAGAGTGTGTGACAAGCAAACACAGAAAAATCATGAAGAGCAAAAATAATCCAAGGAGAGAACCAGATAAGTCATTTGAACAAGTCCATACAATACTTAAGGTGTCACTGTAATAGTTGAACCTTATCTGGAATACTACAATAACAAACCAGATAATTCATTCAATCAGAGTACCTTTGAGGCAACTTGATAACATGAACACTCCTTCTCAAGCCAGAACTTTCCTTATTACTCACAGAACTCTCATTGTTGGTTTCCCTGTCATATTTTCCAATCTGATCACTCTCGCCAAATTCCACTATTGCCCATTTGATACATGAACAGCATTACCCCTTACTTCTACTTTTCTTAACAAGACAGGGTTGTTAATCCACACAACATCTCCTACCTCAACTTTGGTTGCCCTGACATTCTTGTGTTTACATTTTGTGTCTCTCTGACAGCAAGCAGCACTGTGTTTGTCACTCAATAACCTGGCACTGTCACTAACTACATTCACATCACGCCCTTGATCTATCCCCTCCACTTTCCAAAAAGGACATAAAGAAGACACTACCGTCCTCCCTCTCTTAAGCTCAAATGGTACCTTCCCCATGATTGAGTGGGGCATGGACCTACAACCCCAGATAAACTCTCTGATGGCAATTTACCTTAGACTTCACAGCCCTCTGGATACATTCCACTAAAACCCTGTTGAATCTTCCAACTTTTTAATTGGCCTGAGGGTGATAAAATTGTGTTCATAAATGTTTCTCTCCACATTTGACTAAAAATTCTGTCATAGAGGCTGAAGTAAATTGGACTCCTTTATCCGTGAGTAATTCTTCAGGTGTCCCCTCTCTGTCAAAAACCTCAGCAAAGAAACTAAACACAGATTTAGTGTTGGGTTCTGCTACACTGGGTACTTCCACCCACCTTGACAAATAATCTCCTAAAACTATAAAATATCTCACATTAGAAGGTAATATATGTAAAGGTCCTAAAGAAATCAACGACAACTCTCTGCCATATATTGGCAGGAGTTGCAAAAGGTACGAGCGTAGGCACTGCAGTTACCAAATGCTTGTCATTGTAACAGCCCTGCACACTACTCCTTACCAACCTCTCTACAACTCCATCAACATCTGGTACCACAAATCATTCCTTATCTTACATTTGGTGTCCCTCATCCCAAGATGCCCCACATGCATCATCTCCAAAATTAGTTGTCGAAAGCATCCTGGTGCAACTAACTTATCACCTCTTACTAGTAAGTCTCCTTCCAATGACAGCTCATACGCAACTTTGCTGTAAGATTAGAACTTTGCTCACTCGTTCACACCATAAAATCATATCAAAGCAGATTACTAAATCTTCAACTTTAGAAATAATGCATTCCTCATCTTCTTCATGTACTTCATCTTTGCCCATTTCACCCTCCACCGATAGACAAGACTGAAAATCTGATTTTACTTTTTTCCACCTTCAATGTAATTAACTTTAAATTTAAACTCCAATAGTTGTTTGGACAATCTGACAGTGGCTTTTTAACCTTGTTTTCTGATAAGATGTGAACCAACGGTCTGTGATCTGTTCTCAAGCAGAATTTCCTGCCCAAGAAAAATGGCTTGGATTTCTCAACACTCTAGACATATGCCATTTGGACTGACCTTCAGCATTAAAACAATCTTCAATGTGTGAAAGTGGAAAGCTTTCCACCCAAATTGCAGTGCTAAGTGATCTGAAATCAATACAAAGGCACAATTCACCAGACTTTATTTTGAGCTAACACAATAGGTGAAAGCCATAAACTAGCATTGCATCTACTTGTTCAGTTATTCTGCCATTCTGCATTTTCTTTAAAATTTACAATAATTCCTTTCTGACACTATAGGGAACATTGCGCAATTTGTGCTTAAGTGGAAAACAATCCTTCTTGACTTTAATAGTATGAACAAAATTCTTAATAATGTCAACTTTTTCATGAAATACACTTTTGAATCTGCCTTTCCAAGGTTTTTATTCAGTGACAGAATTAGTCAGGGTAACAGGATGCTTGTGACCCAAGCGGATCATTAGACCGAAATCAGCATAGTGCCACAAGCCCAAAACATTGGTGCCCTTATGAGCTACATAGACCTTCCCTCTGATAGTCTTGATCTCAAAAACTTTGTCTGCCCAAAAAGATCCCATTAAATCGATCCTGCTACCTTCCAATACAGTGGTAATGACATCTGGAGGTAATAACCCTTTGTCAGACCAACATTCATTGTATTTTTCAATGGAAATTATTGGTATTTTTGCTCCAGGTTATTGTAATAATGAAATGTGAATACCATCCATTAAAATGGAAATCTGTGAGTCACTGTAATTACTATTACTATCCCTCTTATGACTATTTACACAGCCGATCTCAATGCAGTTTACCGAAACAGCTAACTCTTCTACTTTCTTGTCAATATCAACTACATCATCCAAAACTTGGGGGTATATTCACAAGAACGTGTGATAACTACCGCAAGAGTAGCGTAACGCAACTTTCAATATCGTAGCCTATCATGGGAAAATAACCCCATGCCAACGTGGAATTCACAACAAGGTGATAGACACCAGATAACGCATCAAATGTCAGCATCAATATCGATGCCACGCCGCTAAAAAAGCGAAACGCGAACGTGAAAAATTATGCGATGAGGACAATCGCGGTGCACAAATCAGTGAAGACCAGACACAGGCCTGCAAATTCCAGGCGCCTGGTGGGAAAAAGCAACATAAAAGCAAGAAAAGAAAAGCCAAAAAGACATTTCAAACTGCGTAGCAACATGGATGCACCCGGACCGAGTGCAGAGGACAAGCCGAACACCACAAGCCCCACGGAGGACCAGCCAGGAACCCCGTGTTCATGGAAGGGCAAGGACAAGAGGAAGAGGAAGACGGGGTTCAGTCCGCAGGAAGACCGGATCCTCGTCACGGAGGTGACCGAACACCATCAACAATTGTTCGCCACCTCCACTGTGGCACTGACAAACCAAACCGAAATATGGCAGGCAATCGTAACCAACGTCAATGCAGTCAGAGTGTCCAGGAGGTCACCGGAGGAGGTCAAGAGGCGCTGGCATGATCTGAAAAGGCAGACCAAACATAAGCTCGCAGCCAACAGGGAGGCAGCAACTGCAACTGGAGGTGGGCCTCCTGTGACACAGGAGGAGCTGGATGAGCTGGAGCAAATGGTGGCCACAGTCAGCAGTGAGGAGATGGTGGCAGGATTGGTGTGCCTGGACACAGCACGATACGACCTGACACAACAGCAACAGGGTGAGTAACGACCAGGGACAGGGGGGACGGGGGGAGATGGGCACAATGGCACACATGCACAAGTATGCGTAGCACACTGCAAACCCACAATGGCCGTGGAACATGTTCCTGATTGCCTTGGCACACTGCAGCACACATAGAAACGCCAAGTAGTCCCCCATCCACAATGTGCACAGAGGGCCCCCCATCACCAATATCACCACCGACCCATGCACATGTGCAAAATCCAGCAAAGCAGCGGCTCTGTGTCCCACACTGACTATGCAAGTAACACCGCATATCCGATAGCATGGCAGCAGCCCCAAAAAATTACATGGCCCACGAATCGACATGAAGGTAGCCCTGTGCGGATCACATCCGTAAAGGAGCAGGTCACAACCTGACATGTCCACGTGTACCCACAACCCATGCCTCACAATACACGCAGCAGACAAACAATGCACCAGGCCACAAAGTCTGTTCGAGAGGACATATGACCCACGTCAAAAGCAAATCAGGCCCCCAAAAGCACACAATTCAAAGGCGCTCGGCCTCAAACGGAGAAGGCCACACCAAATCAGAGCTGCAGGGGCAACTCCCACACAATGCAGCACACACACATAGCAATCACAGGACATCAGCAACGACGGCAATGTGGTACAATGTGCAACACCACAGGACAGAGCCCACAACAGGTTCCACTCATGCGTAGAAACAGTCCACTCACATCTGGCATTGCCTGACACAGTGTGATGATAATGAACGGGTACCCCCACACATCCGTCATGTATTTGGAAAACACACTGACTGCCATGGAATAGCCAGCTCCCCAAAACATTTGTAATGTACATTGGCATGCAGTCTGAATGAACACATATGCAAATCAACAACATACATGTTAAACCCTGTTAACCTGCATCTCCCTAACGTTGCAGAGGGACAATCAACACTTAATGTAGAGCAGAACACAAACCCCATCATTGATGATGTAGAGGACAACCTGCACATATGTCAAGATACCCTCCAACGGATACTGGACAGCCTCTGCACCCCACCCCTAGGAACAGGGCAGGCCAGCTGCCTCGAGGTGACCCCACCACCTGCACAGACCACACAGCAGGAAACACACACCACCACAGCTGTCTCCCAGAACCCCCCGAACAATACATGGAGCACATACAATGTGTGTGGTCTTCCCAGGTGGAGTTTGCTGAACAGCTGCGGGTGGGTTTCAAGCTCATGGCAGCCAAACTCAATGCTATACATGGGTGTCTGAGTCCCATCATGAACCACGTACAGTCCCTATCGGACACACCCTGTCTGCTCCATGCTCCGCCACAGACCTTGGCTCACCTCGGTGGTGCCATGAATCGGACACAAGAACTGTGTGGGCAGACAGGCACCAGCCATGACAGGCAGCACAGAGTTGGGACAGATGCAGAGGTCAATGGAGACCATGGAGCGGATGCAGGCTGGAAGGATGTCTGACACGGATGGACACCAGTGAGTAGTAGCTGGGGACTTCAATGCCCTGCAGTACTTCATCTTGCCATTGATGCCACTGAGCCGTTCCCAGATGACTGCAGAGGGAACATCGACACACACACAGCTCCGACCCCTGATGTGTCCGTGGCACACAGTGATGCTGCCCCATCATCTTCACAGTCTGATGTGTCAGTGGCGCACAGTGATGCAGCCATCACCCCGCCACACACACCGGACACAGAACCCATATTAGGGGAGTAAGAAGGGGATGTGAACTACTGTGTGGGGAAGGAGGCAGTAGCAGCCATTACCACCGTATGGCCTGTCTCTGCCTGGTCATGACCTATGCATCATGGCCTGGGAAACACCTCATAGTGACCCCCGGAACATTCTGCGACTTTCACCCGGACCCCTACACGGACTGCCATTTCTTCACCGCTGGCCAATTAAACAGCTATCCTGCTGCAGACTGCACTCTCCCTCTTCCCAATCACTGTGCAATCCCCAATGGACTCTGGTTGGCACACCACTGGGCTTCCATGTGATGTGGGCTTGGAAGGCCATGTACAGCCCCAGCTTCCGCAATCACCTGAATGAGAATAAAACATTTTAAATCACACAGATGTGTCATCACTATGTTCACTCACGTGTGGAGGTATGGCTGGATGTAGGTACAATGATTGCACATGAAGGTACACCCTGGTAACTGACATCTATGTGCATGTGTATCCCTGAGACACATGGCCAATTGGATGACTGTGAAGGTGAGTACTAGCTGTGTCCCCATTGCACATCAGCAACAATCTCACAACCCCCAACGTAGTCACACGTCCATGTATTGAATAGGGCTGTGTGTAGGACTGACCCAAACGAAAGCAGGCCAGGAGTGGTGTCCTACAGCACATGTGACACCAGAAGTTCATGTCGCATATCTACTCACACACATCTGTGTGGACACATTCTGTTGTGATATATGACATTACTTCACATGGTCAGGGGTTGGACACCATACTCACATTGCTGAAGTCTCGTAAGTGCACATGGCGTCCAGCACCCATCCAATAACAGGGTATGGCTCACAGAGGTGGAGCTTACCAAAGGGACACCCCCCATTGCACATGCATCAGTCAGTTCCTCCCTGTGTAGGGACGATGCTCATTGTGGCGCAAGAGTGGACAATCCAAACAACACACCTCACAGCTAGACACCAGTGGAGTTGCATAGACGTTATTGGCATGTGCGTGTCAGTACGGACAAGACAAGGACCACAACAGGCAGGGAAATGCTTAAGACACTTACACGCAGCATGGGTACATGTCGAAGTTCCGAAAATGTTGGGACTAAAATGGGCAACATTCATCACAGATGGCAACGCTCTCAACCCTCTTTGCCTTGCTGGATGAGTCATGTGTTGTTTGGCATCTGACAGTATCAAGAGTCTCTGGGACTCGTCCTCTGTGCACTGTTGCTAAGGGTATGGTTACCAAAATCTAAAGGAAAAATATCTGAACAACGCAGTTTTTCAATAATTGTAAAGTACATTTATCCAACATCAAACTGAAAGATTATACAACATATTCACATGTTGAAATGTAATATATTAAATGAATAACACAGTTCAGGGAATTCAAATCATTCCAAAGAGGTATAACAGATTTGATAAAGGATGTTATCATCAGTCTAAAAGCTTTCGTAGTGCCCAATGCATTTCGGGCCACAGTTTTCCCTTCTTCAGGGGCTTAAACTCTGGGAATATGAACAAAGTAAACATGAATGTAGACAAATGTAGTATAATACATACAGGAAGCAAAAGCATTGTCACAAACACGGTAACAAACATGAGTAATTAGCCCAAAAGTCGGTAAATATCTGTACTTCATGGTAAACTTCAAGAAAAAAAAAAAGAAAAAAGACCCTCCACCTACGTGAATCAATACGGGTGAAATACTCACTATGAAACGCTTTAAACCCCTCTGGTCTAAAAAAGACAAAAAATTAAAACCCTCAGCCAAAGTGCTAACCAAAAACTGCCTCACTGAAAATTAGTCCACATGAATGTACGAAAAATCGTACCTTTTTAATCCCGATTAAACAAGCTGAATCGCCCAAAGGCCAATCAAAAGGAACCTGTAGAAGTGAAACAAACATCAACAATAACCCCAGACTGATGCGTAATCATAAAAAACGTAACGTATGCAGAACAGAACAGTTACCTGCTCGAACAACCGGCTGGTCCACAATGTGCACTTGATCAACGCAGATATGTTCGGAACCAAAGAGCTTGGAAAAGCATTTTGATTACCAACAATAAATATATCTAAACAGAGGATACCCCAACGAAGTGATTGAGCAGGCAATACCACGTACTTCTAAATATGTTTGGAGCAGTTTGCTACAATTTCAACCTAAGAAGAAAACATTGAGACAAGTATTTGTTTCAAAATGTTCTACTAGTTCATCAAAGATGAAGAAAATTATTACCAACAGGTGGGAAATGCTTCAGAATGAATCCGATTTTAACGGCGTTTTTTCAAAGAGCCACCTTTGTTCGCTTTCACCAGATCTAAAAATTTGAATGAGATCATCAGCACCCCGATTAAATCTTCTACGACTAATTTCAAAGGTATGAATAAGTGTTCCAACTGTGTACACTGCAATAATGTTATAATAGGCAATTTCTTGCATCATCCGTGTACAGGAGAAATCATCAAGCTATTTCATAACTCAGACTGCAATTCCAATAAATAGATTTACTACATCAAATGCCCATGTGGGAAGCTATATATTGGTAAAACCGAGCGCAAAATCAAAACCCGCATATCAGAGCACAAAAGCACAATCAGAACACAAAACAAGAATAGCAGTTTAGCTACACACTGGTTAGATGAGAGGCACAGCATAGACCAATTAAAATTTGGCGTTTTAGAAAGAGTCATACATCACCCTGATATGGATCTCACTAGATCCCTTTTACAAAGAGAAACATTTTGGATTAGGCGCCTTGATACTTTAGTAGACAAAGGAATTAATGACAAAATAGATTATCCATGTTATTTATAACATCTTTTGGTACTGCATCTAGTGTTCATGCATGATCCCTTTACATGTGCATATTGTTATGTTTGCATTTAGATCAATGTGTATCATGGTACTCTGTCTTTTGCACTGTCTTTCATTTTCTATTAATTTTCCATCACTGTTCTTTATTTTTCATCATGTGTTAGCATCTTTGGGTATTTTGTTTATTAGGCTAGCATTTTTGTATCCATTACAGTGTTTAGAAACTAGTGGTGCATTGCTGTAGGGATTATTCTTCTGTGAGTAAGTGTTGATGAGTGCAGCATTGTGTGGTCTGCATTTTCCTTTTGATTCACGTAGCGGTAGTTTTACAGTTTGTTCACTCAGCATTCATAGGATCGTTCAAATATGGCGGCCGCATTTGCTGGCTTTGTTTGAGTCCGTCGTCGATAGTTTCCCCGCCGACCGCAAATTCCCGCTTCCGCCGTGTATTGAAATTCAGCGTTTGATCACTGCGTTGTGTACATCCGACATGATCCGAGACTTCAGCATTCTTGAAGTGCACATTGTGGACTGCCGGTTGTTCGAGCAGGTAACTGTTCTGTTCTGCATATGTTACTTTTTATGATTACGCATCAGTCTGGGGTTATTGTTGACATTTGTTTCACTTCTACAGGTTCCTTTTGATTGGCCTTTAGGCGATTCAGCTTGTTTAATCGGGATTAAAAAGGTATGATTTTTCGTACATTCATATGGACTAATTTTCAGTGAGGCAGTTTTTGGTTAGCACTTTGGCTGAGTGTTTTCATTTTTTGTCTTTTTTAGACCAGAGGGTTTTAAAGCGTTTATAGTCAGTATTTCCCCCATATTGATTCACGTAGGTGGAGGGTCTTTTTTCTTTCTTTTGCTTTTTCTTTTATTTGAAGTTTACCATGAAGTACAGATATTTACCGACTTTAGGGCTAATTACTCATGTTTGTTACCGTGTTTGTGACGATGCTTTTGCTTCCTGTATGTGTTATACTATATTTGTTTACAGTCATGTATACTTTGTTCATATTCCCAGAGTTCAACCCCTAAAGAAGGGCCAATTGTGGCCCGAAATGCATTGGGCACTACGAAAGCATTTGAACTGATGCTAACAACCTTTATCAAATCTGTTATACCTGTTTGGAATGATTTGAATTCCCTGAACTGTGTTATTCATTTAATATATTTCATTTCAACATGTGAATATGTTGTATAATCTTTCAGTTTGATGTTGGATAAATGTACTTTACATTTATTGAAAAACTGCGTTGTTCAGATTTTTTTCATTTAGATTTTGGTAACCACACCCTTAGCAACAGTGCACAGAGGACGAGTCCCAGAGACTCTTGATATTGTTAGTTCATGAACAGTCAGGCAGTGCACTGTAGCACGCTTTGTCCTTTAAAAATTGAATAAACGGATTTAGTGTGAAGCTCACAGTTGAAACCCGGTGTGTGCCTCTCCAAACCTTTGATTTAATTGTTTGGCGTTTGCCCCTTTTCCCGTGTGAGGGGGCACGACTCACTGCCCATGGCATCTGCATAGTTCTCTGTCTCCGGAGTGGGCCGATTGTCTGCTCTGCTGTCAATGATCAGGTGTCAGGGTCCGACAGGTTCACATGTCGTGCTCCACTGACATATGTGTGCTCTCCCTCAGCAGTGGGTCTGAATTGGCAAAGTAGCCAAATGACACTGTGTTGCACCGGGCATTGACCTGCATCACCTTGAACAGGTGTGTGTACACACGCGTTGTTCCACGCACATGCATCCAGAGCCAGGACAAAGGCAGACGTACCCTCTGTTGTGGTGGGATGTGTGAGCTATTCTCATGATGCAACAAGTTGTTGGAACATGTGCTGTGGGTGCCAATCGGATGTGGCTGCAGGAACATAGTTACTGGTCCATGAATGCCTGTGCAGTTTAATGTGCAATGTGTTCCAATAGTACGTTGTTGTTGTGTTCAAGGAACCCCAGGGTGAGCCAAACCATTAAGTGGTCAGGGCAGGTGTGCTCAGCCCACGCCATTTCACCAATCCGCAACAAAGCCCAACAGGGGAGCGCCTCGCTGTGGTCACTGCACACGAGGAATTGTGCAATCTCCCATGCACAACTACCAATACATATGCAGTATGTCAAGGCATCCCATTCATGACTGTCTCAGTTACACTCCTGTTCGTGATCCTACAGGGGGCTCAGACACAAGTCATAGTCCAATTCATCAACAGTTGTGTTGGATAGGCAGACATCCATGGGACACTCGAATGTGCATGTTCGGCAGTGGAACCAGGGCTGGACGCATGTGACGTAGGCAATGCGTAAACTGAGCCGGTAACTGATCCGCAGCAATGCCATTAGCACTGCGCCCAGTAAATGCAGCATACATGCACGGTTCTGTTCCACGTGACTGGGGTTGTGCATGTGCCCGGTATGGCCTGCCATTGCGTTGGTGCGTCTCGTGGAACGGGCACTCTTCTGAACTGCGGCAGTTGTGTGGAGGATATGCCCCAGCTCTGAGCAATGATTCAGTTGTGTGTGCAAAGTTGGGGAGAGTGGGTTGCTGTTTCCGTGAGTGTCAAGGCCATGCCATGCGGGGGTACCACAGGCAGGGGCTTCTGTGTGTTGGGTGTGGATGAGCCGGATAGTTCGTTTGGGGAATGCGTGATGTGGGAGTCATTCCCGTCTGCCATGGCATCTCTCTCAGGGTGTTCCAGGCGCGTTCTGGACCAAGTTCAGAGGTGCAGGTGCCCTCCCGCCTTCTGCATTCGAACAAAGGAGCTTTCATCCCTGATGTTTGTCTGACTACCACTTGCGTTTTCAGAATGTGATGTGGCTTTGGTGCTGAGATTGGGACAGAGCCTTGGGCTCATGGTGTACGGATGGCGATACACACACACATGTTGGCATGTGGAGGCAGATGCCCGAGGGGCCTTGCGCTGCTTGTGCAATCTCACTCTGTCTCTCTCCCTCGCTCTCTCCCTCTCTTTCCTTTGTTGGGCGCATGGCACACCTCCTTATCTTGGATTTGGTCCTCCAGGCTGTGTGCTACGGATTGTCCAGTGGGGAGCCGCTAGGACTCATCCTACGGGTTGTCTGGGCTTTTGTTTGTATGGTGTTTTGTGTTAGTGATTGCATTCCTGTTTGACTGAGTCTCCATTTCCTGGCCACGAATGTCTGTTGATTTTCCTGCTTGTGCAACATCAGGCAAGATGTTTGTATTGGGATTTGTGGTGTTGGTATGCAGTTTCTTGGTCCGGGGTTGGGAGTGGTCCGAGGGGGGGTGGGTATTGCGGGCCTGGGTGTGGTGTCGGAGGGTGTTGTGGCCCTCTTGGTTGTCCGGACCTCTTGATGGGTGGCTCCATGACTTCTGTTGGCCTTCGGGTGTGGCCCTGGGCTGGTCTCCCTTTTGTGGTGCAGGCTGTGGTCTGACTTTACACCAGGTCAGAGCAGGTGCCGATTTCCTGGTGCTAACGCGCCTTATCGCCTGTTTTGTGTTTTTATCGCAGTTCTGTCTGGTCGTTGAGAATGTTGAGGTGTAATGTTGTCACAGATTTTGGCACGGGAACGCCCACTCTGCATCTCATTAGCGATAGTTGCGGTGGGCCTCTGTGGCAATGTTTTCTGCAGCTGCTATCGTGGGTAAACTGGTGCTGTGGGCGATTTACACAGGCTTGTGAATGGGGAGGTATTATTATCACAACTTTGGCTGTGATAATGTGACGTTAGTTCGGTGATAGTTTCTTATGAATATGCCCCTTGGTCTTGTAGATTTCTTATTCCTACCCGTTTACCCCCTCTGCAGACTTATCCAAAATGACCCATTTCCCCACACTTCCAATACTCTTGTGTAGTGACAGGACAATTCTTGAAATTAGATAAATGAGATGAGGATCCACACCTAAAACACATAGGTTTGTTTGGACCCAGATAAGATCCTCTTCCTCTATTAGCACCAAAATTAGAAATTTGCAGTTGTAGCTGATTGTTATGTCGAATAACTTGAGAGTTAACTCTTGCCGTACATGATTGCGAGTTCTCTAATCCTAACTGTTCAGAGTCTTCTAGTGTAGATTCTGTAGTTTTTGTGATGTCAATGGCTTCATCAGTTAAGGGTTTATGGATGCAAGTAGCCTTTGTTGTGTCTTTTTTGAATAACACCTGGATACAATTTGATCATGTATAAATTGAAAGGTGAATCATTCAAATTCACAAAAGGCAGCTAGTACTTTCAAAGCTATGACATACGAATCAATGGGCTAACTGGGTGCCTATACACGTGTAAAAGATCTGTGCTGGGGTACTTTCCATTCAAAGTGATGTTCTAGAAGCTTAACTGCAGCTTCAAATTCATTATACTCATCATCTGCATCACCTACGTACTCTTATAAGTGATCGAAGACATTCTGACCTTCACACCCTGAATAATAGTATAATAAATTGTGTTTATGATCTGGTTTGAATTTTAGACCACCAATGGCACATAAATAAGCTTTAAACAACCTAAACCATAACCTCTATTTTAAAGGGGGTTCTCCTGAAAAAACAGAAAAGCGTTTCAATTGCTGACTGAAGCAGTCACCTGAAAATATTATCACCATATAACCAAACAGAAATGGAAATTTAAAGTGTGCTAATCACTGAGACTCGTGATTATAAAATTGCATTGCAGACTCAGCCCAAAATGTCAAACTCTGGTAACAGTGTGCTGATCACTGCGAATTGCGATCAGCAGTTGGCGCTGTGAGCTAAGTTGTGGGGACATTCCACAAACGGGAACTGATGCAGTCTATGAAGTCTGAAATCACCACGGAGGAAAAATATACATTTTTAGGAAAATCCACTGTGAACTGATCTGCAGAGTCACGCTGGTTCCTGGGCAGCTAAATTATTAGAAAAAAAACGCGCTCATGCTTCTTAGCCTTCTCGCGCTCCATCGTGAGCCACAATGCTGGCATTCTACAATGCAAAAGACACACAATTGATGGACGGAATGCAGAACAAATCAAAATATTCACCCCCAGTCAAGAGATCTGCGTTAAATCCATCATTCTTTTGCTCACCATGCCACCCCAGTTTAGACCTGGCCATATGCAAATCAGTCTTGACCTGTGCCTCATGGGAACAGTCCAGCCCGAACTGCCAAACCAGGTCCTCCCTGGACCGGAAACAAGCATCCTAGGACCGGTTTCGGGGTTTCACCCCTCTTCAGCCAGGATAGCTTGATTCCAGTGGCACAGTGAGCCCAGGACCCACATCTGGGCATACCTGGCGCACTTAGGGCGAGAAAGCAAAAGACACACAATTGATGGACGGAATGCAGAACAAATCAAAACATTCACCCCCAGTCAAGAGATCTGGGTTAAATCCATCATTCTTTTGCTCACCTTGCCACCCCAGTTTAGACCTGGCCATAGGCAAATCAGTCTTGACCCTGTGCCTCATGGGAACAGCCCAGCCCGAACTGCCAAGCCAGGTCATCCCTGGACCGGAAACAAGCATCCTAGGAGCGGTTTCGGGCTGCACTGTGTTGTCTGCTCATTCGTGACCAGCCCTCACCCCAGACGCGCATGCTGTATCATTGCCCACGCTCCCTGCAGCCATTTCTGATTCAGGCTCTCCCCAAAACCCCTGCTGCTCAAAAGATAGTTCCTTCTACCATTTTATGCCCTTCTGCCCTGACTGCACAGTTGTAGAGCGCTTTGGGCACATGATTCCTGGGTCCTTTAATATTAACAAAACAGTACCTGTTTATGATGAAACAGGATAAGTCAAATACTGGCACAGGTCCAAGAGGTAGTCTCCTGCTCGTCGCCAATTTACTAGTATCATAAAAGATCCGTCAGGGGAAATTATTCTTTCAGGGTTTTATTGCCTTAAAGCTTAATCACTGCAACATGTACAAAGGCCTCAGAAGGTCTGAATAAAGGTCCCACAGTTCAAATCATTCCACATCAGGTTGCATGAAAGAACAGATAAGGAACCAATGGTCAAACAGTATAATTATTACATCACAAAACAATGGACATTATTAAAAAAAAACCTGCAAATGCCACAAGATGTTAGGGGCATATTATCAAGACAGGCGTTAAAATTATCGCCGCTTTAGCGGCAGAAAACTGCCGCTAGGGGGCATGGTCACGACGCCGATTAAGATGGCCGCCTGATGCGGGACCTCCGGCGCACCGGAGCTTTTTTTCATGCAGGTTCCGTTCCGAAGAGGATTACAAGCACTGCAGACATCGGTTTCGGTCTTGGGAATGTAGCGCGCTTCTGGTGAGCGCTTTTTGACTTATTTTTAGGGCCGGACTGCCCCTTTTTTTGCCGGGACCGTTCTCTCCTCAGAGAGCGGCCGCCATTTTGTTTGATGCGCGATGCTCGCGCTTATTGCCGGCTTGCCTTCATCTGCCCCACATAGCCCTTTTTTGGTGTTCTTTGCTGCCTGGATGCTGACATACCCTCTTTTTGGACACTATCTTGCCCTATGACTACCTTATTGCTTGTGCTGCTTCATATTACTGGAATGAGGTAATCCTCCAACTGTGGATTTCATACTATGCTTTTGCCTCTCCTTTGGTTACGTTCACCATTGCCTCTGACGGGAGCGTCCATGGAGTGATTGGACACTGATCTTACGCTCTTCATTTTCGTGTAGACCTGCACTTGCCCGCCCCTATGTGGTTATCCTGGACTGTTCTTGGAATGTTTCTTTAACCACTCCCCAGGCTCTCCTATGGTTATTGTTGTCGCATTATATGTGAGTGGATGCCTTCACATTCTGGTCTTCCTTTACAGTCGTCCTCTTGCTTGCTGCATGGTTATTTGTGATTGGCTTTCTATGGGCAAGTTACGCAACCCAAAATTTGTCTTTATTCCTTCGGGGAGCTCTCCTGTGACAACGTCTTCACCTCATTCATCAGTGGACTCTTCTCCCAAAGCAACGCCAATGGCGGGAGTAGCTCTCCCTCGTTCCTCCTCAGCACAGCCGCTTTTAAGCAAATCTTCGCCTCCGTCAACATCTTCTAAGCGTCTCAAACAAGACTCCTCCTCATCAGAGAAGCCGCCATCCCCTATTTCCATGGAGATGCTTTTAGAGGAAATTCGTGCTCTTCGGCCGTTTGTGGAGGAGACCAACAGTAAGATGCAGTTTCTTGAAGAGAAATGGTCGTCCATGGATAACAGAGTGACATCTGTGGAGCAACAGATTTCGGATCTTCAATCTACATCCCAGCGGGTCTCCTCTTTGGAAAAATCTGTTTTGGCGCTTCAACAGCATACGGAGGAATTGGAAAACAGAAATAGGAGGAATAACCTTCGTATTTATGGTTTGCCAGAATCTTTGGAGGGGGACGATCCTGTGCTCTTTTTCTCCTCCTTTCTTCCGAAGCTTTTGGATATGCCGTCCACCACCTCTCTTAATATTCAAAGAGCCCATAGACTTGGTCCTCGCTCATCCACATCAACCAAGCCAAGGGGAGTCATTATTCTTTTTTTGAAATTCACAGATCTTCTCTCCGTTCTCTCAGCGTCCAGGGCCAAACGTCAGGTCTCCTGGTTGGGTCAGAGAGTGTTTCTTTCTCAAGATGTTTCAAACGCTACTGCCTCTCATCGGAAGGAATTTTTATCTCTACGAGCTCCTTTGAGGTCTCTTGGTGCTAGATATGGTTTGTTCCAGCCATGCACTTTCAAAGTTACGCACCAAAATCAGACATGGACCTTCCAGGATCCTGCTGAACTCAAAAACTTCATTCATATTCGTTCTAATTCTGCTATGGAGACCTCTTCCTCTTCCTGTGGCTGATTGTTTAACTGTTTCTTATGCTTGCTGACTACCTGAATATGTCTAACTTTTGCTTCCCTTACAGGTCATCCCTTTTTGTCCCTATCTTTGTTTCCATTTATTAGTCTCTTCGTATTAGATTGTAAACACGCTTTTCTTATACCCCTGTATCTAACTTCAAACTCCTTCTATCCTTTGTTTAATAATTGTGTCTAGTTTTTGTCCTTCAGCAATCCTTTTTGACTTCTCTGTTCTCCGCTTCCTCATTTCTTTCTCTTGTGTGTTGCTCTTGAATTCTCACCCTTTGATCGTCATAGTATGTCTTCATGTTCTCAATTGTTACTCATTCTTTATTTATTTATCTAGATGGACCGACTTCCTCTCCACCTGGTTCTTCGGTTATGTTCTTTGTCCCGGTGAGATCCGGCCTGGTCTCCCGTCTTGGGGGATCTGTCTCGTTGAGTGTCGCCATTTCCCCGTTGTCCTATTTCGTACTCCCCTCAGGTATGTTTACTTCAGTTATCCCTTTGGGATATGTGCTGTCTCCCCTTGTAATCTCTTTCTTTTCCTGTTTCCTTTTTCCTTTTCTCTCCCCTTTACTGGTTGATCAACTCCGGTTCTCCTTCATTTCTCTTTACCCCTCACTTCTCTTTTTCAACCTACTTTATCGATACTCCTCATATTTTTCTCTTTTTCGGCTTGTCTTTTGCGCATGCCCCCTCTTTTTCACTTTTCCTGTCCTATTTGATTGTATGTTATTTGTTAATTCAAAGTTGTTACCTGGAATGTAAAAGGTTTCATTAATCCTATTAAGCGGCAGAGAGTTCTTTCCCATTTAGCTTCCTATAACCCATATATAGTTCTCTTGCAAGAAACTCACCTTAATGATGTTGAATCTCTTAAGTTAAAAAGAAGTTGGGTGGGTACAGTTTTATTTTCACCCTCTGACAAAAAAAAGAATGGAGTTGCTATCCTTTGTCACAAAAGGCTGAAATGTACGGTTCTGTCTCAGGAGACGGACACTGAAGGTCGTTGGATATTAGCCAAATTACTACTGAACTCTATTCCTTTAACTGTTTTCAATGTCTATGGTCCTGTACAAGCAGATTGTTCTTTTTGGCCTTTAATTACAAAGAAATCTATCCAATATAAGGATGTATCATTTATTTTTGGTGGTGATTGCAATCAGATTGTTGACCCGTTCCTTGACCATAAATCCACAGTCCGTTTCACACCACACAAACCTCAAACAATTTCTTGATACCATTTCACAATCACACCTTATTGACTCTTGGCGTCTTGCACACCCTGATACGTTGGACTATTCTTTCTTTTCTTCTCCTCACTCATCTTTTTCTCGCCTTGACTATATTTTTCTCTCTAAACCTTTATCTCAGAATGTATTGTCTTCTTCCATTGAACCTATTGTCATCTCGGACCACGCTCCCATTGTAACGGATTTTGACCTACTCCCACCGCATCCTAAACCCTCCCGGTGGCGCATTAATAGCGCACTTCTCACTGATCCCAACTTTTCTTCCTCTTTTCGCTCTTTTGTTGAGGAATTCTTTCTTTTCAATTCTGATCCTAGTATTTCCTCCCATACTCTTTGGGATTCCTTTAAAGCCTCTGCAAGGGGATTCATTATTGACTTTGTCTCTCGGAAAAAGAAACAGTTTATTCAAAAGCGGAAATCCTCCCTGGCCCATATAAAATTTTTGGAGCATCAGTTTTACACCTCTTCAGATAAATTTATGTCACCGGATCTCTTACGAGCAAAGCTGGAATTCAATAAATTAACCACGGACAATGCTTCTTCGGTTCTTCTTCGCAGTAGTGCAAGGTATTATGGAGGTCGCAATAAATCTGGTAAACTCTTGGCTAACTATTTTAAATCCCGTAAGGAACGCACTCTTATTGACTCTATTTATTCTTCTGCAGGCACTCTTCTCCACAAAGACAAGGAAATCCTTGAGCAATTTCAATTGTTTTATCAGGAACTTTACACCCCAGAGTGTCCTCCCACTCCTTCTCTTATTCAGAATTATTTTGAGAATCTTCCTAAACCGTCTAACTCCCATCTTAATTTTCCGGATCTTGAACTTGATCTCTCTTTACATGAACTCTCTACAGCCTTGACCTCTCTTACTAAAGGTAAAACCCCTGGCCCTGATGGCTTTCCTGTGGAATTTTATCTGCACTTTTCAGACATTTTATTGCCTAAACTTTTAACCCTCTTTCAATCATTTTCCTCTTCCGGCAAGGCAAAAGGCTCTTTTCAAGATGCTACCATTTGTCTGATCCCCAAAGAGGGTCGCGATCATCAATTATGTAAAAATTATCGCCCGATTTTGTTAGTCAATGTAGACTACAAAATGTTTGCCAAATTACTAGCAATGCGTCTAGATCCCCTTATGCCTCATCTCATTGGCAAAGAGCAATGTGGCTTCGTTAAGGGTAGACTTACATCGGACAACTCTCGCCTTTTTCTTAACGTCCTAAATAAAGCTTCCTCACTTTCATCCCCTCTTGCTGCTTTTTCTGTTGACGCGGAGAAGGCCTTTGATAGGGTTGATTGGTCTTTTTTGTTTGCTTCATTGCGTTGGCATGGCTTTGGTATCAAATTTATATCCCTTATTTCTCTTCTTTATTCTGCCCCCAAGGCCTCGGTACTTGTGAATGGACAACTTTCTCCATCTTTTAACCTTCAGAGGGGTGTTCATCAAGGTTGTCCTCTCTCTCCACTTCTCTTTGTCTTGACTCTTGAACCCTTTTTATCTTCCATTCGCAATAACACTTCCATTTCTGGTTTCCCATACGGTACTAATCAATTGAAACTTTCTGCCTATGCTGACGATATCTTATTGTTTATTTCTGATCCTGAATCTTCCATACCCTCCTTGTTATCCGAGTTTAATTCCTTTTCTTCGGTTTCAGGCTATAAGATCCACTCGGACAAAACGGAAATTCTCCCTCTCACCTCATCCTGTCTCCCCCATCTTTTCTCCGCTACTGGTTTTGCTTGGAATAGCTCAAAGATTAAATATCTTGGTATTTGGTTTTCCAATTCCATCTCATCCTCGGTTAAATTAAATATGTCTGCAGTTATTTCTAGGATTGATCAATCGCTCTCAGCCTGGAATCCCCTTTTTCTTTCCTGGTGGGGTCGATTGGATTCAATTAAAATGATGATAGCCCCTGTTCTAATTTATACCTTCTCTATGTTGCCGGTTCATATCCCTGCATTTTATTTTAAAAAAATAGATTCTCTTCTTTCGCGATTTCTCTGGAAAGATAAGAAATCCAGAATTTCTCTTGCCACCCTCCGTAAACCCAAGTCTAATGGTAGGGTTAACTTCCCTGATTTCCGTCTTTACCATAGGTCCTTTTCTTTACGGCAGGCCTCGAGATGGATCTCATCAACTCTTTCTCCTTTCACGCCTCTTTGGCTTCTCATTGAACACTCTTTATTATTACCCTTCTCCTTTGCCGAGGTGGTACGATTCTCTACCAGAAATCCCTATTCTCTTTGTCCCCTATTCAAACATACTTTTTCTCTTTTAAGTCCTTTGGTTCTTCCCTCTATGGTCACACGTACGTCCTTTTTAAATACCCCTATCTGGTATAATTCACTTATCCTTCTAAAGAATAGACCCATTTTTTGGAAATCTTGGAGGGTGAAGGGCGTAATGTGGGTCAACCAACTCTTTGATGGTATTTCCCCTTGCTCTTTTCCCCAATTTCAACTTTTATTTCGATGCCCTCGTTCCTTTTTGCAGAAATTCACAACCCTCATGGCAATTATCCTTGACCGCTATTATTCTCTCCCTTCTACATCATCATCGCCACCTCCTCCTCCTCCTCTTCTCAATATTCTTGCTACACTCCCTAAAGCATCTCTCATCTATAAATCTCTTGTATCTCCTAATCCAAATCGTGTCAAAACTAAAGTGGAGCTTTCTTGGGAAACAGATTTGTGTTGTACTTGGCCGATTACTCTTTGGGATAAGCTGTGGTCCAGATCTTTAAAAATTTCTCGCTCTGCTTCTCTTACTCAATCCTTATTTTATCTATATCACAGACTTTATCTCTCTCCTCTTTCTTTATCTCGTTTTTCCCCTTCCTCTGATTCTAAATGCTGGACTTGTGGTACTTCTGATGCTGACCTTTTTCATATGTTCTTTCTGTGCCCAGTTGTCTCTACCTTTTGGGGGAAAGTGTGGTCATGCCTCTCTCGTATCTTCCCTCTTCCTTCCTCTTTCACAAATTCTTTTCTCTTTTTGGGTAGTCTTTCTGAACCTCTGAACCTATCCGTACACTTACACGGTCTCTTTGACCTGACGCTTGCTCTTGCATTCCAACACATCTCTTCCAACTGTAAATCTCTAGCTACTATTTCCTTACAAGGCTGGTGGAATTCCTTATGCTATTTTCACAGACTGGACGTTTCCTTTGCCTCCACTTGTAAACCTGTTCGTAACGTTGATCTTTTCTGGTTACCCCTCACCACGTATCTGGACTGCTTGGCCCTGAAGAAACCTATACGTCTCAATGCAGAAAATTTTAAACCCCCTTGAATGACTTGAACTCTCTCCTTTTGTTATCTCATATAGGTTTATTTAATACTACTGTTTGTTTATGATGGTAATTTTGCATCGCTGATTTATATAGCTTGAATATATGCCGTAATTATTTGATAACTTATGGTCTGTATTATTATCTCTGTCTCTTCCCCTCCCCTCCCCCATCCTTTCCTTCCTTATCTTATCCCCTCTCTTGTTTCCCGCAATGTTAAAATTCTCTTAAAAAATGCTTTTTGGGTTTCTAACATGGATATTAGCAGTGTTAATTTTTCTCACTGGATTCTGTATTGTTTCAGTGTTTGCTGATATCTCCTTTTTGTTATCAAATTCTTTACTAAAGCTTTCAAACATAAAAAGAAAACTGCCGCTAAAACGGCGATAATGGGCTTGAAAATATGCTCTATGGAATTCCATTTGAAGCCCATGTTGGATGTCCTTCACATCTAACATGAGCTTCAATTGGAATACCATAGAGCATATTATCAAGCCCATTATCGCCGTTTTAGCGGTAGTTTTCTGCCGCTAAAGCGGCGATACTTTTATCCCCAGTCTTGATAATATGCCCCTTAGTCTTACTATAAGCAGCATTACAACTAACAAGAACAGAATAACATATCAATGCTAACAAGCATCACTCATACATGTTGTCTCCTCCATCGATGCCTTCTATATGCAAGTCTTCATTTACAAATTAAAATGCAGACCTATTGACGGTGGAAATTACTGTTTAATATTGTGTGTATCACGTTTTCTCTAGGATCAAATTACGTTTCCATTAGACGTGACTGTCTGGTTCCAAATCGTCGAATTCGAAGGTGGACAAAGATTCTATTTTAATGAAACATTCACAATGACAAGTTTAATAACCAAGATATAACTTGCATAGGAAATAGCAGTCTACAAAGGGTTCTGCAGAGGAAACGTGTCTGCTTGTACAGTTAAGTCAGCAAATAGCTTGATTTCACGCGATTCCATTAAAAGGAAGCAATTTTGAGGAAATAACTTTGTATCCGACTTCATGGGTGTTCTTCCCAAAAACCGACTCTTTTTATTTGCAACTACCTCCTGACCTTTGGATTCTTGTTCAATGACCCACTTTTTACACATATTGTATTCGTAGGAAATAAATATCATGTGGTTGGAGTGATACCCCAAGTCTGTTGGGCAATGCATTATGGCATTGCAAAGTTTATTTTCTTACTAATGAGACAGTTTCTTTCCAAGGAGAACATTTGCCAAGACATTTTAGACAACCACCAGTGCCGCTTCCGCTTCCTCCGCCTCACATTAACACGGAGGTGAAATGTTTATGGTAGAAAATGTTTCAATGTGTTGAGGCCAATTAGGCCAAAACGCTGCCTGTGCAAAACTCATGTAAGGGAACCGCTGGGTATTTACATAACACAAGCTTAACATCTTCAAGGCAACATTTTGCAATTAATCATCCTGTTTGTGCAGCATTTGATGAACTAATTAAGTTGTCATGCGGAAGAACAATTAACTTGTCCCTTCAGGTCTGTAAACGCACGTAGATCTGGCAATGTTTCTGAACTAGGAAGAGCGCTAGGTGTCCTAATGAACATCCCTATGTGTCAGTTTCAAACCACATGCACGTGGCCCCAAAGTCATCAGCATCATCAGGATGCAAAGTTTCCCTCAGGTTACAAAACAGTCTCTAACTTAGGGACCCACGGTCGAGGTGTCGTTAATGTATGTGGGGCCAGTTCACACAAGAAAGTGGCGCAAAGTGCAAATCTACACACTGCATGCTGGTGGAATGTATGTGAAGCATACATTTAGGCGTGTGCATTACTATTACACATAAGGATGTTTCACCATGAAGGTGAAACTTATCTTTATGAGAAATAGTACTTGTTTTCTATACTTGTGACTATAAATTAAAGGTTCGCTGCTCTAAGAATAGATGACCAAGGGGGGAATTAAGTTTTGCCTGGGGGTGTAATGCAAATCACACTATGCAAGCGAGTAGGTCTGCGAAAAAGACTGCTAAATCTGCAAGTCTGTGGCACACACTTCTTCCACTACTACCTAGGAGTGGGCAATGCACCTGTTCAGACTTAGAGTATCACACCACAAAATGTGATCTGGGTCAGTGGAAAGTCACTCCTTATCACTGAACTCACTCATTGTGTAAAATGCAGTTTGGTAACTCACAACATGACAATTGTGTCAGTTTTCGTTGGATTATAATTTCATGTACTTTCCACACATTAAATGAAACCAGGCACTGATGTGCCAATATACCTTTACTGCAAGGTTTTAGAATAACACAAGAGAATACATCTCGATTTAAGAAATTAAATCACATATAGATATCAAAGGTCAGTAATTTACGAAATCTTACTGTAGGCACCCCCACTCCACTTCCTTGGTCGGACCACTTTTTATTCCCCTTAATCTGGGAAATCCATGGACCCATGTTCTCCCCTAATATAATTTCGGCTCTGGAACGGAACTGGTCAAAGCTCCCCACTGAGCACTGGATTTCTGTTCTTGAAGCTACTAAATCAGCTAGTGATCCGAACCCCATTGTGGCTAATGAAAAGTTCAATAAATGGATTCAAAGTTCCCTTGATGTAGTTCTCCCTAAAATATCCATCCACAAACAAGCCACGCCAAAGACTGCTCCCTGGTTTTCTCCTAGGCTAAGAGAACTTAAGCCATCATGTAGAAGACTTGAACGCTCCTGGAGACAAAACTATTCTGATTCCAGAAAACTTAAATATGGAGAGGCAATTAGATCATACAAAACTGAAATTAAATCTGCCCAAGCTGCCTTTCATGAGGAGAAAATCATCCTAGCGGCAAACTCCCCCAAAGAAATCTTTCGAATCGCCAAATCCCTCTCCAATCTGCCTCAGAAGCAGCCAACATCAGAGGGGGCTCTCACAAGGTGTAATAACTTGGCGGAGTTTTTCCAACAGAAAATTCACAACATTTACATTTCCCTTTCGGCCTTTTAGAATCAACAATATATGTCACCACTTGCCGGAACCCAAATCACACTAGGGCAATTCCCCCTTTTGGATCTTGCCTCATTGGACTTGATCATGGCAAAAGTAAAGTTTGGCTCCCCTATTGATCCTGCCCCTCCTTCGCCCCTGATTCTAGCTGCTGACACCATCCTGTAATCCTTGATCTGGTCAACTCCTCCATCTCCTCTGGAACGGAACCCCCCGTATGGAAGTGCGCACTGGTAAAGGCCCTCTTAAAGACCAGTCCAACTTAGCCAACTTTCGGCCCATTTAGCTCCTCCCCTGGATGAGTAAGATTCTGGAAAAACATATAAATTCTACTCAGGTAGATTTTCTAGAATCCAACGACCTCCTCCATCATTCCCAAACTGGCTTTTGCCCTCAACAAGGGACCGAAACTGCCCTTTTAGCAGTAACTGAGGAGGCGAGGCGGATACTGGATCAGGGAGGCAAGGCAGCGATCATCCTACTTGACTTCAGTGCCGCTTTCGACACTGTTAACCATAGCACTCTGATCCACCGGCTAAAGAGTGTGGGAGTGACCGGGATGGCTATAACATGGCAACAATCCTTTCTCAGCAATCAGTTCTTTCAGGTCTTTGAGGGTGATGTTGTCTCCAACCGGCTGTCTCTCACCTGTGGGGCTCCTCAGGGCTCCTCCCTGAGCCCCACGCTGTTTAACATCTATATGAGACCCTTGGCAGAGATTGTCCAACCATTTGACATTAAAATCATCACATATGCAGATGACACACAGCTCGTGGTGGCATTGAACCACCCTGAGAGGTCTTCTAGCACCCCAGGCCTCTGTCTAGAGGAAGTTGCCAAGTGGATGGAACTCTCATGCCTTAAGTTGAATGGGGATAAGACCGAGCTTATGCTCCTGAACAACTCACCCTCATTCGATCCTGTTTTGCTCTGGCCTAACTGCCACGGTCCTGCATCAGATCCGAAGACTCAGATCAAGAGCCTTGGTGTGTGGCTTGATTGCTTGCTCAGTTTTAATCACCAGGCCGTCAAAATCTCAGCCATATGCTACAGCCTACCGAGGATGATCCACAAGATCCTTCCCCTCCTCCCTTTTCACGCGAGAAGGATTATGGTTCAGGCCCTCATCCTCTCTTGCCTGGACTATGGGAATTCCCTCTACCTGGGAGCACCCCAAACCACCATCCAGAAGCTCCAGGTCATTCAGAACTGTGCTGCTTGGATGCTTCTGCAGGTCCCCTGTCGACAATCTGCGAAACCTGCACTAAGGAGCCTCCATTGGCGACGAATCAAGGCGAGGATCCAGTTTAAGGCCATGTACCTGACTCATAGGGCCTTCTTGAAGAAGGGCGCCGTCACAATTTAATCCATGATCACTCCCTATCAACCTCCAAGAGATCTCCGCTCTATGTCTTCCTTCCTAGTCACCACACATAGAATAAGGAAGGCTAGATGGGGCGGGCGCTCCTTCTCTCATAACGCTGCTAACTCATAGAACTCCCTCCCACTCTACCTTCGGAAGGAGCGCAACCTGCTTTCTTTTCGAAAGCTTCTAAAAACCGTTCTTTTCAATGAATGCAACCAATCGGCTCCTCTCCTGGTATTCTGCGTTAGTCCACAGCGTTGGGAGTCCTGAGGGTAGCCATTGCGCTATATAAATTCTACCTTCATTTCATTTCATTCATTTAATTTCATTCAAATCATACACAAAATATCAGCGTCGCTATGAAATCTGAACCATAAACAACATTGGGCAGCCCAGTATTCATGGAGGAAGGTTAGGTGTATGTTAAAAAGCATGACAGCCATCTGGAATTGTTCTGTAAAATCAATCAACATTTTATTTCTAATGCTCTGGGCCAATATGCACAACATCTCACCCTAGCACTATATCCAATAAACACAGGTTTGAGAAATTAATACAGAAAGGTCTGTGCTAAATTGAAGAAAACCAATTTATTTGTCATTGATGTATATGATTTAAAACTGGTTAATGTAATCCGAATGATGGCAAACAATTACATAGTGCAGGTGGTAAGGTCCTTGGTGTCATAGTGCAAACTGAAAAAGTACGATAGAACAATGAAATTGTGAGAAATGCACGAGCCAGAAATTTCTAAACAGCAGTAAAATGATATGAAGAGTGATTCATTAGGCATACATTTCTTTATGCATTGGGCAATTTGTAGGTACACAATACAATGTTAAGGTTTTGACTCTCGATATTCACAAAGGTCTTCCTAATGACATAGAAAACGTCAACTGCATATTGCCTCCATCATGATTAAAAATACTTTTTTTTAATTATTGAAGACCTTAGTGTCACAATTTGAATGAAAGCATTTGGGCATGTTCTATCTAGCATGATAACAAAAATTAAATTAGTAATTCGGAATAAGCTGTTGTGTCATAGTATTGAATAATTCTGGTGGAAACAATGATATCAGACGCACGGATGAACAGGGGCGGCTCCTCCACTAGGGTAGAGGTGCATCGACCCACTGCTTTCTCACAGTGCGAGAAGCAGAAACATAAAATGGTAAAACAACCATTTTATGTTTCTGCTTCTCGCACTGCCAGAAAGTAGAAGTGTTTGTTTGGGGGTGGGCGGGTCTGCTCTAGGGCAGGGAAGGTGTGGCTTGCCCACTGCTGAGGACCCTGACTTTTTGGTCGGCCCTTTGGGGCCAACTAAACCAGTCATGTACACTCTGGCCTTTCTCCATGTAGGCTGCAATGGACAAAATGGCCTCCCCATAGGTGCCTAGCTGGTTGGTGTTCCGACCAAGCACAGCGCTGCCATTGTAGTTTTGTGATTGGCTTAGGGGAGGGGAGGGGAGAGAGGCTGCCTGCTTCCTGTTCCTGCTAGAGGCAGGGCAATAGGAGAGCAGGTCAGGAGCAGAGACGATGCAGGCCCCGAAGGTCAATTAATTTAATTTTTTTATTTACCCCCCGCGAGAACCCCCGCGTGACCCCCTCTATCCCCTTTTACCCACCCGCGAGTCTTGCCGGCCGCGACTGCGGATGAAGCAAGAGGTGGATGCATAATAATAGCTCTAATACCTCTCACTCATATGCCAAAATGTCAGGGACTAAATTCTTTGTTTTGTTTCTGACTATCAAGAACAGAAGGCAAACCGGCGAAAGGAATAAACGGTTTGGCATGGCTCCTGAAAAGGTATTGGTGAGGTAAGGCTTCCAATGACATGTGATGCTGCTCAAAGACAGGAATTGTGAGGTTGTTCTCTCATAACCAGATGCATGCTCACAGGACAATTGCCACTTAGGGCCTGATTACGAGTTCAGGTGTTATCTAATGCACCTGATAAATAACGATACCATGGTATATGTTATTTATTGGGTGTGATAAATAACACCTATTACAAGTTTGTGAAGAGTAACATGGATTTTGGAATTTATTGCACCATAATCGGCATGATATGGTAGATATGCTCTTCTCCCCATTAAATTTCAGCAGGTTTGACCAGCACACATTAAACTGAGTTTGAGTTATTTAACACATTGCGTTAAAATACCTTCGAACTCATAAGTCTGACCCATGCATAAACAGAGGTTGAAGTATGGGTCCTAATTAACCGACCCACTCGTAATCAGGCCCTAAGTTTTCATTGCGAAAATAAACATAAGGCCCGATTCACAAAGAGTCCCCGCAGTCATGGCAGAGTCTCTGCACTCGGGGTGAATTTTTCCACTTCAGTTTCTCATTGCAGTGATTCCGCCCCGAATGCGGAGCTTCCGCCATGACTGTGGAGGTTCTTTCTGAATCGTGCCCAATGTACTGAGGCAAATATTGGATTGTAAAATTGAGGATTCCAGAAAAAGAATGTTGTGCTATCTAAATGAGCACATGAAAGCATAAACACAGTACATGAGAAAAATCATTCACTCTCTGTGTGAAACGTTAGACTTGGTGCAATTTGGAAGGTGCAAGGTGCATGCTTGGGTGAACCTAAAACCTACACTGTCATAGATTAAGCTTGCTAGGAAGAAACATTGATCATCTCAAGAGGCCATCCAACTGAAGTTCTGAATGTTGTGTATTCTGAAACTGAACTCTACTTTTATCAGAGTATTACAATTAGCAAAACCACGTTATTTATGTCCTGTTTTTGTCATGAACCTTCTTCTAATACATGCTAATAATTTTCATACATGTTGCTGTAGCTTTACATATTTGTCTTTCTATTCTCTTTACAATATTTCACCTTTCCTAAGGACCTTCCTCTAGGCTGACCCCACTGTTATTCGTTATTCATGTCTGTGGTGGAGGCATCCAAGGTGGGATGTGGGAATCACCCTGCTGTTGTGCTTCATGTAAGTGGCATGCAGTCTGATTGCGAATGTGGGAATGGGATGAATTATCGTGAGACCCTGGTGTTGGTGGTATTCTCTTGTTCCTGCTGTATAGGATGTTGTTGGACTTGGCCCTTTTGGCAGGTTCACCCCGAAACTTTTTGCGTTCTCCTAGCCTTTTTCTGTAACCTGGTGTTGGTGATTTTAGGCTTCTGAGCACTTTAACAGTGGAGTCCAGTGTAAAGTGCGTGCACTCTGTGTATGTGTGGTGAGATGGGCCTGCCCTCCCATAGGAATGCATGTGGGATATGTGTGTCCCTGGTAGTTCCTGGTATGAGAGGAGTGCAGGGTTGAGTTTGGTATGTGCGAACTCGTGAGAATAAATGCTGCTCACGCATAAATGGTGTGCGCAGATATATGGTGACTGGTGGAGAAGTGCCACTTCTAGAAGTTGGCCTTTCTGTGTACTGTGTGTCTGCCTGCCTGATGTGGAGTGCATGTCTGGCTTGTGATTGACAGGAGCGGAGAGGGCTGGGGAATTTCAGGAGCCATGGTGAGTCTGCCCGGTTATGAATGGAGAGATCTGCATGTAGATGGGAGGGAGGAGTTGCACCTGGGACCTGAATAGGGCTGTGCCTGCCCTCCACAATGCTGGCTCCGCCCCCTGTGGTGCGTCTGAGCACCTAGCCTGTCCTGTGAAAGGGAGAGAGGAGCTGGGCAAAACAAAGTGCTCAGGAGCTCCCCTGAACCAGTTGTATCTGGTTCTCCCCTTGCCCTACAGTGGTAGACAAAGGGAAATGGTGTATAAAAGAAGGGGCTGTGACCCCATGCAAATGTTCAGTTCTGCTTTGGATCCTGATTCCTGTGGGGCGTGCTGCTGCTGGGGCCCAGGAGGACTTGCCAGGAGGGCTGCCTCCCAGGGCCCAGCTATGCCCCTGGGACCTTTTTGCTCCATTTCTTTTCAGGGACTTTCAACTTAGTGCCTGGAGGAGCGCTTTATTTGGAGGGGGAGCGCTGTGCTCCTTTGCCTTTTGTGTCTCCAGAGGAGCGGGGGCGGTGCAGCGCGGCGCGGCGCTGCCCATCCCTTTAGAGGGAATCCCCCTCCTGAGGGATTCCCCCGTGATGGCTGCCGAGCGGGAGCCCACCCCGCTCAGTGATCGTGCTTTTGCGGGTGCCCACCCTGCTTGGATGCCGTGTGTGCTTGCATTTTGATTGCGGGTGCCCACCCCGCTTGGATGCCACGTGTGCTTGTATTTAGAGTATGGGTGCCCACCCCGCTTATCTTTATATTTTTTTAAGCAGGAGCCCACCCTGCTGTGTCTGTTAATTCTTGAGGGAGCCTACCCCTCTGGCCGCATAGAGAATCACCGCCGCAGCCTGAGTACAGCAGGAAACCTCCAGGCCGCTGCCAAATGCGACCCGGAAGACAGGCCCTATTACCTGGTTGTGGGCGGGGCCTGGTGAGTGCGACCCAGAAGTGACCAGAGCTCCCGTTTGCTGTGGGACGCCCGCGTGTTGCTGGAGTCTGGCAGGAGCCCACCCCGCCTTGATGGATGCCGCCGCAGGATGGCCCGGGTGAAGGGAGGAAGGCAGCATATGTTCAAGCAGGGCTCCCATGTGCCGGTGGGATCCCTGCGTGTGCCCGTGAAGCCGCAGAGGTCTGTGTCAGCGAGGGGACAATGGCGGTGCTACACCTGTGCAGCCTGGGCCTCCCGGAGCCTCGCAGGCTCCATGTGGAAGTCCCGGCCCCAGGAGAGGGACCGGGTGAAGAGCAGAGCCTGTGGTGATGTAGGCGGAGGGGGGCACGAGGCACAGTGTCGGTGCCTGCCCCCTTCGCCCGAGTGGAAGCCCCGCCGAAGCCTGCCCAGCACGAGGAGAGCCTCCCCAAGACCAGTCGGGTGAATGGGTGCTCTGGGGGCGCATTGTAGGTGCTGTGATGGCATGGGTGCTGAGTGGTCCCACAAGATAGCGGGCCACTCCAACGAAGGGGGCATAGTTAGTTTAAGAGCCCCAGTGGGGGTCCCGAGGGCCAGTGTGCCCATACATTTCCCGTATTGGCCAATGTTCTCCAGCTGCCCCACTTTGCAGAGGGCAGCTGCAACGCTATGGGGGCAAAGTTCATTTAAGAGCCCCAGTGAGGCCCAGAGGGCACAGTCGTGCCAGGGCCCCTTCCAGTGATCCACAGCTGTGTCGCACCAGCGCAGGCAGCTGCAACGTTTGGCGCATTTCTTCCGGGGGTACATTGAGTCCAGAGGCACAGTGGTGCCCGCGTTTTTGTGATCCCAGCTTCCCTGCGAGAGCGCAGGCAGCTGCAACGTTTTTGCGCAGTTATGTGAGATAGTCCCTGAGAGAGACAGAAGTGGCACAGTGGTGCCAGGCCTTTACCATTATTTACAGCTGCCCAGCAAGTAGTGGGCAGCTGCAACGTTTAGGCCTGCGCAGATTGCGCACCCTTGACTTTCGCTGCATTGGCAGCGCGCCCTGACTTTCGGGACAGAGGGCATTTGAGCCCCTCTTTGGGATGGCCAGTTGGCCAGGGGGATCGGTAGGTTTGTAGGGCGCCAGGCCCTAATGTGATTTTGGTGCTAGGAAATGTAATTCATGTAGTATGTTTTACGCACCCTGTGTTATACCTCTAAATGTGGGCTTTTATGATTATGAGGTCGTTTTGCATATCATGGTTTATGCTAGTGCGATTATGTTCCACTGTGTGAGTTATGCCCCTAATGTAGTTAGACTTAGGAGGTTAGGGTCTAATGCGTTTAGGCTTCTGAGATAATTGCATAATGTGTTTATGCTGGTGAGGTTGGCGCAGAATGCAATTTGCGCCTGATGTGATGTTGTGCATAATGTAGTTTATGTTGCAGGCTGAGGCTAAGTACAGTATTTACTAGTGTTTACTGGTTGGATGTTTATGATCTGTTTTACTTTTACTAAGTTCGCTTTGTGATGGTCCTGACAGTGGTCCATGTGGCCCTGTCACGTGTACATAATCCCTTGTAAATATTGCCCAGTGCCAGTTGGCACCGTGTATATTGTGTGATTACTATTCTAATGTGTTATGAGAATACAAAGGCTATTTTTGATTTAACCTTGTGTGGAGTTCCTTTTGTGGTGTGCTTGGGATGTTGTTGCTGTGTGTGTGCGCAAATGCTTTACACATGGCCACCGGGATAAGCCTGACTGCTCGTGCCAAGCTACCAAGGGGGTGAGCAGGGGTTATCTTTGGCGTGTAACTCCCTTGCCCTGACTAGAGTGGTGGTTTCTGCCTGGCTTTGGCACAAGCCTTAGCCAACCAGAAATCCCATTTCTAACAGATGTGTGTTGCCCTCCTTATGAAACTGTACTACAACTTCTGTGTGGACAGTATAAGATCAAGGTTGGTGATGAGTGGAGTAGCATGCTACTGCATCCAAGCAGCTAGATTCCTGGCATTTATCCCTTTGCATAACTATAATGAGTACTGGAACCTTGACATTGGTACTTTGAATATTTATTTGCTAGTTCCTGCAGGCTCAACACTAGACATTTTCTGTATTCATTTGATTTCGGCACATCAAAGGCCAGAGAATGTTTCTTTATGTTTAAAATCCACACCAATAGCTTTAACAACGAGACACTCATCAGGACAGAACATGCACTTTGGATTGACATGAGGCACATGCTACAAGGACGCGTGCAACATTGAGTGTAAGCTGAATCAGATGTGAGTCTTTCTCACATTTCCTCAACATCATACAGATCACTGTGTGTGAGCACAAGTAGCCTTGGGCGAGAGTGTTGTGTATGGAGACGGATCTTCAACATCGCATGGACTACTGAGCTTAATCAACATTCAGCTTGGGCTGCGTACATGGATATTGGCTGCTTTCACAGACACCATTGTAGAGTAGCGCTCAAAAATCAATTGTGGATGGAGACTTGTATCGATATTCCATCCTCAATCTTTTCACCATTCAGTTTGATGCAAGTGTCCCTCATCCACATTGCCACTTTGCTCAAGCAGTCTCGGAACCTTGTCTCATTGCTTCAACATTGTCTTCAATGGATATTACCAGTTTGATGTCATCCACATAGGATACAATTTCAAAGGCAAACACTCTTATTATAGCTTTCAAAAGTGGATTGTATTTAAACTGTGGCAAATGGATAGACTGATTTCTTTTTGGGAGAATGGACAGAAACCATCTTTATGCCTTAGACTATGGAAAAACGTCATGCAATGTAATCAATATAGCTTGAGTCACTGTATCAAAAGTCTCAGAAAGGTCAAGTAGCATGAGGGTTACAGGTTTCCTCTCATCCAAACTTAAGCTGATGTTATCCATAGCAGCCAAAAAGACAGTCTCCATAATATGTGCCACAATAAACCTGACTAAGAGGGGTCCAACAGGTTATTTTGCTCCACATAAGAGAATAAGTGGATGTAAATCAGTTTCTCAAAGAAGTTAGCTGGAAACAATGGCAGAGCAATGCGCCCAAACCTAGATAAGTCTGATGTATTAGCCAAAGGCTTTTTATGTATAAGAACCAAATTTGCGAGCTTCCGGAGATCAGGATAATTAGCCATGTGGATGGACAGATTGAACAACTCTATTAAGTAGACACTGAAACAAGTGAGGTTGGAAGAAATAATATGATGAGGAAAAGGGTCCTCAGGCAGATCATCTGATTTGCATATTTCTTTTGTCTTCAGAAGTGGTAATGGTGTCAGAAGTAGATATTAATTATTTTAGCTAGAAAATATTTAGACAATGAAAAACAAAGGGAAAGTGATGAAGGAACAGCTTGAGCACAGTCTGATCGTTAAGTAAAAGTTTTAATGATTTTTAAAAAATCTCACTTGAACAATGTTTGCTAGACTCAATCTGCACTGTAAAATAATAGGGACAAGCCAAACAAATGTTTTTAAGTTAAATTTGAAGACTAAGACTAGGACTGTACAAGGTCCAGTCTGTTTCTTGTTTGGTATGTCACCAACAACGTTCTAAATGTTTGTAACAGGATTTATATTCTCTCAGATCCAGTGTGTTCCATTTGACCTCTGGTTTTCTTTTGGCCTGTTTACAGAACTGCAGCAGAGCTAAAGTATCCAAGGCTTCTGTAATGGCATAATTGAACTGCATGACTGCCATGTTGATATTTACTGCACTCTGTATGTTGAGCAAATGTAGACTCTCATTAAGGCTCTTGTTGTTAACTCACCTTCATGTTCTGCATTTATAAGTTAGACGTTTAAGAGTGACAGAACACCTTGTGCCTATTGTGACAGAAAATTGTGATAAGTGATGGACAGAGCATGAGGGAAGTATAGGTACATCAATAATGTTTACTTTTATATATGTGAATCTTAAATCAAGGATGTGATCGGCCATTTCAGTAGGGCCAGAAACATTCTGCATGAGATTGATAGCTTTCCAAATCATCCCAGAATTTTACGTTGATTCCAATACCCCACATCCCCATTTCTCTATAGATTTGACAAATACTCCTTCACCTGTGAGCTATGCCCCTAAAATGAATCTGGATTTGAATTAATCTATGCCTGTCAAAAACCTTTGGGAATACTGAGATAGCACTTACTAACTGGAAGTTAAAAAGGCATGTATTATGGGTGGCCTCCCTCACTCCTTGAAAAAAGCCTAAGGAGGTTAAACATTTGAAAGAATCAATAACTGGCCTGCAGGAGAAATACCGAACCAGACATTTACATCCCATAACAAGATCAGAAAAGAAGAATTGATAGTAATGTTTCTAGCCAAGTCTATTTATTTGTCCACAAAATAACCAGGCACACAACACCAAATTAAGTTAAAAAGTGACAGTAGGACAAGGGGGTAAGCACAATACAAGTACCTTCATCAGGGAATCTCAATATATAGTTCACTCCTTACATTCAGACTAGATTTAAACTCTAATGTCACCCTTCCTCCTATCCTCTGCTTCCTATTCCAATACAAAACATTGAAATCAGTAGAACTGGTAGTGGCAATATTTTCAGTAAGAAACATCTTGTCTCATTTATATTCTTCTAGTAAGGCAATAGCACTTCTCTATATTTTCAATAAGCAGGCCTACCCTCAACAACATTTTCAGAGGCACTATCCCTACCTTCCTAGTCACACAATTACTATTTGTAACAATCCTGATGCCCAGCTTAATAATACAGTCAAATAAACTTGAATTTGACATTCAAAGACATTTTATGAGAAGACCAACCTGAAGGTGCACCCTAGTCCATCAGTGTGTGTGGTCTTGGCCTTTACAGATGTAAATGTTTTTTCTTTGGCACGCCCACTGACAGGGTAACACAACAACTTCTTTTAAATTTGAGCAGCATTGGGGGGTTCCTTATGGAAACAAGGATGTTGTTCCAGATGCTTCGTTTTTGGGATTTCTCTCCAGAACACTGACTGTAAGAAGGTCTTCTAGTCCCTCTGATATTAATGTCTTAGTCAATGCACCAACATGAGAAAGAGAACACGATGGACTGTAAATCCCTGCATCCCACTGAGCGTTACTGTGAGGTGCGTATTAGCTAATGAGCTTTCATCAGGAATAGGCACTCTCAAGAGCATAGAATCTAGGGATATACTTTCAAGATTTATTGAAATCAATAGCATTCATTATAAAAATGAACATGATAGCAGCAATTACATTTGTCAGCAGGCAGAAAAACAAAAAATACTGTAACATTATGAATGTATTGCAGGATTTTTCTGCATTGATAACCCCAAAAACCTCCCTTTCTTTAGCTGACTAAGCAAAATATTGCACCAAAAGGGAACCTTCTCAAGTGTTATAGGTAGTTTGCACCCCCATATCTTTTCTGAACAAGAGAAACAGTTTGTACAAGAGAAACAGTTTTCGATAAAGAAACAGCAGCTACTGTCCTGTCTATGTTTCAGTAGCTATGTTCTCAAGACAGCCGAGAATCTGAGCCACATAGAGGACTTTGCTTTCACTGTAGCCCACAGAAAGAAAAGGTGTGTATTGCACCCAAATGAGACTCCATCCTGGATCTCTGAAGTGAAGTTCCTCTCTATTTAATGAGACTTCCTTCCAGTTTATATACTCTGTCTGAATATTATTAAATAAACATCGACAATAAAGCCCCTTTGGCCTTTCACTGATGGATATTTTTTTAAATGTTCCTTACTGTTAAAAAACAATAACTGAAAAATTAAGATATGAATTTCTATGAAACTTTGACCATTGTTTAAAATGAATAACTAGAAAAGCTAATCAAGCCATTTTATAATGAACGTAAATATATTCAAGCAAGCTGAATTATCATGTTACAATGAATTAAACATTTCAATGATATCAGTAATTGTGCATTTAAACATACAACTAAATAAATAAAATAATTCGAAAGGAAAATAACTAAAATAAAAAAAATATGAAGATTATAACACATATCTGGGTGCATACATGGAAAATGACTTCTGTCTTGTTTTTTTCTTTTTTCCACTTCTTAGTCTACAGTCTTATGGTGTCTGTGGGTGTGCATAGAATCATGAGAAATGGTGCGCTTGTCTGCAATACAAAAAGGGGTGCTGATTGTAATGGCTTTGTAACTGATACAACTAGTTTTGAAGGTAGTGTGGTTCGCCAATGTAGCCAATGGAGTTCCATCTTGATAGAGGTGATGTGGTCATATTCCTTCAGGCTTTGAATGAGATGAGCTGCGGCACTCTGGGTGGCCTTACCACCACACAGGTATTAGGATTTGAGAACTTGAGCAGCAGTTCTGAAGTCACTTTCTAAATGAAATAATTAAAAAAAAATTATAAGTGAGAGCTGGTACAAAGCTGTCTTTGTTTTGTCAGTGTGTTCCTGGAGAGTGAGGTTCGTGTCCGAGGCGAATCCAAGTGACTTGGCATTTGGTTAAAGTTTTGGTTTGATGGCAACAGCCTGCTATGGTTGTAAGTACCCATGCACATTTGCTTCCCCTGATACAGAACATGATAAATATTATATCACCGACAACAAATCAAGCAGGCTCCTGGCTTTGGATGGCAGTTCTACTGTAATGTTAGCAGCTCCCAAATACACAGAGAATAATTGTCAGCACCAAAGGGCGAAATTCATAAAGGTAAATTTACATGTGCATATATACTCCTGCACCTAGATGTAACACTCCTCTTGTTTTTACTGTTCACTAATTCTGAGTGGAGATTAACACCTAGGTGTAGATGTATGTTTCCCGACTCCAATGAGGAGGTGGAGCTTCTTTTGTCTGAATATACCAATTTAAAGTTAATATTAGTAACTTCATACCTGTTGGTAGAAAATATAGGAAAGAAAACTTTTTTAATTAATTCAAAGTTTTGAATAATTTAAAACAATTAATATTAACCTGAAACAAATAAAATAAAAAGTCAACACACATTACCACCTCAAATGAAAATTTCTAATACAATAGAAAATAATGTACATAAAATCATTTAATTTATAGACAACAATGTTTAAACAATAATTTAAGAACAAAGCTATCCGCCCTTAGTAAAAAAATATTTAAGGTAAACATTGATTTCATTTGTTTGCCTTTAAAAAAATATTTTTAAAAAATTATAATTAATTGTACTTATTGTTCTATCACTAACATTAAATATGTATGTCATTTAGATGCAGAATTAATCTAATCATGTTAACATACATTCTCATGGGTGTTAGTTTAATTCCCTGCCTTTGTTGTTTCTCTGAGAGAGTTTTGTAGTATTAGAGGTTGGCCATGAGTGATGCTACACTTACTCCAAAGCTAGGCTGGTGTAAATTTAAGCATGTTTTGACACTACCAGGGCTGTAGTAAATCTGAAGTGTATTTGATGAATTGGAATGGTCTCACTCATTTGTGGGTGTGAGTTTTAGTTTAGTCTCTCCCTAAACCCCTCATTAATATTCCCTTAACTGCACCTGTCTCGTAGTAAGTATTCCCCATTTTTCCATCAGTCTACTGGTCCCATCCATGTTCACTACAAAAAGAATAACTCTTGGTGCTGAGATTTTCTCCACATGGATGAAACCTCTGTACAGAAAAGATAGGAGAGGCTGAGGTGGAGAACTCCACACATAGGTTTGTGAATTGTATATTGTAGTAAGTAAATAGTAGCACTGGGCAGAGACCTCCGCTCTGCCCGCGGAGTGTGCGAAAATTTGCCTCCTCCACATTCCACGGAGAACACAAATTTCTGCACACTTTGCAGCGTAGTAGAGTTGGCTAGCCCCCGCCTCCACCCCCTACATCAACAATGAATTATACAACTTAAAAGTAAATTTAAACCACTTACCTGAACTGCGGCGTCCCTGGGCTGCACTCCTCTTCATCGCCGTTTCTGCTAATTCTTGTGAGAAATGTGCATGCAAGTTTGTTCGTACCTCCATGGCCCTCCGCGTAGCCCCCCTTTGCCCACTACGCCCAGCCCTAGTACATAGTAATACTGGAGTACTATTTTACGTACTACAAAATGTAGTTCAGGAATCCAACCATGGGTACATTGATCACCCTTTAATCACCCCACCACTTTTGTATATGATGACTTCATTACTCTGGTATTGCTCTAAGCAACCAGGCAGGTTGAGAAACATTATCACATTTCATTACAACATGCAGGTACTTTAAAAAGTGCTCTCATGCTTATACTCTGTAAATCAATCTTTTGTAACTAAAACAGTGTTGAATCTGGTCCAGTGAGCTGTTGTAATCATTTTCTTTGATTTACATGTAATACAGAGTTTAAAGTCCACTTCAAACGTATCTGTCCCTTTGATATAATTAGTGCCATATATGATGTTTCTTTATGTGATGTAATTAGGTCAAGGGGCAGGTAGCGTCAGCTCAAATGACATTATGGAAATAGCTCTGTCGTTTCTGAAAATAGATATTTTATCATGCTTTTATGAGCGTGTCTGATCCTCGAATTTATGAACCAGTGAGGAAAATTATGATATAATATCATGTGCTTCTGAGGTGTGCAGAATGAGATAAAGTCCTCAGCTCACTATCACACCACGTCACCATGGTGTGAGCCTCACTGCTCCTGTTTCAAAACCAGCATCCTGTTAAACGATATCTATTACTTTCATGAGTGCTTCTTACCACCTTTTTCTAAGTGAGGACCAAATTGTGTTCTCAGTCTCAGTCAGCAAATTCTTCTCAGTCTTCATACGAGACAGACATAATTCTGTCTCCTTGGCTGATATCACCATCATTATCATCACCAAAATACTTTATTTCAGTCAATTGATCATAAATGTGCAATTAAAACATATACATTATCCATTTCAATGTGTATAATAACATGATCACACAGATAAATCGCTAAAATACCATTTGTAAAATATATACAATCAAGTCGTACATATAAAAAAAACACTACAAAGTGTACTTGGACAAAACAAAACTCTATCAATCAATAAATTCAGTAAACAATTGTAAACTGTTTGTGGGCCCTGTAGCAATCTCACTCAAGGAAATAATTCTGGGTTGCTGACTTATTACAGATATCTAAAAGACAGGATAAAAACTTATAATGTATCAAATTAGTTTTAAAAAAGCGCATAAAAAAGAACATACATAACAAGGTGATTTCTCAGTGCAACCATAGTACATTAAATCATAGGGCGTACTTATGGACTGAATGTACCCTAATAAAGGGATGCCGCTTGCCTTATTCCCCACATTGCTAGTAAAAAGCGAGATGCAGCAAAAACTATGTATTCACTTACACCAGACTTAAAAATGCGAGGGCATTTTTATGTTCTCTTCCACCCAGGAGCCAACAGATTGGGATAAGCCACTTTTTCTTGCTGTAAAAGTAATTTCTGCTCCACTAGTAGGGCAGGTACACCCTGTTGATTCTGATTTGTGGGCCCAAAGGTAAATGAAGCAATTGATAAAGATCCATATCTAAAGTGCAAGTACAATTTCCTGGCCAACGCTGACTCTATTTCAGCAAGAAAGTTTTCAAAATTATAAGCTGTCTTTGCTTGAAAAAAACAGTCAGTCAAAATACCTTGGGAGGGAGCAGACACAATTTGGCCCAATTTAAACTGGGAATAGCTTTCTTTGACCTGGTTTTTGCTAATAGCCAATGAAAACTCCAGCTCCTCCCACAGCTCACCACATCTGATCTTAATTAGAGTATCTTTCACATAACTGAACCTTGGGATACCTCGCGATCTTTAAATGCCTAGAACTTCTTTAAGACCAGCTCAATAAGATAATAACTCAGGCATAGCCCAGATCCGCTGTCAATAAAGAATGGGCCTAATTCCCACTCCCTCCACAATGGATCATAGTCCCAGATCAAATCTGAGTGCAATTAACTTGGTACTGCTGGGAAAACCCAATATTTGGCAAATACAACTAGTCTCTGTAACTTGTAATTTGGACACGTTTTTGAGGCCCCAAAGTTCAGAACCATGCATAACCGCTTCCAAGGCCTGCACCTTATATATTTGAATTGCAGGAGGAATTGGGCGGTAATGCAAACTTTGATGTGATCTTAATAGTGCACCGCTGTGCTGCATAAGTTTAAGGGCCTCATGTAGGTAAATAAATTTTACCGGTTCTTAAATACCGAGCCGTACCGAATCGGTAAATTAGAATCGGTAAGTTATATGTAGGTAAAAATTCGGTAACAGTTACCGATTCGGTAACATTCGGTAAATACGAATCGGAATTCACCGAATCGGTAAATACCGAGGTGATAATTACCGAATCGGAAAATACCGAGGTGGTATCCACCGAATCGGAAAATACCGAATCGGTATGTACGGATTCGGTAAATAACATCACATGACTTGACGAAACAGCTAATCCTGTGCAACGACAGCCCACCCAACCAGGAACTGCCCACACCCAGGCAGGTGTACACAATTAGCCGACGTGGCCACACCCAGGCAGGTGTACATAATTAGCCGACCCTGGAGAGGCTTGGAGTGCAGAGGAGAGGCAGGGAGCAGTTGCATGTGCGAGCGGGAAACGAACAGCATGTCCAGCCAGAGAACACAGAAAGACGGAGGGGAAAGGAGGAGGAAGCTCAAATTCAGCCCCAAGGAACTCCAGGTGCTGGTGGAGGAGGTGGTGAAGCAGCACCAGAAGCTGTTTGGGAGGCAATCCCTGCAAGTGCCTGAGGCCGAAAAGCGCAACATATGGCTGGCCATCCAGGCGCAGGTCAATGCTGTGGGAGTGACCCACAGGGACATTGAGGTCCTCAAAAAGCGCTGGTATGACCTGAGGATTGTGACCAAGAGGAAGATGGGCGACATCCAGAAGGAGGCCAGCCAGACCGGAGGTGGAACCAACAGGGCACCTGCCCTCACCGAACTGGAGGAGCTGGTGGCGGCCACAATCGAGCAAGAGAGCGTCGTGGGTCTTGGGGACGCCGACAGCTCTGCCAGAGCCGCAACACACCAAGGTAAGACGAAAGCACAGCAATGTAGCCCCCCCTACCCCTATCCCACATCCCCCATTGTGAAACGAGAATCACACTGCAGTCCACACGTGTCAGTGCAGACAGGCAATGCATTCCGGGAGATGTAGTCAGGGCAACACTAACCATGACGTAAATGTCACAGGGCAACAGGGCATGTCACGCACTCGAGGCACAAGGAGACAGAGGACAGATTGGAATGTGAAATGATTTATTGTGACGCTTGCAATGCAGCCCTTCGGGGACACTGAGCCAATGTTGTTTTTCTGTCCACAGATGTGACATCATGCAGTACAGGGCATGCTGCAGGGGAGATGGCACACCTGCCACAAAAATCACCTCTAGCCAGCACGAGTTCAGACCAGGGAGCAGGCCCACTGGCAGCCGCACCACCAACACAGCCAGCCTCGCCGCACACAGAGCCAGCATCACCTCACCGAGAGCCAGCATCACCACAACCACAGCCAGCATCGCCACTCATGTTCGAATCACCGGCCACATCTCCGCTTGCAGGTGTGAGAATGAGGAGGCGTCCAGCAGCCAGGCTACGAGCCTTCGACACCTCGTCAGACGACAGCATGGGCCCAGAAGACCGCACCGGGCACCAGGAAGGGAGCCATCCCACTGTGCCCCACACCTCACAGGCAGCACAGACGGGAGCAAGAGGGCGCCGCAGGTCGCGTGTCCAGAGTCCACCAGCACCCACTGACGGCCATGGTGTCTTCTTGGGGCTCGAGGGCCAAATGTTGAAGCAACAGCGCCTGCAATCAAAGGCAGTTATGTCAGTCCAGAGGCACATGCGGGTGATGAAGACAAGCTTAGTCAACATGGACACAAACATTGGCGGCATGGCTGCGGGCATTCGGGACATGTCCCAGTCAATCCAGCAGTTGTGCAGCAAATTAGATGCTGACATCGAAGCACGGCGCCGGGAACGCCAGAGAAGGGACACTACCAGCAGGGCACTCAACCGTCTGGCAACTGCGACTTCCCTACTTTGCCGGCGCTCTGTGACGATGCAGGAGGGCCTAACACAGTGCTGCAGCGACCTGTCTCGGGGGATGGTGCAGGTGACAAGTGCACTAGGGGTGCTATTGACTAGTCAGGCGTCGACAACTGCTGCAGGGGATGCTGCGGAGCGCATCGACACCAGCAGCAGCATCACACCCCCCGTCCCAGAAGCACGCAGGAGCAGCAGGCGGCTTGGGGTTGGCTCTAGTGAGGATGCACAGGCCGTGCAATCCACCACTGCAGCGCGTATGCGCAAACATTGATGTGGCCCTGCTTAGCCACTTCCCATTGGGTGACGTAACCCTGGACATACTCCTTGTATAGATGGTATATTGCCAGATTGGCCTGTTCATGTGTTCATGGCGTGGTGCCACATTAAACTACGTCATGACTTCTCACAACTCGCTGTGTCCCCTCACTTACTCAGAAATAGTTGCATGTGATCTCTGCCCGTCTCTCTCTCCCATTGATTGCAGTTGGCACTCTAGCTGCGCTGCCCTCTGGCTGGCCTGACTCATCCTCGTTGTCCTCAACATATGTTAGTTCCACATCTGTACCTTTTTTCGTGGCAAGGTTGTGCAGCATTGCACAAGTGGCAATAATCTTGCAGCAGGTGATGGGTTTGTACTGGCGTGCGCCTCCGCTCTTGTGGAGGCAGCGGAACCTGCTCTTCAGTAGTCCAAACGTGCGCTCCACCACATTGCGTGTTGTTTTGTGGGCCACGTTGTATCGTCTCTCACTCTGGGTTGCTGGGTGTAGGTAGGGAGTGAGGATGAATGAACGGCATGCATATGCACTGTCGCCTGGATGAGTAAGAGGGAACCATCAGTTACATGCCTCTATACACTCTGATTTGCAGGTTTCAAGGGGCGTCACTGTTACTTACCCAGCAGGTATCCCTCTCCGAATTCTCCGGCACTCAGTCGTGTGTAGATCCCACTATTCTGGAAGATGTAAGAGTCGTGGGTGCTCCCAGGAAACTTTGCAACAATATCTGTGATGATGTTCCCTGCATCACAGATCACCTGCACATTGATGGAGTGGGTGGACTTCCTGTTCCTGTAGATGTGCTCTGTATCAGCTGGTGGACAGATTGGGATGTGTGTACCATCAATACAGCCGATGACGTGGGGGAACTGTGCCATGTGATAAAAGTCTGTTTTTGTTTTCTGCAGTGCAGCCTGTGTGTTTGGGAAGCTTATGTAGTGGTGCATTCTCTGCATCATGGCATCCAGGAACTTCCTGAAGAAACGGGACAGGCAACTCTGGGATACACCACCCACCGCAGCTATCACCACCTGATAACTGCCGGATGCCAACAGATGTAGGCTGCAGAGCACCTGCACATGTGGTGGTATGGCGTGCGCCCTTCTTGTTGGCTGGTCCAGGAGTGGGTGCAGGTCCCTTATCAGGTCCATGATGGTTTCGGGGTGTAGCCTGTACCTCTCATGTATCTCTGCATCAGTCAGCTGTAGTAGTGTGATGCGCTGTCTGTAGATTTGTTCCTCCCGTCGCCACACCCTCAGTCCTGCTGCCTGTAGACGTAGGCGCCTTGCAATGACGTACATGGCGGCCATGTTGTCCACGCTGTTGCATTTTGGGATTGCTTATGTGCATTGTTGATGGTTACCACCTGCTTTCAATCCGTGTTAATTACCGACTCTTATTTACCGATTTTCCTGGATTTCTTAATTACCGCCTGCTCCTACATGTCATTTTAAATTTTTACCACTTCATATTTACCACTTCATATTTACCGATTCGTTAATTATGTATTCGGTAAACATGAATCGGTATTTTGGAATTCGGTAACTATGAATCGGTATTTACCGCCTCATATTTACCGAAAAGTGGTTTTTGGACTCCTACATCTCACTTGTCTGAATACCGGTCGGTAACGGCATATTTACCGAAAATCGGCCGTTACCGACCGGTATTTCGCTACCTACATGAGGCCCTTAGTGTCTATTTCTCAATATGGCAGCAAAAGTCCATATCCTTTGTGAGTGTCAGCCCCAAATAATCAAAGATCTTAACCTGCTGTAAAGAAACACCTGTAAGCTTCAGGTTAGCTTGCGTAGAGTGACCTGGGTTTAGGATCATGACTTTTATTCTCTCAACATTTATTTCAAGGCCCCTCTAGTCGCGAAACCTCTCAAAGTGACATAAAAATATTCTGTAGGCCCACCGGGCATATTGAAATTAAAAGAGTATCATACACGAACATTAAGGTCAGAGCCTTAATGTTGGCCAACATTTTTGCATCTCATTCACAATCATCCAAGAAGGAGATCAAATCATTCACATACACTGAGTTCCACGGAGTTTAAAAAAACTCAGTGGAACTCCGCTTTGCTCCACCCTCCCACACTTAAAAATAGTTATAAAAGTACTTACTTGCTCTGGCATCTCCGGGATGCCCTCCTCCTCGCTGTGGTCTCTCCTCCTCGCCGTCCTCATCCTCGCTGGTCGCAAACCCCTACGTTGTATGTTTTGCTAGGACTGTGCATGCTTTTTTTAAAACTATTTTTTGGGTGTGGGCAGGGGCTAACTCTGCTCTGCCGCAGATTCAGAGTTTTGCCTGAACTCCGTGTCCCCAAAGGAATCCAGAGTTGGTAAAACTCTGCAAACTACACTGGCAGAGTGGAGTTCGCCACCTAGGCTTATTGTCAACTTAGGGATTCCCTAAACACTATCTTCTTCATAGCAAAGGGTCTCCCCATCATCATCTAGTGGCTCAAACTGACAATTAAAATCACCCCCACAATCTTCAATGCAGCCCCCGAAGCAGCTGTCATATGGGAATTTAACTGCTCGATGATAGTTGATTTGTGTGAAAAACCACCTGGCCTGAGATAATTCTATGAATAGACTGTTTTAGCCATGTTTGTTACAGACACACACAGGATATCATGGGAGTGCACTTGAACCTCTTTCAATTTACCAGTTAATTCTGTATTAACCCAGGTAGTCAACCCTCCAGATGGCCTGCCATTGGAAATCGCCTCTTTGCTGAAGTTAACATAACCAGCTGAGCTGTGTGTAATGGTCTGAGAGCTAATGTTTCCTGCAAAATGTAGATAGTATGTTGATCAGGAAATATAGCCCATTCTGGAATGTTGAGCTTGAAATTTAACCCTGCGATATTTCAGGATAATAACTTGGACTTATTAGCTAAGGATATAGTGCAAAAGTCCTCTGAATTAAGTGATCCATCAGAATCTCTACCACTGGTACCAACACCTAGGTGAACTGGTTGTGTCTGCGGATTCAACTGAGCACCAAAAGCCTGAGGTCTCCCCTTTGAGTTTCATAATGAAAATATATTTCTCTCCACTGGATATCCTGTTGACTTTGCGGAGCCAATCCCGCACTAGTTGGCCCCCCTAGAGATGTAGGTGTAATATATGGGAGGATATTTACATTTCCTATACTACTTCCTGCCCAAAAAGTATGCCCTCTATCACCTACCTTTCCAACTTTAAGGACCTTCTGCCTTCATTGGCTTCCTCATCCTTTCCCAGAGGCAATCACGCCAAACAGGGATCATTCCTTCCTGGGACTAGTCACTCTACACCATCCAGGGCATCAAACTGGTTTGAGACAGGTATGTTAAAACCAGAAAGACCGATTACATAATCAGTAGGGGCCCTGGGTAGATGTCAGGAGGGGGAATTCTCACTAATCTTAATCCACAGGAGCGAAAATAGCCCTACAATCTCCCAAAGGCGAATGCCCGCACGTGAACTAAGACAAAATACACACAAGCGATTTCCCTCAGGGAGAATGGAGGAGGAATAATTGGAGGACCACACCAAATGAATCACAAAGGTAGGTATACGTCGATCAAAGCAGCACAGGTCTCAATCAACCAACTCCGGGTTAGAGTTCTAGAAGAAACAAATTAAAACAAAGGGGCATCTATTAGTATTCCTCTATCAATGTTGCTAATTGCCTCTAAAGGTTTCTCTGTGTTCACTCACTCACTCACCATAAAAACTCCCAAAGCAAGGGCAATAGAAATGGCGAGTTAAAATTACTCATCTTAGACAATAATGCGTCTCCTCCTTTTCAATAACCAAATTGTACGTCATCGATTCAAGGTCTGTGGCATAATAAAAAAGGTAAGGGAGAGGGTTTTTGCTGCCAAATAATGCAAAATAATGAAATTAGATTGTTAAGCACTTCTATGTCAGTGCACTGACTGTTTCAGTTGAGTAGTGCGAGTACTTTTGTTTTCTCTTTGTCACAGCAGTAATAAGGGTCAATGGGACTGAGGATTCTCGGTGCAGCCGGTTTATTAACATTCCACAGACTAAGCGGAGAGAAAGGAAAGAAGAAACTGTCTCGCAAAGCAAAGTCCATAGAGCGTTACGGAGTCAGCCGACTCGAACGCCACACTCTTAAACAAGGAACTGGAAATGCCAGAGGATCACAAAGACTAGAACGCTCAGAGAAGACATGGAAGTGTTAATGGGGACAAGCTAGGAGCTAAGGGTCCTGGTCCGTAAACAAACAGAAACGTTGAAGCCAAGCACCGTGTAGTAAATTACTTGAGTGTCAGTTAGTCAACTCAGGCTGAGCTGTTAGGAGCCTGCTCCTGGTGAGGCTGTCTTTGTACCATCTATCTTCTCCTACTATCCTGATCTCCTATACTGGAACCAAGCTACAAATAAAGAAGTATCTTACATGTACAAATGGACCCTGTATCATTCCTTTACAACACACCGTTTCCTGAAAGAGGTGCAGCTTATATACTACCCACAGAGCTACTCGCTATGATACATCTTGTGTACCAGCGTCGTAAATCGCACGGGAGGGTAAGATGTGGCACTGACTACAGCACAGAGAAAATAGATGCTAAATCTACAAATAACAAAATGTAAGAGAAATAATCAGAAAAACGCCCTAAGCTTATATTTCTTTCAGCAATGTGATCATGCATGACGCCCAAAGCATAACAGTAGATGGGAAAAGGATTGGTATGTGAATGAGTCAGACACTTTAATACGGGCAGGTTAGCAAAAATACCCCAGTGGAAATAGACCAATCTTAGATTTTCTCATAGGTCGGAGAAATGGACCAAAGAAACCCTCTGTACTACCTGGGAGGATCTAAAATTAATAATAATGAAATCACCACAGTGAAACTTTGTCCCCATCCCCAACCAGCTCACTCTTCGTGTGAGCAAAATCTCTCCTGCCATGAAGTACGGCAAATGTCTCTGTTGGCGCCAGCCAATTTAAACATTTGTTGGTCAGTTCATCCTGACCCTCCCTCTGATTTTCATGAAGTTTTGGAACACAAACCAACACTAGAACATAAGGGCAAGAGGCTGGTGGAAGATCTATCACAGGTTGGCTCTTTGTGGTAAAAGGGGGATTAGGCACCGATGGATCCCTCATCTCCACACCAAATGGAAGGGGGTTAGGGACCTTGGTTACTTTAGAGGATTTAGTAGCATACAGAGTCCACAGAGCTTCGGTCTCTTTGCTGTTGCTTGGTAAAGCATGGGTGGGTGCAGCAGGTCTAGCCATGTTACCTCTTAAAACCTGTACAGAACTGCCCATCTTAGAAGTCAAGTTGTTTTGGCAATCAGATTGCAAAGCACAGGCACCAACTTCTCCCTCAGATAGGGGCAGGCAGCTTGTTTTCGGTGACTAGGTATGTTATCCAGAACTTTTTCAATGGTTCGTAACAGATCTGATAATGAGAATATCTTTTTATGTAGCAAAGCTTTCATTTTCCCAAAGTATAATTCCATAGGGTCGACTGCCCAGGGGGATTTTGGCAATGCACCCTGGAAGCTAAAGGTTAAAGGAACCTCTCCATAGAGATATGAATGAATTTGATCTATTTGAGGGCTAGCAGGGTCCAAGTGGGACAGTGGGGGCTGAGCATTGTTTTGGACATTTGTCAGATTGAGGAGGCTGAGAAGCAGCCTTCTTTCTAGCCCCCAAATGGTTGTGGACCGAGGTTATGCTCTCCTTACTGTCAGGTTCCATGTCTGCCCCTGGGAGGCACACTTCTAGGTAGTCCTCCATATTATCTGCACTAGAGGGTCCGAGCAAATAAGGCCCACAGTTGCTTAGATCAGCGGGGATTCCCAAGGACAGTCTCTTCTTCGTTAGTCAGTCTCAGTTGAGATGATCCTCATGTCCCTCTGAAGCATTTTATCTATGCTGGTAGTCTTTGGAGGGGAGGGGGCCCTGGGTAAACCCCCTTTCCTTTGGTCCATGGTAATTAGCTCAAAAGAACGCACAGGATATTTCTACGCAATGTAACCACAGAGATATAAAATCACTGATACAGAACAAGCGCACTCAGCTAAAGGTCCCAAAAGGGGAGAGGAGTTGGCCTAACGGCTAGGGCTTTCGACCTCGAATCTGGGGACCTGGGTTCGAGTCTCGGCAATAACGCTGAACATCCTGTGATTCTGGACAAATCACTTAATCTCCCCGTGCCTAACAAAAAAATGAATGTGTCCTCATGTAATGTAACTGGTGCTATGTAAAGCGCTGAGATACCCGATGCGGTTCAAGTTCACGCTATATAAAACTCGGGAAAATAAAAAATAAAAATATCAGAGATTGAGCCCTGCCCAGCCTTTTCCACTCTCTGACTGGTACAGACAGACCCGTATGTGGGTACGTCATGAGCTGCAGGAGACCAGAGGCTGCAAAGTGGTGTCTGTAGAGTAGTGTAGCCAATGATGGACACGGGAACAGTGCAGTAGGACACTGGAACTGGTCCAGGGCACGTGCGCACTGCCCCTTTTATTATCAGGGTCCCCTGACTGGTGACACCTGTGATAGGTGGGTATTAGTGTGGGTGTAATACAGAGCGAAACACTAGAACGTGTCCAGCAGGACACTACATCCCACCCAAACTTGAATGAAATGAAACAAACAAAAGTCCAACCCATAAGGAAAACAAATAAGCAATACACAGCAGCAAATGTGTCTCTGCAGGCCATCTGCCAGGCAGCGCTAGAGCTTTGGACCGCATGGTCAAGATGCTTTAGTCAACCATGGCGATGTAGCTCAGACCGGCCTGGTCTTGTGGTGTGGAAGTCCATTTACATATTTATAATAGCAGTGCATTTGGAGCTGTGGTAGAGTCCACTTTGGAGATCTTGCAGGCGCTCAGGTTGCAGTGGACGACAAACCTACAGCTGTTGAGGATGACCTTGGTGGATGAGGCCCTTCCTTGAAGGCGACGTACTTGATGATCTTTTTAGTTCCCGATAGCCACAGCTTCAGACTTGCCTCTCCTGCCTGGACTCCCCTCTCACAGGAGTTTCCTGAAGGGCCTTCTTGCTGGGCTGCCATGTGACCGTGTGGACTGTGCGGGCTTCGTGTAGGCCACGCAAAGGCGTCGCTGAGGAACTGTCAACAGGACCACAGTCAAGTCACTCATGTGGCTGTAGAGGGTGGTGTCTCAGTCTGGATGATCTCGCCATCAGGGCTCAGGTTCTATGCCTTCCTCAGATGGTCTTTGGGTGACCAGTCTTCATCTGTGACCTCCGTGTTACCTTGTGCCTGTCGTGGAGCTGCTGCCAACGCATCTCTCCGATCCAGATTCCCCTCTCACAGGAATTCCGTTGAGGCCCTTGCTCCTGGATTGCCATGTGACTGCGTGGGCTGTGTGGGGCTTTTGTAGGCTGCACTGAGGGGGTCAATGCAGAACTCCTGACAGGGCCACGGCCAAGGCTCGTGTAATCCCAAGGGTGGATAGTCCAAAGGCCGTGTAAGCTCTTCTTCGGCAGGCTTCAGGTTTATGGGGGGGGACCGAAGGTTCCTGGGTGGCTAGCCTCGTTGAACTTCCGATGTCTTGAGTGTTTGGATCCACTCTGGTAGTGCAATGCTCCACAGATGTTATTGTTGATGATGCACCTATATGACGCATACAAAAATCTTCTTTTGGTTGGGCAACAGGCGGCGATCTCTTGCTATCGGTGACCTCGAAGAGTGAGGAGGCCTGAAGGGACTTCATGCCCACTTACGGTTGTCTTCTGACAGGTGCACTTCCTAGATTTGGTGCCATCGATGCCAAGCAGCCGGTGACAGGTGAGTAGATGGTCGGTCGCACTGAGAAGCGTGGGGCCTGGATGCAGATCGAGCTTCCTAGTGGCTTATGGTTGGTCCTCCTGCGTAGCTCTCTCCAGTCATGTCTCTGCACCCCGGTGGCTGGCTTGTGCTGATGAACCCCTTCTCCAGTGCTGGCATGAGTCCTCTGTCCTGTCGCTCTTCCCCTTTCCAATCTTGCGTGCATGTGGTGGTTGTTTGCCCTGTGGCATTGTGCCACACTCCTTTTCTCCTTGGTTGAGTGGCGTCCTGCCACGCTCTTCTCCTCTGCTAAGTGGCGTCCAGCCATGCTCTTCTCCTCCTTCCGACCAGGTTCCTCACTTGGATGTGGTGTGCTGCCACTTGTCTCATGTTTGTGCCACATGTACATATCGCTGGTCATGTCCGGTTCTTGGGACGGTCTTTACTTTGCTGCTGACCTGTGGCAGGCCTGTCCTGTCGCTAGGACATGCTTTTACTTCTTGAGGACCTTTCGCAGGCCCCATCCCCTCCTGAGGGATTTTGCGGTGCTCCCCTGCCAGGATGGAAGATTACCTCTTCACTCGAGGGTGTTGTGCTTGCATCTCGAGCCTGCCCCGTTGAGGCGCCTACCACCTGCCTCCGCTCGGGCATGGTTGGCGGGGTTGGTCACTTTGAGTAATGTGCTCCTTGCTTGCGGGGCAAATGTGGCATCCGGCCACGTGTTGCGTGTCCTTGGAGCACATGTTGCGTGGCAGCTTGCCATATGGAGTGTGAGGAGGACACTGTGCTGTCTTCGCTGGTGCAGGGGAGATGTGGTGGTTCTCCCTGATACCTTCAGCATTGCTCCTTCTCTTCGGAGAGGTCTCTCTCTCCGGGGTGTTTCTTCCTTGGGTGGCCTCTCTCTCAGGCCAATACCCAGTGAGCCGTCACAGGGGGAATAGATCTCTGGCTGCCGGCAGTGGCAGCAGAACCTGCAGGCTTTAACAGTTTCTTTTTAAAGGCTTTTGCTTTGTGTCAGTGAGGGTGCTCTTGTCTGGCTCCCTATATGCTTGCTTCTTCGCTCTGGCACTTGGTGTGCCCGTGTTGTATCTTGCGCTGGTGTCCGTTCACCACTAGGAGCGAGTGGCGTAATTTCCTCACTGGCAGTGGTGTTGGGCAGCCACTGTGGCGCGCTCTGCATCCATCCTTCTTGTGCTTTAGGTGGGGTTAGCTACCTTGAGACGTTGCTGTCTGGTTGATCTTCTTTCCTTGCTGGTGGTGGTTGTCCTTGGCGTTGCTGCTTGTGTTTAGCTCTGAGTTTCTTGTGGCTCCTTGTGGGGTTTGTCAGTCTTTCCCCCTCTTGCAGTAAGCGACAGGTCGCAACCGTGGGGCTCGGTCCTCACTTGTCCAGTCTCTCTTTCACGGTACTTCGCAGAGGCGGCAGGCAGTGCTTTTGTTTTCCACTTACAGCATTCTGGGATGTGGAACTGCTGAGGCCACTCCTACTTGTTTACCTCATTCTGCTGGGCACTGCAGGCACTTGAGTTTCTGGCTGGGTCATGCTTGCCATGTGTGACTGTTTGGATGGGCTGTTGCATTGCTGATTGAGTCAGTGTAGTGCTTTCTTTTGTGCTGGGGTACAGTTAGCGGTACCATATACTTGTGTGTAGGTCTTAGGCATTCTTCACAACTCAGCCTCGTCACTGGGCATGGGGTCCACTGGTTTCAGCAGTTCTGTGGAAGCAAGGGCCTGGATCTTCCTGCCATGATACGTTTTCCATTTTGCTAATTCTGCACTGCAGGCCATTTCTTCGTAGTGTGTTTGGTTGGTGGGGCTGAAGTACCACGTGTAGCCACTAGGTTGCAGTGCAGCACTTCTGTTTACAGGTCCTGCCAGTCTTCCTGGAACTGCGGGCCCTGAACTTCTTGCGTGCAACATGGGGAGGCTACTCTTGCTGCTGCAGGTATTGTGTGGAGGTAGGTGGGGTGTTCTCTCCGGATCGCAGGGCTCTCTTGTCCACTGCCCACAGGTGTCACTACATTGAAAAAGCAGCCAGCACATGTGGTCTCTCTTTGGACACTCAGGGCCTATTGAGGTGCCAACATTCAACCGCTTGGTGGTGCTGCAGGCCCGTCCTCCGTTGGCCACAGTGACTGGCAGCATGAGCAGTGGAGGGCCCGAGTGTGTAGGTAAGGGGGGAGCATGCTGTGCCGCCGAGAACCGAATGGCACCATGGCTCATACTTCCCTTCCTTTGTCTTCCTCTGGGGCAATTTGGATGGCGACAGATCTTCACTGTCAGTACTGGTCGCTCAATGCCATGCTGGTGCAGCAGTCCAGCTTGCTTGCGGGCTTACCACTGCTGCGACGCTGCTGCCTCCCTCAATTCACAGGCCGCTTCAGCTTTCTCACAGCTGCCGGCCTTGCCTTAACGGTTCCGTGGGCCTTTCTTGGCACAGTGTAAGGGATGCGGGGGCCTCGGCAAGGGAGCAGCTGTGCTGCTGGCTTGTGGGTGCCTTGTCAGTGGTCTCTTCTCACCTCAGCTCAGCTCCCTTTATGTACTGCGCGGTGTACAGCATGTCGGGCAAGGGGGAGGGTGCAGGAGCTGTGGGGTCATATTATGTGGCACCACCTGGAAATCTTCGGCATCTCCGCAGGCCAGCAGTATCTGGGCACCACGAGCGTGGCTTGTGCCCTGCGGTCACTCCCTGCATTTTTGCTGGTGGCCCACTTGCGCACTGCTGGCAGGGTCTTGCTGGAATATTTTGTTTGCACGCACTGCAGGCGCGGACTGTGCTTTCTTCCTCTGGCCTCTGGCTTTTCATGCAGGACACTTGCCTGTACAGAGGGGGCTTCGGTAGCACACCTCGGTGGTGCGGGCATGTCCCTCTTCCTTGCTGTGGCACCGACTGCTAACCACAGGTGCCTGCAGTGAGACCCCTCATACGGGGCCACCGTACTACCCGGGCATACACGGTGTTCCGCAGATGGGCATCAGCAGGGCTGGGCTGCCACTCAGAAAATATAGCGGTTTCACTCCCACCTCAGGGCCAGTCAGCACAGCGGCTGCAGCAGGTGTGGGGTGCCTCGGGCTATACTCTCTACATGAGGAACTGTACAGCAGCTGCTACCTCACTCATTGGATAAGGCCCACTCATCGCGATTGTAGAGTTGTGGGCCCTGGGCCCACATGCTGCCAATAATGGACACAAACACAGTGCAGTAGGATACTGGAACTGGCCCAGGGCATGTGCGCCTGCACCCTTTTATTAGCAGGGTCACCTGACTGGTGACTGTGATGGGTGGGTGCTAGTGTAAGTGTAATACAGAGCGAAACACTAGAACATGTCCAGCAGGACACTATAGTGTCTTGAGGCCCCTCCCAATTGCAAAACATGCTGAGGGACAAAGTCCCACCTCTGTGCATGCAGGAAACAACTGGTATGGGCGCAGAACCATTGATAAAGGCTCCCACGCTGCAGGAGACTAGAGGTCATAAAATAGCATCCTGAGGCCCCTCCCGATCACAAAGCACACAGGGGGACGAAGTCCCACCCCAGCGCATGCAGGAAACAACTGGTGCGGGTGCAGAACCTCTGATGAAGGCTGAATATCAATTTAAACTTATTTTACATACTTATAAATAGAGTTGTCGCTGTCAGATAATTACATTCATCACAAAGAGGATTTGTCTGATAGAAATATACTCTTTGAAGAGTGCAAATGCCCTCTATTGAAGCTCTTCACTGGGAGAATATTTATGCATACTAGAGCGTATGGATTCTTTTATGAGCTGAAAGCGCAGTTAGAGTGCATCTTTCTAAAATAATTGTAACAATTGTATTCTGGGCTACCAATCTTTCTTAACAAAGTCTGGAACTCTAAAAAAACACTGACAAAGTCAATATATATATATCTTTTGCACAGTGCATGAACACAGAGACACACGGTATCAATACACATATTGACGTATATCACACATACCTGTACACATCACTTGGTAGTAGTGAGCCTGAAATATGAACCCACGCCATGCATTCGTTTAGACTCCAAGTACAGTACAGTCTCTGACATTTAATTTTACTTGTTTAGGGCTCTGACATAGTAATGACCCTGTGAGATACGCTGTATAATTGATAAATATGTCCATACAGATCAATGCACAGACATCCATGCATACGCACATACATGCACCTAACACCATCAGTGCATACACAGACCAATTCACTCAAATTCAGGGAACATACTTTATGTCAAGCTTACAGCCTCACAGATGATCTTACATGCAGTGAGACAGCACACAAGCATGCTTACTTAGAATTACATGATGCCCACTGTACTGCGAAAGCAAAGGTAATCTTGAGATGATTTAGGATTCATGGGTCATGATTAAACATGAAATGTGCAGAGTAGATCTGACTAGTGGCCCTTAAGTGGAATTATTTCATATCATGCCTAAACACTGACAAAATCAACACTAAGGGGCATATGTACAAGGAAGTGGCAGAGTGAGGCGATAGCCGTCATAGTTTACCGCCTCACTCTGCCACTTCAGAAACACAAGACTGCACCATATCTACAAGGATATGGTGCAGCCTTGAGTTTCCCCCTACGCTGGTGCTACACTTAGCAATGTAGCGCTGACGCAGGCACCCTTGCAACCTAGTGCAAGGGAGGATTGTTTATGTATTGGAAGGTGTCCCTTCCTACACATACACAATCAATGGCGTTTTGCTGCTTCTATGAGTGCTGCACAAGGCAGCACACATGGAAAAAGCAAACACGAGGAGAAATAAAGCATTTCTCCTTGTTTTGCCAACTTAAGACCAGGTGTTTCCTGGTCTTAATTTTGGCGCGGCCTCCTATTTACGCTGCCCTTGGAAATATAGGGCAGCATCACAAACATTGGGTGTTGCGGTGAGCAGCCACTGCCCACCCCTTTCACGCTAAGCATAGTGTGAAAGAGGGCCTTATTTAGAAGGCCAGTGTTAAGCCACATTAAGTAGTTTAACGCTGCCTTCTAAATAAGGCAAGGCCCCTATCGCCACCACAACATCACTGAAAGTGACGTTGTGGTGGTGATAAGGGCTTGTACATATGCCCCTAAAAGTGCCAAAAAGATTCTGCCGACCATGTTGGCCCATGTGTAGGGAACATCCCAGAACTTTAATGTACACCTATCTAAATACTACACAAAAATCTGTACCAATTTACAGTTCGGAAAAAAAAAATACAAAGCCACCTAAAATGCCACACAAGAAGTGCAATCAAGCAAATATAGCTACCCAAGTGTCTGATGGTGGTAACCTGCAACAAAAGGCTTGTCTATTACAACAATCTGTGAGATGCCACGAAATAAATGACCTTTTACAAGCTTTAACATGTGGTTTTAATTATGAAACCAATAAAGCCCCATTGCCTTTAACATGTGTTTTTTACAATCAAACCTACAGGCTTTAACAGTAACTTTAGCAGACCCATATGATCAACATGTTGTCATTCTTACATTATTATCCGACAATCTGCCAAGACATAAGTTAATGCCAATAAGTCTCTGACTAGAGCGCCGATTCATAACCTGACCAGTCTTAAATATTTCCAGGAAGTTTCTCCGTAAAAAGAATAAGAAAAAATTTAGCCAGTTTCAATTTTCCTTGAAAGAGCCATGTACCATTTGTGGCTCACACTTTGTTTATGCAGAAGTCTACCACCTTGGTGAAATGATTTGTGTGACATGTTTCTTCGAAAAATTACAGCTCAGCAGGCTTCAGTATGCATTTTGAAATAAAAGAACTCCCGGTGTTATAGCCCAGGTATGCCACTGCTCACTGGTGCCATATCACCATTTTGGAACAGCACACCCTTTCCCGTAGGCATGTGGTTTGCTTTCACTTTGATGCAGCTGTATGGTAGTGATGGGCTGGCAGTGCCATGTGTAAAGAGTTTTCCTTGGCAGACTGGCTTTAGGTGCCAGTGTAGCACACCACAACCTCTGAAAACATTTCTGCAGCTCCTGTCTGGTACAGGAGTCGAGCTATTTTGCACTTGGTTCCTCCCACTAGAACCTGCCAGGATCCCTCTTAGACCTAGAAGTTGTCATGCAGGGCTAAAGGGTGGCCACAGGATGAACACACTTCATTCCCCAGGTAACGGTGGTGAGGCAATTGAAAAGGGAGCAAGAGTGAGGGAAACCACAGCAAACAAAAGTAGCAATCTCACAACCAGCTGAATATGGTTGACATTTCCCACATGCCTATGGGTTTAACAAAATCTGCACATGAGAGGGAACTTCCAAAGAGTTATGTGCCTGCCACCCGACCCAACCATGGCAGTTACCTGACCCGAGGCAAATCACGCACTAGAGCAGCCTTATCAGCAGAGAACCCTTGTTTCTAGATCTCCCAAGCCACCTAGGGACACTGCCACTCCTTTGGTGCTAGATTGCAGTCACAGGAGCCTATGATGCTCACCCATTTCGAGGTCTGTCAAGCAGACCTTCCTCAAGGGTATAAAAGGTCCATTTCCCACTTGTCCTAGAGCAAAATCAGGGAGATGATACCACCAGACCTGAAGACAGTCCAACAGAGTCCAGAGATATGTCAGCAGTGGATGCACCCATAGGGCTCCTTCAGGGGTCAAACAGCTGAGCTAGTCTTTTTTTCTTGTTCAAGCTTCATTTAGAGTCTGTAGGGAGCTGCAAATCCTCCAATTTCTGGAGGAAACTTTAAATACTAAGTAGAATCCACGGGCTGAAGTTCCTCCTCAAAGAGATCTTTATGGTGGAGAAAATTCAAACTGCATATTCTACTCCATATTTAGAATTTACTCCAGGAGCTGGAGGATTTTCAATTCCCTGTAATTGTTGCTAAATTGGGCCCCAAAAGGCTACTTCATCCGGCCTGTGCCTGAGGTTCTAAATGGATCCTGCAAATTTAGTCGATGGTAGGTCCTCCACCCAGCTAACGTTGCCACAGTATGTTCCATCTCTAATTTACCTAAGCATGGCTCAGACCTCTGGGTGTTCTGTGCTTGCATAACACGTGGAGAAAGTTTCAATATAGTGAACCTTTTTGATATGGTCACATCAGCTTTGCCGTACTTTTCATTTGCCTTCGGGACAAAGATGGGCACTCGAGAAATATATGATTCTACCATCTCTTCGTTGTTCAAGCAGGCAACATCATCTTCACTATGTAACATGGAGATGCTAACAGCGTTAGAAATTCACACTCCTGTCCCCTTCCTTCAGCAGCAGAGTTAATCCAAAGAGGAAGGGCCTTATTATTCTATAAAATCTGTGAACTGCGAGTTGGGGAGCACTGCAATAATCTCCTCTCAGCCAGGCTTCCCAAGAGGGAATGTGATTATGGAGGGAATCAGAACCACATATTTCCATAAATTAGTATATAGAATAATCCAGCTGGAGATAAAACTAGCATTAAATCTATATTGTAGACCCTGGATAATGTATATAATGAACCGACTCTGCTACCTCTCTGAAGTTTACAATCAACAGATTTTAGACATAAAGGGACAGATTTACTATTTTTCACGTAGTGCACTCTAGCAGCCGCAAATGCTGTGCTGCACTACGTGAAAAGGAGAGAGGAGGAGAGCGCCCTATTTGCTAAAATAAGGCACTCTCCTACCCCCTCACTAGTGCCGGCATTTAAATCAGCTGTCGTGCACCACGGAGACATCTTTGTGCCATGGTGCAAGGGTGTCTCTGTGAGTCTAGCATAGGTTTTGCACTGGAAGGAACCCTTCCAGTACAAAAAACTATGCACAGACTCACTTTAACCATTTTCCCACTTTGTATGTGTGCTGTAAAATGCAGCACACCTGCAAAGTCAGAAAATAAATGAGAAAGGAAAGCATTTTCCTTCCTTGCGCCTACTTGAAAAGGGTGCAGTTTTCTCATGCTAAACCCGATCTACTTTATTTAGTACATTGGGTTTGGCGTGAGAAACTTTGGGTGGTTGTAGGGGAACGCCCATGCACCACCCTTGGTACACCCCATGGCGCAAAGTAATGGGAAAAAAAGACTGCGTGATAGTTTGCGTCACTTTGAGATGCAAACACGGCTCAAAATCTTAGTAAAGTGCACAATGTGGAAAACAGTTCATATCATGCACTTTACCCAAAATGACAGATATATTACCTTTTGGTAACTAAACGATAAGGCCTTAGCATCACTATCAGGTAGGCCATCTAAAATTTGGACTAGCTCTTATTTGCCTTCTGGACTAAATGTTTTATTGACTGGCTTCTTCACCCTACAGTTGTGCAAGAGGGTTTGCATGCACAGTGAGCAACCTAGAAAATCTGACCCTAGCTGTCTACGGGCAGAAATTCTATTACTACAAGGTGTATGCTTGAGGTTGCAGATTGTAACACATTTTAGAGGATCCTTACAGTGAGTGAAACTTCATTTGTGAGCCTCACACCATTAGAGAGGTTACAATCCAGAGATTGCAGATGTTGCCAGCCACCTTTCATGTTCTGTATATATTTTCAATCACACCCAGGCATTTATTCATTGACTGCAATCACTGTCAATGCTCCATGTGGCCATTGATTTCCATGACTCCCGAGGACACGGCCCGCATGATGAACACCATCCACTCCGGATCTCCGACAGACCCATGCCCCCACCATGTCTTCAACAAGGCAGCCTCCACCATCGCACCCCACCTCCATGACATCATCAACATCTCCTTCGACACAGCCACCTTCCCAGAGAGCTGGAAGCACGCCGAGCTCAGCGCACTGCTGAAGAAACCAACAGCGGACCCAACCGACCTCAAGAACTTCCGCCCAATCTCGCTCCTTCCTTACCCTGCCAAAGTCGTCGAGAAGATCGTCAACAAGCAACTGTCCGCATTCCTCGAGACGAACGGATCTCTCGACCCATCGCAATCCGGTTTCCGAGCCAACCACAGCACCGAGACCGCCCTCATCGCAGCCACCGACGACATCCGAGCCCTGCTCGACAACGGGGAAACAGCGGCCCTCATCCTCCTGGACCTCTCCACAGCATTTGACACTGTCTACCACCGCACCCTAGTCCAACGCCTCAACATCACCGGTATCCAAGGAAAGGCTCTGGGATGGATCACCTCGTACCTCGCCGGAAAAACACAGAGAGTTCGCCTCCCTCCGTTCCGATCTGAGGCCACCAGAGTCATCTGCGGCATCCCGCAGGGATCGTCGCTCAGCCCCACCCTCTTCAACGTCTACATGAAACCCCTCGCGGCCATCGCACGCCAACACAACCTCAACATCATCTCCTACGCCGATGACACCCAGCTGATCCTCTCCCTCACCAGTGACCCCGACACCGCCAGAACCAACCTACATGAAGGGATGAAAGGCGTCGCAGAGTGGATGAACATGAGCCGCCTGAAACTTAACACGGACAAGACAGAAGTCCTCATCCTTGGACCATCACCCTCTGCATGGGACGACTCCTGGTGGACCCCAGCCCTAGGCACCGCACCAAAACCAACGGACCATGCACGCAACCTGGGCTTCATCCTGGACTCCTCCCTATCGATGACCAGACAAGTCGGCGCCATCTCCTCATCCTGCTTCCATCCCCTCCGCATGCTCCACAAGATCTTCCGATGGATCCCGACCGAGACCAGGAAGACGGTCACCCAGGCCCTCGTCACCAGCAGACTAGACTACGGGAACACCCTCTACGCCGGTACGACAGCCAAGCTTCAGAAACGACTTCAGCGCATCCAGAACGCCTCCGCCCGACTCATCCTAGATGTCCCCCGACGCAGCCACATCTCGAGCCACCTGAGAGACCTGCACTGGCTCCCTGTCAACAAGAGGATCACGTTCAGACTCCTCACCCACGCACACAAATCTCTCCACGACCTGGGCCCAAGATACCTCAACGACCGCCTCACCTTCTACACGCCCACCCGCCAGCTACGATCCGCACGCCTCGCCCTCGCGGCCGTCCCTCGCATCCAGAAAGCCACCTCCGGAGGAAGATCCTTCTCCTACCTGGCGGCCAAGACATGGAACTCTCTGCCCATCCACCTTCGGCTGACCCAGGACCACCTCGCTTTCAGGAAACAGCTCAAGACATGGCTGTTCGAGCAGTAGCAGACCCCCCTCCCCAAGCGCCTTGAGACCCCTCCGGGTGAGTAGTGCGCGATATAAATGTCTTGATTGATTGATTGATGATTGCCCGGAGCCCTTGAGGTCCATTACTATTTGGGGGTCATTGATGTTCACTACTGCCCAGGGCCATTAATGATCTTTACTGCTTGAAGCTACCAATGGTTTTTACCGCTTATGGATATTCAATGTAATTACTGTGAGTGCCAATTGATATTTATTATTATTTCTTGAAGCCACTGAAGTTCATCACTTTCAGAGCCATTAATACACAGCAATGTCTTGGAAATTGAGGGTCATTAAAGTCTGTTGGATATTGAAGCATATTACTGCCTGGGGCCATTTGTGTTCATTACTGCATACAGCCAGTATTGTTTCTTTTCAATGCCTGGTGTGAAGGAATTTAATTATTGCTTTTGGTGACCAGGGTTCATTACTGCCTGTCATTTAGCTCATTACTGCCTGTAGTCACTGAGGCTCATTACAGCCCTGGCTTTGAGGCTCATGTTTGCCTGCGGCTATCGAGCCAATGATCCTGGGTAATGCCTGAAGTTACTGGTTCTGTCTACTGGCCTTGATCTGTGTGGTAATGCCCGCCTTATCCGTTTGTGTGTATGTGCTTGTTTTTTGCTGCTCTGTATGTGCAGATGTTTGTAGGTGTGAACGGCTTCCCACCGTGTATTGTTCTCCCTACATATCTCCCTTAACCTCTTCAGTGCCCATGACGAGCTGGACTCGTCATGGGCCGCGGTTGCGCTGTGCCCATGACGAGTCCAGCTCGTCATAAACCCCGCCCGCTAATGTAACGGCCGGCACAGGGCGGGGAAAGGGCGTGGCACTGAAGGGGTTAATGTGTGAGCTATGTCAATGTTTGGGAGGATATTGTGTCCCTGTTTGTAGCATGCATGAACTATGAAATAAAATATAAGGTATTAACTTTGTTAATACTTGGTCAATCAATCAATCAGATACCTTTATTCAGCCCCAGCCATAAAAGTCAGATATAAATTATACAGTTTAAGTGCTTGTCATACGAGTTAAAACACAGTGGCTAAAATCAGCATTGTTCATAAAAGCAGAAAGCAAACTATAAACACTACATAGAAAGGTGCATTTCCACACAATCTCAAAAAAAGCCTTACAGCAAGGGTCATGATTCAATTTCAATGACACTTTGTAGATTTTAAAAGGCTAAAAAGGAGTTAAGATAATATAGGAACAGCAGGGGCAAAGTGGAGTCCAATTTCTTTATCATAAAAGGATCATCTAGTATTTCTTTCTGATCACTAATGCTCTTCTTTTGAAATTAGGTACAGCAAAGCAAGGATCTATAGTGGAAAGATTTAGTAAAAAGGATTTGCAATACAATAGGTCTCGCCTCTGGGACCTTATATGTATTTAGCTATGCAGCACATTAGCCTGGGTGCTGAAACATCTATTGTTCTTTAACATGGAGGGAAAGTAAGCACCAAACTGTGTGACACGCCAGGTATGGGAACACATGGAGAGAAATATTGCCTTTCAGCGGGAAATGGTATAGTCCAAAGCTCTGTTTTTAATACAAAATCAGGGCCTTCGGTTGTCATTTCACTGAAAATACAAGATTTGAAAAAAACATTATTGTTTGCGGGTGCTCGTGGAAGATAATTTCTATGGACTGAAATCTAGCAAATGCTAAAGTGATTCTGGTATTTTACTGACCTCTGCTGGTCGTTTTCTATCAAGAAAGTTCAATAGAGCCAGTTGCCAGAAAAAAAAGAAAGTCTCTCAGCAGAAAGGAATTCTGGTATTTTACTGGCCCCTACTGGTAGTTTTCCATCAATACAGTTAAATAGTGGCAGTTGAACGGAAAAAAGACCCTAAGCGGAAGCAGACAAGTCCTAGGGCTGATCTCCAAAGCCCACAAAGTACATACACATATAAGTACATACTAAAGTATATACAAGAGGTATTGAATACTCGACCTAAAAGATCAAACCTTCCCTGTGAGTTCTCAGATTGGTTTTCCGTAATACAGGTCTTAAGAATACTTGTTAATTAGTTGTTGCTAAAGCCGTCGTCCGTTCTGTGATCCTATGTCTCCCTTATCGATATTTTGTTGAAATTACATTTTGTCTCTCTCCCATCTTGTTATCTTGCAAACACCTCCTCTTTCCTTACAATCATGTCTTATGATCTATCTCCAGTTTTCATGTGTTTATTTATAACTCATTGTTGCGCAGTAAATACCCCAGACCACTCGATCATTCTCCGCAGCACATTCAATATTCTCCTACCATATTTTCTGTGCATCCTGCTTGTATTCTGACTGCTTTTTTCATTTTATATTCGATGGTTTAGCTCTAATAGGAAAATACCTATATTGTTAAGCTCTTTGGGTAACAAAGGACAACTTGTCCAAAGCAGTCAGTCAAGCTGGAAGGACCATTGAAGATGTGTATGCAAATTTAGGAAGAAGTTGGAGTTAAGGTTTGCTAAGAGCACCAACGTAGTTATGCAAAGATATACATTTTATACTCATGCACAAATCTCTGGAGAAACAGTGGACGTGTTCCTAACACTGTTATGGGAAATTTCAGTTAAGTGTAAGTTTGGGGCAATGACTGATGAGATGATCAGAGATCAATTAATCGTTCAGTGCAGGAGTCTTAAAATGGAAGAGAGGTTATCGACTGTGAAGCACCCTTCTTTAACAGATGCAGTAGAAATAGCTATGTAGTGGAAGATTATGAAGTAGATTAAAAGGAAATACAGTAAAGGTTCTGGGGAGGTATCGTTGTTGGATAGTGAGATTGCCATTGCGACCAAGTGGTCATCCAAGAATACATCTAAACCAAGTAGTGGTAATAGAACCTTTAGCAAAAATTGCAATAGGTATGGCAGTAACTCTCACTCAACTGATTTTAGGAATTGTTACGCTTTGGGGAATGAGTGTAGAAAGTGTGGGCACAAAGGCTACTTTGCCAGGATTTGCAGGGATAAAGATTTTGGCAAAGGAAACATAGCAATGGTGATGGAGAAATGCCCAGGGATGTTTGTTAGGGCTTCCACAGGCAGAGTTGTGTGTGTCAATAAGGTTTGTGATACACCTAGAACCACAAGCAGAACATATAGAGTAAAGGATAAATTAATCATTAGCAACAAAGTCGTGGAACTGATGGTGGGTTCCAGTTCATTGTATATCATCATTCCTAATTAAATTGTGTTACAAGAATAACCATCAGTGCGTATGTTACCAAAAGATTTCAACCCAGGTGGGTACCAAGGCAAACAAATTGATGTAATTGCGTACATCCACATGGACATAGTGTTCACAGACAGATGAACAAGGGGCAAAGTGTATGTGGTTGAATCTGGACCACTGATTTTGGGTTGGTATCATCAGTATGATTTGCACTTCATAATTAATCCTCGAGCTCCGATGCAGGTTATGATTGTCGAGGATACATTATTGAAAAAGATTTTACAGGAGGCAAAGAGTATATTTGGAAACAAATGGGTGAGTTAAGAAGCTATGTTCACAAGATAAAATTGAGGCATGGGGCCATACCAGTCCAACATAAAGTCAGGAGAGTACCCATTCTGGTTAGAGAGGAAGGGAAAAAACTACTGAGTGAAATGCTTGAGAGTGGGGCGATGGAACCGTTTGAGGCATCAGATTGGATATCACCCATGGTTATCACAAAGAAGAAAGATGGCAAATTGAGATTTTGTGTTTACTTAAGAGGATTAAATCAAAAAATTATAACTGATATTTTCCCGTTACCTAACACCAATGAACTTATTTTGTTACTAAAGGGGCAAGGTTTTGTTCAAAACTTGATCTTCAACATGCATATCACCAGGTACGATTGTACAGTAAGTCCAGGACCTTGATGGCATTCATCACCATGGCAATTTACCAGGATGCTATTTGGTTTATCCTCAGTGGTTAGTGTCTTCCACAGGATGATGAGTGAGGGTTTTCAGCATCTGGTTAACGTCATCGACTTCCAAGATAACATTTTGGTGTTTGGTGATACTGTTGATAATTATAATGTCACCCTGATGTTTGCTTTAGACCATATCTCCGATTCTGGTTTGGCATTGAAACAAGGAAAATTTACATTTCTGGTGGAAGAGATTGAATATCTTGGGTATACCTTGCCTGCAGAAGGAGTCAAATCTAAAACAGATTTGCTGTTGGCAATTAAATCAGCACCACACCCTCAAGACAAAGAGCAGTTATGTCTTTTCCTGGTTTTCATAGAGTACTACTCAAATTTGCAAAAAACTAAGGTGGTTAGTGAAATTTAGGTCAGGTACGGTCCACCACTTGCTCCAGTTGCCCGTAGGTTATTCTAATGTCAGTTCATAGTGTACCTAGACTTGTCCCTGTAACGGCGCCTCCGAGCAAACCTTGATTCATTTTGTCATCTTTTGTAAATGATATTGGTTATATTCTAATTATATTTAATTATATTTTTTAGGAACTACTGTTCTGGTCTATGCAAAGTGGCCCTGAGGTACTTGCAATTATTTTGCAATGAGGAGGTTTTCTATCGAATTGGATCATTTTTTAAGTTTGCAGTTTACTCAAGAAAATATATGATATAATGTTTTTATCAAAGTGTTTGCCAATTAGTAATGAATTTTAATGAATTATTGTATATATTTATTTAATTGTATCTTTATGTCTGCTTTCATGCATACCTGTGGTATGTGAATTAAGATTGGTTTTGACTTCACTACTGACTTTATTATTGCTGCCAAATATTTTATTAATCATCTTGGTTGATATTTCAGCCTATGTTACTAATCCACCACCCTCCACAGCCCACACCCGGCAAATATGGTAAATCCCTCACAGTGATCACTTGCAAAGAACCTCAATATGGTTCTCTGTTTCACAAACAGTTGGGAAAAAGGTACACACAAGCCTACTGTTGCAGCACACATTGAAAAATAGGGTGAACTTTGGCTGTGAGGGGGAGAGGTATGAAATACAGATTTGGTAAACATCCCCCGGCTGGGATCGGGAACGAGGTGTACAGTGATGGAGTCTGCTTTGCGAGAAGACAAGTGAGCACCCCCTCCATCCTTTTTCTGCTTGTGTTGTTGATGGGGCATAGGATTTGGGCTATGCTCCTTGTTGTGCTTGGTGCTTGTGGAGTGGTGCCCTGTTTTCCTATCTCTTCTTTGTTTGCCTATAGTGAATCCTGGGCCTCACCGCCGGGCTTGTTAGAGAATGTGTGGGGAATTTCTGATGTTTTTCTTGGCCTTCCCTAGGTCCCTAATTTTACTGTAAATCTCTGTTGATGTATGTGGAATCCTTCATGCAGAAAAGTGGGGTTATTTTGTGTTTTTTTTTTAATCTTTTGTGCTGTTACCTGCTTTGATATGGTATTTTGTTGTTTTGGAGATTTACCACTGCATTAAATCAAATTGAATTATGATACGTCAATTTATTTAACTTATCTTTGCTGCCCATCAGGACCATTTATTTTTGTATTGCTCTGTAGCCAGGGCCTTCGGGTTTCCGGGTTACCCCATTATTATGCAAACGACTCGCTGGAGGCCTGAGGCCAACCAGCAGCTGTGCATGGCCAAAGGCAGTTAGCTGCCCAAGAGAGGATGGGAAACAGGCCTGTCTGGAGACCAAATCCTGTGCCCAATCCCCACTGTGTCGTACAACAAACAAGAGCGACCCATAGGTCCTTGCAAACTGAGTAATGCTAATTAAGCACAGACAATGTTCACAAGGAACTCATTTTTAAATCAATTGATTGATTACAGATGCAATTAATGTTGCCTGCTAGACTGAAGCAAAACAATCAAATGTAGAATAGAGCTTTAGCTTAATAAAGCATCAACATATTGAAACAGTTTGAAACGTTTTTTAGCCCACTAGAGAAAGGAAATATTTTTGGTACTCACTTCAGCCGAAGTGAGATATTTATTCTTGCATAATAGTTATTTGATACAAAAAAAGCATACAAAAGTTTGATCCTGTCTGTCTAATTACATTATATACATTTGCATTTCGAAAGTGAATTGTGACCCCAGTGAAGTAACCATAACTAAAACCCGTGAAGTATAAAAGGTGCAGTTGAAAAAAACGTAATGGTGGTTATTGGTAAAAAGAGGAGCCAATGTAGTATAGGTACAAGCAAATTATTCAGAAACAACTATATGATTAGTTGTTGACTTCCTCTTATTAATAGCCAACGACGCTCGTGTTATGGGGTCTCTTCAGGACAGGTGATTCTGGGGACTGAAGACAGGACATATCCAGTATTAGTATAATCGGACAGTGAAAGCAGTAGGCCAATGGAAATTACTCTAGTAGTCTTACCAAGCCGTTAAATCCAGTTGCCTGAGTGAGATTGCATCAAGTGTATTGCCGGGATTTTCCTATCATGAAACAAGGATGGAATATTTTTACCATCTAACAAGTTAAAACATTTTTTTAAAAGTGGCAATGAAGAGAGTTACGGTGCACAAGGGAACTCCTTACCCTGGAGTGGACGAGATGCCACAATTAGGCTTCTAGCAAAGAGCACAGTAGCGGAGTTACTGCAGATCCAAAGTTTATTTTAAGAGTGTCACCCAATGAGGGCAACACCTCAACACACAGGAGGCCCGATATCAATAATTCCAGGTCCGTCCGGCCGATTGAAGTGGCCGTTGAACAGAACTGACCTACAATTAATGTACAAGGAGGGTAGAGTCAGGAACATGTGCTGTTAGTAGAACAATGAACCAGTCGCAGAGATACACAACTCACCTTACTAATTAATTAAGTAGGTGTGCTTTTGCTACCCTCTCATTGGTATGAAGCAAGAACTGAATATATCCAGGCCAGTCAAGGAACTGAAATTAAGAGAATAATAGTCATGAAGGTCGTGATTAAAACCGCATTAATGGCTATTATGGCTAAGGTAATTTAAAATAGGGTGTCTGAATAGCAGCTAACAGTGGTCTCAGTCGTATGCTAATATTGGCCAAGTCTCATTAATTTGGGACAGTTCGTGTTTCATGTAATTGAATTGCCCAGATTTTAAAAATAGAAGAAGCCACAGATAATGCTGGTCCATTAATTGCGTCAGCATGTTGTCTATGTAAGCAAGGCACTGTAGGCATAACTTAATCTGAGTGCACAGATTAAAACAGGCGTGCTGTAAAGCGGCATTATTGCAAAGCGGGTCGCGAGGGAGATAGCAATAAATTATAGAGAAGTCAGCTTACCTATTCACTTGGCGGCAGGGCGATGTCAATATCGTCCGAGTAATCAGCCACGATATGTCAGCTCGTATATAAGCCTTCTAATAATGCGCATGTCTGAACAGCCGGAGCATTGCGGCGCATGCGCTGTGCCAATGTTAGTCAATGGCGTGCTGCTTCATTCAAGGTGGTGACCATCTTAAAATGGGGATAATACATCAGGGAATAAAGAGTTGTTGGGTGCAAGGGTGCTACACCAGCTAGTGATGGTCACGTCATAGCAGGTTACACATGGCAATCTATTGTAAATAGAGTGACAAGTGTCAATTGTATGTAAACATAAAGTGGGATACCTACTCCAAGAATGGAACAGCTAAATAAGCAAGAATGAAAGCTTCTGTGTAAGATAGCCTTGGAGGTAAGTGTAACAACCAGTAAAGTTTTAATTGTAAGAAGTCTGAGTACACCTAATGTAGATTGCAAAGTATTTTGCCAAACATGTGAAAAAAGCCAATGCTTCTGTTCGCAATGGATTATCCACTGATCGATATAGATATATAGATATATATAGATATAGAATATTGTGATTGAACAAACGGTCATTATTTCATGATTATGAAAATTGACTAGTATTTTGTCAGTGTCTATGAACATAGAATTGTATTTCTTGGGGCAGTTGAGCATATTGTACGACTTGACAAAGGCTTTCCGCCGAAACCCGTTGCTTGCTTGCACAATAAACCATTGAGCTATCTACTGGTGTGCAGCATCACTTATTTCGTATTCGAAATTGGATTTATGTTTCATATATATATATATATATATACAGATATATATATACATACAAATAATATAAAATTAAACATATAATAATACTAGATCTATTTAAACAATATTTTTTTTAAAGTATTGAGGTCTGAGGATAATAGATATACTGCAACAACTGCAGTCTGTGCAACAGTAGGGAAAGCGTTTGACTTCGGAGGGGTAAGTTTTACTATTTCCACTCCAGTCTGTGCAACAGTGGGGAAAGTGTTGGATTTCGGAGGGGTAGAATTTACTATTCCCACTCCAGTCTGTGAAACAGTAGGGAATGTGTTGGACTTCTGAGGGGTAACATTGACTATTTCCACTCCAGTCTGTGCAACAGTAGGGATAGAGTTGGACTTCAGAGGGGTTAAAGTTACTACTGCCACTCCAGTCTGTGCAACAGTAGGGAAAGCGTTTGTTTACTATTCCCACTCCAGTTGGTGCAATGATAGGATAAGTGTTTTACTTTGGCGGGGTAACCTTTACTATTCCCACTCCAGTTTGTGCAACAGTAGGGAAAGCGTTGGCCTTCAAAAGGTAAAATGCACTATTCCTACTCTAGTTGTGCAACAGGAGGGAAAGCGTTGGACTTCAGAGGGGTTACATTTACTATTCCCGCTCCAGTGTTTGCAGCAGTAGGTAAAGCGTTGGATTCCGGAGGAGTAAGATTTACTATTGCCACTCCAGTCTGCGCAACATTAGGAAAAGCGTAGGACTACAGAGGGGTAAAATTTACTATTTCCGCTCCAGCATTGGACTTGGGAGGGGTAAGATATTAAAGCGGTGGACTTGGGAGGGGTTAAATGTACTATTTGCACTGTAGTCTGTGCAACAGTAGGGTAGCCTTGGAGTTCGGAGGGATTACATTTAATATTCCCACTCTAGTCTGTGCAACAGTAGGGAAATTGTTGGACATCAGGGAGATAAAAGTTACTATTCCCACTCCAGTCTGTGCAATAATAGAAAAAGCGTTTGACTTTGGAGGGGCAAAAATTACTATTTCTACTCCAGTTTGTGCGAACTTGGGGAAAGTGTTGGACTTCAGAGGGGCAACATTTACTATTCCAACTCCAGTCTGTGCAACAGTAGAGAAAGCATTAGACTTTGAGGGGTAACATTTACTATTTGTACTCCAGCCTGTGCACCAGGATGGAAAGTACTTCACTTCAAACACATAATATATATTTATTATAACAAATATAGAACTCTTAATATGAACTTTAATAATTAACCTCCTAAAAATTCTATATATAAATAAAAAACATTTAAACAAATAATATGCTTATTAAACAATTGAGGACCAAATTACGATGTCAGGCGGAAAGCCTCCGACCAGGTGTCTGATGCTTTCTGCCGACATCGTAGGTTTCAGTCTGACCACCATATTAGGATGATGGCAGTTGGAGGTAAACCTGCAGGGGGATTCCGATGCGCTTCCAACAGACTCAAGGAGCCCGTCGGTGCATCGAAAGGCACCATAATCCCCTAATGGTAGCGGAACCAGGCTCGGCTTTGCTGTCGGGATTATGATGGCACTTTCCACCTGCCCTTTCATGACGGTCCGCCTGCTATGAAAAGGCAGGCAGAAAGTGACTTTGGGGGTCCCTAGCAGGGCCCCTTTGCCCTGGTCCTCCGCAATGGGGCCTTGGGGCACCCTAAACATCCCTGCACCATGTGGCAGACACCATCAGGTGCTTGCCCCATGTTGCAGGGATGTTTCAAACATCCATTTTGCTATGACAGCTTGTGCTGCGGGCCTTTTCTGCCCGCTGCACATGCTTCCATAACTCAATGGGTCTTTCAGAATTGTGAGGTTGGAACCACCACCCGCCTGATATCCTAATTAGGCCCTTAATAATTAATGACCATTAAAGACATTGTCATTTATTTTATTACTTAACTTACCACACTATACCCCCACAAACCTAGCAGCCCATACATAAAATATTACAAAAATAAATAAACTAAACACAATTATCATAATTAATAAGCACATTAACTATTAATTAATAGTGAATAATCAAGTATTACCTAATCAATTAATAATTGATTTTTAATTAACTAATTAAATAATTCATAAGTGACTTCTTACCCTATACCCCTAGAAACCCATAAGCTCACACCTAATATATAACTTAGAACATATAATTATTACACAAATTACATATTTGATTTTTAATTTAATTAGCAATAATAGATTAATAATTAATTGTTAATTTATTATTACCTTATTCATTTCCCACCCTATAACCCTACAACACCAGCAGCCCGCACATTATTGCACAATTAACATAAATAATATTAATTGTTGATTAATTATACAAATTAACTTTCCACAATACACCTAAAAAAAACTAGAAACCCACTAGGACAATATAAATTACTATTTGCAATTTAAATAATAATTATAAATTACTTAAAATTACAAGCTATATTTAAAAATATTATTAACAATTATGCAAACAATATTTAACATATAAGATTAATTTATGAACTCAATCACATAAAGATGATTAAAACAATATTTTTGACAACTATAATATTGAAAACGATATTAACACGAACAACATTCTTGAACACGATATTACTTACCTGTAAAAACAATATTCTTTGACAACGATATTTCTGCATCACAATTTTTTTGTATCACAATATATTTGGCTTATATTTCTGCAACTCGATGTTTGAAACTTGATATTTTGTCCACATACCAATTTTCAACTAACTATAATGTGTTTTTAACTTTTGCTTTTCTAGTGAAATTCTGAGTTTTTTAAGTTAAAATAGGATATGATTTCCAAACCTAAATATAACATTGTTTATTTAGTTTCTTTTCAGTGAATATCTAGTGTTTTTTTTTAACAAAAAGTAAGATATTATTTTCATATCTGACTTTTCCAACCCAGCAGCCACAGATCGGGCCCTGAGCCAAGCCCCCATGGTTACCAAGCCCCCCCAAACCCATCGGGCACCAACCCCCATTTCTTTTATACTGTTTTCCCAATCCTGCAGGACTCTTGCTGGAGCCACACTGATTCCTGTGTGAATCCCATGTGATTACTTTTTTTATTTGACCCCATGGGAGATCCTTTTGGGATCCCTTACAAGGGCCATGGGGTTAGGGTGCCCTTACACTGCCTTTCATTTTCAGGGCATGGAGACCAAGTCCCCGAGTCCTTTAAAGGTGGCCACAACATTTTTGTGCAGTTTACGTGTAGCCAATCAAAGCATGAGTTCCCAAGGGAATTGAACAGAGCCTCTTGAACCCGCGAGAGTGATGCAGCCCCAAGCAGGGCCTGGGGAGCACATGTAGTGCCTCCCCACACATCCATGCACCCTGTGCCAGGCACCACATGGTGCAGAAAGTGTCTTTATCTACTGTGGTTTGTGTTGCAGCCTTTTTCCTGGGCCGCACCACAAGTCGCAGGCGGAAAGAAGCATTTTACAACCACCTGCACTGCTGTTGTATCATAATAGGGTGGGCGGGACTGCAAACTCATTGGCAGCCAATTCCTGCCCGAAACAATGGTGGTTGGAAGTCTGACCGTCCACCATCGCAATGAGGCCCATATTTTTTTTTAAGTTGCCGATAGCAATTTATAGTGTAGCAGGGGTGCAGGGTGGGAACTTAATTAATTAACAATGAGTTATTCATTTATTATTAATTAATTAACTGAATATTTATTATGTCTATTGTGTAGTTATTATATTTTTTGTTACATATTAGGTGCGGGTTGCTGGGTTTGTAGGGGTATAGGTGGTAAGTTAATTAAGTAATATTTCATTATTAATTTATTATTCATTATTTGATTGATTATTAATTATGTATATTGTGTAGTTCTATTTCTTAGCTATAAATTAGGTGTGGGTTGCTGGGTTTGTAGGGTATAGGTTAGGAAGTTAATTAAGTAATAATTAATTAATCTAATTCATTATTAATATAATATGGATTTTTTAATTGATTGCGAATTATGTGAATTGTGTAATTTTGATATGTTTTAAGTTATATATTAGGTGTTCTTCATTGGGTTTGTAGGGATACAGGGTGGGAAGTTAATTAAGTAATAATTGATATATTAATAATTGTTTAATTGATTGTTAATTATGTAAATTGTGTTATTTGGGTAATACATAATTAATCATTATATTATTAATAATTATTTAATTAATTATTAGAAATGCTAATTGTGGTATATTTTTTATATTTTGAATAATATTTATTCTGGAGTGCTAGGTTTGTGGAAGTATAGTGTGGGAATTTAATTAAATATTACATTAATAACATGCTTTAATTCATAATTAATTATTAGATTTGTTTTAAATCATGTAAATTGTTCTTTATTTAGGGTTCTTAAAATATGTTATGTGTTTGAAGTGAAGTACTTTCCCTACCACTGCACAGACTGAAGTGCAAGTATGTCTATGTATAGGATTTATGAAGCGCATCTGATACTCCGAAGAGTGTCCTGGCACTACAGTAGAAAGATCATCAGTGGGATGAAGAAGAGCAGTTCTTGGGGCAGGAGAAAATTCAGGTCTTAAGATTTTTTCGAAACGCAGGTGTCACCTTAATGCACCTGAGAGTCAATAAGAGTTTGTTCGAGAGAGAGGGTCCCAGAAAGGAGAGAGATCAGACCCCTGACCTTGCCTTTCTAATTCACGGGATGATCGCAAGACAGTGATTTCAGAACGGAGATTTCTCTGGGAGTATAGAACTTAATTCTATCTTGTAGGTAGCCCGGGCCAGTTCCATGGAGAGCTTTCTGTATAACGAACAGTATCTTAAAAATGATACTCTTCCTAACCGGGAGCCAATGTAGGCTCTGAAGAAGGCAAGAGGCATGGGAATTGCGAGGAAGCCCAAAGTTGGTGTGTGCCTTTGCAATCTGGACCAACTGCAGCCTATCAATCAGGTATTTGGGCAGTCCTATGTACAGGCCGTTCCCACAGTCAATCTGTGAGGTTATCAAGGCTTGCATCACTTGTTGTCTAGCCTTGAAGAATAAGAGATGAAAGAATTTACTGAATGCGCAAAGGAGGGCAAAGCAAGTGTCCACCACCAAGTTAACTTGGGAACAAAATAACAGTTGTCCATCAAATGTAAAGCCCAGGTTTTTTACTACATGATTTTGAAATAATGAAGGGGGGGCCTCCTCAGGCCAGAAAGACTGCCACGGTGTCTCGGCCTCTGAACCAAAAAAGAGGAGCTCGGTTTTCCCGGCATTACAAGTTGGTTACTGGATAACCAACTGAACGTTGCTGTAAGATGGTTATGAAATTCCTCACCTGGGAAAGCCTCATCCTTCCCCCAGGAGAAAAGCAGTTGGGAGTCTACCAAGGAGGTCAAGAGAGTGAGTTAGACATTAAATAAAGTCGGATTAAGGGCTGAGCCCTGTGGAACTCCAACCCTTAGCTTACGAGAAGCGGCAGAAAAAGGGTTGGACCATACCTCTTGTACTCAATCCTCCAAAAATGATGCAAGCCACTGCCAAGCCAGCCCTCTAATTCCCATTGAATGTAGACGAGCTAAGGGTGTCGAACACTGCAGATAGGAAATATTAACCCTCTGGAGTCCAACACTTTCCCTATTGTTGCACAGACTGGGGTGCAAATTTTACATTTTACTCCTACGAAGTCCAACGCATTCCCTACTGTTGCATAGACTAGAGAGGGAATAGTTAATTTAGCCCCTCCAAAAGTCCAACGCGTTTCCTACTGTTGCAAAGACTGGAGTGGGAACAGTGTATCTTATACTTTATATTATTACTTATGTTTAATACTGCTTAAATATATATATTTTTTAATTTATCATTTGTTATATTGAATTAACTAGGCAACATATTTGAATGTTTTGTACTTGGGTTCTAATATTTTGTATGTTTCAGTGAAATATACATAAATATATATTTATATTTGTATGCTTTTTATAGAAGTAATTTTAAAAAACGAACAAATTAATATAAATTAGCATACATATTTTTATTGATAGTGTTACATTATATATATGCATATATTAACATACACATATGTGTTTTTCTATGAGTGTATTTATATATATTTGTAAATATAGTGAAAATCAATATTTTTTTATTATTTTTCTATGATATTAGTGTGAAACACTATTTTTTCTGATATTTTTGTACTCACTATTACAAGTATAGGGACACTATATTTTTGACAAAATATTTCTGTATCATGATATTGTTTTGATTGATATTGTGTCAGTGATCCCTTTAGCTTTCACTTCAGAGGTAAAAATATTTGTTAGGGAGTCTTTTATAACTTTAAGCCTTGCCTCAAGGAGAAATGCCTGTATCTTTAAATCTTGAACTTGCTGAATTAGATGTTATAAACGCCATCTCCTCTCTAATGTAAAATGTCGAAAATCCAGCTCACACGGAAAAAATGGTCTCCCACCTTTGCTTTACTTCTGGCTTGGCCTTTTCAAATATCATCTGCCTTAGCAAGAAGTTATTCAAGAAACGAATATCACTTTAGGGGTTTGTTGTGTTTGAAATGAAGGCACAGATTTACAAAAAAGTCACTCAACGCAGCATCCCAAAATGCAGTGCTGCGTTGCATGACAGGGAGGGAGAAAGAGAGTTCCATATCTACAGCGACATGACTCTCTCCTCTCCCCAGCGCCTGCGCTGATTTCAGCTCTTGTGCACCAAGCACACACCTTAATGCCATAGTGCTAGGCTGCGTGCCTGAGTCTACCATAGGTTTTGTACTGGAGGGTGATCTTCCTGTAGGAAATACTATACGTAGACACACTTTAAACCTTTTCATACTTTGCATGTGTACTGCACAGGGCAGCACGCATGCAACGTCGGAAAAGAAAGGAGAAATAAAACCATTTCTCCTTTTAACGCCTCCTTTGAAATGGCGTTACCTTTTGGCACTGAACTCTATCTACTATTGTTTGTAGATGGGGTTTTGCCGCAAAAGACATGGGTGGAAGCATGGGAATGCCCATGTACCACCCATGTAACACCCCCTAGGAGCTAGGTAATGTACAACAGCACTTCTCACTGATTTGCGTTACTTTCAGTGTACTTTCCAGTGCAAAACAAGTGTTGACTGGAAAGTAAATTAGGAAATAAACATTTTGTGCTGGTTAGCATCACTTTTGTGATGCTAACCCATCGCAAAATGTAAGCCAATCTTCCCTGTAGTTTGTTTCAGAAAATGGGGCACTTGCTGAATTTGTTTTTCCCAGTCCTATTCCTTTAAACCATGTAAATATATTTCAAATATATTAATTACATAGAGCATTGTGTTAGACCCCAATAACGTTCAGCAGTTCCCCGCCCTCTAAAGTTGTTTCTGTGTTGCCAATTTTCAAAAGCCTCATGTTTGCATTTTTTAGCAGACAATCCGTTCTCATGACAGCCAACCCGCTTTGATCCTTGGGCAATGGTGGACGCTAGTCCAAGACCACATTCTACAGCCTCCTTAATTCTGCTTGCTGTGTCCGCACAGGATTTTGACACCTTCAGAGCTGTCCCTTGGATTTTCCTTGTAGCTGCATGGTCCCACTGGCTGTCTCTATGTCTCACATGGTCACTGCTAGGTGTCAGATGTGTTGCTCAAATGTTCAATTTCAATAAGGTTGAGGTTGTTAAGTAGAACTGTTTTGGCCAATTGTTTGCTTGCTTTTACCTGTCCATTTATGCTTCTCATCTTTCTCTAGAATGAAAGATGCAGAATTTGGATCTGAATCATCTGATTCTGATGTATCTTCCTGCCGCAGCATCAGTTTCCGCGCTCCTGGTTATTACGGTCTCTTTTTGTTCATCTTTGTCCAGCGCTCATCTTTGTAAGGGAAATTCCCCTTGTGATTTTCTAAAGCCTTCGTGGGGCCTTTCATTACTAAAGACTGGCTGTAAGTTAGATTAATTCGTAAATTCAATAATTCAGTTGTTCTTCCCCCATCCCGTTCATCCCCCATCCCGTTCATATGTAATAAGTTCTTGCTCTTTCCTTCGTCAAGTTGTATTGCTTTTCCTGCTCTCTCATGTGCTGACCACAGAGTTAAGCAGGATGCACTTCCCAGAATTGACCTGCACTGTGATATTTTTTTCTCCGCATATTGCTTTGTGGATTCTGGTCGACTCATTAGTCCTCTTTTCGTGTATTGCAGCCTCAGTCCGAGTCCCAGACTAGCCTATTCCTAGTGAGAGGAGGAGGGCATTGAAAGGATTGACTCAGAAGCTGTAACCGCCTCAGTCAGACCAGAGTCCACCAATAAACCATCGTCAACTGCTACGGTCTGAGAGCTGCGCTAGTCTCGCGGATCCTCCTTCCACAACACTGTTCCATCAGACTCCAGCTCCAGCTCACCTGAAATCCTTTGTTGCAAGTTTGGACCAACTTACTTTGTGTGAGTCCCACTGTCTGTGCCCAACCTTGAGCAGGTCTCCAATCATTCCCCAGGGGATGAGACACATCTCCAGTTGCCACGTTATGAGGGGGGACAGTAGTCTGTTTTTGCAGATGGATGAAACCCACCATGGTGTTAGAAATCTGTTTCAGAGTTTCTAGAGCCATTGCTATACAGTGCAACAGCACCTCCGCAACACACACAATGAAGGACCTTGGAAGATTTAAATACAACAGACATTGCCACACATATGTAGCGGTGAAAGACAACACAACCGAGAGAGCGTAAGTTCGCTCAAAGATCCCCATCTGAATCGTCGAAAGTTAAAGGAGCTTCTCCGTGCTTTGTCATCTCATTAATTATATTCCTTTGTCTTTGGCAACACGGGACAGAGGAGAGAGTTCACATGGCCCATCTAGCCAGGCGCCATCTTTTCGTCATGCAATTGGTCAGCAGGTGTGTGCGTGTGTGTGTGGGTGTGCGTGTGTGTGTGTGTAATTATACACTTCATTACGTCAATGGCCGGTCCTCATAGTGATATATAAACAATGTTGTGTGTGTGTGTATTTTGTGTGTGTGTGTGTATAGATATATATATAGATGTGTGTGTGTGTACACGTAGATGTGGTATTATCATATAACTTTTTATTTTTCTATTCAAAATATTATCCCGTCCATGTGGAATTATTGGTGACGTAAAGATATAGTAACTTAACTGTTAATAATATCGAAAAATATTCAACAAGGAATCAAGCGTATATTCAGTGGTTTAAAACACTGCAATATCTTACCAAGGTCAGGCAGGACGTCCTAGAGCAGGTCGCCATGCTTCTTCAATGCTTCCGCATTAAAAGAGAGGAATCGCAGGCAAGAATATTGAAGCCCAATTCTCCTGGCAGAGTTGCGTTTCTGTGTGGATCAAAGGTCTGGTTTTTGATGAGGATCCCTCTCCGCAGGAAGGATGCCCAGTGAAGGTTCATTCCCGGCCTGATAAGGAACAGGAGATAAAGCTGTGAACTGACACCACTTTCAATTTGTCCTTGGCGTCGTGTTCAATATACAAGGAAACCGGAAAGGAATAGGTGAACCGCGCCTTTGAACTCCTTATCAGTCCCGCCACAATATGAGCGACAGATAAGACTTGAAAGGGCTCTCTTTGTGGACTGGAAAATATACTGATGAGTTTTCAGAAAAGAGGCAGGGATGCTAAGCTTTCTCCTTTCTTTTTGAGAAGAAAAAATGGATACAGCATTTCAACATTAGATTCCAGCTCTGGTGGAATCTTATTGTATGAGATGTTCATTATCACAGAACTGTGTGTACCTGCAAAATCATTTTCATATAAATGAATGTCTAATGCATTCATTGTGGATTCAACCAGCTAAATACTAGGTGTAATCGAAGCCCAGGAGAGATTATTGTATTGTAAGTGCATTTATATCGCACTTACTACCCATGACTAGACGTTGAAGCGCTTTACACCAGGCAGCTCTCTGCTCCAGAACCAAAGGTTACTATTGCATGGTGTATAAACAAAGCGCTTTAGTGGGCGTGAGCTAGTTTGATACAATACAACAGGTACAGACAACACCAAGCAAAAAGTTATGTGAGTAACACAATGCTTAATTTGAGCCGGTGGTTTCCGGTGATCAGCACCAGTACTTAATTGGTTTCCGGTGCTCAACACCGGCACTTAATTGTCATCACCACACTTATGACATTCTGCCACATGGTGGCGCTGTTCATCTTATTTAGAGATGAGCAGAACACCGGTTGTTTATGAATACAATATAAATTTACAAAAATACAAATACCTTCCTCCCCAGCCATTCCTTTAGCTTTGGAGACCTGGAATAATCTGAACTGTTGCACTGGCAGGCGAGCGAGATGGCTAGTAGTTGTTTTGGTACCATCATTGGCAGCGAAGACAGCGCAATGGGTGGTGCAAGCTGCAGTGGCCTCCTGGTCAGGGTCCTGACACTTCATATTTTACAAATTAAGCACTGGAGTAACATAGTACAAATGCAACGAATATATCTCATCAATTTAGTTTTTAAAATACGAGCAATTTAAGTAAACGTCCATCTAATAATTCATGCAATTCATAAAGCACAATGACATGACTGACATCTTATCCTGATTCAGATTTAAAAATAGAGATGATAAGCGTATACAACACAATCTATCTATGTTTTTATATTCCCTTGTACTAATCCCAAACTGAATTTGCACCCATATTATTAGGATATCAAAATTAGGTCTTGATCTTAAACTGCACTCCTCTTGTATTTCACAGATTTTCGTCATTAGACAGTGCCAGATGGCAATTGACCGTGCAAACCTGCACAAAGGCTATAGCGGGGGCAAAAAGCGCATATGTTGCTCCCCATTATTAGCGCACAGCTGTAAACCAGGCACTGAAACACACCCAGGTCCTGGCACAAAATATTTTTGCTGCCTGTAACATCTCATGGCCTAACCGCCCCCGCAAAAGCCTTTTTAAGGAAGGAAAGGCTGTGAGGAGAAATATAAAAACACATTAGCAATATAGAGAGAAATCAACCTAGGTTGAAAGCAGATGCTTAACTACTTCACTTTAGAACATGTGTTTCTCAGTCTGATTAACAGTACTATGAGTGATGGATTTTATATTTGTTTTGGCATTCTGAGAACCCTTAAAAAGGTCTTTCAATGGACTCCTCTGCAAGCTAGAAAGACACTGGCACAGGCACTAATAATGAGCCGCCTGGACTACGGCAATGCCCTCCTGGTGGGGCGTAGTGAAGGACTCTTGGCTAGGCTCCAGGTGGTGCAGAACTCAGTGGCTAGACTGATACTAAATCTTCCTCCTCGTTCCCCCTCTGATCCCTCTCTATATTCCCTTCATTGGCTCCCAATTATAAAACACGCCCTCTTCAAACTCCTCTGCCAGGTATGCAAGACCCTGCAGGGGAAAGGCCCTCTCTATCTGAGGCAGAAACTACAACACATATATCCTGGTGCGGCAGCTCAGGTCGAGTGACTGCTTGCTGCTATGCCCAAAACGCATCAGAACTACGAGGCATGGAGGCAGAGCCTTCTCATTCCAGACACCCTACCATTGGAATAGGTTACCGTTATCTATTCGAGCATGTACGGACTTCACTAAATTGAAAAAAACTTTTGACTTTTCTCTCAGTAGGCGAATCTCTCTCTACGCCCACATTGCAACAGCACCTAGAGATCCCTGTAGGGATGATTAGTGCACCTAACAAATGTAACTAATAATAAATAATAATAAGGTGCACTTAAAGACACAGAAAATTTGTCAGCGGGATTTAATAGATGCATTTTCAATTGTACGGTTGTGGTGGAAGTCTGGTAATTTTTGGATGAAGCATATATCATCACCAGGTAAACAATTTTACATATGTATGTTTGTGGATATTCACAAACATCTTGCATGTAGCATCTGCTCTGCAAATACATATGAATTTACAACCGTCGAAAGACAGATTGAGTGCCTTTTCAGAATCAATGTGGTGGTGCTTGCGTCCTTCTATGTATTGGGGAACAGTGAATGGGATTTCTCCACATTAGAAAATACATGTGCTAATACACATTTGTGAATCAATTATTCAAAAGGGATGTCCAACCTGTTGGAAATTTTGTAGGTGTACATTTTAGGTATTGTAGTACTGGAAACCTAATTAGTTACATTTCACAAAACTCAGAAGGTCACTCCCATCCATATGTGTACACCAAGGTAAGGGGATGATATTTTCAAGTTCTAGATAATAACTGCACTTCATGTTTCAACACCAAAAATTCAAGAATCATTCTTAAGTTAAGGAGGAATAGTTTGAAGCCTTGTGGTCATTCATAGCACATAGTGCAATCAAGTTTCCTTGTGGACAAAGAGAAATCCTCATCATACACCTTTCATATTTGGATCACTCTTCCACTATCAAGGTGGTCCATTACACTATCAAGTCACTAACAACGATCTTGTAGTGGCATATTGACTTTGGAGTCTAACAGAATATCTGCCATTATATCCACAGAATGCCCCAAGTGTCAGTACAGTGTTGCCATGTTTGTACCTTTAAAACTGGAAGTGAAGATTACATCACTGCAACTCTGCTCGTAGGCTGCTTCAGTATCTGATATAAAGGCTTCAGTTAGTCGAAAATGCTTCAGCACATTTGGTTTTGGCCATAATAAGCAATTCAAACACAAGGAGATGATGGCACAGTGCTGAAACTTTTCAAACACTCACCCCCAGTCACAGATCTGGGTTGAATCCATCATCATTCTTTAGCTCACTTTGCCACCCCATTTCAGACACAGCTATTTGCATTTCAGTCTTGACCCTGTGCCTCATGGGAACAGTCCAGCCCGAACTGCCAAGCCATGTCTTCCCTGGACCGGGAACAAGCATCCAATTGTTTGCTTTGTTCACACTAAGGTGGCAGGGCCATTTGGAGTATGAGATATCAAAACAGCAAAATCTGCATAAAGCAGAGGTGGACTTAATCTTAGGCAAACCCTTCCCTGAGGCTTGCAAAGTGGCATTTAATCCATTTATATGCTGGAGAAACAAAATGGATGCCAGGATGCAGCCCTGGCAAAAACCACACTTGAAGAAATCTATACATTTTCCTCCTGGCCCATATATTACAGTAGAACTCACCCCACAGCACGAGGCCCACAAAAAGACTACCACATCATCCTCAAACCCTAACTCAGAAAGGATTGGCTATAGTGTCCTGTGATTAATTCTGTCGTAGGAGGTGCTTAGGTAAATAAAGGAGAGAAGCAGCATCCCCCCTTTAGCAGTCATATATTTATTAATAATCAGCTAGAGTGGCGCATTGTTCTACTGTACAGAGTCAGTCTCTGCATCCATAATGCATGGCAAAAATCACATGATTGAGGTCAGCCCAATTATTGATCCTTTTAAGGATAATATGCCTGATGATTTTAACTATAGAATCAAGCAACACAGAGGATCTTGTCTACATTCTTTTTTTAGAAACAGGAATTATCACAGCTGTATGTCAAGAGCTGAGAAACCTGCTCGTAGCAGGACTGTTGACCGCATTAGTAATGGCAGGTGCCTAAAACTAAGGGTGGACAAAGTTGGAAGAGTGGCACTATGCGGAATTCTGTAGAGTTTCCTAAAAACTCTGTGGAATTCCTCTGAGCTCTGCTCTACCCTAAAGCAGCAGCAGACTGCATCCAGCTCACACTAGTTTACCTCTCGGCTGGTCTAGGTGCTGCTCTTCTGCGCCAGGCATGGTGCTGCAACCCATCCTACTGCCATGGTGGTAATCCACTGTGTTTCTTCTCCTGTAACTAATGAAACCCCTTCCTTGTAGGACTTCGCATGCGCGCACCTGGAGAGTGGAGACTCGTGTGCCCTGCATGGAAGGGGTTTCATTAGTTACAGGAGAAGAAACACCACGGCTTCTTCATTCATGGCCCAGTGGCTCAGCTCACCGACATCCGGAGGATGCCAGCAATTCATCACAGAGATACAGGCAAGGCCATATGGGGGGTGCTTGGGCAAACTCTGCCACACAGCAGATTCAGAGTGTTTGCCAAACTCAGTGCTCCCATGGAGCAGGGAGTTGACAAAACTTAATCCAACACTCGGAACAAATGTTAGTCGCCGGCCAATCAGTCAAAACCTCAGAGATTTTTTGCTGATTAATGATTTTCCAATAACTGCTGGTGTCCTTTGTGTCAATGGCTGAAACAGGCTTGTCCCACACTTTCTGTTTGACTGCCCACTTCCAGCATGAATGGATTTTTATATGCTGCTCAACGAGCAGCCAAATTAATCCTATCCCTGGGAATAGATTTGATGGCTGCACATAGCTGCCTATTGGCCGCCCTGCGTGCCTTGTTGAACCAGCCTGGTTTGGGATTATTATCCACAAATGCTGGACATGATAAAATATTTTTTATACTGGCATTCAAGGTACTCCATCAATAGAGAAATCTTAGATTTGATCACAGTGTTAAAAAGTTTGAAGAAATCTACACCTCGCCACCTGATCCATACCCCACGGTCATGTGAAGTGATACCTGTAGTTCTAGTAAATACAGGGATTTGACGAGTCAATGGGAGGGCAAGGGAAAGCTCAATGGGGTTGTTATCACTGAAAGCACTAACAGGAATGGCTATTGAGTGGGCTAACCTACCCATAGAAGGAGAAACAAAGATTAATCAATAGTAGTGCCCTGGCCTCTATCAATGCGGGAGTAACAAGATCAGTTTGTCCCAGCAGTTTCATAAGGTTCGCCAATCCCAGTTCAAGGATATGCTTATAAAGTCTTTCTCCCCTACAGCCAGTGACCCCTGATGCAGCATCCTTCTGGTGAACCACAATATGATCAAACCCCAATTTGGCATTATAATCTCCCCAATTATAATGTTAAAACCATTAAACAATAAAAGAAAACCTTATTTGAAGGCACTGCACAAAATAGAACAGGTTATCAACATTACAAGTAATGCAAGAGGGACCTATGGCATTGTAGAAATTAACAACATAAAAGTTGAAATCATTAGAATATACCAGCCAATGAATCTAAATCCCTGCATGTTTTACCAGCAGGGGGAGGATCTTGAGACCACATGTAGCACGTACAACAAACAATAAACCTCTCACTGTCTCTTCCCCTATTTGCTTTAAGGGCAGGCAACCAAAAACTCTGATAACCATCCCACATAAGTTGTTCCATGCACAAAGTTTCTTGAAACATAATCAGGTCAAACATTTTAATATGATTAGACCAATCCTCATCGCACAGCTTGGAAAACAACTCTGACACGTTCCAAAAGATCAGTTTCAGCAGAAGACTTAGGTAACCTCCTCCAATGGGGCTAGATTCAGTGGCGGCTCCTCCATACGGGCGTTTGGGCGCCGCCCCCCTGCTTTCTCGCAGTGCGAGAAGGCAGAAACATAAATGGTAATAACTACCATTTATGTTTCTGCCTTCTCGCACTGCGAGAAAGCAGATGTGCCTGATCGGGGGTGGGCGGTCCTGCTTGAGGGCAGGGGGGAGTGGCTTGCCCAGTGTTGTGCATAGGGACTGTTTGGCCGGCCCTGGGGCCGATCAAACAGTCCGTATGCACAACACTGGGCAAGCCACTCCCCCCATGCCCTCGAGCAGCACCGCCCACGGCGCCCACTCTACATAGCGAAAATGGTCCCGGCTGGGGCGCTCTCTACTGCGCCTCAGCGTTGTGATTGGCAGAGCGGAGGGAGGGAGGCTGCCTTTCATTCATGACGACATGACGACGAGAGCTTCAGGACAGCGGGAGCGGCAGTTTGGATGCATCCAGAAGCTGCGGTGTTGCAGGACGGAGCGGGAGTTGGAACGCATCCAGAAGATGTTGCAGGACGAGGATGGTAAGTGTTTTATAATATTCTTTCATTTACCCACCCGCCTCCACCCCCCGTGACGACCCCCACCCCCATCATGCCGGCCGTTACTGTGAAGTTATGAATGTACAAAACTATTTTAGGCCCTCCTTAGGCCTAAAATAGTTATGTACATTCATTACTATTTTAGACCCTCCGGTGCCGTATCAATGCCAGTCAGGGCCGGCTTTAGTGCGGTGCGATCGGTGCCACCGCACCGGGTGCTGGAATCCTGGGGGCGCCGTGTTTGAAAGTTTATTATGCCTTTGAAGCACCTGCTGCAGCGTTTCTTTCACCCCGCAATTACCAGGCCTCACATAAATGTCAAGATAACTCGTGTGATTAATTATCTTCCTGGAGAGAAAGATCAGCATTTTGTATAGTTGTGGTTTTGACTTAGGTGAAGTTAGTGCAGAGGGTTAATATGCCTGCTGCAGAGAACGTGTACCATGTAGATTACAGATGTTAACCGATCAGCAGGTTACTTGCAATGTATAATTTAAAGTCCTTAGTCCTAATATAGAATAGTGAGGTATTAACTTTCATCCTAGAACTGCATACACGCTGCAAAGTACAGAACATTGATCAATGTTGCAAAAAGGGTTAATTTGGCTAGAAATCGATTCTTATTATTAAAGAAAACTCCCAACTATGCTGTTTCTTTTTCGACTCTGAGTTTGTGCTTCTCCACACCAAGCACTCTTAAACTATGCTGCCTACCAGTATGGATGACATGTGACTCCTACACTTTTAGTCCTTTGGCTTATGTAACATTTCCTACACAGTGATTTACACATGTATGATTGAATGTCTGTGTGTAATATGCGTGTGATGCAAAGTGCTCAGACACCCTGCACTGGTATGAGTGGCGCTATATAACTAATTCAATGCATCTGAGAGAGTGTGGTTATGGAGACTTGGTCACTGTTTTCGCCACCCAATCTATGGCCCTACTGGAGACCTGAGGTGACATATAGTTCATCTTTCTTTGGCAATAAGGTCAGGCGGCTAACGCCAATGTTCCCTATTCTTTTAAAATAATGCAGTCAGGCTAAATGGATGGCACGGGTGCAAGCAGGAATGAAGCACGATATGGGACAGTTTTAAATGTGTTTAATTATTTCAAGTCTACATATCCTACCTACTTTTATAAATATTCTTGCTTTCTGAAATGTGGTTTAACCTGCATCCTTTGGGCCTTTTTTTTTTGTTCTTCAAAATTTCCTTGGCGTGAGGGTCCTGCAGTTCCCCTTTAGTCAATCAGGCTCGCTATGACACAAAACACATTTAGACCCTTTTTTTACGCCCCACCACTTTCAAATGTCACCAGCCACCACTGGGCTAGAAGAAATATTAAGAGTAACTAAGTTGGTAGATGATATGACCTCAGGGGCCTGCCTGCAGAGAGAACTTAAGACATCAGTAGTGGTAGCGTCATCCACCTGGGGTACAGAGCTACACCAATCTCTATCAGGTTCGAGTTGCCTATGAGAATGTGCACAAATCAAGTCACCAGAATACTGGTAATGTCAGTCCGTTTCATTGAGGTCGTAGAAAGGAGTAAAGGCAAAACTCTGATATTGCTGTCCACAGCCAAGGCCTGCCAATGATACAGAACACACCTTGCAAGGGTTGGATATCTAAAATTACTGATAACACAATCACCATGGAATAACTTTGCAGTAGGCCCAACCCATTCCACTCACTGGATCATCAAAATATTTATGTAATCACAAACACTAAAGCTAGAGTTGTTAATAAGCCAGTGACAAGTTTGTTTTTTAGCTGGATGATGGTCTCTGCATTAGGGTGGAATGTTTGCCAGAACTACAACAGAGGGACAGCTTACATGGAGTAGACTGATTTGCAGCAAAAGATGTTTAGGGATTGGATTTAGATCAGATCTAAAATGTGGGTGGGTAGAATCGAGTACGTTGGACACACTATCCAAAGAGTCTTGGGGGGTGTGGTTCCGAAGAAGACTATCACATGGTAATTGGGTGATGTCATTGGCTGGAGCTTGTTTGGCCCCGGACAGGGAGGGCTTGGAGTTGGGCGGGGGCACAGCTACAGGGATGTTGGCTGAAGTTGCCTCAGTAGGGGAAGGCTTAAAATAGTGTTGGCAGAATCTGGAGATTTCATCAACTTCAGCATCAAGTTTATCCACTTTCTCTCTTAAAGGAGAGAGACAATCATTAAAAGCAGTGATGAATTTGGTAAAAGAGGAGCCCATGCAGGGCCATTATATTCACTTGGAAGATTTTTGGCCAGGGCTTCAGAAGTACCATGGATATTTTTACACGTGTCATCAACTCCATAGATGCCACAGTTGGTCTTTTGCTTACGCTTGAGAGCCGGAGTACAACTGAGAGATAACTGGTGAGCTAGCGGATCCTGAGGGAGGCCAGGAATTATGGCATTCGACAATATATTCTCTTTATCCAAAAGCACCACAGGCTCCCCCAGTGCAGCAGGGCCAGCATCAGTAGGCATAAGATTATTTGTTGAGCCAGCAAGCTCCAGGCACAAACATGTTCAACCAGGCTGATTTCCTTGGTAATGACACCCATGGCTCCACCAAAAAGGTGTCTATAATTGTGATTTTGTGGCCCAAATAAAATTTGTAGTGAGGAGCCTTCCTTTTCCCCATGACTAAAACTCAAGAGTGTTACAACAAACAAATGATGGACGGAATGCTGACAATGCAGACATTCTCCCCCAGTCAAGAGATCTGGGTTAAATCCATAATTCTTTTGCCCACTACGCCACCCCAGTTTAGACATGGCCATATGCAAATCAGTCTTGACCCTGTGCCTCATGGGAACAGTCCAGCCCGAACTGCCAAGCCATGTCTTCCCTGGACCGGAATCAAGCATCCTAGGACCGGTTTCTGGCTATCAGCCGTCATCAGCCAGGATAGCTTGACTCCAGTGGCGTAGTGAGCACGGGACCCACGTCTGGGCATACCCATCCCACTTAGGGCGAAAAGCGTTACAACAAACAAATGATGGACGGAATGCTGACAATGCAAACATTCTCCCCCAGTCAAGAGATCTGGGTTAAATCCATCGTTCTTTTGCCCACTACGCCACCCCAGTTTAGACATGGCCATATGCAAATCAGTCTTGACCCTGTGCCTCATGGGAACAGTCCAGCCCGAACTGCCAAGCCATGTCTTCCCTGGACCGGAATCAAGCATCCTAGGACCGGTTTCTGGCTATCAGCCGTCATCAGCCAGGATAGCTTGACTCCAGTGGCGTAGTGAGCACGGGACCCACGTCTGGGCATACCCATCCCACTTAGGGCGAAAAGCGTTACAACAAACAAATGATGGACGGAATGCTGACAATGCAGACATTCTCCCCCAGTCAAGAGATCTGGGTTAAATCCATCGTTCTTTTGCCCACTACGCCACCCCAGTTTAGACATGGCCATATGCAAATCAGTCTTGAACCTGTGCCTCATGGGAACAGTCCAGCCCGAACTGCCAAGCCATGTCTTCCCTGGACCGGAATCAAGCATCCTAGGACCGGATTCTGGCTATCAGCCGTCATCAGCCAGGATAGCTTGACTCCAGTGACGTAGTGAGCACGGGACCCACGTCTGGGCATACCCATCCCACTTAGGGCGAAAAGCGTTACAACAAAAAAATGATGGACGGAATGCTGACAATGCAGACATTCTCCTCCAGTAAAGAGATCTGGGTTAAATCCATCGTTCTTTTGCCCACTACGCCACCCCAGTTTAGACATGGCCATATGCAAATCAGTCTTGACCCTGTGCCTCATGGGAACAGTCCAGCCCGAACTGCCAAGCCATGTCTTCCCTGGACCGGAATCAAGCATCCTAGGACCGGTTTCTGGCTATCAGCCGTCATCAGCCAGGATAGCTTGACTCCAGTGGCGTAGTGAGCACGGGACCCACGTCTGGGCATACCCATCCCACTTAGGGCGAAAAGCGTTACAACAAACAAATGATGGACGGAATGCTGACAATGCAGACATTCTCCCCCAGTCAAGAGATCTGGCTTAAATCCATCGTTCTTTTGCCCACTACGCCACCCCAGTTTAGACATGGCCATATGCAAATCAGTCTTGACCCTGTGCCTCATGGGAACAGTCCAGCCCGAACTGCCAAGCCATGTCTTCCCTGTCTGAGTGGGTGGGCACAAACTCCGCCACAGCTGAGTAGGCGAAAAATCCTATTTATTGGCTGTTGGTTAATCAAGCTTGAAGGACACATTGTTCCTAAAATTGTGCATAAAAACCTTATCTGAGTTCCCTTGGACAACTTCTTTGCAAAAATGACTGAGACCAGAAATGACGCAATAGTAAATCTATACCTCTCAGTCGGAGAAGAAGATGCAGACGCAATACAAATTGCAGAAACATTCAGAAATACAGTCACCCTGAAATTACTAGACCATGGTTTAACACCTAGGGGTGGCCTAGTAGCTTTTGTGATTGAGGCACATGAATCATACAGAACAGAGGTATTTTATTTGTGGGTTACACTCCAGCAGCAAATGCAAGAACACAACCATTTCACTCCTACACAGAAGGAGATGCACCGGTGGAGTACTGCTCACGTACCAGGAACACTTATACTGGTTTAAAGGCGCCCTACCCCACATAAGAAGAAGAGTGAGACTCGGCCTGCTCGGAAGAGAAGGGGCAACATGGCCAATATTAGTGGCCTACACCCACATCCTGACATTGAAACAATGCCAGTAGGAGACTTACTCACACACCAAAAAGATGTGATACAAATATACAGAAACTTGACTCAATTTGTCATGAGGACACTTACAGTCCAACCAGCAATATTTGCAACAAATGGAACTCAAGCTCAGGGTACAGCAACTAAAATCACACCACAAACTGCCATTCTGGGTAGCTCCAAAAATAACACAGCAAGAGACCGTATTCCCGAATACTACCCCATATGAAAAACACAGAATGCTAACAATCTGCTTGCCCATGGGGATAACACCACAAGTAGAAGATTGTACCACTTGGGGTACAGTCTTTCCTGTCATTTATACCAGTACTCATGGTATTCCGTCTTTAGCAGTGATACCAGATATATTGAGACAAATACAAAACAAGTACGGAGCAGAGCCTGCTCTGAACTTAGGGATGAAGTTACTGGGTAACTATGCCCCGGTATCAGCCATAATATTAGCTAATATTGAAGGGGAAGCAGCTTCGGTGGCTATCCGCCAATGCCTAAGGGAGTTCACTCCTTTGGAACAGGAACATAAACTACCCAAAATAATTGAAACTGCATATGCAGAATTAGGCAGACAGTTTGGGTGGGAAAGCTTTAAAACCACAACTGATGGGCATTCCTGAAAAGGACACTTCCAAGCAGAAACCTGCTTCAACTAAAAAGCATTGAGACAGTAAAACATATCAACATTTTAAAGGAAATAGATCTCAATCCCGAGGTAGATCTCCTCCACAGGAGCCCTCCGAAAAGAGGCATAACCTCAGGAATAGGGATAATATTAGGAGAGCTGCCAGGTATCAGGATACTGATACACGTTCCTCTCGTTCCTCTCGTTCCTTTCGGGGTTCCTCGAATAACACAGAGAGGAAAGGACGGTCAGGCAGACAAGAAGAGCGTACAAAGTCCAGAGACAAGCAGCACGCTCAAGATTACACTTCTAGAAAAGAAGAAAAACCAAAGTGAAAGTCAAAGTTCAAGAAGAAGAAGGTTGCAGGTCTAAAGATCAGACAAGCCCAGAATTCTGAGGAGTTGACTACTGAACGGGGAATGGGCTCTGACGATGGTAGACAGTGTGGCAGAAGTAACAATAGCTCGCAGAACCAAATGGAATTTCTGGTTATAGCGGACTTGAATGATTATATCACGGTAGAAACACCTGATACTAGGGTAAGTATCCAACATAAAGTATATGAAATAATGCTCCAGATGGAGGGTGACAACTGTAGAACAGTGAAAGGTCTCTTTTGGGAGAACCTGATATTTGGGTATTCTGTTAGCTGAACGAGATTGGCAGCCAGCATTTGTCATAGATTGCCGTAAAGGGGAAACAGTAATTTTACTGGCATTCTCGTACCATATTCCCAAGCACTTTCAACACACATATGCGCAGGAGTGGGTGGTAGCCCAGGCTCCAGCATTATCCGAAAAACATGTTGGATGGGATGAGGATTCAATCTACCACATAATTCCTTTAAAAAATACTTCAACTTCACAGAGGCAGTATCCTTTAAAGCAAGAAGCTAAAAAACAGGTCAGGGAGATCTTAGATCAACTTGAATACCAAGGGGTGATCGAAAAGTACACCTTATCTATGAATAATCATTTATTTACGGTCATGAAGTTTTATATTACAGACATTTAAACACTTGCACTAAGACATTTGCAGTCCAAAATGCACACAGTGCCGCATTAATGAATAACATTGTGCGAAAAAAATACAAAACAACACAATATCTCAAATGGATTTTTCTGCCACAATATAGAACCTGAAATCAGGTTTCTAACAGCATTCTAAGCGCTAGGGTTTCAGCAGCAATTTTGACGACTCCCCCAAGGGTAGAAGAACAGCCCAGGGTTGTTATCGGCCAGAGTAACTGAGTTACTTTAAAATTTGGATGAAGAGGCATTGTCCTATGTGGATGATATTTATCTGACGGACGATGACTTAGAGAAGCGCTTGAACAGAGTGAAAACCATCATTTTGGGATTTGCATCTGAGGGCTACAAATTCAACTTTAAAAAATCAAAAATTGCCCACCTCAGTGTCCTGTTTTTAGGATATGAGCTTTTAAGTGAAGGAAAATGCCTGGCAGCCAATTTTTTTGAAAAATGCGCACTGCTCCAACCTCCAAAATCATTAATTACAATCAGTCCTGAGATTTCTAAATTTTGGTAGAACATACGTTTTGGATTAGGCAGGAAGATTAAACCTTTCTACGATTTAATAAAACCTGATTTTTCAGTAAGACAATGGACACAGAAACACACAGATACACTTTGTTCCTTACAAGCTGACATGATAGCTTCCAGTCATGCGTAAACGTACGCAACCTGGTGATCTGTATAATTGCGGGTCAATCTGGGTACACCTATTTGACATATAATGAAGGTGAAACAGTACCAATTGCAATCAAATCACATTTGTACACAAATGCTGAGATGCGCCTCGCATCTACAGAAAAGATTCTGACAGTGTTACAGACTGCTGTAGTGAGAGAAAGAGCACTGGCTCAGGGAAAACGAATAATAGTGGTGACCCCAGACCCAGCCTTAGAGGCTGCAACAAAGGCTAGTGTTCCATCTTACATCTGAGATGGATACAATGGCATAATACTCTCACTGCAACAGATGTAGAATACAGGTACGACCCAATTTTAAAGACACAAGGATTTCTGCAATACGAACAAGAATATCCTCTACCAAATGAAATAATGCCTCTAGATCTGTCAGGAATCAAGTGAATGCTATAGTTTGAGAAAGAGAAAATACCAGCGGCGCAGGGTCTTGGTAAAACCTTCTTGCGTCAATCTGTGGGTGAATGTGTAGGGGTTCAGACATGTTTTAAGATGGCCGCCACGTTTACCATGAGTTATTGATGGGTAGTGAGGAATAGCGAAATCTCGCGTGGTTCGAGATATCAAGCCGCGAGAATGCGTTTTCAACTGCACACTTCAATTTACCTCAGAGCAGAAAAGACTCGTTCTTGAGATGCTCTTCCGAAAGTTACTTATTTCAGGAAGTGTGTAATTCTCAGAGTGAAGTCGGATGGCTATTTAGGAGTTCCTTGTAGTTAGAGACTGCCATATTAGCATTTTTTTTCTCCCGCTTGGTTGCAGTGGCACAGAGATTACGGAGCAGTCTTCTCTGAAGAATTCACCTTTGTGAATAGTAGCGGACCCCGTTCTCATACTTGATTTTCCTCGGGTCAGCTGCCACATCACCCGTAGGTGAATCGTCGAGCGCAAGTGCCAGGAGGAGTGAGTGAAGTTCCTGAGCCTTGTACCTACTCTACAGTTGCCAAGTAAGCTAGAAATGTCAGTATTTAAGCAGCATTGACTGGAGCTACAGTCTAGACTTCTGTGCGGACATTCAAGGCGCTCCAGTGCAAGGCTTCACGTTACCTCTTGCCTCCCTAGCATTCCTTCCTTCTTTTTTGTTCCTCTCTTACCTTCCTTGTTCCTTTTTGCGCGTTCCCTTCTGTGAAGTCGGACTGCTTGGAACTCAACAGAAAATTAAATCTACCTTTAAATAAGAGAAAACTATTTCAAAAGAAATATTGAACTAATGCTATAGGAGGTTCTCCTCCAACGAACTTCTCAACGAACTGAATGCTGATTATTTCATGTTGACTGTTGTTAAAAAGAATTTTACACCTTATTATTTGGTAGGAGTTACTAATCATCACCAAGCCAATTTAAGAGTGGTTGGATTGTAGACTGTTAACCCTGAAATTGTATTTTTCTGTGTGCATTAGGTGCCTTCAGCGCAAGGAAACATTTTTTGCTGATGCTACCATAGTGAATAGAAGAGGAGTGAAAACTCTAGCAGAATCTGGTAGGGAGAAGGGAGCATTAAGGGTAATAATGTAAAATGTTACAGAGTAGAAGTAATTAGGTTATTCAGAAATTCTATCTCCATCTGTGCATTAGGAACTCTTCACGTCAGTCAAGTGGCGTCTGAAGAAGAACACTCCTCTGAAGAGTAAGTCCAGGTCCAGCCAGAGTGTCTCTTCTCTGTCCCTATCTCCTTTCCCCCTTTCTGGAGCAGCTGCATTTATAGGCAGTGTGTTCTGGAGAGTGGGCATTGGGAGATTAGCAACATTCGGCCTCTGTGGAGAATCTGGCGCTTGACAGATTGAAGTGCCCACGATTTTCCTCCCACCCGGGCAGTATGGCGCAAGGATTTCGTTTGAAGGCTTTAGGGGAACTGTTGGAAGGGATTCGGAGAGAGCTAGGAGCTGTTAGAGAGGAGAATAAAAGTCTAAAGCAAGATGTGTTGGCTTCTCGCCAAGAAACCATGTTACTGACGCAGAGAGTTAGTGAAATAGCTACAGGGGCGCCTCTCCCATCTCAAGCTTCGTCTAGTGGCTCTATGCCCAAGCATAACCCACGCACTGTTGCCTAGGTAGTTCATTCTGTTTCCCCTCCTATTCCATTGGCCCCCCTGAAAGGTTTACTGGGGATCCGCAGAAGCCCCAACTCTTCCTTACACAATGTTGTTACATTTTATGTGTCCACGCTCAGTCCAGGGTGGCATTCATTTTGTCCTATCTCAGTGGGGACGCAGCTAATTAGGCCATGCATTTAGTTACCCGGGATGATCAATTTCTTTATGATTTTGAACGTTTTAAAACCGAATTCCTTAAGATTTTTGACAGACGAAGGCATTCTCAGGCCACCAACAGCGAGTTGCTAGAACTGCGCCAAGGAACAAAAGACCTATTAACATATCTGACTCAGTTCAATAAATTACTGGTGGAGACCAACTGTCTGGAAGAGAAAAGAGCCGCCCTGTTCTATCGAGGATTGCGGGACAAAATTAAGGATACTTTAGCTCAGATTCCGAATCGCACCACTATTTTTCTGAGCTGGTGGATTTGGTCCTTGAGATTGATTTTCGTTGGTCAGAGCATAGGGGAGAGAAGAAGATGAGAGAAGTTAAATGGAACTTTCCACGATTTGACAGAATCAAATCTGAAGGGGGCAGAGCTTCTGGAACAGCTGCGGAGAGTGAGCCAATGCAGATTGGGTCAGTGAGAGGCCCTTTGAGTAAAGAGGAAAGGGATCAAAGAAGACTGAAGAAGCTCTGTATGTATTGTGGGGGATCAGGACATTTTGTGAAAGAATGTCCTAAAATACCAAAAGTAGCTGTTTCGGGAAACGCTCAAAACCATCTGTAGGCAGGGTCACTCAGATGGCGAAAATTGAGAATAAGGCTCCAGATTCCCACTATATAATGAATACCCTCCAGACTCAAACAGCTCATTTGATTTTGCAAATGACCTTAAGATTTCGGGATCAAGAGATTTCCGGAGTGGCCATTATGATAGATTCCGGTGCCACTGGTAGCTTCTGTGACATCAAGTATGCCAGAAAAAATGGGGTTCAAGTGATACTCAAGGAAAGAAAGGAATATTTTCGAGCAGTGGATGGGACTAACCTCTCTTCAGGCCCAAACACTCATTACACCGAATCTGTGGAACTAATTCAATCCAATGGACATCGGGAGCTAATCTAGTTCCACCTCATCGATGCCCCACAATTCCAAATAATTTTGGGGCTCCCTTGGCTCTCCCTGCATAACCCCACTATAGACTGGGAGAATCAGACTGTTGACATGAATTCTCACTTCTGTTTGGAACATTGCTTCCCTCTTGCAAATGAGGTTCCCAAACCGTCAATGGCCACCTTATTGTCTTTTTGGGGAGAGTCCATTGGGGTGATTGATACCTTCAAAGTTCCTACGGAATATCAAGAATACAAAGAGGTGTTTTGCAAACAGGAAGCTGAGATATTGCCTCCTCATCGATCCTATGATTGTACCATCGATCTAGAACCTGGAGCTGTACTGCCATGCAGCAGGATTTACGCATTAACTGAAGCTGAAAATGGTTATCTTAAGGAATATTAGACCGCTATTTAGCCAATGGATTCATCAGACCGTTACAGTCTCCAGTCTCTTCTCCGTTATTCTTCATTCTGAGAAAGAAGGATCCTTTAGAATGTGTATTGACTACCATGCCATAAATAGGGTAACGGTTAAAAAACGTTATCCGTTGCCTTTGATTTCTGTTCTCTTATATCAGATCAAGGATGCCCAGATCTTCCCAAAATTAGACCTTCGTGGGGCCTGTCATCTCATTCGAATGAAGGAAGGTCGCGAATGGAAGACTGCATTTAGGACTAAATACGGGCTATTTGAATATCAGGTAATGCCCTTCGGCAATGCTCCGGCAGCCTTTCAACATTTTATCAACGACATCATGGGTGATTTGGTGGACAAGATGGCGGTGGTTTACCTGGATGACATTTTGATAGTTTCAAAGAAACCCCAAGAACATCCTGAGCATGTCAAGTTAGTCCTCAACAGACTTCGCATCCATCAGCTCTATGTAAAACTGGGGAAATGCACCTTCAGTGTTCGGATGGTGGAATTTTTGGGATTCGTCTTGTCCCCATAATGGGATCATGATGGATGTGAAGAAGGTTCAATCGGTGATCAACCGCCCATCTCCCAGGGATGTAAAAGAGGTTCAGAGATTCCTTGGCTTTGCCAATTTTTATCAGCGATTTATCCTGGGATTCTCGCAGAAGATTATACCAATTACCAGGCCCCTCAAGAAGGGAATAACATTCCATTGATCTGAATAAGCCGAACAAGCTTTTGATTATCTAAAGAAATGTTTCACCTCAGCTCCGATCCTACTTCATGCTGAACCTGGAGAACCTTTATTTTTGGAAGCCGAAGCTTCTGACCAAGCAATAGGAGGAGTCTTGTCACAACTCCAAAGATCCACTGGGCAATTACATCCTGTGGCTTATCGGTCTAGAAATTGAATCCAGCTGAAATTAATTATACAATTGCAGAGAAAGAATTGTTGGCTGTGAAAGATGCTTTTGTAGCATGGAGACACTACTTGCTTGGAGCAAGGCATACAGTAACAGTGTTTACAGACCACAAGAACCTCCAATTCTTAAAATTCACGAAGACATTGACTCCTCGCCAATTGCGCTTGTCTCTCTATTTTGCAGACTTTGATTTTGTGATCACTTATCGACCAGGAAGCAAGAACGGCAAAGCGGACTCTTTGTCTGGAATTCAGACAGAGGCCACAGAACATTCAGTAGTCCCACAACCTATCATTCCAGAATCAAGGATAGTATGTTCCCTTTTGTTATCCAACTTCAAAGAAGAGGTAGGGAAACATATGCCTGCAGAGGAAATGTCTGAGTGGGTGAATCTCGAGGAAGGAAGAGAAATACTAGACTCTTTGCCCTATCATCATGGTGCACTGTATTTGCCCACTAAAGAAATTCAAGAGCGAGCCTTACAAGATTGTCACAATCAACACTTAGCAGGTCATAAGGGGATACTTAAGACCATAGATCTGGTTAAATGTTATTTTTGGTGGTCTGGCATGAATTCCCATGTCAAACAATTTGTGGAATCCTGTGAACTCTGTGCTCATGGAAAACCCAGTAGACAAGCTCCTCAGGGGTTTCTACAGCCTTGGCCCACCTCAAATCATCCCTGGCACACCATCACAATGGACTTAATTGTAGATCTTCCCCTGAGCCGAAGTTACAACACATTGTTAGTTGTTGTGGACACTTTCACAAAGATGGGTCACTTTGTCCATTTGAAAGGGGTTCCCTCAGCTCGAGAACTAGCCAAACAATTTTTTGAACGCATAGTGAAAATACATGGGATTCCAAAGATTTTGATCTCTGATAGAGGTCCCCAGTTTGTGTCTCATTTTTGGGAGGCCTTTACAAGGATTGGGAGTGGAAGTTAGAAATTCGACCAGTTACCACCCTGAGACAGATGGTCAGACCGAGAGGGTGAATCAGGAGCTGGAACAATACCTTTAGTTGTTTCTTCTGGATCGGGATGGTGAATGGTCACATTTGCTTTGGATGGCAGAGTTTGCACATAACAATGCCAAGAACATTTCCACTGGGTATTCCCCGTTCTTTCTAAACTATGGACGACACCCAAATTCATTTATTTGTCAAGAAGATTTTGGGGTGCCAGCAGTCAGAGACCTCTTGAGGGATTTAACCTCAGTTCATAAGTTAGCTGAATCTAATTTGCTAAAAGCCAAAGTAAATTACAAGACGCAGGCAGACAAATACCGAAAGATAGTGCCTGAGTATCGGGTGGGGATATGGTGTGGCTGTCCTCTCGTCACCTTCGATTAAAGAGAAATAGAAAGTTCCAACCCCGTTTTGTGGGCCCATACTCCATAGAACAAGTGTTAGATAGAGGGACATTCAGAATATGAAGTGAAAGGAATACTTGACTCAAAAAGAATCAGAGGAAAATTGTTTTATTTAGTGGACTGGAAGGTTTATGGTCCTGAAGAAAGATCTTGGGAACCAGTCGAAAATGTCCATGCTCCTTTGCTTACCAGACGTTTTCACTTGCAGCATTCTCTCAAACCAGGACCGATAAATCGGTCTTTGAGAGGGGGTTACTGTCAGGAATCAAGTGAATGCTATAGTTTTAAGAAAGAGAAAATACCAGCGTTGCAGGGTCTTTGTAAAACATTCTTGCGTCATTCTGTGTGTGAATCTGTAGGGGATCAGACATGTTTTAAGATGGCTGCCACGTTTACCATGAGTTATTGATGGGTAGTGAGGAATAGCAAAATCTCGTGAGGTTCGAGATTTCAAGCCGCAAGAATGTGCTTTCAACTGCGCACTTCAATTTACCTCAGGGCAGCGAAGTCTCGTTTTTGAGACGCTCTTCTGAAAGTTACTAATTTCAGGAAGTGTCGAATTCTCAGAGTTTTCCGTGAAGTTGGTAGGCTATTTAGGAGTTCCCCCGTAGTTAGAGACTCCGGTATTAGCATTTTTTTCTGGTTTGGTTCCAGTGTCACAGAGGTTATGGAGCAGTCTTCTCTGAAGAATTCACCTTTGTGAATTGTAGCAGACTTCGTCCCCATACTTGATTTTCCTCAGGTCAGATGCCACATCACCGGTAGGTGAATCATCAAGCGCAAGTGCCAGGAGGAGTGAGTGAAGTTCCTGAACCTTGTGCCTACTCTACAGTTCCCAAGTAAGCTAGAATTGTCAGTATTTAAGCAGCATTGACTGGAGCTACAGTCTAGACTTCTGTGCGGACATTCAAGGCGCTCCAGTGCAAGGCTTCACGTTACCTCTTGCCTCCCTAGCGTACCTTCCTTCTTTTTCCTTCCTCTCTTACCTTCCTTTTTTCTTTTTGCACGTTCCCTCCTCGGAAGTCGGACTGCTTGGAACTCTGCAGAAAACGAAATCTACCTTTAAATAATAGAAAACTATTTCAAAAGAAATATTGAACTAAAGCTAAAGGAGGTTCTCCTCCAACGAACTTCTCATCTAACTGAATGCTGAATATTCCATGTTGACTGTTGTTAAAAAGAATTTAACACCTTATTATTTGGTAGGAGTTACTAATCATCACCAAGCCAATTTAAGAGTGGTTGGGTTGTAGAGTGTTAACCCTGAAATTGTATTCTTCTGTGTGTATTAGGTACCTTCAGCGCATGGAAATTATTTTTGCTGATGCTACCATACTGAATAGAAGAGGAGCGAAGACTCTAGTAGAATCTGTTAGGGCGAATGGAGCATTAAGGGTAATAATGTAAAATGGTACAGGGAAGAAGAAATTAGGTTATTCAGAAATTCTATCTCCATCTGTGCATTAGGAACTCTTCACGTCAATCAAGTAGAGTCTGAAGAAGAAGACTCCTCTGAAGAGAGAGTCCAGGTCCAGCCAGAGTGTCTCTTCTCTGTCCCTATCCCCTTTCCCTCTTTCTGGAGCAGCTGCATTTTTATACAGTGTGTTCTGGAGAGTGGGCTTTGGGAGATTAGCAATATTCTGCCTCTGTAGAGAATCCAGAGTTTGACATGACCAGTATGAATATATAATTTACACTGACGGTTCTGCTCAACTGGCCATAGGAAGTAAGCAACAATATAGCGCGGCATGTGCAATCGTTAAAGGTTGCATGTGGAATGGAAAGCTCCATCCAAGTTGCACAAAGATGCAATCACTAGGAGACTGCAAGGTACAGCTGGCAGAGTTAAAAGCCTTGATACTGACACTGGTAAATACGGATCGAGAATTCCCCACACTAATTGTGTGAGATTCGTTTTAATGTGCACAGTTAAATAATGAATATCTGCAGCATTGGATTCAGAACGGGTTCAAAGATGCAAAAGGTGGCACAATTAAGCACAAAGTGCAATGGGAACAGGTAGTGGAGTTGAAAACCGATCTACCGTAGGCTCACAGGATACATACACTCTCATCAGCGTGATGGCGTTCACGTTGCAGGGAATTCATTGGCTGATAAGGTCGCAAAGGGGGCTGTACGCACGGCTTCCATAGCTGCAATCACTCATTCGAAAACAAGAATAGACGGTGAGATTATGGTAGCTGTCATTGCTTCACGCAAAAACAGCGGTGTAGTACCAAAAAGATTTCCACTCAAATAGTCCTACAAGTTAGATGCCAATAACATTCCATTTGCTCAGATTCCTGGAGTGAGGGACAGAGTAATTCCAAACATGGATCGTAGGTTAGGTTTAATTCTAGCAGCACACAAAGGGATAGGTTCTGTACATGGAGGATTAGGGGCAACTCTTTCTTTATTGAAACAACGCTATTGGTGGGCTGGGTTAACAAAGCAGACCAAAGACTATGTCTTGAAATGCGACATCTGCCAGCAGATGGAAGGTTCCACCGTAACACATCCAGCGGAGGCACCATTGTTAATATCTGACAAACCACTAGCATGGGTTTATTTGGAATACTGCAGCCCCTTACAAAGAGATGGGGCTTACATGTATATCATGGTTGCAGTGGATTCCTGCTCAAGACTCCTATTGGTGTGGCCCCAGCACTCGGTTGACGCTCGAATTTGCGGGTCTACATAGGGACATACGCAATTGGCACATTACATTCTGACCACGGCCCTGCGTTTAGCTCTCTGGCTTACAAGGAGGCCATGCAAGGACTGGGTGTAGCATTGGGTTACTCCTCTCCATGCCATCCCAAGGGAAATTTGGTCATGGAGAGGAAAAACCAAGACTTAAAGCAGTTTTTAACAGCTAGAGTATTAGGCACAGGTGAAAGCTGGGTAAAACATCTGTATGGAGTGCAGCGAGCTCTGAACAATATGCCAAGAAGTTCTCTGGGGGGGTCACTCCTTATGAGGTCCTATTTGGGACAAGAATGTGGGTACCCGATCTTGATTGTCAAGGCGCAGTGGCGGATGAAAAATCTTTTGACATCCATCATCATTTGGCTGTTTTACAGGATCTAAATGAATCCAAGACACAACAAAGTAATGTCCAGCTGAAGCAGACCGCCACTGGGGAAGTCAAATCAGTCACGGCAAGACCTGTCTGGATCCCAAAAGTCGGGGTTCTGGTCAGAGAGAAAATAGCGGACAAGAAAGAATTTGGGCCATCCTACAGAAAAACTGTTCAGGTCCTAGCAGTTGAAGGAACATAAACTGTACTCTTGCCAGAAAAAAGGAGAAAAGATTTGTCTAAATCGACCTTATCAAACCACACTATGTGACCGATACTGTGTAGTACGCCACGTGGACTCCAAAGTGGCAGACGCCCTCCTCTCGCTACAATTAAAGAAGTTCAAATGGAAAGACTCATCACTTCTCCTGTACGGAATGAAGGACTATGCAATAATGCTATGGAACTCACTCCTGTTGAACCTGAAGTTCAAATTCAGAATCAAATTGAAAGACAAATTTGTATTCGACCAAATACAGATGTCTACATCAAGATGCCTCAACAAGAGCAAGCTACAATTTCTACAAATCCTGATGCAATACCAACAATTGATAGAACTGCTTCTGGCTACTTCATAAACTTTGATACGTTTTCTTTGGATCCAAGTGAACCTGAAATGATGCCAGCCCAAAAATCACGCAAGCAGCATGTTATAGACGTTCTGAACTTTCTTAAAAAGACTTAACTGGTGTCGCCTTGAGTAGAACTATGGGTAATCACCGAGATACTTTTCTTTCTTTTCTGGGTAGGCTTAGTAATAGTTTTTAGCATGCTTGTTAATGGGAAATACCTTCAACAAAGCTTTGCTGCCCAAAAAGTGAATTTATTTCACACAACAATCATCTCATCGAGAACAAAGAGTCAGTGAACATTACAGCAGTTCCTATACCGGATGGTATAGTTTGGGACAAGGTTGATTTTGATATATTTGGCCTGACCGAACTTTTAGAAATTCCTCCTTTATTTAAAATATAGTTGAGTGACATCATTACCTGAAGTACACTTTCCGATGATTGGGACTTTGAAACTGTAAATAACATGTTGTCTGATTTAGAAAAATCTGCTGTGTTTTCTAATAGTGAACAGTGGAAAGCACATCACATTTCGAAACAATGTATTGGTCAACATTATGGTCATCACTTTTTGCACAAATCTGCTAATCCTAGAAAAGGGTTCGCATATCACCAATGGGAACATTGTCCAACACCGCCAAAAGGCAGTTCAAAATCATTTACACAAATGTTTCCATATTTTTCAGGGTTTAATATGTCTGATCAAGCCTCATATTATTATAAGGCTGCACCAACATCAGCACAGAAAAATATGTTAACAAACACCAAACAGGTTACGACTTATGGAAAGACACCCTAGACTTAAAATCAGTCTGGGGTACTAGAGAAAGGCAAGTTCAGAGAACGGAAGCTTTGTTTAGAGCATGCCTCATCCCTCAACAGATCATGTGTTTGAATGAGACAGTGCAACAGACGTCTTGCCTGGACTAGCCAAGAACAAAAACTTGAACACACCTCAGCTAACATCTGAAACTGCATACCCACTGAAATTAGGATGACCATATTCTTGACAATCATTAAATACAAGCTAAAAAACTTCTGGACACCAAGCATTTTGACAAACAATATCATCTATGGTCTTGTTAACTCCCTCTACTGATAGTGAATACCAGATGCCTGAGGGACAGAGGCTCCTACATTTAGGTCTTGTCTAGAGATATCTTAAGCTATCTCGCCAGCCTCTTGTTTTCCAAACTATTAATTTTAAAAGCAGACATATATACATCAGTGTCTTTCTGTCTGTTCTGTTCTTTTTATTTATTTATTTTAAAAGTTTCATATTGCACTAGCTTGACCCGTGGGTATCAGAGCGCTTTACATATACACATGAGATAAAGGTTGCATTACATAGCATGATCTAAGGAAGCAAAAAAATATATAAGCAAAAGCATAATAATTAGGCAAAACAGTGAGAGATAAAGGTTGCATCACATGGCATGAACTAAGAAAGCGAGAAAGATAAAGCAAAAACATAATAATTAGGCAAACGGGGAGGGGGAGGGAGACGAAAAAAGTAGGTGGTTGGCACGGTCCAGTAACCGCCTATCCTTGATGGTCAAGTGAGGGGGTGTCAACTAGGTTATCAAAGTCTAGGTTAGTTGACCTTTGGTCGGTAAAGAATTTGTTGAGGAGATGGAGTTTCAAGTCCCGTTTGAAGCAGGAGAAGGAGTAGTTGCATCTGAGGTCTCTAGGGAGTGAGTTCCACATCCTGGGTACATTACCAGAGAAGGATCGACACAGTGGTTTTCCTTTTCACTTTCTGAGGGATGAGAAGAAGTGAGTTGGAGCTTCTCAGAGTTCTGGATTTTCCTGCTCTTACCAGTTTGCTGTTAAGGTACTTGGGGGAAGGTGAGTGAAGGGTTTTGTGCGTGATGCAGGCCAGTTTGTAAATACATCTACCTTCCATGTGAAGCCAGTAAAGGGAGTTGAGAGCTGGTGTGATATGATGAAATCTTTTTACACTGGTAATGAGTCGGGCTGCCATGTTGAGGACTGACCTTAGTGGGGCTAGGTGAGCTTTCGGGGTCCCTGTTAGGATGGCGTTCCCATAGTCCAGTTTGGAGAGGACTAGGGATTGTACTATTGTCTTGAGATCATTTTGGGGAATAAAAGGTTTGATTTTCTTGAGGTGTTTTAGTGAGTAAAGCGCACCTTTTGCAGAGCTTTTGATGTGGTCTTTCATTGATAAGTTCTTGTCCAGGGTAATGCCTAGTGGCTTTACCGAGTTGGATAGGACGAGGGAGCAGTTTAGGGCATCAAGATTCTTGAGCCAGTCTTGGATTGGACGGTGATTACTTTTTGGAGAGAACAGTATTAGTTCTGTTTTCTCTGGGTTCAGCTTTAAGTGGTTTGCGTTGAACCAAGATTGGATCTTGGTTAGTGTGACATTGAGGTGATGGATGTCGCTGGGAGATTTGATTTTGTAGTAAATTTGAGTATCATCTGCATATAGGTGGTAGTTAACTCCTGCTTGTTTCAGAATGATTGTCAGGGGTTCCATGAAGAGATTGAAGAGGGATGGTGAGAGGATCGATCCTTGCGGGACCCCAAGTGTGACTTGTGTTGGACTCGAGAGACAGGAATTGATTTTAATTTGTTGCAAACTGTGCTGAAGAAAGGAAGTGAACCATTAATGCCAGAGCGCCTCTTCAAAGTCTCAAGTAAAGCTGGATGATTTATTGTGTCGAATGCCGCAGATAGGTCAATAAGGATGGGGAGACAGGATTCGTCTTCATCTAAGGCTCTGTGGATAGCGTCAGAAATCATCGCTTCGCTGTTTCAGTGCTACAACCTTTCCGGAATCCAGATTGAAAAGTGTCGAGGAGGTTGAAATTGTCAATGTGTTTGTTGAGTTGTTGTAGAACGCACTTCTCCAATGTTTTAGCTAGGAACGGGAGGTTGGAGATAGGTCTGAGGTTGTTGAGATCGTTGGGGTCGGCTCCTGGTTTCTTGAGTATGGGTGTGATTTGTCCTAGTTGAAGGGAGTCTGGGACACAGCCTGACGTGAGAGAGGAGTTGATGATTTTTGTCCAGAAAGGGGTAATGATGTGATTGAGTTGTTTTACTATTGTGGATGGGAGGGGGTCTATAGTGTGGGAAAAGGGCTTTAAGCTTGCAATTATGTTGAAGAACTTGTTTTCCGACATGAGTTCGAAGTCTGACCAGTGAGCATTATTTTTTGGTTGGAGGCAGACCTGGTTGTCCTTGGTATGATCTCTTTCTGTTAGGTACTGGGTGCTTGAGGGGGGGCAGGTTAAGAGGGAGGGGGGAATTGAGATTTGGATGAAGGATTGTTCAATTTTTGTTACTTTATCTGTGAAGAAGCAGGCAATTTCTTCACAACAATCTTTGGTGGCTTTGATTTCGTGTGAGGATGTGCCATTTGTTTGACTTTAGACCATGTTGAACAGTTCTCTAGGTTTATTCTTCGCCTGGTCTAGTTAGTTGCGGAAGAAGAAGGCCTTTTCTCTGCAAATGTGTTTTTTATAGGCCACTTGTGCAGATCTAAGTTGCGTTAGGTGTAAAGTCGATGGGTTTTGTCTCCAAGTCCTTTCCGACTGTCTGAGTTGATGTCTTTCGTTATTAAGATCTATGTTGAACCAAGATTTAGATTTGATTGGTCTCATCCATTTGAGTTGCGCTACTTGATCTAATACCTCCGTCATTGTAGAATTAAAGTGAGCTGTGAGGTCCTCAGCCGACAAAGTGAAAGGCTGGGGCTGTAGAAGGGCCTGAATCCCGGATTCAAGTTCGGTTATAGGGACGTCTTTGATGTTCCTGGTCCAGTGCTTTGGTATATCAGATTGTATTGGTTGGTATCTTACTTGCGATTCACTATTAAACAGTATAAGGTGGTGGTCAGACCAGTCAATGGGAGAAATCACTCTCAGAGAGATCAGCTCATTTTTGGTGATGATCGCATCCAGAGTTGCTCCTTTGATGTGAGTTGGTTCATTGCAGAGTTGTTTGAGGTTGGTTATTTCAAGCAGGGTGGAGAGGGCCTGGACTATGGTGTCTTCTGGGTTATTCCAGTGGATATTGAGGTCACCCAGGAACACGTCTTACATGTCTGTTAGGGAGAAACGTGTTATTAGGTCGGTTAGTTCTTCGGCGAAGAAGGCCCGCTCCCCCGGAGGATGGTAGATGGTGTGAAATTTGATAGGCGTGGTGCCTTTGCCTGTGAGTTCAACACCTAGGTACTCAAGAGTCAGGTATTCTGTAGGCTTTAGAGTGGTAAGCTATATTCCTACTTTGTGAATAATGGCTAGTCTGCCACCCGTTTTGATCGGTCTGTTGTGTCTGATGATGTTGTAACCTGGGGGGGGCGAGTATGTCTAGAATGGGGGTAGAGTGGTCATTGAGCCAGGATTCTGTGAGGACTGCGATGTCTATTTCATGGGCGAGTAAAATTTCAGCAATGTCTGTAGCGTGTTGTACTGCTGATCTACAGTTGAGGAGCATGCAAGATAGAGGACGGGGAGCCTCAATGATGGTGTGTGCTGTGTGGATAGAAGTGTATTGAGCGGGAGGTCTGGGCCAGTGGACAGTTCTAGGGATTCTGTTTGTGCCGACTATGACTGGGATAGCGAAAGGAGCCGTGTTCTGGCTCATTGTGAGGTACGAGTCGTTGATCTCATCTGCTTCCAGTACAGAAATTGACCGGGGAGCTCAGCTAGGTCTATGAGCTAGAATCCTCACAGGGATGGAGGGCCATGGGGTGCCAAGTGGGGCAATGGGAGAGGCTGAGCAGGGGGATGGTGCGTAGCTACCCTGAGTTTGTGAGCACGGTGATTTAAACCGGTTGAGAAGGTCTTGCTGTAGGTGTAGAATATCGGCAGCTAGGGTGTCAATTTTCTGCTCCATTCGGGTCAGTTGATGGGTAATAGAGCTAGAAGAGCTTTTTGTTTTAGGCGGGAGACATGAATGACTAGGGTCTGTGGAAGGCGAGGGAACTGGATTAAGGGCTTGAACTGTATCATTGGGATTAGGAGGAGGTGTTATGGGTCTAATGTCCAAGGGGGGAGAGTGGGCAAGGGTAAGGAGGAAGTCGGTGTCTAGCGGCTTGGCCGCAAGTTTAGAAGTGGAGACTGATTGAGGGTGAGGTCGTGGGACAGAGGAAGGAGAGTGTGTAGTGGTTTGAGGGAGGTCGGTGTCCACTGTATTATCAGAAACGATGGATAAATGGTGGAAGGTTTGGGCAGCCGGATTAAGGTCATTGTTGGGGTTAGGTATAGTTTGAGAGGGTCGAGTCGGATCATCGGAGGTCGAGAGGGGAGTGTCCGTGGCAGGTACAGTTGCAGGAGGACAGAAGATTGTGTCTGGGCTGCCTAGTTCGAGATCAGCCTTGCGATGTTACTGTGAGATTGCTGGTGGGATCAGTTGCTGTCTTTATCGTGGGTGTTTGACGGCGGAGTGTGAGGACGGGGGTAGTTAGATTGTAATGAGTGTTTAGTCATTGTTTATTCAACTTTCTGTCACATTTTGCTTCTGCCCAGCTTTGCTTACAGCATTGGACAATGGGTCAGCCCCTTCAGTCATTGGCTCTATTCATTGTGAGTGACCGCATTTTGCTCTTGCATATCTGCACCTATGCCTAGAAAGTAGTTCACTTAAGTGTCAAGTCTATTAGGCCTTCTCTGCTTTAATTTATACTATTGTCTTAATTTATTTTTAAGTCATAATGTTTTACTTACTTTTTTTGTAAGCATATGCACACCGGCAGTAATTTACTTTTTATTACTTTTAGACCTTAAATGCTTATTGAATATGTTTGTAAAAGAATAAATTGAAGAAAATTGCAGACTTGCTAAGGCCAGACCTATTGGCTTTGCCATAGCTTGTTTTCTAAAGGGATCTATTCTCCTTTTTTCTCAAAACATAACATCTTGTGATCCTATGCCTGTTATTCTCTAAATGATTAATAACTCATTTGTGTTTCCATCATAGGCAGGCTCGTCGTCCTTTAATTTTAAGTCGAAATTTGTTATATTACCCCCAAATGATATGACGCTCTGTTCTATACATGGTTTATACTCCTATGTGCATAATTTATGTTTAAGGATAGCCCCATGATCCAGTGGTGACTGGCAGGAAACAGGGGTTTGCGAGGGGACAAAATACAAAAAATAATCTCACTTACCTCCTCACGACTGACGTCTCTCCACCGTCATCTGTCCATTTCTCTTCCAGGTGAGTCCCGGAAGCAGGAAGCACACAGGCTCCCCTAGCGTTGTGATTGGTCTGAGCGCCGTGGTTCGGCGCTCAGGTGGGGGCTGACAGCCAGTGCTTTAAATGGGCCGGTACTCACCGGTACTGAGTACCGGCACTTCTCTGCTGCCTTGGAGAGTACCGGTACTCATGACAAGGTAGGTTTAGTTGCTGTGAATGCTGGTGAGCAGGAGTGGAACTTGTCTCTGGCAGCAAAGGCGCTGCTTCTGTCTCCCGTCCCCGATCTGAGCTCCAGCTCAGCTATTCAGCAGGGCGCAGTTGAATAATGTTCGGTGCTCACCATCACGCTGTGCTTGACAAAGCAGGGTCGAGATTCATTTTACCTGCTAGTGTGCACGTGTGATTTTCAATGCACAGCACTTCAGGTAGGGTAAAGTCAGTGCAGGGTAATACTTTAAACATAAACATTTTATCAGGGGCAAGGGCGGATTCTCACACTTCCCGTACTTTCTATGGATCACAGGGTTCATGCCCAGACAATGCGATCGAAGAGGCTCCTGGAGCGCTAATCTAACTGCTTTCTGCAGTGAGGCACCTACCTTCCTAACGCCACATGCCTCAATTACCCGGTCTGTGCATAGAAGGCTTTCTCATGCCAAAGAAGCTGAAATCTAGCGCTGCCAACCCTGTGTTTTCCACACATTCCTAACACTTTCCTTTAGATGCGCCTGGCTCCCTTCTTGCTCCGTCACACTGTTGTGGAGGAGCCATGTCCGGTCGGCGCCCAGGCTGTGGAAGGATGTTGCATTTCCTGCCTGCCAGCCGGGGCCCAGGGCACCCAGGAATTCCCCTGCTACATGAAGTTAAAGGCGGAAGCCGCTGTTCCAGAATCGATCACCTGCTCACCTCCTCCTGACCTGGACTGTGCTATTGCTGTGCCCAGCAGAGCCCAACTTCTGCCCCAGACTCACCACGCCAGCGCTACCTTTTGTCTAAACTAGCAGTTTTGCTGATTTATTAGTAGTGCCAAGTGTTTAACATCCCTGCTTGACAGTGACACTACGAAGCAGCACCCTTTATTTTCTCAGCATAGTTAGACTTGCTAAGTCAGAGATGTCGTGATTATTGTTCCAGCTGGAGAGAGGTCAGAGTTTTCTCTACTGGCAGTTTTCACACTGACCATTAAGTAGTGTCGAGAGTTAATATGCCTCCTTCAAAAAAGCATATTGTATTGTATTGTATTGTATGTGGATAGCTCAGTGGGTTGGATAAGTGAAAGGGAGGGGGGATGGTTGAAAAGGTGGATGATGGATGAGTGAAAGGAGGGATTGAGTGAAAGGGTGGATGGAATGAAAGGGTGGATGGTATAAAGGAGTAAAAGGGTTGATGGATAGATGAGAGAAAGGATTGATGGATGAGCGAAAGGGTGGCTAAAGAGATGTATGAGTGAAATGGTGAATGGATAGGTCTAAAGATGGATGGATGGATTTGGATCTAAAGGTTGGACAGACGGAATGGTGAAAAACTGAATGATGGATGAAAAACTGAATAGACAACAGAATGTAAAGAGTAAATGGTGGACATCAGCAGGTAAATGGTAGGATGAAAGGATGAATGGATAGATCGATGGAAGAGACAAGAGATATCTTCTGGGGAGGATCATGATGATTTGCTTCATTTGCTTGGTGCCATAAGAGCTTTGGTTTGAAGTGGGGTTATTTTCAGTTTCTTCCTACTCACATGCCCAAAAGTATATAGTATTGTGCCAAACAACAGCATTTAACAGTATGGCATTAAGAAGGTGCAACTATTGCAAAAAGGGAAATGTTAACATATTTTCGCATTTCTCTTTCATTTTGTGTAATGAGTTAACCTGCTTTGTTTATATACACACAAGTATGCGTTTTGTTGTGTGCTGCAACTATTATAGAAGTCGTTAAGTATCATTTTGTCTTGCCCTTAGCCCCGCCCCTGCCCCGCCCACTCACTACACCTCTAGCTCATTTTAATGAGTACCTGCACTTATTTTTTCCCATTTAAAGTACTGCTGACAGCCAGTGCATTTTCTCATCCCAGGACGTAAATTACATCCCGGTGGAGAACATGCTAATGTGTGGATGACTGATTGGCTGAAACAAGACGGCCGGCCAAACTGTTGTGCACATTTAAGTGACATCAGCCCCGCCCAGCCCCGTAGCTACGAAACATAAAATGATAATATCAATGGTGTTATCGTTTTATTGTTCCTTTTTTCCTGCTCTGAGATCAGTGGGACGACGCTCCTCCTGCCTTGCTCTATCAATCGCTCCTTTGTACCCCGGGGAAGATTCCACGCTATACAAAACCCCTAAAATACAAATAAATACAACTGTATTTTACTGCAGTAACGGGAAATACGAATATATTCAGCACGTTTGAATACATGTTTTCTGGTGACATGGAACGTTTGAATACATATTTTCTGGTGACATGGAACGTTTGAATAAATATTTTCTGGTGACATGGAGTGCATATGGTGGAAACAGTAGGTGGCTTTACATGGTTTTATCTGTCATCTCACTATTTATGCACTGTCTGCAAACATGCTCGTTTTTCTAGCTTCTGTGGCATTTCACTTACTCTTTTGCCCCTTTTCACAAACCAATGTTTGGGTGGAATGTGCCCATCTTTCCATTACCTGCTTTTACACATGTGTGAACAATCACGCCTTTGTTGGCTTTAGTGATTATACATTTGTGAGGCTGTGCAAATTAACCTATTTACCTTTTTTTCCCCCCTGCATTTAGCAGTTTCGTTTCGCGCCATGCTAGCTGTTTGGAAAATGTGACTTTATTCATCATTATTTTCTTCTAATTCTGTTTAAAACCAGTGGCCAGGATAAAGTGAGAAGCTGATCTCCGTGGAAAGTACACAGATCTACCAGCAAAACAAACAGTTTTGGTTTTCTAATTACAAGATGTGTGAAGCTTGACCTAAGTGCCCTTGGCACATGGGGGGTTGGGGGCAAAATAAAAAGTCAACCGCAGGAGTGCTCAAGTTTCGGGTAAACACCTCGCCCCAGCAGTCAAGCTTGCAGATGATTGATGGTGCGGAAACAAAGGCGTTGCAATCGGATGCTACAGGTCTTAAAGCGCGACCTTTGACCTCCTGTCTTTCAACCCTTGGACAAACTTCCTGTGCCACGGCATTCTGTTTAGACTTTTCCAGTCGGTGCTCTTTAGAGAGGCAGATGTTTTGATAGGTTTGTTTGTCACCCTTGAAAGAGTGGAGAAGTCATGTAGTGGCATGTGTTACGTCGTTAACTTTCCTCACACATTTTCAACTGCTGCCACGCACGTGTTTGTAGATGGCACGTGCAAATCGCCGGTTTGGAAGTTTCTCCTGGACACAAATGGAAAACCTCTGTAGGACAAATTGCCATTAATTTCAATTTCAATTTTAACTGCATTTATATAGCTCCTCGTGCCCTTGACGAGGCACGTAAGCACTTTATGGGACGGGTAGCATGCTACACCATTCGGGACTGGTTGGAAGAGTTTTTGGTGTTGTGTGTGAGCGACCGGAGTGCTACTCTTGTCTTGGGTCTCAACGCTTAAATAGTGTCCTGGTTGAAAGAAGTGTGAAAAATAGAGCGCGTGCAGTTTGCATTAGAGGGCTTGTGTGAGTTACACTGCAAGTCCCTTATGGAATGACTGCCGAACCATTGACAAACATTCTGTGTCAAATACAGGAGCCAAGACAGAGGCTCTGTGTGATCTTAGACAGATAGTTAATGTAGAGAAGGTGTATAGTGGGGACAGGAAAAGGGCAGCTTAGAGTGTCCACCAGGTAGTGTCTGTGGAACAGCTAAGAAGACAGACACCGCGAATGGGAGCAGAGAGTGCTCTAGTGAGAGGTGGGCAGGGCTTTAAGTGGGAGGAAAAAACTAAGGGGTCTCCCAAAGGGGCGTGGTCAATGTAATTAAGGGCGTGGCTTAAAACACGTAAGCTAAAAATCTGTGTTTAGCATAGTGTGCTGCCCGACTTGTATTTTGCTGTTTCTGTCATTGCGTCCAGATATATGATACAAGTCACATCATACCTACGTGTCAGGACTATTGGCTTTGTCAGTGGTTGTTAGTTGCATAAGATAAATAAGCAGCAACTATAGCTTGTATATAATATTGAAAAAGTGACACCACGACAATGTTGCTGCTCCTGAGTTTCAAACACAGAAGGGAAATCCATAGAGAAAAAGACTCTCTTTAAAGGATTTCCCTTTCTCTACAAGGCTCACCACGCTAGGCGCGCAACACCCATTGAACTCAAAGGGCTTCAGCCCCCCCCCCGTCGTGTGTGGCAGCCCGGGATGAGACCGCTTCCCGGGCAGGCACAAAGCCGCACCCGACGGTCTTTAAAAAGACCATTTGCATGTTAATGAGGCCTCGCTGTTGTTTCACCCCTTCTAAGAGCCCCTGCAGCTCCACTCTGGCTAGATTGTGCCCCCCCACCCCCGAAATCAGCGCCACTCTGCCTACTGTTTAAAGATTCAGCCCCCCCCCCGAAATTTTTGGTTAGCCCCCCCGAAATTTGGCTCTAGTTGCGCCTCTGCACCACGCGCACATCCAAGTGCTGCTGTCACTGCAGTCCGGAAAAAAAACGGGCCGCCTGTGCCAGGGCACAAAAGAGAGCCCGATAGAGACCCGTTTCCAGGCCCCCTTAAAAAAACTGCCGGTGCTCAGACCCGGTGAGACCCGGCCCACTTAAAGCCCTGGAGGTGGGTGAAAGAAGTGGGATACGGCACTTGAATGGGGAGTGGATGGGAAAGAGTTATTGAGATACGAGCAAAAAGTAAAGAAGCTGTGTGAATTCATCTTGTGCCCGACTGCAAGATGAATAAAGAAACTGCAAACGCCTGTGAGTGTGAAGTGCCTTTAGTAGGAAGTTGTGATGAGACACAACAAAAGGGAAGAGAGATCAGGAGAGTATGATGGGTACTAAACCATCCTTTGCGTAAACTGATGCTGTTACAAGAGGGTTTGAAGCTCTAAAGTGTCCAATCAGGAGAGGCTGATAGGGACTAGAAGAGGATCTGTAGGAATGGAGAGCATATAAAAGTCTTCCAAGGTGCCAAATCTATTGTATAACAAGATACCATATTCTAATGTTTTATGATAGCATCAAGTCATAGTGAGGAGAAGCAGATTTCTTTGTGCATTGGTTACACGACCTCTTACTTATTGTGTGTGTTGGTTTAGGCTGGAGGTGGCTGATTTGTTGCATAGACATGGCCTGTGGTTTATTTTCTGATAGAGGTTTGACAATGGGTCAGCCCCTTCAGTCATTGGCTCTATTCACTGTGAGTGACCGCATGTTGCTCTTGCATATCTGCACCTATGCCTAGGAAGTAGTTCACTTAAGTGTCCAGTCTGTTAGGCCTTCTCTGCTTTAATTTATACTATCGTCTTAATTTATTTGTAAGACATAATGTTTTACTTACTTTTTTGCACACCGGCAGTAATTTACAAGTGTTCCATAGGTCCAATCTGGGTGGAATACAAGTATTTTTGACCCGCTGTGGCAGTGCCTATCAGTATTTCTGGGACTTTTCGTGTAACTAACCTCTTTCATGTGCCTTTTTCGGAGCACTCCTTGGAAAATGTTCTGTTGTGTCATCAAGTGTTTTGGAGAAGTGAAGTCTCTGCAACGTCTTATAGTCTTGCAATGAAGTTCAGGATCCATGTAACAGAACATTTGGACAGCTGCCAAGAGCATATCCAATCCATTTTCAACTTTTGTGCCTGGGCAATGTTCAATGAGCAAACAATATTTTCAACAGAGCAAATAGCACAAATCTGTTTTTTGCTGTACGGATAGAATACATCCTGGACTTTTGAAACCTGTGTTTTTGTTTCAGTAGACATAACGTTGTTCTATGTTTTGCTGTGTAAATAATGCAAAGTTAGTTTGCGGTTTTATTTTTTTATTAAAAATTGTAATTTATGGATTAGGATTTTTTGCTGAAAGTTCTATGTGGACAAATTCAAATATCGTTTTTTCTGTGTGTGAAATCTTTTCTTTAATACCTAAATTACAAAACAAATCCAATAACAGGAACCATAGATATCATTTTTTTAAGTTTAAAGACCAAATACCACCAAAAAGTGCAAGGCATTAATGAAAGTCAATAGCCATGGTAGAAAGGGACCAAGGAGCAATTTGAGGGTGACCACGTTGGAGCACAGGTCACATAGATCAACCAGGCCCATCTTTGTGAAAGACATGTTCTGACTTAGGGCCTAACTTATATGTTGGCGACTGAGTATACATGCCACCAAAATAATGGTCTGCTCACCAGATTTAAGATGTGGGTGGACCATAGGTTTATCTATGGTGGTGACTACTCTGCCACAGCCAAACCTCTCTGACAGCCTGTCAGAGAAATGGCTATATGTCGACCCTTGCAATCAGGATGGACGGACTTATAGCCATTGTTTTTACTGTCTGTCACTGCCCTGCAAACCATGGCGATGAAGGACAGTAAAATGTTAATAACACTCCTCCTGCCATGAGAGATGACTCCAATAGTGAGGGCAGAATTATTTTTTTGTTAAAGAAAATCTTATTTCTGGATTTATTTATTTTTAAATAAAAAAAGAAAACTGTTTGATGTAGACCGGTGTCATGTGTCTTTTATTAGAGTTTTATACAGCGTGAACTAGACCCAAATGTATTTTGTTTGTTTTACATGAGCACCAATTACATTACACAAGGTGACATTCATTTTTTAGGCATGCAAAGAATAAATCATTTGCCTATAATCACAGAATGTTGAGCCGATGCCAGGACTCAAATCCCGTTCCCCAGTTCCAAAGTCAGAGGCTCTGAATATAACGCCACATCCTCTCCATTGAGCTGGCTTTTTATGGGTAAATGGAGCAGTGAGGATCAGCTTCAGGAGGGCGACTCACAGGCCTCACACACTCAACTACTGCGTGTTGAATTGAAATCGTGTATTAAGGTCAGGGAATATGAACCACACACAGTTGTCAGTCACTTAAAGAAATGATGTGGCAATACAGTGCACAGGCAAGGAGTCCTCCCATGCCTCCTAGATTCATGCAGTATTCAAGAATATAGGCCTAATGTAATCATTAGATGCTGGTGAAGATGTGATGATGCAGGTTGACAGCAAATATGCCTTTCATCATCGTCGGGTGCTGGTGAAGATGCTGAATAAAAACACACAGCTGCTTAGGATAATAGGGCTCAGGTAAAGATGTAGTGATGCAACATTCCAGCACAAGTGCCTCACAGTTCCCAGGTGCTGGTGAAGATAAAGCATGTTGTTTTTGGGCCGCGCACATGATAATATGCAGGTTGGACTGAGCAACAGTTCTCAGCTCCAGGTCTTGTGGGTCTCTACTCCAGGTGCTTAGGCAGAACATGTTCTACAGCTACAAAGGCAGATTCTCTCCATGCCATACAGGCTACCTTCTGGGTCCTTCAGCAGCGTAATGTCGTCTCAGCAGCAGTGGCATAGTTCTTACCCAAGAAAGGGAGGCAAACATAGGATTCGGAAGGTGATCCTCACCATCCTCTACCCTGCAGTGCGCCTAGTGTGAAAAGGGAAACAACGGATATTCTGCAGAGGCTAGGTTACATTCAGTTCTTGGGGACTGTTGGCTCTGTTCAAATGTCCAATCAGGTTCAAAGTTTGCCCAGACTACTTTGAGGAAGGAATCACAGTTAAGGGCAATTTCCTGTTAGTCAGTTTCTAATCCATAATTTGTAGTATAATTAACACCGATGTCCTCAATTTTCTGAACATATAAATGCTTCTCCTTTATGAAATTCCACTTTTACTGCAGGGTTTGTGTTTATTAGTTCAGTTTACAGAATGTATCTCCTCTCTACTTATAAGACAGTTACCCCTGCTGCTTTTGTCAGTTGTTGACAAAGGAATTTTAAAACCTACCTGGCCTTCATCAATCCCCTAGTGCTCCCTCCAGTATATCGTATCCGACTCTACAGCGTTCTTTGTTATTGTTGGCCCGCTAACCACATTGCATAAGTTGCTTAATGGGAGGCCAGCTTTCAAGGTCACACTGAAGATTAGGGTTTCAAAATATCCAGTTATTCACATCCTCTTTTCAGGCTTACTGTCTTTCAGGGGCAAACACTGGTTTGTAGACAAGGAAAGCCCAAAGCTTACCATGAAGAATTATCCATGTAAACTACATATTCTATTTGCTCACCCTTCACCTACAAAAGAAAAACATCTACTGCTTTCCCCAAACTAAATTTATGGGGAAAGTTAGCGGTCCAGGCACTCTGCTCTTGATTAGAGCTGCATATTTAAGTACCATGTCGGCATGGACAAGCAGACGATCTCAGGCTAGTGACTATCTTACCCTACTCTTTACTTAGGACTCAGGGATGTGTTTTAAAATTCTTTTTAACTTTGTCCAAATTATTCATTGTGTTTAGCATTGTTGAGAATACTTTTGCATGTGCCAAATCAGGGGGTTGCAAGATCTATATAAATGCTAACCTTTCTCCCTTCTCTATCCCTCCACTATCCTTCTCAGTTCAAATAACTGACTAACATGTCCACCGCTCAAATTACTTTCATATTTTCACTATACTTATTCACCACTAATCCTTTACAGGTTCCGGAACAGCGTGCTACTCACCGAAAAGCACTTCAACGCCTCGTCTGGGGCAGTGAACGCTACATATATGCAATTACAATTACTCTCTGGTCTGCTGCTGCTTGGCCGTTTGAGTGGAGAGAGTCACCTGCTCTGCCCCACTTCCTAGTTGATACTTAGGCCAACATTTTGGGGAAGGCTAGCCATCAAGGCACTCTGATCTTGCTTAGAGTTGCCTATTTAAGGACCATGTGAGCACGGATACGCAACCGATCACAGGCTAGTGACTAACTTACCTTACTCCTTACTTAGGACTCAGGGTTGTGTTTTAAAATTATTTCTTACTTTTTTCAGATTATTCATTGTTTTTAACAGTATCAAGTCAAGTCAAAATTCACTTTCTTCGATTTAAGCACAGTAAATCATAAAAGTACAGAAAACAAAAAATTAATCATAAAAATCGTCCTAAAATATCACCAAACTTGTCACCTCAGAATGAAAAACCCCAGGTAAAAACCTTGATACATAAAAGCTATCCTTGACATTTGGTAAAAATTGCAAATATAACAAAGCTTTCCGAGCTTGTTTAAAATCCTTATTTATAAATAGAGGGCAGATATGCTTGTGGCATAGAGATACATACTTATGGCATATAGAAAATACGTGTAAAGTGTCAATTGAAATGGCCCAATCACAAGTACAGATTGATAGTTCTGAGGTTTTATGCCATCCTACTAACAATTGGGGAAACAAATTCAAGCAAAAGTAAGATAGCAGACGTGTGTGCAAAATTGGCATGTCTAAAGTCAGATACATTTCTATATTACTCATAGATTTGACCATAACATAGTGCGGCCCAGATGTTTTAGCCATCATTCTATTATATCTTGATTTATGCGCTTTCATCTGAAACACATCTCTACCCTACCCCACATCTTGGTTAGAAATATACTCTGGCTTAGATTACACAATTGTGAACTACCCCTTTCCTCTAGGGTACTTTTGACATAATGGAAACACGGAAGATGAAGACTATATTCCAATGTCAAACAATCTTTCAAGATGAATCTGTTTAGGTCCCGTTCTCTTTTAAGCCAAACATTCATCCATAATAGCTTAGGGTGAACTTTAATAAGATCCAAAATAAAATCTGCCCTTAATTCTGCATGAACTATTTCCATTGATGCACTCTGCCTCCAGCCTCAGGAGTCTTCTGAAAAAAATAATTCCAGCTACCTGGATAGAGTGACAGGATTTATATCCCTATACTTCTGACCCATAAGAAACTGATGGTGCACATTTTGCTCTATAAAGATCTAAAATAGATTTTATATTGACATGATCCACAAGTCTTGCAACGGCCTCAATGCTATGAGTAACCCTATTAAACAACTGTACCTGGGTTCTTAATAAAGGGTTTCAGTTCAATTTTCAATCCAAGCACATACCCAAGTAAAAAAAATGATTAGTATTTTCTATAAAATAGCCATCAATATTAGAAATTTTCATCTTAACATGTTTAACATCTATCACCATAACTTAGGATTTCAAGAAATTTGTTTTAAGGCCTAAATTATCCATAAAATCATAAAAAGAATCTATGAAGTATTACAGGCCGTTTGCTGTACGTGCCAATAATACAGTATCATCTGTGTAAAGCAAGGCCAGAATCAGCCTGTTGTTCACCCCTGGGACATCTTTACATTTCTCCAGCAAACATCGCTCTAAATGATTAATATACAATATGAAAAGCATGGGGGCTACAATACATCCCTGGCAAACTCCCCGACCCAATCTGAATTGCTCTGTACATTCTCCCTCAGAACAGCGATCTGGTGCACAGAAGACGCACCAAATGCAAGCACGTTTACGCCTGACCTCGCCTGGAAGGCTCCATGTAGGCTGTTAGTTTTAACCCAGACCACCTCACTTCCACCTCAGTGGGTTACTCTCGGACGCAGCTTTTGGAATTTTATCAACGAGGGAAGGAGATAGGTTGCACGAGGTCTGATTTAATTAATGAAATGCACTTTAGCTGCCCCGTTGCATCTTTAGGTTTTGTCAGCAGGTAGACACCTCTACTCCCTCTTACATTATGGGGAATTCTGAAGGTATGGACGTGGACTCCACTGTCTGTCCTCAATCCCTTGTGAATTACTCAATGCACGTTCCCATAGTAAACATAACATTGAAATTCATGAGCTCATTATTTCTTTCCATCTTGATTTCCTTTTTGTTACTGAAACTTGGGCATCAGAAGATTCGAGCCCTGATCTGGCAACTGCGATCTCCTCAGGCTTTGCTACATTATGGCTGCAGAGGAGATGGCCTGGCGATTCGCTTTAAGGACTCATTTAACTGCACATTATAATTGGTCATGCTGCATGCTTCAGAAGCCACTGATGTGACCTCTTTTGGACTGAAACTCACAGATGACCCCATATTTCTTGGACTTCTAGTTTATCGTCCTCCGGGCCCGTGGTCCGATTTTCTTGCAACTTGGTTCCAAGCGCTTGAACCCTTTTTGGTCCATCAAAATTTTGCTGTTCTTGGCAATTTTAATTTTTACTTAGAAGACCTTTCTAATAGGGATTCCTTATCCTTGATAGAATCTATGTTGAACTTTGGCTTTACTCAAATGGTTAAAGACCCTACTCACACAGCAGGGCACACTTTGGATGGCATATTTTCAAATTCTCTCACCCTGACATTTAATGAAGTCACCCCGCTAAGTGAGGTGGACCACTATGTTGTCACTTTTAAAGTTATTTGCCCGTCACTGATGCCTTAAGCCTAAGGTAGTTCTTGGTATGAACTGGAGCAAAAATCTCTACTCAAAACCTTGAACATGCAGTCAATATGGCTCATATTCCTGTTTCAGTTTTCAATTCCTGGCATCACTGACCCTTCACAAGAGTTCTTTGATGGACTGGCCATCTATTTCAAAATTCTTAACATTTTCTCTGAATTTTCCTCCTCTGTCGAACACAGTTTTTCTATGGAAACATTGGGCATCTCAACAGGGTCATCTAGGTTTTCAGTTTTTCCCCCTATTTCTACACAGAAAACTGAGTATCTACTAATGAGTCTGAATTCAGGGTCTCCTGTGGACCCTAGTCCTCCTAGAATCCTGCAGTTAGCTCTTGATTGTATTTCTAAGACTCTACAGGGAGTACTCAACCTTGCCCTAGATTCAGGGATGTTTCTGCAACTCTGGGTGGAAGCTACTGCTATTCCACTTTAAAAAAACCCTAATGTTGACCCCGACGACATGAAAACAGTGCCCTATTTCACTTCTGCCCACTACGGCATTTTTGAGACATTTCTTAATCAAGAACTAGTGAAGCTCATTGACACCTGTGACATTCTTGATCCCTAACAGAATGATTTTAGAATTGGTCATAGCAGAGAGACGGCCTTGCTGCCACCACTGTTAGCATCAGGCGCCAGGTTGATCAGGGTAGAGCGGCTGTGCTGCTTGATTTGTCAGCACCATTTGATTATGAATTTTGTGGTCTGGGAGCGAGCTGCCACTCCAGCGCCCCGCTCTCAGACCACCAAAGTTTACTGCATGCCGCCCGCCAGATAAAGAGTTGTTTTGTAGTCTGGTGGGCAGTCGGTGCGCCTCCGTGGGAGTGCCAAAGCCCATACCTGCATGGCATAGACTGTGCAGTCCATGCCGTGCAGGTACTGAGGGATGCATGCATACAGGGGGCACACCATGTGCCACACTGCATGCATCCCCATGTACAGGGGAAACAGGGGGCCCTGTAGGGTCCCCTTTCTTTCCCCACCACCACACTTTTCATGGTGGGCTCACCGCCATGAGCAGGATGGCAGTGGGAAAGTCATAATATGCAGCCTATTGCTTCTCCTGACTGTCTTCCAACCGTCAGTGATCAAGGATCCCTAGCAGTTGCAGCGGTCCCATGGCGGTCCGACCACTAAACTTGTAATTTGGCAGTCAGACCGTAGGTGCAGCAGCCTCGACCGCCACCGCACCGCCACCATTAGTACGGTGGTCCTATCGACTGCTGTACTCATAATCAGGCACTGTATGTCTGCAATTCCTTCCTCACCAACAGGGTGTAAGTGGTTAGTGGTAGTGGCTTTAAAGCTATGGCATTTAGTTTTACCTGCTGAATCCCTATGGGGCTCTTTCCTGAGCCCCACTCCTTTTAATTTGTGTGTCGCCCATCTCGCCAAATTGATACATTAATTTTGCTTTCAAGAACTCTCATATGCTGGCCATGTCAGTGTAATCCCACCTTGCTCCCGTGCTCAAAGGTTCCAATTCTCCCAAGAGAAATTGCAGTGGACAATCCCTCATATCCATCAATATCCCACTATTCAGAAGTCCATAAACCAGGTGGTCCAGAAAGTGAAAAATACGGAGGATTAAATGGGGTGGGAACTATTTCTCACATGGATGTATATTCCACTCTTAATCCCCTATCTAGCTTTATAAATTCCACCAAAAGATTACAGTCCCAGCTGCTGAACAGGATAAGACAAACAGATTTCCTATCCCTATCTTGCCCTTGAATTTTGTCCTGTCTTTTGCTCATGGAAAAGATGCCGTGTTGCTAGATTTAACCCCAATAGGTTTACAGTAGCGTCTTTTTGAGTTAGGCAACTATTCTAATTAACATTTCCTAAAAAAACATTTCTAAGAGCAAAGTTATGGTTATGGGGTGTAGGATTAGAAAACATTTGCATTGGTTTTTAGGGAAAGACAAGCTAGAAGTTGTGAAGTTCTGCCAGTATTTAGGTAGAATTTTTTCCAGTAACTGCTCTAATAGCGATCACATTAGTCAGTGCAGAAGTAAGGCAATATCTCAGGCTTCTGCAATCAACAGGTTATAAAAATGCTGTGGGCAAAGACACTTTGTCCATAGGTTGGCGGTATATAAGAATAAAATTCCACCTTCACTGAGTTATGCCTATGAAACAATGGATGAGCGGTACTGAGCCTTCTTCGAGAAGGTGGAAGGGCACATTTGGCACCAAATATGTAACTTGAACTGTGCAGCTACTCCATCGGCACTCCGGCTTGAATTTGGGCTTCTTTCTACGAATGTGTTCGCTATGGTAGCAAACTTAAGGTGGGGGAGTAGCATATTAAAGAGTGATTTGGGCTCCATACGGGCTGCATTAAAACATGAAATCTTTTTCGGTCTAAAGGTGAGACGGGCATTCTCCTCAAATTATGTGAAAGCACTAGATATGTTTTGGATTGGACAAAGTGAAGCGGGTCCCCCTCCTGAAGCCTATTTTGAAAAATATGATTAAAAAACTTTTTATGAAGTTAGTCATGAAAGAGATATTGTACTGTGTTCTCGGCACATTAGGAATGATATAATAGTGGAGTGTAGCACATGTAAAGTACCCCAACTGTATGTTCTATGGAACCTTCCCCAGAGTGTGCGTAGAACCATTTTGCTACTAATGCTGAACTTGTCCCCCCTACGATTTATAAAAGGAGCATGGGAAGGATTATTTAGGGAAGAGAGTCTCTGTGACCTTTGCAGGAACCATGTTCAAGATTTAAACCATGTGTTATTTGTTTGTCCTCTACTACATTCACTTTGATATCGACTGTTAAGACCATTGTTCCTAAACTATAATATTTCCTCAGCAGTGGAGGCTCGGAACTGCCTTTCGGCTCCACCCTCAGAAATAGTTTGCTCTAATTTTTTTATCTTTTTAAAACTATTCTTAAATATTTTTTAGATAGGATTATATTAATTCTATTTGCTCTCGTATTTGATAAATATGGTCTTTTAGGGTAACAAGATCTGCACAGTCTAATTAGATTTACAGTGTTTACATTGCCCTACACAGCTGATTGCACTGAATTATATTGAAGTACTGTACTAGAATTGCTCTATTGTTCCTGATACCTTCTTTATGCTTGGATAGGTTTCGCATTACTCACTAATTCAATAGCGCATTTGCACTTTATTAGTCCAAGGACTTTTTATTTATGTGGAGTGTGTCTGTACATTGAATGTTTTTGCCATGTATTTTATTTTGCATATTATCAATTGTTAGATCTGTTTTTGTAAAAAAAAATATGTGAACCTTTTTGAGACACATATCATAATTAAAGAAATTGACTTTGACTTTGAGCCATTGTCATCAGCCAGGTCTCCTGAAATGGCTTTTCTATCAGCCCTCATTAGCAGTTTATAGTACTCTAGTGTGAGCACTGGTTAAGAAAACTATCCCCTTCTTCATGATCTTTATCCTAAACATCTATATAATAAAATTCACTAGGATGCACACAATCAGCTTGAGGTTATACTTGTCTGCTGTCATAACGTGGAATCAATAATAAAGAGATCCACAATCCTCAGAGGTTGGTGGGATTAGGAAGCACAAAGAAGAGTCAAACAGGCTTTGAGGTCAACAAACCAAGCATGGAGCATCCAAGCAATGGGGCTAGAGTGTGTGGGCCCTCTTCAGCTCCCTCCACTTTGCCACTCGATGCTCATTAGGAGCATTTTAGTTTCAGCTTGTCTACTACAGAGCTTCGTGCCTTAAGGCTGCAGGTTCTGACATCAGCAGACCCAGCTACTAATGAGAACACTTTAGCACAGCAAAATGGCACTTAGCTGGGCAACATATGTGTGCCTTCTGTAGCAAAACTCTCTAAACCAGAACCAAATCTGCAATTCAAGAGCACAAATTTGTAAACCTTTCATTTAGATGTTTTGAGCTAATCCAACTGATACATGTATAAGAATGTCAGATGACAAGGACTGGGAACGTTTCCTCATGACATTGGGTCATTTGGTATCTCTGATTTCAGGGTTCATGATTTGTTGATAGGGGCAAAACCCTATACGTGCTTAAATAAAAATATTATTGCATTCTATACCACTCATGGACTATCCACTCATCCTTTAGCTCCCTTACTTATTCATCCATTCCTTTTTTCAGTCATTTATCCAGCCACCCATGCATCCAAGAAGCACTCAATCATTGTTTTATTCAGGCACTCATACATCTTCCCATTTATCCATCCATGCAGTCATTCATACATACACACACTCACTTATACATCAACCCATTTATTCATTTTGTATTCACCCATTCTCTTGTTATGTCTACCTTGCAAGCAAAGTGGCCCCTGTACTACCATCTGGGTCAAATGAAGAATACATTAATCAATATTGGTGTACAGAAGGGGAGCTCCCCAGGCAGTCACAATTCAGCTCACTTGTACTTGTAGTAATGGTGCTTGGAGCAACACTTTTCTGGGTTGCTGGTGAGGGGTAGAGAAGGTCACAAGGTGCTGTGATCCTCTCTCTGAACTCTGTGGGTTGGCTTGAGGTCTCGGCAGTTGGGCTTCCAGCAGCAGAAGGGCAGGCTGGAAGATCCTCTTCAGGGGCTTTCATGCATGTCAGTAGCCAGGAGGAAAAGGGCAGCTCTCTGCTCCACATTCTAACAGTAGAAATAATCTTGCTTGTTTGTTGTGCACAAGAGTTATTATACAAACTGGAGGAAAGCTGAAGCTTTGATATCTACGCTCATGAAGTCAGACGAAGTTTTGGATATCAGCATGCATCCTCTATCTTGAATATACCATTCTTGAGGATAATTAAATGCCCACAAATAAGAAGCTTATTGGAAACCTTTGCAATAGGTGCACTGTTAGTATTAAACTATAAATTGTTTGGACACTTTCTGATGATCACATTTGCTATTGCAAAATGTATGCTTCTAATCTTTTAAAACATTGCTAACACATAAAAACATACACAAATGAGCCCCATACCTACCTACCTTAATTTACACAGGTAGACCCGTAGATGCGACCACCAGGTAGTGATTGTGCTGAGAAGGTCAAGTCGGTGTACCCTTTTGAGACTAGGCCTCCCCAACACACAGCATACCAGGACAGCGTCTGGCCCCCCTCTTGTTTCTTGCTACTTATATGCTGCTTGTATGCTGCTTATATGCTGTTTATGTGCTGCTATTCCTTTGTCTTCTTTTCTCATGCACCAGAGCAAGCTCCCCCAATACTGCCATAACTACCCCTGTGGAGTAAGAATCAAGGAGGAAACCAAGGAGTGTGGGGGGGGATGAGCACACCACTCCGCAGGAAGTTGATAAAGGCTGAAGCAGCACTGATGCAGCACTGGAGTCCAAACTTAAAATAAAGCGTAGTTTTCTATGTGCTGCTAAGTCTTTGGCAGAACCGTTCTGCGTCCTCAGAGCAGCACAGAAAAGTGAAGTGAAGTTGGGTTTTGGCCAGTGGTACCCTAGACGGTGAAGCCACAAAACAGAGTCAATTGTTATGGCCAACATTGAGAACTTAAAAAGGCTTAAAAAACAGGAGCTTAAGAAGGGAGCTTTCTGAAAGGGCTTTAAAACACTTTAAAAGCTTAGAAAGCTTAAAAAAAATCAAGAACCTATGGCCAGGCATAATGACTTATAAGGCCGAGAGGGCCAGAGCGGGAGCACACTAGGCCGACAGCAAGCCGCACACAGTCCTGGCTGGGCCCCTTCCATGGGGGCCCGTGGTCACGTTCTGTGAACGGTGTCTAATACCGCCGTGCTCGGGCACCTTACCTCGCCTCCCACTGGCACTAGCTCTGCTCCACTCGATCCCCCATTCTGCGGTTGATTGTACCAGACCCAAAGTCTTTGCCTACTCCCTCGGGCCCGATGGGTCACAGAGCTGCAGCTTGCTGCTCGCCAATGCCTGTCTGCCTCCTTGTGACGCGGCGGCTAGGCGGTTCTAAAGTCAGGTGTTCTTTTTGAACTATTGTTCTACCACTGTGCGATCACATGAAAATACCTGTTTCTACAGTTCTTTTCCCTTCCAAAGTCCATCAGATGTTGAGCTCCTTAGTTCCAGCTAGTCTGCTACAGGGCTGCATGCCTTAAGACATGATGCTAGCATCTCTCACAGAATCTTCCAAATGAGTGAAAAGATTGAGAGGGCCAGTGGGGAAGGAGCCAGGGCAGAGAAACATGGGAAACCGACAAGAAGACATGGAGAGGGGACAGAGTAGCAACAAGCTCCAGTCATATTCACACTGTGTGATGTTTTACTCCCGCTCTGTTTGCAGCATCAATTCTGGCATGACCAACTCAGCTTTTTACGTATTTTCTGATGCTCTGACTACTACTGAAACAGAGTGATGGTCACTTGCATACAATGAATGAACATGCAGCAAGTGAAATGAATGGATGCTTCACCGTCCATGCACTACAGTCAAAGGCAAAGCGTAAAGAGTATAATTATAAACTATGAATCCCAGAAAGACTTTATTGCTGGTCGTAGTTCTTAAAACAATGCAAATGGTAGAGTGGCATGAAACACATTTACCATCCTCGATTGCAGCAAAGAAAAATGTCAGCTGTTGCTAAGGCGATATGTTTCCTCTTTCGGACCTATTGACTTTACCAATGTCTTTTGACAATGCTGTAAAAGAAAAAAAAATTTTTTAAAAATGCAGTGATGCGGCTGCAGCATCATTTTGTAGACCCACTCATGGCAGATGACTTGCACCCGCCTACAAAACAATACGGGCATGGATTTTCTTCTATTTACCCATTCCAAATGGATCAATAAATAAAATTTTTTTTTTTAAAAACAGTAGTCCATAAATAATTTTTTTTACGTGGGAATACCAACAGCTATATGGAGTGCAGGGGCAGCTATTTGGAGGGATATTTGGAAAACTAGAAAGCTCATGACCTCTCATTGAGTGCCTATGCAAAAAGTAGTTCCCTAAAAGGAGAAGTGTAAAATTACAGTCAGCCAAGTCAAAGGTTAGTAAAGAGGCTACGCTCCAAAGGAGGGACAAACAGAAGATGGAGCAACATGGACAATGAAAGCCAATGAATAAGAAGCAAACAAACAAGAGTGACAATAAAGCTAACCAATGATAAGCAATGGGCTGACTTTAAGTCCACAGTAAGTTCTTGGTAAGCCCTTAATAAGTCTTTTGCAACCAGACGGCCTGCACTGTCTGGCAAGCTCTACCTAAAAACAGCTATCTGCAGATTACATTTGTAGATGATGATCCAGCATTAAGTATGGGGTGCAGATGACAATGGTAAGCATCATTCACTTCACTGCCTCTTCTTCATACTTATTGAATGGTAATATGTATCTTATGCTTGTTGATTCCTCCTTACTGCTAGTTATTAGTGAGCCGCATTTCTTTACTGGAGTGTTGGCATGGATTTTCACCGTCACCACCTCCTTCATTTATGGCTCAATCTAATAGTTCTAATGGGGCCTTTCCATTCTTTTTTATGTGTATACTGGACATAACAAGGAAGCATTTTTATGGAACTTTTGTGTCGAAATGAACCATTTTGTCATAATTTGCTCAAAATTATTTTAGTGGGGCACTTTGGTAGCACCTGCGGCAATGATAGCGCTTGCTTGGCACACCATGAAGGAATTGTAATATTTCATGCATAGCCTCTCAGAGCCTGCAGCCTTTCAAAATATGTATGTGAAAGATGTGCTACAAAGTTCTCTGTTTCACTCCCTTTTTCAACATTTTCTCAGGTCAGAGCCACCTTAAACTTCCCGCAAAAAAGCCATGCTTGTCCACTTCCCTCGTTCTCTCACTGCAGTCAGGGGGTCTTACTAAAGTGTACCACTTTCAAAGATCACCAGCTGCGACTGCTCTTCAACACTTTTTTCAGTTTTCGAAAAGATGCAGAGAAGTAAAACAAAGACTGACCCATCTTAGGGCGATATTGGCAAAAAAAACAAAGGTAGCATGTTTAGCAATTTAATGTAGGATGACGCCAATGCCCGTTGAACAGTGTGTAGGGGCCTGCAGATTCCTGCTCGTCTGCCCTGACCTCTGCTAGAGCACTTGGTAAACAAAAGACCTTGAGTGTTTCCTTATCGGCAGTGATTGAGAATGACGGGGAAGGAATGCTGCAGCGTGGGTTTTAACAGGTGTGCCGAGTCACACTGCAGGCCCCGTCACGTCAGAGCTCCATTCAAATGTGTTACCACAGTAAAAGACAGCTGCCATTTTTTATTTGCTGCTGAGTAGAAATGTCCCAAATAGACTGCAATAAAAACATTAACTTAAGGCAAATATTTGTTTACTTGGGTTTATTCACAACGATCAGTCTGGGAAGCATTTGCAAATGAGGTTTCTAAAAAAAATAACAAGCAGGTATAAGGCAACACCATCAAGATGTAAAGCAAACGACACAATGCAAAAAAGCAAGCAAGCCGCCTGGTAGTACTTCGCAGCAGTCGAGAATTTGTAAAAAAAATAAAAAGAAGAAAGTAGAAAAGTAAAAAATTAGGGAGTGGGAAGGATAAATGGAGGTAGCAGTGACCATACATTTGTAGATGTTAAAGAATTGGAGTCAAGATAATTGGAGTCCATAATCCTCCCATTAAATTGCTGCGCACAACAATCCACTGATTATTCTGGGTCATATATAAACCTTCCAGCTTGCCAAAAGGTTTGTATCTGGGCATAGTGGAAGATAACATTTCTGTAACTTGAAACAGACCTATTATTTTCTATCAAATTCTCAATGAATGACAAAACATCACTGTTTGCATAAATTAAATCAACACCACCACAACTAAAAGGCTATATAATAAAGCCTCTGTATAGGCATGTGTAGGAAAATGCCTCTTTTTCGCTGCTTTAGCATCGCCACTCCCACTTTATGCTAGATATAATTGCTAGTTTTTGGACGCTGCACACTGAGACACTGCTGCCCAGTTCACAGTGTATGCGCTGTGACCCCTAAAACTATGTAAAACTGGCATACACCAGTTATACTCAAAGAACGGCCAAGGGGTCGCAGGCACCCCTCCTGACCTTTACATGTGTCCCCCCCCCCCTCCACGAGCAGCAGCACTAACACTAAAACATTTTCAAATATACAGCAATCAGTTATTTAAAGTTTAATTGCAGTTAAACAAAATGAAGTAACTAGACCATTAACTTTAGAAACACCTTCATTTTTTAAGACAGCAAACATGTAAAAAATACAAAGTCTTTTCAACATTCAAAAAGTGTATTTCATTGACCTGTGGAATCATTTCACATTAGTAAATCAAATTATAGCAGTGCATTTAGAAGTATGTTTTTAAAATGATGGTCTGCAACCAGTAGCGGCTCGTGGAGGGAGTTCGGTGAGGCAGTGAGGCGGGGCGGGGAAATGTAAACACCGGAATATGGATGAACGGAGGTAAGTACACATTTAAATTAATAAAACAAATTTTGTTGCGCGCGTGCATCGCAAAATGCGATGCAGTGCGCGCAAAGGTATTTGTTTTATTAATTTAAATGTGTACTTACCTCCGTTCATCCATATTCCGGTGTTTACATTTCCCCACCCTGCCCCTCCCCCGCCCCGCCTCACTGGCTCACCGAACTCCCTCCATGAGCCGCTACTGTCTGCAACCATGAATTTAGAAACAATCACACTTCCCATTCCCCCGACAATGCCATTAGTGAATACATCCAAGCACATGAGATAGTTTTGTACAGCATGCACCCTGAAGTCAAGTATTTTGAGGTCCTCCTATATGAGATAGGGAAGAAAGAGGAGGGTAATTGAAATTAAACAATTGCCCAGGGACACACAATTTGGTCAATGGAGAAGCTGGGATTCATCCCAGGTTTTCTGATTTCTCATTGCGCATTTAAGTTCAGCCAGTAGATATACATGCTTTGCTTTCCCAAGACCCACTTTAAATCCCCTCCTCCCCCAGTGGCATCAGTGTGGCCCTCGGTCACACCAAAGACCACATTTTGCAGCCCCAGGGAAAATGTTTGTGGGTACCCATGGTATACTAATGTGAAGGTAATGCTAAGTGGAGTGAAAGTATGAATTCATATGTGAGTATATATGTATGTGAATACGGTTCCCATCATCCACATGATGTGGTTCGCTTCATCATCTGGGAAACCGGGACTTAATTGAGAACCGTCTTCTACTTGGAGATTGTAGATATTGGTCTCATATATGTCCCAGACCTCTAAGTGGTATCTTGATTTTTTAGTGATGAAGGAGGGATGTTATAGTAGTAGTTGAGGATGATGACTGCAGTGCAAGTGAAAAGTGCTAGTGAGCAGGTGCTGTTTAAAAATTGTCTATCAGGGAACAAAATAGACTTTATTAGAACGCTACCTTGATGACAATAAATAAAAACAGTGCTACAACAGTTTCAACAAATAACTGTGATAGAGATGGTCTACATGTTTCAGCTGCCGGATAGGATTATCCAAGCTTTCGTCAGGACCAAGGGAGCTACTGCATGAGTGATTTGTGCCAAAGTAACAAAAAAAAAAACAATTCAAATACAACCTGAACCCAGTTACTGGGCCAAGAAGATCTGTGGGGAGTAATTTTACTTCATTGACCTACACGGATAAAGACAAAGGCCTTGGGTGTGGGGAGAGGCTGACATTTCCTTAACAGAATGGCCTAACGGCTGTCACCCAGCCCTTTGCATATCTTCACAAGATGTATACTCAGTCACTGGCAGATGTGGCTCACACCTGAGCCTGCCTCCATTTTGTTTTCCTAGCAGGCTGGCTCCAAACTGAGTGGGTGGGGGAGCTGACCCAGAACTGGTTTAAAGTGACCAGAGGGAGGGGTCACCCTTGTCCACAGTCAGACCTTTGGGTGAACACAGTGATATGCCAAGTTGGTTTTGGGTAGGGAAGTGCAGTGTGGAATTGTTTGCTGGAAAGCAAATAGGAACTGCTACAAAGCCGGGCAGGGTTGTCCTTGGGTACTTTTCCTCTATTGGTTAGGGAGGAGAAAGGAGTCACCCCACCCACAAGCTAGTACCAGGCAATAATGCAGCACCCCTGGGTACTATCTTCAGATCACTATTATTAGACCTGTGCAAGAACTGCACCAGCTGCTGAGACCTGTGAGGAGAACCCTAAGTGTTGGATCTGTCCCATTCTCGGACAAAGAAATGGGCTCCAACGGTCAGTTGAATGACCTGCTAAGCTACAGTAACGCAAAAGCTGCAAAAGCCCTCTTTCATGAAGGGGCCAGCTGACTAGTTTCAACTGAGCCTGTCCTAGACTCTGCTGGTGGCTTCTGTTGGAGTGAGTGCTGACTCCCTGTGGCAAAGTGAGCAAGGGACCGATTTGCATATGACTGGGTCTGAACTGGGGTGGTGAAGTGAGCTACAGAACGATGTTAGAGCCAACCTAGCTCTAATTGTGACTGAGGGTGAGTGTCTGCAAAGTTTGTGTGCTATGTCCATCATCTTGTGTTTGCTTTGCTCGCACTAAGTTGGCAGGGAATGCCCAGATGTGGGTCCCTTGCTTACTTTGCCACTGGATACAAGCTAGCCTGGCTGATGAGGGGTGTTACCCCGAAACCGGTCCAGGATGCTTGTTTCCGGTCCAGGGAAGACCTGGCTTGGCAGTTCGGTTTGGCTGGTTCCTACGAGGAACAGGGTCAAGACTGATTTGCATATGGCTTCATCTGGACAGGAGTGGCAAAGTGAGCTAAAGTAAAGAACTATGTTGGATTCAACCCAGATCTAATAGTGACTGATGGTGAGTGTCTGAAATGTTTCAGCACTCCGTCCATCATCACTTAGTGTTCACTAAAAGCCTGGATGAGTGTCTTCCGAGAGCTCAAAGGAAGCCACAGAAAGATTTTGTTGAGGAGGCACATTGTACCAAAACAGGTACCACAGATGTAGGTAATCTGTTCTCTCATAGATAGTTTGTCATCTAAAAGTATGCATTGGTTCCTGGCACTTCTACTGTGCAATGGGGCGGGACCAAGTTCTAATGGCCACCAATCCTCCACCCAATAGAGCTGAGCTTTGCCAAACAGAAGGATCTCTGTCTTGCCCCCATTTAGTTGAAGACAATTGAGGGACATCCAGATGGAAATCTCTCTCATGCAGGTGACAAATAGCTGTTTGACATGCTCTGGGATTTGCCCAAACGAGATGACCAACTGATTGTCACCTGTAGAAAAAAATGCCTCAAACCCAAAGGACCTAACCAATTGGCCTAAGGGGGCTACGTAGATGTTGAAAAGTGTAAGGCTCAAGAAGGAGCGCTGAGAAACCCCCTTGTCCAAAGAGGTAGTGTTGGAATGGAAAGCACCCATAGAAACTGCTTGGACCCTGTCCATAAGGAATCCATCAACCAGTCAAGGGCGGATCCCTGGATATCTATGCGCTGCACCAAGATGAAATGCGAGATGGTATCAAATGCTGCCGAAAGATCAATCAGGACCAGCATGGCAGGGTTTCCTGCATCCAGGGATAGCATAATAGTGTTTACCACTACAAGTAGAGCAGTTTCGGTGCTGTGGGAGGGTTTGAAGTCCAATTGAGAGATTTCCAACAAACTATTGCTCTCTAGGTAGTCGGAGAGCTGTTTGTTGACATTGGCCTCCAAAACCTTACCCAACAGAGGTAGTATAGATATGGGATGGTAATTAGTTGGGTCCTAGGGATCTGTGTTTTAGTGAGCTGGAGACTCCTGGTTCAAAGGAAGAAGAGAAGAGGACTAGACCTGCTGTCTGTGACCTTAGAGGAGCCTTGAAGGATGGGCCTGCTCTTTTCTGCACCCAGAACAAAGAAGTGGACTGCAAGGGTCATATGGCTGACCTCCTGTTCAAGCTACATGGATACCACAATCTACAATAGGTCTTTTCTGGAACTGCCCAGCTGATCAGGGACAACTTGACCTTGCTGTTGTCACCTGCCTGCCACCAATTGATTCTCTAAGTGCCTCACCTGAGGTCCTATAGGATTTTCGAAGTGCACTTCTGTGCTGAAATGGGATAAAAAGAACTAAGTCAGAAGGTAAAATCATTGACCTGGATGAACTTGGTTGGTGTATCTGACCTGTGCTTCATTGGGATCAGAATGAAAATGCGCATAGGCACCGGTCTACTGATACCATTGACTATCATTGACACCTTATGCTTCTTGACGCTATTCCTACTTAAAACTTTTTTAAAAATTGCAAATTCCAGGTCTCCTTATTTAATTTTTGTCATTTTGTTTATTACGTTTTTACTGTATTTTTCTTAAAAATCCAATTACTTACTATCATCATAGTATTCAAGAATGTTTTGGGGGATAATGCTTTCAATATACAATGTGAAACTTTCAAAGGTTAAGTAGAAGATTTTGGGTATTCCATGGAATGTTTATTTTTAAATTGTTGTTGAAAGATGGAAAAAAGGATAAATTCTTGCTCAAGTGTGATCTATCTACATAGGTACTAGATCAAGAACTGTCATGCAGTAAAATTATACCACTGTTCACTCCTAAAACATTTTGTAAACGTTATGAGTTCAATGTCTGAGGATCATAGCTCATAGACCCAGGATGGACTATGGGAGTGTGAGTACATATGAAGAATTAAAAGCAAATAATCAAGCCTCAGTTTGAAATATAGGAACCACAATAACCTCCTGCATAACTAGATCCACCTGGCTCTATATCTGTAGTAAATCACCACTTTGATTCACTCTCCTTTTCCAACGGAATCACGTAGCTTAATTTCTTTCCCGTCTTTTAGTTTGGAGAGCATCTAAGGGCCATAGGTTAAAGTATCGAATCACTGACTTTCTCTCTAGACTTTTTGCAATATTTTTTAAATGTTGCTTTTATTTTTTATTTTGTTGGTCTAACTCTCCAATACTGTTGTGTTCTAAAACCGTTGCTGCTTGTTGTTCCACTCCTTGGAGCCTTTCCTCTTAAGCCATATTTCTTAGCTGTTTTTATAAAAATGTGCATTTGTTCCTCTTTGTTTTAGCCTAATAACACAATTCTCCCTAACAGACACGAAAGACGTGTTCCTGGGTGACTTCAATATCCACTGGAACAACACAGAAGACCCCACTGCCCAGAACCTCTCCAACCTGCTTGGAATAACCAACCTCAAGCAACTCATGCAATGAATGGACACACATCAAAGGAGCAACTCTGGATGCGATCATCACTAAAAACAAACTTGTCTCTCTGAGATCGATCTCTCCCATTGACTGGTCTGACCACCACCTCATATTGTTTAATATTGACTGACCTATCAGATCCCAACCAATACGATCTGACAAACCCAAGCACTGGATCAGGAACATCAATGAATTCCCTATCTCCGAACTTGAATCCAAGATTCATGCCCAGCTACAGCTCCAGCCCATCACTGTGTCGGCCGATGACCTCACAGCTCACTTTAACTCAACAATGACGGGGTGTTAGACCAAGTAGCACCACTCAAACTCAAACAATTGAGATCCATCAAATCTAAATCATGGTTCAATGTGGATCTCAATACTGAAAGACGACAACTCAGACTTACGGAAAGGACTTAGAGACAAAACCCATCGACAAGACACCTTGCGCTACTTAGGTCTGTACGGTCGGAATACAAAAAGCACATCTTTAGAAAATAGGCCTCATTCTTCCGCAGCCAACTTGACCAGGCCAAGAATAGACCTAGAGAACTCTTCAACATTGTCAAAAGGCAAACGAACGGTGCATCCCCTCATGAAATAAAAGCGACCAAGGATCGATGCGAAGAAATTGCCAGCTTCATCACAGACAAAGTCTCACAAATTGAGCAATCCTTCATCCAAACCTCCAATATACCTCCAATCCTAACCTGCCCCCCAATACTTACCCTTGACCAAGCAGATCTTATTCATACCAAGGACAACCAGATCCGCTACCAACTGAAAAATGAGGCGAATTGGTCAGATTTCGAACTAGTGTCGGAAAATGAGGTCTTCAATATAATTTCAAGCTTAAAGCCTACCTCCCACACTATGGACCTTCTCCCAGCCACAATAGTACAAACACTCAATCACATCATTACCCCTTTCTGGACTAAAATCATCAACTCCTCTCTCACACCAGGCTGTGTCCCAGACTCCCTTCAATTGGGACAAATCACACCCATACTCAAAAAACCAGGGGCCGAGCCTAGCGATCTCAACAACCTCAGACCTATTTCCAACCTCCAGTTCCTAGCCAAAGCCTTGGAGAAGTGTGTTCTCCAACAACTTAACAAACATATTGATGATTTCAACCTCCTCAACACCTTCCAATCAGGATTCAGGAAAAGGTGTAGCACCAAAACAGCCATGCTCAATATCTCAGATGATATCCACAGAACCTTAGATGATGGAGATGCCTTTCTTCTCATCCTGATTGACCTATCTGCGGCTTTCGACACAATAAATCATCCAACTTTACTTGAAACTTTGAAGGGCCGTTCTGGCATAAATGGCATAGTACTAAAATGGTTCGCTTCCTACCTTCAGCACAGTCCGCAACAAATTTAAATCAACTCCTGTCTCTCTAAGCCAACACGAGTCACACTTGGGGTCCCTCAAGGCTCGATCCTTTCCCCAGACCTCTTCAATCTATTCATGGAACCCCTTACAATCATTCTGAAACAAGCAGGAGTTAAATATCACCTATATGCAGATGACACTCAACTCTACTATAAAATCAAATCTCCCAGTGACATCCGACACCTCAATGTCACACTAACCAAGATCCAATCCTGGTTTAATGCAATCCACTTAAAACTGAACCCGTACAAAACTGAACTAATACTGTTCGCTACTAAAAGTAACCACCTTCCTATCCAAGACTGGCTGAAGAACCTGGATGTCCTAAACTTTTCTCTCGCCCTATCCTACTTGGTTAAGTCACTAGGCATTACTCTGGACAAGAACTTATCATTGAAGAACCACATCGAAAACTCTACAAAAAGAAGAAATTGAAACCTTTCATTCCCCGAAGCGATTTCAAGACTATTGTCCAATGCCTAGTCCTCTCCAAACTAGACTTTGGGAACGCTATCCTGACAGGGACGCCAAAAACTCACCTAGCCCCACTGAGGTCAGTCCTTAACATGGCAGCTCGTCTCATAACTGGGGTAAAAAAGTTTGAACACATCCCCCCAACCCTCAACTGGCTGCCCATTGAAGGTAGATGTATCTATAAATTGGCCTGCATCCCTCACAAAACCCTTCACTCACATTCCCCCAACTACCTAAACAGCAAACTGGTTAAAGCTGGAAGATCCTGATCCCTGAGAAGCTCCAACTCACTTCTTCTCATCCCTCCAAAATTGAAAAGGAAAACTACTCAGTCCCGATCCTTTTCTGGTAACGTACCCAAGGTATGGAACTCACTCCCGATTGACCTCAGATGCAACCCCTCCTTCCCCTGCTTCAAAAGGGACCTGAAACTCCTTCTACTCAAGAAATACTTCACCGGCCAATGTCAACGAACCTAGACTTCAGTAACCTAGCTGATTCCCAGCTCACTTGTCCATCAAGGGTAGATGGTTACGGGACTGTTTTTAATCTCTTGAGCTTCTTCCCTACCCTTCACTGTATGCCCAATCATAATGTGTTGCTCTATCTATCCTCTTGCATCCTTGTGTCCTGCTATGTAACGTATGCCTAATTATTATGTTTTAGTTTTTATCTTTATGCATCCCAATGTCCAGCCATGTAATGCAACTTGTGTTCCTTTGCGTATGTAGAGCGCTCTAATACCCCCGGGTCTAGCTAGCACTATATAAAACTTATAAATAAATAAATAGGTGCCTTTATGGTGATACTAGGGTCAAGGTGAGGGCTTTGTATTAACAATCTCATAGTACATTATACTCATTAAATATAAGAAAATTGAAGCTATCAAATTTCAAAGCCCCTCCACCCAACTTGACCACATTCATCTGAGTGGGACCAGAATGCATTTCACCGGTAATCTCAGGGATTCCAAACTAATAGCATAGAAGCAGTTTTGGCCACATTGGGTTTCATACATTCTGAAAAGTTCATTGCCTCAATGGAGGAGGGTAGAAATGTGTTATTAGAAGGTATTTGAGAGTAATCAGGAACAAAGCTTGGGGATACAGTATTTCAGGATAATTTTGTCACTTTCATAGGTTATGTGGAGGCACTAAATAAGGTGTCACGGTCCTCCTGTGTCAATAAAATGATCATATTATTTGGCCGAGTATCTTCGGCTAAGCTTTTACTTTCAGATTAAGAAGACATATGAGAAAATGCATGACTACCTGGATTTATTTGCATTGATAAGGTGCTAATTATTTGCTTGGATACCAAAGAAAGGATCCATATTTTCCTTTCTGAGTTGCTTGAAAATGTTGGTGATTGTTTTGGGAGTAGACGTTCAATCTACATGAAACAGAAGACTATGAAAAGTCAGTGTGATGGAGGCGGTAGCTTAATCACTTAAAACAGCTATGTTGTGGAAGATTATCTTAAGCATGGTTCAGATTGCTCAGATTTCTCTGATGCTCTTTCCCTAGTCAGATTTCATGTAGTGGTATCTTAGTAAAGTGGGTCAAACAGCAGTTTTAATGTTTCTAAATTTCCACTTAATCAGAACCTTACCAGTTACACAATCTTGAAGATGATGATGAGAGTATTACTTTGAGAGCTACTCACTTTTGTTTAGAAAATATGTTTTTTTGTATTTTTTCTATTTTAGTGTTGTATTAGTGGAGTGGATCCTGCTGTCATAAAAGGTAGGTCTAGAATGCAGGATCACATCACATCACTCCAATTATGACTTAAGGTAAGAGGAATTTTCAAATTCCACTGTGTAACACCAACAGATCTTGCACAAGTCATCACAGACATCCCAGCAGCTTTTGTAGCTGTGACACCCTTACTTGGTATTCTCTCCTTTAAAAAACAAAAACATTAACATTAAGGCAGTCCTTTGGGACCACACCCGAAAAAAAGGAACACTTTTTCATGGCTATCACAACAGAATCTCCTCCTTCAAAAATTTTCTTTTTTAAAAAGGACATTCCTGTTGTTCCAGTGCCTTAGTATCCTTTGAAAGGATAACATCGCTAACTCCAATCATTTTGCTCCTCTGGTCTCACTGGAAGAGAATGAGTGCAGGATACATGAGAATTTTCACCCTCCACTAGAGTCCAAGATCATTAGCCAAATGTTTTGTCTATCTACGTGTTAGACTGTCACTGAATTTGGCTTCTGATTCTGATGATGTTATTTGAACATCACAGGAAGGGAAGTATCCATCACCTTTGATTTCATTATATTTTGATGATTTGTCTCCTTTTATGTCTACTTTTTGGTCACAGCAAATTGTGCATAACCGTTTCTCAGTATGGATTTATGAGGGCCATAGTCCTATAGTAAATACGAGCAGGACATCAGAGTCTGAAATGTCTAAAAACAAAGGAGTGGTGTTAAAATGATCAATGGAGAGTCACCTGCTCTTATTATCCTATTTATTGTCCTTGACCAAAGCTGAGTGCATTATTTGTGCAGATGAGGGTACCAATTCTATTTTCTTCAATGAGTTATTTCCATTTCCTTTGTAGATTAACCAAATCTTCCCTGACAACCTCTATGTGTTATTCTCTGGTCAAGTACAAATGATCGTTTGAATCTGCTTGTTCTCAAGAACACAGTAGCCTTAGGTCTGCTTTAAAAAAAGACACCAATTATCCAAGCTAATGCACAAGCATGCAGAATGGGCTTTAAGATTTCAGAGGTTATTTTATCTATCAACAAGAGTCTAAAAGGTAAGCCCCCTGGTCCAGGTGGGGTTCCCATGGACATTTATAAAAATAAGATTGATCATTGGGTCCCAATTCTGGTTAATGTCTTAATAGATGCTGGTGGGAGTACTCTGCCATCATCCCGATTTATTAAAAATGGTGACAGAGGAGATCCAAGGTGTTATTGCCCCATTTCACTTTTGTAAACTTTTGTCAAAGTGGTGGTCAGAGTTTTACTGCAGGGACTGGAAATCAGAGCTGCGGGTAACTGTTCTCTCTGAAGTACAGTATGGTTTTTGTCGTCCACTGGGGACTGTTGAACAGTGCCTACATTTGTACTTCATTCAGTCATATAACTTAATTTGATTTTGTGAAAAATCATACAAGTATACAAATCAGTCACATAGTCATCCCAAAAAAATACACCACATACATAAATCAAAAATACAATGTAAGAAAAAATGTGTAAAAATCATCCATATATGCACATCGCCATGTAATAGACCAATGATACAATATATAAAACCATCAATACATCATCATAAAAAGACTGGGGGGGATGACATAACAGCATCATGATCTAAAACAGAGGAAACAGAATATTAATGTTATGTTAAATATATTTGTAGAGCGTATGGTTACCCGGAGGTGTCCTGGCACTAGTGGCTCAATAGACTAGTATCATGAGCTAAAAACACCTGCCAAGAACCATGACACATAAAAACAGAGTTTAGGTGCAAATGAAAGCTGCAAATATAAAAAGGCAAGTCTAACCTGTCTGAAATCTGCGGATTACAAAAGGGGCCTTATACATTTGTGGTGAAGGGATTTGAATCTAGGGCAAGTAAGAACAATGTGCAAGGTATCACAGATTGAAACATTATCACACATACAAGGCGGCAAGTCAGTCGATTTATACCAGGCACCTTTTAAAAACAATAACTGTTGAAATATGCCCTGTCTAAAATAAGTCAAGAGACATCGATGATGATTTGGCATCACTGTGGAGAAAATATGGTTGAATTCTGTTAATTGACTTTACCATCATATACTGACACATTGACTGCTTACTTAGTGCAGCAGCCTCCCGCTCTGCTGCCACCCTGATAAACAAGTATTGGCATAGCCAATAGGTCTCGCCTTTAGGACCTTATAAGTTTTTAGTTATCCAGCACAATATCCTTGGTGCAACAACATCAAGTGTTGCATGGCTAAACACTTATTATGTCCCAAAGGCGAGACCTATTGGCTATGCCAATGCTTGTTTTGAGTGAGTGGCTCGTGCAGGTATGCCACTGTGAGGTGGAGATGCTGTGAGTGCTTTTACAGGAGCCCCTGTGATATTGCGCCTCTTCAAAATGTATCTTGGGTCTGATGTAATACTTCTAGCCCCTATTCCCGTCTTCTTGCACCCAATGCATCCTTAAATGTCCCATGTACAGCCGGGGTTGACACTCCTACTACCCCTGCCCTCCAGTGACACTTTTCCTGTCACAGGTGGTGGTGGTGGACATGGTGGTGGATGTGGTGGTGGTGGTGGACATGGTGGTGGTGCTGGTGGTAGAGGTGGTGGTGGACATGGTGGTGGTGGTGGTGGACGTGGTGGTGGTGGATGTGGTGGTGGTGCGAGTGCGAGCGAAAAAGAGAGTGAGTGAGGGGGGAATGAAAAAAAAAGCACGGCCCGCGCCAGATAAAGTACTGACACTGCTTGAGTTATTCAATGCACTTTATGCCCCGCAGCTGGTAGTAGGAAAGGACATACAAACATAATGCAATGAATATGATGGGACACTTTGGAGAGAGACCCGTTCACGAGGAAAAACTTATAATGTGATAGTTTAGGGCTCAGTAGTGTCTGCCTTATATTGAGGCTATTGTTAATTGTCGTTACAAAGAAAATTGTAAGACGAATTGCTGTCTCTGTGCGACCTGCGACAAGAAAGAGAGAGAGAGCGAGAGACGGAGTGCGAGCAAAAGAGAGAGTGAGTGAGGGGGGAATGAAAAAATAAACGTGGCCCGCACTGTGTTTAATGACTGTGAATGACTAATGCTGAAACTCAAACAAGCAGCAGCTGTTTTCAAGCACACTTGTGCTTGTGGTGGCATCCACCTTGCGGGAACGAGCAGTGGCCAATTAGCACACGCGCCGCTGCTCGCTCCCGCAAGGTGGATGCTACCACAAGCACGAGTGTGCTTGAAAAGGAGCAGACCGATGGCTAAAGGCCCTCCTAGAGCAGCTCATACACGCTGCCTAGGCAAGACCTAAAAAGTGCTGCTTCAGCTAAGCAAGGCCTTTTTTTACAATACCTTCAGAATCGGAAAATAGCTCTGGTCTACCCAGAGCTTCAAAATTTGCCCTGAAATAGTGCAGCCATGGAATATGAAGCATATTGTCCCGTTTCAAGCAGTCATGAATATGTAACCTGTTTAAGTTTATGTTGTATCCAATTTTTAGTCTCAAGGGCCACACTTACCAGTGGCCCGCAATGTAAGTCAAATAACGAGCAGTTGGCAACGTAGAAGGTTCAAGTGTTTATTGGCCAAACAGGAAACTCTACATAGAGGAGCCTCGTCGATCCTCACCCAAGAGGTGTGCCGAGGAAGACTGCTGGCTCCTTGTCAAACTCATACTTTTATACATTACAGCGCAACATACAAAGCCTTATAAGTGGAAAAGTACCAGCCAGTCTAGGCGCTCCTAATGAGCTCATCCTATATCTAGTTTCAATGATACTAAAAGGGCTACTATCTTTAAGAATAGAAGGTCGACCGGGTGACTCCCTTCTCGTCCCAGGTTCAGAAGGAATTCGCTTGATACTCCCTTTTGGCAGATGTGACCTTGCTTCTCGGTCGTAAATACAATTCAGCCTGTCTTCTAAAACTAGTGTCTGCTGAACAAGGAAAATATGGGTTCAGGGAACCACGTGATTGTAGCTCCTTTAAACGAGAGAGCTGAGGGCCAAGATGGCCGCGGTTCTGTTTTCGGCCCTTTCCGCCGTACTTACTAAATGGATGCAAAAAGGGCCTTCTTACAGGGCTGAGTCGAATAAGTTAGTTTTAGTTACACTGTGCTAATCATATTCTAAAATTTGGATCCTACAGAACGGCCCTTTTAGCATAGTGTAGCTAAAATAAAATAAAAACAAGTATGACTAATCCTCAAAGATACCCTCATCTATCTGCATTAGATCATGAATTTCTTTCTGGGTCATCTGGGCATGAGCTTGGGTAGGTGGGGATTTAGGTAGTGCAGAGCGAAATTGGGTGGCACAATAGGAACAACAGGCAGGGCCGCACTGGATACAAATGCAGCAGGTAAATAGGAAACCCACAATACCCAACAGAACCATGAATAGTTTCCACCCCCAGGTGGTCAGAAGGTCCCAGAACCAAGTTGACAGGGACCAGGTACCAGTCTCGGTATGGATTTCTGATGCCAGTCGGTGGAGTTTCTGAATGGCTAAATGAACCGAAGGGGCGGAGTCAGGTATATATGCGCAACAGGAGCTCCCGATCACCCGGCATGCTCCTCCGCGGTCAGCCAGTATGACGTCTAAAACAAGACGATTTTGAAGGGTCACAAGCCGGGTCGCCTGAAGCTCAACAGTGATATTAGTCAATATCCCGGCCGTGGTGTTGACTACTCCCTCCACCACCCTGGACAGCCTTCTGATTTCCTTACTAGTGAGGATAGGGTCCCATATAGGTAGGACCCCTTTCATAATGTCTACAAAATGTTGGGCCGGGGTATCTGTTTGATCAGTGGCATCATTATCAGTGGATGTGGATAACAGACTTCTTTTATTTAGTGAATGGGATTTGTGATAATCTGATGGGGCAATGTAAACAGGAGGATAGAGGAAGGACAGATAACACCTGCCCGACCATCCCCTGGGAAGCCAGGTGTAAGCATTTTCCCCACATACAAAATATATGTTCGGGGGAGTCAAAATGGGAGGACTACTAAAAGTCCGCAATCGATAAGTGTAATTACATCTGCTAAATCCTACGAACAAGTGGCCGGAACCCTGGACACAAAAGGAGGATGACGTATTTAATACAGGGACAGGTATAATCTTGTCTTCGGAGACATTGCGTTCCTGAAAATATCTGAAGTACTCGGTGAAATTGAAGGATACAAAATCTAATACCTCATCCCTTAACCAAGTATCATTCTCATGGTCCATGTACACATTCATGCAGGCTGTTGGATCTAAAGTGCCATCAGTGCCTTCTGCATTGGGAGTGAATCCCTGATGCCTCTCTATGTAGGCCAGGATTAAGTCATAATCTTTCTCCGAGAATCTATGCGCATCTACAGTATAATGCTCATATATCATAGACAACAATTTAAACCAAGCCTCACAGCTCCCTAGATGTGACAACGGCATTGATATAAACAAATCATGTTTATGCATTACTGAAGGGAGGAGGCCACATACCCAGCAATCGGTGACATTCGTGGAACTGTGAGTCTGATGCAACATTTCGATGAAGGCATTATGTACATAAGTCTGGCGATGCCTTTCTTTGTGGGGGGCCAAAGTCTGAAAATGGTGTTCCTGAGGAGTGGGGGTAGTTAATACCAAGGTATGGACTGGGTGGCGGAATTCTAGATAAATGAACAATCCTAAACATAATAGAAATGACACAGCTATTATAGAAATAAACACAATTTTAGCACGCAAACTCCATGTGGAAAACATTGGTAAATGTGCATATCTAGGGCGGGGAATTATGGGACGTTCTTCTTCAAGGGCGAAGCGAGCAAAGGGATACATTCTCACTAAAAGTCCAGTTCTAAGCTCGGGAAACAATGAAAACAAGAAGAAAAAACTACACGCAGTCCATTCTGCCGGAGGGTGCTTCTTTCCTGTGTCCGAGTTAGAGCCTCACAGGCAGACTCTTAGCATTCCAAAACAGTAGAAGTATCAAAAGAAAAAAGAATAAAAATCAAGGGTGCAAAAAACTTCTCGCGTGGGAGCTGCACTTGACGCAACTCTGGTCGAAGAGGAGGATTACCTGGGCCCCTCTTGCTATCAATGTCTCTATCTTCTTTCTGAACAGGGCTATCCCTTATAGTTCTACGCCCTCCACGAGTTCAGTCCAGTGTTCATATGATCCCCTAGGTCCCTTAACTCGGACTTCACCTTTTATGGTAAGCCGGACCGGGGGATCTCATTCCGTTTGCGGGGCCGCAGGTGGTATCGAGTGTGACCAGGGGTTTCAGGATTTATGAACAAAATGGGCACAGTGGGATCAGAGAAGGAACAAGGTGTGTGGCCCTCCTGGTCACGCGTTTGATCCCCAGGCAGGGCCTTATTTGCCACAGCTGACCCCGAACTCGTGGCCCTCTCTCCCTGCCCTTCTGTTTCTCCGTGGGCTTCGGGGGAGGGCGGCTCTTCGGCGTCGTGCTCACCTCTGTGCCGTTCGTTCTCCTCTTGGTCCTGGCAATCCTCGGGCAAGGGAAGCGGAACACGCTTCAGATGGGAAACATGAATCCAATGCTGCCTCCCTTCGACCTTTACCGCCGTCCTCGTGGCCAGAAGCACTTGATGTGGCTGGGTCCAGCGGGGTTCCAAGCTCGACTTTCGCTGGTAGTTCCGAATTAGGACCCACTGACCTGGTTCGATGCTGTGTCCGGGGCCCTCCGGCAGAGGCTGAAGTACTGCTGAAATCTGTTGGTGGATAGAACGGAGATCTTTAGTTAAAGCATAAAGGTAGTCGGCCAACATAGGATACTCAATATCCCTGAATGACTTGGGCTGGGGCATCCCCCATACATTTGCTGGTCTCCCAAAAACCACCTTGTAAGGGGAGATCCCACTCCGAGAATGAGGGGTGGTTCTTACAGACAATAGGGCCAATGGCAGAAGATCGGGCCATTTCAGGCCAGGCGTGTCCTGTAGTTTAGCTAATTTTAGCTTCAGGATCCCATTATATTTCTCAACTAGGCCTGCTGATTGTGGGTGCCTTGCGGCGTGGAACTTCTGTCGTATTGCCAAACCTTTACATACATGCTGAACTAAGTTGGCATTAAAATGTGTCCCATTATCACTCCAGATTACTCGTGGTAACCCGTATCGGGGAAAGAACTCCTTTATTAGGGCTCTGGCAGTTGCTATAGCTGTGTTTTCTCTAGTGGGGTATGCTTCCACCCATTTACTGAAGGTACAGATTACCACCAGAACATATTTAAGGTTGTTAACCCGTTCCAGTTGTATATAATCCATTTGGAGTACCTCGAAAGGCAAGGTAGGTGGGGCAAAACTTCCTGACAACACAGGGATACTACCCCCCGGGTTATGCTGGAGGCAAATCATACAATGTTGGACCAGATTTCTAGCCGTTTTCTGGATATTAATGTTGTACCATACAGGGTCCAACATTGCACACATGCCTCGGACCCCGACGTGAGTGGGACCATGTGCCATGGCCACCACCGCATTCACGAATGCATTCGGTAGCAGCCATCTGCATTTTTCTGATAAATCCGTCCAACACCCATTCTCGTCTAACCGCCCCACCTGCTCCTGCCAATACTGTAGCTCCTCTGGGGTGGCTTCTTTTTGCAACTCTCTCACACTATCTATAGTGTTTCGAAAAATGTCTGCTTCTACCATCCTTCTGCAATGACTAACTACAAACATGGAGGGGGTATCTGACTGGGCCGTTTCCTTAGCAATCTTGTCTGCAAAAGCGTTACCCCTCCCAACATCATTAGTTACAGCCTTATGGGCACTACATTTTACAATGGCGAGGGCTTCTGGTAAAGGTAATGCGGCCAGCAGTCGTTCGACCAATTGTCCATTCTTTATCTTGTCACCATGAGACGTAAGAAACCCTCGTTCTGCCCACAACCTCCCAAAACTATGGGCCACACCGAAAGCGTACTGGCTGTCGGTGTAGACATTCAACCTCAGTCCCTTTCCCAACTCACACGCTCTAAGTAGTGCGATTAATTCAGCCGCTTGGGCGGAAAGATATGGTACTTTGGCCGCCTCTACCACGGTCCGCAAGGTGGTGATTGCATAGGCCGCAACCGTATTACCGTTGGGCAATTTAAAACATGAGCCATCAACATACAATTCTCCTTGGGGTTCCGATAAGGTGGTGTCTGTTAGATCTATCCGGCCCTTTGTCTCTTCTTCAGTCCGGAATATGCAATCATGTACATCCTGGCCACTTTCTCCCGGGGGGAGGGGTAGCAACGTGGCAGGATTCAGAGTCATACATCTTTTAATGGTTATGTGAGGTGCAAACAGGGTCAATTCGTACCCCTTAAGACGCGCACTGGTTAAGTGCTGCGTCTGAGTTCTGTTTAACAATACGTCCACAGCGTGTGGTACCATTACTGTGAGATCCGTATTTAGGACTAGCCCTTCCGATTGTCTGATCGCCATCGCTACTGCGGCCGTGGCTCTCAGGCAGCTGGGAAGTGCTCTGGCGACGTTGTCCAAAACCGCTGAGAAATATGCACAGGGTCTTTGCTTACCTCCAAAGTCCTGTGTTAACATTGAAAGCGAACAACCGTCCACCTCATGCACATAGAGTACAAAAGGCTTCCGGTAGTCTGGGGTGCCAAGCACAGGAGCAGAACATAAAGCAGTCTTTAGAGAAAGGAAAGCCATTTGACACTCATCAGTCCAAGGTAGGGGTTCATGCACGTCTTTGGTGATTAAATACAAGAAAGGTTTAGTGATGAGAGAGTAGTTAGGAATCCACTGGCGACAGTAAGAGGTTATGCCAAGCAAAGCACGGACATCACGTTGCGTGCGAGGAACAGACATGTTAGTAATGGATGCAATACGTTCCGGGGTCAATCGCCTTCCCTCCTTCGACAGGAGATGACCGAGATAGGTCACCTCCGGTCGACAATATTGGAATTTTGACAGTGATACCTTATTACCATGTTTTGCCAAATGCTGTAGTAACTCCACTTTTGCCGTACGGCAGCCTTCCTCAGTATCAGAGGCCACCAGGAGATCATCAACGTACTGGAGTAATACATTACCTGTCGGCAAGCTCAAGGTGTCCAGTATCCTTTTCAGTGCCTGACTATAGATACTGGGGCTTTCTGTAAACCCCTGGGGGGCGCGACAGAATCTGAAGCTACGGCCCCCCAAAGAGAAGCCGAAAAGATAGCGGCTGTCTGGATGTATAGGGTTACTAAAGAAGGCATTTTTTAAATCAATAACTGAAAAAAATTGTGCCGTTGGAGGAATCATTGTCAGGACGGAGTTAATATCCGGTACCACAGGGTACTGGGGTACCACGATCTTATTGATTTCCCGGAGGTCAATCACAAATCGATAGGTATCAGCATAATCAGGAGTCGGTTGTGTCGGGGCTCGTTTAAGAATCGGAAGAATAGGGCTATTACATGTATTAGAGGCCGTTTCTTCCACTACTCCGGTTTTTATTAAATCGTGAATGATAGCCATTAGAGCCCGTTCCCCAGCCGGGGCAATTTTATACTGGGGAATCTTCGGCAACTGGGCGTCCTGTTTTAAGGTAATCGATACTGGGGTTATTCGTAAATGGCCCACATCAGTGTCTCCAGTCGCCCAGAGGGTTTCCGGAATGTTCGCCAGTTCTGGTGGTAGAGGTTCTGTTTTAGATAAGCATTGTGCAGAGAGGGGAGAAGGGTCTCTTATGGTCAGGTAGACCCCCTCTGGGGAACAATAGATGTGAGCATGTAATCTTTTCAATAGGTCCATGCCTAAAAGGTTCTCTCCACACTGGGAGGTCAAAAGAAAAGGTGAGTCTATCGATACCGGCCCCAGGGTAAGGGGAAGCGGTTCTGAGATGGGGCTTACCACCGGAGTTCCAGAAAACCCCACAGACACATTATTCTGGCCAGACAGAGCAGCCCCCGGGACTAGGGCACGTGAAACGGAACTGTTCATGGCCCCAGTGTCAACTAGAAACTTACCTGATGCATTCAGTAATCGTGCATGAACATAAGGTCCAGCTTGATCAATTGGAATCGACACCTGCCCCTGACTCTGTCTTTGGCTGTCCTATGCTTGAGAATAACCTGATCCTTCGCCTGCCACATAATCGTCATTATAATACTGTCTTCCCTGACCGTGATCAAAACAGTTCTGACCTATGTCACCTGTCGCCGAATGCTCTGATCTTGTAGATCCCCCTCGCTGTCCAGAGAAACGTCCCCTTCCCCGTCCTCTCGGAGCACTGTTCTGTTCATATAGTAACGGACACTGGGCTCGCCAATGCCCCTCCTGTTTACAGAAAGCACATTGATTTATGCCCAAATCTGTCCGTCCCATCGTCTGCGGCGGACCCGCCCCTCTCGAAGCAAAATTCTGTGACCCTCTCCCTCTTCCCCGTCCTCTCTCTACTTGCTGTAACAATACTCGAGTCTTCAAGTCCTTCGACTTCTTTTCTGTCCTGTCCTTGCTTTCATTCTCCCGATGTTCATAATATTGAGCCATACTCAATATTGTCGACGGGGTGGTGGTTGTCCAGGTGCTTTTGGCAGCCTGTAATCGAGCCGACACCTCTGGCAACAGATTGGTCACGAATCGATTCACGAACAACCGTACCCCTCCTTCAGTGGCTAGGTCCTGTCCACTGAAGTCAATGAAAACTCCCTCAAATCTCGTAAAGAAATCAGATACACTCTCATCCTTCTTCTGCTTGCAGGCCGTTAACTTATCCCAGTCCACGTTTCGGGGAGGGATCAGTGAATGCATATAATGTATTATCCTATCAGGAAGGGCCAATATTTCCGCCCGGGGCTTATTCCCTGGTTTACGGTCTCTATCCCATCCCCGTAGCTGTTCCCAGGTCCCCCCAAATTCGGTTGCATGGTCTTGATCATGCACCTGGCACCAAATGTCCACCGGTACTAGTAGAGCGAAGAATAGCTCGATGTCTGCCAACGTCATTACTGCGGAGGAAGCTGCCTCAGTGAGCTCTTTGTAATAGGCGGTGGGATTCTTCCTGGGATCTGGTAACTGACTTTTAGTGACAACACCTCACTACGTTTCCAGGGAGTGTACACCCATTGCTCCTGGAAACGCGCATCCACTCTGGGACGAGTAACTACCCCATGGGCATCTACCACTTCCGTGATCTCGGGATGGTAGATGGGGTGTACTTCCCGCATAGGGTACTGGGATAGCCCCGTAGGATTAGTGGACTGCAGGCGGGTTCTATACGCCACCAGGGTCTGCACATTCCCATACACTTCTTCGGGGGTAAGGCGAGATTTATGGGCTTGTGTGACAATATCGTATAATATGGCCGGGGCCCTTCCCTCCATGTGTGTTTGTTCCCATAATGATATAAGGCGGTTTGCCATATGTTCTACTGCATGCTGCTGCATTACCGGCTCGTAATCCCTCATGGTGCTCCAAATATCTGATAATAAATAAATGGGTTGCCGCATCCATTGGGATGCCTGCACAGCAATAGCGTCCTTTTCTTCGGTTCCCAAGGCCGAACGAGTAAACAACCTCTTACCCTCAGCCAAAGGAACCGGACGTGTCGGAGTGGTGACAGCTGCTACTGGCGTAGTACTCGCGGAGGAGGAGGGCAAGGCAGAAGGGGAAGTCATTGACCCGGGTGGCAGCTGTGTTGTCCCAGCTGCTGCAGCAGTTAACAGGGCTGGTAACATAGTAATCACCTCCGACACAGATGTGGACAGTCGGGAGAGCTCTGTCGAAGGAGGGGGGCTGGGGGGAGCCGGAGGGGCTGAGGCCCCCAAGGTTCCTAAGGGTGCGGCCGTGGTTGGGGCCGAGACTCCAGCCACCTCCGGATACAGCCGTTGCGGCACATAAGGTGGTGGTGGCCGTATATCCAATAAGTCCTCTATCTCATCTTCAGCATTGGGCCGAGTCACATAGCTCTTATCTACCTTCAATCGAAATTCACGGTTCATACAGTCTATTCCCTTTTCTGCTCGAGACCTATCATAAGCTATGGCCTTCTGAGTCACATTCTGTCCTGCCTTAGCCCTAGATCGCTTCTCCTCCCTTATCCGGCGCTGCTTGGATTCTTTCAGCCACGAACCCAGGGCATCAAACATAGCCTGGCGGCTGCGTCTGGAGAACAGTTGTTCCTGCAAGAAAGCAATCTTTTTCTCGTCAAACGAGCCAGTCTTTGGCCATTGCAATTCTTCGTTACTTTTAGTATATTTATGCCACAGAGTACAAAACAATAAAGGGGTAATTCCATGCTTCACATACATATAGTGGCTGGGACTGCCTTCCGGCGGGGCAGGCTGACTCTCAGCTAGCCGAGAGTCACCCGTCCGACAGCAACAGCTGAAACAATTCAACTTACTAAAACAGGGCATGGTGATTAGTTCAATACAAACACAAATGACATAAACCACAACCAAGAGGTTACAACGTTTTCCACCTAGTCAGTGAGCCAGTCCCACACTAATCGGTAGCATCTCCAACAATAGACATCCCTGACTACACCATGGATCCTCTCACTGCCTTTCTGGTTCACCACTGAGGCCTATCCCAGGGAGGTCTGTGCCTCACCGAGGATATGTCTCGCGGCTACCCAGCTTGGGTCGTGAGTCTCCCAGGTGCAATCGGGCTATATTCCGAGCGCGGTTCATCGAGTCAAAAAAAAGGGCCCATCAAATCATACCACATGTACATGTACTTTCAAATCAATGCCCAGCCATACCAATCGGGCTTCAAACCAATAGTGACACCGCTTCTCAGTGCCTACTTCAAAATCAATGCACCGCCCTAGAGCCTGTGCTTCAAATACCACTACACGCTCCACCTCGCGTGTTTCAAAACCAAAACGGGCACTGCTTGTAGCCAGTGCTTCAAATCGAAATTCTACTCACCGGGTGCACCCAGGTACGAATGTCCGTTCTTCGCTGCCAACTCCTCTCGACCAACCCGGTCCGTTTCCTGAGTTGAGCCCGTAGGACCCCGGTGAAGGGTGACTAGCAGCAGAGGGCTTCCCGCTCAAGCGCGCGGAGCGGAACCCTCGAGCTCGTTCTCCGCCCACCCGACCGAAACGCCCTCGGACCTACCACCCGATTACGGGGGAGGCCGGACCCTATCACGGGGTCCCTTCGTGGTCGCCAACTGTTGTATCCAATTTTTAGTCTCAAGGGCCACACTTACCAGTGGCCCGCAATGTAAGTCAAATAACGAGCAGTTGGCAACGTAGAAGGTTCAAGCGTTTATTGGCCAAACAGGAAACTCTACATAGAGGAGCCTCATCGATCCTCACCCAAGAGGTGTGCCGAGGAAGACTGCTGGCTCCTTGTCAAACTCATACTTTTATACATTACAGCGCAACATACAAAGCCTTATAAGTGGAAAAGTACCAGCCAGTCTAGGCGCTCCTAATGAGCTCATCCTATATCTAGTTTTAATGATACTAAAAGGGCTACTATCTTTAAGAATAGAAGGTCGACCGGGTGACTCCCTTCTCGTCCCAGGTTCAGAAGGAATTCGCTTGATACTCCCTTTTGGCAGATGTGACCTTGCTTCTCGGTCGTAAATACAATTCAGCCTTTCTTCTAAAACTAGTGTCTGCTGAACAAGGAAAATATGGGTTCAGGGAACCACGTGATTGTAGCTCCTTTAAACGAGAGAGCTGAGGGCCAAGATGGCCGCGGTTCTGTTTTCGGCCCTTTCCGCCGTACTTACTAAATGGATGCAAAAAGGGCCTTCTTACAGGGCTGAGTCGAATAAGTTAGTTTTAGTTACACTGTGCTAATCATATTCTAAAATTTGGATCCTACATTTAGCTCTTCCTTGAGCCAGGCTATAAACCCCAATAAAAGAGGGCAAAGGCAAATAAAATCTGCGATATAGCTCAAACCCAGTTCTTCATTTAAAATTTCAGTGTGGGTAACTTGTCCACCGCTTAGAAGACCCCATATAAATTTATTTTCCACCACCTGAATTGGAGTGATAGGGGCATATCCCCATATCTCACAACCAATGGTGAATATTTGGATGCATTTTGCTTTAAATACATCTATCAATATCTGAATTGGTTTGTGTACTAAAAGACAAGAAAAATCATTTAGGCTACAGGTGGCCCTCTTGAAACACTCTGTATTTCTCTTTATCAAAGGTTGCCAACTAAAACCAGAATCTAGTAAAATCCCCCGATAGGTTAACATTTTCTACCTTACTTAAAATCTGTACCTGAACCAAACATCTTGAGGTTTTAGCATTCTTGGGGCCCACCACCATAAAATGAGTTTAAACAAAATCATTTGTCAGATCTAAGCTGTCCAAAAAAGCAATAAACAGCTCTAAAAATCGCTGGAGACTTCTAATTGTATGTGCAATCAGGACTACATTTCCTGCATATAAAAGTGCAGGTAGCAATCTCCCATCCATTCTTGAGATGTCAAGACCTTGTACAGTTAACACCTCCTCCAGACGATTAAGATACATACTAAAAAGAAAAGGCACCAAAATTCAGCCTTGTCAGACACCTCTCTTTAGGTAACTGTGCTTTTTGTACATTCCCCATTAGTCCTGAATCGTATTGATCCCATAAGACGATTATGGAGGTCTCTCAAAAAGGTAATGAGAGCAGGTTAAAATCCCATGGACCCGAAGTATACCCAGAGCTTATCTCTATTAACCGCATCAAAGGCACATCTGAGGTCCATGAAGGCCAGGTGTACCGAGCCCCTCTTTGCCTTTGTGTATTCAGGGCCTGATTATGAGTTTGCCGGACAGGGTCACTCCGTCACAAATGAGACTGATAACCCTTCCACCAAATTACAATTCCATACTATCCTATGCAAGTCGTACTACTGAGGACAGGATATCCGTCACATTTGTGATGGAGTATCCCATCCGCCAAACTTGTATTCAGGCCCTTTGCTTGTAAAAGATATAAATTAAGATTCTGCTCCACCATGCCCAGACCAAGTCTAAGCCTGTACTGGAGGTCAGCCAAAATGTTATGCTCATCAGCCCCATAGGTCAATCCCTCCAAAATGACCGACCAATGATTTTAACCTCAACATCCAGCAGCGAAATTGGTCTGTTATATTCAGGGTCATATCGATCCCCTTTTTGAACAATGGCGATATCACTGAGTGGCGCCAGGCCTCTGACAAGGAACTACTAATGGCCATGTTCATAGGGAGCGTTGTAACAGGTCCCCACTGACCCAATAGAGACTTGAACAAATCCCCAGGCACCCCACTGGCACCAGGAGCCTTGCCTGATTGAAGGGATAAGATTGCATTTCTTACTTCGTCACAGTGTACCCTCAGTCTGTCACCCTATTGTTCGCTTGGAATGAGGGACTCAGTATGCTCACCGTCATAAAAGGCTTAAAAAAAGAGTCACCCAGACCTGGGCCAGCACTGTAACAGCCTTGTCTACTACCTGCTCCACATTAGAAATTGGAACATGGTGCTATTCCTCGGAGCACTACCTGTCCACAGGTTCTCCCACAATTCATTCTTTAGCTCACTTATCATGTCCTTTAGTGCTACATTATATTAGGCTCCCTGTGTGTTTTTTACCTCAATGCTATCTTTGGGTATTTTATTTAAAGCAAATAGGACCCCCCTTCATGCCCTCGTGCAGTAATGGAGTGTTTCACCAATTTCTATTCATGTTATGTATTTGTTTGTTTTGTAATTGTACCATTTATACGTTTTATTTACCTTTTATGGTTTTATTTTGCAGAGTTAAAGATATATCAATTGATTGATTGAGATTTTTTTTATATCTAATAAATTCGAAATGTACTGTCAACACTGCTATTATTTCATTACATCTGTTTGTATTTGTTTATAATGATTGTTTATTTCTTCCTAGTGTTGCTTAAATGTGTTTGCCATGTGATATTGTGCTACAATGCTCTGCAATGTGCATCTTCTGTATTTCTATTATATGTGTCAATATTCTCGTTACTTTACCTTAAGTAATGTGCATTGTCACTGATAGGACCTGTTACGTATTATGTAGAACTCTAGATAAATAAGTAAATAAAACATGTCTCTTACAAAAATATGCAGTGCTCTTTGCCATTATGTTTTCAAAGTGTGAGCAATTCGAATAAGTTAGATTAAACAAAAGACACAACATCATTTTAGGAATTCTTTTTCCCTTTTGTCAGTGTTAATGGAATGCACAACATACTACTTAGGATTTTAAGAATACTTTTATCCCGGGGAGTAAGTCACACTTTCCCGTGAAAACAAACCTTATCAGCTGCATATTATTCTTTTCATCCTTATTTGGTTTACAAAGTTTTTGGCAAACGAGTTTAAAAATGTGACTGACTCATTACAACAGAGCTGCACTGCTCTCAACTTTGTAAACTGTAAGGGTGGCCTGACCTTGCTCAGATCGTACTGTGAATAGCCTTAAGAGGTGAGCTACATCCTTCATTCATGATATTGAAAATGTGCAACAATTTCAAACATTACTGGAGAGAAAGGAAAACACGACTCAGAGAGCCTTAAAGCTACCTGGAGCCCTGGTTACTGCTGGCCCAGTTGCTTTGTTTTGGGATTTTATGGCCTCTTCCCGAGGCCATGTAATTAACAGTTGCCCGTGCGGTACCTCATTAATGTCAGCAAAGGTAAAAGGTGAACTACATTTCCCACATGCAGATGCCGCAGGTATCACAGGCGGAGAAATAAACGTAGTCAAACAATAAATCAAGCTGCAAGCCAACTCTACAGGCTGTTTTGGAATGCACATGGAATTCTAGATTGTTCAAATAGAAAGTCAGTGTGTGGCACCACTGTACGGTAAGATACGTCAAACTTTTACAATAAAATGTTTCACTGTCTACTAAATAATTTATGGGAATTGAGAATTTAGAGGTAAACGGAAAATGTGGCTGCTGTACGATATTATATGTTCCCTCATCAGTCCTGTTATTGCGGGTGTCATGTTTATGTTTTACAGCTTTGCATCATGGGTTATCGTGGTGTTCTCCTCGTGCTTGCACACGCTTGGAATTTTGCTCACTCACTCTTTTTCTCCCAGGGTGGAAGGGAACGGAGTTGTGGAACGCTTGGGCGTTAGGTAGGGCCATCTCTTGATACAGTAGAAAGGGTGACGAGGAGCAACTGGATTCAGAGAATGAGGCGCATGTTTAATTTGATTTTGACTCGGCATAACATATTTGAAGTCTAGGGACCATATTGCAGTGAAATATTTTTTTTTTCTGTGAATCTCACCCTGTTATTGGTGTTCAGGTATTTATTTTTTTGTTGCCCGCGAAACTTTTGAACTTTGCACCTTTGAGTGATTAGTGATACTTTTAACAACCAAATTGTTCCTTATTGTACAATTGGTGCCCTTTGCAGCATGTGGACGATGGCCTCTGGGAATAAAGCACGCCTTTGTACAGTGTGAACTGTAGCCCATTATGAAAGCATGTGAACTGTTTGCATGAAATCAGGGCTTCTACACAACGTGAACTGTTTCACTCCAGGTGATCAATACCACCTTGCAGTCAATTAATTACAAACCTCTTGAAGGACAAGCGCACTCTGTGCACTGTGATCTGCCTCCATTTGAGGAGCATGCTACCATCTAAATTAAACTCTCTATGTCTGATAGATGCCAAGGGTGCCTGACAAACTGTAGCCATTGATTTATTGTTCCACCCATAGCCTTTTAGATAGTACAACTTGAGTCATCAGAACTCCTTGTACCAAGAGAACTGTCACTGTTAAGTGATTGAATCTCCTACACTCCTTGAATGGCGATCCATTAGGTAATTGACTCCTCTACACTCGAGACGGTCTTCAGAATGGTGGTCTCAATCATGAACTTTGTGATAGACATCCATGTCTGGGCTGCCAATTACTGCCAGGGGCCCCTGCCAAAGCAAATGTATTTCTCCTGCTGCTGGCATTCTTAACTTCCTTATCTGCCTTTCCAGTGTCATCGGCCTCCTAGAAAAGTACCAATTCCCTGCAACTGCCACCTTTCAACTAAACTTGCCCGCATTTCTCAATAGTTCCTTTTAGTTAATTTGGAACAATCTAAATTAATGGACAAATGTGCCCAGTCAACCTCAAATGGGTGTATTATGTACAGAATAAGTAGCACAGTAAATTGGTAATGCAAAAGGACACACAATAATGAACAAAGGTTGAAGCGATGACATGATGCTATCGTAAGATAAGGTAATAAGATTTTAGCTAATGTTAAAAAAAATAGAAATTAATTGAAGAAGTAAAATAAAACACAGAAATTCATCAGTTATAGTTTTTTTTTTAAATAACTTCAACTTGTGGTGCCCTTGACAATGCGCTAATTAAGGCCTCACATATTATAATGCCAAAGACATGTTACATTACATCATTGAGGACATCAGTAATGGCATCATTGGTACATCATACTTGTAAGAAATGTGGGTATTACTTGAGGAGCGTGGATTCCTACCTCGGATAATTACCACAGTCAGGGTAAACCCTTAAAGTCAGTAAATTAACCTGAGCTCAACCCCCTGGTGGCTATGGCACAGGACAGACAAGCTTAACTTAGAGGCAATGTTTAAAGTAATTATGAAGTAGCAAAACTGTGATAAAGTCAAAACACAACAAAAGAAAAATCACTTAAGTTTAAAAGAATAGAGTCAATATAAATTAATTAAATGACACCAAAACCACAAAATCCAAGAAGGGAAACTTGAGTTGTAACGTTCAAAATAGTGCTAAATAACATTAAGAAGGCAAATGCAGACATGTGGTCGCGCTTGATTGGTACCTAGACACAAGTTAAGGCCAGTGGTGATGGAGCACAGGTTGGATACAGGGACTAGGTACGACATCATCTTTTTACCTTCAGACTTAATCTCTGCAAAGTAGTTTCCAGGGATTTCAGGTAGGTGAGAGGTGTGTTTCTAACAAGTACCCTTACCTTAATAATTATACAAAATTCGATTTTACTGTTAAATTGGATTTTGAATAACTATTAAAAAGAGTCCTTGAATCTAGCTGCTTCCAAACTGAAGTTAGCATTATTAGATGTAATAAGGTAACCCACTATTTTATTATGAAGCAGCCAGCTTTGCTGCAAGACAAAAAAGTTTGGGCCATTTTCACTGAAAGGACATGTATCACAATGAACTTTTAAATACCCTACATTTAAATGCCATGCACCCTGCCTTATGCACAACAAGGACTACTTAGGGGTGGCATTAATATTTAAAGGAAGGTTTTGACTTGTCTAAAAGAGTTTATTTTGATGGGTCAAATTGGCAATCCAAAACTGCACAGCCAGGCTACAATTGCAGGCCTGGAGCCAGGTTTACTGGGTCACTGCAGTGGGTGGCACAATGTGTGCTGTAGGCAACTAGCAGCATTTAACTCACATGTCCTGTTACACACTGTACTATATAATACGGTGTTATGGGTAAGTTATAGAGAACAGTCATTATATACCTATTTCAACTTGCTAAAAGGGGTGAGCACAAACACGTTACTGCTGGTTAACTGGAGTAATGTGCGCAGAGTCCTATGGCCAACAAAAGTAGGGTGTAGCAAAAAGGTAAAAAATTCTGAGTGGCCCTGCTGAAAGGAAAGACTTCCAACACAGATGCCCCTATGTTTTCAGAAATATCTCTCATGGATGTTAACGTGATAGAAGAGATTATTTCTAAACTCCTAGCTATAAAAGGCAGAGTAATTATCAAATCCCATTTTATGTTTCCCAACAGACTGTAAAATACATTGTCATACTAATGTAGGTAGTAACTGCCAATGAAATTAACTAATTTGACAACCCACCAAACTGTCCAAACTTGTATAAGGCTATTGAATCCTTGTTAGAAAAAACAATAAGGTTAATTTGTGAAATGAATACTGTGAAACATGTTCGTGGACAGGAACAGGCCTGAAGAAAATTAAAGCCATACCTCCTTCTGATCATGAGATAGAAACCCTCACACAAAGAGGTTGTTTACTGGGGGAGGAAAAGGAAGGAAGCAGGGATGCACAACTAAAATAAGGAGACTGCATCTGACAAGGACCCACATTACAAAAAAAGGTGAGGCAGAAATGTGGTGTATGATTACCCCCCAGCTGAAGTGTAACATAACGGTAGCAGCTGATGATGTATCACACTGCAAACTAATACATGCGCGTTGTAAGGTGAAGGAAAGTAGCAGCATGCGACTGCAGAACAAACTGAAAAAACAGAGGCTTACTTGTTCAGGCATAAAACATAACTTGGAACTGACCGCAATGAAACATATGCCTTAGGACAATAAATCTGCAAGCAAATACAAAGCTTGACTGTGAGCAGGAAGAACATAGGGATTGTTGCTCGCAGTCAGTAAAATTATAGTGAAAGTGTCTGCTTCTGGCCTACTGTAATTTGTTCCCCACTTGCTTGGTTTGCTATGTCTCATGAGAACAGTGTTTCTGTTAAAGCTGCTGCTATGAATAAAACAACAAAAGTGAGCATAATATGATCCTCTGGTCTTGACAGAAAATGTCTAAATATTGTGAGGTAAAGGTAAAATATGCCAGAAGTACAAATGAATGATAACATTTGTATGAGAGGTCCAATAAATTCATGTAAAAACACAACCTCTATATAACAAGTTACTCGTGCTCTCCCAGAGCTGCAGAATTGAACTTTTTCCTCACACATTCCTGAAACACTGTAGAGTCAGAATTTAAAAAAATGTAGAAAATCAGCATTTTTCAAGATAATATATCACAAGTGTAAAAGAAACAATGGATCTAATTGACAATTACAACTTTGTATTATATTGTAGTGAATTGCAGCATTTCATTAGCATCTTCTGACCTCTTGTCGAGGCCCCAAAACGGTATCTAGTTGGTCGAGCAATTCGATACTGGGTATGCTGTTTGCGACCTTGATAAGTCTATGGGGCATATTGTCAAGAGCGGCGATAATGGGCTTGATAATACGCCCTTGAGAATTCCAATAGAAGCCCATGTTCTGGTGTCAACATGGGCTTCTATTGGATATCTCTGCGGCATATTATCAAGCCCATTATCGCCGCTTTAGCGGCAGTTTCCTGCCTCTAAAGCGGCGATGATTTTAACGCCGTTCTTGATAATATGCCTATATGAGAATACCAAATATTCATGTTCCATTACTTTTGAGTACTCGCTATCTCACACTACAAATGCGATGCTGGGCACAAACTAGGGGGCATATCAACAAGGGCTTTATCTCTGCTTTTTTGGCTTTAAAAGCCAAAAAAGGAGAGATAAAACTAGCGCCCTATCAACAACAGGGTGCTAACATGCAAATTTGCATGTTAGCACCCTTTTACTCTACGCTTCCCCTTGCATCTCTAATGAGATGCAAAGGGGGCGTTCCAGAGTAAAATAATAGGAGAAATGTCGCTAAGCGACATTTCTCCTAGTATCAAGAATGTCGCTAACCCTGTTAGAGACAAAAAAAGCAGCGCTAACCGCGGTTAACGCTGCTTTTTTACATATGGTATTTTTCTGACTTAGCCATGATATCCTATGGAAGGAGGATATCATGGCTGTTTGTCTGTCCCTATCAACAAGCTAACGTGAGATTATCGCTGGGTTTCCAGCGATAATCTCACGTTAGCCTGTCAGCGTGAGGATTTTTATCGCTATTGAGATAAGCGTTGCTAATAGCACGCTATCTCAGCGATAAAAATTCACGCTAGCCGGCGATAATTATCCTAGCGCTAAGTGCGCTTAGAGATAATTATCGCCGGTTGTTGTTGATATGCCCCAAAGGGGCATATCAACAAGGGCTTTATCTCTGCTTTTTTGGCTTTAAAAGCCAAAAAAGCAGAGATAAAACTAGCGCCCTATCAACAACAGGGTGCTAACACGCAAATTTGCATGTTAGCACCCTTTTACTCTACGCTTCCCCTTGCATCTCTAATGAGATGCAAAGGGGGCGTTCCAGAGTAAAATAATAGGAGAAATGTCGCTTAGCGACATTTCTCCTATTATCAAGAATGTCGCTAACCCTGTTAGAGACAAAAAAAGCAGCGCTAACCGCGGTTAACGCTGCTTTTTTACATATGGTATTTTTCTGACTTAGCCATGATATCCTATGGAAGGAGGATATCATGGCTGTTTGTCTGTCCCTATCAACAAGCTAACGTGAGATTATCGCTGGGTTTCCAGCGATAATCTCACGTTAGCCTGTTAGCGTGAGGATTTTTATCGCTATTGAGATAAGCGTTGCTAATAGCACGCTATCTCAGCGATAAAAATTCACGCTAGCCGGCGATAATTATCCTAGCGCTAAGTGCGCTTAGAGATAATTATCGCCGGTTGTTGTTGATATGCCCCAAAGGGGCATATCAACAAGGGCTTTATCTCAGCTTTTTTGGCTTTAAAAGCCAAAAAAGCAGAGATAAAACTAGCTCCCTATCAACAACAGGGTGCTAACACGCAAATTTGCATGTTAGCACCCTTTTACTCTACGCTTCCCCTTGCATCTCTAATGAGATGCAAAGGGGGCGTTCCAGAGTAAAATAATAGGAGAAATGTCGCTTAGCGACATTTCTCCTATTATCAAGAATGTCGCTAACCCTGTTAGAGACAAAAAAAGCAGCGCTAACCGCGGTTAACGCTGCTTTTTTACGTCTGCTAATTTTCAGACTTAGCCATGATATCCTATGGAAGGAGGATATCATGGCTAAGTTTGCCTGTCCCTATCAACAAGGTAACATGTGATTATCGCTGGGTTTCCAGCGATAATCTCTTTAGCCTGTTAGCGTGTAGATTTTTATCGCTATTGAGATAAGCGTTGCTAATAGCACGCTATCTCAGCGATAAAAATTCACGCTAGCCGGCGATAATTATCCTCACGCTAAGAGCGCTGAGCGATAATTATCGCCGGTTGTTGTTGATATGCCCCTAACAGTGTAAAGATGAAGATTTAGGGAAAATCTCCAAATTGAAAAATATTAATGTCATTTCTTTAATGTAATTTGTTTTGCAGTTTCACATAAAGAGGTGATTCATTTCGAAATATTGGTCTTTAAAAACGTATGCATCCAATGGTGCACCCAACTCTATATTCTTACAGCCAGCAAATCTTAGTTCATCATGACCTTGCCTCTCTTTGGGCTTATGGCCGATTTAGAGACAGAGAGTCGTGGAAAGACTTATATCTGGAAGAAGTGCTGACACTCAAGTAGAATTCACCAGTGGAGTTTCCTCCACTCTACTGTCACCAAATGTGGAGGAAATTCGATTTCTAGATTTTCCTACTTATTTAGCACAGATATGATGGGTATTTTGATTTACCACCCAGAGACCAACTGGGACCAGAGAACGTCCTTGGTAAAATGTATCACAGCAGCATTCATCAACATGTATACAGAAAATAAAAAACTTAGTGGCCCCAGTGGCCAGCACCATGGAGATAAGGTATAATATGTCTACAAAGGTTCAGCCTGGCCCTGTCTCACACTCCCTGAGCAAGCACATTTAGATTTTGAAGTCAGGGAATGGCCTTCCCGGTTCTGCTGGCATGCTCTCTTGAGTTGTCTTTTCCTTCTTCGCACTGGCTCTGCAGACGTAAGGCCGTCTGCAACAACGTCGCCGGATTATGGATATGCAGATGAAAAGAGATATAATGAAGAGAAAGAGAACACAATGAAGCCAGCACTGCCCTATTGTAGTTATTGCATTTTTCTTCTATGATACCAGTTGCTGCCTCCGGCCTTCAAGGACTGTATTCAGCCTCCAGGGCCACCAACTGACCTGTAACTGTGATCCTATGGTAAACCCAGTTCCGGAACAGAGGATTTTTTGTTTATAGTGTTATTCAGATTACATTATATCCAAATCTGTATTAGTCTTGCATATTAACAGTATCTTATGTCTCATGCAATGCGTATCCACCATCTATTATCAAATCCCTTATGACAGAATCCACTCTAAAGCCAATAAGTCCATGTTTTTTAAATATAAAAAAAACCCTTGAGATGTGGCAGACCAGTTTTTCTCAACAATAGGCAACAGATTTTCATATTTATTTAAGATAAAATAGCAAGCTTTTTCAAAATCGCTGGAACCTGCTCAATCTCTGTGCGCAGTCTGAAAGGTAAAAGACAAGAATGCGAAAGTGGCGAGGATTTTTTGTGTTTTATTTTCACGGGCACGGTTACTAAGGAAATTAATAACCTCTGTGTATATTTTAGCAGTTCAAAAGTTTAACAAGATTTGTTAGTATAAAATACATGTATTCTAGATACCATTTGTCAAAGGAGCAGCAGGAAATAGGATTTAAGGGGTCTTGCTTTTTTGCTTGAGGAGAGCATATCCTATCCTCTGCTAGGCTGCTTTTATCATGTTGGCAAATTCATATTCTCCTGTTATTTGGACCAAGATCCATAGCCAACTTTTTGGATTACTGCTATGGACATAATTTTGAGTGCTTCAGTATCAGGCTTGGTATTTCACCCCACTAAGTTACAACGGACCCTTTCTGGACTTACCCCAACCTGCAGGGTCACGCCCAATCTTTTCGCATTCACCATCCTGTTTTCTGAACCTGTGTTTGTTAGCTTTTAGGACTCTGCACACTATACCACTGGCACCAGTTCTAAAATGCGTGTGGTCTCTCCATAAAACATGATGAAATTGGCTTACACCCAATTGCCACATTTATTGTACTTGTAAGTCCCTAGTGTAGTGGTACTACATGTACCCAGGGCCTCCAAATTAAATGCTACTAGTGGAAACTGCAGCACTTATTGTGCTATCCAATCAAGTAGCCTTTTAAAACATATCCTAGGCCTGCCATTGCAGCCTGAGTGGCAGTTTTGAATTGCCATTTTGGCCTTGCTTTATATATGTCACTCCTAGGGGAGGCTCTAAATAACCCACAGGGCGAAGTGCAGTGCATTTAAAAGTTGGATATGTGCTAATAAGTTTTACATGCCCTGGTAGTCAAAACATACTGAAAGGCCTACCTCTCCTATAGGATAACATTGGGTTACCTTCTTGCATTTAATAAGTGCTGAGTTTCAATTGAGAGCCAGTAAGAATGCCAAGTTTGGTGTCTATAGATTTGTAATGTGAAACCCCCTTCATGGGTAAAGTTAGATTTTAAGTCACAACTCTGCCAATGTCACTTTTAGAAAGTTGACATTTTCTTGTACTAACCATTTGGTGCCTGCAGCCCATATCCTAGGTCACATGACTAGGTGCAGTTGGCAGTTGGTTGTTGTGTATTTCTACCCAACAGTGAGACAAAAGTGGAATAGGTGTTGTCAGGATGGGCCATCACTGACTTGATAGGGGGTGACAATGTGACCCATCACACTTGCACATCACAAAGACTCTGCCTCAACACACTCCAAACAAGCTGTGGCCATGGTAGTGAGGCAGGAAATTCCAAGCACCTTCTGGGGTTAGAAACCTCTAGAAGCTTCTCCTACTTCAAAGCTGGCACTAAGTATAAATATTGGGCCCTCAGACCAACTCTTCAGTACACCTCTGGACCTGTGGAAGAATCAGAAGGATTGCTGTGCTGCTCTGCTGCAAGAATGACTGTTACTATGATGCCCTGCTACTCTGCTGCTTTGCTGCCCTACTCCCTGAGTGAGAAAGACAGGACCTGCCTCATGGACCAAGAACCACCACAGTGAATGCAAGGGCTAGTTTGCTGGTGTTGGAAGGTGGGTTATTGGTAGGGGCAAATGTAGGTCTGCCACTGGCAATAAGGCCACTAACACATGATAGGACCCTGCATAGGTCTTAGAAAATTATTCCTATGCTCAACCCTTGGTAACGTGGCTGCGAGCAGACAGGCTTAACTTCAAAGACAGGTATGTAGAGCATTCAAAAACACCATTTCAGTAAATAATTAAGACACAACACAAAATAAAAATCCAACACCAATTTATAAAAATATGTAATATTTTTATCTTTTAAATGACACCAAAACGAAAATAATCCACTGTAGGGAACCAGAGATATGATTTTTTAAAGATTAGTCACTTTCTAGTGCTTAGAAACCGACAGTGCCCCTTTTAGTCATTTTGTTTTCTCTGACAGGGACACACCTTTAGAAACGGTTCTGGAGAATATCTCACCACTGTGTAGCCTTCTCCAGCAGGCTAGGTCCAGTTAGAACTCCTTCCTGAAGTTCTGCTTGCGGGTCCCAAAGTATCCAACACACAGTCCAAGGTTCTGGAATCTCCAAGAGGGTCCTTGAAAGTGTGAAACTTCAAATCCGCAATCCACTTGAACAAAACCCTTTCAAATCCACTGGTACTCCAGGCTGGAGATTCTTTGTGGGGATGTCCAGGTGAGCTCTGTTAACCTGTAGCTTGCAGGGAGTCTACTTCTTAGTCCTTTTGTAGCAAGGTAATCCACAGGGCTGCAGTTTTCAGATGGCGCAGTTTTCAGAGGTCAGGCCTTAGAAGTCTTTGCACAGCAGAACTTCGCAGCAGGGCACGTCTTGCTTCAAGTAAGTTTCAAGCAGCAGATCTGGAGGGCTCTGCCCCTCTCAGATACTTATTCAAAATTCTCTGGGCCAAGCCACAGGTCACTTCTGACCATTGAAAGCAGGGTAACTCCTCATAGTTATGACCACATCCGGTAGAGTGTGGCATTATGTTGTCCCAGAGTACATCATTCTTCCAAATCCATAATGGCTGATTTTCCAGCAAGGAGGTAAGAGCTGGCTAAACACACACCCTGGGATGGCTTATTTCCATGGACTCTCCCCCTACCATCTGCACATACCTTCCTTAAGCCTAGCCCTGATTCTGGGTCAAGAGTGTCAAAGTGAAACTGAAACCCAGGCCTCCCCTCTGCCTTTTAAGAGCATAGTTTACGACTCCACCTCCTGGCCTTGCATACCTATGGACCAGAACACTGCCCTCCCAGCAGAGTGGTTCTTTATCACCTCTTCAAAGCAGCCTGGCTAATCCACTTAACTCTGACCAATCAGGGCAGCCCACTGGAAGGCTGAATTTGGACTACAAACAAGAAAGTCTTATAACTTCTTGTATGTACACGTTAGGAGAAATTCAACAATACAATATTGTTGGATTTACTACTACCATTCTGGGAAATCTTTGAATGGTCCGGCTAGTCCTCTCCTATCAATATTTATTAATCATTAACTTCCTACCATGTTAACCTATGGGCCATGGGGTTTGCAATGGCCAGTCTTCTAGCACCAGGGCTTATAAAAACATATTTTATAAGTATTTCCCTAATTTCTACAGGACCCCCCACCCCCTGTGCAACTAGGGGAGACTTTAGGGGTTCTGAATCTGTAGAAATATTGCAGATTCTTCTTTTACTGTTTTTCTAGTATCAAAGTCGAATTTGACCAGCAATTTACCGTTTCAAAGCAGTCCTGGCACCCAGTGCTGCTTTTAAACTGACCCCGGGCTTCAGCACTGCACACATGCTAGTGCAGAAAAAGCTGCTGGCCTCTAAACTGCCATACCCCAGGGTACTGGGGACTTCTAGGTAGTTTCAATCCCCTGCCCTATTATATACTAGGGGCTTATGGGGTAGGTCATGCCAATTACAGGGGTACCCCACCATACCATAGTGTACTCTAGTGTATGTTGGGTGTTTTAACCGTATTCTAATGTGTTCCTTTCAGCTTGGCACTGGCCCTGGGCCTGGTTAGGCAGAGCCCAGGGTCAGTCAGAGTCAGTTACCACCAGTTCCAGTCAGCAAAAAGTTGGGGGGTGCCCAGGGCACAGGATGACTTTGCAACATAGCCCCCCCCAAACGAAAGGTGATGGGTTACTAACCTACACCCTGGTAGTCCTCATCAGCTAAGTGGAAAAACCTGGAAAGTCCATCTGCATTTGCATGGGCAACCCCAGGTCTGTGTTCCACTGTAAAGTCTATTCCCTGTAGGGAAATGGGCCACCTTATCAGCTTGGGATTCTCCCCTCTCATCTGCATGAGCCACCTGAGAGGTCTGTGGTCAGTTTGAACACGAAAGTGAGTCCCAAACAAATAGGGTCTGAACTTTTTCAGTGACCACACCACAGCAAAAGCCTCTCTCTCAATGGCACTCCACCCCTGCTCTCTGGGAAGAAGCCTCCTACTAATAAAGGCAACTGGCTGATCAAGGCCCCCTTCAATTAGCTGTGACAACACTGCCCCAATCCCTTGCTTTGAATCATCTGTCTGAACTACAAATTCTTTTGTATGGTCAGGGGCCAGTAACACTGGTGCTGAGCAGATAGCAGCTTTCAGAGCGTCAAAAGCCTTCTGACACTCTGGGGTCCAAATCACCTTTTTGAGCCTCTTTTTAATAGTCAGTTCTGTTAGGGGCCCCACAATGGTCCCATAATTTTGAACAAACCTTCTATAGTACCCTGTCAGTCCAAGGAATGCCCTGACCTGAGTCTGGGTAACAGGAGCTGTCCAATCCAAAACACTTTTGGATTTTAGCTTGGAGAGGCTGTACATGGCCCAGGTACACCACAGAACTCTGCCCTATTTGGCACTTGCTTTCCTTAATAGTCAGGCCTGCTTTCTGCATGGCCTGAAGCACTTCCCTTAGGTGGTTTAAGTGATCCCCCCAGGTAGAACTGTATACAGCTATATCATCCAGGTAAGCTGCACTGAACTGTTCCAACCCAGACAAGACCCTGTTCACCAACCTTTGGAAGGTGGCAGGTGCATTCTTTAATCCAAAGGGCATTGCCTTGAACTGATAATGTCCCTCTGGTGTGGAGAATGCTGACCTCTCCTTTGCTCCATCAGTGAGGGCAATCTGCCAGTAACCTGAAGTCAAATCAAAAGTACTCAGGTAATTAGCAGCCCCTAACCTATCAATGAGCTCATCAGCTCTAGGTAGAGGGTGAGCATCCGTCTTTGTCACTGCATTCAAACCTCTGTAGTCCACACAGAACCTTAACTCCTTGGGTCCCCCCTGAGGATTAGGTTTAGGTACCAGCACCACTGGACTGGCCCATGGACTCTCAGACTGTTCAATTACCCCCAGTTCCAGCATCTTAGCAACCTCAGCTTTAATGCTGGCTCTGACATGGTCAGACAACCTGTACAGTTTATTGTTGACAGGTAGGCTGTCACCAGTGTCAATGTGGTGCACACACCACTCAGTGATGCCTGGGGTCAAAGAGAACAGGCCAGCAAAGTGCTCCAGCACCTGCTTACAGTCTCTGTGCTGCTGGTCTGTCAATTTGGGAGAGAGTACAACTCCCTCCACTGACCCATCTTGCACATTAGTGGAGAGGAGGTCGGGCACAGGCTCAGTTTCCTCCTCCACACCCTCACCAGTGACCAGTAACATGGTCATTTCTGCCCTGTCATGGTGGGGTTTCAATCTATTCACATGCAGGACCCTGTGAGGGTTCCTGGGGGTGCCAAGGCCAACCAAATAAGTAACCTCACCCTTCTTTTCTAAGATTGGATAGGGCCCACTCCACTTGTCATGGAGGGCCCTGGGAGCCACAGGCTCCAACACCCACACCAACTGTCCTGGAGTATACTCAGGCATAGTAGCCTTTTGATCATACCAGTGCTTCATGAGCTCCTGGCTGTCCTCCAGTTTCCTGTTTGCCTTGTACATGTACTCCGCCATTCTAGATCTCAGGCCTAGCACATAATCTAGCACATTGTCCTTTGCTTCCTTAGGGGGCTTCTCTAAAGACTCTCTTAGCAGGCTCAATGGCCCCCTCACAGGGTGTCCAAACACCAACTCAAAGGGACTGAAACCAATCCCTTTCTGTGGCACCTCCATGTAGGTAAACAGTAAGCATGGGAGGAGAACATCCCATCTCCTCCTGAGTTTCTCTGACAACCCATTTATCATGCCCTTCAGGGTTTTGTTGAATCTCTCAACAAGACCATTTCCTTGTGGGTGATAGGGGGTGGTGAACTTGTAGTTGACACCACACTCATCCCACATAGCAGTCAGATTGCTGGACAGGAAGTTTGTGCCCCTATCTGACACCACCTCCTTTGGAAAACCCACTCTGGTGAACACACCAAGTAGTGCTCTAGCCACAGCAGGAGCATCAATGGTTCTAAGAGGTATGGCTTCAGGGTATCTAGTGGCGTGGTCAACTACCACTAAGATATACCTATTCCCTGATGCTGTAGGTGGGTCCAGGGGACCAACAATGTCCATCCCCACCCTTTCAAAATGAACCCCAACCACTGGCAGTGGTATTAGGGGAGCCTTTGTCTTGCCCCCTGCCATGCCACTGGCCTGACAGGTGACACAGGAGCTGCAAAACTCCTTTACCTTTTCAGGCATAAGGGGCCAGTAGAAATGGTTCACCAACCGGTTCCATGTCTTTGTCTGTCCCAAATGTCCTGCCAAGGGGATATCATGACTCAATGTCAGGATGAACTCTCTGTACTTCTGCGGCACCACCAACCTCCTGGTGGTCCCCTCCTTGAGGTTTCTGGACTCAATATAAAGCAGTCCATCTTCCCAGTAGAGTTTGTGAAACCCACTGTCATCCCCCTCCTCTTGCTTAGAAGCAATCCGCCTCAAGCTCTCAAGGGTGGGACAGTCACGCTGTCCCTGACTGAACTCCTCTCTGGAGGGTCCACCTGCTCCAGTCAGTTCTGCCAAATCTGACAGCTCTGGCAGGGATGGAGTCCCTCCCTCAGAGGCTAGATCCTCCCCATCAGGGTTAGATTCTTCCTGCACCTCTGGAGTTCCCTGGGCTGGCTCACCAGGCCCAGTGCCCTTGTCCTTGGATGCTTGGACCTTTGTTCCAGGGTCCAAGTGTCCAGCCCCTCCCTTATGGCTGGTCTGTGACCTAGTCACAGCACATACCCACTCAGGGAGCTCCAATATTTTCATATGGAGTCCTCTCTCCACCTCTGACCACACAGAGGCTTCAAGATCATTGCCCAGTAAACACTGGACTGGGAGCACCTTTGACACATCTACCTTCATAGGGCCTGTCACACCTCCCCATTCCAAATCCACCACAGCCATAGGATGGAGTTTGGTAGTGCTGTCTGCATATGTCACCTGGTGAAACTCACCAGGTAGCAACCTCTCTGGAGGCACCAGTTCATCCAGGACCATAGTTACACTAGCCCCAGTGTCTCTGATAGCCTCAACCTCAGTCCCATTCACTTTAGGCCTCTGCCTGTAATTGTCCATGTTTGAAGGTAAGGCAGCAAGGGTTGCAATATTCACTCCACCCAGGGACACTAAGGTTGCTTCCACCACCTGACTACCCCTCTCTGGGGCACCACTCTCCACCCCTACACTGACACTGGCAATCCTTGTGGATGGCCCCTCAGGGGGAGCTTCTTGGCGCAGACAGCATCTCCCTGTTTGTGCCCTGGCTGGTTACAGTCAAAGCACTTACCCACCTTTGAGGGATCAAAGAGCCTACCATTCTTTCCCTGATACCCCCTCCCTTTGAATTTGGATTGGCTCGGGGCCCCCCCTCCTTGTGCAGGTTTTTGTGGGTCTATGGAGGACTCTTGGTTTTGACCATCCTTTCCGTGGGCTTTCCCCTGGGGAGGGACCTGTCCTCCTTTCTTCTGGTCACCCCCCTGGTGCTGAATGGAAACCAGAGTTCTCACCCACTCATCAGCTGCTTCTCCCAGCTCTCTTTTTTTTAATTTATTTTTATTTAAGTATTGCCGGAGTGTAACAAAAAAAGAAGGATGCAAAACAGTAAATTCAAAAAAGACGAAAGTACAATACAAATTAACACAAAATATAAAGAATATATGGACAATTTAAATCAGCTAAAAGAAATTATCCCAGATAGTACTTAGCCATACAATAGCTGATTATTACTATCCAATTATAATCAATTTACATTATTAATCCAAGCAGCAATAGGTGACCAAATCTTAAGGCCACGAGTTCTTGACTGTCTACCCCTTGAGGAGTATGTAGCTTTTTCCTGGCTATAAATTCCCAAAAACCTAGAGAGCCACATCTGAAAGTTAGGGGAATCCATGTCCTTCCATCTGGCTTCTAGCAGAATTCTATAAACTGCAGTTCCTATAAAGAGACATAATTCCTCCTCAAATTTCAGCCCTAGTGTTCCGTCGTAACCAAGAATCAGCAATGTAGGTGATTCAGCTAATCTATGCCCAAATACCTCTTCCCAGAACTTTAAGAGCTCATTTTTGAGTGGAGCTAGCTTATTACAATCATAAAACATATGAATCAAAGTAGCAGGTCCTAGTCCACACCTAGGACAAGAATCGTCTATCCTTTTCCCCCATGAAAACAGTTTAGCAGGCGTAAAATATAGGTTAAAAATAGTTTTATATACTTGGGCTTTCAAATTTGATGATAGAAGTACCCTTGATGTTAAAGATAGACTCATGACAATGTCAACATTAGGATTATTAAGTTTAATCGCCCATGATGATTCAATATGTTCCAGATCATCAAGATTTCTATCAAGAAGCATATTATATAATATGCCGATTTTTATTGTTTTTTTTGTTATAACATCTAGAAGTGGAATCCTTTCCAATAAAATCTTAGGAGTCTTTAATCTAAGAATATTTTGGATCTGAATAAACTTAAAATAATGACTATTGGGAATTCCAAAAAGATTCTGAAGCATAGGAAACTGAGAATCTAATGTTCCAATGGAAAGATCAGCAATTGTTCTTATCCCCAGATTTTCCCACCTTTTCGCCATATCATCATTAATTTGCGTCGAAAATAATGATGAGTGCCAAAGGGGAGTGTATCTATTGAATTTCGGGATTGCCATCAGCTTTGAAACCTTCTTCCATATAGACCATGCAGTAATAATTACCTTAAACTTAACTTTTTTATAATCGCTTGGTTCTACTTGCTTCAACAAGAGGCCTTGAGCTTTTTTCCCAACAGAGTTTAAAAAAATGGTGTTTTTTTTTTATATCTAAATTAGTTTGATTTACGGTCTTGAAAGTAAGCAAAGGGGTGATTTGGTGAAGAAGAGCCGCCCAGTAGTATAAGGTAACATTGGGGATAGTAAGGCCACCTCTACTATATGGTAAAGCTAAATATTTCAAAGATCTCCTAATTTTCCCATAGTTCCAGAAAAAATTTGAAAAGAGTGATTCTATTGTATGCAAAAAATTATCTTTCAAGGCCAAAGGTATTGCCCGAAATAGATACAATAGTTTCGGAAGCACGTTCATTTTCAAAAAATTGCCCCTGCCAATAATAGATAATTGTAAACCATTAACCCTCCTTAGATCTTTCCTAATGTTTTCAATCAAGGGTTCATAATTGAATTTAATGATATCTCCTATTTTGGGAGAGACATGAATCCCAAGATATGTAGCTTTATCTGATTTTCTAGAGTCAGTATATTCAATATTATCAGTACATAAGATAACAGTTTTTGCTTTATTAAGTAAATAGCCTGAGTAGCGGCCAAACTGCTCAGTAATTCTATCTATTTCTAAAATTGCCTCTTCTGGATTTGGTGTAATTATTGCCACGTCATCGGCATAAGCAAGAACCTTTGTCTCATGAGGGCCTGTAACAATTGGGGTAATTTTCAGGCTTTGTAACAGTTGAATAATCAAGGGGTTGATGTAGAGAGCAAATAAAATTGGTGAACAGGGACAACCCTGTCTTGTGCCCCTAGATATATTAATAATATGGGATTCTCTACCCATTATTTGCAAACGAGCTTTCGGAAGTACATACATAGCTCTGATCGATTTAATGAGCTGGGGACCAAAATTATTTATTTCAAGTATCCCCCATAGAAACTCCCAAGATACCCGATCAAATGCTTTCCCGGCATCAAGGAGGATCATAGACATCCGGTCACCCGTGACAGGCATGATATCAAAAAGCGAGATAACTCTACGAGTATGGTCCGTAGTACCTTTTCCAGGAATAAAACCATGCTGCCACGGGGAGACCAGACGCTCAATGACCCTCCTAAGCTGATTCGCCAAGATCTTCGCGTATAGTTTAGAATCCGAATTGATCAGGGAGATTGGTCGGTATGAGGAAGGATTGTCGATGGGTTTACCCTTCTTAAGAAATATAATAATATCAGTTTCCTTCCAAGATTCCGGGGGAGTTCCACTTGATTGTACTCCTTTAAACATATCTAATAAAAATGGCATGATAACATTTCCTAAAATTTTATAAATCTCCATGGGCAGTTTATCAGGACCTGCAGCTTTAGCTGAGGCCAGCTCGGAGAGTGCTAATTGAACTTCTATGATGTTAAATTCATTTTCTAATTCATCTCTTGTTGGATCCTCTAATCCATTTTCAAGTTTATAATTGATAGTCAATTGTTTAATTACCTCCCGGACTTCAGCAGTGTTTTTCGAAATATCTTCTTGATATAACTTTTGGTAATAGCATTGGAATGCCTCAATAATGTCTCCCGGAGAGGTATATTCTTGTCCACCCATTTTTATAGAATATATAGCATTGTAAGAAATCTTTTGACGGGTGCGTAGGGCCAGTAGTTTCCCTACTCTTTCTCCATTCTCGTAGGAGCTATTCAGATGTGACTGGAAGGTTTCTGCTGATCTCTGAGTTAGCCAACTATTTAATTCTGTTTTTAGAATCAATATGCGGTGAAGAATATCAGCCCCATCATCACCCTGTATAATTGTTGAGATATGCTCTTCCTCGGCTCTAGCCAGATCAAATAGGAGTTCTTGATTTTTTCGTGCTTGTTGTTTTTTTACTCTGGCAATATAGCTAATAGTTTCTCCTCTAAGAGTGGCCTTAAAGCAGTCCCAAACAATCCCTCGAGCCGCGCTATATTGATTCATATCGAAATAGCTCTGTGCCCAGTCTCTGATGAATGTTATATAGTCCTCATTGACAAGAAGCTTTCTGTCAAATGTCCATTTAGTACGAAGTCTAACAAAGCAAGTTGAATCTATAAATAAAATTAAGGGGTTGTGGTCCGAAATTATTTTAGGTAATTTCATTTAGCTTGAGGTAGCAAATCTTTTGTTATAAAAAAATAATCGATCCTAACATATTTTTTATGTGGATACGAAAAATATGTAAATCCAGGGTCGGGCTGATTCGATAACTTCTAAAGATCTAACAAACCATGACTAATCTTAAATTGGGTTAAGGCGCGGTATAATCTAGGTTTGCGACCTACATATCTAGTTTGATTTAGTCTCCCAGGTTCGGGGTCTAAAGAGATGTTTAGATCTCCACAAAAGATTATAGATTTTGGCCAGGAAGCGAGCTCAATTTCAAGATTCTCAAATATATGCGGATCATCTTGATTAGATCCATAAACCGAGCAGATAGTAATACCGGATATAAATTCTATAATTGCCCACCTTCCTAATGTGTCTGCTTCCTTACGTTTTGCAAGACCCAACGACGTTTTTGCCAAGATAGCTACCCCCCGAGTATTAGAAGTTTGACTTGTACAGGCTAGAATATTATAGCCCCATTGCTTCAATAATTCCCTTTTTTCCCAGGTGATATGTGTCTCCTGTGTACAAACTATATCGATGGAATTTAGTTTAATGATCTCCGCAAAGCGGGCCCTTTTAGTCCTATCATTCAGACCCGCTACATTCCAAGAACAAATTTTTAGCTTCCCCATTAAAGTCTCCTAGATAGTCTCATATATAGCTTTCTTATAAATGACCAGAACCCATTGTTAGTCTTCCATGTATATCTTAGTTCTTTTGTAGCTTGTGTTTTGATTATCATTATTGATTGTTGTAATGTATCAGTATTATTTCTGGCAGTGCTTTTTAAAAAAAGATTTTTTGTGATTTCCACCCTCCCCCCATTCCCACCACCTGCCTCCCCTCCCTCCCAACCCATCCCAAACCCCCACCCTGCACCCTTTCTGAGGCATACAGACTCCAGCTAGAGTCTGTAGATGATGAGCGTGCTTCGAATGACCATTTATTATTTAAGTGCTGAATTATTACATTTTAAACAAAATGCTTTTTTTTCCCCAAGACATACCTTTTTTTTTTTAGTTTTTATAAATCCCACCTAAATTCTTTTCTTTTTTTTTTTGTATCCACTTTTAACATACATTATTTAAGATATTGAAAAGAGGACATCCTAATAGCAAAACTTTAAAGGGAGGTAGCTCACAGCTAACCAGATAATTTGTCTAAATACTCTTTAGCTTTAATCTCTGAGAGAAAAAATGTTGTTTGCCCCCCCAAATCACTTTAAGCCGAGCAGGGTTGTTAAGAAAAGCCGGGGCTTTCTTATCCTGGAATGGTTTAATTAATTGACGTAGTCTCCACCGCCTCTCGACGGTGGAGTGACAAAAATCAGGACGGACAAAATAAGAGATCTCATTCCTAGATCTCTTTGATTCCGGTCTAGCTTTTTCAAAGACCGCCTGGCGGAGTAGAAAATTACCAAAATACACCAGGATGGCAGGAGGGAAGCCCCCTACTTTTACTGGATGTTTTAAATGAAATGGAACCCGATGAGCGCGTTGAATTTCTGAGGCCGAGTTCCATCCAGTTAATTCAGGCATAGAGTCCCGGAGAAGTTCCACCACATAGGAGCGTATATCTTCACCCTCCACCCCATCCGGAACCCCAAGTACGCGTAGGTTGTTCCTTCGCTGGCGGTTCTCAAATTCCTCCAATTTCCATTTGATATCAACCAGTTGTGCCTCATGAGAATCAACCCGTATTTGATTAGAGGCCAAATCTGTCTCAGTTGAAACGATTCTAGATTCTATCTCAGTAAGCCGATCCCCAAATGCACTACATGTTTTGGTTAGTCTACGAACCACACCTTGCACCTTACGCAAGGCAGCTTGGGCCTTACGTCCATCTTGATGTGTCTCTTCGCGGTGCATTGAAATGGATTGAAGTATCGTGTCTAAAGATGTGGGAGCTGAAGTTAGTTGTTCCGGGTGTTCTATTTGTGTTTTCCGATGATCAGTAAGTTGAGTTGTAGGGGTATAGTCCCAGACCAAATCTTTTTCTACGTGTCTTTTTTTCTTCCTAAGAGTAGTTTGGAGGTTGGAGCTAAGGTCATCTCCCTGATCGCTATAGCTCTCATCTGCAGTAGATAAGACGTCATCAGACCAATCCCCCCGTCAGAGAAAGAAAAAAAATCGCTGGGATCTTTCTCTTGTTCGTTGAAGTCATCCAGTTTAGCTTCTGATACCGGTTGTATCTGTTGTATCTGAGAAATCTGTGGCACCAGTGGGGGTGAAATAGGTAAAATATCAATCCCTACATCGTTGCCTGACAAGACCGGGGGCCCCCCTAAATTATGATCAGCATCGTGAAGGACGGTTACTGTTTGTAAGGTACTCGACGATTTAAGCAGGATCTCATTGGCGCCGATTTCAAAATCTGTCTCTACAACCTCTTCAGCCAAGGGGGAGACTAAGCTGTGCATAGTTTCGGTTATCACTGCCAACGAGCCTGTTGTAAGGTTTTTAGCAACTTCGTTTCGTACATCGCCCCCCACCCCCTTGCAAACCTCCGGAGTATTAATATTATCAGAGATGATTACCGTGGGGCCGGGAGCAGCATGTTCTAGCTTCTTGTTGGAGTCGATGCCAGCCACTGTATTTTGGGACACCCTCTCAGTCTCTGAAGGTCCAGCCCCACTCTTCCCACGATGACCTGGATCCGCTCTCACAGACCCCCGCAGTAACAGATCAGCAACTGTGGGGCCGACCGCATGCTTCACCTGAGCGGCGCCGCGCTTACGCTGGGAAAGCGGCTGAGAGGAGCCGGGTGCCTCCACTGTGGCATCTCCGAGCCCTGAGCCAGCCAACTCAGGCATTCCACGCAGCACCGACCTAGCCGCTCTCGTCTTGACAGCAGCAGCAACGGCATTCAACTTAGGCGCCATCAGAGTTGTACCAGGGAGCAAAGCAGATCCGCTGCAGCCAGCACCGACCTCCAGCGACAGACACAGCTGATTTCTCTTCGCCTAAGCCGCAAGGTAGGTGCTCCCCAGATATCTAAGAATAGCGAGTCCGATTACAGTCCCCAGGGTGTATATTTGCTTCGTGATAGGATTTATCTCTTCTCGGCTAGGTTCCGGAAGCATTTTCTAATGCTTTTAATATCATTAACTCAGCACCGTTTGCATATTTGCTTTCTTAGCGGGCCATGGTCATTCGCAAGTGCACTGCGGTCTCAAGCAACCGCCATCTTGCCTCCCCTTCAAACCGTTTCTCCCAGCTCTCTGGGGTCTGTCAGCTTAGAGTCCACTAGATACTGGCGTAACTTCTCTTCTGCGCAATGAGTCAAAATATGTTCTTTCAAAAACAAATGATACAATCCCTCATATGAGCCAACTGTGTTACCAACAATCCAGCCTTCCAGTGCCTTCACTGAAATGTCCACAAAGTCTACCCAAGACTTTGAACTCAATTTCTGGGTGCCTCTAAACTTCACCCTGTACTGCTCTGGAGTCAGACCAAATCTCTTGACTAAGCATACCTTCATCTGCTGGTATGATTCTGCATCCTCTCCCTTCAGGGTCAGGAGCCTATCCCTCCCAGCTACTGGAATCAACTCCCACAGGAGTGCACCCCAATACCTAGAGTGGACCCTACTCATTTTAAGGGCCCTCTCAAAAGCTGCTAGCCACTTGTCAATGCTATCCCCCTCAGTATACTTAGGAACTATGTCCTTGGGAAGTTTATTTTCAAATCTACCAACCCTGGACATCTCAACATCTTCTTCACTTTCGCTGCCACCATTCCTCTTCTCCTCCTCCCTCTCCCATCTTCTCTTAGCCAGTTCGAATTTCTCATTCTCCAAGGCAATCAGCTCTAATTGAGCCTGAAGCTGTCTGAGTAAGGGACCCTTCCCCCCTCCCACCACCTGGAATCATATGGCTAACAATAGAAAAAATGGAAGAGGCATTATCCTCTCCTCCCTCTGGGGTGAGTTTGGGGGGCTCACCATCCCTTGCGTCTCCTCAGCTACCCCAGCCCAGGCCGTTAGGGACTTGACCAACGCTGTCTTCTTAATCTTGTTGGAAGCAGGCAGCCCCCTAAGCCTACACTGTACCCTAAGATCACCCACTGCGAACTGGGACAGTTTAGCCAGGTCCAGCTCCATGGTTCCCTAGTTTTGGGTCACAAAAACTAGGCACAACAGACTTGAAACAATTTGGAAAAATCAAAACAATGGAATAAATACAGTTTAGTCCAAATTCCAAAAATCAAACTCAAAAGTTTTGTTCTAAGGCAATTTAGAGGATTTTTATAATCTTAAATCATTCACTGAAAAGTGTACTTTTTAAATGCAAGTCCTCATTCCACCGCTGCCACCAAATGTTGGAAGGTGGGTTATTGGTAGGGGCAAATGTAGGTCTGTCACTGGCAATAAGGCCACTAACACATGATAGGACCCAGCATAGGTCTTAGAAAATTATTCCTATCCTCAACCCTTGGTAACGTGGCTGCGAGCAGACAGGCTTAACTTCAAAGACAGGTATGTAAAGCATTCAAAAACACCATTTCAGTAAATAATTAAGACACAACACAAAATAAAAATCCAACACCAATTTATAAAAATATGTAATATTTTTATCTTTTAAATGACACCAAAATGAAAAAATCCACTGTAGGGAACCAGAGATATGAATTTTTAAAGATGAGTCACTTTCTAGTGCTTAGAAACCAACAGTGCCCCTTTTAGTCATTTCGTTTTCTCTGACAGGGACACCCCTTTAGAAACGGTTCTGGAGAATATCTCACCACTGTGTAGCCTTCTCCAGCAGGCTAGGTCCAGTTAGAACTCCTTCCTGAAGTTCTGCTTGCGGGTCCCAAAGTATCCAACACACAGTCCAAGGTTCTGGAATCTCCAAGAGGGTCCTTGAAAGTGTGAAACTTCAAATCCGCAATCCACTTGAACAAAACCCTTTCAAATCCACTGGTACTCCAGGCTGGGGATTATTTGTGGGGATGTCCAGGTGAGCTCTGTTAACCTGTAGCTTTCAGGGAGTCTAAATCTTAGTCCTTTTGTAGCAAGGTAATCCACAGGGCTGCAGTTTTCAGATGGCGCAGTTTTCAGAGGTCAGGCCTTAGAAGTCTTTGCACAGCAGAACTTCGCAGCAGGGCACGTCTTGCTTCAAGTAAGTTTCAAGCAGCAGATCTGGAGGGCTCTGCCCCTCTCAGATACTTATTCAAAATTCTGTGGGTCAAGCCACAGGTCACTTCTGACCAATGAAAGCAGGGTAACTCCTCATAGTTATGACCACATCCGGTAGAGTGTGGCATTATGTTGTCCCAGAGTACATCATTCTTCCAAATCCATAATGGCTGATTTTTCAGCAAGGAGATAAGAGCTGGCTAAACACACACCCTGGGATGGCTTATTTCCATGGACTCTCCCCCTACCATCTGCACATACCTTCCTTAAGCCTAGCCCTGACTCTGGGTCAAGAGTGTCAAAGTGAAACTGAAACCCAGGCCTCCCCTCTGCCTTTGAAGAGCATAGTTTACAACTCCACCTCCTGGTCTGGCATACCTATAGACCAGCACACTACCCTCCCAGCAGAGTGGTTCTTTATCACCTCTTCAAAGCAGCCTGGCTAATCCACTTAACTCTGACCAATCAGGGCAGACCACTGGAAGGCTGAATTTGGACTACAAACAAGAAAGTCTTATAACTTCTTGTATGTACACGTTAGGAGAAATTCAACAATATAATATTGTTGGATTTACTACTACCATTCTGGGAAGTCTTTGAATGGTCCGGCTAGTCCTCTCCTATCAATATTTATTAATCATTAACTTCCTACCATGTTAACCTATGGGCCATGGGGTTTGCAATGGGGAAAATGACTTGGGCCAGCCTTCTAGCACCAGGGCTTATAAAAACATATTTTATAAGTATTTCCCTAATTTCTACAGAACCCCCCACCCCCTGTGTAACTAGGGGAGACTTTAGGGGTTCTGAATCTGTAGATATATTGCAGATACTTCTTTTACTGTGTTTCTAGTATCAAAGTCGAATTTGACCAGCAATTTACCGTTTCAAAGCAGTCCTGGCACCCAGTGCTGCTTTTAAACTGACCTCAGGCTTCAGCACTGCACACATGCTAGTGCAGAAAAAGCTGCTGGCCTCTAAACTGCCATACCCCAGGGTACTGGGGACTTCTAGGTAGTTTCAATCCCCTGCCCTATTATATACTAGGGGCTTATGGGGTAGGTCAGGCCAATTACAGGGGTACCCCACCATACCATAGTGTACCCTAGTGTATGTTGGGTGTTTTAACTGTATTCTAATGTGTTCCTTTCAGCTTGGCACTGGCCCTGGGCCTGGTTAGGCAGAGTCCAGGGTCAGTCAGAGTCAGTTACCACCAGTTCCAGTCAGCAAAAAGTTGGGGGGTGCCCAGGGCACAGAATGACTTTGCAACAGCTGGCCTCCAGATCAGAGCCTCAGGAATAGAGAAGGCTTCAACTCTCTTGAACTTTGCACCTGTATTCTGCCTGTTGTGAGTCCCAAACCCCCCAAGTGGTTTCCCTCCTGTTCTGGACTCTTGGAAGTGGGAATGTAGGTGCCTTGCCGGCACAGCTGTGGTCGTCACCAAATCCAGAGCAAAGCGTCACAAAGCACCGTAGAGACTCACCGCACAGCTGCCAGCCTCAGTGGAATCGAGATTAGTGACACAAATCTATGTCAAGCCTCGCAGCTCAGCTTCCAGATTAATCAGAACCAAAATGACTCGCTGTGAAGCCCCGCAAAGCCTCGCCAGATGGCTTTATAAGGACTGATGCAGTGCGACAAAGTGCAACGCAATCAGATGCAGGAACTCACATCGCAGCCCTCGCAGCCCCTCGGAACTGATGCCGGACGATGCAAACTCTCACAAAGTAACGCCATACAGCTGGTGCCCCAGGATTTAAGGTACTTTGCCCAGCGAGCCTAATTTGATCACTGTATCCGGCCTCGCAGTTGGCCTGAACTTGTGAATTTGTCTTAATGCGGCTCAACCAGATATCCTCTGTTGGAGCTTCGTTCTTTTATGCACTGTTTTCACTTGAATCATTAAAATTGCATATCTCCTGTTCTAATGATTGGATTTGTGTCATTTTGGTCTCAATTACTGTATTACATTTTACTCCATGTTTCTAAGTTGGTTTGGGATTTTTCTTGGGTTGTGTATTCACTTTATTACTGTTTGAAGTGCTGCATAAATACTTTATACATCGCCTCTAAGTTAAGCCAGACTGCGTTTGTTGTAGCCTACCAGAGGGTTGAGCCAGGTTAATTTGGGGTTTGCTTGTTTTTCCCCGACAAGAATTGCAGTTGCTGCTTCAGTAGAGTTTCACCCCCTCAACCAGTGTCCCAATTTCCTGCATCAGGGTACTGATGTGCCCGATGAGGGTGGGAAAATTATCAAGTAAAACGAGTGTCCCTGAGGTTACTTTCAGAAATAGGGGAGTACTGAGGGAGCCAGTCATTCCATTCCCCATTCCCCTGGTTATTTCTCATTTCTTTCTAGAACTTCACTCCAACATTTTTCCTTTGTGCAGCAAATGATCCACACAGTTACCGGGGACCACGTCAATCTGATTAGGCCAGTGACTCCGTTTATCAGCCCCATCGCTATTACAGGAGCACTAAGAATGAGGGTATGAAAGGGCTACACGGTGCTCCAAAAGATGTTACCCAAATCAATGTTATAAATTTGCATCGAAACATTCTTTCTACTCATTTCATGTTTGTTTCTGACTCCTGACAGTACAATGGATAATGTTCTGCTATACCGGAAAACAACAAGCAAATTGCTAGTGGGACAATATATCTCCACGTGCAAACCTATAGTATATCTCTATTAAAGATGAACAAAAAAAGTTGGCATGCAGAGCACATTTCCATACTCAAATGAAAACAATCCACCCAAAATTCAAAAAATTGAAAGTCAAGTTAAGTCATCTTTTCTTTCCAGTTCTTGGTTTGAGATTTCAAAAATATATTGGGTTTTCTTTATGTAAAACCAATCTCTGGAGAAAAAAGTGAGAAATAATGCATCGATATATCTGAGATTTGACCAAAAAATGAAGATATTCCCATAATGTTAGAATCTGATTTCTAATAAAACTACATCTAACTGCTTTATAAAACAAGTATTAAAAAATAAATTTGTTATTTTTTTGTTTAAAAAAAATACATATGAAAATCACATTTATACAAAATATTCTAGAACATTACATTATTGTAGTATTATGAAGGTTGCTGTTCCTAGATGCGCATAATCACTGAATAGCTTGTATAGGATGTGAAGATACGGACTAAATTATGTTGTACTATTCTATATCATGTAAGGTGAGAAACTTCAAATGGATGTACCTGCCTGTATGCGATGTACATAAATGGCAATACAAATATATATTTTTTTAAAAATCACATTTATGCTGCTTGCATGGTTCTTGCCTGCGTGTATGGCAATCAGTGTAAAATATAAACTTCAGTTCTTACGTGCATTTGAACAATTATGGCTAGATTTGTTTCTAAGATGTGGTGAGGTGTTTGAAGAATTTTGTGATAGTCGCAAAGGCATTTGCCAATGAACGTATACAATGAAAAATAGTCAATGAAAGTAAATAAACGAAAATATAGCACTGCAAAAAAAGAAATAGCAATCCGGAAAAAGCACATTGCATTCTCAAAAGATGTACAAAGGGAGGAACACAATTGTTGTATCAAAGGAACTAGTTACAAATTTGACAAAACTTAATGGTGCTGATTTATGAAAATATGATTAAATATACAAAACATTGCCTTATGCATAACTATTTCATAGATTTTGAGCACACACAACATAAAACCACGAAAGTCGCGGGTTTCCAGGCATACTTGGCAAATATTGGCATAAGTACAATAAGTAATTAGAATTTTCGTTCTCCACAAGCAAAATACGTTTTACCTGTAGAGGAACCCATCGTTTCCCCTACACATCTTCCTTTCCAACCATGGGAAAGTATGTACTTGTGTCTGTGAGTGTTATTGCAGAAAATCCACCACTCTATTAACATTGTCTGCATTTATAAATACAGGCTTTAGGCACAAAGGTTGACTAATCCTGAACTGTTGACTCACGATGAGAGAAAATCTGTTTACAGCTCATTTTTGTGCATGTATACTTCCACTTACATATGCAAACCGACAGTGCACCAACTCACAGGTTTATTTAGAGTACGCTTGTGAATGTGCATGGTTCGGTGGTACAGTTTCTATGCCCTGTAGTTGCACTCATAGCCAGCACCTAGATATTACCTCAGACCCATCACTGACCACTTGAATGTCCTCATCAGTAGCAGCAACATTACACGTGCATGGTTACAGGATTTATGTGGGTATGAATAATTCCAGCAGAAATGCCATGAAAAAGAGAAGAAACAACAGAGCCACTCCCTACAACACCCAAAGCTTTCCTCACCATGTCTGGAAAAATTGTATCTCCAAGAAGAAATCTCAAGGCAAAACAAGGTATGCCTGGCAACAGGCGTGAAATGTGCTCCTATTCTGTGTTGGTGACCTTGGAGGAGTAGGCTGCGTTGAGAGTGGATCTATATCATTTGCTGGATTATGCTGGTGCAGGTATGTCTTCTCACATTAAAAAGTACTTGCAATTTTGAATGTTCTTGCACATGTTATGCACACTACTCATTCACTTCACTCTAAATAAGACATAGATGAAGGGTCATAAACTCCACTCCTCTTTGCAAACCTAGGAGAAAAAACACTTGCACTTCTAGGAGCTTGAACACCAGCTCCTCTTGTGGGTGTAACAAATGAGAGACAGAGTCTGTTCCTCGGACCTTTAAGTATTAGCCTACTCAAGACACATAGTCATTTGATGCTGGGGCAAAAGTAGAAGAAGATGCATCCACCTCAAGTCCCAGCCAGTCCATAGATGCATGTAGACTTGTAGAAAGGCCCCCAGGAAAACATGCTAATAGCTTTTAAGGTTGTGCAGTACAATCTAAACATGTTTCAAACTGGTGACATTCTCCAGGTGGTGAAAGTGGAGATCACAAACATGTCGCCATTTACCATGCCACTGCCTCCTCCCATTTCTCCTCCTCAAGCTGGTACCCTTTATATGGTCTGGCTTGATAGCCCAGCTGTCGCCAAGACAATATTTGAGTATTGCTAGAGAAGGGCTTTGGCTCCACCCACATGTTGTGAGTCAGGAGTACATGTTTTGAGTAAGCAAAATGTGTGTGCTTCCACAACAGAAAGTGTTTGGCATCCACACAGCTGTGATCAGTTTGTTTATTTTTCCAGCTTCCTAAGCTTGAACTTTCAGGGGCACACACACACGACACTGGAATGCTACTAAAGTGTTTTAGATAGCTAGATCATTTATGTTGTTTTTCACTGGCAACAGCACAAATGGGTGGAGAGCAGTCATTAACATACATGGATTTTTAGGTATGGCTTAACAGTACTACTGTCACTTCACCTTTTAACCTACACCAATATTATTCTACATTTCTTTGCTTCAACACAAATGCATACCTATTCCCATGCTATTTACTGTTTATGCCATACATTACCATACAACATTCCTTTAAAGCCAGACCTATTGGCATTGCCGAACCTGTTCAAATGTATCGGCAGTCTCTGACAAGCCTTATGCTCTACCTTCGGAGATCCTCAAAGCTAGTCTGTTCAATCAGCAAGCCCTTCTCTGAGCAACCATGTAAACCTATACCAACATTTGTGCAATCAATGAAAACCAGGTCATGGCCAGAGAATTGTGAGAGGATGTATAACGTTACAACGCATACATTTAAATCGCGGTACATTACATCGCGGTTTTTACAACGCAAGTCGTTACAACGACTTGCGCTAGGTGGCGCTCTAGGACAAGGAATAGGACTTAGGAGTAGTATAATTTACTATTCCAACTCCAGTCTACGTACAGTAGGGAAGGTGTTGGATAGTAAATTATACTATTCCTTGTCCTAGAGCGCAATCTAGCGCAAGTCGTTGTAACGACTTGCGTTGTAAGGACCGCGATGTAATGGCATCGCAATGTAATGCCCGCGTTGTAAATGATGTTTCCCATTGTGAGATGACTGACAAAAGAAAATGAAGATTTGCAAAGAATCAGGAAATTCATTAATGCATATTACCCATTTGACTTCATAATATCCCAGCCCATTGCCAACAGTGAAGTGGCAAAGGAAGGATAATTTAAAAAAACTTTCCAGTCTATTTGTACATCATTAGGGATCAAAAGGTTAAATGACAATTGGAGATACGACAACCACATCCTCCACCATACTGCCTTCATGACCAACCCTTGATTGCCTACACTCACGTCCCAGGACTTTTTGTAATTTGGAATCTTACAATCTGAACCCACGATACCCCTTTAAATAAGTTTTAACCCTTAACTTCCCCTTAAATAGAAAAAGTGAACCATACATTGCAAGTATTGCTGTGTAACTGTTTTAGGCAATAAGTGGAAAGAAGGACAACGATGTTTGTGATTCATGGAATGTGGTAGGCTTAATGATAAGGATAGAACAATGGGGACTAGATTTTGTTTTAGTGGGGGAAGCGTAGGAGAATGAAGATTAACACTCAAAAGGCTGTTTCTGGGATAGAAACCAGTTAGGAGAATGGTGATTGTGATTTATGAGGCTGGTGTTGGTTTTAGGGAGTTGTTGAATATCCATATCCTTATGTCTTCAGGTAAAAACATTTGTTATGGCATCTTTTCCTGTGAGTACTCCATCAAAGTATTGACGTCACCTTATGTGGAGCAAATAAGCGTCAGTCTGTCATCATTGTAGTTATTTTATTGACAGCACTTTTCCTTCAAACTTCCAAAGATATCCTTCAACAAATAGAAATATCTTTGAAGCATGAAGAACTTGCAAATTATCTTGCATGCTTCTTTCGATGGATCCTGTTGTCTTATATAGAGGACATCTCGAACCACCTGCAAGTAAGAGGAGAACATATCATCTTAATTTTTGTGTTTCTATTTTTTAAATCATTCGCTACATTTGCATGCTTTATTTTGAATATGGTGTTTGATTATTTTGTTTGAATACCATATTACTTACTTACTTTGATATGCGCAGTGCTTAATTTGAGCATGGTGGCTGCTGGTGGGGGACACCAGCACACATTTGTTGAGCCTAGCACTTATGTTTCCTGATCAGACATTTCTCAAGAGCAAGAAAGGGAAAAACACACCAAGGGGAAAAAAGACAAACAGACAAACAGAAAACCTGTCACAAAGGGAGAAATTGGCAATTTACAAGAGTGAGATAAAAGAGAAGGGGGTGTTTTGTAATGGTTTCAAGAGAAGTTGAGGTGGATTCAAAATTGCGCAGCCTTGGTATGAAGCACGCTAACATTCAAGAGCGCTGGCTGTTTGCTTCTGAACACAGCTTAGGTACCGACACTCATTATTTTCCAAATCTGGCACTGTATAAGTGTAATGTTGTGCAATGTTGGAATCCTGGGGACATCTGTTGACCCCATCACTCTGCTGGGGATTTTTCCACTTCCCCCTGAGGAAGTTGTGAGCTCCAAGACCACACCTCAGAGGGGCACTTGGAAGTCCCATGGGACTGCTCTGTTAAGACATATGATAAAACGCTGACTAAACGGCTCGGTGAGACTTCTAAATAAAGGTTTCCACATGTGCCCTGGTAAGGCTTCTGGTTGCTTCTTAAACGCTGCTTCAGGAGTTCAGCTAAAATTGCTGACCAATGACTTTCACAAGTGTGGGGTGATTGTCCTCATCGGCGCATGACCTCGAATGAGTACCCCAAGCCTTTCTTTTTAAGGCCCTCCACAATATGCTTCAACTAGAACTTGCAAGCACATGCAAAATAATGCACACAGAACACTTTAGTCAGTGCATAGTCTAAATGCTCAAAGGCTAGTCTTTTATTCAGTAAATGCCTCATTTCCCATCACCTACCTATCTCATTTAACCTTCCTGCTGGCAAGTGTGTTGCCAGTGGTTTACAAAACATGCATCCCCGCCATTCACTTCCAACTACCTTTAAAACAATTATCCTCTTCATTTTCTGAATTACAGCCTATAACCCACCCGGCAGGGACAACAATATAAACTTTCAATCTCCAGACCCAACTGTACAGACATTGGTGCACAGACGCATTAATGCCTTGCTTTATTGCTATTTATTTTATTTGAGTAGCAGTTCATAAGGGTATAGAGTGCAAACAGACACCGTATCTAGGAGAGACTCCGGGCTCTCCATAGCGGGGGCAGAGGGGAGATTATACCCCAGGCTACACTGTCTTCAGGCCCTGCATGCATTCTGCAATGCCAATTTATTATTTTAAGCAAGCCTGCCCTATTAGTGACTAATGAGACATACAACTTGGCTAGAACCACTAAATAGTCCCTCTGATTCTCGCACAGTTTTTAAAAAATCTGTTGATACGTTGATCTCTATTTTTTATAGAAGGAAAAAAAATTGCTATGACAAAGCTTAAACTCCCAAAATCTGATAGAGGCATAACATTTCCAGACTACTACAAATGCCAAACTGCCTTTCTATGCTGCCAAGGTGTGTGGCGGTTCCACCATTCCTCTTCAAACACACCCTGCTGGCTCCAAATTGAATACAATGCCTTATTCCTAATCTCACCATTGGTCACTTTAACCGTTCAGAATCCTTAACTCTTGAACCTGTCCCACTTCCAATCAATTAGCTTTCACACTATGGAAACCTGGAAAATACTAGACCATCAATCACATAATTTGCATAAATTACAAAAATCCCATTCTGCCTCTCTGTGGTCCAATAAATACATCAAAATAGGCTCATGATCCATTTTCTGGGACCTTTGTCGTGAAATCAGGGCTTAAACTCCTCAAAGACTTTGGCTCCCTGTCAGATCCCAAACCCTTCTCAGTAATCCAATCTACATTCAATATTAAAAGTGGCGTTAGGGAAAACATCCGTGGTTTCTGGTTGGCAGAGGCATGCACCCTGTTCAAGCAGGAACCACAATCCTAGTCAGGGTAAGTCAGATACACACCATAAATTAATCTGTGCTCATTCTCTGGTAACTTGCCACAGATCAGCAAGGCTTCACTTAGTAGGCAATGTGTAAAGTATTTGTGCAACACTTCATACAGTAAAACAGTGAAAACGCCACACAAAATTAGTGCTTACTTTATTGAACAAAACAAGGCCCAAATGATAAACATCTGATAAGTATACCTGGAGTTATGCATTTTTAAAGATGACACTGAAATGCAGGGCTTAGAAGCATGAAGTGCCAACCAGGGCTATCTGGTCGCACTAGACCGGGTCAAATTCAAATGTTCAGGCTGACCGCAATGAAGCACGGGTCAGATACAGGAGCCAACCTTCTCCTGCTGAGAGAGCAGATGCACTTTGGCACTGGTTAGCAGTGGTAAAGTGCCAGAGTCATAAAGCCAGAAGAAATAGGTGGTCCGAAGGCAAAAAGTCAGGGGAAACCATGCCAAGGATGCCAGGTCTAACAATCCCCAAATCACCTACATGACCTCCACCCCTTCCTTTTAAAACTTAACTCCTCAGGCCGAATTGCCTAAAAAATATGCAATTCCTTGTTAACTCCTAAAAAGAACATTACAAAACATATCTGTAAATCCTGGTTTAAGTTACCCCCCAATCAACAATCCATCATCTACTTTATTCGATGTTAATAAAATGTGTTCTTCGGCCTTAAGGTAAAATCTCCCCTACTCTCTCCTAATCAAAGTTTTGGCCCATTCACAATGCCTACTGGACTCCAATGTAGATCTTTAAACTGGGTCTATCCACATTTGATGCGTGTTGGGACTGTGAAGAGGCTGCTGACTCTCCAACTCATATGTTTTTCAAATGTAAATTTGTCTCTCCGTTGTGGTCTGAAGTTCAAAAACTTATCAGGGAGATCTTTAATATATCAGTCACTTTGTCCCCATCCATGACTATTCTCAATGTATACACCTTCTCCCTCCTCTCCCTTTACCCGATCTGATGTTACTTGATCTGATACTTGACTTGAGTGTTAAACTGATCCATTCGGAATGGTAAAGTTCTCAACAAATCTCTCATTTAACCTGGTGGAATTGACACTCTTTCACCAGCGGTGCAGACAATATTTGTCTAGGTGCATCTTGTGATATTTACTAGCCCAAGAAACTGATTAACATGCTTATTCAAAAGAAAGATCCACCATGAGCTGTCTCTCATTTCCCCTACTTTCTTAATCTCTTCTACCATACGGTCTACTTCATCTCTTCCTACTCTCCATCTATTTCTCTACTTGTCATTCTTTATACATCTTTTAATTTTGCTTAATTTCTTTTTAACTTTTACTGTCCCACCCTCTTCCTTGTAATGTGGTTGAGGTTATTTCCTATTCACTGGTGACCACATCCAAAGAATGGACCTTACAATAGAGCCTACCAGACCTTTTATAAAACAGTCAAAAGTGCCTGTGGTGCTGTAGCACCTTTAGCAGCAAGTCTTCTGGGGTCCGACAGGCCTGTATCAAGTATTAACCGCTCCAACAGTAAGGAAGAAATCGTCGTTTCAGCGGGTGCCCTGAACGCAGGCACTCACAATGGTCCAGTCCTGTACAGTGGAGTCAGTCTGCACGTGGATGCACGACCCTACCCAGCAAGCAAGGGCTCTCCCTGAGCTGCATGTCTGATTCCAACAGCGATCAAAGGTACTCTTGGCTCCTGTCAGTGCTGTAAGTTCAGCATTACCCAAACCGGGGCAGGGGGTGATAATGCTGATCCTTGTGCCAGTTTGATCCCAGCGATGGAGCAATATCCTCTTGATGTCCTTCAGAGACTACGGGACAGGTCAGGGCAGGTCTCATTGCTTGTTTTCTAACCGCAGGTCGCAGCTTTAGTTTTTTGGTTGAAGGCCCAAACATCACAGTACTTGGTACCAGCAGCCCCTTTCTGCATAATGGGCCACCAAGGTACCTGCTGGCAAGGCGTAGTTCTTCACTGCACAGACACCTAAACCATGAAGGGTCCTCCTGGCACAGGTATTGGTGCATTGCTGTCAGCAATTACTCCCACTGTTGCCACTCCAGGTATACAGGGTCACAGCAACAAGGAAGTACGGGTTACATGCTCCCAGGACAGTACTCAATTCATGAATAAGTTCACTTGAGCTCTCGTGGCATACAGGGGGTCACCAATCTGATCCTGCACAAGGGCAATGACACGTTCAGTGCACAGCCATCTCCTCACACCTCACTCCGGGAGTCATCTCAACAGGGCTTCCCACTAGACCCTGCTCCCTCCAATGCTTTCTTCCTCCTCACAGGGCACTTTGATCCTGGCAAGTAAGCAGGCGCTGGTGCTCCAAGCTCCACGCTCCATAAAAGGTGGTCTTGGTTTCCCTGGATGATGTCCCCTCCCCCAGCACGTAGATTAGCAGGCATATTCTAGCAGTCTTGGTCACAGGCAGAAGTCTTGCAAAGCTTTCCTTTCTCACACAGCTCATCTGGCTGTTTGACAGATGATAATTTTTTTGTGGTCTCAACCCCCCTTCTTATTGCCCATTTCCAGACACTGAATGTGATTTAGAGTTTCTACTTCTTTTAAAGTACAGCTTTCTCTACTCCTCCTCGCTTCTTCCTCCTGAAAGGCAGTTTGTCACAGCAGGAGATACTCCAAAACTGATAGTCCCACAACACAGGCCATGGAAGTGATGAGAGTTCACATCTTGAGATGTGTCCAGACCCCTTCATTGTGATCTCTCTCTGAATCAAATAGCACCCCTTGAAGTGTACAGGAGTAGTTTCTCTCTCCCTTCTCCAGTGTGTCCCAACTAGCTCACAGGAATGCAGCAATTCAGAAATCTGTCTGTGGAGATCCCTTTGCTCCACATGTCTTCATCAGACATGCCTGGGCTACCCAAAAGGGAACCCAGGTTCCTCCATGTAATGTATCATTGCAGGCACACTGGCACTCAGTATGAACATTACACACACACTATTCATTACTGTTACTTCCATGCATTGTGCCATTAAAGGCACACATACATTCAGCCCACACATTCATTCTGTGTGCACTGTTCAGTACTGTAGCCTTTTTGTGTTGCGCCATGGTGTGTTACTTGCAAACACTCACACTGCTAGCATACACATTTACCATGCACGTGCTGCACAACACTTCACCTTTCATGTATTGTACTTTTCACAAGCACATATACACCCATCACAAGCTTTTACTGTGCATGCCCTGCATAGCACTACATCTCCCAAGTAATATATCCCTTTCAGGTATACATATACTAAGTATACATACCCACCATGCATGTACTGCAAAGCACTACTGTATCCCTGTAGTGTACCCTTCCCAGATACTCATATATCCATTGCACAGTCTCCACTCATGTGCTGTGCAGTACTTTATATCTAACTGATGATGGGCAAGGGTATGATGAGCACATAGCAGTGGAACTTTTTGGAAAAAGGTGAGTGAGCCTGTAGGCCTCACCCCAGTGACACAGGTTAATAAGGACCTGTTCACTTCTACTGATCACTACACATTATGTTGCCACCACCATGCTCAAGCTGTTTAACTCCTGGTGAGGGCAGTAGCTTTCCACCGCTACGAGGGTAGCACTTTTTGCACCCCTCCCAGTCCAACCAGTCTACAATCTGTGAGACAGGCCTAGGCACATGTTCTGTGTTTGCCTCTGAAAATAAAAATCATCATTAGGGATCCAGACAATAGTACAGTTGGGTACTCAGGGTAGGAGTGCATCGCCATTACCATGCAGAGGACTTTTCCGTCCCAATCAGGAGCATGCAGAACAACCTGATAGGCACTGTCCGGAAGTGTTTGGGCTCTCCTTACGGGACACCAGCCTTCTGTCAGGGTAGCTCAGGAGCTGATGGGAGCATTTGGACACAGGGCAGAAGCTGTCACAGGGCAAGAATCAAGTGTTGCCTATGAACATGGTCCACCAAGAAAAGCTACCTGGTTAGTTGGCTGTGACCTACAGAGAATTGCTTGGTGTCAATTGCCAGAAAATGATTCAGAAGTGGCATCATGACTAGACAAATTTGAGACTTGGCCCTTTGATGACTGTGTGACTATAAGGGACGCTAGTTTTCTAGTCTTCCAGGTGGCTCTTAACATCCCTGATCAGGGAACCAGAACATGAGGATAAACCACTAAGAATTGTAAGTATTATGTGCATTCGGCACTACCACTATTTAAGAGTGCACTTTTGTATGAGAGTTGAGTGCAGGAAAGGTGACCCTGAAGAAATCCTCGGGCCTCTATATAGTCCCTGGTAGTCTGAAACATGTTAATCTTATGGACAGGGGCGAAGTTCTTATCTCAATGATCCCAAGTGTACCTCAATCTCTGTTTCTAATATACCCAGGGGGAACCTAAAATAAATCAAGTATACTTGTATTCTCTAAAAGTGAATATTAATCTGTTTGATCCCATCTTTCACCTCATCGTTTGCTGTGGAGCATTTACTACCACCAAGTGGCTCCTGTCATGTAAGGCAGCCCATCAGCCCCCCTAAACAATTGTTGGACGAATGTGACAACCCATTGATGAAGCATGCCACCGAGGTTGGTGGGAGAAGACTTTTCAAAATGTTTTATAAGACTCCAGCAAAACTCACAGGATTTCATTTCCGGCTATTGACACCAGGAAATTCTCCTTGAATCACATCCAACCACCCAGGAACGTCTTTGCGTTGAAATATTATGTACAGGGAGGACGCTATCCCAAGCAGACTTTTCTTCTCTTTCCCTCTAGAAGAACTTTGAACATGATACGCCACATGCCATATTTTGATTGATTTTCCTAAATGAGTCAAGCCATTTCATAGTTTTCCACTTTTCTGTAGAGGATAACTGTGACACTTGCAGAAGATACAATGTAAGGATTCCAGTCATAGAACTTTCAGTCACTATATACTCCTTTTCTTCGCTTGTTTTACCTTCTCACTTCGGGAACATCTACTCTGGGTCTTCCTTTCTTTGACTCTGAATTTTACTTCTCTCTTTTTCAAATCCTGTACATTACCAAGGAAGATTGCTCTTTAGTATCTCCCTCCCTGAGTACTTTGAAAACAATGACATTTTCTAGCCTCTGGTCTTTCTCTCGTTTGCATAATCTTCCTTAAAGGTTGGTTTTTTTCTTCTTCCCACCAAGAATGATGATTTGGAGGAAAGCAAGCAGATATTAGTGAGTGCTTGTGGATCTTGCTATGCTTTGGCTCCTGTCCTGTTATTGGAGGTTGAATAGCCCATTATGCAAATGTTACTGTATTATTGGGAATGGCTCTTAGTGTCGCCAGAAGGGATGGGGCCATTCCTACTGCTTATGCAAGGGTGACTTTTACCTTTACAAGCTCAAGCATTCAGGGAAGGATTGATGTTGTAATGGTTTAGAAATCATAAAATTCACTCTTGGATATTTCTCATTCAAATATGAACACCACTTTCAGGCTTGATCATGAAGCTGACAAAGAAACAACCTCCTTCCTTGCTGGGTTTATTAAATCTGGTTCCCCATTGGCTCCCTGCTCAGCCTACATCCTGCCCTGCAACATTTCACTACCTGCAAAACTGATCTTTGCAATGTCTCCATTGCTTCTGCTTTAGTTGCTGTGACCTGGAAAAAGTGCTGGTCATTCCTTTGCTCAAAAATCCTCAGCTGACCCTAAGATTCTTAATAACTGTTTCCTGATCTCCCTCCTACCTTTTGCCTGAAAGATCCTTGAAAAACGTCTTAACTTGCTGACTTTCTTGAATCCTACAGTTGTTTTAATACCGTTCAACCTGATTTTTGTCTTTTATACACTGCTGAACCGGCACCCTCAGGAGTGCCTAACAAACTCAGGCTGCTGGTGGATTGGGCATCATGGCCTCCCTGGGCCTTCTCGACCTTTTAACAGCTACTGTATCCCAGCCCTCTTTCTGGCCTGCTTAGTCATGTTTGGTGGCCAAGATCTTAGCACTCTGAAGCAGTCTGGATCCCATCATACAGATGGTCCTAGAAACCTCTCAGCAGAGGCGTTCTGCGTGGTTTTTCATTCCGGTCCTTCCTTCCTCTTGAATCTCTACCTAACACCTCTGGTGGCCTCATTCCATCATTTGGCCTCAGGTGATGCATGCAAAAGCCCATTAACTGCATGGATGGCAACCAAGGGCTTGAGTTCTCTAGGCTGATGATCATCAACTCCATGTTAAAGTTGTCTGTCACTGCTTGACACGTCCCCACATTATCAAATGTTCGCCTCTTATTAGGATAACATTATTAAATCACATACATTTATGCACAATACTCAACGGACCCAAGAAATGCCCAATGTCCCATGCAATGCTGCACACAAGAGCAATTCTTAGCTAACTTCATGTGCAGTAACGCAAAAAGCATGCATTGCTGACCGGTTCTGTCACTTCCGGCACAGAAGCGCCCATTCAGTATCAGTATATATTCTTGTATACTAATGAAAATGAAGCAGATGGTCATGTTAAGTCAGTAAGAGGGACTGCTTCAGACGCTTTTTAAATCTAGGTATACCACAGACAGGAGTGCTGTCTCCCTTCTCCCGCCTCCCTTGTTGTATATTAATATCACATTGACTGCAAGACAGACAGAGAGTAATGGCCTTCTCCTGGCTGTTATGGCTGTGTGCTATAGCATTCGGTGGGGACCGACTCGAAGATCGCATGGTAAATAGTTCATTATTGTTCTGTGAATATTTCAAGAGTCTGGTGTGGAAGGATGACGAACAAGCATTGACACCTCCAATTAATCCGCTTTAATACACTAATGAAAGCAAACAGCATGTGTGCATGCTTGCGTTTCACATGCTAACGGATACAAACATAGGGGCGCACAAACGCAGTGTGCGTGATTTAGCACATAAAGCCAAAACAATGGTGTTGCCAAGGCTTCTTTATATAGTGTCTAAATAAATAATCTTTCTAGCATTTAATGTCCTCAACTTAGAAAGATGGAAGACTAAATTGGTTTTTCGAGATTCAAGCCTGTGTCCTGCAGATCTCAACAGTGTTGCCCTCACTGAGCCATCTGGTAGGCCACCTCAGCCTGTATCCTTCTTATGAAGAGTATGTGAAACTGAGGGCTAAAAAAATCTCTTTCGCGTTTCAGCCTTAAGCATTGGATTTAGGAATGTGCTATATATTTAATATGTGCCATGCCAGAGTCCACTTTCTTGTCTAGCTTACCCCTTCCATGTCTTGTGGCATTTATTTACTAATTGGAGCTTCTGACATTAATTAACTTGCACGGAAGATAAGCAATACATTTACAATCACACAATAGCTAGCGTTTGTAGGAAAAGTTTAAGCCTGTGAAATACAAATATTTTAGTTCAACATAGTTCAAGAAATAATGTACATTTAATGCATGATTTAAGCAATACTACGTTTATTGCATGATTTAAACAAGGTATATTCTTAACCAATAAATGCCTTCGGTGTCTGGAATGTAGCTTTTCTGAAATGAAGTTATTTTTGAAAACAAACAAAGAATTTGAAGGAGCAATTTAAAATGAACTTGCTGTGGGATTGTTCTGTAAATCTCTAATTAAAGGCAGAATTTACGGTATCCACATAGCGTTAGAGGGAGTGAATCCAGACAGGTATTTCGTTTCCTCGTTTTTTGTGCCTCGTTTTCTCAGAAACTGCTCTTAGATGAATCACCGGTTTCAGGCGTGCTAGCTCGAAATGAATTACCTGCAGAACGTGCAATTTTTCATTTATAACAAAACACGTAGGTCGCATTCATTCAGCAGAATTTGTGGAACAATTTAATCACAGCTGTTTCTTATAAGGTGGAAAACATTGAAAAAGCAGGTCCTTCAGGGGTTTTGTCATAGCTCCAAATATGCCAGCATTTTTCATACCTTCCTGTCCTGACTTTGCATCAATATTGAGCCGACCAACCGGCAGAAAATTTTGTTTTTGCACTGGTCAGTCTGTGCAAATGGTGGTTTTCACGTTCCTGACAATGTAAATGGTGGGGAAAATTACCCCGGCATGAGTTTTATTCCTTATTCTAAGGATTATTTAGGCATTAATGGTAATCGTATTCCCAATATGTTGATTAAGACACATTTTTTCCTCCATTTGTTAACAGTGCATTTTAAAGATTTTACATGTCAGCAAAAATGACATTTTATACTTGCTAAAAAATTTAACTAGAGGCATATTTCTGAAAAGAAATGTGATGATGAAGAACAGGGGCTGCTCACGCCTAGAATATGATTTACAAATTGATCTGAAAATCACAGTGCTTCTTCATTTCCAGTATATTAAGTAGTGACAGAAGCTCCAAAACCTGTGCTGCACCTGAATGCACAAAGTGTGTGCGACTGCCCTTAAATCACAGATATGCCAGTGGTTACATTCTGCCCATGCATTTGCACGTAAGAACAAGTAGCAGTGCATGGTGGACAGCTTCCGCATTGTGAGGATAGCTATTGAGCATCGAGTGGTCCTCTGATTCCCACTGCACTATTCAACTCCGTTTGGACAATGGTCAATCTGCACAAAACAGCAGGCAAATTGTGGGATAATGGATGGACAATGAAGTGCTCCTTCATAATGCATACCAACCCTGCTCTCAGAGCCGGACTGGACGTAGCGGGCAGCAGGCGTTTTCCAGCTGCGGCCCCTGCATGTAAGAGCGGTGGGGCCAAGGGAGGGGGGATTTTGAGAGATGACCACGAGGGAAAATTAAATAAATAATTAATTTTCCCTCGTGGTCGTGTCTCGAAATCCCCCTTCACCTGGCCCCACCGCTCTTACCTGCAGTCCTGGTGGGCCACCAGGGTGGGCCACAGTTTTGGACCGGGGGGGGGGGAATTTTTTCTTACCTGTGGCCAGTTTTGCCCCTGTAACAAAAGCTTCAGCGGTGAGACAGGAGTGGTGTTTCCATCTAGCATCATCCCTCTCACCCCACCCCCGAACTGTTAGCCAGGGACGGTTTTGGTTCCCAGTCCAGCCGTGCCTGCACTTGCAGCATTAGAAAGACCGTCTCATGCACAACATTATGAGACAGATCGGGTTCAACCATTAAGTGCAAGCGGCTTTTGCCTGGAAGTGGACTGCATTTCCAGCACAGGCAAAGCAGAATGCCCCGGTTACTTACTCATAATCTTCATTTCTCCAATTACTGTCTTCCTCGCCACATGAGTTACAAAGTGAGCTTCTGCTCCACACCAGAACCCTCCAAAGCAAAGTTAGCATCAGATACCTTCCATCCCTCCCCAAAATGGCTGACCACCATCACCTCTGACCCAGTGGAAGAGGAGGGTCGGCCCATCCCACTACCTGTAAAACTACCAAGCCCCAAGAACCAGTGAAGCCAATAGAAAAACATGGAGGGTGGGACGGGAACTTATGTGGCGAGGCAGACAATACTTGGAGTAATGAAGATTACCAGTAAGTAACCGGGGCATTACCTCCTCGTAAGTCTTCCCACTCACCAGAGTTACAAAGTAAGCACATACCCAAGCCAAGCGGCTTCATGGAAGACACATGAACCCACTGACAAGTAGAAGATGTCAAAGAAAACAGGTTTAATCCAAAACATATAACACAATTATAAAACAACCCAGAAGAAAACACAGAAGATGGAAACAACACAAGCCAGAAGCCCCGAGAATTGCCTCTGCAAAACCCCCAGTCGAAGGACCACCCAAAATCACCCGGTAGTAATCCATGAACATTTGTGGGGAGGACCAGGTCATGGCCCTACAGATATCTTTAGTAGACACCCCCTTGAAAGAGGCCGAAGAGACAGACAGACCCCTGTTAGGCCGACCCTGAACCTGGGCCGACACCTCAGAACCCTGAGAACCGTAGACCAGCAAGATAGCCTGCTTGATCCACCTACTCAGGGTGGTGAGAGAAGGCTTGTGACCAAACCAGATTGGACTGGACCAAATGTGACAAACTGTTATAGCAGCAGAAAGGCATAGTCCGCTCTAAATACAACAACACAGCCCGATGGGCATCCAAAAGCGAGAGGGAGACTCCACCCCAGACCCAGGGACCGGAGGGAAAGAAGGCAAAACAACCTCACAGAAGCGGTTGACAACGAGGGGACCTTGGGCAGGAATCTTGCATCCGGGCGCAACACAAGATGATCCAGGTGGACCCGCAAGAATGGAGGAGAACGCAGAAAAGAGCCCAGCTCCTCGATCCAACCAGCAGAGACAATGGCCACCAAAAAACAATGTTCATGGTGAGGAACTTCAAATCCATGGACCCAGAGGCTCAAAGGGACCACCTTGAAGAGCCCGTAACACCAAAGGAAGATCCCAAGAAGGCGCCAGGCAAATAGCCCTAGCACGCTGCAAAAAGCAACTCCAAAGCAAACAGGCCACCAAAGGATCCATCCCGTCCAACACAGGACTGCAGAAAGCCCGCAAGGCCACCCACTGAGCCCGCAGTATAGAAGGGGCCAGGCCCAGGGCAAAGCCATCAGCAAGGAAATCCAGCACCCTCAAGGTATCCACAGACACAGGGCCAACACCCTTCAAAACACACCACCAAGAAAAAGACCCCAATGGCGGGAATAAGAAAGAAGAGTAGCCAGACGGCAGGAGCCCTGAAGCAACTCCACTACCTCCAGGGAGCAACCTTGCGCCAGCAGGCTCATCCTTTCAAGAGCCAGGCCTGAAGATGAAGGCGACGCAACACCCCCACCGGAAGCGGAGGGCCTTGCAAGGGGTATGGAAGACCCCAGCCAGGTACCACCAACAGAACAAAAGCCCTGTCCTGGTGAATCTTGCACAGAACAAGTGGAATCAAGGGAGTCGGGGGAAGGTGTAAAGCAGGGAGTCCGGACAACGGAACAACAATGCATCCAGCTTCCATGCCCTCAAGCACAGGGGGGGAGTGCGCAGAAGCGAGGCAGGTGAGCATTGAATTAGTCCGCAAACAAATCCACTGTCAGGCAACCAAACTGGACCTGCAGCAGACTGAACACAGACACCCTCAGGGAGATGGAAGACATCTGAGGAAGAACCCTGCTCAGGCGATCTGCCACGCAGTTCTCCTTCCCCGGTAGATACACTGTCCTGAAGGACAAGCGCTACACCCCCGGCCACAACAGGATCTCCTGAGCCAGGAGCCAAAGGGAGTGGACCCTGCAACCCCCTGATGATTGAGGGAGTCCATCACCACCTGATTGTCCATACGGGCCGGAACATGATGCCCCTGGAGGACAGGGGTAAACTCCAGACAAGCCAGATGGACAGCCTTCATCTCCCGGAATTTGGATGAGCTTCCTGCCTGCAGGCGATCCCACTGATTCTGTACAGAACGGGACCCTAATCTCACCCCCCAGCCCAGGAGGTCGGCATCAGTCATGACCACCTGGGAAGTGTTGTGTCATTCCTAGCAATCCCCAGGACCTGCATGTTTTGAATGACCTAAACTGAGGGCTTGGTGTCCAGACCGACTCCAGATACCCCCTCAGGTTATGTCATCCGATAGACCAGCTAGCTCTACAGTGCCTCTACCACCCCCTGTATCCTACAGCGGTGTATGTAGTTACTTGTGACCACTGAACATGATAACCCCGATTCCTCAGGGATCGCAGAAAACAGTACAGTACTTTTCGCTCAGTCACTCTTGCTTACTTATTCTCAGAAAATACACAGTATGGCGATTAGGACGTTTATATAAGTATTTATTGGTCCAGTGTCAGTCTTGTGTAAGACATATTTGCTGCGACAATCAGGAAACCAAAGCATACAGAAGAAATTGCAAGTACTAATATAGTAAACAGTAGATACATTTCTACCATATTGCTAAGAAGATGAACATAAACAGATGTGACAGTAGTACTGGCATACTCCTATAGTGCGCACCCTACCTAATTTGCCCAAATGTACCTAGCCTAGACATGTAGGTGTAGCATGTACATGTGCATTTATGTATGTATATAGCCAAGAACCCCCTAGGGATGCTCCAACCCTCTCACCTGATGGTACAAAATGAAGGACCCTGTCTCTTCTCTGAGGATGACACCCTGCAAGGGATGTCAGACTGCTGTGTGTTGAAAATTCAGCATGCAGGACCCCGTGCCAGCATGGAAGGAATTCTCCTCTAATTTGCTGGGGAAATAAGGGTCTTATATACTGGAGTGATCACTCCAGGGTTTCTTTGAGAATCAATATGTTTTGAAAACAGCCATACGTGTTATGAAAACAATCAGAAATGTTTTCCTAAAACAAATGCGATCATGCCCAGTGGGCCTGTTGGCCAAGGATGAAAAAAGTGGTGACCCCTATACAGAATAATTATGCAGTGCCTGAGGACATGTCTATCTATGTCAGGACACAGGGATTATGATAATAAACCAAGAGCCAGTTCATGAAGAGACAGCGCAAACTACTAGGTAAAAAGTCACCCGTCCAGAACAGTTATTGTCGTGTGGATGGGACAATGTATGTAAAAAGGGGCATATATGACAAGACTCGCCTAACAAACATGACAGAAGGGGACACAAGAAATGGAAGACCCTTGGAGAGATGGGTTTCCACCAACCACCAACCCTGATCAGACCGCATCTGTGAGGACACAACCACCGGGAGATCGTAATACTCCTAACAGGGAGCCCACCAGGGCAAAAGATGGTTCACCAATGGATACAAATGGAGGCATGCCCAGGGAAGCATATTGATAGTTGCCGACATCAATCCCTGCACCCTCAACCACAGACAGACGGGTGCAATCCAGAGCCAGGAGACAACCCAGGTCCCTCCACAGGGTAGTCTTCCACTCCGCTGGCAAGAAAACCATTCCCCGGACCATGTCCAGGTGACCCCCGATGAACACCAAGTCCTGTGAAGGTACCAGACGGGACTTCCTGTGGTTGATCAGGAACCTATGAATGGTCAGGACCTCGCAGACCCTCTGAATGTGAAGAGTCCCATTAGAAAAAGAAGAGGCAGAAATCAGCCAGTCATCAAGGTACGGGAAAACCCTAGTCCCTTCCCTGTGGAGGATCTCAACCAAAAGGGCAAAAACCTTTGTGAAAACCCCTGGCGGGTAGAAGACAAGCAAAGGGGAGTATCTGGAGCTGGAATTGCTTGCCTCCCATGCAAAACCCGAGGTAAGGTTGAGGAGACGGGTGGATGGGCTCATGGACGTAGGCATCCAGAAGATCCAAGGAAGCCACCTCCTCACCCTGAACCAGAAATGGAAGGGTCCCCTACAAAGAGAGCATCTTAAATTTAACATGGGAAATGAAAGAATTCACCCCATTCTAATCCAACACTGGACTGAAGTCCCCAGAAACCTTCCTCACCAGAAACAGTATGCAATAAACACCCTGAACCATCTGACAAGCTGGAACTGGACGAATGGCCCCTGTCGAAAGAAGATCTTGAACGCCTGTCAACAGTGCCTCCATTTTTCGTGTGTCTGAAGGCAGGGGGGTGACAAGTAAAGCGCCCTGATGGAGGGAGTCGAAATCAATTGAGAAGCCCTCCCGCACAATCTGCAGGGCCTACTAATCCAACACCGAACTCTTCCAGGCAGCAGCAAAAGTCAACAGTCTTCCCCTCACCGGAGCCTCGACAGCCATGATATGAGGATAGTCAGGATTTTGATGCGGGGTAGATGGAGCCAGCTGAGACCGGGATTTGTTGAAGAGCAGGGTGCCCTCGGCTGCGACCCCGACCTCAAAAGGGCATGCTCCCCCTGGGAGTAGAAGAAGGAGCAAAAGCCCTTTTGGAACCAAAGAAACGGCCACAAGAAGGATGGATGGGAGCCAACAGCTTCCTGTCATCCACAGACTTCTTAACCACCTTCTCTAGAGAATAACCAAACAGTTATGTCTCTGAAAAGGGGCTCTTCATAAGGAGCGCCTTCTGGGCCGCGTCCGCCTTCCATTGATGGAGTCACACCTGGTGACAAGTCTGAATAGCCGCACCCCCAGCTGCGGTGGCCACACCCTAGGTGTCGAAGGAGATATCAGACAACAACCTTGTCTGCTGCTTGATGACCACCAGAGTCGGAAGGATGTAAGCCCCTTGCTCTATCAGTTCTGCCAAAGACAGGAAATCCTTCAACACTGATTGGACAGTATAAGACAAATAGGCAGTAGCCCTAATGGAGAAGTTGGCAGCCACATAGGAACGCTTAGCAGTAGCCCCAACTCTCTTATCAACCAGATCCGAGGGAGAGGTAGCCTCAGAAATGATGGACCTTTGAGATGCCAGATCTACCACAGGAGAATCAACCTTAATGGAAGACGGAAAATCCTTTGTGAAATCCTGGATGGCATAGCATTTAGGTAGGTAAAGTGGAAAAGCTTGCTTGTTCACCTCCTGCCACTCATTGTCGATCACCTTTTTGACCGAAGGATGCAGGGGCAATGACTCGGGTTCCTTTCGCTGATATGCAGCAGGGTAAACTGAAGTGAAGTCCTTCAATAGCCACGCAGTCTGCAGAGGACTGTAGCGATCAGCAAAATGTGCCAACTTGTTGTAAAATAAGGGTGAAACAGCAAAAAACACACCAGCAGCACCCGTAACCAGGCAACCCTCAAAAGCGGGAAGCCGGCTGTGTCAGACTCCGCCCCCCTGGAGGCTGGATAGGCCCGGAGACATGGGAGGTCGTAAAGACAATTGGACGCCCTACAGCTGAACAAATAATAACGATCTGACTCCTGCCCCCTGTAGGAAGAGCAGGAGTTAAGAGGCAAGAATTGAGCCACCTCGCAACGTGGCGTATATCTGGACACCCCCTGCTGACAAGGGAATACCACTGTGCAGAAGCCACCACTGCAGCTTGTACCCGCTCACCTCTCAGTGGGAGCCGAAACGCAAGCACGGAGAGGAAGAAGGCCCATCTCACAAGCTGCCGCATTCAGGGGCCTCCCGGTCCGAATCAGGCGCTACATGACCACGTCTCAGAAGGATCTGAGACGCGAGCATAACCAAGTCAGCCCGCTGGGCTGGGGCCGAGCAACTGAACAGTATAAGACACAGGCACTGGTGCAGAAGGGCGCTCACGTCTCGGCTGGAACTGAGACGTGAGGAAACAAGAGACCCCGCTCAGGCTGCCGGATCAAATGCAATAACCCACTCATGCAGGGCCAACACAGGCGCAGAGCCCCCACACCTGAGGCTCGCTAGTGCAGAGCCTAGCCAACACCACCACTCAAAAGTGTGAGAGAGGGAATGGGGGCATACCTCAAGAAATTGGCCCACTTGTATAGAGCCTCTACCCCAGGTTTGTGGATCCTGCAGCCTTCGATACCGTTGACCACCAACTCCTCATCGAAAGACTGGCAAGAGTTGGAGTGGAAGGTACAGCCTTATCCTGGCTTTCATCCTTCTTGACACAACGATCTTATCAGATCTGGGAGAAGAACGCCCGCTCCTCCGAAATGCCCCTCCAATGTGGTGTGCCTCAGGGCTCCTCCCTGAGCCCCACATTATTTAATATCTATATGTCCACATTGGAGGAGGTTATCACCCCTTTCGGAGTGAGTGTCGTCAGCTATGCTGACGACACACAATTAGTGGTGTCTCTGTCCCATCCCAAACAACAGAAAGCTGATCTCTTCAACTGCCTCACGCAGGTCCATCACTGGATGAATAGATCAGCCCTAAAGCTAAACGGGACAAAAACTGAGGTCCTTTTACTTGGCCCAAAAGGAACCTCACTCCCCCTGGACATGTGGCCAACCTGTCTAGGTCCTCCCCCAGACCCAAAGACTGAGGTGAAAAGTCTGGGTGTATGGATAGATTCTGAACTCTCATTCGCCCCGCAAGCAAAGAAGGTCGTAGGGACCTGCTTTGGTCTTCTAAAGTCCTTGAGGAAAGTCCTGCCCCTTCTTCCTCCTAAATCGCAAAAATTACTAGTCCAAGGTCTTATAATATCAAGACTAGACTATAGTAACGCGATTTATTTGGGCGCACCGGAAGCGACTCTGAATAATCTGCAGAGAATTCAGAACACGGCTGCCCGGATTATCACCAACACCCCGGCCAGATCATCGGCCAAACCCGCTCTCAAACTCCTTCATTGGCTCCCCATAAGGGAGAGAATCAAATTTAAAGCCTTGTGTCTTGTGCACAAAACTTTGCACAACCAAGGCCCCCCAGTCCTCTGCAATTTTATCACCCCTTACATAGCCACTAGATCCCTCCGTTCCAACGCAGAAAATCTCATCAACACCCCAAGATTTAGGAAAGTCCGTTCAGGAGGAAGACGTTTCTCGGTACAAGCGGCCCGTCTCTGGAACTCTCTTCCTCGTGACCTACGTCTTGAACCTCAATATCTGCGTTTCAGGAAGTTGTTAAAGACACATCTGTTTCCCTAGTTCCTATGCCCTCCCCGTGAACTCAGCCTCGGTCCTCAGATTTTACTGTTTTAGGGTTCTCTAGCGCTGGGATACCTCCGGGTGACTATGCGCTTTATAAAAATAAATAATAATAATAATAATAATAATAATAATAATAGAGCAGGACCTCGACTTACCTGACATGCGCTCTTGGAGAGTTCAGCGCAGAACAAAAAAACAGGTAGTGGGATGGGCCGACCCTCCTCTTCTACTGGGTCAGAGGAGACAGTGATCGCCTATGTTTGGGAGGGATGGGAGATATAGGATTGCAACTTTGCTTTGGAGGGTTCTGGTGTGGAGCTGAAGCTCACTTTGTAACTCTGGTGGTGAGGAAGACTTACGACGACGTCATGAGAGCTGCTGTGCAAGGCTGTGACTTCATAGCTTTGTGCTGTGATTCACATTTCTGCTACATGCTGTCTTACTGCTATATTTAATAACAAGCATCGGCAAAGCCTATAGGTTTCACTGATGCGAGATCTAGTGCCTTTGTCAATGTTTTCTTTTAGACATGTTGCACAGCAGAGTTAGCGGGCAGAGGTGGGGTTGGGAAATAACAGCAGGCAGAGGGTGGGGGTGAGAACAACGGACTCCAGAAAACCATGCTTAATTAAAGTGTATTTTAAAAAGTGAAAAAAGAGTACCTGCAGTGGCCTGCTGCAAGTGGAAAGTCAATGTCTGCTGACAGGAAGCTGTACTTGGTCCATGCTCCAAGGCAGGAATACACATGAAGCCCCAGGGGGAAGCAGAAGGAGAGAAGGAGGCGCTGACCATTAAGAAGCAAGGAAATGAGATTGACATGGAAGCCTACCAATCGTAAGTAAAGGGAGGGATCTCATCCCTTTGTATTTTTCTTTGTTTAAAATAAATCTCGCAAGCACAGCAATGTGCAGGCAAAACTGAAACATATTTATAACTATGAAGCAAGCTAATGGCATTATTCACGTGACCATGGAATCTTGGCTGCTCCTGACAGTGACAATAATCAGCATTTTTGCATGGTGTGTCAGTGCTGTAACGTTTTAAATACAATATCTCTTGTTTCTTTGTTATGTGCCCTCCCACTTTTCTTTAGACAAAATGGGATTCCAAGGTCATGAATCTGTTTCAAACGTGTGTAGTCTGCTCCAAGTTTAGAGATCTTTGAAAAAGAGTTTGTGTTGTTGCATGCTGTGCCACAATGGCATGGTATTGGGTGTGGTGGACTTTCAAGGAAGAGTAAATTACAGCCCCAGACAGTATGTGTGCAGTCAGGGATTCAGACTGGCCATGGTCCCCTGAACTTAACAATCAGGTGCTAACGACAGAGGTTTTTTTTCACCCAAGCTGTCATCAACCATATGAATGAGGCCAGGGCAGGCCATGGCCCAGACCTGACTTTGTCCTTTGCACAGGTGTCTGCAGACAGGAAAGGAGCAGGAGCATCATAATCAGACGTAGAGTGCTCCCGCATATAATCATTTGTTGTATTAACGTAAAGTGTTAGAATTGTGAAATGGATTAACATGGAAACGTGATGTGTTTTAAGCCACTGAAAAGTAACAAGAAGAATCAACGAAGAAAGTGAATGTAACTAGCAGAAAACATTAACATGAAGAACTTGTGGTGTGAAACTGACAATTATACATGTATTAGATGTGCATATTAATCATGTCATCCCATACATAGGTAAATCCATTAGTTGATTCGTAGGCCTGAAATGCAAGTCCCTGAAAACGCTCGCTTCCGAATTAGGAGTTTGAATTTCATGTATGATGTGGAATTTGTTCTTTCTCATGTTTTGTGTTGCAGGTGAAATAAGCGCTCTCATTAGATAGAATAATGTATTTGGTTTACTTGCTAGGCCAGGAGAGAAGAAGTTACAATCCTGTGGCTTGAGTCGATAAAGTTTGCTGTGCTTCACACAGGTGAGGGCCTGGGAATCAAGGACAAATTGTAACGAAGGAAGCTTACTGTCGACCTCATGGAAAATTTCCTTTGGGACTGTACCCAGGGCAGATGGCGTGACACGCATGGCACCATGGGAATACTACCTGTGGATATCTGGTCTTGTAGTTAGGGATAGTGCCCCCCTTCTTCCTTGACTTCAGAGAAAGAGCGTCTTAGAGTGAGCTCTGTCTTTGGTAGCCTTATGAGCATGACCCATTGATCATGGAGAGACTTCTTAGGAAGACTCCACATACTGACACCTTTTACTCCTCATTCTGAAAATTCTTAGTTAGGGATGACACCTCAGTGGTAGCGTAGGGACAGATTTAATGCTTTGTACTCACCAACCCTCGATGCAGGGGAATTTGGACTCATGCACCCTGATTTTCTGCACTTTACTTCTTGAACTAATTGTATTGCTTATGTTCTTGCATCGGTTAAACTGGTTACGCAGATTTGGTTTTATTCTGATTCCGATGTATTGCTACACCCTCATGCTAAGGTGCGTTTATGATCAGTTATTCTTGGCTTTGTATTAAATCAAACTAACCTTAAGTAGTTGTCCGTGGTTACTACGTGTCCAAGAATTATTAACTAAGTGATTGGTCTTATAACGACTTTTCTCCCCTTCACAAGTTCATGCTGCGAAAAAGAACCATTGGATTGTGACTTTAGAACAGGTCAAGAATTTATGGGCCCAGCCCTTTCAGTTGGTAGCAAAGGATGGTTCCTAACTTCATCAAGTTCTCCGATCAGGAATGGGGAATATGTGAGACAGTTGTTTAAGCTTTGCAACTGCCAAGAGAAGTGACTGTCGTCAAGTGCGCAGCCTATAGAAAGGCGGATGATTTTGTTACTACCTGAAATAGGTATGTAGATGAAGTTGCTCATTTCTCTGCTCTTCATGCATGTGTTTTCAATGGAGAATATACTTGCAAAAGTACAGAGAAGGCTGAACTCAGCATGAAGCTCTCTGTTGCTGACACATGGGATGAAATGAGAAGTTTCAAATGGAAGCCACAGACAAGGAGCAAGCGGGTTGGATCACAGCAGGTTCTGAAAAGGGGGAAAATTACAATTTGGTGTCAGTTGATGGCAGGGCAGTATTACCAGATTTTTTGTTACATCTAATGGCATGGCAAATACATGGAGTAGCTCATATAGGAAGGGATACCATGGTGAGACTGTTTCAACAGACTTGGTTTAATCTTAGATTATGCATGATGACAGAAACTATATGTCATTGTGTGTCACGTGCCAACAAACGAATGCTGGGAAGAAGACTGTTGTTGCTTTGAGTCACATTGGCAGATCAGGAGGTCCCTTCAATTGGATCCAGATGGACTTTGTTAAGATGCCTGTGTGAAATGGGTTGAGATATATTCCGGTGGCTGGGGGCATCTTTTCTTGGTGGGTGGAAGCTTACCCGACTAGAATGTGTGATAGTCTCACAGTAGTGATTATTGTTGTGGAAACTCATTCCTAGATTCGGCTTTTCAACTACATTGGAATCGGATAGAGCTGCACACTTTCATAATGAAGTCCTGAAGCTGTTATGCACAGCCTCGACTGTGGATCAAAGACTGCATTCTAGATACAGGCCGGAGGCATCAAGCATGGTAGAGAAGATCAGCGGTACCCTAAAGGCGAGACTGGCTAAAGGGCGTGCTTTGACATCTCTGAAGTGGCCTGACGCGTTGCCTTTGGTGCTAAAGAGCTTGCGCAGTATTACTAATAGGAGAACTGAGTTCTTACCTCATGAGATATAGATGGGAAGAGCAATGTGTTTGCCTTCTGTGCCAACCACTGCATTAATAACCATCACAGATGATTTGGTCCTTGACTACTCTAAAAGATTGGCTGATGTGGTTCAGTCTGTGCCTCATCAGGTTGAAGCAGCGACTGCACAGACTTCAAAAGACCTCTGCCACAACCTGAGCCCAGGGGAGTGGGTGCTCATAAAAAAAAACATGTGAGAAAAAACTGTCTTGACTCTTATTGGCATAGTCCATACCAAGTGATACTGGTGGCAAACACTGCTGTGAATACCAAACTGGATCCATGCTTCCCATACCCTACGAGTCACAGGTCCCTCAGATGAAACAGCTCCTCTCCCAGAAGTATCCCCAGCCATGGCAAAGGGTCACTGGAGAGAATGAGCCAAGCTGTGGAGGTTCCTGAAAAGGCTGGAAACACAGATCGATCTGAGGGGGGTCAAGCTACACAAGAGCAAACACAAGGAGAAAATGAACAGAGTGCTGAAACTTTTCAGACACTCACCCCCCACTTCCAAATCTGGGTTGAATCCATCATTGTTCCTTAGCTCACCCAGTTCAGACCCAGCTATATGAAAATCAGTGTTGATTGACTGTACCTCATGGGAACAGTCCAGCCCGAAATGACAAGCCAGGTCTCAGCCAGGCTAGCATGAATCCATGTGTTTGCTTTGTTCACCCTAGGTTGGCAGGGTATGCCCAGACGTGGGTCCCTTGCTCACTTTGCCAGTGGATTCAAGCTAGCCTGGCTGATGAGGGATGTTATCCCAAAACCGGTCCCAGGATGCTTGTTTCCGATCCAGTGAGGACCTGACCTGGCAGTTTGGGCTAAACTGGTCCTATGAGGCACAGGGTCAAGTCTGATTTGCATATGGATGGGTCCAAACTGGGGTGGTGAAATGAGCTAAAGAACGACGATAGATTTAACCCAGATCTGTGACTGGGGGTGAGTGTCTGGTAAGTTTCAGCACTCCGTTGATCTTCCTCTTCTGTTTGCTTTGTTCACCCTAAGTTGGCAGGGTATGCCGAGACGTGGATCCTTTACTCACTTTGCCACTGGATTCAAGAAAGCCTGGCTGATAAGTCATGTTACCTTGAAACTGGTCACAGGATGCTTGTTTACGGTCCAGTGAGGACCTGGCCTGGCAATTCAGGCTGGACTGTTCCCATGAGACACAGGTTCAGGACTGATTTGCATATGGCTGAGTCCAAACTGGGGCGCCAAAGTGAGCGATAGAACGATGATGGACACAACCCAGATCTGTGACTGGGTGTGAGTGTCTGAAAAGTTTCAGCACTCTGTCCATCATCTCCTTCTGTTTGCCAAGCTACACAAGACCCTGGTATAGATTATGATGGCAACGGTAACGTTGCAAGTGGTATAGAGTCTGTCTCAGCAGAAGAGACTGGATTGACGAGTGGTCATGTGCAGTCAAGGAAGAAAGATGCTGCAGATGAAACCTGGCCTGTGAGACAGAGGAGGAGAAATCTGAGACTTGCATCAGAAAGAGAACTGGCAGCAATAAGTGAATCTTCAGAGTCTGATCTGAGTGAAACTGAGTAAACCACTGTAAGATCCAAAACAGGATACAATGAGTTTGGTTGAAAGTAAGTTTAATCCAGGATAAAAGACCCCATCCACAAACAGCTTGTACACCATTCAGGCTCTGGTCTCAACTGCCTCTACCAAGAGCCAAGGATTCTAATCACCTAGCAACATCTCATGATTCCATGAGATGCTGCTAGATGCTACACATCTCCCTTCTTTACAGACAATAAACAATGCTTACAACACCAACAATATTTACCCCACATTTACAGCAGTATTTACCCCACATTTAGAACCAAATAAGAACACATAATAACCATTAGCATACATAGTCTTTTAGATGCTTTCGTGCAGAAATAGGCCTAGAAGATCTCCGTGCATGTGACAAGGACTCATCTTGTAGAATCTTCCCTTGCGATGGAAAAACTGAATTACTTGGAATTTCTTTGAGTCTCGTAACCAAGTCCTTCCTCACCACAACCACCCTATTCAAGTTCCACACCCGGTGATCTGCTGTTTTAACCGCATTGTTAAACAACTTAATGACCTGAATAGGTTTCAAGAAAGCCCCTTTACCTTTTTCCTTACGAGGATTCTTGATTAGTACCCAATCCCCCACTTTCACCATCGTTTTTTTTACAGACTTCTTTACATCATGCAAAATCTTTCGTTCTTCAATTTTTTTCCGCTCTAACAACCTCCAGTCATCTTTCTCGTTTTCCCTAAAACGATCAGGCTGAAGATCATTTACCCAGGAAGGTGTAACTAACGAGTTGGCACACCTACCCCTAAACAACTCAAAAGGTGTCCTTTTAGTGACTGCATGAGGTGAAAGCCTATACACCTTAACTTTTTTAAACACTTCTCGCCAATCTAGACCCGCTGATCTTGCCATCTCAATCGTTTCCTTGAGAACCCGATTGAACCGTTCAACAAGCCCATTTGTCTCTGGGTGATATAGAGAAGACTTCTTGTGTTTGACACCATAAGAACACAAAAATTCTTCCATCTCCCTTGAGACTAATTGTACTCCATTATCTGTGAGTATTGCATTAGGAATGCCCTCTCTATCAAAAATTTTTCTTAAAAATTCCTTAACATGTTTAGATTCAATCCCACTCGTTATAGCTATTTCTGGCCAACGGGAAAAGAAATCAACTAAAACCAGAACGTACCACTCAACACCAGAAACAGAGATCGGGCCTAAAATATAAAGTCCAACTTCCTTCCAAGGAGCATCAGGTCGGTCCCTTATTATCATGGGTTGTGTTCTTGGCTTGTTCACTCTGTCACTAAGTGCACACTGCATGCAGTCTCTTATTTTTCGTTCAATTAACAAATCCATACCTGGCCACCAGTAAGAAGATCGTAAGTATTCTTTAGTTTTAGAAATACCGAGATGCCCCTCATGGGCCAAGGAAATTAACTCATCTCTAAGAGAGGTTGGGGGAACCAATCTTGCCCCTCTGACAAGAAAACCATCCTGATCCGCAAGTTGATCTTTAACGTGCCAAAACTTATCCACCTCCTCATTCTTACTTTTCACATTCCAACCCTCTTTTAGACAAACTTTGACTTTTGCTAAAACATCATCTTCAATAACCGCAGTCAACCACCTTTCTTTCTCTATAACTCCCCCTTCAATGAAGCAAACCATTTCTCCATCCTCTTCATCCTCTTCTTCTAGACCTGAATTGTCACACACAACCAACCTTGACAATGCATCAGCTACCTTGTTCTGTATGCCTGGAATGTACCTAATGTCAAAATCATATTCTTGTAAAGCGACTACCCACTTTGTAATCCTACTGGAGATCGCATCTATACCCTTATTTTTAAAAACCTCACATAAGGGCTTGTGATCTGTCCTGACCTCAAAAGTACCTCCCCAAAGCAAATTTCGTAGTTTCTTTATAGACCAGTGGACTGCCAGAGCTTCCCTCTCTATGACAGAATACCGTACCTCAGCCCCTCAAACTCCTAGACAAGAATAAAATCACATTGTCATCTCCATTATTCCTTTGCATCAACACCGCACCCAAACCTTTTACACTTGCATCCGTCACCAACACCGATTTTTTGTCCGGGTCAAAACTGCTGAGTTTGGGCGCTAGCTCTAATTTCTTTTTGATTAAACAAAATTCCTTTTCACACTCATCATCCCAAACAAACTCACATCCCTTATGTAGTAACATCCTCATTGAGACACAGAGGGAAGCAAAATTCTTTACAAATTTACTATAGAATTCGGCCATGCCTAAAAAACTTAAGAGCTCCTCTTTATTGTTTGGGGAGGGCATATTCTGAATGGCAGTTACTAGACTTTCTTTAGGTAATACACCCCCATCTCCAATTGTGTGACCTAGATAATCTATCGACCTCCTCTTGAACTTGCACTTTTCCATTTTAACTGTCAAATCAGACTCATCCAATCTCCTCAGTACTTGTACTACCCTCTCATCATGTTCATTATCATCTGTACCAAAAACCAGAATATCATCTTGATATACCCTGACGCCAGGTTGTCCCTTCAAAACAGATTCCAGTGCCCTCTGGAATACTGAAGCCGCCGAGACCAACCCAAATGGTAGCCTCAAAAACCGAAAAGTCCCAAAAGGCGTGATAAACGCCGTCAAGTCTTTTGAATGCTCATCCAGTTTGATTTGATGATAGGCAGACCTGAGATCTATTGTACTAAAGACTTTCACGCCTTTCAACAGCATTAACATGTCTGCGATTTTTGGTAATGGGTATTTGTCTATCACCACGAACTTGTTTAGCTCTCTAAGGTCCACACATAAGCGAAGAGAGCCATCGGCCTTCTTCGCAGCTACGACCGGAGCAAGCCATTGCGTTGCTTCCACTTCTTCAATAATTCCCTCTTTTCTCAATTTTTCTAACTCAGTTTGAACCATTTCTTTGACAGCTACTGGAACACTCCTTACCTTGCAAGATACTGGATTGGCCCCTTCTACAAGACGAATATGATGAGTGTAACCTTTCAGACACCCTAGACTACTACTGAAAACTTTAGGGAAGCGTTCTGTCAACATACCCGTAAACTGGTTTTCACTACTCGTATCCACCCTGGTCACAGATGCAGATTTAAAATTTTCCTTCAACAAAATAGGTGGAGAAGAATTTGGATCTAACATAACACCAAGGTCTCTCTGGTGAAACCAGCTTAAAATGCTGTCACCTTTTTGCGATATATACATTTTCCCACTAGTAAGTCTGTTTTTATATTCAATCAGTCCCCAAAAATAGCCACACAACTTGATAGGTTCACCTCCATAGGCAAAGGATCTAATGTCTGGGGAGTGTACTTCGACATTATTTTTGATTTCCTTTGCATAAAACCCTTTCAAAATTATGGTGATTTTAGCACCAGAGTCAAAAGTACACTTGCAGCTTTGCCCTCAACACTTATTTCATCAATCGGGCAACTTTTCTTTTCTTCAGTTTGAACTGCTTGGATTTGAATCTGTCCACAGTCAACTTCACTGAGAGAATCACAAGTATCCTCCACATCATAATATATTTCAGAAACCTTTCCCTTGAAATCTTTCTCTTTGCACGCCACTGTGAAATTCCCTTTTCTTTTGCATTTACTGCATGTAGCTTTCCAACCCGGGCATTGTTTATCATTCGCTAAATGGCCTAGTTTACCACAACGAAAGCAAGTCATTTTTGAAGCATCAAACCTTACACCAGTTCCACTAGGGGTACCTTTCTTAAACTGATCCCTTTTCCCATTGTTAATTTTAGTACTTTCTTTTATCACTTGTACTGAATTTTTATCTTTCATTTCTCCATCCTTCTTTATTACCTCTACACACTTTAAAGAATGTTCAATCCTTTTCGCAATGATCAAAACATCTTCTAAGTTCGGTTCATCCTTCTGCCACAGTTCCTCTCTAACACGTTCGATGTTACAGCCTAACATAAACTGATCCCTAATACGCTCATCTAGTGTAGAACCAAACTTGCACGAAGAAGCTAACTTTCTTAGGGCAGTTATGTAATTCTCTATGCTTTCACCTTCCATTTGTGATCTCCTACCAAAGTGATACCTTTCAAGTATCGTGCTCACCTTGGGTAGGTAATGTTTATCAAGCATAGCTATGCATATTTCATACTCATTTAAACTTCTATCCACTAAGTCCGGAAGGTGGTCGAATACCTCTTGGCCTTCCGACCCCAAACAGTGAAGTAATAATGCAGTTTTTCTTTCGGCACTCATAGATGCTCCGCAAACCCTGGCATATCTCTCAAATACTTTCCGCCATTTCTGCCATTTAATAGGTGGATCCCCCGGAGTGGACAGAAAGAAAGGGGGTGCAGTTACATTCTGCATGTTAGAAAAACACCCTCAAATGTGGTAACCGCAAATTATTACGTTTAGCTCCTCTGCTTTTCAACCCTTCTAACACTACCAGTAGAACTTAGAAATAATTATTATAGTGCCAACAAAAATAACTCTTCCCTGCAATTCAAACAAACATATACAAATTAAACACAGGTTGTTAGACTCTCACAGTTTTAAAGTTCTTTTCGAACAGAGTAATTTAATGCTATCCCATCCTCTGCCGCCAAATGTAAGATCCAAAACAGGATACAATGAGTTTGGTAGAAAGTAAGTTTAATCCAGGATAAAAGACCCCATCCACAAACAGCTTGTACACCATTCAGGCTCTGGTCTCAACTGCCTCTACCAAGAGCCAAGGATTCTAATCACCTAGCAACATCTCATGATTTCATGAGATGCTGCTAGATGCTACAACCACATTACGTGATAGAAGGTCCAGGAGAGCTTGTGTGCCGCGTCGCAGATATTCCTCTCCTGAGTGGACTTACCTGGTTACAGATGCCGGGGAGAGCGAGGTCCGAGATTTGGATCTTGATTTTTGAGATCTTGAGGGAGAGTTCCTGGAATTGAGGCTAATGCACTTCTGTCATTGACTGTGCATTTTCCACCAAGGTTGAGTGGTTTACGGACTCGGATTCTGGAAGACATCAAATTCCCTAGCTTCGAGGATCCACAATCATCTCAAGAGATTGCAGCATTAAGGTCTGAACTGTTAAAGTGAGTCATTGAGGAGATTGGCTCTGATCTTATAAGGGATGTAAATGGAACTTTGAACTGTAAAAAATTATCTTGAAAAGAAGATAACCTAGGCCCGAGCGAAAGAAGAAAATAATTAAGGACTTCCTTATAGAAGAAAGAGGGCTGGGGAAGTCTTCCAAGCTCTGTAAATACTGTATAAGAGAATGTTGAAAAATAACTTTCCTAAACTTTAAAGGAAAGGTTGATTAAAGACTTTGTTACATGTGAATAAGAGGTGGAGAAAATAGACTCTGTGTGTTAATCCTCGTAGAAACTGCAATTCAAGCCACTTTGAGAATGGAATCTGGAAATTCGAATCGTAGGCACAAATGAATTATAGGTACACTTATTGTAGGAGTCATTATGGTAATAGCTGTAATCAATACTGAGTCCATTTTAAGTGCACACAAAAGTGAGGGGCACGGGGTGGGGGTACATGGGACACCCATACCTACCACTGCCGCCTACAAAGAGTGTACATTAGGATCTGAAAAAGGCTTAATAGAGCAAACTAGTCACTTTCTTCATGTAGATTTGTCCAAAGGTGATTACACGCTGAATGCTTATGCTAAGTTGCTGTGCAAGTACCATGATACTACGAAAGTGATAGATTGTTATGTGTGCATGCAATTACCTGCTTCAGTTGAGGAGGGGATTCGCTACCACCACCTCACTTGATATATGCCATTATTTGTAATTTACTCCTTAGTATGTTTTATGGAAAAGATCAATATGAGTACTACTTCTCAAACTATGATGTGTACTTTCAGCAAAATACCAGTCTATAAATATCTAAACAAATAGGATTACGATAATCAAATAGAGAGAATGGAGATTTATTTTGCACCCACAGTAACATTACACACTGCTTACATTCATACACATAACCTAACTTGCATATTAACAGACACAGAAAAGAAATTCATAGATCAAGTTGCAGATAGATGTAGAGGGTTAGTAGTTAAGTCTGGTAACAAGGACAAACATTCTGAGTGGACCAAGGCGGAGTTAGCTCACAAGACTAAAGGAGGTATTGGTCCTATATAGCATTACATTAGGAACAACGTGGCAAGCTTTGCATATGCCAAGATCAGAGCCGTTATGACACTGTATTTGTGGGACAAAGTGGGTGTGATGATATTTTCCTAATAAACGGTCCTTGGAAGACGTTCCTGCAAAAGTCAGTTTAAGTGGAGCCAGGAATCTATTTTGTGTGTGGAAAAAATGCATATGTTCAACTTCTTTGCAAATGGTATGTGGCAGTCATATTTCCAAAGATGTATCATGTGGAGTAATTGAAGGGTCTGGAAAGAAAACTAGACTTGGACTGAATGCTGGTGAAGTTGTGGGAGGTATATTTGGAGTGATGATACCTAGTCTGGGAGTGGTATTGAATGACATCAAGATTAGAAGGCTGCCTACTTTCTTAGATAAGTTGTCTGCGATCACAGCTCAGTCTTTGCTAATCATAAATGGGGAGATGGTTTTGATTAGGGTGATGGTGATGCAGAACCGGCTTGCTTTAGATGTGTTGCAAAAGAAGGCGGAGTCTGTTGGATGACGAAGGTCCAACAGTGTTGTACTTATATCCCTGATAGAAGTAAAGATCTGAGGGGATTTATTAATAACATCACTGGTATACATCATGAGATACAAGATCTGGCAGCTGAAAGAGTTTGGGATAAGATTGGAAAGGGATTTGGCACCATTGGAAGTTGGTTTGAAAACCTAGGAAGTGAAATCTTTGGATACATCTTGAAGCCAATAATAATTGTGGTGATATGTGTTATCTTGGTAGGTATGATAAGGGCATATTAGTGGCACAAGGCAAGGCAAGTGGAGAACTCCTTAAGGGAAAGATGGGTGGAAACACTGCAAGACACAAGGAGGGTGAGGGTCGGGAAAGCAGCAAAAGAGACCGGGAGAAGGGAATGACATTGACTGCAGAAACTTGCATTCTTTATGAATGCATGCCCAAAAGTTTTTTAAAAGTACCTTCAGGAGCTTGCAGCCAGTGGAAGGACACTAGCGGTAGACAGGAAGCTGGACTAGGTCCATGCTCCATGGCGAACAAGACAGTGAAGCCCTGGGAGGAAGCAGGAAGAAGCAGGAAGTTGCTGACCAATAAGAAGCAAGGAAACTAGAGCGACATGCAAACCAACCAATAGTAGGTAATGATAAGTAAGGTTCAAAGCCTCTTTTAAGCTTTATTTTTTTGTTTACAAGAGGTTTCACAACGACAGTGCATGCACTGCTCAGGTGAAACCTACAACTGAGCAATACTTTGCCAAAAGTATACTTTCCAAATGAATAGATATGAAACCATTAATATAAATCCTATAGTGATAAGTGTCCAAATCAATACACACTTTTACTGGAGAGTACCTTCTTTACCATTGTTGGTTCCTACATTATTCATTTGTGGGAAACCACAGCAAACGAGTCTACTCAGACAATTTCTGTTCAAAGTATACAACATAATGAGGACAGCCATATCAGTCATAAAAATCCATTCCAGTCACTGGCACTGACAGTGAAAAGGACCAAAAAATGTTAAGAAAGGCAGAGAACCTGCAATACCAACTCATTCTTCAGAACACCCTAGACTGAGAGTGTCTCACAAAGGGTAAATTGTATATGGACAGTAACATCTGTCTTTAAACATTTCTAACACAGAATCATCACAAGGATGGTGACAAGATGCTTACAGGTGCAGTGGATGGAAGCAAAGTGGTGATAGGCCTCAAAATGCACTACATAGTCCATCCCAATTAGATGTGGAAGTATAGCACAATCAAAACGCAGAGAAGATTCAGCAAGTTTTCACAGTCATGTCAAAGAGAGAGGAATGAGTTACGGTCCATCTCATCTGTAGGTGATTGATTAGATAGTAAGCACCTACTCTGGCCGAGGCCTAGAACCTCTGAAATCTTTAGTGGGGTGATCCTGTCTACTCCTTCCACCCAAGGACTTCTTTGACTCATCCTAATTACTTCCTATCTGTTGAATGAGTTACTCCACAACTTGGCAGCTTTGTTTTAGATTTTGTCACCTATTCAAGTTATTTATAAATTATCAGTCTACTATATTCCTGTTGCATTTTTTAAATGATGATCACATTTGTTGTCTTTCTAGTGTTTACTTTTATACATTGTTCTAATTCTGAATTTATGTTGTGTTTTGAGTTGACATATTTGGTTTTCTAGCATTCTATGGTCTCACTGTATTGTATTACAATAATTCCTCCGACCTGCCACATTTTCCATTTAAGACAAAGCAAGTACCTGCTATTAATAACCGAGCAGCTAGGTAATTGTGATAAGCCTAGTTCGGCCTTTGTACAGAAATATGGCAAACTGCATTGGTCACTAGTTCTGGCTTGAAGCGAGGAGCAGATGTAGTAGATTAAATCTCCTTCACCTGTGGCATTTAGTTTATCAATACATTGGTATAACCACCACATATATCCTAATGGCACGCTTCTCTGTTCTGCAGTAGTAATCCACTGGCAATAGTTGTATAGGGTAATGCATCTCTCTCTCTAACAGCCAGTCTTTCGTTGCATTAATCCTGCATCTTGGACAGTTAGGGCCCGATTCACAGAACTAACTTAAGACAAAATCCTAAACTTACTACTTTTGGTATTCACAGAAGGCATTTAGTAGTAAAGTTAGGATTTTGTCTTAAGTTTGACTTAAGACAAACTTAAGACAAACTTAAGACAGACTTAAGACAGATTTAAGTTAGGATTTTGTCTTAAGTTTGTCTTAAGTCTGCCTTAAGTCTGTTTTAAGTCTGTCTTAAGTCTGTCTTAAGTTTGTCTTAAGTTTGTCTTAAGTCAAACTTAAGACAAAATTCTAACTTTACTAGTACTAAATGCCTTCTGTGAATACCAAAAGTAGTACGTTTAAGATTTTGTCTTAAGTTAGTTCTGTGAATCGGCCCCTTAATTTTAATCCCATTGCAGAATAACTATAAGTCTGTAGTGCTTAATAAGAAATTAACAGATGAGAATGGCAAAAACATGAGATAATACATGAGATGAAAGGTATTTATGCGAGGTTCAAAAGTGAGCATTAAAAGGATCTGGATCCCACACTTGTCAGATTTCATTTGTTGTAACTTTGCTTTTTTGTACTCTCTTCACCGTCTTCTTCCTTTGGTACCACAAGTCCCATAGTCATCAGCTGATCTTTAAAGACACAAGCAAAACATGCTGTAAGTGGTTCTATGCATCTTATTAGTAATAATAATAATAATTATAAATACTACTACTAATAATAATAATAATCACTACCAATAATTGTGGATGACAATATGTGTTGTAATTGAAATCAGAAACTATCTATCATCTACCTGATGTTGACTATGAATTTCTTACATTAAAGCATTCCAGTAATATCCGCAAATTACTATCTCCAGCAATCTCTACTTCTGAGATTTGAATGCCTAAATACCAAATACTCCTATCTAGCTGGAAGCCTACAGCTGGGCCATTACTACTTACTGGTGAAGTCCAGTCCACCTTACTAGGAAATGTCTATTACTAGTTTATAACTTTGCAGAAGGCCTGGCACATGGTTTAGAAAGTCACTCCCATGTTTGCAACATCAGGCTGCCGGTGGACTGGTAGGTAAAAGCAGCTCTAGAAATGTGTTCCTACCACAGACCTTACTGCTTGTGTCAGAGTAGCAAGGGAGTCCAACTGTCTGCAAGAATATGTGGGTGGGGTATATTATATACATGCCAACAGTGGCGGCTCCTCGAGGGAGTGCTGCGGGGCGGTGTGGCGGGGTGGGGTGGGTGAGGGGCAGGGTGGGGGTAGTAAACTCCGGAATACGGCAGAACGGAGTTGAGTAAATAAATAAAACGAATTACAATGCACGCATTGCAACGCCAAATCAGTGATGCAGCGCGCAATGTAATTTGTTTTATTTATGTATTTATTTACTCAACTACGTTTGGCCGTGTTCTGGGGTTTACTACCCCCTGCCCTGCCCCTCCCCCGCCTCACCGCCCCAAAGCACTCCCTCGAGGAGCCGCCACTGCATGCCAATATGCATTGTCTCAATGCTGTTTGCCAGGCTGGATGGACTCCTGGTAGGCGAATATGTGACGCTACAACGCATGCGATTACATCGCATGCCATTGCAATGCAGAACTTTACCCCGACTTTCTGTCGGGGAGCACTGGAAGTTGGAATAGATTAATTTTCTTTTCCAACTCCAGTGTGTGCAACAGTAGGGAAGGTGTTGGAGTTCAATCCAACACCTTCTACCCACTGCTGCACACCTTTTGCGTTGCAACGGCATGCGATCTAATCGCATGCGTTGTAACGGTTGCGTTAAAAAGGCTGTTTACCGCATACAAGGGGCATCTCCTGTGCCGCATATCACCAGTCCAGCACTAAATCAGGCTCGGGTTAAGTACTCACAAATGAGATTTCCCAGGCTTAGGTTGTTGGCTGCTTTCAGAGAACAAGGCTCCCCTTTGGTTGGATGCCATTGGTTCAGTCAGCCCTTTTTAGTGCGATTGGGTTTGTACACTAGCGTTTTGATTCTCAGGTCCAGGATACTCCGAACTAGGTCGGTAAAAGAAGTGACCCCAGGATTACAAGTACTATGAAGATGCTGAACCCATGATGCTTCCTAATCCTGGACATTTTAGCAGCAACAATCTGCCAGAAGGTCCCGGTAGGACATGGTTCAAATGTGAGGAATTACCGAGGAAAATGGGTACAGACACACTAATTCCCGTTGTAATTCGAAAGGAGCAGTCAGGGTCAATTATGGAATACCGTTATTCCTGCTTCCAAGAACTACAGATCACGGTGACATGGGTAATTCCCAGAGTGGGAATACCATTTCAGAGTTCCAGATGTGCTTACTATGGCACGCCTCTGGTGGGCGCATTCTTTAAAAATGTTGCCAAGCCATATGTAGAATGTTTATCTCCTTTGCATGCAGTGCACTCATATAACATATTTGTATACCTCAACTTGGGTTTTTTATTGGTGTAACTTCTGGAACCATATCTGCTTCCAGCAAAAACTATTAAGGTATTTCTGAAGATGATTAAGACGTTGGCGTGTTTCTTGGAAAGACAAACATTGATTCCAGATCAGGGTTGAAGTGTATCAGCCTCCCTACATGCTGATTGGCTGGCCTCAGTCGAGAGCATGTTAGCAGCAATTATTTGATGAGCTACAATCATTGCCATGCGTTTTTGAGAACGAGTATATGAACCATACAGGCTTTAAGTACACTTGGATCTCTCAGGCACGTAAAAGCCAAACCACAGTCCAATGATTGCAGAATGTGCTTTTCTGGTTTGATTATTTGCCACTTCAATGCATATACATTAGTGCACTAGTACCATAGGGAAGCACAATAATCTTTAGTGTATAATTGCACACGGTCTTATTATTCTCATTATTAGAGGATTGCTATTGTAGCATTATTTTTAGGTCGCAATCGTATAATGCACGCACTGTGGCATCCAATTGTGGATGCCAGTCTTCCACTCTTCTTATAGCCTGACCAGAGACCATAAGAAAATTACACTTTCAGAATTTTTTCAGGAAATTAAATAGAAGATGGCCTACATAGGACAGTCACATGTAAGTGTGGAAGGTGGACGCAGATATATGCTGCCGTGAGTGTTCTGCAACAAAATGTTTTTGACATGTATGTGTTTTGATAGTTTTACATCCCCTCAAAATATCAAAATAAAAGGAGATCAAAAATTACAATTTGAAACAAACAATAGCATAAACATGGTTTGGCTCTCTTCTCTTTTGTTGACACGCATCACCCACAGAGATATGGGCAATGAAACAAAATTGGTTTATATATGTTCATGTTCAGAACAGCCTACTGAGTGAATACATGGTGGGAGCTCAGCCTCCCTCCCCATTTCAGATGGGCAAGGAGAAAGCTAAAAATAGTTGTAGCAAATCGGCCTTTTCTGTGTAGTCACCCCAGACTGTTACTTTTTTCTGGATCCTGTTTTTTGCTGGCTTTAGTACTCTGTGCACTTTTCCCCTCCTAAGCAGAAGTAAAGTGTTAAGTGCTCTCCCTTTCAACATGGATACATTCCTTATTCCTGATTGCCATATTAAACGTGCCTTTATGTCCCTGGTACATGGTGTAGAAGGTACACCTGGGGCCTGGAAGTTAAATGCCACCGGTGGACTACGGCACCTATTGTGCCATTCACTACAGTGGCAGTGGAAACCTGGCTACAGGCCTTCCCTGTGTAGCCTGACTTCTGCAGTGCAAAGCCTGCAGTGCACCCTGTCAAAATAACCCTTTTTGACAGGTGTAGTCACCACTATTAGGTCTTGTAGCCTTTAAGATAGGGTAAATAGTATTTACAAGTGGAACAGGTAGACTATTACAGGGAAGATCTTGTGGCATTTCGCCAAGTATACGAAGAACTAACCGTGAACTCTAGAGGAATAATCTTCAGAGACACTAGGATAGTCATACCCGACCGCTTCAGACAAAGGTCATAGACCTCACACATAAGGGACACAGAGGAATAGTGGCAACGAAAAGAGCACTGAGAGACATGGTGTGGATCCCAGGTATAGATTAGGTAGTGGATGAGACTCAAAGAATGCCGTCTGTGTCAGACAACAAGCAAGAAGTCAAGACCATCACCGCTACAAACGTCATCCTGCCCAGAAGCAGTGTGACACAGAATCGCAGTTGACTTTTGTGCACTGCTGACCTCAGGGAAACACATTCTGATTTTGATGGATGAATATTCCAGATTTCCCAGTCCCAAACAAATCTCATCCTCCAGCACACAAACAGTAATGCCAAAGCGAATGCTGGCAACCCTGAAATGGTCAAGAGTGACAATGGACCCACACTCAATTGGCAAGATTGAGTTTGCTGTCCCTCAGACACTGCAAAATCATACCTCTTTGGCCAAAATCCTATGGCATGGTGGAATGCTTCATGACAACTCTGAAGAAAGTAGCACAACAAGCAAACTAACACAGCACCTCACAGCAACATACGTCAGTCAAAATATTGGAAACATTAATAAATTGGGTTCACTTTGACTTTTTGGATTCCAATAACTTACTGCACCAGATGCACACTGGTTTCCGATCTGGTTGAACTGCAGAGACAACCTTACTACTGGCCACTGAGGACCTCAAGAAGACACTGGACTAGGGTGGGACAGCTACGCTCATTCTTTTGGATTTGTGCACAGCCTTTGACATGGTCTCCCACTCAATTCTATGCCAGAGGTGATAAACAAATCAGAATTACAGTGGCAGTGTAAAAGTTGCTAACTTCGCTCCTTGCCAATATGAGCTTTCAGGTTACTGAAGGGCCTTTTTGTCAGAAATACACCAGCTAGCGTGCAGAGTTTGCAGGGCTCTTCTTTGAGCACTACGCTGTTGAATGTGTACATCTGGCCTCTATCAAATATCATAAGTGACCTAGGTTTTACTATGGTATCTTATGCGGATGACACCGAAATCGTTGTCTCTTTGTCAACTAACATTCTCTAAACCTTTGATAGACTATCTACCTGCCTGGAACAGGTGATCAGTTGGATGGCTACAAGCTGCCTCAAATTAAGCAGGGATAAAACAGAGGTAATGGTGACTGGAAACAATCCAGCCCTTCGAGATCAGTTCCTCTGGTCCCAATACCTGGGGGAGAGCCTCCGTCTTAAATGTGAAATAAAGAGCCTTGGAGTCATTCTAGATAAAGACTTATAATATAGTAATATAGTAAACGTTTATTGTTTAGTTAATTAAAACCATAACAAACGATTAAAAGAAAAATTGTCCTTTACAATAAACAGATAAAATTATTTCCAGGCGCAGTTTAAAAAAGCAGAATTTCTGAAAATACCATGAAATTTTAACAATTGTACATCAGTAATTCAGTCATTAATATAAAAGGCCTATTTGTTTAGATATTTCATATTGCTTTCAATCGCTTTTCAAAAGCTATCAGGAACTTTATCAGTTTGCAGTTAATTATGGGGGATGTTGAGTCCAAAGCACCAATAATGGCAGACCTACAGGTACGTAGTCTCTTGGCCCTGAAAATGTGCTTTAAAAAGTACGTACGTTCCTGATTCAGGGTCTTACAGTGGCATACAATGTGGATTAAATTTTCTTTTGTAGTGCCGCATAGACGACAGACAACTGAGTCTGGTCGTTTCCAGACCGGTTCGTCTGCAAGAGTTGGTAATTTACCGAATCTCACGGCCATTAGCTTCTTTTTGATGAAAACCGAATATGTTGTTTCTAAGTAGGCAGCCGGTGTGAGTTTTTTATAACTGTTAATCACAAACCAAGAATGGGAGCGGTCTGAAAAGATGGCTTTGTCAGTAATTAATGAATGAAATTTAGCCCCCTTTTTTAGTGCCTGTTTAAAGAAAATGTATGGCAGATCTTTATCCCATAGTTTGGCGGTGCATGTTTGCTCCAGAGCGCATGTCAGATATTTATTAGCGGCGGAGTTTTGATGGTTTTCTAATTCCTGCCACAAAAATCGGTTCATTGTATTATTTATGGAATTCATTTTAATCCGGTACCATACTCTGATGCTTGTGTAAAGTCGTCCCAATGACTCGTTCATTACGCCAAATTCTAGACGCACCTGAGCAGGTGAAGCTGAGCTCGGTAATTTTAGGACCTTCTTGTAGATTTTTGTGATGAGGTTGTTTAAATAACTGCGTCCTTGCCATGCATTGCTACGCTAGCGTACGCTAGGGTAGGAAGAACTTTGGTGGCCATCACTGTCAATAGGGGAGTAAAAGAAGGACCTTCCAGTTTTTTTGCAAGTATACTTAAAGCAAATATTAGGGCTCCTGCTCTTTGCGCCATGTATTTTTTTTGAGCGTTTAAATTCAGTTTGTCGTCGATGTAATAACCTAAATATTTGTAATTTGATACTCTTTCCAGGAGTCTTCCTTCAAGCGTGACATTAAGATGCGCAGATCTGCGGTTGGTTATTAACATTGTCTTTGTCTTGGACAGGTTAAAAGCTAGATTATTTGCCACTAAAAACTCCGATGTTACAGCTAGTAGTCTAGACAGGCCCACTTTGGTTAGGCTCAGAAGCACGATGTCATCGGCATAAGCCATATGAGTGAGTTGGAGGTTGCCAAGTTTCGGTGCATGAGCATTACAGTTGTTTAATTTGCCTGAGAGGTCAGAAATGAATAGGTTAAATAGTTGTGGAGCTAGGACACAACCCTGTTTTAGTCCGATCGATGTGTAGACTTTTCTTGATAAATGTGACCCGTTCCCTAGCTTGATTTGTGTCCAGGTCTCTGAGTAAAACAGGAGTAGGCCCCTAAGTATCTCTTCCGGTATGGCGTATCTTCTTAACTTCGCCCATAGTAGCTTACGGTCAACACTGTCAAATGCTGCCTGCAGGTCAATAAAGCAGAGGTTAAGATCCTGTTTAGCATGCAGGCATTTATCTGCTATCATGGTTATTGACAGTATGTTTGACATAGTTCCAATTCCAGCTCTAAATCCAGTCTGGTTAATTGGGATCATTGCTTTATCTTCTGCCCAATTTACCAGATCTTTTAGAAGGAGTGATGCAAAATATTTAGCTTCTATGTCCTGGAGTGTTATTAGACGATAATTTAGAGGATTAGCTCTATCTCCTCCTTTATATATGGGGGTGATGATAGAGCCTTTCCAACTTTCAGGAATGCGATTACAGTTTTGAACATCTGCAAAAAGTTTTTCTAGCGATGGTGCCCAAAATTCTGGTGCTTGTTTAAAGGCGATTTGCGGGATACCGTTTGGTCCCGGTGCCCCGTTACTTTTACCCTTTCTAATAGTGGTGATTATCTCCTCCACTGAGTAGGCGCCAACTATAGTCGTGGAGTGTACCGAATTCCTTGAGACCGTTGTCGTTGGGTAAATACGGCATTGATCTTTGCTATTATTCGTATAGGAATCCCCCGAAACGAATTGCTGCCCAAGTGCCTTCATTGGGTTTTCTTTAAATTTTAACGACAAAAATGTTGCCCATTCGGATTCTTGGATATTTGATGTTAGTACGTTTCGTGGTCTTATTAGCTGGTTTATAGTTTTCCAAAATTTATTTGAGTCTTGAAGTTTAGTACTGGCCAATAAATTGATCCAGAATTCATTATTCGACTCCCTTTTATGGTCCCAAATCTTTTTTTTGTATAACTTTCTTTGAGCGAGAAAGGTTTCCAGATAGCTCCGGTCGTTGATGTTTAGTTGCAAGTTTTTTTGGCTTCTTCGCAATGCCCTTCTTAGTACTTGTAGCTCCAGCGGCAAGATCTTTCTTGGGTTCTCTCTCTTAGCCCCTATTTTAAATGATTTCATTTTTGCCTGTAGCTTCTCTGTAAAAAGGGACCAGGCTTGGATTTTATCCATTGTTACACTTTCCAGCTCTTTCAATATAACCTCAATTATTATAATCCAATACTCCTCGTTCAAGCTATTCCAATATATGCGCTTTAGGTTAAGTGTACCTAGTTGGCCCTGTAGGGAACAGGCAGGTTGAAGTGTTTCTGCAAAGGAGTTGAGTTTAAGATGTTGCATCCCGTGATCACTCATTGGTGTATATTCTATGTAAAAGGTAAGTAAGTGGGGGATCAATTGGAGACTAACAATGGTAAAGTCCAATTCTAGATAAAGACCTGACCATGGTTTCCCAGGCAAGGAAGGTAGCAGGCACCTGATTGGGCTACTGTGGTCTCTGCGGAAGACACTCAAAACGCTCCCTATGGAATGTCAGAGGGCGGTGGTTTAAGGTCTGATACTCTCCCGTCTTGACTATGGCAACTCACTATATTTAGGCACCCCTCTTATGTTTTAGGAAGCTGCAGGTTGCTCAAAATGCCGTAGCCAGAGCCCTTATGGGCCTGTCTAAAACCCAATAAGCACGTTCGGCGCTTGCGCAGCTTCATTGGTTGCCTATAAACAAACTATTAGAATTTAAGGCTCAATGTATCACCCACAGGGTAAACCAACCCATCATTTCATACAGTAACCCCAGAGAACTGAGATCAAATGACCTTATCCTACTGGCCACTCCTAGAATTATGAGAGCAAGAGGGGGGGGGGGGGGTCGCTCATTTTGCTACCTGGTTTTCAGACTCTGAAATTCCCATCCTATCCATCTTGGGTCAGACAAAAATGTATTTAGTTTTAGGAAACAGCTGAAAACTTATCTTTTTGTCTGAGCAGTGGAGGTTCTCAATTGTCCTCACTTGTTCTGTCAGCGCCGGGACGATTGCAGTGGGAAGCTGTGCGCTCTATAAGAACCTTTTAATAATATTAATAATAATAATACTCTCAACACCATCCTACGAGCTATCACAACACGCCTCAAAGCACCACAGGACAGAGCCATGCCACACTCACGTATGGATCGAAAATCAATACCAGAATACTGAACTGGAACCACTTCCCCAACCAAAAGCACACGCACTGGACACATGAAGAAATACAAGTCAAATACACAAAGGCAAAGGAGAAAATGAAGCAACACACCAAAGGTCGAAGGCGGGTCAAAGACTCCAACATCATCATGGGCAACTGTGTCCTGGGAAAGCAACAGCAAACAAATACAATTGGCACTACATGTGACCCCTGTTCCCTACAAGCAGTGGAAAATAACGGGAAAATGATCAGCACAAGAGGCCGGGACAAGCAAATAACCTGAGACATATCTCACTTCAGACCATATCAAAGCTTCAAACAGGAAGATGGAGAAAAGGTCTGTAACATGGGAAAGAAGTGAACAGACTTGAGTAGGAGTGAAAAATAGGAAAGTCTTTATTGAAATACTTTTGCTGTATTGTATTCAGGACTTTTGTTTGTACATCTATTTGTTCCTAAGTGTTTCTCTTCCGTCTTTTCTGGTGACACCATTTTTCTTCTCCTTTTGCAGGGATTTTTTCTTCTGAGACTGGATGCCTCGGCCAAAAACACAGAGATGACTGGTAAGTACATGTTTTTCTATATATATGACCCGCTCATTTTATGTCCTCCTTTTACTTTCTTTCTCTTTTCTTTCCTTATGTTATGCCTCTGGTTTCTTTTACTCTTCTTTTCTCTCATTGTTATCTCTTTACTTTGGTGTCCCTCAAGTGCTTGCATATTTTGTGTACCCTTTTGTGATTAAATCTAATACTTTATCTAGCTTCATTAGCAGTTAACCAAACCTCTGCAACTCTATTTACTTTCCACTAATTAACTTAAAAAAATCTTCTTTAGGTTAAGGAAGAAACAAAAACATTCCTAGCTTAAAAAACACACACACACAAAAACCTTGAGGACACAAATCTCCCCTGAAAAAAACCTGACTGATCCACTCACCCTCTAAATGTCCACCCCCCTTCACCCTTCTGCATGGCCTTTGCCACTCCTGTATATGGGAACTAACCTGGTCAAGCCACGCTCTCTATTGAGTATGGCTGGCGCTGTGCAGCTCTCCAGGCCTGATGATACTTGGGAAGCAGTATTACTTAAGGGGTGGCCTCCTGATGTTCCGTCAGGTTCAGCCTCCATCTCAGATTCCCCATCATCCTCTGGGTCCCGCTGCCATAAGGACATCATTTGGCTCCCTTTTTACTCCGGTCCTGACGTCCCTCCCAACTCCTCGGTTCCCTCGGTAATCCACCATCAACGGTTGGGGAGTTGGGATTCTTCCCCCTTCTCCTGTGGCATATTCTCTCTCCTCTCCTCGTATCTAGGTGCTCCCTCCTTTCAATACTCTCCCTTTTCTATCTCTAATTCCGTGCCTTATCTTATGTCTTTCTTTTCTCTATCCTTCTTCCTGTGGGAAAAATGTGAGTCTATTTTCTATTTTTGTACTTCTTCCCTGTCTCAACGTTTGTCTTTTGGTTTTCCCTAATGTTTTTCCTTCTGTCTAGGTAAGACTAAGAAGGACAGTGTGAAGATAGCCAACAGGCCAATGGGTAAGTATATAATCCCCTCATGTTCATGTTCACCAGCCTGCTCACAGGGTCGCAAGGGACTCTGAGTGGAAGAGTGAAGAAGAACTCACCCACAAGACACACAGAGTCCAAAGACAGTCTCCAACATCAGCAAATGGAGGAGGACAATCAAGAAGTCCAAAATAGTCAGAGACAAAATTGAATAAACCTTTCTCGGTCAAGGTAGATGAAAAAGAGGAAAATAAATGATTTTTCTTTAATTGAACAAATTCTCCAATTGGACGAACTTTCTAAACTTTATCTGCACAAACATTCTAACGAGATGGGAGAGATGAGAAAGAGGAAACAGAATTAACTTCCCTAGCCAAGAAAGAGGAAACTACACCTTTTTCTAAAAACACAAGCTGTTCTAACTGAACAAACTTTTCTAAGAGGGCGGAGAAGTACTGTCGCACATGAATGACATTATGGTGGAGAAGTTAGCAGTCGAGGTGTGGTCTCAAAGAGGAACCTCCAGGGCGAGGAAAGTAAAGAAGGAGTGAGGGTAGCTGACGCAAGAGGGCAGCAGGCATGCTCCTCATAAATCTGTGTGTGCCAGGGGTGATTAATAAAGGCATCCTACGACTGCAAGACATTGTGTTGTTTCTGGACATAACAATGACATGGATGAAAGTGATGCTTGCCACCTGATGAAAGATGGGAGACACAAGCATATGGGAACAGAGAGCATGCGTAGGGAGATAATCACATTGATCAATTTGTGCTGAGCATTGCTTGCTGTTAATTATGAAGCTACTTTCGCTTCCTTTTTGGAATTTGCTTCCAAATATCTGTGGTATGGGTCCATGGGTGTGATGTTTTGTGTGCTTGATGATTTCTTTGCTACTGGGCATGGTTGTGAGCACTATGAGTGGCTTTATCTGTGATTACTGTTTGTATTGAAGGTAGATAGATCAGTTGAATTAGAACAACCTCTTATCTGGCCTATCTAATTTCAAAAGTGGTAATTACTCAATAAAGACATTTCCCCATGAAACAGAATCTCAGCACAGAAACTACTTAATAGGACAAAGTCTACACACAGAAAACTGCTTTCATTCTAGTTATTTTTATTTATCAAAAACATTTGTATTTTTATTTTTTTGTATATATTTTTTGGGGATGTTTTAAACTCATGTGCTCATAAAGATATTTGCAAATAAAGACAAATTCATGTTATATTTCAATTGAAAGAAAGATCAAAGTGAGTTCTCTCCGTTTTAATACACATTTTGATAACCCCCAAAAGACCTATTTGAATTTACTCAGACGGCAGTACAAGTGAAGAAAGAAGGATTGAATTTCCGTGAAGGATCTACGTTCTAAGTAAATAAACTATATAAAAACTTTAAAACACAAGATAAAGGGTCTACTAATCCATATTGGGAAACCACCAGTTTCTCCATCACATAGATGGAATTATAATAATCTCAAAAATATGGAGGACATATAACAACAGTAACATACTATCAGACGGGATTCCAATTCAATTCAATTAAAGAATTTTCATCGTAGACAAGAATATACTTATTAGGGAACTACTCCCTGACAATATATTTGTTTGATGACACCGATCTGGACTATGTAGTACCTTTTTGAACCAGAGATACTCCCATGTCTTAAGATAAAAAACCCCAGACCACTATACAGATGCAAAGTATTTTTCTCTTGGTCCTGAAGAAGGTGATATAAAATTGTTGTTTTCACCGAAATGTGCGTAGACCAGTGATCATACATCTGGGAGTCCTACCTAAGAATTAAGCTAAAGAAAAAGAAAAAAGCTAAAGCTAAAGAAAAAACAACCAGATACAAATTTAATGGACTTGTGAATGCCTAATCCTGAACAACTATGAATGATAGTAACAGCGAGTAGGACCCCACTACAGTTGTGTTTTTATTGTCATTTTATTGTTATTTTTGTGTAGTATGATTGATGGTATGTGTGATGAGAATGATAGGTGAGAATGGAAGGATGATGGTGTCTTTTGGGGGTTATCAAAACGTGTATCAAAACAGAGAGAACCGAACTGATGTTTCTTTCAATTGAAATATAACATGAATTTGTCTTTATTTGTAAATATCTTTATGAGCACATGAGTTTAAAACATCCCAAAAAAATATATACAAAAAATAAAAATACAAATGTTTTTGATAAATAAAAATAACTAGAATGAAAGCAGTTTTCTGTGCGTAGACTTTGTCCTATTAAGTAGTTTCTGTGCTGAGATTCTGTTTCATGGGGAAATGTCTTTCTTGAGTAATTACCACTTTTGAAATTAGATAGGCCAGATAAGAGGTTGTTCTAATTGTACTTACCCTTTTTCCCCCTCCTCTTAGGCCTCAAATGAACTGGGGGATACCTTTGTGTATATAGGTAGATAGATCAGTTTCCGGATATGGATAACAAATTGGAATGTCTTGAAAGAACGTGCATGCATTGTGCAAGCTTTTTAAGTGTCTCATGGATGGGTGGAAAGAGGATGTTCAAAGGTATTACAAGATAAAGAGTTGTCAGTAATCATAAACTAAGAAGGGGCCCCCGGAAACCCATTCATCGCGAGCAGTGATCATTCATTGATGGTCTTTTACTCTTTTTTTGTAGACTGCTTTTTTTTTACTTTGTGTGGGTATTCTAATATATTATCAAGTTTTAAATATATTCCTACAAAGATATCATAGGAAGAATATCAAATGCCACAATATTATCATGGTAGGTATAGAGCGTTAAGCTTAGATTTATACACTAGTAACTCTCATTTATGTACCTTGAAGACATACATAGTCAAGCTAAATATAACTGGAGTTAAGAACAGTAAATCTTTTCTTATTTAAATACTTAACCATCACCATATTTTGGTAGTTGATATTCTAGCTTCAAGAGTTTTGTCGAATTACATTTTTCTACACAGTATCTGATCTAAAGTTCTTCTCATGTTCATGTCCCTTAATGGTCTGCATGTCAAGAACAGGAAACTCAACCTGACCTCTTTCAATTTGCATTAACCCAATCTCAGTCAGTCACAAGAATCACTGGGTTTGCAAGCAGGGTGGTGAGAAATTTGAGGATTTTGATTTCATACAGTTCTGCAATTTGTTTTGAAAAAATAAAAAGTTGTCATTAAATGCTATGTGTTACCGCACAATGCATTTATGCAACAGTTTGTGACTCTAAAACACATTCAAGTTTTGTTGTTCCTGTTCATTCCCTTCAATCTTTTTACAGGGAATCGCATGTTAACAGAACATTTTACCAGCTGCGACTGGCACGACTCGCGGGTGAGATGGCATGGGGTCACGCGGGGGGGTGTCATACGGGGAGGGGGGTTAATTAATTTTTTTAACCATTTTGTAAAAGATAATTAAACTTACCTGGCCGGGTCCCAGGTCCCGCGTCTTCTCTGCTCTCCAGGTACAGGAAGCAGAAGCAGGCAGCCAGGCTCCCTCTCTCCCTTAAGCCAATCACAACGCTGCTCAAGCAGTGTTGTGATTGTTCGGGACGCTGACCAGCCAGAGGCTAATGGGGAAACTATTTTCTCCATGTTGGCTGCATGCAGCCCACATGTAGAAAGGCAGAATGCGCATGACTGCTTTGGGCGGCCCCCAGGGGGCCGACCAAACAGTCTTTGCACACTCAGGAGTGCGAAGGCACACATGGAAAGAGAAAGAGGAAAGAACGATTAGAAATAAAGTTATTTCTCCCCGTTGTGCCTCTCCTGGAAAGGTGTAAGGTTTAGGTACATCCCAGGTTTGGCACATCCCCTTGGTTTTATGTAAACACCCACTGCATCGAACATCACCTTAGCTTAGAGTAAGGCAACACTGCAACTTGTGCTGCCTTGCCTTACTATATCTATGAGGTCATTCAAAGCCACTCAAAGTGGCTTTGCGTGACCTCATGAATATGATTTTGAAGTCTGTGCCACCGGAGCCTCACAAAAAGTGATGCTCAGGCAGCACAAGGAGCTGATAAATATGCCTCAGAGTCTCTAACTTCTTCCTCTCTGGATAAAGAAGGCCATGTTCCTTAGTCTCTATAGATGAAGAGGGAGGCACTTATTCCATTAATCATATTGTGCAGCAGCTCACATTAAACTCTAATGGTGGCCACAGCACTCATCTAAATTCAATTGCTGTTTATCCTGAGCACCTTAAGCAAAACGACAGGTAATATTGTTTCGCATGCAAGAGCTTTTCCACAAATCCACAGCAAAGAGTAAGACAATGAAGCAATCAGAACTGATCCAACATGAAGCAGAGTGCAACTTGGGATAAAATGTGTTACTTATATTGAAACCTGTAATTCACCCAAGAAACTCAGAGAACCGTCTTTGTTGATTCGCCCTCAAAGATTTAAATGACTGCCGTTATATTACCTTTTTGGCTAGCAGAAAGCGGTGCCGTGGTAGGTTAAATTAAATTAAGGCAATGGAAACAAATGACAAACCATGAAGAGGGAGGATGTCTAGAAAGAGTAACAAAAAAAGAGGTATTCGATGCCCTGGAGTGCAGAAAGGAAGGAAGGAATGTAATGAAGATCAGATCAGGAAGGTGGGGGGAAGATGTTCTTTCTGTAGAAAGGAAACAATACAATTTCTAGGAAACATAACAATGAGCAACATATTTGGGACATTCGGTACATTGTGTTATAATGAGACAGTGAATGATTTATGATGATCTTTTCAAATAAAGAAGAACAACCTCTATTACTGTAAAGTGGAAACAAGTTCTGAAGACAGTGACATGCTGTTCTCATGAAGACTTGAAAATTATGAGTGATTGAATGCTGCATCTCCATTTAGAAAAAGCGGCAAATTGCTTCCATGAATGACCCTCCAGGGGGAGCCGAATGTGGCTGCCAAACATGTAACAGACATTTATGACTCACATGAACAACACTCAGGGCTTCATTTGTGAGGTTTTACCATAGGGCAGAGCCACAGGCCTCCCTGCTGCGATGCCATATGGTAATTGGAAAGGGCAAGAATGCGTCGTATCTATGAGATATGGCGCATTTCTGTCCTTTTCCTCTGCACCGGCGCACAATGGGCTGCCGTGCACCAACGCAGGCACCTTTGCACCATATTTCTCCTCCACCATATTTTTCTTTGTTGTGCCTCCCTTACGCCTGCCATGGGAGGTGTAAGTGTTTGACTCTGCCTCAGATTTATGAATTCTCCTAAATCTGGGGCAGTGTCAAAATGCCATGGATGTTGCTGGGAATGGCCCCAGCCACACCCATTACAAGCCCCAGAAAACTGCGTTAAAGGGGACAATATTTACGAGCCAGTATTAAGCCAAAAAAAAGTGGCTTAGTGCTGCCCCGTAAATATGGAGCAGGCTCCTGCACCACAAAACTTCACAAAAAGTGATGTTCGGACAGCGCAAGGGGCCTCATAAATGAGGACATCAATATATAGTACACCTGTAGCTCTCCAAATTTGACTATTGAACCATCTTGCATAAAGAACTGACTGCATACCGCATCGGATCAGGTTATTTTGTTATGCTATTTTAGGTTGCTGGTGGCACTCTGAATGTGTTTATTGATAACGCAATAAACTCTGTATTCTCAAAACAAAAAATAAAGGCTATTCTTGATCTAGAGTGTAGAGGATCGAAATTAGGTGTCGTTTTTTGATTTAGTACAGCCAAGAAGTATTTGACAAAATATAAAGCCTGCTTCATCAGTGGCACATAGTTCACTCTGGCAAGTTTTGCCCTTGAGTTTTTTCTTAAAGTAATGCAATAAAAGGGAAGTACAAATAAAGGATGTTGGTAGAAGAAGAAAAAACTAGGTGTTAGTATATATTGTAAGAGGGATGGTGACCATGAGCTAGGTTTGACACCATGCTTGTGGAGCTGAGCAAGCGAGTAAAAGTGGTGGGGGAGGTTGCGATTATAACTTGAAGGATGCAATTGTGTTTGAGATCCATCATCACTGTTTTATAGATGATGAGCAGTATCATAGAAAAGGGTGTCATATGTTGATATTTCAAAGAAAACACACTTTGAGATTGCATAAAACAATCCAGCATCACAAGAGGAATACCCATAATACCTCCATAGGAATGACAAACGGAATCACAAGCATAGGAAGATGCCACACCAGCATACAAAACCATTCTATGGGTGTCTTTGGTTTTATCACCTGGACTGAGGACACCTGTCCATGTCCTTCATCATTAGGTTCCACTGCACTGATTGAATGGCTCTGCTCATCATTAAATCATGCTTTTTGGACTACTTACCATTCATCTATCCCATCTAACTCTCATGTAAACTGTACATATAACCACTGACTTATGCATACTTGCCTTGCTCCATTCTAGAAACATTGCAAGCAGACAGCAAAAAGGGACATTTCGGCATTGAAAAACTAGGGAAAAGCAAGCACTCATAGGGGTATATTTACAAGAGAATGGTGGAGTGTGACGTTAAGCTAAAATTGCTAATGCCGCACTACACCATTCTGAAAACGCAGGGATGCGCCATATTCTCAAGAATGTGGCACACCCCTGTGTTTCGTCTAGCACTGGCGCTAAAGTGCAAGGGTGCCTACTTTGCGGGGAATGATTGTTTAGGTGCTTTATTCAGCACACATAGAAGTTGCAACTCATAATTTTTTAATGATTGTTTATGTGCAGGAAGTGACACCTTCCTGCATATGAACAAATAATTACAAGTGGCGATTTTCTTTTTCTATGTGTGCTGCAGATGCAGCACACATGGAAACAACAAAAACAAGGAAACAGCAAAAACAAGGAGAAATTAATAATTTCTCCTAGTTTCGCCAGGTTAAGGCCAGTTTTGCCCTGGTTATATTTTTGGTGCAGCCTCCTATTTATGCCACCCTTGTAAATAGGGGGCAGCGTAAAAAAGCAATGGATGTTGCGGCGGAACGCCCATCGCAACACCCATTGCACACCCCTTTCACGCTAAGTGCTTTGTGAAAGGGAGCCTTATTCACAAGGCGCCGTTAAACCATGTTAAGTGGCTTAACACGCCTTGTAAATAATGCGAAGGGATTATCGCCACACAAATGTCATAAAAGTGACGTTCCTGTGGTGAACATTCTGCCCTCTAGTGGCAGAATGTTCTAATAGCCTTATAGCCCTTCGTAGCAGGTCTCTACCGCTATTAAAGTCCCGCTGCTTTTGTTAAAGTCCCTCGCCTTCGGCTCAGGCCTTTAACGCTGCAGCGGGCCTTTAATAGTCGGCATAGCCCGCTAAGGCGGGCTATAAGGCTATAGTAAATATGCCCCGTAGTAAGCAAAGAAAGCAACCAAACACTAACATGACTTTATGGTGCTCTTCAATTTTCCGAAATGGTCCCAAATTTATGAAAGCTGCACAAGCATCCTTTAAACAAATGCGCGATTGTTCCAAGATATTCACATTCTTAAACAGAAGATATGGAGCAAGAAGTATTTAGCATTGCAGTTCGGATTTTGCCAAAAGTATGCCAGATACCTTTAGAATGACTGCAAAAATTATTCCCAGAACATGCAAGTAATACAGGCCAAAGCAAACACCAAACTAAAGAGCTCAGCTAAAATGATCTGCAATTGAAAACCCCTCAAAAGAGTCATTTCCTGGGTTAGGTTCACCTTTTCCGACATTCTATCAGGTGCCTCCACCAGAGCTCAAAGACTGCTGCTTAAAAGCAGACAAGATACTAAACTTTTAGGGCCCGATTCACAAAGGTAAACTTACTCTAACTTGACTACTTCTCAGTATTCACCAATGTAAACTTGGACCAAAAGTCTAACTTTAGTAGTAGTAACTTACCTTTGTGAATACAGAAAAGTAGTAAAGTTAGACTTTTGGCCTAAGTTTACCTTTGTGAACACCGAAAAGTAGTAAACTTACACAAAAGGGTAAGTTTACCTTTGTGAATTGGGCCCCTAGTGTTACAGTCCTAGGGCATAGCAAGTTAAATCGAGATTCTAAGTTGCTCCCCAGTCGACCGAATTTTCCCAAATGTGAACAGGAGGTATGCAGAACCCACCCTGGTATTGTAACAATATCGTGATATTGTTAAATGAATGCCTAATTCCTTTATATTAATTATAAATATGGTTTCTAAGATAGGTAATTATTAATCGCAAGGACACAAACCAAGGTAATTCAAGCAGCCCTTTTTTCTGTTTATAAAACTGACAAAGTAGCCACTTTCTCTAGAGCCTATGATCATAGGACTGAGTGGGTGAGCAGGTGAGGCAATTTAGGACAGGTAGTGCATAGAAAGATCTATTGGTTCTTGTCTCCCTCTGGCTATGGTATTCTTTGTAACTAGCAAATATAGGTCATCTGACTTGCAGTGCTGATTTTGAATGCTTTGAACAGAAGAGGCAGAACCCCCAAGTGACAGCCACTCTACTATTATTATTATTATCCAGAGAGGCTGGAGACACTGCAAAGACATTGAAGGTGAGGGTAAAAACTATAATCAATAGGTAAATAAAAATGACATAAACATGGCCAGTGTGCTGCAGGTGGGCTATCGGCATGCCAAATTATTATACGGTTTGAGGCATATACTATTTTGTCCTTATTACATATTCCCTTACATATAGTGAGGTATACTATCCATGCTTCAAAATGGCAAACGGTCAAAAGGTCTGTTCATATTTGTCAGTAATGACTGCACATGAATACATTAACAGTTTTATTAATGTCACATATGAGTACTCTCTTGGACTCCAATTTAACACATGCCCTGACTCAGCTATATTATCTAATTAAATGTTATTTAATGTTATATAGGAGGACTCGTGAGATGTTAAGGATTTTTCCACAGCAAGCATCACAGGCTCCAAAATATTATGTAGACTTCCTTAGATTATACATGCAAACCTTGAGCATGGTTTTGGTTTAGACACCTTTTAGATAATTAACATCCCATTTATCCATATAATTTCCCTACCACTGACATGATAATTGACACCGTATATTTATATTTCTCTAGTCATGAGTTGGATGGCATCAAGTCTTACCCACACCATGAAGATTAGGAATCAGTGAGACTCCTTTTATGATTGTTCTTCTCTATGGGGCAAATAAACTGGGTTACTACATGGACACTGGACTGTTGTTTGCTTTGATAGAAGCCAATTCAGCTATATCCAATCATGGATGAGGTCTATTATGAAGGTCTTGCTAAGATATGTATTTCCAAATGTTGGATCTTGAAACTACTTAGACATTGAAGGATTAGGTAGTTCAACATTATTACTACTGAGTTCAGTCCGTGATAATAGTAAATATACTTGTACCCCCTGTTCAGTTGTACTTGAAACAGTGCAAGATTGTAAACAAATTTAACTGATTCAAACTGCTGACTTGTAGATTGATAGGTCTAAACTAATTGCCATCACAGGTGTGCAGTGCCAGTCTGATATGCAAAAAACCACAGGTTCTCTAATGAGAGCAAAGTCAAATACTATTTGTATTTGTTTTCCATTAAAGGACCAACTATGCAGTCAGAATCCATATAGCTCTGCGTTTCAAATTTTTTTCATCCAAGCATAAGCATAAGTTGTTATGTAGTCAAGACAACATATGCTGGAGAGATCCTAGAAAAAGTTTTTTCATCTCTAAAGGCTGACGATGCACAAGATCAGTAAATTTTTAAGAATTGGACAATTTGTATGTTCTCCTTATTACTTTTCCCTCTCGAGAAGATGGTCTCCTACATGACTTAAGGATTCTGTTGGGTTTGGGAAAATCAATATTATTTCATAGAATGTGTTGGAGGGGAAAATGCTGAGGTTAGTATGGGTGATGCTAAGATAAAGAAGAATGCTCTAAATCAAATGTAGATATTTTTATGTTAGATTTAGGTAGTGCAGGTGATTGTTGGCAATGGAGAAGCTGACAGGGTCTCCTTGAAGACTTACATTTCAATGAAGTAGAAGTTGGAGGATAGAAAATGAGACTTTAGATCTGATAAAGCCAGGGTGACTCATCAATAGCGTTCTGACGACCACTTTAAAATTCTATGCAGCAAACAATTTCCCTAGATCACCAGCCTGAATTCAGAAGAAGAAGGAAGACTCCCTGCTTGTGATAGGAGGTGTGCCTGCTACTTGTTAGAAGAGCATTGGAAGAACTGACCCTCCTTACCTTAAACATTGCCTTTTTAACTCAATACATGGCATGTACTAAATTGGATTTCAGGCACAATAAAGCCTAACCTTGATTGGGATAGATGTTGCCAGCCAGTAGAAGGTGGTATTTAGTTTAAAGAAGCACAAGTGCCTAGGGGCCTTGACCCGTCCTGGTCCAGAACCAGGGATGTTTCCTGACCACTTTGTAGAATTAGGGTGTTCTGTGTTGCTTGAACCCATTGTGAAGAACTCCCCTACAACTTCTTTTGTAGGATTAGAATTATTGAGGTCAATCCACTGAACACAATGACGTAAGAACTATGAACACTGCTGTTGTGTCAGTCATCATACTAAAACAGAAGCAATATCATTACAGGCAGCCTACCACACCCATTTTGCTACCTTCACCCGAACCTACAACCCTTGTTGACACACCCTGGTTGAGATTCTCTATTTGAGAATCATTGTACGCTAATCTCCTTTAATGGAGACCTAGGAGGCAAGGATAATTTTGAATGCTGCTAACCATTCCAGCATCCACTTCACCATCGCAGGATCACCGTGCACCGCCACTTTCGCTGCTGAAGTAAAATAACACAGACATAATGGATGGACACCCTTAACATCACCCAGCCTGATGACACAACCAAACTGGAACAAGCAGTCCAGAATGTAAACACCTTTATCACCAACGCCGGCAACCTGGTCACTCCCTTCAAACCAGCCAAAACCCACAGATGCACCAAACAAGTCAGCTGGTACACACCAGAACTCAGTACAATGAAACAAGGATGCAAACAACTGGAGAGAAGGTGGCGCACCAGCTGAGACGCTACTGACCAAGCTGCCTTCAAATCAGCCCTCAATGAATACCACCGTCTAAAAACACAAAAAAGGGTGCCCTTGCAGACCGCACCGAGACAAGCGGCAACCACACCAAGGAACTCCACCATTGTCAGAGAGTTCTCATGCCTAACAGCCAACAACAACAGTATTCCTCCTTCACAAGAACCTTGAAACGATCTAGCGAATCACTTCGACGACAAGATATTCACCAATTTGAACACCAACCCACTGACCTCCTGTTAGACTCGGCTTCCTGGGCACCAGGGCACTCAGGGGTTACTGCGCTTCAATTGCATCAACTGGAGTGTTCCCCACTGGTGTTCTGTGGCCTCAGTACTAGTGGACCCAAAACTGGATAACCAATTACTCATCTCCAGCACTTGAATCTCTGAGGGTAGCAAGACAGAGCAGTCTAAGGCTTACTCAAGGAGGTGAGGTGGGGTTAGGCATTCAGAATACAGTGCACACCGTACTACCGGATGATAAAATCAATGTCCAGTCAGTTCTTCACTTTTTGTAAAGGAAAAGTACTTTAATACACACTAGAGGATTACGCTACACATAAAACTAGGATAAACAGTGAAAACCAGATGTCTCTACAACCCTTTGGGCCGGAGTTCTGACCCCAGAGAGTATTACAGTGCCTAGACGCCAAGGACTATAAAAACACAGTTAACATGAAGACACACAATTAGCATTGCATCTTACAGACCATGTTGCACAGGGTTGCTCTCATTTGCTAGAGCCTTGATACCAATTTTTAGATTGAAAGGATATAGTTTCAGAATATGATGGGAAGTCAAAGGTTCTTTATCAGCCCCATAACCCCCACCTAAAGCAACAGAAGTGCCCTTCCATCCTGATTGAAGACACTGCTCTAGGGACATCAGGGATCTGATCACAGGTGCCTGATGTCTTGGAACAGTTTACTGGATTCCCACTAGTCCAGTAGCCACTGGTTCTGGAAGGGTAGTGCAGGACAGAGTGCCAGTTCACTCTGATACCCCAGAAATCACAAAAAGAAAGGTTGGGGCCTGTTTCATTGGCCTCTATTCCCCAGCCATGGCTTGTACAGGCTCCCACAGTGTAGGGAAGGAGTTTAAGGAAAGCAATCTCACCTTCAAGGAATGGGAGCAAGCTTCCCCTTCTCTGGCTCCCTTGATGTGCTGCAAGCTTCCTTCCTTTCTTGCGCAGCTGTCTGCAATTTCCTTGGTTAAACCTCCAGTTCAACAAGTCTTACAGAAACAGCTGGTCCTGGCACATTCCTTTGCAGCAGAATCCATCAGCCAAAGAGAAAACTTCCCCAAGTTCCAGACGCAGTGAGCAAGTGTCTTATCTTGCCTTCACACTGTGGGTCGCGACTGGCTTCTGTTGGACGGACCTGGTGAGGCCGCCTATTCAGTCATAGACTAGTCTTGAACAACAGCTGACCACTCAGGCCAGACATTTATCCCCTCTGATATATAGGCTGATCCAATCAGAGTGTCTGCTACTTTTGCATCCTGCCTATACCTCCAATCACAAACTCTTCATGGCGCTTTCAGTGCCTGACCAAAGCATGCACAGATGACCTACTGCCTCCCATGTACCAACCAGTGCTATTCCCTAAAGAGAAATTTTTATTAACTCCAGAGTCACTAACCAGGGAGAGGGGTACTCTTAGCAAAGTTAGTGCAGCTAAACCCAAATAAGAGCTGACTGTCTACCCCAGCCAACGAGGCCTCTCCAAGGTAATGAGGAGGGTCACAGTGGGAGCTGGGATGTCCAGCAGAACAGCTCGCATTCAACAAAATGGTCCAACTCACATCCCTCCCCAGTACACCCACTGGCTCTCAAACACACGTCAGGTAGACAAAGGCAACAATACCCCAGGCAAGGGATAGCCTGCACAGACTTGATCAGGAGGGTGGCTAGTGACTCAACCCTCCTGACTATAGATGTATTGCTGCCACCACTGTCAGTCTACCACAGCCTGGGTAGAGGGGGCAGTAGCCACTCTCTGAAAAATAGGTGGGCACTAGGCGTGTCCCCTCGACCTCAGAGCCAAGCTCTATGGTCTCAATCCATGTAAACAGGGAGACCCTCAGTGAACATGTATGGTTGTCATGCTCACCGAAGTAAGGATCTAGAAACCATAAAGTAGCTTTTGAGTGACTTGCCTGGAGATTAGCATAAGGGAGGGGAAGCACTCTCTCCAGAGAAATGCAGAAGCCTTCCGGCCCCAACATCTCCTCAGCCTCCGCATGCCAACAGAAGCCAACTCTGACCAGCATCTCACCAAATAGGAACAGCTCATGACACCGAACACCACAGCCATCATGAGGTCCATCCACTCTGGAGCAGCCACGGTCCCAGTCTCCACCGCCTCTTCAACCTAGAAAGCAAGGAGATCAGCCACCAACTCACTACCATCCTCAACGTATCCATCATCACAGTCACCTTTCCAAATGTATGGTAACACTCAGAAGTTAGACCTCTCCTCAAGAAACCCTCGGCCGAACTGAGCGTACTCCTGAACTACAGCCCGATCTCGCTCCTCCCATTACCAGCCAAAGTCCTGGAGTAGGCAATCAACCAGCAGCTCACTGAACACCTGGAAAAAAACAACCTGCTAGATGCCTCTCAATCTGGGTCCACACTAACCCTAATTGCCGCCATGAGAGACACTCTCACCCTATCCGGCAGGAGAGAATCAGTTGCCCTGTTCTTCCTTGACCTCTCTGCAGCTTTCGACACCATATCTCACCACATACTCATCAAGAGACTGCACCAGATCAGGATCAATGGAGACTCACTTAGATGGATTGTTTCATTCTTCACAGGACGAACACAGAGAATCCGCCTACCTCCCTTCACCTCGAAAACCCAAGAGCACTATCTGTTGCGTCCCTCAAGGCTCATCTGTCAGCCCCACCCTCTTCAACACCTACAAGACACCTCCAGCCGACAGTGTCTGAACCACAACCTCAACATCATATCCTACGCCGATGATACGAAGCTCATCCTCTCGCTCTCAGCAGACCATGACACCACTAAGACCAAGTTACACAACTGTATGAAGAATGTTGCAGACTGAATAAAGGATAACTGTCTAAAGCTCAACACGTACAAAACCAAAGTGCTGATGTTGGGCAACCACGCCTCCCTCATGAACGGCACCTGTGGGCCCTCTCAACACTGATACTCTCAAGGGTGATAAGCGTGGTCTGCAAGTGCGAAGTGATTCATTGATTGAATGTAGAATAGACAATTTTCCAATTTTTTTCCTATGGGGAATACTTTTACTTTCCATTATAACTTTTGATTTTTGGAACCAACTCTCTCTCTTTTCATATGGCATTTTTTTTTAAATAATGTAGTTTTCATTTAACTTGCTGTTGATTTAAGTTCTTTATTCCTTGGACTCTTTCGGCCTGATTTCCAAAGGTAAAAGTAAACTTTTGTGTAAGTTTATGATTGTTTGCAATTAACAAAGGTATTTATGAGTAGTTTATTGACGAGTGCGGAGTCTCCGCACATAAAAAGACCTATCTTTTTATGTGGGGAGACTCCCCACTCTTAAATATAACACTCGTAAATCCCTCTGTGTATAGCAACAATCATAAACTTACACAAAAGTGTAAGTTTACTTTTGTGAATTAGGCCCTGTGTCTCTAGAGAGGACTCCAATGGACAATATGGGAGCTCTGTCTCAGTTCACATAACTACTATGTTATGTCTCCCTAAAAGCTTGTCAGTGTTGAATTTCAGGCTATGAGCCACTGTAAACTATCTATGGTGACCATTGTAAGATAGATTGATACAGTTCACAGGCTCAAGCATTCACAATGGACCTTTTCATCCAGGCTATCAAAACACTGTTTGCAGTACAAGATTGTCTGACTGGTCAACAAAGCACAGGTCATATATACATGTTGTCCTGCACGTGCAAGGATTTTCTATCAAATACAGATTTCAGTTAAAAAAGGCTGTGATCAGCATTTGAAGTCTAGGTAGTCATAACATGGACCCACATCACAGAAACTACCATCATGTGGGGTAGGTGGTTGCTTTTGCCAGGTACCAATACCTAAGCAGAAAGGGACTGAAGTAAAAAATCCCTTAATCTCAACAAGCACTACAAATTGGTCAATCTGCATGTTTTCCACCTCCCAGGTCATGTCTGCACATGCAGTCAATTTAACTATAGGACAGAAATCATTCTGCTCAGTGCAGGTAGGGAAGATGGCCCATTCCTCAGGGTATAAAGGGGTCTTCCAGGTCTCACGCCCCAGATTATCTCTAGGTGACTCATTGGTGCCCAACAAAAAAAAACACCTAAAATACATTGAATAAAAGAATGGTTTTACCCTGAGTTCTATATACCTGATTCTGACTGTTCATAAAACTAATTTGGGATGCTTAGCTGGTGCAGGCGGGTGAGGGAGCTGCATCTGTGATATATGCTCCATCCAAGTACAGCCTGTCCCTCAGATAGTGATGGGCACAGCCACTCACTGTCCAGGGATCCTGGCAATGGGAGACACCTGACATCACCTGTATTATTAGCAGCATTGGTTGTCTATAGACCTGAAAACCGCCAGACAAAGTTCAACTCCCATTTTAGTAAAGGGTCTTAAGGGTCGTGGTTTCACTGCTTGACCAGTTTACAAACACAAACTGAAGCCATTGTCCCCAATTTCTCTACCAAACGGAAACGTATGCTATATGAAAAAATGTATATGTATATTGAGTTTTTGACAATAGTGACTCCAAGTGTGAGCTTACACTAAAAGGTTTTTTAAGCAGTTGAAATCGGGAAATCTATTCTTTTGAGATTGATATGTAATGTATACTTTGGACTGATTGTTCTAAAAACATGACAGAATGTGCAACAAAGGCTGACTGGAAGAGAGAGTGCGTTACAGAGAACTGGCAAAAGAGAAACAATAAAACCAAGCAACTGCTCAGTGCAAAGATACATTCTGTTCCTCCCTTACATTTTAGCCTCTGCCTTCATATGCTGTTAACTCTAGATTGCTTCGAATGTATTTTGTCAGTACAGCTTCATTTTATTTTTTATAAACAGAAACGCATACAAAACCAAAAATCCTTGATTAGAAATTGTGCTTGCATAATTTTTTCTCAGAGCCGTTTAAAAGAGAACAGGAGACACAGTCGGTACAGCTTGGGTCAGTAGCAGGGCACTGTATTGTCAAGATAAGTAACGCTGTGTTCCAGACGCCTCTCCGCATACCGCACAGGGGGGGGGGGGGGGGGGGGTTGAACAGGAAGTGCCACATTCTTCATGCATGTACATTCTACATTATTTCATGTTGGATGGCCGTGCATCACGTTCAGAAGGAGCCTGGCATCGCAGACCAATAGGAATGCGTGGGACATTCCATCGCAGCTATTCTTCATCATAATTCGATGGATTTTCGAGATTACAACTGCAAACTGCAGAAAGCCTGCCCTTAGTTCACAGCATCAGGCACGTTTAGGTGTCACACTTTGATGCAGATTGATTGGGTGTGTTGTAATGCAGCTACACTGAAAGCATCTGGACTAAACTTATCAACATACTGCACCCATGGGGTTCCCCATGCCAAACTGTTCGGAAATGCTGGAGTTTGGTCCAAGAGCATTTATGGTGATGGGGCAATCCAGTTTTACCTCAGTAAGGATCAGTGCATGTGTGTAAAAACTCATTCTTATATATGCAAATTAAACACACGGGCTTATTTACAACCCTCTTGCGCCACTTTGGCGTCACTTTTCCCATGTTAACAGTGACGCAAAAGTGGCGCAAGGGGCTGGTAAATCTGCCCCACAATGCGCACAGCTCCCTTAGGTCATCAGAAAAAAATTATTCTTAGCAATAGATCCCATTTCTCTGATGGTACAATTGGGGTATTGAATAAAGGGCTCCTTCATTGCCATCTGAGATCTGAGACAGTCGACCATTGCAATAACAGTGTGGAGTTTAAAGAAGACATTAGAAAACCATAATTATCATCAGATGACATAAAGCAGCTTAAAGAATGAATAGAGAAAGAAGAAGAAGAATAGACACAAGGGTGAATATGAAACTAAGGGGCAGATTTACAAGCCCCTTGCGCCTCTTTTATGCCGCCGTTGCGTCACTTTTGTGACGCAGCGGCTGCGCAAAGCCAGCGCCATGGGTCGGGGTACTTACAACGTGACGCATCTGGGAGATGCGTCGCGTTGTAAAGCCCTGCGTCACATGTAGGCGTTCCGGTGCGGGGGGGGGCGTTCCGGCGCAGGAACGCCTCCTAAAAGTGGCTGAGTGAAATCTACAAGATTTCACTCGCCCACTTTTAAGGCCATGCTGCGTCAAAACCCTGCGCCTGCTTGAAGCAGGCGAAAGGATTGACGCAGCATTTTAAAGATAGGGCACCCCCGAGCCTAGCTGGCGCTTGCGACGCAACTCCAGCAATGCATGCCTTTACGGCAGCAAATGCGTCACGCATCTGTCCCTTTTTGCCCCATGGTGCGCCGCATTGTAAATGCGGCGCATCCATGGTGGCAGAGCCGTGACGCACAATAACTGGCGCATGCCAGCTGATATGCAGTTATTGTAAATCTGCCCCTAATCTGCAATACTTCACCATCGAAGGAAAGATAAACTACATCAGTATATGTGTTTGGTAAGCACGAAGTTACATATTAATAGTTTGTTTAAGTGAAAGTATGTGGACAGCAACGAGGAAAAATACAAACTCCACATAAACAAGCTTTGGCAAAGCCACTAGGTCTGGCTTCAGCTGCCAGCCTTCTTTTCTCTGTCAATGCTTGATATTGCTTTGTCATGTCTTTTGCAAACCTTTATTGTTAGGGAGGTTGCTAGGCTCTCAGCAATCTAAAAAAAACAACATTGGCTAAAAGTAAAAACATTTTTTGGTCTCAAAAGCACACATTACTTAGTAGTCTGTGACGCTGAAGAGAGCTACTTTCTCTATGGATGTCCCTCTTGTGAAGGGCCAGATGCTGTCACTCACAATGACTTTAGCCAATGGCTGAATTGGGCAGACCCATTTCCCATGCTAAAAGCTGTAGTCGGCGAAAGTAAAAAGTGTACAGTAACATACCATTGGATGAAGAGAGCTGACTGAAACCCGATATAAGTGAGTTTATTATACATATAATTTTGATAAAATCAAAAGGTCTTGGCTAAGGGGGAATGCTGCACCTTGGGAAAAAGGGGTGCAGGAACAAATCATAACCAAGGATTGGCAAAGCCAATAGGCCTAGGTTTAATGTGCTAACACATGAAGTAATTGTAATTAGAGAAAGGCACATTGGAGAGAACTAGTAGGAATGAACAGAGACTATAGTTATGTTATGTCATGTCATGTCATGTTATGTCATGCTATGTTATGTTATGTGTATTTATAAAGTGCACTATCACCTGTAAATGTATGCTGGTGCTGAGTAGATGTGTATGCCTAGCCTTACCTATAGGAGGTTGGTAAATTGAAAAGCCAGGTCTTCAACTTCTTGTGGAATTCAAGAAGACAGGAGGAGTTTCCGATGTCGAGAGGGAGGTTGTTCCACGCTTTAGAAGCAATGTGAGAGAATGCTCATCCTACTGATCTGGTTCTGTGTATGTGTGGGACGTAGGTGAGTAGAAGTCCTGTAGAGCAGAGGTATCTGAGTGGTTAGTGGAAGGAGATCCGACTGTTCAAGTAGGTGAGTGCCATGAATGCTTGTCTGAGGAGTCTTAATTGAGCACATGTGTGTATTGGAATCCAGTGTAGTTCCCTGAGGTGTGGTGCAATGTGAGTTCTGTGTGGGAGGTTGAGGATGAGCTTGACTGCCAAGTTCTGGATGGTCTCTAGTCTTCTAGTGAGTTGCTCAGGGTTAGTGATAGTTGTAAAGTAGTTCCTCATGAAGTTCAGTGTAAGAATATGTATGGAGGTGGGAGGATAAGCGCAAATAGGTGAGAGAAGACTACTCCACTTGGCTTACCGAAGATGTGAATTACAAAATATCAAGCCAATCGATGGAAGAGCCTGTCGAAGAAACCCAAAGTTTGAAAAGGGCACACACAAAACCCATTCTATGGATACTGTTAGCAATAGGTCTATTTGGCAATGGTACTGTCAAAAGCCAAACCTAAAAAGTGTACTTCTCAGCGTAAAAAGAAGTCTACCATCTGTGATGCACTGACACATAGGCTCCAAAGGATCACTGTATCAAGGACTATTCAAAAGGTGTAGGGTTAACTTGATCACTGAAAGTGCGGACTGGGTTTTCTAAATCATAGAGATGGGAACTATCCCTGCTGGGAAGGTAATATTCTGTGGAATGGGTATATATACTCCCTGCTTTTGGTGGAATCAATGAATTACCCAGTTTACATGAGTGAACTTGTTGGGTCTGGTGGCGTAGTGGTCACAGATTCAAATCCTGGTGGGTCCACTCAGCCTTTCATTCTTCTGAGGTCGATAAAGTGAGTACCATAACAATAAACATCTGTTATTCAGTGCCAAGAGGCCTACGAGTGAGTGTGTGCTTTAAAAATACATGTGTTATGTTATGAATACCTTGCCAAAGGAAATAATGTTGGTGACCATGTAATCCAGATACATTGGAATACATTGATTACTTAATCGGATCAACCTTTTACTTCAAAACAATCATATATTACAAATAATAGTTCTAAAAATAAAGTAGTGAGAAATATATAAGGAATACGGAAGTCTCGAACAAAAAGATGTAAAAAGTAAAATTAAATAATGTATTTTTCATGAAAGTTGGACGTTCTGTTGAATAAGTAAAGAACAGAAAATGAGATGCTGTGATGGTAACAACAATAATGTATAGCGGCTGTGACCAAAGCTGATCACTGCTAAAGTTTTTGTACAACATAAGAGGGTAAAAGAACTACAATCTCAAGATTGTTGATGGCCTTTCTGCTCTAATGGTTAATGTTTCAGAACCTACATTAAAAAATGGTGCAACTGTTCTCAGAAGGGCTCCCCAGAGTTGTGTCTTGTACTTCAGATCTTCAGCATGCGTCATGCAATTAGGAATACAGCTGCAGAATGAAGGGTCTGCAGTTAAATTGGTGATTACTGCAATGGCTCCAATGTGATTGGGCATGCTTGTATCTTGAAATAAAGTATTGTGAGCTACATCAGGAGGATTCTATATGACCAATAAACTGAGGGAAGTGTACAACTAAATTGTCTGAATTAATAATTACATGAACCAGTGATTAAAGAAATGTTTTTTCAGAACAACCATTTTTGTCATGTCACTGTAAGCAGTTTCAATCATACAAAATATGATGGCTCCAACCATGGTCTATCAATGATGATTGAGTGAAGTTAGACCTCAGAATGTAACTGAGTGTTTAGATGGATAGAGTGACAAGAATCCTTCAAGACAACTCATATTTTTATTTCCTATAATAGTCGTGACAGATAGGGTATCACAAGTAACTTTTCTTTTCTTTTTTAGTGCCCCTGAATTGATAGATTTAAGAATGACTTCTAAATAGGAAGATTTCTGATTATCTTGATTGAGAAGCATATGGTACCAGAAGCAACAGCTTCCACTCTACTATACTCAAAGATGAGCAGAAACAAGCATTGGCATAGCCAATAGGTCTCGCCTTTCGGACCTTATAAGTGTTCAGTTTTCCAGCACAATATCCTTGGTGCAACAACATCAACTGCTGCATGGCTAAACACTTATAAGGTCCCAAAGGCGAGACCTATTGGCTATACGAGAGGGCAGAAATATAGACCTCACATGAGTTCTAGCGTGTAAATAAATAACTATTTTGTCTGATCTCAGAGTTTCGGGACAAAGTTAAATTCTAATCTTGTTTAATACATTTTACATCAATTTTCTCTATACAAAGTTCCTCATTTCACCAGGTATCGCAACTTTAATCACAATTTTTCACGATTTTAAACATATTAGATTTGGGAGTCCAATGAATGTCTCGCCACTGAACAGCACAGGGCCTATTCGGACGAATGTACACCGAACACGTGCTTTGCCTATTTCGTACAAACTAAAACATCACATTGTTGGGATGAAGTCAGAAGTAATATGGAAACCGAAAATAAACTATTTCGGTTTGCTAGATTAGTCTTCCAACTGCACCCAGATAAAGAACGAAGCAAACAGGTGCAGCAGGGCGCCGCGATTTATATTTCACCGACCAGAAAATAGCCAAATTCACTATTCCGAATACGTGGGGATACCGCGGATTACTTGCTGTTATTCATAAAAATAATTTGCCCTATTATACAGCTGCCCATATGTGTTCGTTTTTTTTAATTCTATGATCTAGATTAAAATGAGCACGTCGGTCAGGTATTTCAATGACAAATTAGGTCCTAGGAATGAGAAGAGCTTGTATAAAGTCGATCCCTGCAGCATTCTGAACCCCCTAGTCAGGACAGGCTCACTGCATCAATTGAATATTTCATAGAGCCCCCTTTAAGCAGATCAAATGATTTCAGTACAGAAGGTCAAAGCATTACTGTGCATGTGTAGATAGAAAATGTGTGTGTGTGTCTATATATCCTAGCTGCTGCGTGGAGGGAGGCCCAACACAATGCTGAAGCTTTGATCTTGCAGTCCTCGTGTGCGTGCTCTCTTCCTCCGAGGAAGTAGTGTGTTGTATGGATATTTCGGTGCGTTTTCACACACACACACACACACACATATTTATATACATCACGCAAGCTGCCGAACGTTAATGATGTTGTCGATGAAGCGGGGCTATTACCTTCCCGGTGGAGACACTATGTCTACTGTATGGATTTCCCCAACAGCGACATGCTCTCTCTGCTCAAACCTGCAGAGTGCACACCATTGTATATGCTGTGTGTGAGTGTGATGTATGCCGATGAAGCGTGCCACCATTGCAGTGGAGCTCGTCAGATGGTGGAGTTCCACGCCTCCACCTAGCACCTGTGCCTGGTTTCCTTGCCTCTCCCTCTTCCTCCATACGGCTGATGACGGTAGCTGAAGGACGCGTTCTGCCGGAGCTCTGGAAGATTGTGTTTCTCTACGGACTTTCGCCTGCAGCGTTGCAGGTTGCTTGGCCTTTTGGTGGTCTGCCGCTGTACTCGAGGGAAATGTGAGCTGTGAATTAAACGGCCTTTGCTGGATTGCTGGATTGCTGGTAACTCCGGCGGCTCGACTGTGTGCTGGAGCACGTTGGACGTTGGACTGGCTAACTGGGAGAGTTTGGGTGAGTCGCTAATTGGGCTAATTGGAATAGGTGGATTTCAGCGGATTTTTCAGCGGAGTTACTGCTACACCGCTGTTTGAGAAAGGGGCAGAGTGAGTAGTGAATTGCCCTTTTTTTGTTGCAGCAGCAGCAGTTGGTGCTTCCCTTCACTGTATAGCGGCTACATAGACTGGACTTGAAATTAAGCAGGCCGTAGTCTATTGTTGAAGGCACTCTGGATAGTGTGATAGGACTACATGTCCCAGAAATCCTGGCAAGGGACAGTGGAATCAGAATTGGAACTGCTCATTATGAGTGGAGCAGTCTGCCCCGCCGCTGCAGCCTTATAATTCTGTATTGCAGCCGCTGTGTGGGTTAGACTCTCGATCTCAGCATTCCTGATCTGGAGGTGAGAGGAGATCATCCTCCTATTTTCGCTTGCTTATTTTTTTTTTTGAGCACTATATCTGGTTCTAATAATGGGCAAGCATCTGACGGCCAGGGTCAAGGCGATACTATGACGCCAGCAACTGAAAGAGAATTCAGGAAGGGCTAAACGGGCTGGGTCAGTTGCGGAGAAAGTAATCTCTTCTGTTGAGAATTCAGAGAGTTCTGGGGAAGGTGAGGACGATCTTCCGAGTGGCAGCCCGATACAGGCTCATCAACAGAGCCCTGAAAAATCCATCATTGGTGAGGGGCAGGAGGTATTGGAGTTACCCGTGAATGGAATGGACATGGCCCCGCTGGGCTCAGAAGTTAAATCATCTGAAACAGCTCAATGCTTGAATTCAACGGCCTCACTTGAACTACTGGCGTCTAAAGAGGCTACTACAGTCTGTGCTCCTAAAGTCGCTAAACAATTCCCGTTATTTGAGCGGAAGGGCGTAACACATGTCTCTGCTAATACAGTTGGTATTGGTGGGGCATTATCGGGCGCTCCAACTCTTCCAACCCTTCCAACCCTTCCAATTCCTCCAATTACTATTTCTCCTTTGAAAGACTCCGAGAATTTAGGATCAACGATGCCGTCTAATGACTCAGGTGAGTTAATAGCTTCCCCACCCTCAAATACAAGAGTTACTTTTCACAGTGATAAAGAACTCTCTATTTTGCCTTCCAGTAATTCTATGATCACCTCTACAGGTGTTTCCACGGTATTTCTGCAATCTAAACTAGATTCTTTCGGTCCTATTACGCCTCAGAGCCCAATTGCGGGGGTGGATACTGAGACTACTGGGGATTTTCAGATTTCAGTGAAAGATATGTTGAATTTGATTTTGCAAGAAATAAGAGAGATGAAGCAATTTCAAAAGATGGAATTGGAGGTGATTAGTAAGCGTTTGGACAAAATTGAAGACTCGATGGCTTCATTTCCAACTCGACTTCAAGAAGCTGAGATTAGAATTTCGGGGGTGGAGGACAATCTTAACATTATGCAGAAAGAGATGGCCAGAGTATCCAAATTTACGAAGGCTTTTGAATTTAAACTGGATGAGATAGAAGATTATAATAGAAGATCAAACCTTCGAATAGTGGGCGTACCAGAGAACATTGAGGGGTCGGACATGCGGCAATGGATTACTGCTTTTTTTTCTAGAGAGGTCGTCCCTGAGTTTAAGGGAGACTTAACAATTACGCGGGCGCATCGAGTTCCTGCTCGCCAATTTCCTACTTCTCCGTTTCCTCGGACTATCGTTGTTAATTTTGCCGATGTTCGCGTCAAAGAAATTATTTTATCACAAGCTTTTAAGCAAAGACAATTCCAAGTTAATCCTACTACTAAGTGCCGGATTTTTTCTGATATGTCGGCTGCGGCTGCTAGACGGAGAAAATACTTTGTAAAGATTCTTCAGTTATTCAAGGATAAAGGCGCTCAAGCATCGATTGCACAGCAATCTAAACTAAAAGTCTTGATTAAGGGCAAATTTCATGTGTTTACGGATGTGGATGAGGCACGTGAGATGCTTGACCAGTTGGGCTAAGGCCGGGATGGTTTTGGAATTTGATTTGATTTGGTCGGGTGGTTATTGGAGGTTCTTTCCTTCCTCTCTCTTCTCTTCCTTTCTTTTCTTTTTTGCCTTTGTTGCTGCTGCAATTCTGGAGATTATTGCGTAGGGGGGGGGCAGGTGAGGAACTGGGCGGGTCATGGGAACAGGGGCGCAACATCAAGGCGCCCTTATGAGAGGGGTTAGTGCCATGTGGCCAGCATGGGAGGAAGGTGAAGGTGGTTACAGGGCCACGGGGTTAGGTGCAAGGGGAGAGCACCTGGGTGGGGGATTGGGATGCGTGGGGGGGGAAATGGAAAATTGGAGTTCTTGTTGGATGTGATAGAAAAATGTGTTGGCAATATTTGGTTTTTCAATGATTTAAATATATGTTTATGGGGGGGCTGAGAGTGATTTCCTTCAATGTTAATGGGCTGAAAAATAGGAAAAAAATGCGAGCTATCGAGCTATGGATTCAAACAGAGTGCAAGCAGTTGTGATGTTGCAAGAAACTCATATTCCCGCAGATAAAATTAACTCCTTTTCTATGTTTAAAACTTGGTCCTTATATCGCGGGTTTTCTTGCGCACAAGAATCTCAAAGGGGGGTCGCGCTTTTTTTAGATCGAAATTTAGACGCAGAGATTATTCAGTCTGAAGACGGGGGGAAGGGCTGTGGTGCTGGGTCACGTGTGTAAGAAAGACAGGAATAGACCAATTACTTTTGTTTCTTTTTATGCCCCAGTGGAGGATCGTGCCCCCATTTATGAGGAGTTATTCCAATCATTGTTGATGGTTCGGGGGGATATAGTTATAGGTGGAGATTTTAATATTCTTGTGGATATAAAACTAGACTCCACGGGTGCCTTGAAGAAACAATGTAAACTAAAGTCAAGAAGGTCTATCATGAAGAATATAGCCTTATTAGATCTTTGTGACCCATGGCGATTAAAATTTCCACAAAAAAAAGAATTTACTTTTTGGTCGGGCAGACATGGATCCTTTTCTCGTATAGATTTTTTTTTAGCTTCTAGGTTATTAAAATTTTCCCATCAAAAATGTTTGCATAATGGCTTCTCAGGCCACGCAATGTTGGTAATCGAATTTGAAGAAGGGAAAGAAATTAGGCCCCCTAAGAGATGGATATTTAATAAAGTATATCTACAAGATAGTAGCTGGGTTTCTTTTTTAAAATCGGAGATTGTTGAGTTTATCGCTCGTAATTCAGATACAGCTCCGCTTCACATTATTTGGGACTCATTAAAAGCCTTTATTCGTGGTATCATAATCGACGCAGAAGAATGGCGTTCTATTAAACAAGTTAGAACTGCACTCTATCAAAAAATGTGTATGCTTACTCTGCTTCGACAATCTAATTTTTTATAATGTCGTGCAAAATAAATTAAATGAGGCCAAACGTGAACTCAGTACGCTCTTTTTTACAGAGAGTGAACAGCAATTTCTGACACAATCTCAGAGGATTTATGAGGAAAGTAATTTCTCTGGTAAACTTCTCGCGTGGCAGGCTAAAGAGCAAGCCGCTGCCAATCGGATTAATACTTTGAAATGCCCTGCTACTCAGATAGAAACATCACAGTCCGATGTAATAGGCACTATAATGTTGTCCCATTATAAACAGATATACAGCCAACATCACGAGATAGATCATTCTAGGCTCTCAAATTTCTTAGCTAGATATGATATGCCCTCTTTATCTCAGGCAGACAGTGGTGCAATGATGCATTTATTCTCTAAGTCAGAATTAGAATTAGTAGTTAAGAATTTACCAATTGGCAAGGCCTGTGGTCCGGATGGCCTCCCAGCTGAATTTTTTAAGGTTTTTTTTAGTGCTTTTTCTGATTTACTATTACAATTAGTTAATTATATGTTAGTGGGCGGGCAAGTTCCAGACTCTTTTGTGGTGGGTACAGTTGTCAGCTTTACGAAAAAAGGTAAAGATCCTAAAGACCCTAACTCATATAGGCCTATTACGTTATTGAATACTGATTATAAGATCCTTCCTAAATTATTATCAATACGTTTTAATTTTATTTCAAAGGATCTTATTCATTTGGATCAAAATGGCTTTGTGGCCGGACGGCAATCAGCTACCAACACACATTTTCTTACTGAGGCTCTAGACTATTTTCAGACAAAAAAAATCTCTGCTTTGATCCTATTAATAGATGCGGAGAAAGCCTTTGATTTGGTGGTATGGACAGCTTTATTTCTTATTTTAAAGCACTTTGGAATTCCTACACAAATTATTAGTTTAATTCAGAATTTGTACACGGGTGCTAAAGCCAATATAGTTATTAATTCTGTTATGGTGGGTACAGTAGCGGTCCAACGGGGCACCAGGCAGGGTTGCCCCTTGTCCCCTATTCTTTTTGCTTTTTCCATCGAACCGTTAGCTACAGCAATTCGTCAGTCTGGGAATATTCCTCCTCCGATCTCTTCTATGGCAACAATTAAATTGTATGCCGATGATATTATGTTGTTGATTAAGACGGATATCCAATCTCAAACTGCTGTTTTGCAGCTTTTTGAAGAATTCGAAGCTTTGGGAGGTTATAGAATTAATTTTTTAAAAACTGAAATTTTAGTCTGTGGTGGGGGGGAGGTGGATTTACATGTTGATTTATTGGGCTGTATCAATTCAAGACCGAAGAGGTATCTGGGAGTTATGTTTTCTACTTGTGTTTCCGATTTAGCTATGCTGAACTTTGATCCTCTTTTACGCAAGGTTCAATCTTTGTTAATTAAATGGGATTCATTGCCATTCTCCATTTTGGGGAGGGTGGCGCTTATAAAAATGTCTATTCTCCTGATTTAAATTTTTTATTTTCTGCAATTCCTTGTTTTTTGCCCAGTGGCTTTTTTTCAAAGGTAGAATCGTTATTTTCAGGGTTTATATGGGCAAAAAAAAGGATAGCAATGGGGACTCTTTACGCAGAAACTGAATTGGGCGGTTTATCCGTACCTAATATTAGAGATTATTATAGCGCATATTTTGCACAATATTTAGAGCGGTTTAAATCTGGAATGCAGAGTCCAAACGTCTTTATTAACTTTTTTTTGACCAAATTTGTCATGAAGCTCATATCCCATTTCCGCTGCATATTCCTAAATCACCGAAACTCAGTCAATACAAGATGATGCTCTGGGTTTTTAAGCGTCGCAACGTTTTTCTGAAAAGATATTCTCTCCCTCAGTTTAATATTAGAACTCCCTTAAGGAATGCTTTAATTTTTTTGGGGATGGAAATTGGAGTTGATACTATACTACAATGGGAACGATCTGGGTTTTACACTCTTGCAGATTTTTTAAGGGAGGGGGTATGGTTGTTACCAGGAGAGATGCAGCTAATAATCTCGGGAAATTTCTTGCTATTAGGTTCTTATGCTTCGATCTTTAAGACGCTGTAACAAGTGGAGCCAAGACTTATTGATTCCTCTAGTCAGTTATGGGACGATTTGTTCTTGATTCCTCGGATGAGGAAGCCAGGGGCATGGAAACGTTGCTTAGCCCAACATAATGAAGTAGATCTGAGTCAGAAAGCCATTAAAAAATGGCAAGAACAGGAGAAACACGTACTTACTATAAATACTTGGAAAATTTTAAATAAGTTGAATTTTAGTGTCCTTCGAGGATCTAATTGGAGAAGAATGTTATTCTTTAGTAAATGGCTCCTGTATCGTACTCCTGCTACCATTGCGAAATTGTACGTTAATACTAGTGCCACCTGTTTTAGATGTCAGCAATATTCTCCAGCTAACTGGTCTCATATTACAGCTTACTGTTTTAAAATTGTGCCTTTTTGGAATGAGATTTTCGAATATTTGCAGAAGTATTGTGGGATCCAAATTGTATGGATATGATTCTGATTCCGGTCTGACAGAACAGATGGTTAAACTATTATTTATTGCAATGGCAGTGGCAAGGTCTCTGGTGCTCCAGAACTGGAAGTCAATTCAAATTCCCTTGTTTAATGTCTGGCTTCAAAAAATTAGGAATGTCAGAAAGAGTGAATTGCGATATGCACAGCGAATTGGTGAGACGAAGAAGTTTGACAAAATTTGGAGTTCTTACTTTGAGTAATGTTGGACTCTTGTATTCTGTGAATAATTTTTCTTATGTACTTTTATTTTTGGCTGCCAATTTATGTTATTGTCACATTGAAATTATGATACATGAACTTCAATAAAAAAAAAAAAAAAAGAGTGTGATGTATGCCTTAGTTCGAGTCGCGCCTTATTGATCATATCTGGAAGAGAGGCATAGATGAAACGTGTAGCGCATCTCTTCTTTTGCTGCCGGGACTCACTTCCGCTTCTGGCAAACGTACCCTAAAGGTTTCTCGTAATGTATATTGTGCGCGTTTTCAATGGTATTCTATGTTATTGACGAAAAAGAGAACAGCTTTTTACACTGATGGTGACGTTGCAGCCTCGTCCATGTAACATCATAGGCAATATCAAGTTTAAAAGAACACACTCGTGGAAAGTGCTGTTTGGGAGCTTCCTATGCTTACATTTGGTATTAAACAGAAGGTAAAGCACTCACAGAGCAAGTGTGCTTACTTACACGATTTTATTGATGTGTATACATAAGTATGTCCACTTGATTATTTCTTTTCTCCTATGTGTAAGACAAAAACTCAAGGTACCAACAAGTCAAACAGATTAAAGAGCGGAAGGCAATGTCTCTAGCTATTGTTCGGGATTCCACTGGTGTGCTACAAAGAAAATGCGAATGACCAAATCATCTTAGTAGGAGAAAGTGGTTCAAGAGAGGCAACGAGAGAGAAGACAGGAGGGTGCCGTAGGGTGGCGGTGGAAATAAAATAATAAAAGAACAGCATTCAAACAGTGAGTACAGAGAGTACATAAAAACGAGCGCTAAAGGAGAGCGCTGATTAGAGATTGGCAGGGACGCATTAATTCATAACAACAAAAGGAATCGTACCTGTAGGTACCAAAAGAGAGAAGATACACGTGACTTGGGTAAGAAGAGAGAGGCTCAACAAGCTAGATTAAGCACCTATAAACTGGGCGGGAATACACGCTGTTTTTCACACAGTGTAACTGATTAAATGTTCTTAGTCAACACGTGTACTGTACTGCCACAGAGAGTGATCTGTAACTACCCCGTGTGTGTATATTAGCTCAAAAAATATCCATCCATGCCTCCGCGATGTTAGTTTACAGGGCAGGCGTCGGTTGACGTTTACAGAAAAACAAACTAAAAACAGTAAAATTCATAGCTTATTTTAATGTTCATAAACACATGGTGGTTGTATCGATACATGTCCCCATATCAACAAACAATCGACTTGTGAGTATCTCCTCCACCTGTTTTGAAAGCATGATGTGTTCTCCGCAAGATCATTTAAGACGCAGTACCTCCAAAAACAAGCATTGGCCACGCGGCAGTAAAAGTAACAACGCGCGCCCATAAAAGCGAAAGTCATCGCGATCGCTCTGAAAGCGAAAGTGATCGCGATGACACGCTAAAGCACAGTTTTCAAAGTGCTGCTGGTGGCCGGCTGCGCGTGTGCACGATCGCGTGAAAGCAAGTGCTAGGCCAGCCAGCAGCACTTTGAAAATTCCACATACAAAATGTCTCTCCGAGGCAGCGCATGCGCTGGGCTCAGCGAGTCCTAAAAATGAGCACATAGATTTTACCTTTTTTAGGTCGAGCCTAGCGCAGCACACATGCGCTGCTCTATGGGAGGCTTCTTGTAAGGGATCAAAACTTCCTTGAGACATCTCCGTGTGGGTCTGGCAACTCCCACACATTCCATTGGCCTGTGCTTGTGGCTTTCAACAATGAAAGCACGCAATTGGCCAAAGACAGATGCATGTCCTGCCTTTTCTCTAAACGTTCACTCCCACGGCGTTTGGGTCTCGGGAGCGAGCAGCGGTGCGCAGGCTGGCAGCTGCATTCCTGGAGTCTCAGGTCACACGTAACGCCCTGCGCCGTGCTTTTGCTTTTACTTTTTTTTTTTTATTTTGCTTTTATTAGGCACTCTTGATGATGATGCAAGTTGTTGTGGCCTCTGAAACATGAATCCAGAGCCAAATAGGAGACCCAACATTCAGCATGTTTTATATTAAGAAATAGCACGCGCGCTGAGCGCAGATGACTATTTAGTGCTGCAAACAGCAGGTTTTTTTTTAAGATCTAGCCAGCTGTACAGTAATCGGATTTTGGCTCAAGGCATCACAGTTGGCTAGAGGTGAACAGGCCTCCAGGGGTGCGTGCTCTACAGGGCAAGGCCCTTAAATAAGAAAACTGGACCTGGTTCGGCAGTGGCTGGTTCACGCCCCACTCTCACTTGTTTTGACAGAAATCTGTGTAGTTTGAGTCAAGATGGCAAGCTGTGACCTGATAGTGCCGTGACGTACACTGCTTCACGAGCTGGGTCATGGTGCTTCTCGGCTTGGGAAATAATAGAGTACAGTTTGCAAGTTTCTCTCTGTCTGTGCAAGTCAGTGCTTTTGACGTGTACTGTGGAAGACGAGCATGTGAGGAATGTATTGCAGCGCGCACGTCGTTGGATTGGACATTCTTTGTAAATAAAATAAATGCATCTTCCCTGCCTCTGGCGCTGAAATGTCAGCAAATGTGACATTATTATCAGAGCACAAGCTGTGTTTTGCTTGGGGGATGCGTGCAGGAGGGACCGCATGAGGTCATAACATGAACCCAATGGCCTCCGCACGATTGTTGTAAATGATATGTTGCGCTAAAAATAATGTCTCTGCCGCCACGTGTTATCACAAAAGACCGCGTCCGGAGGCTTGAAGCTCCAAGTTTTCCTCGAGTGCCTGTCCCACGTAAAAACTAGAGGGCAGAAGAGGCCACCTGTGGCCATTAACAATGGTTAAGCATCTGCAAAAATGGCATATAGTAGATGTGTTCCCCATCCCCTCAGCACTGCCCTGACGCATCATTTTCACATAGCAGGCATATGACCCAGGTTATTGACTGACTCATACCTGTCAACTTGAAAACAAATCTCACTGTGTGAGGAGGGGTCGGCGCTCAAGCCGAGAAGTACCTAAGAGGCACGTTTGAACCCCACCCTGCCCCCATGCCTATCCTCTTAAAAACAAGCATTTGCAATGCAATAGGTCTCGCATTTACGCGAGTTTGAGCTATTGACATTGCAAATGACAATGCGTTTTATTTTTGTTTTCGTTTTTAAAACCTAAATAAAAGGCATTGTAATTTACTATGCCAATAGCTTGAACTCCAGTAAATGCGAGACCTCTTGCATTTCAAATGCTTGTTCTAGAATGCCCTTATCATGGCCGCTCCATAAAGTCAGTACAGCTGATTGCCAGTGATTGGATCTGAACAGGTGTCGTCAGCAGTATCGTTGGCCCATGTTTATTTGTGTTGTGTAAACTCAACACAGCCCAGTCTCTCTTGTGGGTTAGATATGAGGTGCTGAAGATGGAGCTTTAGGACATTTGTGAAAGTGTTCTGATTTTTTCTGATTAATCAGATAGCAAAAGAAGGCACAGTTTTCCATGTTCATTTCATGTTGCATAAATTAGACATATCAAAGATCCATGAATTGCTGCTTGGGCTTTCCTAACACTGGATCTTTATGTTGGCCTTTGATTGAAGGATACCACTTAAACACAGACCAACAGATATACTGACAGAAGGGTCACCCATTCATGCAGACTACCAGATAAAAGGTACTTAAGTAAACACGTCAACAGAAATAATATCATCTCCATTGTGCGGCAGAATAAGGTCGTCATTGAGAGCTGGACAGTAAGGGGACTTCCACCAAATGGTTTGTGACTCTGAATTCCACCACCCCATTTAACCCCTTCTGTGCCCATGACGAGATAGTCTCGTCATGGAGCGCGGTTGCGCTGTGCCCATGTCGAGACTATCTCGTCATGGACTATCTCATGGACTATCTCGTCATGGACGCCCTTTCCCCCCCCACAGGGGGGGGAAAGGGCGGGGCACTCAAGGGGTTAAAGAGCATGCCAAGTCAACATTCAGAATGGTAGACTACTGTTTGTGCCATCAAGAAGGCTATTAATACGGCTCGAACTCTCCATTTTTGCACCAGGTATTTCCACTGTGGTCTGAAGCCTTTGGAGGCCAGTTTTAGGTCTCACTGAGTCAGCGCATGCGCTGCTCTGCGAGACATTTTGTAGGTGGGTTTTAAAAGTGCTGCTACCCCATGCTTTGGCTGGCCTAGCGCTTGCGTTCACGCGAGCAGCCGCCATCTGTCTTTCATGGGTCATTATAATCGCGCACCTGCGCGTCAATTTTAATGTTAAAAGTAAAGCACGGGTGCCGCGATTATAGCAAAAGATCTATTTCTTTACTTTTGCTATAATCGCGGCACCCGCGCTTTACTTTTAACATTAAAAGTAAAGCGCGGGTGCCGCGATTATAGCAAAAGTAAAGAAAGAGAACTTTTGCTATAATCGCGGCACCCACGCTTTACTTTTAACATTAAAAGTGAAGCGCGGGTGCCGCGATTATAGCAAAAGTAAAGCAATAGAAAAAAACATCTATTTTTTTACTTTTGCCATAATCGTTGCACCCGCGCTTCACTTTTAATTTCCCTATTTCTTTATACAAATATTTCTATCTAGATAATATGATGCACTACATTAGAAGCCCTTCATTTCAGCTGTTATTCAGGAGTGGGGTAGTACTTCAAACAATATTTTCTCTAACAGATAATGATCTGACTATAAACACGCAGACTTCACCCACAGAAATAAATACTATGGCTCACTTTTGGTAGGTTACGCTGGAAAAATATATAAATGGGATTATTGGTGCAAATATTGTGAAGAATGTGTTTAATGAAAGAAAACCAGAAAAACAAAAGAAAAAACATATCCCAGGAACGTCCACAGACAGCTTCAACATTGGCAGAATTTAAAATACAGGTGAGAACCCGACACTGTTGCTGCTCATGCCCTACCTGGTCTAGACGATGATGGAGACTTGACCTGCTGCTGTCAGTAGTGTATCCGATTTAGAGTAGTAGTAAAGTGTTGGTGATTAGAGTTTAAAAAGCGCATAAACATCCATAGAAGCTAAAAGACAGAACATAAGCAATAAACAGTTGTTCTGTCTTTAAGTTGGGTAATATATTTACATATAGGTAATAAATCATGCCTCATAAAGATTTGGCTAAATTCAATCACATCCCCGGGGGAAACAGTCGAAACACCGTGGTCTAAACCACGAGTGTTCCGACTCCGCTAGCCCTGCCATGCATGCTTTAACCACGCATGTGCGTGGTTAAGGCATATGCGCAGTCTAGCTGCGGACGGATGGAAGCAGGAAGCAGGGCAAAGTGAGGTAAGTGGAGCTAGGGGGATCGGGGTTGTTTTGTGGGCTGAGGTGGGCTGGGTATGCTTTGTGGGCTGGAGGATGGGTCGGAAATGTTTTGTGGGCAGGGGGTGGGTCGGGGTTGTTTGGTAGGCTGGGGGATGGGTTGGAGTTGTTTTATAGGCTCGGGGTGGGTTGGGCTACTTTTGTGGGCTGGGAGCTCGGGATAGTTTTGTGGGCTGGGGGGTCGGTTTGGTTTGTGGGCTGGGAGTGGGCTGGGTTTTTTTATGGGCTGAGGGGTGGGTTGGGATGTTTTGTGCGCTGGGTGGTGGGCCGGGGATGTTTTGTGGGCTGGGGGTGGGTCAAGGATGTTTTCTGAGCTGCAGGATGCATTGGACGGAAGCAGGAAGCAGGGAGAGATCCGTGGTGAGGTAAGTGGGGCAGGGGGTGTGTTGGGGTACTTTTCTGGGCTGTTGGTCGGGGTAGTTTTCTGGGCTGGGGAGTTTGTCTGGAATATTTTGTGGGTGAGGGGGTTCAGTTGGGTTGTTTTGTGCACTCTGGTGTGTTGGGGTAGCTGTGGGCTGGGCTGGGTCAGGGTAGTTTTGTGGGTTGGGGTAGTTTTGTGGGTTGGGGTGGGTGGGGGTAGTTTTGTGGGCTGGGTCGGGGTAGTTTTCCGGGCTGGGGGTGGGTTGGGTAGTTTTCTGGTCTGGGAGTTCGGGGCTTGTTTTCAGGGCTGGGGGGTTGGAGGTAGTTTTCAGGGCTGGGGGAGGGTAGGGGTTAGTTTTCAGCGCTGGGGGTGGGGTTGGTTTTCGGGCTGGAGGGTCAGGGGTAGTTTTGATGACTGGGGGGGTCGGAGTAGTGTTTAGGGTTGAAAGAGTGTTGGGGTCGTTTTTTTAATTAGAGGTTAGGGTATTATGCCTCAGGGCAGGGGGAGGGGAATGGGTAGTCAGGGTAGTTTTTAGGGCTTAGGGGAGGGCGGGGAAGTTTTTAGGGCTGGGTCAGGGCTGGGCAGGGTCAGATTAAGGGACAGGGTTTTACGCATCAGGGCAGGGGGAGGGCACTGCATGGGGGTTGGCAGGGGTAGGGGTATTTGCACCACAGGGGGGTATTTGGTGCCTTACGGCAGTGGAAAGGGGGGTGGTAACCTTAGCCACACATGCCCCTCAACCATGCATGCATTATCCACAAAAATTTGTGGTAAAGGAATGCGCGGTTATGACGCAGTTGTTATTCAAACCACGTTGTTTAGGCATGCAGGGTTGGGTAATTCATTGTAGCATCATACAACCCATCTCCGGTTTTAAAATCAACACAGTATGCACTCAAATGCAACTTTTAGGATCCACCAGTTTTTTGCAGTAGAACATGACATGGTCCAAACATTCTCAATCCTTTTTCAGAATTCCCAACCATCTTCGAGCAAGATCTAACCTGCAGACATGGCCAAATCTCGCCTACAAGAAACTCTTCTTGCTATTCTGCCACAGATTCCAAACTTATAATAAAAGGCGTACGATGGTCTGTGAGTGGAACGACTTTCAAGTTTCTGTGGATGATGCTTTAAGTGAAATCTGGGAATCAGACTTTAATTCTGCAGTCTGGTTGCCAGGTTCATGAACAAGAGTTTAAAATCGAGCACCCTTATTAAGTTTCAGAAATTCACATATTTGCAATATGCACTCACCTGCATTTTCGTTAATTTCAACTCAACCCAAAATGGAATGTTATCTGCATGGACAGTAAGAAATGGCTATTGAAGGAGCATGGCCTAGGAGGAGAACAATAATGGCCATATCAATACCATTATTAAGATACTGGGACAAGATCAATAGACAATTGCCGTGACCACATACTCCTCCCCATTTTCTCCCATTATAAAAAAAATCTGAGCTCCAACCAGGCTTGACAGACAAACATTTTGAGAGCTGGAGAGTAGTGGGCGAGCTCTACCAAAATAGAGACACAATCAATAGACTGACATGCAAACAGTTTTTCCTAAATCATCGTTAGACCAACTCTTCACCCCGGGCTGCATGAGGAAGGGAATCACTCGCCTATATGCTACGCTATGCACACTTACACAAGCACAGAGACATAAACTGAAAAGGGAGCAAGATTTGTGTAGACTGATTACAGCAGGGTCAAAGTCGCAGATTTTGGGCATGAGTGGCAAAGTCTTCGTTATGTTTACTACACAAGGCTAATACGTATAAGTTCCTCACCAGGTTCTGCTTCACAACAGTGATGCTCCATGCAGTGGCAGCTCCTCCGCTAAGGCAGCCAGCAGTGGAAACAAAGGAAAATAAAATGATAATAACTCATTGTTATTATCATTTTATTTGTTCCTGATGCGGCAGCTTGCCGGGCGGGGGGCGCAGCTCTGATCTGAGAGCAAGGGAAGGAGTGGTGGGCACTCTATGAAGTGCGCATGAGTGTTTGGCTGGCTGTCATAGAGAACATACCCAATGCTCCCATTCCCTGGCTGAGCGCCGAACCACAGTGCTCAGACCAATCACAACGCTGCATTGTTATTTGGCTTAGAGGAGCCTGGGCTCTTCTTGTTCCAGACGGAGCAGAGGGACGACAACGAGAGACAACAAGGAGAGATGCAGCAAGAAGGTACTTTTTTTTTTTCCTTCCCCCTTTTCCCCCCATCCCCCTGGCTCCAGGCAATGCTTGGATTGCTTGAGATCTGCTGAAGGAGCAGTGGGGTGAGAGGCACATACTCCCACAAGTAGTGGCAGTGTGCACCCGTGAAGAGGTTCTGGGTGGAAGTCCTCCGACATATCCGCTTGATCTGTATGCTGGAGCTACTGCTGGCTGTAATAATATTACCCTTATTGAAGTCTGGACAAGACTTGGTGTACCCGTACACCACAGATGGAGGAAAAATCTTGATTCCCTTACTGTTAGCAGTCAGGCTTTAAATTGGCCATACTTGGCGGAATCCGCCTCCCCAAGTCTTATGCTGTGGTGGTCCAATGTCTATCGCATTTACGGAATGGAACGATTGACCGCAATCATAGCAGATGGACTATAGAAGTTTGAGAGAATATGGCTATCGTTCAAAACCCATGCTCAGAGGGGGATTAACCTGGCCACTTTCATGCCATATAATTTAAATAAATCCCATTTGGGGAGACTTTCTTCATATAAGAGTGATGCAGATACTGCTCATAATGTCCCGATAGTTCACGTCCCCACCCCATTGGTTGTAATCCACTGGTTATGACTGTCTCTTCGAGGTGACACCAGTGATATGAAACTGTGCATTAGCCCAGCTGTCTCATGCATGGGACATTACTTTGTCTGGTTATGTATTGTCCTAAGATGTACAAATCTTAAATAAAGTGATTATGATAAAGAAAAAGAAATAGCTATTTAAAATCGGTTTGATAACTCGAAGCCAGTTTGAAAACAAATTAAAGTGCAAGCAAAAGCCTTCAGTGCAGGTGCTTCTTCTGGGGTCATCCCTTCAAATTAAATCAATTTCAATGGGAGGTAAAGCTTGCCATCTGTCTGTCACTATTTCTGGAATCTCTGGATAGTAGGCCCTCATCAGTCCCACAATAAAACTTATTCTAAAAGTGAATCAGCCCATTTATTGATGCCAATATTAATGCCTTTTACTTTCATCAAATTCTTTGCATGAGAGTGTCTAGCCTAAGACATCCCTAGATATTTACATTTAGTGACCACTTCTAATTTTGAACCATTCCTTGGCCGACATCAGTTGAAGGATTCTTGTCAAATATCATAGGCCTTCATTTAGAGTTTGGAACAACAGTGGCTCTGCCATACATTGGCAAAGACCCAGCCCCATCAAACGTGTTGGTTCTTTTTTACAATGTAGAATTGTGACGATACTGGGGCCAGATTTACTATGTGGTGCAATGCATCAAGACAACGTGTTGTCCTGCGCTGTGACAAATGGAGAGGGCAGGAATGAGCCATATTTAAAGGTGCGCCATGTCGCAAATAGGAATAGTGCACCCTTTGTGTGATAAGGGCCCTGGCCCCATATTAGTAGCTGCTAAAAATTAACGATTCCCAAAATGGGTTTGGAATATGGACGAAACATTTTTGCGCGGGCAAACTCCGATTTAGAGTGTTTGCGACTGCAAACATTTTTGCACATCTTGTCCTATGTTCCTCAACTACCAAAAGCAAGTGCTAATTCGTATATTTTTCATGCCCTCCAACCATGCGTGTGCATGCCTCGTTTATAATTCTCAGAGTTCCTAATTGCTGTGTTAGTCACCAGGCGTAACTTCCAAATGAAGGGCAGATGTCCCTGGAAGGATTTCGGAAGCACAAGTAAAGTAACAGGTGTTAAAACCATTAAAGAAGAAATATTGCAGAGAGTAAGTATCCTTCAAAGTAATCTGGCACGGTTCAGGAATGAACTGTACACCCCTCACTTTCCTAAATCTCGATTTACGCGGCTCTTTGATGCAATTAAACAATAGGCCGTTACTACGTGTAAAGTCGTACGTCTAGGTGTCTATTCATAGGCCCCCTTTGAGCCTCGGTTGTCCTGACGTGTCTGTGCTTTCTCACGCGCCGCTCTGCAGCTGATTAGCCCGGGCCGAATTCCCGTGTGAATACAATGACTGGAACCGCGGAGCCAGGATTCCTGTGAACACATCGGAGGTGTACTGGTATGAGAGAGCGATAAAAGAGCGGCTCTGACATGTTATCTCTCCTTTGGACCTGCGAACTTCTTTGAACGCTTTCTGCACCTAGATGCCCCCATTAGCCAAGCCAGTGATTTAACGCAGGAGTGTCTCGCGGGGTTAAGTGGATTTACGTCAGAGGTTTCCCAGGAGGGAACTGGGCCTCGACAAGTTGCTAACGAAAACTCTGTGTCCCAGGATCAGATTTTGAATAAACACACTTTTGAATGTGTTCCTTAGTTTGTTGGTTTAGCATCAACAATCCACGACCATTGTGGTGTTCTATAATTTTGAACATCTGTGAAAGTGAGCAAGCCAAAATAAATAGAATTAAATATTGACTCTGGGGCTATTATAAACAATTTGTTTCACAAGTTCAGGTTTCTTTCTTAACTAGGTACAACAAGTCTGTGTCGCTGGCTCTGTAGTCCTGTGCATAACCTGACATAAGGCGGCCATTTCACAAATTGTGGCCAATTCCAAAACCTAGCTACGGATATCTTATTACCCATTAAGACCCGTTGCAGAGAAAATATCTTACAATTCATATTGAGCGGTGCCAAGGCATGTTGCCTGAGAGATGTGTTCATGTATTTGCATTACAAATTATTTTAAGCCTCAGCCGTGCCAGATCCGAAAACAAAACAGCCTAAAACACCATTTTATTTACTTTTCTGTGTGGAAGTAACTTGTGAGATATGCACAGATGAAAAGCCACAGTTCAAAATTGATGACTGCACATACCAGTGAGGCACAGCTCTAGATTGCAAGCATTTATTTCACCCTGTTAGACCTGCCAAACTTTAGGGTGGTCTTCCCCCCAACCTTTTGCTTGCTTACCTCCACTTTTTGCAGTATCTTTGTGTTGGCCGTAGGACTTTGAGCACTTTACCGCAGCTGACCAATGCAAAAGTGCATGTGCTTCTCCCCTAAACATAGTGACATTGGTGTATACCTGATTGGCATATTTAGTTTACATGTAAGTCCATTGTTAAGTGGTATCTATATACCCAGGGCCTGAAATCTTAATTCTGCTAGTGGGCCTGCAGCACTTGTTGCGCTGCAGCCTTACAAACCTGTCAATGCAGTTTACAGCCACTTCGACTTGGCATTTAAAACCCCTTGCCAAGCTTTAAACTCCCCATTACACATAAATCACCCTAAGGTAGGCCCTAGGTAGCCCTAAATGCAGGGTGCTGTGTAACTAAAAGATAGTACTTTTAAGTTTTACATGTCCTGGTAATGACAAACAGCTACATTAGTTTTTCACTACTGTGAGGCCCACTCCTATCATCATTGGGCATTCCTTAAAACACTTTTACGCTGTAATTCCTGATTAGAAAGTAGTCGCTGAATCATGTTTCATCTCTCTGGAAAGGGTGGAGATGAATCCTATAATTGGTAAAGCAGGATTTAACCTTACTATTTTATAAATGCCACTTTTAGAAAGTGGACAGTTCTCTGTTCTAAACTTCACTCTGCGTGCCTGCAGCCTGTGTCCAATGCATCTGAGGGATGGGTGACAACTATTATTTGTGCATTCCCTCTAGACAACCAAAAACATAGGGAGGGTGAGTGTGAGAACACATCTGCATTCATCTGTATTCTGATAGCCTTCTTGGGCAGGAAGGGGGAGAGGGAGCTGGCACATCTGAATAGGCTGCGCCCTGTCCTCACAGATCAGACTGACTACCCCCCAGAGAGAGCCTGGCAGACAGAATTGGGATGAAAGGAGACCTGTGCACTTCAAGGAGCTACTCTGAAGTCATCCCCACTTCAAAGGCACATTTAGGTATAGGTACTAGGGTTCCGACCCTAACAAGACAGTACATTACTGGACTTGTGAAAAACTCTGGAAGGAATAGGGACTGCTGTGCTGCAAGGATTGCCACTCCACATCTAAGGAACTGCTTCACTGCTGTGCTAAGCTGCCCCTGCTGCCTGCTGATGTCTGCCCTGCTGAGGACAAGGACTGAACCCATCTCACTTGAACCCAGAGTGACTCTAATGGCTTACTGGCTTGCCTCTTATTTTCTGAAGTCTCAGGGTCATAAAAGACTTCTTAAACTGCAAGAAAGAAAATCCCTCCTTCTTTGATTATTGGCTAAGTAGAGCTCAAAGACAGGGCATCAAAAAGCATTATTCTCCACACAAAAAGCAATTAGTCATTCTTACAAATTTTATTTCATATTTTTTATTTTTCCCTTTTTTTAACTTGTTTATCAGATATTTTGCATTAAAAAGATACATAATTCCTAACAATAAATATCACAATTTTTGCAAAAATATCACTGTATACCGTTATTCAAATACAATACATATGTCACAATTTATTTCAACACGTGAAATACCAGATGAATAAACAGTTTCATTCTACACACCCCCACATGCAAACACACCTCTATCTAATCTGCAACCACATCTCTTACACACAATACACACACACTCTACACCCCAGAACAACACTGCATGCACAGATGGAAAAATCCAGGTGATAAAATTAACCCTCGATTGCAGTGCTGATCGCTGGGGTGTCTCACTCTAGCGGGTCGACGTACGTTTCAATGGAATATTTTAATTAATAATCTTTCTTCTTCAGTACCTGTTATTTTCTAATTTGTAACGGGTGAAAGGAGGGGGAACTAATCTGAAATGACAATGTGGAGAGTAATTAGATTTTGCTATTTATCATTTTCGCAAAAGCCCAAGGAGATATCTAACATTTCTCCTCCTATATATACACCATAAAATCAAACAAATGTGCCACTCCTGAGCATTTTCAAAGACTAGTATTATCTATAGTGTGCAATTAGTGATATTTGTTCTCCTACCACCATGTGAAAATCATAGAGGACAAGACAGAATCATGAACATCATTGCATATGAATCGATCTATAAGAAATGAGTAAGACTCAGAGTTGTGCTTAAAATTTGTGAAAAACAGAATGTGTATAGAGAAGAAAAAAATATTTATAAATATCAAAAGGAAAAAGGGAAAAGGAATTGTATTCATTATACATCCTGCAAGTACATACAACCAGGAGAATATCCCCTGATAAAGATTGAAACATTTAGAGGTATGCCACTCCATAATCCCAGGTGAGACATCATATAGGCATACACTGAATTCAGAGGCAAACTGTAAGGGGACAATATGTGTATAAAACTTCCCTAATTTATATGTTCTTCTCCTCTAATACATAGATTGTTCAAGAAAGAACATTCACTTCATCTTACTTTGATCAAGAAATTGCAACACTAAATGGTGGTATCTGCATACATGAGGATTCCAGAGATACATATATATGAAGACTGCGATTAACAGATAATGACTCTTACTTTGAGTTATCATTAGAGTCCAACATTCATGTACCTCATGATTAAGTGACAATATTATGATGTAACATCCACGTACTCCGCAACTATGAGATAACCAACAGACCTGCCTGCTCTGTCTTATTATGTTGTAGACAATGTAGAGATTCGATTCCAGGAAACCAGGCTCTGCAGCGACATAGCCATCAACTATCGTTTGACTAGAGCATCTATGTATGTTTAGAAACCTTCCTTTGCATTAGTTACAGGTAATGAGTAACAGGCTCTGTTTATTGATTATTAGGAGCATGTTTTTAACTAAGGGAAAGTAATGTACTTGCAGGATGTGTAATGAATACAATTCCTTTTCCATTTTTCTTTTTGATATTTATAAATATTTTTTTCTTCTCTATACACATTCTGTTTTTCACACATTTTAAGCACAACTCTGAGTCTTACTCATTTTTTATAGATCTATTCATGTGTAATGATGTTCATGATTCTGTCTTGTCCTCTATATTTTTCAAATGGAGGTATGAGAACAAATGTCACTAATTGCACATTATAGGTAATACTAGTCTTTGAAAATGCTCAGGAGTGGCACATTCGTTTGATTTTATGGTGTGCATATATAGTAGGAGAAATGTAAGATATCTCCTTGGGCTTTTGCGAAAATGATAAATAGCAAAATCTAATTACTCTCCACATTGTCATTTCAGATTAGTTCCCCCTCCTTTCACCCGTTACAAATTAGAAAATAAGAGGTCCTGAGGAAGATGTATTATTAATTAAAATATTCCATTGAAACTTACGTCGACCCGCTAGAGTGAGACACCCCAGCTATCAGCACAGCAATCAAGGGTTGATTGTATCACCCAGATTTTTCCATCTGTGCATGCAGTGTTGTTCTGGTGTGTAGAGTGTGTGTGTATTGTGTGTAAGAGATGTGGTTGCAGATCAGATAGAGGTGTGTTTGCGTGTGGGGGTGTGTAGAATGAAACTGTTTAGTCATCTGGTATTTCATATGTGTTGAAATAAATTGTGACATATGTATTGTATTTGAATAATGGTATACAGTGATATTTTTGCAAAAATTGTGATATTTATTGTTAAGAATTATGTATCTTTTTTTATGCAAAATATCTGATAAACAAGTAAAAAAAAGGGAAAAATAAAAAATATGAAATAGAATTTGTAAGAATGACTAATTGCTTTTTGTGTGGAGAATAATGCTTTTTTGATCCCCTGTCTTTGAGCTCTACTTAGCCATTAATCAAAGAAATCTAGGTCTAGGGGGATTTTCTTTCTTGCAGTTTGTGTTTTTTTCCCCCTGTTCCCTGACCTGTCAAGTAGTCTTTTATAGGGGGTTGCCTTGCTAATTCCGATAAAAGACTTCTTAAAAATTCTGCTGGTGCAGCTAGACTTTGCCGTCTGTGTGTCCTACCCTTGCCTGAGGTGCCCCCTCCAGTTACTGGGCCTCAGAAGTGGGTTTCTGCTACATTTCCTACATCGACACAGACGCAGTAGCTACTTTGTGCCAAATTGGAACTGATGCATCGCCCTTCGATGACGATGCAGCAACTGCCCAATGATAGAAGTTGTACAGCTAACGCAGCTCTACGATGATGGTATGCCCAGCTTGACAACAACTCAGCGCCTGCATCATACAAAGGGTTCATTGTGGAAGTTCCGTCAACAGTGGGGATTGGTGCAGACGCTCGCCTCCATCAATAGATCGAAAATGACGTGGCGCCTCCTCGACTCCTCGCCTAGAGTCTTTGACATTGACACTTTGCTCCTTCCAAGGTACTTTGTCAGCAGGACTAGGGGCGGCTCCTCCACATGGCTGGAGGAGCATCGCCCACTGCTTTCTCGCAGTGCGAGAAGCAGAAACGTAAAATGGCATTTTAAATACCATTTTATGTTTCTGCTTCTCGCATTGCGAGAAGGCAGAAGAAGGGTTTGGTTGGGGGCGGGCGGGTGGGCGAGTTGGGGAGGAGTGGCTAGTCCAATATTAAAGGCGCTGACTGTTTGATCGGCCCCCGGAGTCCGACCAAACCAGTCATGAGCACTCTCCTGTTTTCTCCATGTAGGCTGCATGCAGCCTGCATGGAGAAAAAGGCCTCCCCATAGATGCCTGTAAGGATAGCGTCCAAACCAATCACAACGCTGCCATTGCAGCATTGTGATTGGCTTAGGGGAGGAGAGGGAGGCTGCCTGCTTCTGCTTCCTGTGAGCAGAGAGAGAGCAGGAGACGCGACGCTGGACCCGAGCCGAAGTAAAGTTTTAAATTTAAAAAAAATTAAATTAACCCCCCATCCTTGCACGACCCCTCTCCCCCCGCGCGTCATGCTGGCCGCAACTGAGCCGGAACAGTCTGAGTCCTGTAGCCGGCCTGCCCTCCATCACAGTCAGCCTGAACTTTGGATTTACCCTGGTCAAGCGCAACCTCAAGTAACCTTTCAGCGCTATTGACTTCTAAGCACTATTTTTGTTTTATTGTTAAAAGTGTTTTAACTCCAGTTCTACTTATTGGACTTTTGTCATTTTGGTCTTGTTTTACTCAGATAAATATTCTCTATTTTTCGAAACCTGTGTGGAGTTTTTTTGTGGTGTTTTCATTGTGTTACTGTATGGGTGTGTTGCACAAATACATTACACATTTCCTCTTTAGATAAGCCAGCTTGTTCTTTGCCAAGATATCAGAGGGTGAGTACAGGTTACCTTTTAGTGTGTTTCTAGCTTACGATGACTGAGATTGTGCTCCCTACTTGGAAAGGGTGCATACCTCTGCCAACTAGAGACCCAATTTCTAACATTTGTGACTCAGCGGTTAGTACGGGACTTGTGTTTGTGCAATACCATATAGTAATTTAGTGTTCACTACAACTCTATACTTAAGATAAATTCAAACCTTTTTCAGTTTTCTCTTTGACAGCTTTGATTTTTTCAAAATTCTTTTTGCCCCATACTCATTTTCTTTACAGTTTCTATGGTCCTACCTGGACATAAAGGATTTGAGCTGGCCAACCTGGAGGCATACACAGTGGCCCAGCTCAAGGAGTTTGTCTGCCAGGAGAGAAGGGTGTTCCATAAGGGATGTACCAAGAAAACAGAGCTTCAGAAAGACTTACGAGCATGGGCAGTACCCAGAAGGAGAAGTGGATGAGGTGGAAGAATCAGGGTCTGAGGAGGAGGAATGGGAGCAGGACCAAGATAGAGATCTTCACATGCAGCCTGCTGATGTGGGGGTAACATCCTCTTAGGACTGTAAGTCCGCAGCACACCGGGCAGCAGTGTGTCTTTAATGAACCCATCCCCAGAAGAGCTGGCAGATAGGAGGGAGGAAGGGAAACTAAAATTAGACATTGTCAAATTAGACAAAGAACAGTCTCATGCTAAATTGGAGAATGAGCAGGCTCTTGGGAAGATCAGGTTGGCCATGGAAGAAAGAAAAATGGCCCATGAGCTCACCATGAGAGAGCTGGACATCAGAGCCTTGAGAGAGGGGACCAGCAACTGCAATGGTGGCAGCATACCTACAGTGTCCACTAGTGAGTCCAGAGTCGGGATCGTAACATTTTTAGTGCCCAATATCTGGTAAAGGATGACATAGACAAATGGTTTGAAGGCTATGAAGTGGTTCTGAGAGTGCAAAAAAGGTCCCAGAGGAGTTTTGTGGTGGTAGTTTGTGGAGGTATATGCCCATAGTAGGGAGGGACAACCCCTGCAATGAGAGCAACCTAGTCAGCAAGTTTAGACTGACCCATGAAAGGTATAGGCTCAGATTCAGGGCAGCCACAAGATCTCATCACAAACATGGGTGCATTTCTTGGCTTATGCTAGCAAGGCACTGAAGGGATGGTTGATGATTAAATCAGGGCTGAACAACTTGATTTTAAAGGAGCACATGCTTGATATTTGATTTCCAGAGCTGCACCAACACCTAGTGGATAGCAAGTTAACTGAACACAGGAAACCTGCTAAGGAGGCCAACATCTAGAGTGTCCAAGAAGGCATCTGGGGGTTATTCCCAAAAGGGTGGTCAGTGTACTCACAAGAAGAAGAAGGGGGAGAAAAATAGATAGAGATTTCTAAAGGACCCTAAAACAACTCATGGGTAAAAGAGACTGGTTCTCATTACCAATCTGGTTACCAGAAGAAAAACTTCCTCACAAAGGTTAGCAGCCCACGCCCATCAAGTGCTATGAGTGCTGCGAGAATGGACACAACAAGGGAGATCCGAAGCATACAAAAAGAGCACCACACCCACTGGAGGAAATAATCTAGGGGTGGCTAGTGTAGTGGTCGGGGAGGTGTTTGTCCCAGTTAATTCAGGGGGGAGTTTATTGTGGTTACCATTGTGTCCCTGGGAGACCGTGAGATGGTTCCTAAGAGCCATGTGCATTCAAATACTACTAAGAAAAGCAATTGGTCGTCATCAATGAGCAAGGTGTTGAGGTTATGAGGGATACAGGAGCCAACATGACTATGGAAGGAGTCAGCTTGTGTCCCCAGAGCAGTTAATTCCAAATGCATTCCACCAAGTTGTGGTGGCTGACAACAGAGAGGGTCACTATCCAGTGGCCCTTGTTCACTTTGAGGAGGAGAGGGGGTACAGGTCTTCTGAAAGTTGCTGTGAGCCCTGCCATGCCTTTGAATGTTTGCTGGGTAATGACCTTAAGCACACTATCTGGAAGGAAGTGGAATTTAAGGCTCATGTGGAGGTGTTGGGTTTACCTTATTGGATCTGTGCAAGGCAAGGTACATGGCTGCCAAGGATGGGAGTCAAAAAGGGTTGGAGCCTGGAACGAGGGCCCAGCCAGCTTCTATAAAGGGGAAAGGCAGAGTTTGTGGTAAACCAGCCCCTGAGTCTCCTCCCAGTCGGGTGGAAGGGGTACCTATGTGGGCTTCCTTGGAGCCCACTGCGGAAGACACTACTTCCCTTGGTGACCTGTGTAGACTTGCTGGATGGCATGTAGAAGGAAGACCCACCAAGGAGGAATTCTGTAGGGTACAAAGGGAGTGTCCAACCCTTGAGGGCATGAAGAAACAGGCTGAAGCCCAAGCAGCAGATGATGCCTCTGGTAGCTATCACATTTACCAGGAGGACATCATCCTTTACAGTGAGCCTAAGGCTCCTGTGCATGGGGCAGCAAGGGCCCTGTTGGTCACCCAATGCTACAAGGCCTTCCAACTGGAGCTGGCTCACAAGTTTCACCTGGCAGGACACCGGGGCAAAGACAAGACATTTGCAAGGCTTGTGCCACCCTTTTTGTGGCTGAAGATAAGGACATCCTCAGATGTATTTTACAGGACTTGGTGCCCAGTACTTGAGCACCTTTGATCTTACATCAGGGTACAGGCAGATCACCCTAGCAGAAAGTGCCAAGAAGAAGTCAGCTTTCTCCCTCCAGAGGGCCACTAACCTGACCCTTCTTGTAAATTGGGAGGATTCCGCCGAGCGCCATGACACAAAAAATGCATACCCTTTAGAATGGCATTTGAAAGATGGTTAATGTAGTTGCCTCAGACACCCTAGTGTGATTTGAAAAGCTCATTTGGGATTTGGTCAGGTCCTGGTGTTGTGTAGTTCCTATAGATCTATATAGGATCTGCGCGTTTAGACAACATAAACTGTGGGATTGGTCCAGACTGGTTTCAGACACCCCCACCGGGTATGTTCGCCTGTATACCAGCTAGCTCACAGTGCCACTAGAAACCCCTCTTACCAAGGAGAGAATAGTTCCTAGCAACTATCGAACATGACAACCCTGTCCCATCAGGGATTGTGGAAACAGTACAGTACTTTTCGCCCAGTCACTTGTGCTCACTTTGTCTCAGAGAGATACACAGAAGAAACAGTGGGGATGTGTTTTTTGTAAGCATTTATTGAACCAGTGTCATTCTAGTGTAAAACATTTGTGCTGAAACAACCATAAGACAGAAACAGATATAAATGGTTATAAGCACCAACAGAGTAAATGGAAGGTAGATTTCTACCATAGTGCTAAAACAATGAATATATGGCAGGCATAAAAATACATGACAACAATAATGTGCACTCCTATGATGCAACCCTAACAAGATGTACCTAAATGTACCTAGCATGTATGTAGGTGTAGAGCCAAGAATCCCCCTAGGATAAATCCAACCCATTACCTGGTGTGAGAGAATAAAGGACCCTGTCTTTGTCTCAAGATGAACACCCCGTGAGGGATGTCAGACCACTGCATGCTGAAGGGTCTGCGTGCAGGAACCTCAGTGTCTCCCGTAAGTGCGTCAGCATGGAAGTCTTTCTCCTCTGCCTACCCTGGCAAAGATGTGGTGTATACCTACCCAAAAGGTATCCTCAGGGGATTCTACCTTGCTGTGTCATGTCGGCCGAGGATGACGGAAGGGGTGACCCTTATACGTAGTTAATATGCAGAAGATGGTAATCCTGCTGTGATTCTGAGAATCCTTATGCTTAATTATTGAGCCTAGTTTTCTGGGAAATACACACAACATTTATGCAGTGCTTAACTAAGTAAAAGGTCAAAACCAAAAACTGCTATGTACTACAATGGTATGGTAAATGCAGCTGAAGGGTTAGGTGACTACTCAAGCCTATATTGGGGTACCCTACGAAACATAACACCCACTCCTCATCCAACCGGACGACATAGTAAAAAAGGAAATGCTCTTCTAATCAAGCATTAAACATTGTTAAAAAGACATTTAAAATGTTTCTAAAAGTTCATAAAATCTCTTAAAAATAAACTCTAAAAATCCCTTAAAATATGTTCATATATATTGTCTGAGCAAGTGAGTACATCTGTAAGCCATGGTGCTCAGAAAAAGTAAATAAGAGAGGGGAAAAAATGTGTTTCAAATTCCAATTTCAGTTGTTTTGGAAAGAAGGCTGAATTCTTTCCAGCACACAGAGAGCCAAATGTTTATGTGTTCTGTATGGGAGATGCAACATCACTCCTGCTTGCCTTCTCAGACAACGGGCCCTGTTACACCTCACAGATCAGGTCAATGGAGCAAAGATGATCTTCCTCAGTTCCCACATCCGATTCTGGGGAGAATTTTGAAAAATCCAAAGCCTGTGTGCCTGTAGTGGAGCCGGTATCCAATCCAACAGTAGCTAAAGCATCCCGTGGTGGCTCTAAGAATGCCGACATCAACATGGGAGTATGCTGGAGACACTGCAGTACGTGGGCCGTTAGTGGGTCCAGTAATACATCTACGTCCGGTGGCGCAACCGATGGAAGTGTTAGACAGAGGTCCAACACTTATTCATACCTGCAGAACAAGCAGCGAACAAGCAAAATACAGTCAATCTGGACTGGTTGGAATGATAGGAACCAAGACTCGCTTAGCTCCCTAAGCCAAGGTATGCCCAGATGGAGTACCATGTGAGCCCTGCCATGCCTTTGAATGTTTGCTGGGTAATGACCTTAAGCACACTATCTGGAAGGAAGTGGAATTTAAGGCTCATGTGGAGGTGTTGGGTTTACCTTATTGGATCTGTGCAAGGCAAGGTACATGGCTGCCAAGGATGGGAGTCAAAAAGGGTTGGAGCCTGGAACGATGGCCCAGCTAGCTTCTATAAAGGGGAAAGGCAGAGTGTGTGGTAAACCAGCCCCTGAGTCTCCTCCCAGTCGGGTGGAAGGGGTACCTATGTGGGCTTCCTTGGAGCCCACTGCGGAAGACACTACTTCCCTTGGTGACCTGTGTAGACTTGCTGGATGGCATGTAGAAGGAAGACCCACCAAGGAGGAATTCTGTAGGGTACAAAGGGAGTGTCCAACCCTTGAGGGCATGAAGAAACAGGCTGAAGCCCAAGCAGCAGATGATGCCTCTGGTAGCTATCACATTTATTGGGAGGACATCATCCTTTACAGTGAGCCTAAGGCTCCTGTGCATGGGGCAGCAAGGGCCCTGTTGGTCACCCAATGCTACAAGGCCTTCCAACTGGAGCTGGCTCACAAGTTTCACCTGGCAGGACACCGGGGCAAAGACAAGACATTTGCAAGGCTTGTGCCACCCTTTTTGTGGCTGAAGATAAGGACATCCTCAGATGTATTTTACAGGACTTGGTGCCCAGTACTTAAGCACCTTTGATCTTACATCAGGGTACAGGCAGATCACCCTAGCAGAAAGTGCCAAGAAGAAGTCAGCTTTCTCCCTCCAGAGGGCCACTAACCTGACCCTTCTTGTAAATTGGGAGGATTCCGCCGAGCGCCATGACACAAAAAATGCATACCCTTTAGAATGGCATTTGAAAGATGGTTAATGTAGTTGCCTCAGACACCCTAGTGTGATTTGAAAAGCTCATTTGGGATTTGGTCAGGTCCTGGTGTTGTGTAGTTCCTATAAATCTATATAGGATCTGCGCGTTTAGACAACATAAACTGTGGGATTGGTCCAGACTGGTTTCAGACACCCCCACCGGGTATGTTCGCCTGTATACCAGCTAGCTCACAGTGCCACTAGAAACCCCTCTTACCAAGGAGAGAATAGTTCCTAGCAACTATCGAACATGACAACCCTGTCCCATCAGGGATTGTGGAAACAGTACAGTACTTTTCGCCCAGTCACTTGTGCTCACTTTGTCTCAGAGAGATACACAGAAGAAACAGTGGGGATGTTTTTCTGTAAGCATTTATTGAACCAGTGTCATTCTAGTGTAAAACATTTGTGCTGAAACAACCATAAGACAGAAACAGATATAAATGGTTATAAGCACCAACAGAGTAAATGGAAGGTAGATTTCTACCATAGTGCTAAAACAATGAATATATGGCAGGCATAAAAATACATGACAACAATAATGTGTACTCCTATGATGCAACCCTAACAAGATGTACCTAAATGTACCTAGCATGTATGTAGGTGTAGAGCCAAGAATCCCCCTAGGATAAAGCCAACCCATTATCTGGTGTGAGAGAATGAAGGACCCTGTCTTTGTCTCAAGATGAACACCCCGTGAGGGATGTCAGACCACTGCATGCTGAAGGGTCTGCGTGTAGGAACCTCAGTGTCTCCCATCAGTGCGTTAGCATGGAAGTCTTTCTCCTCTGCCTACCCTGGCAAAGATGTGGTGTATACCTACCCAAAAGGTATCCTCAGGGGATTCTACCTTGCTGTGTCATGTCGGCCGAGGATGACGGAAGGGGTGACCCTTAAACGTAGTTAATATGCAGAAGATGGTAATCCTGCTGTGATTCTGAGAATCCTTATGCTTAATTATTGAGCCTAGTTTTCTGGGAAATACACACGACATTTATGCAGTGCTTAACTAAGTAAAAGGTCAAAACCAAAAACTGCTATGTACTACAATGGTATGGTAAATGCAGCTGAAGGGTTAGGTGACTACTCAAGCCTATATTGGGGTACCCTACGAAACATAACACCCACTCCTCATCCAACCGGACGACATAGTAAAAAAGGAAATGCTCTTCTAATCAAGCATTAAACATTGTTAAAAAGACATTTAAAATGTTTCTAAAAGTTCATAAAATCTCTTAAAAATAAACTCTAAAAATCCCTTAAAATATGTTCATATATATTGTCTGAGCAAGTGAGTACATCTGTAAGTCATGGTGCTCAGAAAAAGTAAATAAGAGAGGGGAAAAAATGTGTTTCAAATTCCAATTTCAGTTGTTTTGGAAAGAAGGCTGTATTCTTTCCAGCACACAGAGAGCCAAATGTTTATGTGTTCTGTATGGGGGATGCAACATCACTCCTGCTTGCCTTCTCAGACAACGGGCCCTGTTACACCTCACAGATCAGGTCAATTGAGCAAAGATGATCTTCCTCAGTTCCCACATCCGATTCTGGGGAGAATTTTGAAAAATCCAAAGCCTGTGTGCCTGTAGTGGAGCCGGTATCCAATCCAACAGTAGCTAAAGCATCCCGTGGTAGCTCTAAGAATGCTGACATCAACATGGGAGTATGCTGGGGACACTGCAGTACGTGGGCCGTTAGTGGGTCCAGTAATACATCTACGTCCAGTGGCGCAACCGATGGAAGTGTTAGACAGAGGTCCAACACTTATTCATACCTGCAGAACAAGCAGTGAACAAGCAAAATACAGTCAATCTAGACTGGTTGGAATGATAGGAACCAAGACTCGCTTAGCTCCCTAAGCCAAGGTATGCCCAGATGGAGTACCATGCGATCACAGTAACGTCGCTCCAAGAGTGTTTTTTCCATCTCCTCGGTGACTGGGACGTCCATTGCGTAGCAGAAAAATTAAAATCAGTATTCCCACTACCAGAAGCAGGATTAGCGGAAGTCCTCCAAAAATGCTTCCAAATTCGGAGTGTATAAAAGAGGGAATCCCTCCGAAGACTGTCTGAAAGGTGCTTAACAGTTCAGAAACTATGGTCTTAAATAGGTGTACTGTACCCTTCATGAAATGTCCCTATTTAGACAAATTAAATTTGCTTGTAGACAGGGTATTGACACAAATTATTCGGGTTTATGCAAACACTGTACATAATAAAAGCACTTTAGAAAAGCTCTATGTGAGACAACCAGATTTGGATGTACCACGAGAGCAGGGAGGCCGAACTAACGCGACGAGGCGGTCTATGAGACTGAAGAAAATTGAAACTTCTTCTACCTAATGTAAAGGTACCGCCCTAAAGAATTGATAATCAGGACAATTAAGTCTGATCTGCTCTCGAAACCAAGAGACTACAAAAACCGATGATTATTTTTAAGTAGTCCTGGTGTCCGGGAATAAAAAGAAAAAATACTCAATTTTGGTGGCTTCTCGTGGTACAAAGAGAAAGACTTTTATATATTATTCAGGAAATTTTTTAACCTGGCAGGAATTCGCAACTGGAAGGTCATCCTCCACTACTTAATACACTCTCAAATTTAAGATGAGATGAAATAAACAGTTTGTTTAGTCCTGAAGAAGGTGAAATATTGTACACAACACCGAAACGCTGCGTCGACTTTTAATTCTTGTGTTTTAAATGTATTGAATTACCTAATTTTATAAGAATTATAGATTGTAACCCAGCTTTGGGAGCTATAGGTATTTGTCCATTTGTCACTATATGAATAGAAATAAATGATAATTTTTAATAATTTTGTCTCACATAGAGCTTTTCTAAAGTGCTTTTATTATGTACAGTGTTTGCATAAACCCGAATAATTTGTGTCAATACCCTGTCTACAAGCAAATTTAATTTGTCTAAATAGGGACATTTTGTAAATTCTCCACCACTTACCCCCTGTCCCGTTGTGTGTTACACATTGGGGTAGCTCCCCTCTTCAATTTCTTTTCTGTATCCTTTATGTCAGACATGTGTAAGATACCCTGTTCCATTTCTCCGAAATGGAAAGGGCAGTTAGTTTGTACCAGTGCCTGCATCTCAGCAGATCTGGAGATCAAAAGTCTTTCGGGCTTAGGTTAAGGGCACAACTTTCTGTAAAAACATGGCTTTCATTCAGTTCAGAGTATCAAACCGTATTAAGCAAACATTCAATGAAGGCCATAACGGCACCTCCCTGACTGTGTGGGTCAGTGGAAATAATACTTGCACACAACAAGTAACCCTGGAACATACAGTGACAAAAATTTGTGATGCCTGGAAGCATCCCACAACATCTTGATCATTCAGCATTTAATAACTCCCATTCGAGAGCAGCCTGAACACTGGATTAATCACAGCAGCTGGGGACCCTTTCAAATGACAGGACAAGTTTCCAAGTGAACCATTACAGGCCCCGTGAAGCATAATATCCTGGCAAAGGAGAGATCCACTCAAAGAATTCTCACAGTCTGTACCAATGAGAAACCCTTTAGTGTTCCTGTTTCTGCATCTAAATCTATACAGTATTTTCCAAGATTCATGGATGAATTCCCTACCCATTGCTTCAAACCTACCTACCTGATGGTGTTCTAGGCAGTACTGAAACTGGAAAGTTGTTACTGGCAATGTTATAGGGCCATGAGTAACCATTCTATGGACAGTGACTCTGCCACAGTGAAAGGTGATACAGGACGAGCAAGGCAGGCCCAAGATGATTAACAAACATATCACATGTACCAGTGATTTCATCATATATGTACTAGAATGTCCCTGTGGCTATAAGCATGTTGATGGAATGGAATAGAAAGGTTTTGATATAGCGCATGGCTACCCGGGAGCATCCCAGCGCTGTTGTGGTTACTAGAGTCGAACTGGACCTCTACAGAAAGAGCCAGGTCTTTAGCTGTTTCCAGAATGAGAAATGACTGGATTCCCTATGAAGATGCAGCGGAAGGCTGTTCCAAAGTTTTGCTGCATTGTATGCAAAACGCTGTCTGCTACTTCTGGCCTTCTTAATCCTGGGTACCATTGCTAGGTAAAGCTTGTCTGAACGGAGTCTTCTGTTGGCCTTGTAAGGGCAAATCATGATTTTAATGATAGGAGGTCCATTCCGTCCCAGAGACTTATGGGCAACACAAAGGGCTTTAAAGTTAATTCTCTCTTGCACCGGTAACCAATGAAGAGTGTGTAGTGCAGACTTTGCTGAACAGCGATTATGGGTTACCGTGAGCAGTCCTGCAGCGGAGTTTTGTACAATCTGCAGTTTTGTGGTCACTGCGCTTGGGACTCCCAGATAGAGGGCGTTGCCATAGTCAATCCTGGAGAGGATGAGCACCTGGACCAGCGGTTTTTTTGCTTGGTCCGGTAGGTGGGGCAACACTTTGCAAATCATTCTTAGCATGCTGTACCATGATGCAGCGGTCTTCCTGGCTTGAGCTTTAAATGTAAAGTCTTGATCTAAACAGACGCCTAGGCTTTTTATCTCGGCTTTCGGGATCAGTACTGGGCCCATACAGGCTGGCCACATGGTACTTGATTTGAAATTGAGCTGGTTGCCAAGAAGCATGAGCTCGGTTTTATCACCATTAAGTTTTAAATGGGACAGACTCATCCACTTGGTATCGCGTTTCTGAGACCTGCCTGCCATAACTGCCGTAATACTTACTTGCCGTGAGGGGAACGGCTTTTGCAGTGGGGTGCTTCTGTTCTTTGTTCTGCCTGTGGACTCCTCCACCACCGCCGTGAGGGAAACGGCATACTTGCACTCCAATTCCCAGCATCCCTGGTGAGCGGCGCTTGCGGTGACGACACCTGGCAGCGCCGGATCATTACTTAGGCCGCCAGGTGTCACCGCAGCGCGGGACGCGCGCGGGCGGCACCCGGGCAAAGCCCGGGCCAAGGGCGGGCCCGTCCTTGCCCGTCAAGGACCGTTTGAGGCCGGGCTGGGCATTCCCTCTTACATCCGACGTAGATCATCAGAACTGTAAGTGTTGCCAGTGCCTGTCTGGTCCTGCTATTTAGTCTTGTGTATTGGTCTTTATTGCCCTTACTCTGTGTCATTTGACCTATTTAGAACTGGCCATATTATCAGCAATTGACTTCTAGGACATACGTTGTTACCCCCTGTGGATTGTTATGGGCTGGAGATAGGCCTGTTGTGGGCCAGTGACTCTGATCGGGACTTTTTCAGAATTATTTTACTTTGTGTCTTTCTTCTTTTCTGCTGAGCACCATTGCTGCACCATCCTCTTGTCATTGCTTTTTTGAACATCCTTGCAGCTGCTGTGTGGAAGACTCCATATTTATAGGCACGGAAGTCTTTGAAGGCGGTCCCTGAGACTTTTGTCGACGTACTTGGAGGCACGCTAAAACTTTGCCTGTCTCTCGCAAAGTGGGTAGCAGGCAAAGGGTTATTTACATACCCGGAGGCGCCTTAAATACAAGCATACCTCCTGCTTCCCGTCAGAGGGCAAAGGGCGGTTACTCTGTGAGCATCAGAGGAGGTTGGCCTAGGGCCATTCTCCTCACTTTGTGAAGTACAGTAATTGTTTATTTGCCCTTTAAAATATTATGGCTGAGAGCCATGAACATTTGTCTTCTGTAAAGATTGGCGGTTTTGCTAAAGGCACACTTGACCTTTACTTTAGTAAGGTTTCCATGGATACAGAAAGGGAGGACACACTAGCTGAGCGCCGGGCCGAGCGCCGCCAGTCAGTCGAGTGTTTGAAGAATACGCCTCTTATTGATCTATCACAACAAGATATTTTGCCGGTTGTAAGCCCCTCTATTGATAGCAATGATTTATTTTCCTTAGATGGTGTTCCCGCACTTCTTCGGGAGTTATCCCCCTCACTTTCCCTATCTAATTCACTTGATTGTTCACACATAAACACCATTTCCCGCTCTTGTGATTCCTCGCTAGGAGCAGAAGTGCTACCTAATCCTTCCCTGTTAAACAAGGAGATTATGAAAAGGAAGATTAGAAAACCATTGTTGTCCAAAGTCCTCGGCCCACCACTAAAGAAAAGGAGAAAGAAGGGCGGAGACCCATGTAGACCCAGGTTCAGTCACTCCGATTTCGGGAAAAGTGCTAACACTGCCAAACCAGCTGTACCTATCCCCAAAGCCCCCACATTGCTTGTACCAACCCCAAAGGTTGTTTCAGATACCGTATTAAATCTAGTGGAAGTAGGCACCCCCTTATATGGTCCTCCTAAGGAAATGCAGTTTGCTGATCCTTTGGAAAGTATTGAACACCTTATAAGGTCTTTTATTTTACCAATTATTGAGAGGTTAAAGAGGGTTGAGGAAAGGCTAGGGAATATAGAGTTGGTCATTAGTAATAAAGTGGGGCAGACCAGGGACAAAGTGATTTTGGACCGTCCTCCTGCTGTTATCATGCCATCCTCTCGTCCTGTTGTGGGTGAAGGTCCAGTTGAAGCTAGCATGACTACCGGTCCCAACGAACAGAGACAAATACCCCTTTAACCTGCAAGGCATTTGGCTTTGCTTGTTCCAAATGAAATCCAGAGGGTCGGGGATAAACGGGGTGTAGGAAATATGGGTGTTGATGAGTGTAGGAGTTCCAGCATTGTTAGGGGTGCAAAATGTAAGGAGCCCCAGGTCGAACTACCGCCAGAAGCTGTTCCCGATGTGGCAGTGCTTGCGGGAGTTCCAACATTGACAGATGGCAAGAGGGAGGGGTTCTTCCAGCTTAAAACAAGATTGTACATTGGCTGAGCCAAAATCGTCCACTCCCTTATAACATTAATGGTGAGATCCTTCATGTTCGCCGACTCCCCTGGTTGGGAAGTAGGGTGAAGGACATTAAGGGGGATTTAATTGTCATCAATTTTAGAGACTCCGCGGCCGTTAGGCATATTCTTAATTGGCCAGTAGGGAACTCTGGTACTTCTATTGCTCCTTTGGAGCTGACCTTCTTCTATCCCAGAATCCAAGGGAACAGAGTTAGGCACCCTGGGGCACCTGCCTTCCCACAGATTAATTCACGTGCATATTGTAACATTGAGCATACAATGACTGAACCTAACTCCAAATGAACAACCTTTGATAGCATCCTAAGGTGGGACACTGTATTGCCAAGGAGTTATGGGAACCGAAATGGGAGGATGGACCACCTGGTTCCATTTACGCCACTTGATGTTTCAAACCAATACGAGGCCCTTCCTAGCCTCGACGGTTGCGATTGACAGATGAGGCCAATGACAAATCCATCCCTCGCTGCAACTCAGTCTGACCCAATCAATAATCTTGGGTTATTGCATATTGGTAAATCTGATCTAACTGAACGACCTAGACCATTAGAGGGGATCTTGATAACAGCACCAACTGCTTCTCCCTTTATTCCTTGCTCTTCTTCAAATTGTGTACCCAAGCAGGGGGCGGGTGCCGGGTCCTTTATCTTGAGTGATTCCCTCGGTCCATTGGATTCTTTAAAATCTAAGCAAGCCCCTAATGCTGAATGTGTTAAAGTCGTGTCGTGGAATGTGGCAGGTCTCAAAAATAAACTCCCCATTCCTGAGTGGGGTGCATTTATTGCTTCTTTTGACATTTGTATGCTGCAAGAAACCTGGATGCTTAAAGAGAGTGTGGCTCCGGGCTTTGCAACCTATGATATTTTGGCAAGTATGAGTAGCAGGGGCAGGCCCTCGGGGGGGCTGTCCATATGGGTTGGTACCCATTTGGGAGTTAAGGCATTAGACATTCCAACTAACTCTCGGGATGTGCAACTTGTTCTACTGGATGTAGTGAATGGCCCAAGTATTGCTTTGATAAATGTCTATTCAAGACCTATCAGGAGGGGCCTTGAATCAGAGGCTATTACTGTGTTGTCTAAACTTATACAGTCACTCGACTCCTCCACTGTGTTAATTTTGGGTGGGGATTTTAACTGCCATTTTGAGCCCCTTTGGGACCCAAATGCAGGAGACCCAGATGAAGTGGATTTGCTATGGAACATTCCTGACCCGCTGACCTCTTTGGTCAAGGTCTGGACTCCCCTTGTCTTGCAACTGCAGTCACTCTCCTTAGCTGCATCATTGCGAGCATGTAACGGAAGGGTGAAGCCAGATAGACCTGGGAAAGTAACGTTCAATAGAGTAAACCATACCTCGCTAATCGACTACATTTTTATCAAAGCAAGGCATTGGGACAGGCTCTACGAATTTATGGTCATTGAGAGGTTTGACAGTGACCATAATGCTCTAGCCTTGACTCGCAAACCGGGGAGCTTCGGACTTAAAAAACCTGCCCCGGATGATAATCTTGTTACTGACCCACTGATAATCACAAATTGTAGAAGGAGAGTTAAGTGGCCAGAATTCCAAATGTCCAATGGTAAACTTGCGGAACTTTATGAAATAATAATACCATTTATTGAAGAGATGGGGAGAGTTGGTCCTTTGGGCAGCCCAACTGATAAAAAAGGGTCACACAGTCTCGGACTGTAACAGCTCGGTGGTTTAACACGACCTGCCGAAGAGCCAAAAAGGCTCTGTTGCTGGTATTAAAAACCAACGACAGAGAAGCCATAAAAAAGCAATCAGTGATGCTAAGAAGGAAGGGGAGGCTGCAGTGTGGGAGGAGTTGGGCCTTGCGCTCAGCTGCAACGATGCTAAATTATTTTGGTCTATCGTAGCAACTGGAGTTAGTGGGCATTCTCATGCTCCTGCCCCTAATATTGCCTCCTCAATTTGGGAAAAGCACTTTGGTGATCTTTATGGCACATGTAATTCTGATAGTCTGTCTGTTGGTACCTCTGAACCTTTACCAGCCCTCGTATACTGTGCTCCATCTGAACTTTTTACTTTGGTTGAGGTAGAAACAGCGATAGGAAAAATGCTCTCTAATAAGGCTCCTGGCTTAGATAAACTGCCTGGGAACCTGTTTAGGGCTCAACCAAAGATATGGGCCCCCTATTTGGTTGTTCTATTTAATTGTATTTTGCAAGGGGGTGATGTACCCTACACCTGGTTAGGGGCAGAAATCGTGCCCGTTTTTAAAAAGGGCTGTCCACTAACTCCCTCTAATTATAGGCCTATCAGCCTTATTGATACTTCGCAAAAATTAATGGGGAGGGTCCTTCTGGACAGGGTCCTGGGATGGACTGAGAAGAATGGGATTCTGTCCACATTTCAGGCAGGATTCAGGGCTGGCACCTCTACTCTAGATCAGATTTTTCGCCTGCAGGTCTTGTATTGGAAAACAGCTTTGGTGGAGGGTGGCAGCCTCTACCTAGTGTTTGTGGACCTGCGGGCTGCTTTTGATCTAGTTCCACGAGCTAAATTGTGGCAAGTTCTAGCAGACTTGGGTCTTCTGCCTTATCTATTGGCCGTTTTATCTAGGCTCCATGATAATAATTTTGCACAGGTAAGGTGTGGTAAATACGGCGACCTTACTGACCGATTTCCTGTCTAAAAAGGTGTTCGCCAAGGGTGTGTGCTGGCTCCCACACTGTTCAGCCTTTATATTAATGGTCTTGTTGACCATCTGAACAGTGTGGTAAACAATGATGCCCCTAAATTGGTTTCAGGTCGAGTGACCGCTCTGATGTTTGCAGACGATACTCTGCTACTGTCTAGAACATCATCGGGCATTCAAAATATACTGAATGGCTTTGTGAAGATTTGTGAGTTAAGGGGATTGGAAATAAACCTGGGGAAAACTAAATATATGATTTTTAACCCCCCGAAGCGGGTGCGTCCAAACCCAGTTCTATCTGGTATTCCCCTTGAAAGGGTTAAAACCTTTGTTTATTTGGGCGTCACTTTAACTGAGAATTTTAGTTGGAATACGCAGATTGCTAAGTCGACGCTCAAGCTTGTCCAGCTGGCAGGGGGCTTAAATCAACTTTTAAACCAGTGTCTCCTGCCTTGGAAATCTATTGTCGGCAGGCAAGAGTGGCTGCAATCTATGGGGCTGAACTTTGGGGACATAAGCAGATAGGGACCCTCATAAAGGCTGAGCAGTCCTTCTTAAGATCTCTTCTAGGGCTCCCTCCCAGTACGCCTTTGATCCCCCTCAGGATTGATCTTGGTTTAGTTTCAATAGAGGAGATCATTAGTGAAAGACCAATTTTGTACTGGAAGAGGTTATGGTCAGTGCCTGAACTGGCCTCATATAGAGCAGAATTCGCCGAGATTTGGCCTGCCCTTAAATATAAAAAGATCCCCTGGCTCCGGCATATTAATGCAGCTAGTATTCGACTAGGACTTCCGGAATTGTGGGCAAATCCAGAAGCATATTGTCCCGGGTTGCCAAAGAAAGAACTTCTTTCTCTGATATCCACACACAATTCTTTATCTCTTTTGAGCTCTTCAGCGGTGGGTAGGTTGACCTCAGAGTTCCTCATAGTCAAACAAGATTCTAAACTAGAGGAATTCATGGACCAAATTGAACCCCCACTTGCTCGAAAACTATATATTCAGCTAAGATATGGTACCCTACCGGTCAGGTCCTTTTCATCTAAGTGGCAGACCCAGAACCAGGAAACTTGTCCTGCATGTAATTACAAAACGGAGACTGTCGCACATGTGCTGTTTTTTTGTCCTGCTTACTATGTAATCAGAAAATGTTGGTTGACTCCCATCTGCAGGAACTTGGGATTTCGTTATTTTATGCAGGATTGTAGGTCTTTAACTTATGATACCCATCCCCATATTGTTTTTGCAGTATCTCGCTATTTATATAGTATGTGGCGCAGGAGACAAACCTTTTTAAACTAATCATTTTTCTCACTGATAACTCCTAGTTTAATCTTTTTCTTTTAAATTTTTAACCTTATATGCTAATTTATTATCTTATTGTAATTGTTGATGTACTTATGTGTACTTTTATGGTTTCATGACCGAAATAAAGTTATCACTGACTGGTATCTTCCTCAAGGCAAGAGTGCAGATCAGAGGGCGTATGGTCGACTTGGCACAATGCCACGACCAGCTGTGTTTCATCGGCATATGTTACTATATGAATCCCAAACGGGGAAATGATACCCGCCAATGGGGACATCTAAACATTAAAAAGGGTCGGGCTCAAGGATGAGCCCTGGGGGACTCCATACTGAAGGGGGATATGTTTTAAAAAGGTGTCACCTTCAAAAACCTGGAAGCACCTATCTTCCAGGAAGGATTGGAACCACAATAGGGCCTTGCCGGACACTCCTATGTTCCTGAGACGGTGAGCTAGGATACAGTGATTCACCGTATCGAAGGCTGCGCTTAGATCAAGGAGTATTATGGCCAACAAACCTCCTGAATCAAGGATTTTCCTCACTTCTTCAACCACCGCTAATAAGGCGGCCTCAGGGCCTTGACGAGGGCGGAAACCTGTTTGTGAGGGGTGGAACAGGTTATGGGACTCAAGAAACACGGAGAGCATGTGGCTGACATGTTTCTTCGCGATTTTGCTAATTCCCGGAAGGAGCGAGATAGGACGGTAATTGCCCAGGTCGGCTGGGTCCAAATTATTTTATTTTTAGCAAGGCTTTTACCATTGCCCTTTTCCACTCAGGGGCGACTATGCCAGATGCGAGGGAGGCATAAATCAGGCTGATAATGATAGGAGCAACTGTGGGAGCTACCAATTTCAGAATGTTATGTGGTGCAGGGTCAAGTGGTGACCCAGATTTGACTAAAGCTAGAGTAGCTAAAAATGACTCCTAAGTCAAGGGGATATAGGTCTCCAGATGGTGCTCATTTTCATGCTGGTCCGCGGCCATAGGCTTGGGTGTATCACTGTCTCTTTGCGGGAGATGGTTGAGAATATTTTGTACTTTAGTGGCAAAGTATTCCGCAAGTTCATTACAGCGGTGGCCCGATGGATTGGGTGCCGTCGGAGGACTAGGGACTTTAAGTAGCTTTTTGGCAATGAGAAAAGTCTCTCTAGAGGAATTTGCTGCTGCTGTAATCTTTTCCTCATAATAGGTGGCCTGGGCTCGCTTTATTTCTGCCTTGTATGTTCCAATGGCCACCCTGTATTCCTGCTTTTTAATGTGTGAGAAGTCTTTCCTCCATATCCTTTCCAATCTTTTGCATTGTTGTTTTAGGATACATAGCTTAGGGGAGAACCATGCAGCCTTGTTAGGTCCCGCTTTCTTCTGGATTCATTTCTTTGGGCGCACCGTGTTCAGTGACCCCTCAATCCAGTGAGTAAAGTTTTGGTAGTCCGTGACTGGATTGAAATCCAGATTAGGTTTGGTGCTTTCCAGTTCTGAGTCCACCCCTCCAAGGGGAGTTTGGGCCAGGGACGGATTTGTATTTGTGTTGACTGGGTGTGTGAAACGGGGATAGGTGTTGCCCAGACAAACGGAATTAGAAAATGGTCTGACCATGGTATGGGGACGGGGGCTTTCCCTTTTAGTTCCCCCAGACTAGAAAAAATTGGGTCAAGAAGGTGACCTTTAATATGAGTTGCTTGGGGGACCTTCTGGTTGATAGCACCAGACTGCAACTAAAACTTAGAATTCTTTACATCTAAGTGCGATAACGAACTGTGATGTCAACTATCCTGTAAACACAAGGAGATGATGAACAGAGCGCTGAAACTTTTCAGACACTCACTCCCAGTAACCGATCTGGGTTGAATCCATCATCGTTCTTTAGCTCACTTCACCACCCCAGTTCAGAAACAGCTATATGCAAATCAGTCTTGACCCTGTGCCTCATGGGAACAGTTCAGCCCGAACTGCCAAGCCATGTCTTCCCTGGACCGGAAACAAGCATCCTGGGACCTGTTTCGGGCTAACAGCCCTCATCAGCCAGGCTAGCTTGAATCCAGTGGCAAAGTGAGCAAGGGATTTGCATATGGCTGGGTCCAAACTGGAATGGCATGGTGAGCAAAAAAACAATGGATTTAGGCCCAGATCTCTGTACTGGGGTGAATGTATGACATTGTTCTGCATTCTGTCCATCAATTGTTCTTTTTGCATTTGTCAACTATCCTATGGTGAGACATTTCCACGACTAATATGACAGTAAAAACAGTTTGTTACAATTCTTTGGCATAGACAGGATCATGATATATCCCAGGAGACAGGGAGAAACGTTTTCGCACTCTGTAATCAAAATACATAATTGATCTCTATACCAAAATCCCGCATGGCCTAAACAGTGGAGAGGAGTTAGCCACCCACATAGGATAGTCATCCATCTACCGAGACTCACACTTCCAAACAAATCAAGGAATGTACTGAAACCGCAGGAGGATCACTCCCCTGTGGTCACTCATGTTCTGTCCATTTACCAATTTTAATAGATAATGGTTCAGGGTGGCTGTGATCACAGAAACTCCCTCGCTGATCTGTTATTTGACATGAATTGATGAAATTGATTTTCAGTCTATTTCTGCAGATGTCCTTTGCCAGTATTGAGATCCAGTGTGCAGATTGTTGCTGTCATAATTGCTTGATCGGTATTAATCTTGAAATCATGAATTTCGACAGACCAATCAGATAGTATCCAGGGGGTTTCGAGAAAGATCTAAGCAAGAATCAGAACCATCCTTGTTATTTCATTATTTTGGATTTATTTGTCTCATTTTGCACACTTGAGGGGTGATACCATTCCCAATAGAGATACATTAACAACACGGAGATGTTTATCAATTGTTTGAAATTGTGTACCTTTATTATTCTGTGTTTATAAAGACATATTAGTAATTTATTGAATTGGCTCCAAACCAGGAGGGACTCGCCAATTATTAATGTGAGGGCTTTTAAGTTGACCAGGTACATCCATATACGGCAGTAATTTTCACAATGAATTGTTTTGAATTATGTAACTTTATTGAAAACTGCCGACACATCTAACATGGATGGTTTGTACCAGTCTCAATGAAACATGCATTATGATTGATACAATACTGTCAATGTTTTTTCCTTGCCGATAATTAATTGCAAAGTATAAAACTGCTTACCAAATATGATTTTATTATCCTTTATTAACAAAGTTGGATACGATCGCAATGTATGAAAGTACTTTTTTCTCGCTCCATGAACTACCTCAAGGTATTTCTAGAGGCATTTGGGCACAAGTACGTTACTCGAAAAAGGCTCTTGCCGAAACGTGTCGCAATTGTGCATAAATAAACATTTTTATGCTGTCTGGAGGTGTGCCGCGGTGTTAATTCTTGGAGTTCCAAGGAATACGCAGAAAGATTTTATTTAAGCCAGTGGCTGCCGCCGTTGCAGCCACCGGTACCGTGGGAAGGTATAATGGCAATAAATTACTGGCATGAACGGAAATTCATTAAAAAGAAATCTAAATTCATCTCCTGTGATTAAACCCTCACGCTTCCAGTGAGCTAGATCTTTCTTGACCGCAGTTTTGACGGCCCTAACTTGTTGCCATGTTCATCTCGAATAGCAACTTGTGTCCTCCAGGTGTCTATAGGCCTCTTTAAGATATCCCGCCTTAGGCAACGGCAAAACATTGCCTCCATTTGTTGGCCTTGTTTATGATGATCTCATTCATATAATTCAATTTGCTCATTGGGTTATAGGATTGTATATATGTGAGAATAAATATATAAATCAATGAGGGATCTAAAAATGCACTTGTCACTTTAAATAGGCGATCTAGACGGCAGAACTCTATGGTCCAGTTGAAGGCAGAGTGCCGAAACGCGTAGACCGTCCGATTTTTGCACATACATGTATATATATATATATATTCGCCTTATTGTTGTGAGAACTAGTCTCCATCACACGATGTTGAAACTACACCACACGTGGGCACATAGTTGTAACAACCGGCACTAGTCCTCTATGACACACACCTTTGCATACTCATCACATGGTCACTGTTACAATCATACAATGAATGAAATTGTATTGTTTAATTATGTTCCTTACTTGTCTGGAATTGTAATTACGTTCAATCTGTAATTATTCACATTTACTATGTATTTCTTTTATGTCTATACATATAAAAAAAGTGCACTTACCCTATTTAACTGGTGCAAATGGAGACTATGGTCATGTGACCAAGACCACGGACGTGGTCGAAACGCGTCGTCCTCTTCTGCCCTGTGAAGAATAAAGCTGCTTTTGACGATCGAGTGGGCTCGTGTGGATTCTTTTCCGGTTTTGAATCAACCTTTGTGAAATATATATATATATATATATATATATATATATATATATATATATATATATATATATATATATATATATATATATATATATATATATATATATATATATCATCTACTGGCTTTTGCCAGTAGTAAGTTATCGTTAGGACATTGTTTCCATAAGAATAGCTTTTTATATTTTGCCAGTAACTTTGGTTCAGTTTGGTGAATCCAAAGTGTGTGCTAAACGCATTTTCCTCACTCAAATTCCCATGGGGATTTTAGTCACAACTACAGCCCGAACTGCTGAACGGAATTACACCAAAGTAGGCAGAATGTTCGCTGTTGGTTCCCTAAAGCAAACTTTTTGTGAATTGGTGTAAATTCATTCAATAGTTTTTGAACTATTAAAAGAAATCCAAATTTAGATACATAGGGAAGCTAAGGCTCCGTGAATTCTCCTGATCTCGTGCTGAGATTTGATTGGCTGCCAACATTTCAACCAGTGTTGGCAGCCATCTTGGGACTCAGCTTCAACCAAGTCCCTGAAAAAAATGCACAAAAAAAGGAAAGGGGCATGGTAGGAATACCATGACCCCTTAGCCCTGGGAATGGGGTCCCTGGGGGACATCACAGGGCATAAAAGCATTTTTCTTTATTTCTCAGTGCGTGTCATGCTATATGTGCAGCTCCCACACTTCTCTACTGTTTAATCTCAGGGAGGGCCAGGTTCTGGGGGCATGCAGGATAAAGAAAGCAAGTTAGCACACAAGGTCTCCCTCTTGTGGCTCCTTAAAGCCCCGGGGACCACCATCTGCCCGGGGCTTTTTATAGTATAATGGAGGGGGCTGTGTAGACCCATTATATACACTCTCTGGGATCCCTGCTTTTGTGAAGATTGGTTTGAACGCAAAATGGAGGTATGGATGACATTTGTTCTGTTTTGATGATAGGATGTGATCCAGTCAAGAGCAGTCAAGATCAGTCCTCTCTATGTCAGCTTCGTTGAGTCTTTGTATTAAAGTGTCATGGTCTACCGTGTCAAAGGCAGCTGAGAGGTGCAAGAGAAGTAGTTCAGCAACCCCATTCTGGTCAACTGTTTTCTTAAGACCGTACCAAATGGCAATGAGGGCAGATTTTGTGCTTCTGCCTGGACAGAATCCAGTTGGAAGTCTGCAAGTATGTTATTATCGTCAACGAATTGTGACACCTCTCCCAACTATGATTCAGTTATAAGGAGTAAGTGAGGTTGTGTGTCAGTGAGAAGGTCAAAGATGTGATGTTTGTTTTTAGAGAGTGATCGAACATTTGTTAGTAGGCAGTTTAGAGATTAGGTGGTGTGAATTTGTTTTGCAGAAGAGTGAGCAGTATTTTGTGAACTTGTAGCAGGTGTGTCCCTATTGCGGTTATTAGCTAAATGAGGATAGGAATAGTGAAGTTGTTCTGTATCGTATTCCTCGACCAGCAGGCTAAGAAAGCATTTTGATATGTTTTCTTCTGTAGGTGGTGGAGTAGGTGAGGTGTGGTGTTTTGTAGAGTAACCTTGTTGTGTAGTTGATATGGAGATGTGAAGTTGTGAAGAGTGGCGAGTTGCTTATTTTGTTTGTGTCTGTTTGGGATGGAAGGAGTATGAGTTAGGGATGGTGGTGCAGTATGTGGGTGAAGTTGTAAGGTTTTAATTTGTCCTCTGGCTGGAGATTATGCATTCTAAAACAGATATTACCAGAAGCTAGGTTTTTAGCTAGAATGAGGTGTGCTGGTTTTGAGTTTATATGTGTTTTATTATCTGGGCCAAATGTGAATGAGCCTTTAGTGGAGCCTTAAGTGGAGGCTTCAGTGCCTTTGGTTCTAAGGGGAGAATTTTAATATTTAATTAGATCCTATTTTAGATAGATCAACTCCGAGAGACAGTGTTTAGGTGCCTAGGATGAGACAGGCCCTCAGAAACATGTTTCAAGATTTAGGATTGGTGGATATATGGCATCATGTAAAAGGTCAGGTGAGAGGGTACACCTTCCATAGCAAAAAATATTGCCACTTCTCCAGGTTGGATTATTTTGTTGTTGTTAGGGTGTTACTCGCACATATCAGCGAGGTCAATCACCTCCTGGGGCATATCTCGAACCACTCAGCCATCACTATGTCATTACAATGTCCTGGAAATAGGCCCAATTTCAGGTGGACCTTGAAGTGTGCTATCATTTTGGATAATGATGTGGCGCTTATAGTAAAAAGGGGCACATCTGAGGTGTTTTTGTATAATACAGGCACATCCCCCCCAGGAATTGTGTGGGATGCATTTAAAGCATTTATTCAGGGAGTATTGAAAAGTCAGGTACATTCAAAGAACAGGGAGGAGAGGGCGGAGTTGGCCAAATTGGAGCAAAATGTTGGGGCTCTGGAGGCCACTTTACAGATGCAAGCAGATTGGAGGATAAGGAAACGGTATTAAAACAGCTAGAAGAGGCACAGTTAAATTATAAAATCAAGTTGGATTCTGAGTGTAGGGAAAGGTGGCAAGGTGGCTGGATGCATAAGGCAGTTTGAGTATGAGGAGCGAGCTCGGGCCTTTCTGGCATGGAAGGCGTGAGTGGAGAGATCTAGGAATATGATAAAGGAGCTGGATGTAAGTCCCCAGGGCGATCTTACAAATAAATTAGTAGAGATGCAGAGTCATCTGGTCTCCACACAGTGTACGGAAGAGATCCTTCCAGAGTCTCATAAACTCAGAGATTGGCTGGGAGGTGTAGGCTTCCCTGAGCTTTCAGAGGTGGAAAAGAGTGTATGGAAGCGTTGATAACTGACGAGGAAATTAGAGGGTTTTTGTCACGTAGTGAGAATGGGAAGGCGGCTGGCCCAGACGCCATCCCTTTGGAACTATATAAGCTTTTAAGAGAGGATGTTATTTCAATCTGAGAGACCCTGTTTAACTTGGTATATTAGGAGAAGATATGGACTCCTGACTCATTGAAGGAAGCTATGATTGTCCTGATTGTAAAACCAGCAAAGGACCCTTGGAAGGCTGATTCATATCGACGAATATCTCTCCTAAATGTGAATCAGAAGGTATTTTCAAGAATCTTGGCAGGGAGACTGGCCAAACTTGTCCCTCAGCTTATACATCCAGCTCAGAAGGGTTTTTTCCCAGGGAGGCATATCCACGAGCTCACTCAGCAGCTGAATGGCTATATAGATCTTGCCACGGCTCAGATGATGCCCTTGGCTGTAGTCACGTTAGATGCAGTCAAGGCCTATCTGTGGGAGGTGTTGGAGACATTGGGCTTTAGCCCTCCTTTTATAGCAACACTACAGGGGCTTTATGAGCTGATAACAGCTAGGATCCTTTCCAATATTTCACTTACCAGGATTTTTACTGTTTCTAGGGGCACCTGACAGGGATGTCACCTCACCCCATTATCGTTTGATATATATATAATCAGCCACTCGCCCAGCTCTTACGGAGAGACGATAAGGCTGTTCCTTTCAGCTCGTCCCTTTTTAATAACAAAATTGCACTCTATGCAGATGATTTAATAACCAATACCTCAGACCAGGGGGAAATCCTGGTAAAGGAACTTTGGACCCTTTCAGGATATCTAGTAAATAATTTGAAGTCAGAGGTGATTTGCTGGAACGTACCAGATTGGAAGGGGGAAATGCAAGCAGAGATTAGATATCTCTGCATTACAATTTTAAATCCACTGGAGGCAATCCTGCAGTAGAACTTGGAGGTAAAAGGAGGTAGATGTTTTGCTCACTAGATGGAGGAACCTTCCCCTGACAATAAACGGGTGAGTCAATTTGAATAAGATGGTAATACTACCTAAATTGACATACCTTTTTAATTGCATACATTTGACGTTCTCAGGATCCGCAATAGATAAGAATCAGGGGGAAATCATTTGTTTTATATGGGCATCTAGAGTGGCTAGGCTTGCATGGAGAAAACTGAGGTGTAGGCTTGAAAAGGGTGGTTTAGGCCTCCTAGACTTAAAGCTTGATTGCATAGCCTTCCAGGCCTCAATTTTAGGGAGCTGTTCTTGGAGAGATGGTAAGGGTGTGTGGCTCTGAAGGATTCTTGTATAAGTTTGGGATGCATAAATTCTTCAAAAAGGTTCGGCTGAAGGTTTTGAAAGTAGGTCTATCCCCTTGGCTTCGAGTTAGGAGGGTAATGGGCATGGTCTGTTCTTCAAGCTTTTCACTGATCTGGGAGTCTCCGGGTACCCTTGAGTATCTTACAGATGGAATGAGCGTTCCGCTACGAGAGCAGAGACAGAAGTTTGGGGGTATTTACTAACAGTACAGGGTATATTACCATGGGAAGTTTTAGCATCCAAGACTCATAACTCCCTTTCCAGATTAAATATCTTTGGTTGTCTTCTTGGTTTGCAGATAATTCACAGGAGATAGGAGTGGTGTGGGAATTCGAGTTAGAATTGCAGGATGAATCTCCAAAGGCTAAAAAGGTTGCTCCGTGGTATTGGGCGCTGCATGATGCCAAGGATAGGAAAAAGAAGGGACCACACTCTCTCTGGGAAGAGGGCATTCACTGGACTGAGCTTCAAACAGTATGGAAACCTCCCTAAAATTATTCAATTCAGTGGTAAAACCAGCCAATCTGAAGCGTAACCACTTCTTTACTATTAATAGATTGTTTTGGACCCCTCAAAAGATAGTAAAGTTCCTAAAAGAGCCTACCCCCAGATGATGCAGGTGTGGCCTTTTAAGAGCCGATGACCAACACTTCTTTTTTATATGCCCAGAGATAAAGGCTTATTGGCGATACATCGAGGATGTGGGCAGCCACATTTTTTAGATGAACATAATGTTAAGTCTAAACTTGGTTTTAATGGGAGTGGAAACCTACCCCAGACAACTGAAGACCAGATCGCAAAAGACTTTGTTGTTTTACTTGATGCTTTTAGCTAGGAGGGAGATTTGTAAATGTTGGACAGATCAGTCACCTCTGAGAGCGGTGGATAGGCTTCAAGTTGTAAAATAGAATTGCACAATGAATACTGACTGTAGACCCGGTGGAGCCAAGCAAAACAAGATCTGGGCTGATTTTCAAAGTTGGAGTAGTATGAGGGCTAATACAGCATTCTAATGAGTGGTCCTATAACTACACCTGGGTGCAGCCAGAAACCAGGTATCTGGTCTTGACTGGCGTGGCAAGGGCCAGTGCAAATACGCAGCAGGTCGAGGGTCAGAAAGCACTTATTGAAGTGGCCTGATTTTGCAGTAAAGGTGATATGAGGTCTAAAAATAAAAAAATAAATATTTTTGCTACTTTTAAATAACACAGGCGCACACCTACATTATTTCCCAACGCTGCACCATTCTACTCTGTTACGATAATCGTCCATGCCTTTAGTTTTGCATGTTATGCAGCAATATGTGAAAGCAAGAGTCGAAAAAGAAAATTCTTATACTTTAATCTCCTTTGAAGACAGATTTGAGCTGCTTTACTCTGGTGTTTTAAGAGGGCTTTAAGTCAGGTTTAGAGCAGTTGGAGTGAATACTGATTATCTGTGGTTTAGCTGTTAGTCACAGATGACTCACACTGCGGCTAGCAATACACGAGTTTTCTTTAATCAGTTTCACTGGAACGGAAACCAGGTTCAACCTTTACACTTTGATGCTAAATAAAACCACGTGGTCCCCTTGGTTTATCGGGCCTGAGCTATATTTTAAAAGAAACCTGATTTATTCTGTAATTTGGTTATTTTGTATAACACGAGAATGGCCAGCTATAGAACAGACTACACAAATGGGTCAAAATGCAAAGATCAGTGATCAATATTTATTGAAAGACTCCAGAGATGATCACTTCAAACTTAATTTTTAGCAAAATAAAATAACACCACCGTTTCAATAAATGAAAACTATTTCAATGTGCAAAGATAGCAATGCCTGCTACATCCACCCATTCTTCTTCGGGTCTTCAATGCTGAACAGCGCTGCGCATTCAAGGTCTGTAAAGGGTTAAATAGATGGAATATAGAGCCATCTGCAAGTAACATATTTCAAAATTGCCCGTGTAACTCTGATCCCACCCTCTGGCTCCGCCAGTGCGATTCATTTGGAAGGTGCTGACAGCATGGTAAAAGTTTATCTGCGATTTACTGCTAAATGTTTCAGAGTTTCCCTTTGACACTGATATGGGGAAGAGTTCAGTGGATTTCGAGCCTTTCCAAAGGCCACTTTTTCTGTGGTAAATTGCTTCCATTTAACTCGAAAATGGCTTTTAATCAAGGCCAGTTATGGTTTGCAGCATCACTATCGCGATACGTCCTTTCTTTCTAGGGAAAATCGTTTTCTTTTGCTGCACATGAAATGTTTACATAGGAGTGGGTTATGATCGTCATAACTGTGATAATGAAGACGCTGCTCTAATAGTTAACACATGGCCTAAAATATTGAGCCCAGAGGTTAAGCAATCGGGGGCAGATTTACAAGAAACTGACACCTATACAGATGTGTCAGTTTCCCTGCGCCTCCATGAGAAACTAACTATTGATGAAAGTGTAGGACAGATCAAAACATGCAGTAAAATTCTAGGAAGAATGTGGCTGTGATAACCAGATTAAGATAGCTTTTAGGTAATTGTTCAGCTACAGATGACTATTATGTTATCCCCTTAATTAACAAACAATAAGGAAATAAGCAGACATAATGGTACATCCCAAGGCACTGTCAATTAATTTCTAACACATTTCCTATTTGAAAGACATGTCTCGCATTTTCCTATCAAAGTGTTCCTCAAGCATCAGCCTGCATCAAAACGCATCCTAGGTCATACCTCGCGCATACCGCAGCATGCAAACGATGAATAGAGCTGTACAAACAACAATGCGATGCATATTTTGAAGAGTGGAAGTCACAGTATCAGGAGAAGAATACATAGGGCCCGATTCACAAAAGTAAACAGAGATGATGAAAGACTAACTTTACTACTTCCGGTATTTACAAAGGTAGTAAATGTAAATGTAGTGCATTTATATAGCACTCCGCACACCCCCGAAAGGGTCTCTCAGGCGCTGTGCACATACCACTGTGGAACCCTTCCTGGCCTTTCCCTGTGAAGTGCCCACTCCTGGGCACCCCCAAGGTGAAGCCAGGCATCCTAGCGCTTTTGGGGCTGTTGTGGAGATTAAGCAAGCTATTGCCCAGAGTTGCAGAGTGGGACCCATGATTAGAATAGGCACCGAGGCAAGAATTATCGGGTCCAGGGAAATTGAGCCCAAGACCTGCCGAGGCGGGAATTGAACCCTGGTCCAGGCCACACCTCTGCATCAGGGTCTGCCGCTCTAACCATTGAAGAAAAGGAGAAGATATCAAAATCTTGCACATTGCGTGATCAGTAAATAGTAGTGTAAACTTAAAGTAGGGTATACGATACCTTTTTTAATGTTCGCTAATGAGCGTGTTCATTTTCTAAAAAATAGTGTAAAAGTAGAAGTTGAAGAGAACTCATCTCTCTAATTATTAGTTCAATTCAAAGCGCATTAGAATCCCTAATTCATACCTGGTCGGTTGTATATGGTTCTGTATGACATGATGTGGCACAATATCAGGTCTGCGGAAATAATAACTAAGTTTTAGCCATACTGTGTATAAAGTCATTGATGGTAAACACTAGAAATAAGAACGAGGCTCACCTTGATTAAAAACGTGCGAATAGTGTGAGAACCGTTTGGCTTCGCAAAAACCAAGATCAGAAATGAGTGGACCGTTGTCTGTAAAGTGTCTGAAATATAAGGAAAAAACCGTGCGCTTCAGTTGAAATCGAGGTTTTAAACCCGTTTCAAGAATGAAAGAAAACCGGGGGGGTTTGCTTACCGAATCAGCGGAGCAGAGAAACGTTGTACGCATCCACGGGTGCTCTCAGTCGCGGTATGCTAACTGATCAGTTTCCAGGAAGTTTAACGTCACGCCTTAGGCGTAGACATTGAAGAAAGACTCAGGGCTTGTTAACAACGAAGATACGAAGTCGTAATCATTTGTGTGAAATTAATAATCTACGATGGTAGACTTATTTTTTTACAAAAGATTGAAACGTGTGAATATTCCGAGTTTATGCTAGGGATTTAAAAGAATATAAAATGTGACAAGATAATCCAGTGTGAGTGGAGACTTCTCAATAAAGTTGTGTGCCGAAAAAAAATTCTCATAAACAGAGACTGAGTGAGATAGATGGCTGTTGTTCTGTGCTGCGGTGTTTACTATGAGTGTTCTACCCTGTAGTAAAAGAGTTTTTGCACATTATTTCAACATCTTTCAATGAAATACATGGGTGATTTTCATATTTACATGAATCCAACTTCTTTAACAAAAGTATATAATTCATTTCCATATAAACATGTGAGTACTAACTGATCTGAGACAAATCTTATGATACCATAATCATGACCGTTAAATGTGGTAATGTATGAGATTTTGGGTATGGGGTGAAATGCGCTTTGAATGGGAGTAATTTTAAAATGAGTTGGGATCCCGAGGTGGGGTCTGATTATCAAATAGTGGTGTTAGTCTAGAGAAAGCAAGCCATCTCGAATGATGAAAAAAGAATTAAATGTTTGAAATAACCATACAGCAGTGCATATTGCAGCCCTAGTTACTTTTATACTAGGCCACCCCCCTTATTCATTACACGTGCTACGCAAGCATATGGCAATTTTGCACGCTTACCGCTAAAAAATCAGCTTTACAATTCAAAACGAGTGCGCTCACCACCCATTTTCACAGCTCTAACCATTGAGCCACACTTCTCTAGTAAATTTAAACTTTTGTTTCAGTTTTGGTCTCAGTCGAACCGAAGACCAAAACTTAAGTTTAACTGAGACAAATGTCTAACTTTACTACACGCAAATGCCCTTTGTGAATACCGAAAGTCGTAAAGTTAGGCTTTGTGAATTGGGCCCATAGTCAGCACAATAGCTTTAGAGCACCATTGATACACACACATAAAATACTCAGTTATAGTGATTGCAGAGATCTCAATGCCCAAGTCAAATCAGATATGCATCGTCTTATAGAGGCAAATGAGATATCTCACCTCTTTTATTCATTTATTTACTCATTATGTTTGTTATTTTGTATGCCTCGAACGTAGTTGAGGAGTCTTACAACACATTACAGAGACCAAATTACAGGTGAACAGTAAACATCAGTGCAACTACCAAAGAGAGCAGTTCCAATTAAGTCATAATAAACTGATCCACAGTTAAATAGAGGTGAGAGAATGAAACATGACCCAAGGGTAAAAGGGCGCTTTGCAATATCTAGCTAGTTGATTAGTAGAGACAAGCATTGATAGATGCAATAATTACAAAAGTAGTGATAAGATCGCATATTGCTTGAGCAAGGTAAGTGCATGAATGATAAAGATGTCATGCCAAGGAAGAGTTACATAAGGCTGAAGAAGGAAGGATCCAAAGTTGTAACAAAATTGGAACTATTAGTGTGATAGCAGGAGATGGAAGTCTCAAATAAATTCTATTGGACTCTCCAAAGTAAAGATTGGTCTGGAGTGAAATTTTTCCTTGAACACTTGTGATTCAAGGAGTGAATCAGCAGTGTAGGGAGGCCACTAGACTGCATAGCTCTTCAACTTTCTAGGTAAGTATAGAGAGGAGCCTCAGTCTAAAACATTTTCAGTTTTCCTATCTCTGACTAATGGTGCGTCTCAGTGATGCTATTTACTCCTAATATTGTTGCAAAATATGGTTCAAGATTGCTCAATCCAACACGGTAGAGGCTCTTGCTCATAACCCTTTTGGGTTTAGTGAAAATGTTTCTTTCAACCCTGAAAACTTTGACAACTAGGTGTCACATGCACTTTATTCTATTGTTTCAACCAAGAGCTCGCTATCCAGTCATAAAAAATCAGAACCTTGGTAGACAACAGATCTTCATGCCATGCAACAAACTGAAAAGTGTTAGAACTCAAATAGCACAATACCTATTCTTTTGGAGAAAAATGTGTATAAGATTATTATAAAACAAACATTCTCTCCTCATATCTGAAACATAGTCAAAGTCATAGGAGTTTTAACTGAATTAATAAAACAGATTTATTAAGGGCAAACCCCTGCCCGAGGGCTTCTTGGCACTACAAGAGACAGAAAGGTGAGAGTTCTGATCTTTCCCTCTAATAGACAGTGACCTCCTTTTACTGAGCGGGTTTCCTGTTTCTGGACAAAAAGCCAGGTTTTCAGGGATTTGCAGAAAACTGATAGGGAGGGAGCTCTTTTGAGTTTGAAAGGTAGGCTATTCCAGAGTAGGGGCATGGACCTAAACACACTTTTCCCACCCACAGTGGTCCTTGTTAAGGGGGGAATGGCTAGGTTCTCAGCCGAGCCTCACCAAAGGGTCCTGCTGGGAATGTTCCACCTAAGCTTATCCTTAAAAAGGGATGGGCCTTGGCCCTGCAGTGTATTATAAGCCACACAGAGGGCTTTGAACCTAATGCGTTGCCTGACCGCAGCCAGTGAAGTTTCCTGATAGCAGCCCTTGCTGATTCAAATTTAGTAATTTTAAGAAAAAAGCATGCTGAAAGGTTCTGGAGTGTCTGGAGCTTCTTCAGAGAGCCTGCCTAAAGATTAACATAGAGACTGTTGGAGTAGAAAAAGAAGACTTTTCTCTATTTTTTAAACTATTCTTAGTGAGCAAAAGGAAGCTGACGTAACCTTGGTAATTTGTTCTTTGAGCTTCACCTCCTTGTCTAACATAATTCCTATGTTTTTAACTTTAGCCACTAGGGTGGGGAGAGAGCCTAGTTCTGGTGGCCACCATCCAGGTGTCCAAGAGGATTTACTGTTATCAAAAAAGATGGCCTCTCTTTTTGCTAAATTTAATTTCAGGAAATTACCAGGAGGTGCATTCACAAAGTGATGGAGAAAGGGGGCGTGGCCTCTGAAGTCCTCTCAGCAGTCATGCTCTGTGGGACCTACTGGAGGTAACAGGAGGGCTTATTGGCCCCCAAGGATCCTCAGCATCCAAGGGGACGTCCTCTCCCAACCAGCAGTGAACTAGGAGGCACGTTTGCAGAGTGGTGGAGAAAAGGGGCATGGCCTCCAAAGTCATCTTAGCAATCGTGCTCTGTGGGACTTACTGGAGATAACAGGAGGGCTTGTTAGCCCCCAAGGGCCCTCAGCATCAAAGGGGACTTCGTCCTCTCATCAGCACTGCACAAAGAGGCGTGCTTGCAAAGTGGTAGAGAAAGAGGGCGTGGCCTCCGAACACCTCTCAGCAATCCCACAATGTGGAACTTTTTTTTTTTATTATTATTTTTATTGGCATTTGTAAAGTTACAAACTTCCACGAACACAAACAGCAGTACATTGCTCGGTAACCACATCATCAGTAGAGTGTAGGTATCACCATCATAGACACGTTTTATATCTGTTCAGACCCACATACAGTACGCAGCATTGGATACACGGTTTACCTTCCATTGCAACAAGAGGCACCTCAGTACAGTATGTCCAACATTTACCCCACATTGCGGGACAACAGAGAAGGTATCATTTCTTAATGTCCATATTAGGGACCATCGGTATCTAGTGTGTTTAACCAGTATACAAACGGGTCCCAAATGTCCCTGGGCCGTGCTCGTGTCGGCATTAACTCCCAGAAGCACTCCAGCAGGGTCTTGCACTGAGTGACGCTCAATATCCAACCTTTTGTTGTCGGCGGGAGGGACACCCTCCAATGCAGAGCCACCTGGCGCTTGGCCTTGAGGAAGAGCATAGCCGTTAACTTCCTCAATTTCGGCAGCACATCTGAGATAGCTCCCAACAACGCCACCACCGGAGTGCAGGGCAGTTCCTGACCAATAATGTTGTGTATGTGGTGTAGGGTCTGCAGCCCCACAATGTGGAACTTACTAGAGATAACAGGAGGTCTTGTTGACTGCCAAGGACCCTCAGCAGCCAAGGGCACATCATCCCCAACCAGCAAGGCGCCAGGAGGCACAATCGCAGAGTGGTGCAGAAAGGCGATAGGGGCCTCCGGCATCATGCCGGTAGCTTTATCTTTTTTCCTTTGTTTTTAATTATAAGGGAAGGGGGCAGTGTGTTCCCCCTTCTTTGGGCCAATTTTGGCCCTGTGGTCCCCATCCCAGGTATTTTTAGAATGGGGAGGGGGGCCACAAGGCCCCTGTCCCATGGTCGATTATAACCCCAGGGACCCCATCCCCAGGACCTGCCCTTTATTTCATTTTTTTCAAAACGCATTAAAGTTGGCTGCACGACCCTCTCCGGGCCGATTTTGGCTAGGGGACCCCATCACCTGGTGTCTGGCCACAATCCTGGGTGCCCTGGTCCCACCTAGGGCACCCAGTTTCTCAAGTTGGGCAATGCGTGGGGAGCCTGAAGGCCTCACGGTCCCTGTTGGGTTCCCACTACCTGCGGAGGCCGGCATTGCTTTTGGACAGAGGGAGCTGCTGAACAAGCATGTCCAAAAGCAATTCTGCTCTCCTTCAAGTAAATGACAGCATTGTACATGCTCTCGCTTACTCGAAGCAGAGCAGAGTTTTCTGTGGCTTGGCGGGAGCGGGAATGCTCCCACAAAGCCATAGCAAACTGCAGTGTCCTGGGAATGGGCACCAGGGGACAATGCAGGACCTGGCCCTGGGGGGTGCCTGTCTCCTGGAGCAATATTGGCTGCAGGAGGGGGCTGCCCAGCCCTCCTTCATTGGGTTGAGTTAGCCCTGTGGAGGTGGTAGTCACGGGGTCTGCGGGGGGTCAGGCGGCCCCCACTTTAGAAATAAAAATTTGCCCCGGGGAGGTGGCTGTTGGAGGGCCAGAACTCCCACGCATTAATATTTCATTCAGTCCCCACCTTTGTCATATTTAGCCACGGGGAGGTGGCGGTATAAATGCATATAAATAAATGTTTTAAATATTCTTTTCAGATCCAAGAGATGCCAAAGACAACCAGCCTGGAAGGTTGGGACTCGTGCTTGGGCTTCGCCGCTTCATATTCACAACAGTCCACAAATTGTGGTGAGTGCAAAAACGAGCCACTCCAGTTGATATCCTTCAGTATTTTGAATTTTATTTTGCAAACATAATAATGCGTTTCAACAACATAGATCACATGATCTGCAGCATGAAACAATAAAGAAAGACTATAATATTGTATCCATGTTAACTCCTCATTTCCAAATATTTCCGAAGTGAAAACATACAAATGGAAATATGATCCATTGCTCGTAAAATTCTGCTCTCATTATTTATACAGCACATTTTTTGCAAACATTATCCAAATATATCAGCTTTGTGCAACATAAAAATACATGGCTAGATATATGTTTTCGGACAAATATTTGTAAGGTGCAAAAAAAAAATACAGTATATCATTTTAACTCATTGAGCATATACAATAATTTATGTGTACTTCAAGCACGAGATGTGAGGTTGCTTTCCATAACAATGATGAAAGTCATCTCATTAAAAGTACCATGAGATGAGGCTTCAGTAGTCCTTGGAACGTTGGCCTATGTTGCATCACATGACTCCCTTGCTACATGCATACAAATGTTTCATGCAGTTCATCCATTGTGTGCTCTCATCAGAAAAATAATAAACAAACATAACAAATTAAAGAAAGGGATCCCTCTGTTGAGAACAGGAAAATTGGAGCAAAATAGAATATAAATAGTGGCACTCACCCTTTCTTAAAAACAACTGCATGTCAATCTTCGACATGCCAAGGTATGGGGGTTTCATTTAGTATTCTGCGTCCACATTCATACCTGCCAGTTCAAAGCAACTGGCTTGAAGTATGAATTTGGATTCTAACCTATGGAGTGTGAGTATCCTAATCCCATTTCTAGGATGTCTCAGTACTGAATCAATGGCAAATAATGATATCTTCTTCCAATATCCCTCAAGTATTTTGTTAAAGTGTCAAGCAGTACTGTAACTGGTGTTGTTTTTTTGTTATTGCCCGCATATCCTTTAAGATGTGTTTCTTTACCTGGAAAATGGTTGAGCCAATATACTATTTCCCACACAGGCACACAATGGCATAGATGTCAAAATAAGTCTTACAAGTGATGTGTTTCTTGATGCAATATTTCTTTCAAGTATGCAGTAATATGACCTCAAACATGTTGGCACTGTATTGGTACTCTATTTGCAGGCTTTACACTGCCTGCAAAGAGTGAAATATTTGGTTGATTTTGACCAGTTCTTCTGTAGGGGTGGAAGAAAGCTGTACACTAAAAGATCTTTTGGTGAATTGTTCTTCTGAAAGATCAGAGATAGATTGGTCCCAGTCTTCCCTTTCAAGAGTGGGTCCTGTGACAGGATATTCCATCTCTTCTTAAGGATCAACCTAAATTTGTGTGCATGTTGTGTGTATTTTGTAATGAACCTAAGTGGTTCCTTGCCAGCACTTGCTTACGTTTAGTGGGTCTGTATAGGGCCTCCTCCCTGTTCACTCTGTCTGCTTTTGCATTCGCCAATTCTACCATTTTGTCTGTAACGTACTTTTTTGTTCTGTGATAGCTCTCTTCAGAACTACAGTTCCACTTTGCACTGAGAAATTCTGTATACGGAACTCCATCAAAAGCTTGATGGGTGATTACTACATGAGAGCAAAATTGTGTTCCCTTCTAATTGTTTCCTGAATAGCTCAGTTTCTAGGGACATCGTTTTTTACTGTGAGATTAATGTCTGGAAACTTGATCAATTCAGTTCTGTAGTTCATGGTGAAATGTAGATTAAGCTTATTGTGATTAAGGACTCCTGCAAATTGTTTCAAATCACCCTCTTGACCATTCCAGATACAGAAAACGTCATCGATATATCGCAGTCATAGGACTACTCTCTCTGTCCATTGTTAAAGGTCAGAAGCACAGAGCACCTGCTCCTTCCACCAGCCAATCACCAAATTTGAGTAAATGATGGTGAAGCAGGTACCCATTGCTGTACCCTGGACCTGTTTAAAATACTGATTGTCAAACAAAAAAATGTTCTCACTCAAACAAATGACAATCATTTAGAGAAGCATATGCATGTTTAAGCCCCTGGCTTTCAGAAAATTCTTGCACGCATTAATCCCCTTAGTATGGCGTGTACTGGTACACAGGCTTTCTGCATCAAGAGGTGGAGAGGTGTGGCTCACTGGTTAGAGGCGGCCGACCCGTAAGCAGAGAATCAGCCAGGGACCAGGGTACAATTCCCGACGCGGCAGGGTCGTGGACCAGGGTAAAAAAAACAGACTCGATAATTCTCTCCTCGGTACCTACTCTAACTAGGAACACACTCGGCAACTCTGGGCATTAAGTTTGCCTCATCTCTACAACGGCCCCCCACAGACGCCGTGGATGCCTGGTTTCACCTTGGAGATACCCAGAAAGGGACCATCTCACAGGGAAAACCAGGATGGGTTCCCCAGCGGTCTTCAGCGCCAGGATACTCCATGGAGTCACAGTGCGCTTTACAAGTACACTTACATTCACATTTACATCAAAACATTCCATGATGTATGACTCCTTCCAATCGAAGCTCTAAATTTTGGCTATAAAATCCTTTGTTTACCTGACATATGATGTCAGTGGTCAACATAAACAGATATATGCCCCAGCAGGCAAGCCCGATAGGGTCTGCATTGTTTTTATGGATTTTAGACAACAGATACAGTGTGGGAACTATAGGTGTCTCATTATTATAGTATAGCATTTCATCCCAATTAATTAGCAGATTGCTATGCCATTCTTTAAGATGGTCAAAGTGCATGTTTTGCAACTCAATGCAGTGTGTTCTATCCACTCTCATATAGTAAGAGAAATCATTTAGCTGTCTATAATCTTTTCTCACATAGCTTACCCTTGACATCAGAAACATGTTACCCCCTTTATCAGAAGGTCTGATAACTAAGTTATAATCACCCTGTTGTGCAACAATAGCCTCTCATTGGTCTTTACTGAGATTTTGTATTTTTTCCCTTCTGCCACAAAGATGTGAGATATAAAGAGAGCCTAGGTCACTAAAGGTGTCAATATTATCTTTAGACATTTTGAGGTACAAATGTAGAAGATTGTTTAAAATCTGTAGGTAGTGTTATATCGGTCTTGACAGCAAATGTGCTAGAAAAATCAACCATCATAGTTGGATCAAAGGGATCACATCCATCACCTATTACAGTGGCATCAGACTATTGATTACGTAAATCGTTAAGCATGTTTAATACTTCAATGTCATCAATATTCAGATTAGATACCTCCTCCCTATGTGACCAGGTGTCTTTTTCCAATACATACATTTTGTACAGCTTCAGTTTACTGGCAAATTTGAAAAGATCTATCCTAATTTGGGAATATACATTGGAAGTCAGGACAAAAGGAAAGACCTCCCTCTTAGTGTCCATGCGGCCACCCTGCATCAAATTGCAATAAAGCCCAATGGAGGTGATGGGCTGTGGGGCAGCGGGGCACACCATACTGGCCTCCCCACATTAATAGGCTAAGAAGTCCCAGGGAGGTGGTGGTCCCCAGGGAATAAGAAGACCCAGGAGGGAGGGCCAGTGTGCCTCCCTTCCTTATTAAAACAGAGGACAGATAATAAATGAAGTGTGGGAGCCTGGGCTTTGTTTTGTTTTTTGGGACAGCTCCACATATCCCTCTAAAACTAAAACAAATGCATTATTTTGGCCCTTAGGTTTCCGAGTGTGATCCCCCAGAAGAGGCCAAGAGGGTCAGGGTGTTTCTAACCTGCCCCCTTTTCTTTTCTTTTTTTAAACTTTTTTTGTGGGGCTCATTTCAACTGAGCCCCAAGATGGCTGACAACATTTCCTGGTTGAAATGTTGGCAGCCAATCGAATTTCAGTAGGGTCTCAGTGGGCTGTTGGGCTCCCAGATATCTATATCAAATCACAAAAGGCACACTTTCTGGACCAACACCTAGCTTTCTTCCAAATTTGGTGCAAATTCGTTCAGCGGTTCGGGCTGTGGTCGTGTTCAAAAATGAAAACTCCCCATAGACATAACATTCAACACAGCAGCTAAACAATAAAGGGGAAGAGTTTTAAAAATGTATTGAAGATTCTTCAAATGGTGCCACAGTTATTGGCAAAACAATAAATACCTTTCCCATGGAAACTTTGGTCCAAATTATAACCACTTACTGGTGACTGCCAATAGGTCATATATACATAAGTATTACAGAGGGAAAAAAACTATGTTTACAGGGACATTATAGTTAGGAAATATAATTTTAAAAACCCTTGAAATCCAAACCAAAGGTTACAGGGACATCTATGTAATCTATGTTTTATTTCAGTGAACTTATAAGGTTATTTTAATTCTATTTCCTAATTATAATGTCCCTGTAACCTTTAGTTTGTTTTGTGAATTTCTAAGTTTTTTTTAACATTTTAATTCCTAACTATAACATTCCTGTAACCTTTGCTTACATTTCCTTACTCTAACCTTTAAACCCTTGAGAGTGTTTATGTAAGTCCTTGTATAAGTCAGAGCTTGAGTGTGTGAGTGGCTGTGTGGGTCAGTGAGTGTGTGTGAGTGGTTTTGTGGGTCTGAGTGGCTGCATGAGTCTATGTGTCGGTGTGTGAGGGGCTGTATGGTTTGGTGACTGGGTGTGTAATGCTGTATGGATGTGTGAATTTGTGTGTAAGGGATTTTGTGGGTCTATGAGTGGGTGTGTCAGTGTCTGAGTGTATCTGTCAGTAGTTGCGTAAGTGTCTGATTGGGACTGTGAGTGGATGCGTGAGTCTCTGAGTGGGTCTGTGAGTAGGTGCCTGAGTCTCTGAGTGAGTCTGTCAGTGAGTGTGCGAGTGTGTGAGTGGGTCTGTCAGTAGGTGCGCGAGTTGCTGAGTGGGTCTGTGATTGGGTCTTTTAGTCTCTGAGTGGGTGGATGATTGTCTGAGTGGGTCTGTGAGAGGGCATGTGAGTGTCTGAGTGGGTCTGTGAATGGGAACATGAGGGTGTGAATGGGTATGTGAGTGGGTGTTTGAGTCTCCTGGTGGGTCTGTGAGGGGGTGAAGGAGTGCTTGAATGGATCTGTGAGTGGGTGCATGAGTGACTGAGTGTGTCTGTCAGTAGGTGCATGAGTACATGAGTGGGTCTGTGAGTGGGTGCATAAGTGCATGACTGGGTCTTTCAGTGGGTGCACAGTAAAAACGTAGAGGGCACACAGGAGCAGGTCCTTGTGCCAGCTCCCCCTTTGATGGTCCTCCTGTCCAGCTCTGCTAATTTCCTGCTCATTTTCCTGCCTCTTCTCTCTTTGCCCCTGACCGCTATTTTATTTTCTTCTGCTTTTTGTTTTGTCTCGTTCTGCTCACTCCTGACCTTTATTCTGGCTCTTGCGGCTCTTTTCTGACCTCTATTTTACATCTTGCCGCTCATTTCTGACCTCTATTTGGCGTCTTTCAGCTCCTATTGACCGTTGTTTTGCCTCTTTCTGCTCGCTCCTGACCTGTATTTTACCTCTTTATGAAAATTTCTGATCTTTATTCTGATTCTTGCTGCTGGTTTCTGACCTCTATTCTGTTTCTTTCTGCTCCCGTCTGACCTTTTTCTGCCTCTTTCTGCTCGATTCTAACCTTTATTTTGCTTCTTTCTGCTTGTTTCTGACTTTTATTCTGCCCCTTTCTGGTCATTTCAGACCTTTATTTTATTTATTGTCATTTTTTATTTATTTATTTATTTAATTTGAAGGTTTTATATAGCGCGGACAAGACCCTTGCGGGTATCAGAGCGCTTTACAACAAATAAAGTAAATAGAGGAAATAGACATATACATACAAAATATTATTGGTTATATTAGTCCAAACAATGGTAACTGTTCCAGTATAGCAAATATCTAAAAGCCTGCATCTAATAGTTCAAGTGAATTTGGCCAGGAGAATCGATTTCACTTCATTTTGAAAGGATGCTGCGTGAGGGTTCTGTCTTGTTTTTGGGGGTAAGGCATTCCAAATTCTCGGGGCCATTCCTGAGTTTTACTTCTTGGTAAATCGTTGTGGTTTCAGTAGAAGGTTATAAGAACTCCTGTTGGTTCTGTTACCACCCGATAGTACTAATTTCTCTGCAAGGTATCATGGGGTTTTGTGATGCAGTGCCTTGTGTGTCATACAGGGGATTTTCAAATGGATTCTGGCATCAAAGGGTAGCTAGTTAAGGGCACACAGGTCTGGGGAGATGTGACAGTTTCTTTTTTAGACAGTGATTAGTCTGGCGGCTGCATTGATTGATGCTCTTAGTGGGGCTGTCGTCGATCTGGGAAGGCCGCAGAGAGCGACACTCCCATATTCCACTCTGGGGATTACTAGAGTTTGGACTGCCTGTTTAAAGTCATTTGCGGGTATGAAGGGTTTCAGTCTTCTTAAGGTGTTCATCTGAAAGTTTGCTCCTTTAGTTGCTGCGCTGATGTGCTTCTGCATATTTAGCTAACTATCCAGAGTTATGCCTAGCGATTTGGCAGAATCGATCATGAGCGGTTGGCCGTAGGGTACTGTTAAGTGCTTTATCCATTCCATGATGGTGGTTGGTTGGCTGGGGGGCGCTATTAGAAGGAATTCTGTTTTTAGGGTGTTTAATTTTAAGTGGTTATTTGCCAGCCAGGTCTGCATTTTTTGGAGCGTTGAGTTGAGGGACTTGATGTCCTCAAGTGAGTGGACCTTAATGTAGAGTTATGTGTCGTCTACATACATGTGGTATTGGACCTTTGATGAGTTGAGAAGCTTGGTGAGTGGTTCCATAAACAAGTTGAAGAGTGTCAGGGAGAGGGGAGATCCTTGGGGTACTTCTAACGTGACTGGAGTGGGTTTGGATAAAGATTGATTTGTCTTGAATCTTTGTGTTCTGTTTTGAAGGAAGGAAGTGAACCAGTTGAGAACCGTTCCCGATAGTCCCATTGTATGTTTCAGGAGGTCTAATAAATTGTTGTGTTTGACGGTGTCAAAGGCGGAGGATAGGTCCAGCAGGCTTAGTAAACAGGCTTTGTTTTGGTCCAATATTTTTAATGCGTTGTCTATTATGTGGGTCATGGCAGATTCTGTACTGTGCCCTGATCGAAAGCCAGATTGGAATTTATCGAGTAGGTTGAAGGGATCAATGTGGTAGGTAAGTTACGTGTGAACATATTTTCTAATAATTTGGCCAGTGTAGGGATGTTGGATATAGGGCGATAGTTATTTAGGTCTGCTGGGTCAGTCGATGGTTTCTTTAATATGGGGGAAACCTGACCAGCTGTGAGGATGTCTGGGATGGTTCCTTGTAGCAGAGAGGTGTTTATAATCCGGGTCCATAGAGGCACTAATGTTGGTATGAACTCTTTTAGGAGGGATGCTGGGAGTGGGTCCGAGAAGTGATTGGAGGGATGTATGGCCAAGAGCATTTTTAGAATAGTTTCTTCGCTGTAGAGGTTGAAGGAGGACCAGTAAGCGTTGTTTTTGAGGTCGAGCATGGCAGAACAACTAAGCAGGTTCCTGAGGGGGGTCCTTGAGGGGATCATGTGAGGGTCGGTGAGGGCTAATAGGTCATTAGGTAGGTCTGTCTTTATGTTTTCAGTTTTTGTTGAGAAATAGGACGCAAATGCCTCGCAGTTGGGGAGTGTTTCTGGATTAACTTGAGGTGAGTGTGAGACACCCTTAGATTGAGTTTAGATTATTTCAAAAAGTCTTTTTGGACGATTCTTGGATTGGTACAATTGATTACTAATTAAGTCGATTTTTGAACATCTGATTTTTCTGTAATAGGCGTTTCTCGTGCTTCTGTGTAATTTGAGGTGAATAGAGGAAGGCGCTGCTCTCCATTGACGTTCAATTGTTCTTAGTGCTCTTCTGTCTTCATTCAACCTACCGTCATACCATGGATTTGAGTCTTTATTGGAGATGCTTTTCAATTGTAGTGGAGCTATATTGTCTAATAACATGTTCATAGATTGGAAGTAGTGATTAATAAGATTGTGTACGTCATGTAAACTGTCAGGTGGGGGCGTTAGGATAGGGCTAGCGGTTGCAAGTGAGATAGGATTGATGTTTTTTAAGTTTCTCTTCCAGATTTTTGTTTTCTTGGGTTGGACATAGAGTAGTTTAACTGATTCAATGATATTGAAAGTGATGATCCGATGGTCAGACCAGTCACATGGGAGGATCGATTCCAGCTGGGTGGAGTCCGTTTTGAAGATTACTAGATCTAGGGTTGAGCCTTTTTCATGTGTGGGGCTGTCACAAATTTGGGATAGGTTAAGGTCAGTCAAGAAAGCTTTGAGGCCATTGACCTCAGGGTTATCAGGGTCATTCCAGTGGAGGTTGAAGTTCCCTAGGAATATCTGCGTATTCTGGTGTCCGGCATTTGTGGCTAGGATATCCATTATATGTTCAATAAAGGTAAGGTTGTTTCCTGGTGGATGGTAAAATGAGTGAAGTGAGCATATTGGGTTGTTATTGTTAGAGATTTCTAGACATAAGTATTCACAGGAGGAGAAAACCAGGTAGCTGAGACGTTTCACAGAGAGGTAGTTCCGGTGTATGCAGGTAATACCACCACCAAGCCTATCAATTCTATCTAGTCTTGTGATGTGATATTTAGGGCGTACTAGTATGTCTAGGATGGGCGAGGATGAATCGTTAAGCCAAGTTTCTGTTAAAATTATGGGGTCAGGTTTGTTGGTTAGTATGAAGTCAGCTATATCAGCGGCACGACGTGCGGCTGACCTACAGTTTAGTAGGATACATTTTAGCCGGGCCTTGGTAGGTATAGTGTTGGGGTCTTGTAAGATGGGAACTCTCTTGAGGTTTTTTTGAACAATACCTCTAGGTATCAGTATCAGTGTGTTGTTCGTGTGCGCAGAGAGGGGGGGTGGAGTTGGGGGCTCGTAGGAATGGAGTAGAGAGGTTAGCTCTTGCAGTGATAGTGGGTTTTTAATCTGAACGGGCGGGATAAGGCATTGGAGTCAGGTACTGTTTTCCATCTAGGGTGTTTCTGTATCATGGAGCTGCTGTGTGATTGTTGGAAGAATTTCACATGTGGTTTTGGTTGTATGAGGATCAGGTTATGAAGAGTTTGGATGTCTTCTTTGAGTTGTTGTAGAGATAGTAATATCTCCTCGAGTCAGGAGTCAGAGTTAATGTATTCATCGCCTGGTCTGTAGGTAGGTGAGGGAGGGTTACTAGTCTGGGTTCCTGGGGCAAAAGGTGAAGTGGTCCGATGAATGGCTGTTTTTCAGTGTGGTAGTCCATGGAAAGGGGGAAGTAGAGAAGGGATGTGAAGGGGTAATGTTGTGTGCTGTAGGGGGAGAGGCGGTGAGGTTCATCGTGAGGGGGAGGGGGACTGTAGGAACGCTGGCTGGTCAGATGTACAAATGTAGGGGGAGATTGGGGACAAGTTTGTAGTGGAGATGCTGGGCATAGAGAGAGAGGTGGAGTGGGTTTAGTTGTGTTATGGGTAGGAGGGGGAGTGGATGCGGCATGGGAAGGCTGGAGGAGAGGGGGCGCTCGTGTGCCGAGTGATAGGCATAGTGGAAGTGGTGATGGTGCTGGCAGAGGAGTAGGACTTGGGGAGATGTATGTCATACGGGGGGGTCAATTGGGGCGGGGGCGGGTGTATGTACACAATGGGAGCTGGAAGGAGGAGGACTAGTAGGGGAGTCAGTTAGCTGGTCAGGCAGAGTGCTGGGAGAGTGGTATGCTGGGGAGGTGGGAAGGGGTCTAACAACCTTCTCTTTGAAGTGCGGAAAGATGTTATCCAGTAAATTCAGGTTCTGGTCTGAGGCTTGCATGAGGATGATTCCATTATGATATGTGGTGAATGTCGCTGTCGCTTTATAGAACGGGAAGGGAATGATGGATAGTGTAAGCCCATGTAGTGTTTTCTTAGAGGATGCAATCGAGAATAAGGGGGGAAAGGCTTTCTGACATTGGGCCCTTCTTTTGGTATAGAAGATGATGTCATTTGTTATATGCCCTTTATAGTTTGAGAAATAGGTGTTAGAAATTGGAATTTCTGGGTGATATTTTAATAAACTATGTTTGAAGTTTTTGGTTGCTTTTTTTGTAAGGTTAGGGGGTATTTAATGAAGTATGTGTGCAAGTCTGTTAGCTCCATGTTGTAGGTGTAGTCTTTATTGAGAGGGGAAGAAAGGGTCAGAGAGTGGGAAAGGTAGTATATCTTGTAACAGTGACTTTTTTTGGGGGTGGGTGGGTCAGAGAGTTTGACAGGTAGAGAGAATTGATGCATTGAAGAGGAACTTGGATAGGGGTGGGAGGGTCAGAGAGAATGAGTTTGTGGAAATGTCGAAGTAGAGGCTCGTGTCCGTTTTTTATTCTGAGTAAATCTTATTGACTTAGCATAGTGGCTGTCAGAATATGTGGTCATTTCTACCTCCGTGAGTTGGTGATTTAGGTAATCCAAGGGTGAGGTCAGGGGTATGCTATAGTTTAAATATAACTAATAGAAAAGCCGTTCCAAGATGGCTGCTTGTTTGACCAGTGATGGTTTGAATCAGGTGTGTAGTCCTATCGCTCTTTCCATGTGACAGCCTCTCTGGGTAAAGTCCTCTGTCTCTCTCCACAGTTTGCAGTTGTTGGTCCTTTATTTCTTTTTAGTAGTGTGTGGTGCGAGATAGTCCTATGTCTTTATTCATGGCTTGGTGTGGAGGAGGAAGAACTATCTCTACATAGTTAGTTATGCCTGCCATTTTGAGGGGAGTTATTTTTGCTACGTGAGAACAAAATGGTGTCTTTGCCATGATTAACGGGCCATCGATGGTGTTAATTAGTCCGGTGCTGGAATGAGCAGGGGAAAAGACTCAAAAACAAAGCAAAATAGGAGAAACGCCCAAATCAACGTTTAAATCGATAAAGCGTCCTTTATTCTGCCTCTTGCTTCTCATTTCTGACCTGTATTTTGTCTCTTTCTGCTAGTTTCTCACCTTTATTCTGACCCTTTCTGCTTGTTTATAACCCTTATTTTGCCTCTTTCTCCTCCCTTCTGACCTCTATTCTGCCTCTTCTGCTCATTTCCCACCTTGATTTTGCCTCTTTCTTCTTAGTGCTGATCATTATTCTGTCTCTTTCGGCTTGTTTCTCACCTTTATATTGCCTCTTTCTGCTCATTGCTGACCTTTTTTTTGCCTCGTTCCTCATTTCTGACCATTATTCTGACTCTTTCTGCTCCTTTCTGACAATTATTCTGCCTCTTTATTCTAGTTTCTGACCTTTATTTTGCTGCTTTCTGCTGCTGGAAAGGCAGCGCCCTCCGTGCAAAAGCAATCATTTCATCTCTTTCCCAGGCTGCATGTCTGATAGCATTGAAAGAGATGAAGCCTCCTCGTACAGCAGGTGTTAGCACTTTGACAGCTCTGGCCCACTGGAACTGTAATGCTTGCTTTTGCTTGGAGGGAGTTGTCAAAGGTCAACAGGCATGCACACCATCAAGGCAGCAAATCACTCCTAGGTGCAGTTCAAGGCTTAAAGGGCCGTTTCTTTTATTCTAATCTTGCTTTGGAATACAGACCATGTAGTTTTGCATCATACAATTCATCTTTCTTAACTTCCTTATACCAAGTCTTTTTGCTCAGCACCCATACCAGTGCATTATGGTCATTGTAGTGCATGCTGGTTTGAGGTTGGAAGTCTCCATACCTATCATATTACAATGAGGTTGTATCAAAGGCTGTCACTCGCCATGCTCTCTCGCTCTTCATGTACTATTTCGTGCATGACACCGCAGTTTCAAGTGGGTCAATTTGTTTGAAGAGAACAGAGCCAAAGAACATCAGTTGATGGTGGTATTCAATGCTTTCATGAACTTGGTCTGTCTTTAATTCTCTTGGAGATTGACAAAGTCAGGATTTTCGATGCTCACTTCTACCATTGCCATGATATACTTTCTGCCCCTCCTCTGCCTCTGTATGGGCTCTCTTGGACCAGCTTCAAAACAACTCTTTCTCTGACGACATGGCAGTGGCGTAGATAGCAGAGGACGGAGTGTCGTGGGGGGGGGGGGTGGCGGTCCGCCTCGGGTGGTACTATTTTTGGGGGCAGCAGAGGAGAGCAAGTCATGTCTTTGACTACCACCATCCTCCCACCCCCAGAGAATAAATCGTCCGTCGGCCAATATTCCCCTCCGAACCCCGGAACAAGTCTTCTGATGGCCACCATCCTCCCACTCTCTGCTTTTACCTGCACCGGGTGGAAAACCTATAGGCTGCCCCGGGTGCCAGTAGGTCTATATTTGCCACTGCGACACTGGCATACATATGTGTGTTTTTGTCAATGACAACTCTACCAATAACTTCCTCCCTCATATTGTGAAACTTTACTTACTTTGGTCCTTGTAATTAGAGCACTTTGGACATAGAAGGACACATTTGTCTAACTCAAATTGGTGAACCTCTCTGTCACCCCAGAAAATATGCATTCAGATGGCATGTGTAACACAATATGAGAGTTTTGGGATTTATTATCATCTTCTTTGCCTGCATGATTTAGGTGGATAAAAGCGCAGGTGCCAGATGGAGGTCCTTGCATTGAGGCTGCGTTATGGATTATTGAAGAAATTGTAGGCACCGTATATCTCAGTTTTACCCACTTGATGCAAGCTTTGGCACAATTTCACCAGCATTCTGATCTTACCTGTATCTTTCTGTATGCCATCTGAGCTGTTTTGTGTCTTCTCTTCTCTGGCCCCCAAATCCAGGTCTTGGATGGCTAAATGATAGGGGGTTAGAGCAGGATCTACATTCAAAAAGTCTTGGAAGACCGTGTGCAACAGTGTTGTGTTTACAAGCATGCTGCAGTATTTTCCCAAGCTTCAGCTATTAACATTTGCCTCCTGTTATTGTATTTTAAGAGAGCCAACTCATTAAATGTTGTTTGTTAAATAGTTGTCACAATACTATAGCTTATTGTTTTAAGAATCCAGAAAGACAGTCACCCTCGCACTCATCATCAGCAGACTTGACTACAGCAACGTACTCTACGCCATCGTCACCTAGAAACAGCTCAGGAAACTACAGAACATCCAAAACGCCGCAGCCAGACTGGTTTTTGACATCTCACGCCGCAGTCACATGACACAACACCTCCGACAACTCCACTGGCTGGCAATCAACAAGAGAATCACCTTCAAGCCCCTCATATGCGCATACAAGGCTCTACACAACGTAGGACCAGAATATCTCAACCATTGCCTCACTTTCTACATACCAGGCAGACAACTTCACTTCGAGCAATTCGTTTTGGCCTCCATCCCATGGATACACAAGAACCGGAGGAAGATCCTTCTCCTACCTCACCGTCAAAACCTGGAACACCCTGCCCCTCCACCTCAGGCAATCTGCGTCGTTGACCCTATTCAGGAAGGACCTCAAGACCTGGCTCTACGACTGATCCTCCACACCCAGACAGAGCAGCAACCCCCGCACCTAGAGACCCTCATGGGTGTGTAGCCACACTTTATAAATCCCTGATTGATTGATTGATTGATTGAAGTAATGTTGACTGCACCCATTACTTGAAATTAAAATGTTAAAAATATTGCAATTATATATGGTTTTATCAAAGTACAAGGACCAATATTTTTGCCCAAATAAAAACAATCCTGTTTGTGCCTCTAAAACAAAGTTTGTGGCAATTGCAAAAATACTGATATAAATCAGGAAAATCCTGGTGTCATGCACAAGTCAATTCTTATCTTGTCAATGTTATTTCAGAAAAATATCACCCGTTTCCAATTTTGGGCCAAGATATAATGATCAGCACTATTTATGTGCAACGTAAGAAGAGTCATCAAAAGGTTTTTGCTGTAAATAATATGATGCTAATTATGTTAACCTACCAGGGATACTTCTGAGGTACCAGAGTACCACTCAAAATGCCACCCTTTCAGATGTGATCACAGTGCTGTTCACCGCAGTTAGCTTGCTGTGCCAATGAGCTGCTTAAGGTGTCACACCTGCTAGTCAAGGTGCAAGGACTTGTGCATATCACTTATTATAGAGCCTTAAATCTGACACATTAAAGTTATCTATTGGGTTACAGATACTACCACGGTGTTAGTGTTCATTTTAATCCAGTCTGAAAAGCAAGCAGTGCCACTGAAGTGTATGCAACAAAACACTGCCATGTCAGAAAACATTGTAGTAAACTACAACTTTTATGAGGAAATCAGTATTGTGCCATATGCAAATGACCACTGTATTGTCAGTATCAATCTTGACCCCGATATGTGAAACACCACTGACATGCCAGAATCTACGTTTCTCTTGTATGTAAAGTGTCATCACCGTGCATTCATGCACATTTCCTTGTTTTTTATGGTACAAAAGTCACGCAAGACTCAACATTATCCATGAACGTAGATCTTACAGACACCACACTGCCTTGATATGTAAAATCCCATTTCAATGCAAGCACTGTTGCAAGCTTGCCACCAACCTCAGCAAGGAGACGCCAGAAGCAGCATGTTCATATGTCACTACTACAAGAAGGTGTCCGTCCAACCACAAAGCAGCCGCCTACCCTCCAAGCTGTGCAGCAAAGACAAGTGCAGACATGGGTGCAGGCAGTATGGAAGCACAGGTCTTCTCCCTATATTTGAACTATTTTAGAGTCTGAGCTGCACAGCTTGTCAGCAATGGGGATTGCCAATCCTGTTATAAACTAAGATGGTGCTCATCAGTTAAGGTGGGACTGCAGCACATTCCTAGATTGTGGACCCGTACCGTATCTCCATACTTTGGCAACCCTCTCAAAACATCCCAGAGAGTTCATAATACCAACCCTGAGGCATCAAGCTGGAGATGTGGCTGCACAGATGAGGGTGTGAGAGCAAAAACTGTACCCCAATTAATTTAGGACTCCCCAAAAATTAAACACCCGAACGTTTACCTCGTACAGTTCTCCTACAAAAACATATTTGCATAAAAAAGCTGAGTTCTAGATAGGAAGAGAAGGAAAGTTAAAGGGTTTTTATCAAAAAACATCTCAGAATCAAGCAGTACAGATTAAATGCCATAAAGGTTCAAATGAGGAATTATTACACATCAGTTAAAAATCTGAAATTATTAGGGGGCATATTATCAAGACAGGCGATAAAATTATCGTCGCTTTAGCGGCAGAAAACTGCCGCTAAAACTGCGATAATGGGCTTGATAATATGCTCTATGGAATTCCAATTGAAGCTCAGGTTAGATGTCCTTCACATCTAACATGGGCTTCAATTGGAATTCCATAGGGCATATTATCAAGCCCATTATCGCCGTTTTAGCGGCAGTTTTCTGCCGCTAAAGCAGCGATAATTTTATCGCCTGTCTTGATAATATGCCCCCAAATGAGCAGCAACATTAGAAAAGGTTTGGGCAGCATCCCAACTAGAAGAAGAAAGTCTTCTCTGAAAAATCAAAAAATTCTTGCTCACCCCAGAATCAAGGGGTTTCTTATACAAAATTCTGGCATAACAAATTAGATAAACCTGCTTATCAATCATAGCATGATTGCATTTACCAACTCTTTAGCATAAGTTGAATGTAGAAAATGATTTGTATCAACCCCCTGAACGTAAGAGAACCCACAAGCACAATTCCCACTATGCGTGCTTTTGGTGATATTAAAATAACCAAACCCCCCTTTCCTCTCCCGGTGGGAGATGGGATTGTACGGAAGAAGTACGATTTATACCCATTTAAGGCAATAGGGCCAGCAGCCCATGTTTTCTGACAACAAATATAAAAGTTTTGGAGGTATGCCACCCAATCTTCGTTTGTCCCTCAATATTCCATGAAAGGAACTGCATACCTTGCCCACAATAAGCATTATTCATTTCTCTGTTTGGTATACACGCAAGTTGAGGTGAAAGGGATGAATTGATTGGTCAGTTACCTCAATTGGACCAGTCAGGTTCAAGCATCAATCATTTTCTGTGAGCCCTGACAGTGGTTCAAATCGATTGGGGTGGGCAAAGGATACTGAAGAGGGCGGTCTTTGTGGAATTATTTGCAATCGGTTGTACTGCACATTGATATAGACTGGTGGGGGAGGATAATAAAAACCTAATGAACAGGCACTTATTTTACTACGGTTTAGGATAACAAAACTCAAACAAGACAGTAAAGAACAAACCCACTCTGGGTCTTTAAAGTTTTGAACTACACAGTCCCACTCAATGGATTTCACTGTGAGGCTGACCCATTTTACTCTACGAGCCATCATTATTTTCTCAATGACAGCTGGATAACAATCTGAGTTCCTCCGACACCAGTGAGCAGGTTTATTTATAAGACTTGGCAAGACTTTTGTGTGCCTTCTGCTAGGGGAGGAACTCCCACTAAAACCGTTGTAAATGGAGTACAGTCCAGAGGGAAATGCAGGCTATCGGGGACACCTAAGAACTGAGACGTAGGAGCAGTCTGATGACAGTTAGAAAAGTTCTTAATACTAGAAGTGTGTGTGTCTGAAAGATCCCATGATGGGTCTGAAAAATCTGTAACTCCATCGACCCGTGTACTCGGTTTAGTGGTAAATCTAGTAGTGCCATGTTGCAGCAGAGTCCTGGGTTACCAAATCCACTTGAGTGGAATTCGTTTGCCGCCCTTCTTTAACAGTTTTTATGAGGAACAAGAGCTGATCTTCTATTTTCCCCAACCCAGTAATTATAGGCTTCAAAGCATCGGACAAAAAGTTTATGATACTAGGATAAAAGTCCTTAAAGGGTAACAGAGACCTGCATTCACCCGAGCAATTAACAGAAGTATTTCCATCCTGGTCAGAGCTTTGCATACATTTCCAGATGACCAATCATTGTTTTTCAGATGTTGTGCCAGTCTCTGCTCTTTTCCTCTTTCCATCCTTGGAGTTTGATCTCTCATGCATGCCCACACTCTGCTCTATTATTTAGGGACGGCTAGCAGGATGGTCAAGGACAACAATAGGGGAAAGTGGGTCTGTTTTATTGTAGAGGTTGATGGTTCTCCACCCCTCCAGCCATCAATTCTTGAGCCACAACTGTATGAAGAGGGGATGGTGAGGAGAGAGACAGTCTACGTTTGGCAAGTTCTATTTCTATACTTATAACTCCTAAAGCCCGCTGTACAAATCCATCAAGGGTGCTGTCTTTGGAGGAGGCATGGTATTTATTTGACATTTCCTCATATCAACAGAGTTCAGGCCCAGCGTAGGGGATTGACCCCAAAAAATGAAAAGGAAGGTAATAAGAGCTTTTGATATCTAATAAGAAGCCACCAGTGAAGTTTTGTTCAATACCTTAAAAAGTCCCCGAAATGTTCACCTTGTGATAAAACCAAAGGGGGAGCCCAGCCTCGATCGGCCACGGACAGGCGCAGACGGGACTGCCTTTGTCCCAGGCTTTGCCCCATGCATCCTGCACTGTGGGAGTTCCAAGACTCTTTTGTAGGGTCAAGAGTCTGGCCCCTCCTGCTGCTGGTGAGGTGTGTGCTGGTGGACTGAGTCCCACCCCAGCACAAACAGAAAAAGCAGGCAGGCAAGGAAGTTGTGGGCTTCTTGCTGCCTGTTAGCACGTCCCATGATGCTTTTGTAGCATCACAAATCTGGTCCCTCCTGCTGCTGGTGAGGTGTGTGCTGGGGGACCGAGTCCCACCCCAGCACAACAGAAAAAAAACAGCCAGGCAAAAGAAGTTGCAGGCTTCTGGCTGCCCGTAAGTGTATCCCCACAACTCATGCCATCAGGCACAAGTTTACTGACACAGTAATAGCAGGAAGAATAGGTGGGAGTAACGTTGTTGCTTACATTGGTAGCCTGCTGCTCCATGAAGAGGGAGTCGGGCTTGTATGGCCGATCACACAAATGGGCTACTGCATCATGTAGTAAATTTACAGCAGCATGATGAAAGAACTGAAAACTTTAAATAAAAATAAGCAAATACAAAGAAAAGTGAAATGAATGGACTATTTTTATCCAGTATCAAAAATGATAGACATATGGGAAATACTGTGGTTATTTCCAGCGATCACAAACATCCATCCATGCAATGTCAGATAGAAGATCACACAAACAAGATAAAGTCTGAGAATGGCTGGTCCAAGGCAATTTCTAAATGTATGTTTGCATATTGGTGTGTGTGTTGTAAAATGGGTGTATTGGTGATAATAGGTTTTGTCAGATATCCAAGGCTGTCTGTAGCTAGACCGAAAAAGTAGCTGATTCTTCCACTTTGGTGCATCTTTTATATCTATTGCCTAAGACAGCACATGCACTGTCTGTTGTGAGACATATTTTTTAGCTTATAGTGGGCTTAGAGACCGCCCATTGCTTACCATTGATATGCTCTATTTTCACTCTTATTTGCTTGCTTATTTGTCAGCTTTTGTGAGCTTTCCTTCCTCTATACGTTTTTTCCGGCCCTTGGAACATGGACCCATTAATTATGTCTTTCCAGTGGTCCCATTTCTGGTGCTACTTTTTTCTTTTCGATTATGAACTCTCTGAGAGTGCATCTGTTTTTCAACTGTCTTCCTTATGGACTTTGCTTTGTGTTTCTGTTTCTCCCCCCTGAGTTTCTCCCCTCACTCTCTCCCCTTCAGTTCTCATTCTTGTTTCTTCCCTGTCCTGTCAACTTCCATTCCAATTCTTGCTTCCCCACCCCCCTTCATTGTCTGTGTACTACCTATGTCAACGTCATCCCTTCCATGGTTGTCTGTTTTCTTCCCCATCCCTGCCCGCCCTCCATTGTTTGTGTGCATCCCATCCCAATCCCCCCACCCTGCATTATCTATGGGCTTCCCCATTGGCTACCCTTTATTGTCTGTGTGCTTCTACATCATTGTCTCTCGCTTGTACTTCATCCCTCCATGTTGCCTTGTCATCTGTCCACTCTACATCGCCAACCCACTCTGTTTGTTATTTTGAAACATAGCGTTATATCACATTAGCACTATATCAAAAATCAACTTACATACATCTTTTTAATTTACTAATCAATTTCAAATTGCTTGCCTCATTTTGTAGGCACGTTCAATGGTGTTGGTTGGCATCTACAAAATGAAGTAACAGCCCTCCCATTACTTACAGTTGTCGGGCTTCAAAGCCACTCTTGATTTCTTGCTTCCGGCTGGCCAGGTCAGTGTTCAGCACTTCCCTCTTCTTTCATGTGACCCTCCCCTAGAGCATGGCTCTGTCGTGGCTTGTTATTTTAGGCTGTCTAGATTAATTTCATCTTTCTAGTGCGCATTCCTTGTTTACTGTTTCCTCCCTAGTACTGGCTGGGCCTTGAAATCTTGTTCTTATCTTGTCTTGTTTGCTGTGCATTCAAAGAAAGAGGTCAAATGTCAGGCTTTGTATTCCGAGGAAACTTGGTGTTTACTTTTCTTTCGCTGACTTCAAAGTAACAGAATTTACGTGACAATCCATCCTGCTGAGTACCCGTGCGAGAGGCCAGGTTGTATGATGTTATCTTTTCAAGCATACAGCAAAAATGAACTGTGCTGATTGTATTTTTGAAGTGTGGTGTAAACAAATATTTTAATACAATCAAAGCAAATCAAAACGCTAGGTGAGGACATTTCAACACATTCTCAATTGTGCACAGTGAAACTGTTTGTCGGTGCAAATGTAATGGTAATTTTCAATTGGAAATGTGTTGTTTGTATTGCCAGTGCGCTGTCACCCCATGCATACTCCACTCTAAGCCACTCCACTTTACACTACTACTCTCTATAACACTCTACACCACTTCACTCTAAAACACTCTGCTCCACTCTATGCCCTTCCACTCTATCCCATGCCACTCCACGCTATGCCGCTCCATTCCACGACACTCCACTGGTTGACACTCTATGACACAGCTCATTTATCCACTCCACGCTCCTCCACTATATGTCCCTTCACTCCACACCACTCCACTCTATCTATCTCTTTTCAATCTAATGCACTCAACACAAATCTAACCCACTGCCCTTGAACCTACCCCTCTCCATTCCAATCTATGCTACTCAAATCCACTCCAATCTTCTCTATAACACTCTACACCACTTCACTCTAAAACACTCTGCTCCACTCTATGCCCTTCCACTCTAGCCCATGCCACTCCACGCTATGCCACGCCACTCCACGGCACTTCACTGTTTGACACTCTATGACACAGCTCGTCAATCCACTCCATGCTCCTCCACTATATGTCCCTTCACTCCACACCACTCCACTCCAATCTACCCCACTCCATTCTATCCCACCCCACTCCAATATACACTAATATAATCTACCCTACTCCAATATACCCCAATCCGCTACAATCTACCCTACTCCACTCCAGTCTACCATTCCAATCTATCATACGCTTATGCACCCAATCTACTCCACTCCAATATACCCCACTCCACCCAATCTATCCCACTCTACTCGACACCAATTTACCTTACTCCACTCTACCCCACTCCATTCTACCCTACTCAATTCCACCCAATCTACTCCACTCCACTTTACCCTACTCCAATCAACCCATTCTATCCCACTTTACTCCACCTAAATCTAGCCCACTCCACTCTTCCTCAATCTACCATTCTCCTCTCTACCCCAATCTACCCCACTCCACTACACTCCAATCTATCTCTTTTCAATCTAACGCACTTGACACCAATCTAACCCACTGCCCTTGAACCTACCCCTCTCCATTCCAATCTATGCTACTCTAATCCCCTCCAATCTTCCCCTCTCCAATCTGCCCCACTCCACTCTACCTCAATCCACCTCATGCCCCTCATCCCCAATCTACCTAATATAACTCACTCAACTCTACCCCAATCTACCTTGATCAATCTCAATCCTATCCACTGCAATCCACCCAAATCTAGTCTTATCTACCTCAATCCACCAAAATCTACCCCACTCCACTCCAACCTACCCCACCCCATTCCAGTTCAGTCTACCCCACTCCACTCCAATCTACCCCACCACACTCCACTTCAGTCTACTCCACTCCACTCCAATCTACCCCAGCTCACTCCAATCTACTCCACTCCACTCTCCCCTACTCCAATCAACCCATGTTTACCCCACTTTACTCCACTCCTATCTAACCCACCCACTCTACCCTAATCTACCATGCTCCTCTCTAACCCAATCCACTCCACTCCATTTCACTCCAACCTATCCCACTCCAATCAACCAAACTCCTTTCCAATCTACCCTATTCTAACCCACCCAATCTACCCCACTCTAAGTACCCTTCTCCGCTTCAATCTACCCCACTCCACTCAAACTGACCATTCCAATCTATTCTTGTCTAATTCACTCAATCTACCCTAATCCACTCTACCACAATCCACCCCATGCCCTCTTCACTAGTCTACCCAACATAACTCACTCCACTATACCCCAATCTATCTCACTTCTACCCACCACAGCCCATCCACATTTACTCCTATCTACTCTAATCCACAAAAATGTACCCCACTTCACTTTAATCTACCCATCCCATTACACTTCAGTCTACCCCACTCCAAGCCAATCCACCCCAACCCACTCCAAACTACCCCACTCCAATCTACACCACTCCACTCCAATCTACTCCTCTCTTCTCCACTCAATCGACCCGACTCTACACACCGCAATCTACCCGAATCTACCCCACTCCATTATACTTCAATCTACCCCAATATACTCCACTACAATGCATGCGGGTTTGCAGGTTGCTAGTTTTTCGTGCCTGAAAAATAAAATCATGCGTAATGGGTGCATTTTTGAGCAAGGTTAGCAAGCGGGCCCCTCATTTGGGTGAAGGCAGTTGTGGCTAGAATGTGGCCATAGGGAAAGATCATGGTCACCGATCTAGCCACAAAAGCATTGTTGTAGTGTGCATAGAACTTGAAAACGACAAAATGCCCAAATGTCCAGTCCAAGTCTGGTAGAGGGAGATAAGAGTATGCAGGCCTTATGTGAGAAGCAGACCATGCTTTGTCTAGAAGTAGAGAAGGGTAGTTGAAGGAAAGGCTGCACATGTTATGGTGTGGTGGAAGAGGAACAAAATGATTCACTTCTTTACTGGTTTTAAGGCAGACTTAACGAGACCAGAGTGCTATTTTCCATATATTTTATACCTTAAAAACCGATGAACGTATATATTTAATACTATTAAACACAGTAGCAGAGCTCTGTTTTAGTCACACTGTGCATAATCCTACTGCAAGGTTACTTGAGTTGCTTAAAACAAAGAGATCAGTCAGGCTTTCTTGGAATTCCAACAAGATCTTTTTAAGCAATCATACTGATGACAGGTCATCTAACTGTGACAGCGTCTTTAATAGCATAAAGCTATCTCCCTGGAACCGCTGGCATAATTATACAATCTTCTGAGCTTACAGAAACGTGAATACTTTATTAAGAGCCTCGGAAACCTTCAAAGCTCCCTGTATCTATGCCTTTGAACACAGCCACTCATATCTTTTTTTCCCCCTTGGGCATTTGTTTTGCATCCTTTGAATTGAAGTAACTTTCAGCACTTCCAGTTCCCCAGATCCCCTTGAAAACCCTGGGCTCTTGTTTCTCGGTTTCTGTATCAGTACTGGATACACCGTCTCTGGCAAGAATTCTGAAACAGAGCTCAACAAATTGTAGGTAATTCCCTCATTGTGTTTCAGGACAAATTGCATTTTTCCTTGGATGAGATTGAATTTGTCATTAAAAAGTCTTTTTGATGTTTTGATAACTTCGTGACAGCTAATTTATCATCAGCATTCTGAAAAAATTGCTGAAATCGCGAATTATAATTTGTACGGAGCATACAAACGAGAAGAAGTAAAAAATGCTTTTACATCGTAAAACAAGGAGTACTGATATTAGTTTTTATTATAAAGTTGTGCAGAATGTATAAAACACACAGGATAAAGTCTGGTGTTTGTTTATATGTACGCACCAGTTTGGAAATCTCTGATCCCAAACGTATGCACTGAAGGAACATTGAGAGCTCAAGCCTCGCTCCTGCAACTAATCAGGTTATTGATTTATCGAATCAGATAAAGGTGAACATCTATTAGAATGCAAACACATGCACAATAAGAGAAGGATATCACTGACCGCGTTAAAACAATACCATGCACGCAGTGCTTAATTTGTGAAGAAATAAGGGCCAGGGCCCTTGTCAGGAGGCCACTGCAACTTGCACCACCCATTGCGCCTGTCAGCACTGCCAATGATAGTACCAACGCAACTACTAATTGTTACACTCCATCAAGTGTGGGAAATCAGACTATTTAAGCCCCCGGAAGTTATAAGAATGGCGTTGGGGCAGGTATTAGTCTTTTTTTTTTTACAGTATATTGAATTGACAAACCACTGTTGTTCTGTTCATCTGATAAATAAACAGTGCCACCATGTGGCAGACCATTATAAGCTCCGGTGTTGACAATTAGGTGCCGGTGCCAGGCACCGGAAACCACCAGCTCAAATTAAGCACTGCATATACGTCCAATAGCAACACGCATGGTGGCATCCGGGGCTGGACTGGGAAACCAAAATCAGCCTTGGAAAAAAATCTCAAACCAGCCCATTCCTTACAGCTTCTCACACAATCTCTCTCTTTCCACCCATCCATTTTCTCTCTCTCTCTACTGTCTCCATCTCTGATCTCTTTCTCCCTCCTTCCCTTTCTTTCTCTCTCTCTCTCTCTCTCTCTCCTGAAGCCTCACTATACCTGCACCAATTAACCTCTGGAGCTAAAGAAAGCGAAAGAGGCACCAGGAGAGACATACTATTCTCACCTACACACCAGGGGTCGTATTATGAATAAGTTGCCCTTTTCTTGTTTGCGCCATGGTGAACCTTTCAAAAGGTGCGTTGTGTCAAACATGGTAAGTGTGCCTTATTACAAAGAATAAGCTGCCCCTATGGCACCCATGAACAATCACTGCTCCCATGGCAGCACATTCAAGTGAAGTACAAAGCAGCTGTTTAAAAGCTGCTCTGTGTTCACTATGCCAGCGGGCGGCAACACACCTGCACCTTCAAGGGGGATTAGACTGAACACGTTTGCAGGGGGATGTCTGGGGATGTCTGAAGGCCCATGGGACCCCTTGTCCACCCCCAGTGGGATGCTTTTAAGAGGAGCATTGAAAGTGCGCCACCTTTTTAGAGTCTAAATTTCAGTGTGTCTGTTTGTCTCTGAACCTATGTCGATGGTACCGGGGGGGGGGCACAGAGGCAAAAAAAATCCGTGATTTGAATGGGGCCATGCCCCCATGCAAATGAGGGCACACCCTCTTATGATAGCGCTGCGGCTACATGTGTGCTAGTGCTATTAGAATTACAGAAGGGGCCACACAAGTGAATGCAGGCCCTTCTGTAATACCATTGTGACCCTTGAGCGTACAAATCAGGGGAATACACCCATTGCGCATTGTATAATATGGCCCCAAGTATGTGCAATTTGAAGACTGGTTTGTGAGTTGGAATGCAATTTACCACGAGACCCATGTACTAGTAGATTGCATCGCAAATTGTCGAGTCACAGGAGGTCACAAAGCATCCTGACTAATGAATATTAACTAGGCAGGTAGCCAATCTGAGAAATTCTATGCTTGGCTGCATATGCAGTGATGGAGGCCTGCAATGAACAGCAAACACCTGCCCCTGGAACAAATGGTGCCCATGTGTGAAGACGGTTGAGGTAACAAGCCGGGAGCACGGCCTTCTCCCACTACGGCTGCCAACATGATACCTGAAGGTGAAGATGTCCCACAGTTATAGCTTTTTCTTTATATATTTTGCATTTCAGGTATACATTTTATATATTTGATTAAAAACAGAGATAAATTGTATGTTTAGTTGAATAACATTTCTTCTATGTGTGTTGTAGAAACAGTAATTTTACATGTTGCTGTATGCAATATATAGGGTTATTCTTTTTTTAATTAGTATATAAAACAATTCTTTTTTATTATTCATAATTTTGTATATTGTTTTTTAAGTGGGTAGTATTTGATTTATATATTTAGTTATTTGCTGTTGTGTATTAATGTACTACTTTATATTTAAATATGTGTGATGCATAATGATTATACATTAATTATTTCATTATTAAATAAGAAATAATATTTTTTTCTTATACAATTTAATATTATTGTATGTTTTTTTAAGATTTGAAAATGTATGTTTTAGTATGAAATATGAATGTTTTAATATATTTTTTTTTAACTAATATTAATTATTTAATATTATAAAATAAGGTTTTGGACTGTTAGATGTAAAATGTGTTAATTGTAGCATTCAACACCTTCAAAACTTAATTTAGATTGGACTGGGTATAAGTAATGTGAGCACTTTAGTGTCCAAAACCTTCCCCAAAATGGCTTCAATTAGAGTAGAAATAGTAACTGTGACCAGTTTAGTCTCCAACTCCTTCCCCTGAATGGCTTAGATTAGATTGGGAATAGTAAATGCCACCCTAATTGTATCCAAACCCTTCCCTTAAATGGATTAGATTGGAGTGGTAATAGTAAATGTGGCAACTTTAGTGTCCAGCACCTTCACCTAAATGGTTTAGATTGGAGTGGAAATCAGAAACGGGATTTCACCCTAAGTGGTTTATATTGTAGTGGGAATAGTAAATTTTACCCCTTTAATGACCAACTCCATCCTGTTAATGGCTTAGATAGGAATGGGAATAGTAAATGTCACCCTTTAGTGTCCAAAACTTTCCTCTAAATGGATTCGATTGGAGTCGTAGTAGTAGTTGTAAATGTGCCTACTTTAGTGTCCAACACCTTCTCCTAAATGGTTTACATTGGGGAGGAAATAGTAAATATGACCCCTTTAGTGTCCAATACCCACCCCAAAATAATTTAGATTGGAGTGGGAATAGTAAATATTATCCCTTTAATGTCCAAAACCTTCTTATAAATGGCTCCTATTGAATTGGGAATAGTAAATGTCACCCCTTTAGTGTCCAACACCTTCCACTAAATGGTTTAGTTCAGATTTGGAATAGTTAATGTCACTCATTTAGTGCCCAATACTTTCCCTTAGATAGTTTAGATTGGTCTGGGAATAGTAAATGTGAACTCTTTAATGTCCAAACCTTTCCTCTAGATGGCTTAGATTGGCGTAGGAATAGTAATTGTCATCCATTTATTGACCAAACCCTTCCACTAAATGGCTTAGTTTGGAGTGCCAATAGTAAATGTGACCACTTTAGTATCCAACATGTCTCCTAAATGTTTAGATTGATGTGGGAATAATAAATGTGATCCCTTTAGTAACCAATATAACCCTTAATATTATTTCAATAGTAATGGGAGTGATTAATGTAACTGTTTTAGTGTATAACATGCAAAATATAATATGTTAGAATACAGTGTGGGGCAGATGTACGACCATTCCAAATTGCGACTCGCAATTTGTGCTCAATTGTGAGACACAAATTGCGAGTCGGCAATTTGGAATGTACAACAGTGTCAGAGACACTGATTGCGATACCCAATGGGGTTGCAAAATGCGAGGCTCAGGAATATTAATGAGCCACTCGCAATTTGCGACCCCATTGGGAATGGCGGGCCACCCAGTAATGGTGGCCTGCTGGGCTCAGCAGACCTCCATGTCTGGGACTACTTGTCAATAAAGCATTTTTTTTTTTAATGCAGCCCGTTTTCTTTAGAGGGAAACGGGCTGCATTTAAAAAAAAAAAATGAAACGTTTTTGTTTCCTTTTTTAAGGGTAGGTAGTAGTTTCTGGGACCACTGCCTGCCCTTAAAAAATAATTTTAGTGCCAGTCACAAAGGGGAAGGGGTCCCGTGGGGACCCCTTCTCATTTGCGACTCCATTACCACACTCTTGAAGAGAGCGGCAACTTGTGAGTGTTTTGCAACTGCAATTGCGGTCGCAAAACATTCATACATGGCTACGGAGTCACTATTAGGAAGGAAATGCCCCTTCCTAATAGCGGGTTACAAAACACTATTTTGCCAATCGCAATTTTTTTGCGACTCGCAAAATAGTGTTTATACGTGGCCATGTAGGTTTTTGCGTGTGAAAACGGGTCGCTAACCTGTGTGTGCACACAAAAACTGGTCTCACATCTGGCCCTGTGAGTATTTGTTGTAAAACTTTAAGCAATGCATTTTTACATACATAATTAGTATTTACTTTATTTAAAAAGACAGTAAATGACACAGTTTGTAATTTTTATATTTTTCTGTATTCTGGGCTTGATTTAGATATTGGTGGAGAGGTTACTTCGTCACAACGGTGACAGATATCCCATCCACTGAAATATAAATTCCATAGGATATATAGGATTTATATTTTGGCGGAGGAGATAACCGTCACCGTTGTGACGGAGTAACCCGTTTCCGAGATCTAAGTCAGGCTCTTACTTTTTTCAGTTTTATTTAATGTGTAAGTTTAAATTTTTTGTAAACACATTTTTAAAACATAAAAGAAAAGGTTTTATTTTACATTTTTAACAACATTTCTTCTATTTTTTTTAAATACAAAATATGTTATACATTTTTTAAGATTGTTTCACATATTGCCATTTTCCCCCATTTTTGTAGATATGGTACATTTTTTAACCATATGCATTTGTTATAGAAACATGTTTTTATAACAGGTTTGATATACTTTTTAAAGTGTATTTTAAATAGTCCTATATTACAATATTTATTGTATAGTATTATTTATTTTTTACTTTACATACGTTATTTATATTTTCATGGCAGATTTATTGACAGTAGTTGCCTATTCTATAATATTATTACATAGTTTTTAAACAACTGTTTGTTACAGTCCCATTGTTTTCTATGAGGAGATAGTCTTTTTTTTTTTTTTCATTTAGCGGTCAATTTTTTACCGCTACAGGTATGTTCCTAGTCTATCCCTGTTGCTTTTTTCATTGGATTTGCTGGGAGTGAGTCGTGGTTACTTGTTGCTGGTCGTTGGATAAGGTAGGATCTTTTATAGTTTTTCTAGAGGGTTTTGGGTGTAAGAGAGACACGGAACTAGTTAATGGCAGTTATAGCGTTCATTTTTATTTTGAGGGTTATTTAGTTGTAGTTTGTGTTCTGTTGTTTATTAGTGTTATGCATTCGGCCAAATTATGCTTTGGTAGTAGTACAGTGTTATATTTGTGTATTGTCATGTTATACTTTGTGTTTATTACAGTTATAATGTGTTGTTTATGTTTTATTTCAAAATAGTTTTTTGTGTTAATGAGGATTCTATGTTTTTTTACAAGTTTATCATTTGTACATCATACAATAGATCTTTGGTTTTTGCTTTTTTTAAAGGAATTTTAGAGTAAACCAATATTACAATTTTTAATTGCTTTTGATTTTTCAGATTTCCTGGGGTGTTTCCTTTGTTCAGGTTGTTAATGGTCCCTTCGTACTTTAGATTACTTCCATGGATTTACATCCAAAAATTGCATTTTTATAGGCTTCTTTGTACTTCACTTTTTACTTTTTGGTACATTATGACAATATGGATATAGACGGAGGTCTACAGCTACATATCTGTAAGTGTAATGTATTTATTTATGTGTTTGTTTATTTTCTGTATTTTTAATGTGTTATTTTACATTTCTGTGAGTTGTATTTACTTGAGTCCCTTTAGTGTTTATTTCTGATGTTGTGCTTTGTGATTGTTAATGTGCTGATTTTTAATTAACTGTTAAACATATTATTTTTATTTATCAATGTTTTTTCCCACGTTATTTGTATGTTTAGTTATTTTATATATTTAATTAAACTTGCTCAAGTTATGGTGGTGTGTACCTTTGTTAAAGTTTGTTGGTTATTGTGTGGGAAGCTATTGACAAGTCTCTACTCACCTGAAGTCCAGGGATCTGCAGGAGGAAAGATACTCCACCCGAGCCCACTAAGATCAATCTTCAGCACGCTGAGTATCAAGTATCAAGGAGGGAAAGAAAGATGGGGGGAAAAAAGGCAAGGGAGAAGACACTTTCTTGTATTGATGCTTTATGTCAGGAGTAATCAGCCCCCTTGGGATGGCTAAGGAATGGGTACTGCTGCCCCAACTGTTCAGCTTGTGCATTTCTACTATCGTCACCAAAGAGAAATTTCCTTAAAATTAAAACTGTGCTCTATAAGTTTCTAAGGATAATGAGCATTCTCCCTCAAGTAAGTATAGATTCACTAGTTTTTTACCTGTATTTATGTTCCAAGTATAAACCCCCCCCCCCCAAAAAAAACTCAGAGTCTTTTTCAGACGAATGTAGTGAGTAGCTGGGAGCAGTCCGCTGACCTTAATTTTGAGTAGTGAAGCTTATTCACCCTTTTTCTTTGTATTGCAGGTTTTTAATTGAGAGTGCGGTGAGGTGAATTGGAAGCTGTTCGTTCAGGGAGGCGTCAAGGACCAGGATCCAGAAGCAGGAAAGCAGGAAGAACAGAATAGATGACTTTAGATTAGGGAACTCTAAGCCAAGCAAGGGTGAGAGGAATGGGTGTATTATGTATAGTACTGTACCCAAGATGACTGACAAATCTTTTGGGCTTTCAGCATTTCATGAAACATTTGAAAAGTGGTCTGAAATGACAAAGGAAGAGGCTTTAATGTTTGGGAAAGGTGGTTTGGTCCAGGGGATCAACAATGAGGACACAAGTAGGAGTGGAGTGAGAGGTAAGGGGACAAGAACAATGGCATAAAGGACACCATTGGACATTGAAGGCGAGAGCAGGGGGTCAAGAATGGTGGCATGGGGGAAAGAGAAAGGGCCTCACCTTCTAGAGTCCAGTGCCCTGCAACCCCAGGGCCACAAAGAGCACAAAGGGGCTGAGAGACCGAGTGGGGACTACAGCTAGGTGTTTTATAATAGGGATTTTAATATTGATTCTCTGTAGTGTTTCCTTCATTGTGCAAAGATTATAATTTACATTGTAGCATGTCGTTCATTTTACTGGTGTGTATACTTATTTTAGGTTTAATGTGGGTTATAGATTGCTTGATTCTTAGTTGTTTGTAGCCTTGTTCTTTATGTTGAGCTTCTATGAATTTGTAAAGTGTAGGTTGGACTCTCGCTAGTGTGACTTGGAAGGCAAAGTGCCATCCTTCTACTGAGTTGTTGGTTGTGACTTGTTGAGCAATGGTGCTGTCATAGACATTCCACCATGGTATTTGCAATTATGATTGGCATCTGTGTCTGGAGTGTTGCAATCCACCAACCCAAGTGTCTTCAAAGAAGTCCATTAGGGGACTTAGTTTGTGTTCATTTTGTTGGTAACATGTGCTATCTCTAAATAAGTTGTAATAGTTAGCTACCTCTGTTACAGGCACATACGCAAGTAATTTCTTTTTTATTTTAAAGGTAAACTGGCTGTTTGTTACATATTTGACACTTTATGCAGATTATTGGAGATGTCTCCAAATACTTTGATTAAAGTGGTAGTAACAGCCCTGAATGGTAGTTTTTCTTTTATGATTTTATGATGGCAATCCGTCTGAGTGTTGTTATTATTTTGTAGTTTTTCTCTGAGACAAGCCTTTCACAATTTCTGCTAGATCTAGAAGCAGGCATTGTAAAGTCACAACAAAAATGTGATAACTTGTTACAATACAGTGGTTAAGTGATTGTTCTTATTACAAATGAATAGTGATGTCACAAATAGACTGTAGTTAGTGTATTAAAGACACGTTTATAGAAACTGTAAGGCTTTAATGTATTATAAATGCATATACAGTAAGGCCTAGATGCAACCTTCTAAAATTAGAGTTCAAATTTTACTTTTAAAAACCCTGGTTTAGAAAGACAAGATGCAGGTTTTTGGAACACAGACACATGTGATGGACGAAAAGTATGTTTATGGTATAGTTTATTTGACAGTCCTAATCTCTCACTTTTGTTTAATGTGTGCCTTCTGCTTTTAAAATAAAAAGGTTTACAGAACCAAAACAATCCAAATGTAAAATACCTTTGCACATACCTTACACTGTGTAACCAAGGGAAACACTGCAAAACATTATGGGAAATGTAGGGAGTAGCTGGGATGGGATTAGGATCTGCCATTGAATATTGTCAAAGGCATGTTAAATGTGATTTCACAAAAATAGCTGTTCTTAATGCATGTTTCTGCAATGCACATGTTAATTATATCCTAATCTCATGGATACTGTAACTTCATTTATATCAAGTTTGACTCGTGCTGCTGAAAACATTTCTGCCAGCCTCATACTTCCTGGAATGCATGATCCCTTAGATCCATCAAGCATCCCTTGTAGTCTCTTGTTGAGATTTTCTGAAACACCTTGAGTAAAGGACAAAGGTGATGTAACAGATTAATTTGAGTTAATGCGAAGATGTTAGCCCTTCTATAATACGCATGATCCCTTTGTAATACTATAACCTCAAATAGGATGAAAGGAGAAATGTTAATGTCGAATTGAAACAATTAAAATATGATCAACATATCACATAATGATCCTTTCACAAAAGAAAAAAGACATTATCAAAGCTGTATGCACAACATCTCACATGCAAAAAGGCTTGTTTTAGGAGTGCAAATCCATGTTTGTTTCCACAAAACCTGAAATTGCACTGGTATAGGATGTATCCCTCTTTATGTGTAACAGTATGCATATACAAATCCAGTAACAATGTGAGGTGTTGCAGAGGGATGCCCTGAAATGTTTTGGATCACACACAAACTCCAGCAGATGTTTATAAAAGTTTTTACACATTCCTGCTTTAAAAATAGTGGGAGAATTATTCATATCAGGGCTGGAGTAGACATCTTATTCGAATCGGAATAGGAAGGTAGCAATGCTAAAATTGGTGAGGATGAAGAAGAAACATTTTTTTCACAATGGAAAAAAGTATTTTACTTCTACAGGAAAAAAGGAAATAAGAACTGCAGTTGCACTAATGCAAAGTTATTTTCCGAGGTAAATTCCAAATTAAGTGCAATAGAGGCAGCAGAAACTCTTTGGATGATCAGAGTTCTTCTAAAATCCTGCAACTTTCATAGATTTCCAAGACGGATCTCAGAAACCCTTCTGATTTCATAAAAGCCATAGTCTGTTCCTGTGTGAAGTATAAAATCAACTGGAGCACGCTTTAAAAATTGTTTTCTGAATCGATCCTTAAGTCTGTACACAAGAATATCTGTAACTTATTTCTTGTCCGGTTAAATGTCAGGTAAGCAAGCATGAAGGTGGCTAGGACAGTTTACCACTGTTGTTTTTCAAAGAAGCAAGAAAGATTGTTGATACTGACACCAATTTACCATGCTTTTTACCAGAAATTTCTGGCTCTGTCCTGCAACATCTTCCTATCCTCATTGTGGCCAACGTTGCATGGCCACCAAGCACTTTCAGTTCCACAATGACCCCTAATCCTTTCAACCAAGCTCTTCAACCCTTTCTGGTTGTGGCTATCCATCCAACTTCTTTCTAAAAACGTTATCCATGCTGCACTGCATTAACTTGGTCCTGCTCATCAAAATTACCTTGCACTGCTGTGCAACAACACTTAACAATCTGGTCCCAATCTACAGCCTGCTCCGATGGCTCTAATTATTTTTAGTCAGAGTCAACTCTATATACCAGTCATATAGTAACTCCCTATTCTAAACTTAAACTCAAACCAAGCAGTTGCAGAAAGGGTATAACATTACTGTATGTGTCCCATTGTTCTGAGATGCTCTTTTTGGGCTGCTGCAAAACCGATTTGCATATGATTGAACATATGTTTTAATGGCAAAGAAGGGCAAAGCAACACCAGAATTAAATGCTAGCTCAACTAATTACCAGCTGCCTTGATGGATTTAAGCATTTCCATCATAATTATTCTCAACGAGTCACACTAAATGTCTTTGGTATGCCCAGACATGTTTTGAAAACTCACTTTGGCTAGAGGCTTAAGCCGCACTTTACCAACACGGTGCATTAAATCCAAACTATCTGAAGTTACGTAAATAGGAAAGCAGAGATTATGTAGCCTAATAGCTTGAAATGCCCTGCTCATGTTTAGTTTGCGGGAAACACAGATTAATCGTCCGATAGGTCAACATATGTAATGCCAGAAAAACATGGATTTGGATGCTTCCCAGTAGGGTCCCTAGTGACTAACAATGATTCAAGGGGTTTTGCTGTTTGAGTGTGTCGCTGAAACTTGGAGAGAATGTCATGATGTGGGTCCCAACCTCAACTGCACCTCAAGGATACTGTTTAATGATGCTGAAATATGTCTGGATCTGCCTTGTTACCATTTACAGAGGATGTAGAGAAGCAGTTTTGCCTCTGCTACTTATTTTTTTTGATGGGCCAAAAGTGATTTGCCTATGTTTGGTCCCCAGCTGTAACGGCACGGATAAAATGAAAATATATACCCTTACTATATCACATACAATATATAGCATGAAAAAATATTGCATACTTGTCATCACTATGTAAGTCTAAGTAAACAGATGTTAACCATGCTAAACCGATGTTATGGGCAGCTAGTGGACAGAGAAAGCTGGGACAACTACAAGATTTATCCAATAGGAGATGTTAGAGATAACCGACCTGGGGAAACTAGGGGGTACAGCAGGTCGAAACCCTTTGAGAGACTAAGATCAGGATATAGTATTCCAAACATTGGAAATATTCCAGTACCACAGGATGAATTATGCATTGTGAGACCATAACCCTAGTGACACGCACATCCCGGATGGTGCTCTTTTATATGACAGAGTACTGTAAGAGACTATATCTAAAAAGAAAGTGTCAATGATTTATAAAACCTTGGTTACTAACATCCCAGTTACTTTAAACACATTGAGGTCCCACTAGGTGATGAATCTAGGGGAAAATAGAGGACACAAAATGGGAGAATGCCTTGCAGTACCCCAAAGAGGTTCAGATTAGAGCGGGATTTAGATTGGTGCAGTTCATCTGATACATAGAATGGATTGCACTCAACCAAGGGTCATGAAAATTGGCTTGATGGGTGCTGATCTCTGTCTTAGAAAATGTGATAAAAGTGTTGATTTCCTCCACACCACCTAATTGGTGGTGTTCTGTATGGGATTGGCCATTATCTAAATCCAATAATGGAGGACACACAGTTTGTGGGAGCTAGATTTATGTTTTTGGAAATTCTGAACAGCAGCCCACAGATAAGGAAAAGTGCTCTGCAACCTTGGACTAATGGTAATTCATCAAAATATTGCCAGACAATGGGGTATCCTGAGATTCCTACTATGACATGGTCATATTAAAATATGAATTTGTGCATGTTTACTGCGCACAAAAGTATGACCTGACCTATGAAGAAAGACAAAGTCTGGGGCCCGAGTTACTTGTTACATGTGACAAAATGAAGGCAAACTGTTTAAATCATAAATACAAGCTCATTTTCTGTAAATTGCTGAAGTCAGTGACATTTACTACCATGGGCATCTTGCTTTTTTTATACTGCTATGTTTAAAATGAAAAGGATTTCTTGTTTTAAAAAAAACCATATACGTACCTTGATAAAGTAGTGGTAGGCAATGGAGTGGACGCAATATTTTTACAGTTCAATATTGTCAGCCTCGATATAGTGGTATACAACTGGTAACAGACGCCTTGTGCTAGGCCCATAACATAATAGGATGCAATTCTGTGGTGCTTTTAAATCTGTATCTGTCCTAGCCTCCACACATCTAATGGAATTTTATGTACTTGTAAGTCACTCCTGGACGCTTTTTGATATAAAGGATGAAAAGATCACAGCTGTAAAACTACATTAACTAGTTATGGAGTCAAACAATCCCAACTTTTACAAGCATATATATCACAAACAACACTCTAATTTGTTATGCAGTGGAAAGAACTTCCCACTCAGATGTTAACTCTATCGCTAAAGACAGGCTGATTTGTGTCACTTCCCACAAGCCGGTATTCCTCTTAGAATGATCATAGAACAACACTTTATAATATATTTGATGTATAAACATATAACTTTTAAAATAAAAGTGTGAGGAAGTTCCACTTTTTGTATGGTAACTCCCATTTTGTTGTGATTGAGGTTGCTGGTTTTGGAACTCTCCACCCTCAGGTACTGCTGACCAGTCCTCAGTATATGTGTTCTGATCCCTACATCATGGTATAAATAGCTAATTTCAAATTGCATAATTAACTTTCTAGTAGCACATTAACAAATGGAATAGAAAATGCGCCCACGGCATGGGAGTTAAATACCACCTGTGGACTGAATCACATATGGTGTAAGGCTGGATCTCTGCGCTCCGATTGGAACACGGAGTTCAGGAAAAACTCCACATTCCGGTGCATAGCAGACTTTACCAGAGCCCGGGAGGTTAGGTTTCATGCTTTCATCATGATCATTACAGTTAGGACGATGAGCATCTGCACTATGCATGTACTGACCAGTAGATGGCAACATGATGCAAAATAGTCTGCTCTAAGCTAGAATCACTGGGTCAGTCTTGTCTAACAGCCTCGCCCTCTCTATGGTGCAGACACAGGGCACATTCTCAGACCGCTGCTCTGCCTGGTCGGTTCATGGGGACTGGCGCCGCAGTCTCTTTGCTCTTCGGGGGGAGGAAGTTATCCCAATGAAGCCGTCGGGGCAGTATGTCATGGCTGAAGTGAGGGGGGCCCTGGGGGCCTGAGATGAACAAAGCCCTAACGGATCCTCTCGCTGGCCTGGCACCGCTGCAGGACAGCCGGAGTCTGGATAACATTAGCCAGTCCTTCACTGCCGGCAAGAGCCGCCATCTCCAGCACCCTGGAGAACCTTGAGCCACGAGGGAGACCTCACCTCACCTGACTCTCTTCACGCCATGGCCAACAACAACAACCTGCAAATCTGGCTGAGCAGCAAGCTGCATGGGCTGGACGGTGGGTGAAGGTGCGGGAGAGGGCGACATGAGCACAACAGTGAGAGCTGCAGGGGTGGTTGTGTGTGCTTATGCATGTAATTGTGTGTGTGCGTGAGTCTGGTGTGTGCCAAGGAGAATGTGTGAGTGCATGCATGCAGGCGTGTAATATATGTGTGAGTGACAAAAAGTAATTTTTAACGGTATTTTTAAAGTGGTGATTATTTCTAGCATTTTGATTGGTGTTTGTGCTAACCGTGTTTTTTCAATTAGGCAGAGTGGAACTTTGAGGAATTCCACGGAGTTTGTATGCAACTCCGCGGCATTCCGCGTAGTGCAACTCCGAGAGCTCTGCCCACTCCTAATATAGTTCCATCCGCTAGGCTGAAAAGGGAAACAAGGCATCAGGCCAACAGGCGTTGCCTAGCTGCTGAAGCTTTTAACCCTGCAGACAGACGCTGCTGAAGCTTTTAATCCTGCAGACAGACCTCTCAAATAAACCATACTTTTAAATATTAAGTAAGTCACACCCAGTTAGGCCTTAGAGCTCAGAAGGTAGTGCCTTGTATTTAAAATTGAAAAATTTAAGAATGTGCAGTTTGCATGTTCCTAGAGTGCCTATGCCCTAACACACAATTTTCACGGTACTGGACTGCAGCTATTTCCATGAGAAAAACATGAAGTACAATAACAATGAGTTTTTGTAACTTTCATTTAGAGTAAGCTGCAAATCATGTTCAAACGCTGTGTTGAAATTGGGTTACTGGTTGAGGGGGTGAAACCATCTCAAGCAGCAACCACAGCCCTTCTTAGGGTTAAGTCACAAGCAAATCCTAAATTAACCTGTGCTCAACCCTCGGGAATCTTGGCACAGAGCAGTTATGCTTAGCTCAAAGACAATGTTTAAAGTATGTATGCAACACTTCAAGCAGTAACACAGTGAAAACACACCACAAAAGGATTCCACAACAGGTTTAGAAAAGTAGAGTAATTTTAATAAATAAAGCAAGACTAAAATGACAAAAATCCAATCAGTATAACTGGAGATATTCAAACTTAAAGGTTTTGGTAAAAATAGTGCCAAAAAGCACAAAAAAACAAGTCCAGGCCAACTGCGGTGAAGCATGTGTAAGCAACAGGGATCCAGTTTGGCCTGCTGAACAAAGTACCTTAAACCCTGGTTTATGGAGCTTCGTGAGGCTTTGCCTCAAGGATTAGTTGTGGAGTCTAAGTGATGTATCAAGGCTACGATGTGAGGTCCTATGTAATTTTCTAAAAAGACTAAGTCAGGAGGTAACATCTTTCATCGGGCCTTCCCACTAGGATTCCCAGCCTCAGGGGCATCGTAGTCAGCCTCTAATAAAGTCTAGGTCTCAATTGATCACACCAATAAATACTATGCTGTTTCTTTGCACTTTGTATCCTAAGAACTTTAAAAAATACACATCTACCTTGACTTGCCTATTTCTCCAGAATCCCCTAATTAAAAATAACTTTGGTGTCATTTGTCTTAATACATTTGTTATGCTTTTAAATATTGTTTGTGGGATTTTTAGTTTGTTTTGTTTTGATTTAAAATTTGTTTGGGTTCTGCTATATAGCTTATACACCTTTCCTTAGTTAAGCCTGTCAGCCCTGTGCCATAGCTACCCACATTTAAATGATTGGAACTGTCTGTTAAACTAAAAATGTTTGCGGACTTATTCCTTGAGGTGAGCTTATATCCACTCAAATAGCCCTGCTTCTTTTAAAGATGATATTCATGGAGTGCTCAAATTGAAATAAAAATATACTGTTCACAATTACTGACTGTTTATCTTTACTGTGTTTGAAATTTTATGCTCATAGTCAACAGGTTTCTGGATCAAATCTCATAAAAAAAGACCAAAGATTAAGGGGCTGATTACAACGTTGTATCAGAGATGGGACCGCCTGACAAGCTGTCGGCGGTCCCGCACCCTGAGTTACAATGCGACGGCCTTCAAGGTGGTCTCAAAGTGTATTCTTTGTATTGCGGCATGTGCTGCTGGCTGCAGCACACGCTGCAGTCAAGAAAATATGGTGTCTGCCATATGGTGCAGGTATATGTAGGGGGCCACCATAGGTCCCCCAAAACCCAACACTGAGGGCTAGGGAGAAGGAAGGACCACTGCAGTCCTCCAAAGTCCCTTTCCTCCAGTCTCTGCATGGCGCCATGAAACGGCTGGTGGGCGGGACATCATAATCCCTACAGCGGTGCCTGACAGGCACTGCCACCATTGTAGCGATCAGAGTGCCCTCAGACGGTCCGACAGGCTCTTTGAGCGTGTCGGATCCATGGTGGTCGGTCCCTCTGACCAACACCCCTCCGCCCGCCATCCTAATGTGGTGGGCGGAAAACATGCTTACGATGGCGGTGAGACCGCCATAGACAGGCTATCAGTGGCGGTCTCACCGTCACTGTAATGAGCCCCATAATGAGGATGTGATCCGTCTACCAATCCTCATGCTAAAGATTTTGACAACCATTTTATTGTTATCATTCACTTCATGGATTATAAAAGACTATTCACAAAGCTTGATCCATGGGCATTTAACGCATATTGGTATAAACTCCTAAGTGATCGCTAAGGTCAGCAAGTGTAGGATTGACTTGCAGTTAATTTTATGTGAATAATTCTTTATAAATTATTGCAGATTTAAGAAACAATTTAAAATGTTTCTTTTTCCTGTATGGATACACCAGCTTCTGAAGAGACAGAGCCTTAATACCCAGGGTTGAGCTGATCTATAAATGTGTTTGATTATATTTAGTTGGCACATGAAGCAAAGGACTGATGTCATCCTGCAAGACAATTGTTAAATACCCGGCCTACCCACAAAAATCCGATATCCTTCAGTAGACCATGTGTGATAACTAGCTCATTATGATCACCAGAAAATTAAATCAAGGAAAACAATATGTAGACAATTCCAAAAAGTAATTACCACATTAATAGCGAGGTTCTCATGGTTTGAGTTCGTGGATTTTTGTCGCTATACCCTGCTTAGTCTCTAACTTCAGGGATGGGGGTTGTGACCCTAGGGGAAAATTAAATTGGAGTTTGGCCCCTAAGGAGAATAGACAATGTAAGGGTCATTCAGGATGTGGACAGATAGCAAGTGATTTGAGTTTAGGATACGTGCACAGGTCCAACACTGGTGAAAACAAGAATCAATCAGTGAAAGAATCTTTATACGATTTTAAGTAAAAATTGTGAAAGACATTTAAAACATTGATACTATGTTAAAAATAATAACAGCAATTCAGAATAAACAGCTATAATAAAGTGCATTAGTTTACCAAAATGCTATCTAAAAACACATCTGGGAACATTAAAACTTAATCACATAGATCATTAAAAATTACCCCTCCATCAATTTCCTATTACATGTAGACATTTTAAGAAAGCAGCAAATGCTAAAACAGATATTAGGGCTACCTAACTTCTGTAAGTGCATAAGAACCTCCCTACACCTTGTAAAAGCAAAATAATTGTAGAATATGCGTAAGACAGAGTTGAAAAGTGCAACAATAAAAATTACAAAAAAACACAAAATCCAATAAAGATTGCTCTGTCGACATGACACAGGGCCAAGGACGTAAGATACTGTCCCAAGCTTTCAACACATCAAAAACGCACAACAGACGCCACACAGTACCTATCCTAAATCTAAAAAGCAAGGACCTCTCACACCGTGAGTGCGCCAAGGTTAGGTAGAATTCCATTTCTCCTGTGGCTAGTGTGATAAAAAGGATGCACACAGAGTGCTCATTAAAAACCTCCTCCAATTTGTGGGACAAACTAAACTCTGCATGATGAGACTTTACCTGTACTCATTTTCGTTGAAGTATCCGGGTCTGTAAACATCTCAGGGAAACCAATGCCAATAAAGCACTTTCTAACGTATGTAAAAAGTTAGATTGTATGTATTTCAGCCTGGTGTTATGAGAGACCTTCTTGGGGTACATCATCATCCTCCCCCATTCTTTGTCTGGGATGTCTTTCCCCAGAATAGTTTCCCATATGGTTTTCAATGCTGCTAGTGCACCCCTCCCTAGCTCATTCAATTCCCAGTAGAACCATGTCACCTAGTTGCAAGTGGAGCAGGTCGAAAGAAGAAGCTGAAGGACTGTGTGTTGGTGGCTCTTCCCGCCCCCTGGCCCAATGAACTCTGAATGTCTGCAGTAAGGCTCCATATGCTAGAAATTGACACTGGGTAGAGCATGGGCTTCGGCCAAGTCTTCAAAGGGTACAAGGGCTCCCTGCAGGAAGCAGTCCCCCACTGTCACAATTCCCATCTCTGTTCAGTCTGCCATTTGGTTGGTTGTGGAACATGTAACCAGATCTCCATGGGGACTACCAACAGCGGTAGTGCTGGTGCATACAGTGCAGCTCTCTCGGTTTATACAAGGTAACAATGCCAGCACTGTAAAGTGGCATGGAGGACCACTCCTAGCTGTAGAATGGCTACTCCCGGGTTCAACAAACTCTTGTCATGTTACTTTTGTAAACGTGGCATCACAGCAGTTCTAGTTTAGCATCCTACCATTATTTTATGTCTTTCAGTTTTTGTTTGGCTTCTGAGTCAGTCTCAAGGGTGGCCTCCATGGTACGGAGCGCAACATCCAGGGTGTTCAGCTCTGCATAAAGTTTCCTGGTGACCTCCACACCACTTTAAGCACCTACCACTCTGTCAAGAAAGATGATGTCAAGCCCTGATTGTGTTCAAAGTAGTCTGTAATGTGCGTTTGGAGGAATTCTCTTTAACAGGCGTCGTCCTGTATTGCTGACTTGAGTAACCATGTCAAGATGAGAGGTGTATTCTCTAGAGGCTTAAATCTCAGTAGGGGGGGGGCAGTGGTTCGAAAGGGTACGCCCAAGATATTTAGTAAAGGTGGCAGAGCCACTCAGCCTCTCTGAAAGGAACATGTCAAGCTTGGTGTGTAATGTGAATATAGGTGAAAAGTAGGAGTAGTAAAGTGCATGACCATGCTGAGTATTCCAATGATCTCATAGTCCCCAATGCTGCGTCCAGTTTCTAAAGCTAGCTTCACAGTATGGGCAGTGACTCCCAACAAGGGGGGGAGGGTGACTGGGCCAGATTGACATCTGCCACACAGTTAAAATCCCCTACCAGCGACACATCACCTCCATGCGTGAGGCCCATCGTCACTGAGAGTGAGTGGAAAAAAGCCACCTGCTCATGGTTAGGCGCGTAAATGCTCCCCAATGCAATCTTTTTGCCCAGCAGTCTACCCCTCACTAAGACATAGTGTCCCTCCTTGTCAATGAGGGATTGCAAACACTCGAAAGGGGTCCACGTCCTCAGTCAAATCTGTGCGTATCTCGCATATTCTGAGAATGACGTGCCGTACAATTGGCCCCTCCATCTACTGAATAGTTGTTCCACTTCCGCACCCATAAGATGCATTTCTTGAACCATAGCTACTTGTCCTCCTCTACATTTGAAAAAGCGGTGTATATTATGCCATTTGGTAGCGGACCCCATCTCACTGACATTCCATGTCAGACATTTAAAGTCCTGGGCAGTAGTGGCCATGACTGAATTACAGGTAATGACAGCCGCCTAACATGTTCTCTTGGTCCCGCAATCCACTCCTTCCTTCCAATTCCCCCAGCAGGGACAGACAAACAAAAAATAATAATAATACATTCCCCAACCTTGAACTCCCTCTCCCCAGGGCAGAGCAGCAATGGCTGTCTGTCCAAACATCACACAATCTTTGGAACATTGACATTAGTACGGTTCCACCAGAGTCCATGTGGGCGTTGGGTGAAGGGGTAGGCAATCACAATTCAGACCCAGACCGCTTGCTCCTCCCTAGCTTTGGCTGCCTAGAAGGAATGGAAGGGGTCCCCGGATCCAAACCATTGTGCCCCAATGCACAGTTCTGGTTTTGGAACAGTTAGTGCCCATACTATCGCTCAGATTTGCTACATATCCTCATCATGAACCTCCAATCATTCACAAGTGGCAGGTCTACTAGGCAAGGCCAGCCCCATTACCAATGTGCCAGATCATCTGCATCCGCTCCGATACCACTGGTGCAGTCTCATTTGGGTTGTGCCACCTGCAGGCTGCTCCCGGAGAGACGCCCGCAAGTCTCCATAGGGTTGGATTCAGAAAGAGCCTCAGACAGGGCCCCTACTCAGCTGGCTGGCCTCCAGGTCGCCAATCATGGTCCTGATCCAGGGTGTCTGTCATCATTCGTACTGTCTGTTTGCAAATTAAACTAAGTCCTCGATTGTTTGAGGATAACCACAGGAGGGCCTTCATCATCCACGAGTGAGCTCTCAATTTTGAATCTGTGTCCTGCACTCTCAAGTTTGAGTGACTGCCAGAGTCCGGGACCATCTGGGAGGAGATAACCGCTGCCGTCTGAATTGCAGTGGTAGTAGTTCTTCAAGTGCCAATTTCACCTGTGTTACCTTGTCTGATAGATAATTGTGGTCTGCTCACAGCAGTTCCATGCCCACTGAGAGTGTGCCAATCTCTTGTTGTGGTGTGCTTTTGGTTTCTGGTATGGCCGCCAGGATTCTATCAAATTGTAGCTGCATTGGGGGTGGCATAGCATCCAAGCTTTCACTCCATCACCAACTGATCCGAACACACCCACTTGTGTGTTTGTTTGCTGGGCCTTTAACTTTTACTTTAATTTTCCATAATTTCAAAAGTGTAAGCTGGAGAGAGTTATTATAGAGGCCGGGGTCAAGTAATCATTTGGCAGATTGCTGTCTTCCTCTGGAGTTACCTGGGAATGTAGCTTTCCCTCCACCACCTCCACACAGCTATAGGTGATGCCCCCCTATAATATACAGAGAGGCCTTAGGTGGTTGAAGGCTGCCACATTAGCGCTGGGCCCAAGAGTCCACAGCGCACCAGTTGTTTTCCCGTGCAAGGGCAGGCACCTAGTGCTTCAGAGGTTCACCCCAAACAAGGGTCAGTCTGGCACATGGCACCTTCTCCTCAGTTGTGGGCCAGTCAGGGCCAATCTCATCTCTGTCCCTGCGAACAGGGCCCCCTTTTAGAGCCCCCAAAGGCTTAGTGCCATATGTCTACTCCTCCGACAGGGCCTGTGTCCGCTACAAGGAGCAGTTTCTTCATGTGCTTATTTCCCTCAGTGCAGTGGCCTAGCTTCAGTGGGCCCGGCTATCAAGTATTCCCCCCAGCTGGCCACAGGGAGGTCCACTCTGTTCAGTAGCTACTATCTGGTTGTTGCAGCATTTTCCAGTTCAAATCCACTCTCTATTGGTGGTCAGGGCTGCAACAGGGTCACGCATCTCAGCGCAAGCATGCCAGCCCCATCAAATATTCATATTCATCTAAAGAATCAGGGCCAAGTAGTGGTCCGTGGGTTACAGGATCTCCAGTTGGCTGCCAACACTCAGGCAGGCTGCTCTGGAGACCAAGCCAATGTGCCCATTCCTGTAGGACTCTCTGCCCCATCTCAAAGTGGGTCCACCGGGGGCACAGCACAGGCCGCAGCATCAGTGGGTGACGAAGCTTGACACCAATAGACAACAGCCTCACCCCCGTCCCTGGGGGGAAACCTCTGCCCGCAGAGGCTCCCAGGAGCCCTGTGCAGTTGTTGGGATGCTCCGTTCTTGTGTTCCGTGCAGCAGGTGCATCCCGTTAATGTCCAGCATTCGGCGACTCTGGCAGGGGTTGCCTCCCGGCACTTCTCTCTGCACTGCCACCTTTTCCCTCACTCTGGGGTACTCACCGGATCACCTTTAGAGGTTGAGTCCACACCCTGTTTTGATCGGTCACGCTGCTCCTGGTCCATGATCGCAGCAGTGAATTGGGATGTCTTTTGAGTTTTCCTATGGTCCAAGCCACCTTCCAGGCGGAGCCCATGTAGTTATGCAGGGTATGCCATCGTTTGGGGGTCACTCAGGGCCTCCTTGATCAACAATGTTCCAGGATAAATGCTTGAGGAAGTGGAGCGATGCAATCACGCCATGTCCTGTGAGTTTACCAGACCCGCCTCAGGTGAAAGGTTATGGTGCTATATCTGAGTGAACAAGGCCTACTCCACTAGCATTGTGTCACTGTTCATCTGACAAAGCTGCGGAAGAAGGACCCTGAAGTAATTAAATCAGTGAGGAAATAGTCAGGGAAATAACAATTATCAAAAAACACACAAAACTTCACTCACATTGATACTTCAAATGTTCAATACGTCCATAGGATTAGAAGCAACCACGGACCAGGAGAATGATTATGAAAAATGTATTTATTTCATTTATTTATCAAAATATATTTTTTTCATGATGATTATATATCAATTTTTTCATTTTTATATGTGATACACAAAAATAACACAATAATAATATAAAACACAACCTAGCCCAGCACCCAAAATAATTACGGAATCAGTAAGTGAGAATACATGAAGGGACCAAAATCTACACATAAAGAGAAGTTACAATAATACCTAACAAAAAAGCTCAGCAAGACAGTAAATGATAAAATACAGTACAACATACAAATAAGGAAAATAATAAACAAAAAGAAAAAAAGCGCAGACGTGCGTTTCGGAGATCCCATGCAACTCATCGAGCTCCTTCTTCAGGGCCCAATAGGTTAGTTTATTTTGAAACAAATCATGGGCTTAATTTCTGACCATATTTTTCAGAATAATGCCGGGCTTCATTCACGTTAAAACTGTTGGTCTGTGGGGGGAAAAGCATAAATAAATATTTGAGAGGAATATAAGGCTTAAACATAGCAGCAGGAGCTAGAACCATTCCAATAAGATTCCGAAAAGTAAGAAAAATTAGAGAAATATAACCAACACCAAGTAGGATGTATAGAGTTATGTATATGGTGACCAAGTGAAAACTAAAGAATAACGAGCGACCACAAAATAGGGAAAGAGATGCTAGAGTAAGCCAACCGCCACCATCTTAAATCACATGTGCACGTCCTCCAAAGATAGGTTATATACAGAAGGATCCACATACTTTCAACAAGATCCAATGCAAGGATTATAACCCTGGACAGGTACAGCCATTAGGTAACCTCTATGGGGCAATCACAGACTGAGGGAACAGAAACAGATAGAAGGCAAAAAAATTGAAAAAATGAACAAAAAACGAAATAATGAAGCCTAGACTCCAGTGTAATGGCAGTGAAACTTAAAAAACTAAAAAGCAGCTAAAAACTAGATTATTGCTCAATACAAGAGGTAGTCAAAAACATAAACACGGCAGAATATGTCTATGAAGTAAGATATAGCTACAGATTTGTCCAATATACTACGAGAAGTTCCTTAAGAGCTAGTCGTGGCTACTAAGGAAAAAATGCTCTAAACCAGATGGTGTACTAAGATCACCAAAGAGGTAAAATGATAATGGCAAGGGGTACATTTTCACAAAAGAGTTAAAAAAAAGTTTTAAAAACATTTCACAGATGGATAAACATACAGATCAGCAAGAACCAGTGCAATGTATAAACACGGATGCAGTGGGAAAATGCTGATGTGTATATGGAGGGAATAAGTGTATGGTAAAAATATTTTACCTATAGACAGAAGCAATAACATAACAAAATGTACCTTCTAATGTAGATAGCCCACCACGTGATATGAAAGTAGGAAGAGTAGTAAGTACGTATCTAGACAGCTCTATACTTGCAATGATGCCCCTAATTCAGCTACATGATCCCTAGGGTAATACTTACATAAATATATGTAGCAAGCGGAATGGGGAATACGATTGAAAGACCAAGATAGATGGGATTAAATCAGTGTAATTAAAATGAAATGGAGAAAAGCCAATTTGATAAGTATGGGCGCCGGCACAGGCAGATGGCCTAAAAATGTAAAGAAAATGAAAAGTAATAAGAAAAATGTAAAAGGCTACCTCTACCGAGGATGGCAACACCAAAATCCATGGAGAAATTAAGGGTTACTGTTAGAAGGCGACCTCAGAGGGGCCCTGAGGGGGCCCTGACTGCCCTGAGACCCACCCTCGAGGTATCGTAGCCGGGCACTGGCGGGAGACTCCTCCGGGGAGGAACCTCGTATCTAGGATCGTACACTCGGCACCACACGACAGAGAGACACTACACGAGGAGTTCTTGAGAGCAAATCTTTATCAGATCGGAGTGGTAGGATCTTTATGATCAGCAAGGCAAAATATATACAAGTAGAGCGTGGGCTCACAAAGTCTTGGAGGGGGGTTAGGAGGTAGCGGGACAGTCTTTGGGGAAAGGAATCAAATGCAGGAGCGTACCCGGCGCACAGATCACAATCCTCGAGCTGGGGGATACGCTTGTCGTCGTGGGGTCCGGCGGGACCAAGAGAGTCTGTGGGAGCTGCGAGTCACTCAGCAGGCTCGAGTATAAGTTCGGAGGTCTTACGATCTTCAGGGAGCCGCGAGTCACTCAGCAGGGCTCAAGCACAAAGTCGGAGGTCTTACGATCTTCGGGGAGCCGCGAGTCACTCAGCAGGGCTCAAGCACAAGTTCGGAGGTCTTACGATCTTCGGGGAGCCGCGAGTCACTCCAAGGCAAATCTGCCGGACAGTCCCAGAGCACCCCTTGTTATAGGGCGACTCCTCTTTGATGTCTGGAGTCTGTGCAGGCAGGGGTGTTGTCACCTGGGGGTCGCTTGTTGGGGGTTTTCTGCCATTGTCCTTTGATCCTTTCAGGGCCGGGTCGGGAGGAGCCCCAGACACCCAGCAGGCGTGGAGCCAGCCCTCGGGGAGGCCGGCGGGTCGATCGAAACCCACCTTCCCAGGGAAGCGCGGAGGTGTGATGGAAACTGCTCCTCCCTTTCTCATCCCAAGGGGAGCGCGATGTCCTCCAGCCGGAGTGGCGCCTCTAGGCTAGGGTCGCGCTGGGGCCGGCGGCCATCTTGGTGCATGAAGTGGGCATGCGGGCCCGGGGTGGCCGAAGGAGGAAGGCCACGGACGGGGGAAGTCCGGGTCGGGTGTGTGTGTTCTGGTGGGGAGGATCGGCTAGGCCGTGGGCTCGGGGCTGGTGTGAGGTGCAGGGGTTAGGTCTGACTATGTTACGAGGGCCGGGTCTAACAGTTACTTACAGATCTAAAAAGCGCAACTGTTCAGGATAAAACAATGATCATGGCAGAAGTTTTCAAAATGAATTTAAGGACCGCGGGTCACCGCTCCTTGTTGATACTCAGTCTGCATAGACACGGTCTGCAATGTATAACAGAGAACCGTGGGGGAAAAATAAATGTAGGGACAAGAGCTGCAGAGAAGTACTAATAGAAAGATGAACATGGCAGCCTAAATAGAGTACTTACAAACTTGCCGCCATCCAGACTTCAGCAGTTCGGGGCCACAGGGCAGCACAACCAGCTATGATCTATGAAGGCTCGAAGTGTGCTACTTATAAGGAAAAACGCGATGGAATGAGAACGGCCACACGTGCAGTTCGAGAAATATCAACGAGATAGCAGAAGGACTATGGGGAAGGTCCCACACTAACACCCCACATGCTGAACATAGAAAGGGGACTGAAGAAGTAACGATGGCCGCCATGATGGAAGGGATCAGGTGTTGACAACATAGTAAAGAGTGCAAAGGAGGGAATAGATAAAAATAGCAAGAAGTATAAAGAAAAAATAAATAAATTAATAGTAAATGGAAGGATAAAAGGTTGTCATGATGGACAATACTAATATTGACAACCTAGAAAAGAATACGAGAAAGGCGGAGCGGATAAGGAAAAAATAAAGAACTTTTTTTAAACTTCTTTTTAAAAGGAACTAGAGAGAAAGTAAAAATAAATATAGGTGAAACAGAAAAATACAATAGGCCAAAAGATAATGACGAGGAAAATGAATCATAAAGTACATGCGCGAAAAATATAAACATGGATGTCTAATGAAGATAACCATAAAAAATCTCAAAGGTGATGGCAGAACCAGTGTTAAAGCAGGAATAAGCATAGGACGAATCAAAAGGTGGATAATAAACAAACGAAAAATGGGTCTCCAGCATGGAATAGTAAGGAGAACAAAACTATAAAGCAGTTAGAAACTATCAAGAGGGCTGAATACAACATCTAGCCAAGGAGACTGATGGTCCAAACGGAAGTCACTTTAATACAGAAAAGGAGATACCAGATTGATATGATAGCATCCTCCCAAGGGAGGGATTCATTAAGCCCTTTATCATATGTCTGCAGAGTGTAGATCCAAAATACCTCCCTCTTTTGTCTCAGGGCATCAATATTACTGTCCTTGGGGGGAAATATATGCTCCAATATGGTCCAACGTAAATCTTTCACAGAGTGCTCAGACTCTACCCAATGGGCAACCAAGGGGGCCCCAAGACGTTTGTTATGGATGGCTGATTTATGTTCACTGAACCTGACTCTGAACTCCCTACTAGTCTCACCAACGTAACCTTTGTGGCAGGGGCACAAAATGAGGTAGACTACATTGCTAGTGCAGCAGTTCATCATATTCTTAAACATGAAAGTCCTTTTCCCCCATATGAGCTCATTGGAAACAATGGCAGAGTCACAGGCATGGCAGTGACCACATTTGTGCGTACCCATAACTGGGTTAGTACCTAAGATGGATTTCTGTAAACACTTATTATTCTGTGGCTTTTGCTTTGACCAAAGCATTCCTCAGATTATTGTTGCGACGGAACGCAAAAATGGGTTTGGGGAGAGTACTTTTATGACTGTCAGAATTAAGAATGTGCCATTCAGTGTTAATTATCTGTCGCACTTTATGGTCAAGGTTAGAGTGTGTGGTAACACAGACAAGTTTGTTATCAATTTTAACCTCTTTAGTCTGGAGTAAGGCCGTTCTGTCATAATACTTGGCACTTTTATAGGAGTCTTTAATGAGTCTATAAGGGTAACCTCTGTCCAAATGTTTCGCTGTCAGTTGTTCCGCATGTTTTTTGTTTTTTTCAGAGTTTTATATAGCGCAAACTTGACCCAAATCCAATCAGGTATCAGAGCGCTTTTCATAGCACCAGTTACGTTACATGAGGACATTCATTTATATTTTTGTTAGGCATGGGGAGATTAAGTGATTTGCCCAGAATCACAGGATGTTTAGCGTCATTACCGAGACTCAAACCCAGTTCCCCAGGTCCGAGGTCGAGCGCCCTAGCCGTTAGGCCAACTCCTCTTCCCAAGAACTGTATATCAAAATTCTGTATGGTGGAACAGTTTCTGCGCAAGCGCAGGAATTGGCTGAACGGGATGCTATCCTTTTGACTACGTGGGTGATAGCTGGCATACTGTAGCAGGGTATTCCATGCTGTTAGTTTACTAAAGAGGGAAACCTCTATTTTCTGATCAATGGCTTGGATCCAAATGTCCAAAAATGCAATTTTTTTCTTGCTAGTGTTGGGGCTAAACTTGAGATGGGAGTCATAAAGATTCATCCAAAGGATAAACTCCTCAAGCTGTTCTTCTGGGCCCCTCCAAATAAAGAAAATATCATCGATGAACCGATGCCAAAGGAGTAGGTTCTCACTGAAGGGAGCAATTTATTAAAGATAAACTTTGTTTCGAAGGCTCCCATAAAGATATTCGCCAAATTGGGCGAACACGCTGCGCCCATGCTAACTCCTTGTATTTGCTTGTAGATTGTTCCATCGAATTCAAAAGTAATTTTCCTTAAGAACAATGGCCAAGCATTCCAAGACAAACAGATGATCACAGGAGCTATCCCCATTTTCCAGTATACTTTTCACAGCTACCAATGCCTCATTCTGGGGAATATTGGTATAAAGGGCCTCGATGTCCATCGGGACCAGAGTGTCAGTATGGGGGTTAAAAGAGAAAAAGAAAATAGAATGTATTTTCAAATAAATCTCCACTAACACCTACAGCCCATAACAAAATCACAGAAATGTATAACATAATGAAAAAGAATTAAACACATAATACACATAAATTAAGTTAATTAGAATATTTCAAAAAAGCAATAGTTTAACATAAGTTTATATACTAATTTATGGGAAAAATAAAGACAATATATAAAACACATTGAAATATTATTATATATCATGATACTTTAATAAACATTACTTGTACACATAAATAAACAATTTTTTTTTTTAAATCGCAGATATTTTGATCTTGATTATGGTCAAACACTATTCTGGAGTTGATATTCAGGATCCAATACCTTGTATGCATGTTGCTCTGTGTAAATGAGTGGTGGTATGTTCATTGCTCTGTCCATGGAGCAATAGGTTTAGTTATGTATCTCCTTGCTTATTTTAATTTTGATTTGCTACCTGAAGAAGTGAGCACTTTATAGCTTGCTCACTAAATACTACTTTAAATGAGTAATTACATAAGCATCCCACATTGTGTCGGGGTTCGCTGTAGCTTAAAGCTTCAAATCAGGGTCACCCATGCAAGAGAACCAAGGAACAAGCATTGGTATAGCCAGCTGCTTTTTCCTTTGCCAATGCATTCAACTTACCTCTATTGGCTTGACCAAAGTTTTCATAATCGTGCCAGCTTTGGCAAAAGCCAACAGCCGTGGAATTGTATTATTTTATGCTTCCAAGGTGGTCGTCACAGTGCATGTATACACAGCATGGCGACAATACTAGAACACTCGAAAAAGAAAATGTGCTTGCCATTGGCAAAGTCAGTAGCATCAACCATCCATTTTCGAGCATTATTTTTTAACTTTCAAGTTGACCACTATGTTGCATCAAGACACAATGTGCTGGCCATAGTTGAAGTAGAAAATGACATTCCAAGAAAGGTCAGCAATAATTTAAATGCTTTTCTATAATTCAAAGCCAGTGTTGTATCTACAGTAATGACCAGCCACTGTTATTAACTTTGTCAATACTGGGTCAGTTTTACAGGCATTGAAAAGGATATTAGCTATGTGTGTTGCACAGCAGGAGATGGTGGGCTAGGTGAGAAAGAGAGAGCGAAACAGAGGCACATCAGAGCATGGTGACATTTGGAGTGGAAGTGAAAAAAAAACAAAGCAGTGGAAAAATCCCTCATCAACAGCCATCTTGATTACGGCAACGCACTCTATGCCGGAACCACCAAACAACTAATCCACTGCCTCCAGCCCATTCAGAACACCGCAGCAAGACTCATCCTAAACCTCCTTTGGAAAACCAGCACCCCCCCCCCCAATGGCTCCCCGTACAGAAAAGATGCCTCTTCAAGCTCCTTACTCATGCCTACAATGCCCTCCACAACCTTGGGCCCTCAAACATCAACCACCGCCTGACATTCCATCGTCCCACTCCTCCCCCCTCACCCTGACCCACACTCCATGCATCCGCCGGAGCCGCTGCTGGGGTCGTTCCTTCTCCCTCCTCGCTACCAGGTCTTGGAACGACCTCCTGCTTCACCTGCGCACCTGCCTTTTGCTTCCGGAATTCAGGAAAAAGCTCAAGACATAGCTCTTCAACCAAGGACGCGAGGACCCAGCGCCTGGGGACCCCCCGGGTACACCTTATAAGAGCCCTTTGATTGAGGGGATGTAAGAGGAAGAAAGATGATTTAGGGTGTGGAGAGTGTGATGGGGAGTGAGGAAAAGAGCATGCCTGGAGCGTACTAAAGAAAGGATACCTGAAGGAGAGAGAGAGAGACAGAGAAAGAGAGAGAGAGCTAGAGAGGAGTAGGCCATCCACTCACATGAAGTGCTTAATCACAAAGTCTTTTAAAATAAGAGAGAGAAAAAGTAGTCTAAAAAATTACAAGAATATGGAGGAAAGATATGGAATCAGGAGTACTGAACTAACTAGACAAGAAAGCCATTCGATCATAAGCAAGGGCTGGCTCAAGGCCCACTCTATATAATATTGTTTACAATTCTTTTTGTGGAGCGACTGCTAAAACTCCTTTAGACACTGACATTCTATCTTAGGGGGATATTCTCAAGAACGTGTGATAACTACCGCAAAAGTAGCTTAACGCAACTCTTCACATCGCAGTCTATCGCAGGAAAATAACACTGTGTTAACGTGGTATTCACAACATGGCGGCACCATGTGATAGTCCTACGACAACGCATCAAATGACTGCGTTAAAACCAACGTGACGCAGCAAAAATGCAAAACACGAAAAAAGTTGCCGTGAGGCCAAGCGCGATACCAAAATCACCGATAACCAGTGACAGGCCTGCAAATCCCAACTGTCATGCGGGAAAATGCACTATAAAAGCAGAACAGGAAAAACACACCAAAAACTAAATAAACTGCGGTGTATGTTGACATGGATATGTGTGTGGTCTGCATACTGCAGTCTGGCCATCACATCCACGCCACACTTGGCATTGTGTATCTTCTCATTCATCGGTCACTTGCCTCCTTCCCACATGCCTGGTCCCCACCTCTTCCCACAATCTGCTATTGTGTGGCTGAGGTGCCATGCTGTTGATGGCTTATGTGCATGGCTGGCCCAGGTTGCCATAGTAAGTTGTGCTGTCGTGTCTGGTGAGTGGGCATGTTTGGTATGTTGTATGTGAGTTTGTGACGTGTGCATTCCCAGTGTTTTGAGTTGCATGATTGTGGAGTTGAGGTGTGTGGTGTGTTCATTTGTTGCTTGCCAACAAGCAATGCATTTCCGTAGGTGCCAGCCAGGAAGCGCTGGTTGATGATGGAATGCCGGAAGATGTACGAATCATGCACACTGCCTGGGTGGTTGGTGTCTGCGTTGGTGGGGATTCCCCAGTGGTCCACTGTTGCCTGCACATTGATGGAATACTTGTGCTTTGGGTTGCGGTTATTGTGTGCAGTGTTTAGCAGGGGGCACATGTGTGCAGTCAATTGCCCCCTGACACGTGCGGGAAGTCAGCTGTGGTATAGACACCTTGCCTTGGTTTCCAGCTGTTCCTGCGCCATGTGGGGGACGTATAGGTACTGTGGTACCAAGCTGATGATGGCATCCAAGACAGTTGTGGGTAACTTGGATTGGGCTGGCTGTGAGACTCCTCCGACTCTGGCAGTTGTACCAGAGGTCGACATGTGCAGCAAGGCCAGCAGCTTTGTCTGAGGTGGGATGTTGGTTGTCCGCTGTGTTGGTGCCATCTGCCTGTGGGCAATGGTGGTCAGGATGTGTGGGATGGTTGTCCTTTTGCGCCTGTAGTGGGCACTGACATTCTCTGGTGTTGGGTCTGAGAGGCTGGTGCGTTTTCTGAAGGTCCGCTGTCTTTGTCTGCACTGCCTCTGTGGTTGTCTGAGGGGGCGGAGGGGTCCGGGGGGTTGGTGGTCCTGGGGGTGGTGGTGGTGGGTGTTGTGGCCCTGTTGGGGGTCTGAGCTGCATGATCCATGGCTCCCTGCCATCTGTTGGTCTTCAGGTATGGCTGTGGTCTGGGCTCCCTTGTCTGGTGCCGGTTGTTGTCTGACTTTGCACCAGGTCAGAGCTGGTGTTAATTTCCTGCTGCTAACGCGCCTTATCACCTGTTTTGTGTTCTTATCACTGACCTTGCTGGTCGTTGAGAATGTTGAGGTGTGGTGTTGTCGCAGCTTTTTGCTCGAGAACACGTACTCTGCATCTCATTAGCGATAGTTGCCGGGGTCATCCGTGGCGATGTTTTTTGAGGATGCTATCGCCAGAAAACTGGTGATATCGGCTGTTAGCACTGGCTTGTGAATGGGGCGATAAATTTATCGTGACTTTTGCTGCGCTTAAGTGCCGATAACTCGGCGATAGATCCTTGAGAATATGCCCCTTAATATCTTAATTAAGGAGTAGGAATCACTTTCCGAATTTTTCCTTTTCAGAGGTAGGTCTATGGGGCAGATGTATCATTCTAGTAGTTTGCGAGCCCTTAATAGCGATTTTTAGCGAATCGCTATTAAGGACTCGTAAAATGCTATGTATGTAGGAATCACAATAATAATTACGATTCCTTACTATTCCTTAATTGCGAATCGCAAATTGCAATTCACAATTATGGAATACCTCCCTATTCATTCCTATGGGCCTAGAGGCCCATCGGACTGAATAGGAAGACATTCGCAATTTGCGAATACCCATTAGGTACTCGCAAATTGCGAATGCAATTTCTAGGGTGTCAAAAGGACACCCTGTAGCACCCCTGAAATATTTATGGGTGCACATGTGGTGCACATATATGCACTATTCCTTAATTGTGAATCGCAATGGGTCTAGAGGCCCATAGGAATGAATGGGAAGACATTCGCAATTTGCGAGTACCCATTAGGTACTCGCAAATTGCGAATGCAATTTCAAGGGTGTGAGGGTGTCAAAAGGACACCCTGCAGCACCCCTGAAATATGTATGCGTGCATATGTGGGGCACATACATGCACTATTCCTTAATTGCAAATCGCAAATTGCGATTCGCAATTAAGGAATTCTTTCCCATTCGTTCCTATTGGCCTAGAGGCCCATAAGAATGAATGGGAAGACATTTGCAATTTGCGAGTACCAAATATGCGTGCACATGTGAGCATGTATGCGTGCACATGTGGGCATGTATGTGCGCCACATTGCACTTTGAAAAATCCAAAAAAGTTAATTTTTTTAAGAAATCACTAATTACCACCAACTTGAAGTTGGTGGTAATTTGCGATTTCTTATGGGAATATCGCACAACTTGGGTGCTTCCTGCATTGCATGTAAGGAATCGCAATTTGCGATTACTTAAATGCATTCGCTATTCCCTATTTTGCGAGGGCCTTTTGGGATGATACATCCCAAAAGGCTTTTTCCTGTTCGCAAACGGGACGATTCTGAGAATCGGCCCATTTGTGAACGGGAAAAGGGCTTCATACATCTGGCCCTCTGTCCCTAAAGGGAATCGCCTTTAGGGAATCTTACACTACTTGCACAGGAGCAAGTTCAAATGATCTTCAGCCAGCATTGGGAGGTAATGTTAGCAGCTGTGGGATGCAGCAGAGGTCTTTAAAGCTCAACAACATGCAGGTAGCCACGTGCACACCCTATACTCTTGCTGTTTGCAGAGGCAGCTAAAAGGCTATGCCCTATTGTGCACCAGCACCACAACAACCAGTGCAGGAAATTCCCAAGCCATGCAAGTTACAAATTATTGTTTACATAAAGACACAACGTATTCATTGCACTAATTAACGGGCTCAACAGAGGTGATATTGACTCAAACAGCAACATATTTTTGAGCCCTTAAAATATTTTACCGGATGTCTGAAATGATACCTTTGATTTGGTGAGAAATATGGCAATAACAAGACACTTAAGCCTTTAATACACCCCTTACTCCCGGATTAAAAGAAGGAAGCGTTGATACAGAAAGCAAAAGGGATTTTTGTCCTGTTTTTCTTAGGCTGAAGTCCATTACCGGCTTATTAGAAATAGCAGGGCTATGTGTAGCGCTGAGAGAAAGTCATATTACAACTTGCGTCAATGCAAGAATAACATGATAAGTTAAACCAACAACCCCTGGAATCTATTTTAATCACTGTCAATTATGTGAAGATTCAGGGTTGCGGTGTTGTGACTTCCATGCACAGCAAGAAAAGGATGCGACTTCAATAGTCTGTTGGTGTTGGGATGCTTCCAGTGTGCTATGAAATTTGAGTGTTATTTAGTAAGGTTTTGTGAGGGGGCGCTCGCACGGCGCAAAGACGCAAAGCCTTGCCTCGATTGTGGACACAGAACAAAATGATACAGTGCCACGTGAGTGCCTCGTAACTCTTAGTAAATAACCGCCACACAGTACTATGTGCACGCATGCGTATGAGTGGCTATGAGAACGTGTATCTATCTGCACGCGCTCTCATGCTAGTGTGTATACATATGCTATAAAAACTGAGGGGCATATCAGCAAGGCGGCGATAGAAAATGATCGCTGCTTTTGCGGCCATTTTCGGACGAAAAGCGGCGATAATTTTATCGCCTAATTAGCAAGGTCACGCTAACGCGTGAAACCTTGCATTAGCGCACAAAATCTCAACGCCCAGCTTTGCATCTCTAATGAGATGCAAAGTGGGCATTCCTGACGTAACATGGCAGTAGAAATGTCGCTAAGCCACATGTCTCCTATCATCAAGCCCCACGCTATGAAGCATAGCGGCAGGAAAAGTAGCGATAACCCCTGTTATCACTACTTTCCTTACTCCTGCTTCAGTACTGACTTAGCCATGATATCCTATGGAGGGTGGATATCATGGCTAAGTTTGTGAGTCCCTATCAACAAGCTAACGCCACATTTCGTGAGATTATCGCTGGGTTTCCAGCGATAATCTCAGGTTAGCCAGTTAGCGCTAGGATTTTTATCGCTTTTGAGATAAGCGTTGCTAATAGCACGCTATCTCAGCGATAAAAATCCACATTAACCGGCGATAATTATCAGAGCGCTAAGTGTGCTTAGCGATAATTATTGCCGGTTGGTGCTGATATGCCCCTAAGTGGCATATTATCAAGCAAGATGTTAAAATTATCGCCGCTTTAGCGGCAGAAAACTGCCTCTAAAGCTGCGATAATGGGCTTGATAATATGCCACAGAGAATTCCCATAGAAGCCCATGTTGACACCAGAACATGGGCTTCTATGGGAATTCTCTGCGGCTTATTATCAAGCCCGTTATCGCCGCTTTAGCGGCAGTTTTCTGCCGCTAAAGCAGCGATAATTTTAACGCCGTTTCTTGATAATATGCCCCTAACACATCTTTGTTTTCTTCCAGTCTTAACTATGCAATTCAAAAGCATTGGATTTGAAGACGGCCGGACTTTGGCTGCTTCGTAAGACGTGGACCAATTGCCTGATGACGTCAAAGGAATGTGTAACTGAGTCTGGCCTCTAGGTTACATTGGCCTTGGATCTGGAGAACTGTTGCTGACATCAGAGCACTTTTGGATGTTAGACTTGATGCATGTGTTTCTTTCTTCAGAAATATTTGGCGCCACATACCTTTTCTAATAAATGATGTGTGCATAAAAGCTTGAAGTACGACTGCCTCCATTTCAAGAGAATGACTATGTGAGTCGAGTTCAGACAAAAATGGGACACAGGCCAGGACATTGCCCACGCAAAAGATGAAATACGATCACCCCAAAAAACCTCGCTGTTACAATGTTACAAAGGCGCTGTGATATAAAAAAAGACACCATGAGTACAAATTCTCACATGCTGCATTGTTTGCACAAGGAATTGACTACGTTCCTTCTCTTTCTGCTCTGCCATTGTAAACAGTGAATCTGTACTTGTTTATGTTTTCAAAATCAATTTGGCAGAAGAGCAGATTTGTTTTTCTAAAACAAGACCTCCTTTTAACCCCTTGGCTGCGGCAGGAATTCCGCCGCAGCGCTGGGGGGGGGGTTTGGGGGCAGCGCGGTGGGGCTGTGCTCATGACGGAGCCACTCCGTCATGAGTCACGGATGAGCTGTGCTCATGACGGAGTGGTTCCATCATGACTCCGCCCACGGCGCTAATCGCTCGCACAGGCGGGGAATTAGCGCCGCGTGGGAGGAGCGCCCGCCAACGGCCGCGGCATGACGGAACCACTCTGTCATGAGCACACGGCACCCGTGGCTCATGACGGAGTGGTTCCGTCATGAGCGAGGAAGGGGTTAACATGAACATTAAAAGCATTTTTATTGTAGAAGATTCTAGCATCGCTTTTAGATGGAGACATTTATAATTAAGTGTCTGTGGCAAATTCCTTTCTAGAATATTGGGCCTTACTTATGAAAGCCTTGCAACACTTTTGCGCCGCCATTGCGTCATTTTTTGTGATGCAGCAGCGGCGTAAACAATGCACCACGTTGTGCCATATTTTCATAGTGATGCGTCACCTTGTAAAGCCTTGCTTCAGGTATAATGTATGCAGCGTGGGTGTTTCCCCGCAAGAAAGCTGCGTAAAAGTGTTACAGTGAAATCGATGAGATTCCACTGCAACACTTCTAGGACCCCAATGGGTCGCAAACTTACGCCTGCCTGGCAGAGGTTTACTAGTGACGTAGTGCCGTAGGCACAGGCCTACCCCATGCATTGCTGGAGTTGCATCATGTTTGCGACACAACTCCAGCAATGCGTGACTTTTGCACTGACAGATACGTCCGGATTCCTACCGTATCTGTCTTTCCTTGCAACATGGAATGCTGTACATTAAATATTGCGCATCCATCGTGTTGCAGGGAGGGAGCAGTGACTTGCACCGCTGTTTTGTCATAGCGATGTAACAGTTTTATGAGGCCCTGAGTTTACATATTTTCAAGAATTGCACATGCAAATTGTACCTAAAATTGCTTGCTCCCTTTTGCCTAACATGGCTACATAACTACTACAATTATCAATATTATACCAAGAGCAAAAAAAATGATATCTCAGAGAAAGTAATGTGAGGCTAATGTAATAGTGTAATATTAATTTCTTTATATCATAGTCAATGTTTTATTTTAGACATCAACAGTCCAAGTAGTTTGACGAGCCAAGACATTAACTTTCTTAAATTAACTGAATTCGCCATTTCTTTTCCATGCTTAATTAATCTCAGTATGATATCTGGTAGCAGTAAAAAAAGATTTTGCTTATTGCTACCTGTAAATTTGGGTCAGGTTTGGACTTCAAGATGAATTCAGTCGTAAACTCAGCAGCACAATTACAAATTGCAGCAGATTTTCCCTCCTGAATTAGGTGCCGATTACAGGTGACCATGTAATTGCAACGGAACACAAACCCATCGGGATAACAAGATAAAAAGAACAAATTTCATATTTTGTCAATTTCTCACAGAGATTTCCGTTTCTGAAAGCAGCTTAAATCTCTGGATGAAAATACCTGAAATACTGGGGAGTAATGAGGAATAACGAATGAATCCAAATCTGAATTACAGATTCCTCAGGTAATTCCTCATCACTAAGGGAACCCTCAAGGTTCCACTTGTAAATGTAATTAACTTTCCCCCCCACGGAGTTACCAATTCCCACAGTAATGTTAACTTCAAGGGTGAACGCAATGTGGCCAGCACCCACGAAGAAGCGTTTAACATTTTGCAGTGAAGTAGGGAACCACATGTGCAATTTGAGTATTCAGTCCCACCTATTTCTTTCTCTGCTTCACCACAAACTAACAGATTGTGGTTAACCCTGGGTGTAGTTCGTGAAGTAGCGCTATGCGTAGCTACGCAAGGTGCACTTTGCACTACGTGAGCTACGCGTAGCACTTCGCGAACTGCGTAGTACCCTGTTCGCACTGTGCAAGATGCTGTTTTCAATGATTGCACAGTGCGGACAAGCAACCGGCACTGTGCAATCATTGAAAACGGCATCTTGCACAGTGCAAGCTGTAGTTTTCTGCCGCTCGAATAGATGTTTACTCCAGCGGCAGCTTTCTCAATGCGGACTGGTAGTTTCTCATTGCGACCGGTCGCGAGCATACGCGACCACTCGCAATGAGAAGCCTGACAACCCTGCGTTGAGAATCTCGCCGGGAGGTTTATTTTCCACCCTTGCAATCGGCAACTTGATGCTGTTGATCGCGAACGAGGAAAAAGTCTCGCCGGGATGTCATTTTGCTTGCTCGCGGTCGCCAACTTGACGTTCAGGACCGCGAGCAAGCAAAAAATTACCACTGCACTATGCTACGAATGTTTGCACTGTGCTACGTGCAAGTAGCGCACACTTTGCAAACTAAGCGAGCGTAGCGTAGTGCTTTGCCCAGGCTTAATTGTGGTAAATAGTAATGGAAAAAGCAAAACAGAAATGTGTTATTTGCAAAATCGCATACTATTTTTGAATATGTGCCAACCTCAAAATTAGTGAGCTACTGTTTGAAAAAACTGTAACAGGTCATGTTAGAGATATTTAACTCCCATGTTGACTTTGTTTAGGCTGATTTTTAGGATGAAAAGTGCCTGGACTCTAAAGCACGCTCTTTTTAATTCCCACAAGTTATAATTTCACATGGAGCAATGTCCTAACCTTGATTACTTCATGGACAAATTCAGATGATTCAATGATCTTTTCAATAGGCAAAATTCATTTTGGCTTAGATGTTCCTGTTGTCAAATTATTAAAATAGACATTTTATTTGAATGGTAATTATAAAATTCATAAACCAAAGGTATAGTTACAATCAGTGGCTTTAGCAAAGCTGATTGGATGGCTGAATCCAGTCAAAATGGTAAAATGCTTCAAGTTGTGTGAATGTCTTAGCACCAAGAGGATTCTCTATAAAGAACCATTTATTGGATTCATCTACACCAGCTTGTGTTAGCTGTAAATGCGCTGCTTATTTCAGGGGTGGAATTACTTGTAATTGGGAGAAAGCTATGTCCACCATATTTTAGACAAAGTCAAATGAATTGTAATTTTTGCTAACACCTTCTGGGTCTTTTCTCATTTTTGATTGGCATAATTGCGTGTTTCACCTTGCTGACAGGGACTGGGCCAATAGGAAAGCGCCTGCCCTCCCGTAGGGAAGGAAATGGTTGAATCCCTAAAAGAAGGCATCACAGTCACTCTCTTTGGGAGTAGACCTAGCTCTGTAGAATTATGGGAAAACATCTCTGATGGTTTCATGTATTTCTCCACTCTTCATACAGCGAGTGTCTCCCATTGTTCCTCACTGCATCTAATGGCCTTATGGTCTCTCCTCCTAACCGTAGATGAAACAATAATCACTCTTGTCCTAATTCGCTGCTTGGGAAAAACTGTTTTTGCTTTATACAGGAAAGAAAGGATTGGGTGATATTTAAACATACTTACAATAGTTTACAGCTAAATTGTCGCTTGGAATTTTACCATTCTGTACTGTTGACTGTTCTTATGCTCTTTATTAAAGAATCCATGAATTTTCCAATTCAAAGCCCAAAGCCAAGGTGTTTATTGGCTGCTCGCCATTTAAAAGGCATTCATATACGATTTTCCGGGTTAACCACTGTGCTTTGTCCCTAAATGTCCTCGAAAGTACTACTTGCGTCAGCTATAACATGCTCACCATGGGGCATATCAACAAGGGCTTTATCTCTGCTTTTTTGGCTTTAAAAGCCATAAAAGCAGAGATATAACTAGCACCCTATCAACAACAGGGTGCTAACTTGCAAATTTGCATGTTAGCACCCTTTTACTCTACGCTTCCCCTTGCATCTCTAATGAGATGCACAGGGGGCGTTCAAGAATATTGCTAACCCTGTTAGAGACAAAAAAAGCAGCGCTAACCGTGGTTAACGCTGCTTTTTTACGTCTGGTATTTTTCTGACTTAGCCATGATATCCTATGGAAGGAGGATATCATGGCTAAGTTTGTCTGTCCCTATCAACAAGCTAGCGTGAGATTATCGCTGGGTTTCCAGCGATAATCTCACGTTAGCCACTTAGCGTGAGGATTTTTATCGCAATTGAGATAAGCGTTGCTAATAGCACGCTATCTCAGCGATAAAAATCAACGCTAGCCGGCGATAATTATCCTAGCGCTAAGTGCGCTTAGCGATAATTATCGCCAGTTGTTGTTGATATGCCCCCATATTGTTATTTTGAAGCAAGAATCACCTTTGATTTGAAACCATGAGGCTGATCGAATTACCACAGGAATCTTTATCTGGTCCCTTGCAGTTGTCTGGACACTGACATTTCATTGGCAATAAGGAAGGGTGGACCACTACATCCAGTTTGTCTACATCTAAATGAAATCAGGAGACAACAGAATGTTGTTTAAATCTTTTCATTGTAAATCTGAGATTCTTGGCAAAAAAGACAAACTCTTATGCTTAAGTAAAAATGTAGAAGCCACATTTGGACTATCAGAGCACCAATCAAGGATGCTGCATCAATACAAGTCTCCTTCTGCACTTGCATCCTGTGGAGAATACTGACAGTGCATCTTCATATGGCTGGGAGCAGATGCCATACTGGATCCCAGGCAATGCCCTTTCAGTATGTTTGGTAAACTGCCATTGGCCAAGTGTAGTACACAGTCTGAAAAAAAAAGAATTAATAAAGAAGACAGTTTAGTGCCGCTTGCCCCACCTCATCCTCTGCTAGCTAGGTCACTTTCATGTCCTGCTAAATTCTAGAGCACAGACAACCAGCACTCAGTGAGAAATATAATAACATTAACACATCATGGATGTCTGCCCACTTCAAGATTCATACAGGGTCAGACTGGGAACGAAAATCAGTCTGGCCTTCATTAGCTAATCAAATAGCTAAAAAAGTGGACCACATTTGCAAATAGGGCCATTATGAACTTGCAAAGACGCAATCTATAGGTGTTTTGCAATGTATGGGAAAGAACATGTATTTGTGCTTTTTTGCTCGCTACAGGCAATTTTTGCGGTAATATCTGGAAAATCAATAGTAACATTTGGCCCTCAACACCATAAAATCTGCCCACATACTGTCGTAACAGACCAGCCCTTCGAGCACTCCCTGATTACCCTATAGGCTAGTCCGACCCAAGATTCACAGAATACCAAGCATCACACCTTCATAATCTACACAATAAAATATTACTTTGGTGTATGCCTACAATTCCTCTGACCTAGAGAGAGAACCAAGCAGATGCCTTGAACACAAAACGCACATCATGCTGAACGATTCGGTGGTGGTCCCATCCTCCTAGGATCACCCCAAGCACAGTTATGGGCAAAAATACAATCCCAACCAAAGGTCCTGCAAAGTATTATGGGACGAGATTCTAGAGTGCAGTGAATATTATAGTATCCAATATCAAAACATTCCTCAAGCTCAGGGCTCTCCCGGCTCAGCTGAGAGCTAATACTATAATATTCACTGCATTCTAGAATCTCACCCCATAATGCTTTGCTGGGCCTTTGGTTAGCATTGTATTTTTGCCCATAACTTTGCTTGGGGTGGTCCCCGGAGGATGGGACCACCACCGAATCGTTCAGCATAATATGCTCTTTGTGTTCAAGGCATCTGTTTGGTCCTCCCTCTGGGTTAGAGGGGGCCCAAAAATCATCACCTCCCTCATTGCCTGATATTTTTCAAAGTTCACTTTTGTGAATTGGTTATATGCTTTGTAACATGTAAAGGTAAAGTAGTTTTATGAAAGGCTTGTGGGTACAGTAGCTTACTCTGCTACGTGGAAGACTTGGAGTTTTTGCATGAATTCTGTGTTTTCAATGTAATGCGTAGTTAACAATTCTCCACAATCTCCGCTAGCGGAGTGGAGTTCATTGCCCACGGTTATTCAACATGCAAATAGTAATTTTTTGCATTGGTACAATTTACAAAGAAAGTCAGAACAATAATAAACAAAGATGTCTCCATGGATGGAATTTTCTAACTTTCTGGAAGTCACAGATGTTCACAGAATGACACCTAACAAGCTGTGCCAGGGTGGGTGTCTTGTCATCACACTTGGAAGATCATCTGACATGTTAATCAGGTTCCTATTCCTGCTATGCTAAGTTCTCCAAAGCTGAGAACTCAGGACAGGGAGAATAGAATACCCAAAAAAGGCACCCCTTCTACTGAATAATACCCAGCATATCTAAGGGAACGCATTTAACTCTGCCTTTCGTTGGAATAAAAATCCAACCATTTCAAACGTGAAAATGGGACTAGGAGGAATTTGTGAATCAACAAAAATGTACATGTTTGTGAGTGTTCACATGGTTCCAATTCTAGCCATGCCTTGGAACACCCATTTTCACACCTCTTGAATGGAATTTATAGATACAAAGAACTTGTTACAGAAGTCTCCACACATGCAAAGGGGTGTTGTGAATTCCTGGCAGGCATTAGGCAGATAAATAAAGTCATAAACTATGTTTACAACCAAATTTATCTTTGAAGACTGGACACCTTGTAAGCAATTTAATGTAAGTAACTTACATTAAACTAGTTGTGGTTCAAAATGTATGATAACATGCAGATAAATGTCTGCTTTTATGCAGTGAATATTAGTCCTTCAGGAAATGACCATACTGCAATAAGTGTCTCATTTCTGATAATGACTACTCAATTCAGGGAAACAGTTCAGGAGAGCTGAAAAGCTGCATCAGTTTAATTGGCTAAACAGTGGTGTTTTCGGCTCCTTGATCTGCCTTTCACACTGTCTACTGGCTCTGGCAGCAGTTACATCTAATTATAATAACATATTAAGGTAAAATAGTTCAATCATTTTCTTATTATAAATGATTAGCGATGTCACAACTTGAGTGTAAGAAAAAAGAGAGACAGGATTTTACACACATTATGAAGATTTCCATGTGTTATAATTAGTACAATTGATAAGGGTGTTTGACTTCATAACAGATTGCACTATACCATAGGCTTGATGGAAGCATTTTCACAAAATTTGTTGTGGGCTTTTCACTAAACAACAGTAGGATAGCGTGACATGTAAAATACATAATGTGTGGAACTGTTCTGGCAGGCATTGAAGAAAGATGTCACAGCCTATTGGAGAACGGTGGTTAAGGGTCCATCCTACAGAAAGAGAACATTCTCTTATTCAAAGAGGTAAATACGTTTCCCTCAAAATAACATTGCTTCACTTTAGTTGCCTGGATTCTACAATTAGCAATTTTAGAGCAAATACATCAGGGTGAAGTGTGTAACAAAATCCAAACAGCAGTACAGCATGGAATGAAGAACTAAGAATAGCCATGCAAATTGTAATTATATGTTATGAAAGTATACACTTTATAAGAAAAATAACATGAAAACATAGAGAATAACTGGATAGCAGAAGATAATATGGAAAACATAACAATCCATAAGAATAAATGTGAAATAGTTTTGGTCACAACAACCACTATCCAGAAGCAAATTTCCATATTTCAACTGTTCACCAGAGGACAAGTTTGCACCAGGTATTTCTACCAGATGATCTCAGCCCAAGTGTCTTCACATAGGCCAGTTAGGCTGAGTGAGTCAGTTACTTGGACACGGCAGTGAAGTTTCTTTGGAAATTTCACAGACTTTATGAAGGAGGGCATTTCAGCTCTGTTTGTAATTTTCATGCAGATGTCTTCACACATCATTTCCAGACTGATTTCATGAATTCAGTTACCTTGGATAAAGCTGTATGAGGCAGCTCACAACGGAAGTACATTTCGCCATAGCTCTCCTAGTACATTAATGGTCTAGGTTTCTTCTTTTCACTAGCGTCTCCGGCTTCTTCCAGTGCTGCAAAACCCAGCTGATAGCCTATGTCTTATTTAGTCACAAGCAACTGTTAAAACAGATTGATCCTAATCTACCCCTTATAGAAGTTTTAGGAAACAGGCGTCCCAGTTCTGGGAGAATGTTCTTGTATCAGATGTAAGTATCTCAATGCTCCTCCAGGAGATCAATTTTTTTAACATATAGAGTAATGTATTAAGAGATGTATTGCTTATCTTTATGAAGTCATTAGTTTTAATATTTTTAATGATTTATATAATTCAGTATAAACAAATTCTATATGATGTGTGTTATGTATTATGATTAATACGCTGTGTTTCAATTAAATGGGCTTCAATATTGTTCTGTGAATAAACCTTGGAGGTGCCTTTTATGGAAGTTCAGAGTAGAAAGTGAAAGTAAATGCATTGATAATGTAGTAGTTCAGATTTCAAGTACTCCCAAACTAATGCAAGAATGTGAGAATGGCAATATGAAGCAAACTATGCCTTCATGGATAGCAGAAATGGAGGTAGAGATATTTCAACTGAAGTGATTCATCATCATGTTGATTCAGTAAATAGTAAAATGCCACTAGGGTGGAATGAATTCAAAGCTTTATTTCCTCAGAAAAATAAAAAGTTGTTCCATTCAGAATCTCTGACTTTGGTACATTTAGACTTTGGCACATTTAGAATAAGGGGCAGACATATAAGTTTGGTGGAAAGGGTACTCCAGTGCAACAGCAATGGAGTACCGTCCCCACCAAGCTGAAGGTCCTCCTGTCTTATTTAGATTCTAGTGACCCTTCAGTATGTGCACTGTGGGTACTACTCCGTCTCCATCGCTAACATACACCTCGCACGGCATGACAGAGTAATGATTATCAGAGGTTTAGCCATTTGTCTGCCTGCCCTATTTCAGGATGGTGAACATATGTCAATTTTTTCTGTCTCTGCCAGGCAAAACATGGTATATGGGGCAGTGTAGATTTACAAATTACAAATACAATTACAAAATGACCCCCATGCCATGGGAGAAACCTCAATTTTTCATACATTAATCTGCTATTTCTTTACTATCTGAATAAAAAGGCTGCTGAGCAAATTATGTTAAAAAGTACAGCAATTTAAATGGGATTCCGATTGTGACCTTTTACTTTATATAGTGAATTTGCATTTAACCAGCATTATTCAATATTATACAAACTTACATATATCTCTCCCTGTGGACCAGGTATGTTATTTTTGCTACCCCTGCACACATTTTTGGAATACTCTAGCAGATGTGAAGTGTGACTATGTTTTCTGAATATCTTTTTTGGGGCATTCTAGAAATTCTCATGCGGTTTCATCAGCCGCGGCCCGTGGAGGGAGTTCCATGGGGCGGTAAGGCGGGGTGGGGGAGGGGCAGGGTGGGGGGTTCTAAAAACCGGAATATGGATAATTGCAGGTAAGTAAACAATTAAATGAATAAAACGAATTTCGTATTGCACGCTGCATCGCATTTTGCGATGAAGCGCGCGCTGCAAAAGTCGTTTTATTTATTTAATTGTTTACTTACCTGCAATTATCCATATTCCGGTTTTTAGAACCCCCCACCCTGCCCCTCCCCCGTCCCGCCTTACCGCCCCACGGAACTCCCTCCACGGGCCGCGGCTGGGTTTCATACTGCAGGAAACCTTGGGAAAATGTTCAAAAATTCCTCTGGCTGGATCTGGTGGTTCAGTGGACTAATGTATTCCATCGTTCTGAGGTTGATATAATCAATGCTGTTTACCCTGGGCGTAGTTTGTGTAGTAGCGCTACGCGTAGCTAAGTGAAGTGCACTTCGCACTACGCACGCTATGCATAGCTATGCGAACTGCGTAGTGCAGTAGGGAAATGCCGTTTGCAATGTTTGCACAGTGCGGACAAGCATCCGGCACTGTGCAAGCGGTCGTTTTCTGCCGCTCGAGTAGATTTATACTCGAGCGGCAGCTTTCACAATGGGGACTGGTAGTTTCTCATCGCGAGTGGTTGCGAGCATACGTGACCACTCGCAATGAGAAACCTGACCTCCCCGGGAGGTTTATTTTCCACGCTCGCGATCGGCAACTTGATGTTGCTGATTGCGAACGCGGAAAAAGTCTCGCCTGGATGTTGATTTTGCTCGCTCGCGGTCGCCAACTTAACGTTGAGGACCGCGAGCAAGCAAAAAATGCCCGCTACGCTATGCGTTTTTGCACTGTGCTAAGTGCAATTTGCGTAGTTGCGCAAACTACGCATGCTCCTCGAGCGTAGTGTAGTACTACGCCCAGGGTTATTATGTAACAAAAAAACTGTAATGCACTATTCAGTTCTGGAGATAGTGGCAGCTGCTCACAGTGGCCCTTACAGGACAGAATATAGCCTAAGCCCCACGCCAGGGCCTGAGTTGAGGTGCTATGTCCAATGTCTTTGGGTGACCGCCAGTGGATCCCCTGCCTATAGCGCTTGGATATTATAATGACCTCTGGATGGTTTTGTATTTACTTTACATTATTCAAAATCTTGTTTTTGAGCACAAATACAAGACGAAGCACTGTCATTACAGGCGATCACAGCTTTTTATTGGAAGGAGGCTACAGTGTTTGGGAATCGTTTGGAAACATACCGTAAGGAATATTAATATTGGCAGTGACAAAATGGAATAAGGAATCTATCTAACATTCAATTGTTCGTGCATTCCAAACCCCTTAAGAAGCAACATGTGTTGGCTTGGCTGTATTTTCTTTTCTTGTCAACGAAGATGTTTTTTATCCAGTTGATGTATGAAAACAATTAAGAGGAATGTCTGACGAATGTTGAAAATACAGAATAACCAATCAGAATATAAAAAGTCTGATGGACAATTGGAGTTGTATATTGTATCTTTCTCAGTGCATGATCTAAGGTCCCGATGAATGCTGCAACATCTCTTTCAGGGTTATAGGCAGAAACATATTGGCTAGGCCTGGGCTGATTTCGTGAAGTTTCACGTACTCCGCCAAGCTACACGGAGTTCTGCAAGCGGCAGAGTGCGTTAGGTTACGCTGTTCGTGCAGATTTGTAGTGCCTGGTGTTTGTCCCATGATGGAAAATCAGCACAAATGCTACCATGCGCAGCGCAAGAGGGCACTGTTTCTTTCTGCCGCTCGAGTAAATGTTCTATTTGACTGACAGCTTCCTCAACGCAAATTGATGATTTCTTAACGTGAGCGGTAAGGACCGTCCACAACCACCCGTGTTGAGAAATCTCACTGGGAGGTGGTCTAACATTGGATTTTCCTCACTTGTGCTCACCAACTTAATGTTGGCGAGTTTGGAAAAAACTCTGCTCTGTGAGTTTTTCGGAACTCCGCGGAATGAAAAACTCATGAACGGAGGGGAGTTCACTGCCCAGACCTAATGTTGACCTTTCCTAGTGACACGAGTAAGCAGGTCTATTTTTTCGTGCTGTGTCCTGTTTTTTAATCCTTGCCCAGGGATGCACTAGTAAAGATACATGCGTACCCTGTAGTCAGTTTTACTCTCAGATTTTTTCTTTGATCATGCTTTACTGACTTCATCACCTGAGTTCATTATACGGTATTTATTATACATCACAAATAAATATCTGCAGAGCTCCCCCCTCTCAGTGAGGGATTTGTAACCTGCACTGTGACTAGGCACCACAATGTGAGGAGGTTCCCGATGATGAATCATGGCACCTATGGTTGGTGAGGGAAATTGTCCTTTTTAAAGGAATAATCCATCTTAGCTAGGTCTTTCTTCTTTTTTGTGCCCTCTCTATTCTGCCTTCACTATAGACCCAGAAGTTCTGTTGTGCTTCACAGTGGTATATTTGGGGAGTTAACCCCTGCTGGTCTCTAAATCTCCACTGTCCCTGCTTTTTGTAATTTGGGTACTATTCAAATACTCATGCTATATTTGAATGCTGTTAATTGTTAATGATAACACACAGCAGAACAATACTAATTTTCCCCAGCATCTCCTCAAAAAGGAAATTTTGACCAGATACAATTATATTCTATAGATTGTGAAACACATATGGCAACAGTGAGGAACCTTTAGTGATGTTGTATCGTTGCAGAGAGATCAGCAACACTCCTTCATACTGCATCTTCTCCTTTGCAGTGGGGGCCAGTTATGTGGCACATTCAAATTCTGAGGTTGTGTAAATATGCCACAAAGACAGCAGAAACTTCATCAGTCTTATATGTGCAATGTGTGATCGTATGTCGGCAATGGCAAAATAATTCATTGACATTAATGTAGAGGCCGAACCTCATACAAGAGAGCAGTTTCCAGTAAATAGACTGAATTGCTTGACTTCATATGTAATAACATGCCTCTGAGGTTATTCTAATGTCAGGTAAATATGCCACAAAGACAACTGAAAGTGCCAGTCACTCTCTTCATGCCTCTTTGCATCACCCTACACTATCTGTCTGTTTTCTCCACTATCACGGGTTCTCTTTAATTCCTGCTCCCTCTCTCTGTCACTGTTTTCCTATCTTTATCTACTTCCTTCTTTAATTCTTTTTTGACTTTCTCTCTCTTGGTCTGGGTCAAAGTCTGATGATGAAAACAAAGGGCCCGATTTAATTCTTGGTGGTAAGGTTACTCCGTCGCAAGTGCGATGGAGTATCCTCACTGCCAAGAATGTGGTTCACCCGCCACATTTAGATGGGCGGTCCTTCAGGCTGATCACTGACAGAGACTACTCTGTAGTCTCCTTCATGATTAATCCCCTCCAACAGCCCTGGGAAGTAAGGGCCATCAGAGAAATTACTACATGTCCCCACCCTCCCCACCAATGTGTATGGGCGGACATGTAGTCATGTTTTACTCTTCTTTGTTACCCGGTAACACCTGGTGGTAAGGAACAGTAAAAACACTTCAATGCTCCCCCCACCATGGGAGAAGCCTCCCATGGCAAGGTAAGCATTACTTTTTGTTTTACAAAAAGAAAATCAAATTTCGGGATTTTCTTTTTGAAAAGAAAAAAGATTAGTTTGTTACAGAGCTGCTTCCATCCAATGCATACCAGTAAAATCCATTGACAGGAACCACTGTGATGCCGGTTCCTGCCAATGGCTTTAAAAAATTACCTCTTGGTAGGTGGTTATTTATAAATTTGGCAGATGGAGTAGTCATGTCCTGGCGGGTGTAAATTCCTCCGTCAAGACAATGGTGACTAATCTGTCCGTCAAAAATTTAATTGGGCCCTTAGTCCTTATCCCCCCCAAAATGAGTGCAGTTGACCACCAACTTCAACCGCCTGTACAAACTGGCACTGTGGCACTGTCAAATAATTGGTGAATAAACAGTACGCTACAATAGATTATAGTCTCTGTAATGTCATCAACAGTACAACATAATGTAGTTGATCCTTAGTCAGCAAGACTGCTTTAGAAATGACTTTTGATAAAACTCAAGAAAAAATATTCCAACCTTTTACATTCTTCACATAATTCAGAACTTTTTCCAGTTTAGCATGTCTGGAAAGCTGCAATGACCAGCTAGGTCAATGGAGTAAATTGGTTGTCAATACATGTATGCAAACACACAGCTAAATCTCTGTTAAAAACGTGCTGTACTGACATACCACAGTTATGAAAACTGAGACTCCTTTCCCCCATAGTTTCCGAATTCATTTTTCTACACAGGTATTATAGTTTATCAAGTTTCAATACCCCATCTTCCCTAAACTGTAGATGTTCTATTTTTGTCTTTGCTTCATTGGAACGTGTTCAAAGTCTGAATCCTTGTCTCCAGATGATAGATGCTGACATGAATACAGTTCTACTAGTTAGTCATTTTGCAGAGATATTTGGACAGGTACACTTAAGCATATCCGAGTCATCTTGGTGGTAACTCTGCAACCTAATGAGCTAATGTGAGGCCTGAGGCAGGGGTGATGGGAACAGCTCGGTTAGTCCCATCAGCAGGCTGGCTTCTTTGTTTTGATTCTAGCTGTTTCACTGACTTGTTATTGAGGCCAGAATACAAGCTTTTAATCCAGGTACAATACTGTAGCACTAAGACAAGATGTACACTGTGATGGAACCATAACATTGGAAATTAACATCATTTGGATTTAACAAATGGTACCCCATATACTGTGTCACTGCTATAACATTTGCTTGCCTAGTCATGTCAAAATGCAATCTCTTCTTTTAATATCAATAGGCAGTTTTGACTTCGTAATACGTATGATACCTACATTTAGCTTTGTCCAGGTTTAGGCTTTTGGAAGTGGTGATAACCCAGGACATCTTTTTTTAACCACTGTTTCAAGACTTAACCTCTGAATTATAGTTGAGACTGGACGTAGGATATACACGGAGATTATATGACTATAAACAGAGTCATTACATCATGATGCCTGGGGAACTTCAGATCTGGCTTGTCAGCCAGTACTTTGGCTTGCATCCTTAAATCATTCGATACAATTTATGCAGGGTACAAAAAAAGATGAACAAGACTAATAATTATGGTATTATTCCTTTGCTCTGACACACATTCGCCCACCAATGTAAAGCACTGCCAACTAACTTCCAAGCACGCATATTCACCAACCAAATTTCACATATCCATCCGCCCACTGACATTCAACCTCCAACTGAATCACCTACAATACAAACCCCCACAAAAGTCATGATCAGTTCATAAACATCTTCACTAATCAAAGCTGTGCCTATTGGCTTTACCGATCCTTGTTTTGTTTGCCTCAATGGCTCAGCATATTTTATAAAGTATCCATAATTAGGTACTGCAATAAAGTAACTACTAAAGCATTCACATATCATGACAAGGCTAGAGTGTTAGAAGTGAACAGTAGTTTTTATTTTCATTCTTTCCTTTTCTTATTTTAGACAAATATCTGGGCACATACAGCTCATAACTTACAAGGCATCTCTTGAAATAATGTATTTCGTTACGGAATGCAAGATATTTCTAATGGGAAATGAATAAATGGTGTTAAAACTATAAGAAAGATAGGGAAATATCTAGATTTATGTTAAAATGTGCTTGCCTGCCTGTCATTGTGAACTTTTGGCACTTCATTTAGCACCATTAGCTTAGCCGGGTAGAGATTAGTAAAAAGTAAAAAAAAAAAAACTGAGTTTATCTATCCGAATGTGGCTTGTGGCTCGGGGGAGAGGAAAGCATGAACGATGCTTTTGTTACATAATGGTCAACATGTGTTCCAACACGTGCCAGTACAAACAGCACCTCAGGCGCAGTCGCAAATCCACCACTTCCCTGTAAATCAAAAAGAACGCTGGAGGTCTGTCGAGAGTGCACATGCTGTGGCTAAATCTCATTACAGCAGATCTCGCCTTCACTATTCTGCCCTTTGCAGCAGGAAGATTAAAGTACCATTGCAAGTTTGTAGATGCACATTCAGCTGTAGTGAGATTGTTGTCATTGCGCCTCATGGCGCCTCAGGAAACAAAACAACAACTTCACTTGCAATCAACAAGAAAATACTTGTGGTCAGCATAGCATGTTCCATTGCACCGGGGCTCTATAGAGGAGGCATGCACTAGAGCGGTATTACACAAAGTGCCCCTGGGGTGCAAAAGGCATGTGCGCTCATTTTCTGGACCCCAAACACTTTAGTATTGCAAGAAGGGCTGCAGATGCTTACTCAACCAATTCTGTAATACAGATAAAGCAGTGGCGGCTGCTCTCGATGCGACTAGGTAGGGCGGCGCAGGGGGGCATAAATACATTTTAATCTTTTTTTAAACTACGAGTTACCTGATGCTGCGCCCGCTCTGTCTTTCTCTTCTCCCGATCCTCGACTGGCGCGCGCTGCGCAGGCTCCCAGATGCCAATCCCAGCACTGCTGTCATGCAGGGAATTCTATTCCCAGCATGCAAACAGCATTGGGATTGGTCTGAGTGTCCTGCTTTGCCGCTCAGACAGTGCCTGGGAACCTGTGACTTTTCTCCACCTGGCTGTACAACACAGCCGGGTGGAGAAATACTAAGTGCCCATGCCGGTTTTGCTGGCCTAACACGGCCGGCCAAACCATCATGCGCACTTAGTAGTGCCCACAACTCCTCCCTTTGAAGCTCAGGAGGATGGCCCCGTCTCGCGACTCGGGTACCCAGCAGTGGCAACAGTGAAAAAGAAAATGATAATAAAATGATTTTATTATCATTTTCTTTTTCACCGTTGCCTCTGCTGGGTAGCAGCAGTGGGGTGACGCTCCTCCGCCATAGCAGAGGAGCCGCCCCTGAGATCAAGCCATGACACATTTAGCCCCAGCACAGTTCTAAAGGGGTGTCCGCTATTAGCACTGGGTTATGATCCAATGCTAATGAGGGCAAGTCTTTGCCTCTGCACCCGTGCCATATTATGGAGGAGGGCGAAGAAGCAAAGAGACCACAAGGACACACATTAACTGCTCCACAAAGATGTTTGGGTACAATCGGTGCACCCCACCAAGGGTGATCTCTGCAAGGGGGGAAATTGACCCCCCCAGACATCCCTCTGCAGGTGGGTGCAGTCATTAGCAAAGCAGACTGGGTGCAGTCTACACTGTCAAAGATAGAGCTGCACTTTCAAAGACCCACTCCCCCTTTCACTACCGCACTGTTCATGGTAAAAGTGCAAATTCACGGCTGCCCTGTAACAGGGCATAGTGCTCCTGTTGGTACCTTGCCCACCTAGTTACAGGTGCACCACAGCACAAACTGGGACAATGAACCCTTTAAATAATGCGGATCCAGGGTTTGAATTGGTGTTATTGTTATTAACTAATACCAACAGTCATATTACATTAGAGCTTTCAGTTATTCCCATCTGTGGGGACTGCTACCAAGTGAGCATTTCATTTTATGGTTTCATGCAATACATTTGTGAATAAATATGCATCATCAACACTATAATGCATTGCTGGACAGAAATGATGATTGATTTCTTGAGACAGTGACATGGACCTTTAGCAAAAACAACTCATCTGCTATTACTTAATAATATAGGGACCATCCTAACACTACACCTACAGTTATAGATTTGTGATTAAACAATTTAGTACTCCATATCAGAAATAGTCATGAATCAGCTTTAATTTTCAGCTGATATATCATATAACCTAATTCATGCTGGTCCCTTTCTTTCTTACGTGGATCAGTATTTTATGATGTTGGTAGAGAAGTTCTCCTTTTAAAATTCTTCAGCCTTTGGGCCATTACCATGTTGAGCAGGCAACCAACAACATGTAGATACAAGCCTAAGAGCTGCTCAGGGAAGAAGGCTTGCACTGATGGGCATGACAGCCATTCCTCCTAGCACTGCAGTGTTAAGAGGGTCACTTTATGGAGTCATAACAAGGCATCAATCTCCACACTCAAGAAAAAACAGGTATCCCATCTCACCTCCCTTCAATACCAGCCAATGACCAGTGGTTCCCCAGATGTTCATCATTTCAAGAAAGCAGGTTACGAGGGTGGTTATCCTAGCAGTAGGTGCTAAGGTCTGAAGCTCATCTACAGCCAACCGACCAGCACCTCTGCCTAGCTTGTAATGTGATGGCAAGTTCTGCTGCCTCATTTAGAGGTGGAGGAAGGGGCAGAATGTAGGAGAAGTAACAACATTTGAGTGCTGGGGTTGCATGTAACTGCCTGCAATTTCCCAATTCTGAGGCCTCTTTGTGCTCTAGCACTGCAGCCACCTAGCAACCTGTTTCCACCTCTGTGATGTTCAATGCGATTTCCCAATTTTGGGACCTTTTTGTGCCTCTGGCATACCACCCAGGCTGCTGTTACCACCTATCTGGCCTGAGAATACATATCCACAGCTGTGGGTTCTACTACTATGACAGCTGGCTGGCTGAGATTAATGTGAGTCTGACTACCCTGTCTCCCTCCTGAGGGCCTCTGACAAGTATAAGGCTGTGATCCAGAATAGGTGGATAGAGCTGAGCCTGCTTCTGTAGCTGGAATGCATGGAAACACAAAAGTGTTGTTTGGCTGTTAAAAAACAGTGCTATATCCTGCCATCCCGCACAACTTTCACCCTATTTCTCTTCCTCCATTTGGTGCTAAGGTGGCTGAGATACTAGCTCAGTTTATCTCTAATAACTCTCTACCTCATTATGTACAGTCATGCTTTTGCATTTGCCATGGCACAGGAAGTTCCCTCATCATAGTCAAAATGAGTTGAAGATGATCTTACACCAAGGCGGTACGGCAGCCCTCAGCCTCCTCATTCTCTCTACCAGGTTTGACACGATCTTCCATTCTGGTTTGATTGACAAGCTGGTAAGTGTTGGAGATGGCAGAGTCTTGCAGGAGTGGCTGTGCATCTTCCTGAGAGATCATGGTCAAACAGTCATCATGCCCCTCTTTAAATCTGCCAGGAAAACTGTCTTATGTGGAGTGAAATTGAAATTGAAATTCCATTTATATAGCGCTTACCACCCCTGTCGAGGCATTTCTTATTGGCAAGTAGCATGCTACCTGAGAGCCCAAAGTTAGTGGTCAATCCATTGGTTATTTTGATTAGTCTGGTGCTATCAAGAAACCATTCCATACATTACCTCCAGTTTATTTGTGGTACATAATCACTTAGGAGTGACCATTAGAGGGAGTTATGGCAAATGGTAAATGAAATGAACATACATTGTTAGGTTGCTGCGCTTTGATTTCCAAGAATGAGAGATTAGGACAGGCATGTGATTTAGGGTAGTGTATTTTCAGAAGAGGCATTCAGAAGGTAAAAGGAGAGGGACATTCAAAATAAATAAGACAGGGAAAAATCGAAAGTTTAAATCAAGGTACATTTTTCAGGCAGGGTTTAAGAAATATAGCAGCTGGAACATTTTGAGATAGTATGCAATCTGTGGATGTAACTATGTAGAAAGAAACATTTTTTAAATTATGCTCTAAAGAAATGTGGATTTTAACACACTTTATGGAGATTCTTTAACTTTCAAAGTGGTGGCAGATACTCGCCTCACTGAATAAAGCAACCCCAGTGCACGTTGAGACCCTTTTACGAGCAACCATCAAGAACTGCAGCATTTATGTACATCCCAGTACCTGTCATTACAATTTGACAGCACCATTGAGAAAGCTCCTTTGCACATCTGCCCATTGTAGACATAATGTAAATACTTGCAAACCAAGAAAGAACCCTCTATGTACTCACTACAGCAGTATATTCACTGTTATCAAGTATTGTTACAGTTTGTGCATGCATATCACTTTGCATCTTACATAAACCTACATAAACTACACATACAGACATAACTCATGTTCACACATAGCGACTTAATTTAAAAAGGCAGTTGATAATCATATTGCAATATTAGTAAATTTAAATAATCATTTATCTGACCCATTCATTACCTGTTTTAGAAGAGCGTTGTAGTCGCTCTTCTTCACCTAAAGAGCACCAGGTCCCACAAAACAGGCACCATGGTCCGCAGAAAGGATGTGTCTTGAGATCACGATGACCCTTAATTATCCACCTTACCTTGTAGTGGAGCATACCTGGTCCTAAGGGTCATTATTTTGCCCTACTTTATTCATTATGTGAGTGGCTCTGCTGGCAAAATTGACTCAAGATTGCCACATGTCTTGTATTTGTACTGATACTCACATCATAAGACTGGATAGCCAAAGTGACAGTTCATGTGCTAATTTTCTGCAAGGATGAAAGGCTGTGGCAGGTTGGATGAAGACAAATACTTGGAGACAAGTGTTGATGTTCGGGAAATCTTCTGTGCTAGTCTGATGTGTGATGGTCTGATTTGATTGGTCAGTATACAACACGAGTTTAGCCTGAAAGGTATTTGGGGATTTTTTTAATGAGAATCTCTTCTAATCCCCACACTCCGATAAAATATAAAATATAGGCCACCTGTTATGTTATGTATGCTAACGGTTCTTCTTGAGCTGGGGGTGGCCAGAAGAAAATGATTGTTTGACCTTAGAACTCGTGCTTTATTGTATGGGACAATGAGATGACTCAGGATATGTGGTCTCTGGGCATGTTTTACTTTGTGTACAATGCACACTGTCTCAAATTCTATCGTTTTTAGGTCTTGCATAGCGTTGCAGCGCAACGCGCTGCTCGCTTTGCGAGACATGCAGTATACAGTATAGTGGGGGGAAGCTCCGCCCACTTTCCGTGCATGTTGTTCATTGGCTTAAATCAGAAATGCTGCATTTGGATTTGTTTTCGGCTTCTTTGTCCCTCCTCCTGACAGCCATGTCATAATTTTTCTCCTTCCACTGCTATCGCCCCTTTACTTAAAAAAATCTTTTGATCCCCTGCCTCCCGCCGTTCCCTCCTGCAGTTTGTAACTTCTCTGCCCACCAACACCCCCCCACTCCCATTCGTATGTTCTTGGAAGCCCGCACTTTTTTTTACAGTGCAATAGGTCTCGCGTAAATACGAGTCCTATTGCATTTATAAATGCTTGTTTCCTCCTGGGATTGGCTGGGTGAGTTCACACTTTATTTTGCCTGACCTGTCCAAATGGCTATATTACGCATGCGTCGTCCAGCAGCTGCTATACAGACGCTCCTGCTCACGAAAAGGAAGGTGTTTACTATGACCCAGGCAGCCACCCAGCAGAGAAGGAAAAGAAGCCCGCTGAGGTGCCGGCAGGTTTGAGAGGTCGGTCAGATATGTTTTACAACGGCTTGCGCCCGGTCATATGTTCATGCGGCGCACACTAGATGGCCTGTGCACATGTTCGACGGTCTGGTCACATGTTCATGCAGCACACGGCCCCTTGCACATCTTCCATTGCACACGTCGACACAGCATTCACCAGCAGGTCCGTGCTCTTGTCAAAAGCCCACAACCAGTAGTAGTGTGACCTCAGCAGCATTCTGCAGTGCTTGTACTGAGCCCAGCCGGCAGCACACATTGGCACTACTGTGCATACTTATCACAAGTTCACCTGCCCGGCTCTAGTTTTCCACCTCCACGTGAGAGCTGGTATTGTGGGCCATTTTCAGTGACCCCTTCCCTAACGCTTGCAGTGACCCCCCTCCCTGATGCTTGCAGTGACCCCCCTCCCTGACGCTTGCACTGACACCCTTCCCTGACGCTTGCAGTTTGCAGTAACCTCCTCCCTGACGCTTGCAGTGACCCCCACCCTGACGCTTGCAGTGACCCCCACCCTGACGCTTGCAGTGACCCCCACCCTAACACTTACAAAACCCCCCCTCTCTGACGCTATAGGTCACTCGTGTGCATTAGACTGCAGTTTGTGCCCCCAGCACTGGCGCGGGCAGTGTCGGGGATGGCTGCAAGCGTCATCTGCAGGCATCAAAAAACCCCGTCTGGCACAGGAGGGCGTGTCCCTGACACAGGGCCGGAAGCCACGAGTGAAGCCCAGTTTCCTCTCTTAGCCAAGGACTAGGCCTGCCTCCTATGTCAGTGACAGTTGAAGATGCCGACACAGCGCTTTGCATCAAAGGGAGTTGATTTCAAGGGTGAAGATCGCCATCTTAGGGCACAGGAGGGTGCACTTGCTTGGCATACACTCTGTGTGCAACAGTTTGTTCAGGGACGGGGGCCGGCCTCTGAGTCTAAACAAATCCAAGTGGTTCTCCTTGAGCAACAACCAGAAGTACAGCAGGTGCAGTGTCACCGGGGCCTATGACAGCACCACAGATATCAGCTGTCTTTTATTACCCAACCAGGAGGCAATGGGGCCTCTGGCAGGTTCAGTACCCCACTGGCCATGAGTTGGATCTGTGCTCTCGCTCCTAGTTAAACACAGATCTTACATCGGCGAGTCCATCTTCAAGCACTTTACAGATCGGTGACTCAAAGCGCTTGCAATGAAGCTTTTTTCCAGTACTATTGGAAAAGAACACAGCACCGTGAAGCAGCAAGCAATGCCAGCACCTTGAGACCCTGACTGCATCATTTAATTACCCCATAACCGACCTCTGCTCTCCTGGAGTGTTGATTTCAGATGCCCTAAACCCATAGGTGCGGATGCTCCCGACCCTGGAAAGTACCTTTTGTAACTAAGGAGAGCTGGTACTCTCCCTTTCAAATGAAAGCAGCGCAGGCACTCAGTACCAGACTCAACAGGAACTGCCCATTCAAAGGACTGACAGGAGCACAGAATTCCATTCACCCAGACAGGGCCTCCTCTTACACACTTCCACTATTGGATGTCCTTGGAGCTCTTTCCTCTGTCAACCCATCCCTACTCATTTCTCACCCGGCGCCTCCTCTGCTCTTCCCCCCTCCCTGCATTATTCAGCACTCCCGCCCCCTCCCTCTCTTTTCTCTCCCTTATGTTACTAAACCTGCCCTCCCTCTCTTCATTCATTCTATGCGCTCATTCTTCTATTGTCTGTTATGTCCTCTGACCTCTTCCTCTATCCTTTCTTTCTCTCCTTGTTCTTCTCCCTAAAACCCTCTCCATTCTCTCCTGGACCCTGCACGAACTCTGCTTTCTCCATGCTCCCCCTGTTCCTCTTTCTCCTCCCACGAGCTAGTTATACTCTCTGTACCATCTGTTTCTTCTCTCCCATACCTCAGCCGTTGTTCCATCCTCCCCATGCACTCTGTTCCATCTTTTCTTGTCTCATCTCCCTGCTGTCTCGCTTCTCTCTCTCCATGCACTATCCCTTCTCCTTCCTGTGACCCTTTGTTTTGTCCTTTCTAGCTTTTATGGACTGTTCTATATCCCTTCCTTAAAACCACTTTGCTTCTGCCTCCGTTTTAGGTCACACCTGAGGCAGCGCACAATTTGTTTACTTACAGGGTAGACGGCCGTTGCTTTGCATTGCTAAGTTTCATCGTCACTTTCATTTCCTTGCTTCTCTTTGGTGTGCGCATGCTGGCTTCACTTCCTCTTCCGGTGTTCCTCCTCCGCTGGAACATGGCCCAAGTACTGCTTCTTTGGCCAGTGTCCTTCCACTCTCCCTGACCCCCGCATTGTTTACAGCCACCACTTCCGTTGCTTACTCCCTCCTGCGTTATTGCTCCCCATGTCTCCTATGTTCATGCTTTCCCGAGACGCTCACATTTGCCCCTGTCCCTTCTAGCCCCCCTCCCATGTTGTTGTTACTGCTCTCCTTGTCCATCCAGTCTTGACCCTGCGCCCCATGGAACAGTCCAGCTTCACCTGCCAGGCCAGGTCCTCCCTGCAGCAGAAAAAAGCATCCTAGGACCGGTTTCAGGGTTTCACCCCTCATCAACCAGGATAGCTTGACTCCAGTGGCATGGAGAGCATGGAACCCACATCTGTGCATACCCGCCCCATTCGGGGAGTCAAATACAAAACAAGCATTTGCAATACAATAGTTCTCACATTTGCGAAAGTTTAAGCTAACGGCATTATAAATGACACCTTTTATTTATCGGTTTTCAAAACCAACACGTAAATAAAAGGCATTGCCATTTACAATGCCAATAGCTCAAACTCTCGCGAATGCGAGACCGATTGCATTGCAAATGCTTATTTTTACTGGTAGTCAATAGAGGCTAAGCAAGGCCGACTGTACACACTGTGACATTGGAATGCTCAGCAGGACTCTGGCTGCAGCAGTCTGGATAAACTGCAGCCTCCAGGTGACATACAAATCAATTGTTAATTTCCATTGTCTTCCTGAAGACTCTTATTAGGCCAAAGCAGGTACTGCCTACCTTCTTGGTCTGGGACGCCATGGTAAGCTCTCTATCCAAAAGAATTCCCAGGCTATTAACATCTGCTTTCGGGGAAGGGCAGACCCACCAGACATGAGGGCCAGCTAAGATAGACCCAGAGAGAGAGAGGTTGTTCCCAACCGACAAAGCCTCGGCCTTGTCGCTGTTTAATTTAAGGCAGATAGCAGTCAACCAGTTATTCACTTGCTCCAAGCAGGTGGGCAGATTCGCCGTAGTTAGGCTGATGCGTGCCAGTAGTACGATGATCTGGGTGTCATCAGCATACAACACCATAGTGAAACCAGCTAAGCAGATGATGTTTGCTAAGGGATGTACATATGCAATAAAGAGAGTAGGGTTCAAGGATGAGCCCTGAGGTCCTCAACACTTGAGCTGATGCATAATGAATATGGTTTTCCTGAGGTCTTCTGTGGCCTGTATGTAAACAGTTTAAGAAAACCACTCCCTTTTACTCACAAATCTGTGCATTTTACACTTCAGTCAAATGCTAATAGAAGCTAGATTGGATTATACCAATGCTCAGTTTATTAAGCTTGCAGACATATCTGCTTTATAACTGCTCACTTAAACTGCTTTGTAATGTACATTCTGTGGACACTGAAACCCAAATAAACAAGTGTATCGCTTTTAAACGTCTTTGGTCCTGATTCACAAAAACAAACTTAGAACAAAAGTCGAAGTTTAGACCTGAAGTCGAAGTTTAGACCTAAAGTCTAACTTTACTACTACTAAAGTTAGATGTTTGGTCTATGTTCAGACCAACAGTCTAAGTTTAGACCTAAAGTCTAACTTTACTATTACTAAAGTTAGACTTTTGGTCTAAGTTAGACCAAAAGTCTAACTTAGACCTAAAGTCTAATTTTAGTAGTAGTAAAGTTAGCCTTTAGGTCTAAACTGAGACCAAAAGTCGAACTTTAGTAGTAGTTAAGTCAGACTTTAGGTCTGAACTTAGACTTTTGGTCTAAGTTTACGTTTGTGAATCAGGCCCTTTGACTATGCTTTCAAGCACTACCTGGGTCTGGTCTGACCTTTTTCATGCATGTTTTCCCAAAATAATCTCATCTGAACTGTTCGATCCTCAATGGATTACCTACTTCAGGTCACTAAAATGAGGAAAATTCACCAAGGGGGTAGATCTTTCACGTCTCTGGAATTCTCTCCTTTTAAACTTAAGGCTTCAACCCAATCTTTCCCAATTTTGAAAATGCCTCAAGACATGGCACATTATATCATAAACATGCCAGATAATTAGTAGTATTCTTTCAGTGCAAGAAGACAATTGGGTACTTGTGCGATATAGAAACACTTAAATTAACCTTTAAGAAAAGGCATGGTGCATAGGTTGTCAGTCCTTAAGTAAGTCTGAGGAAATTCAAATACGGCCCCATCTTTGTTTGTAACACCATTATGCTGTTGCCCTCACTCGGGCCCCCTTCAACCTCCATAGCGTTTCTTTCACGTTCTATATTGTTGCACATATTACACGACCTTTCCTGTTTCCCTGAGCTAAGTCCATTCTGAGACCCCGCTCGAAGCAACTAATTCCCCAGATAACCATCTATTGACCTTTGGTGACGGTTCTCGGCCTCTCCAGTTGTTTTACGAATCACCATCTTCAACACGCAAACGCGTCCTGTCGTAAACTGATTTAACCCATGAATGGCTATGCAACCTGACCTATAGTGTCGGATAGAGAACACGACCTTAGGGAAGGAATTTCTATTGCCCATTATCCTGTATCTTGTACAAAGAATGTTTTCTTGTGGATGATTTGTATTTTTATTGCACATGGAGGGGGTTGTTGCTTTAGGGGATTCAAGCGCTACAAAAGACTGTGAGCCACGGATTGAAGTGGCAGTCTCCTGAGAACCTACCTCTGATGTACTTCTGGGACAACTGTACCTAGCTGCAGCTAATAAATTTAAGTTCCTATGCCAGACAGAGTGTTCCGTGTCTCCGTAATTTGGAAGGCGAACTCAAAAGATTTCAGGCGTACCCTGCGCCGCCAGGCTTAAATAGCCCGGTTCTTCAAGTCCTTCTGAACTTCCATGAACTTTTCAAGAGTAAGTTCAGCACTCTTTGAGACTTGGAACTCTCTCAGGAAGCTGGTGACTGTTCAGTGGCAGGATACAAGGTCTGCCCTCTGGCAAGGAATTAAACATGGTGGGACTTCATGGCTGCTCAATGCAACTCACGTACCAAATGGAGGCTAACGGTGCCACTCAAAGTGATAAGAGTAGGAGGTGGTCCTAGGTATGTTTTCTTTACAGAGCCCTGTTATAATGGATTTTGTTATACCAACCACAGATATTTGCTTGCTGATTCCATGTAACATTGTTGCATTCATCAACAGCACCAGACACATGGTTAAATGGATAGAAAGCATTTACACCAAAAACTGGCCCATCGACAACTGGATTATGCTATAATGACCATAAGTATTTGTTTGTTGATTGCAGGCAATGTTGTTGCATTAAACCACAATTTCAGCTGCCCACAGGAAAATGGTCAAGTGTTTGCACAGGATTTGATCAAACAACTGCTCGGTGGACAGCTGACCATGACAGTCCATGCACACACTTGCCCTGGTGCGACTAGAGCAGCAGATGGTCACTGCAGACAACATCTGCAGCAAGAACTCTCTCTTCCACTATTCACCTCCTTTACCTCTCCCCCCTCCCAGAGGGTCTAATTAATCAGACCACACAGGACGTCTGCCAATGCAGTACGGCTGTGAGGCGCAGAGGAGATCCCCTCTGAGAAGATTGCTGAATAATGCTTACTTTGGAATTGGCCATGTGATAGTTAGAGTGGTAGAGGGTGTTAGTGGAGTGTAAATATGTGATGTGTTAGTTGGTTTCCAGTGTGGGCAGTAAACGTTTCTGGCATTAGTTGGGGTTAAGAATGGAATTAGTATAGTGTAAATTGGTTTTGGCTTACTTTGAGGTGGGTGTGAGTGATAACTGGTGCCACATGACACAGAGTTTAGTTTAGGGTAGGAGATAAGATAGGTCAATGAACATAAGAAGGTTACTTAATATCATTCGAAGGTTACCATTTTCGTTAACTGTTGACTAGAAATCATTTTTTTCCATGGGCGCATTCAAATAAAATAATTTACCAGATAGTTTCTATTGCATACACCATTGGAATAGAGATGTCAATGTCCATGTGCAAAATGCACCTCAAATACATCTTAGCTTTGGTTGTTTTCATCCTCCTTACACTCCTCTGGCAGTGGCACACATCACCAATCTGCAATATTTTGCATTATGAAATAACAAAGTGTTGTTGTGCACTTCCCACCTGCCGTACATGAAATGGCACCACCAGTGTTGTGCAGATATCAGGAACGGCCCTGCAATGGACTGAAGGCATTGATTGAATGGAAAAAAACAGGCCTACATAAGTACAAGTGTGTGGTCTTCAAGTGTGATAAATGCATTTACTATGTTATTCTGCATTCCAACTTGAAAATATCGGAATGGAGAAGCAAAGTGTTCACAGAGAATGGATATACTCCCAGGCAAATTTCCTCACATTAATTGTAAGTCTGAGCTTTCTTCAGGACCAGGACCCCTGTGAAACTACCCGCGAGTCAACAGGGCGCGTAAAGGTGTAAACTATTGTGTTGTAGTTGGGATGTAGGCAAAAATTAATTTAAAACGTTTTATTTTCTACTAGACCAGTTCTTTAGTCAGCAATTCAGTCATTTATTTAAATACAGAAAAAAATATAACTATGCGCTGCATGTGAAAATTCAGTTAGGCTGGCTCAAGTGGTGGTGAATGGGCGGGTCTCTCGGCCCTTTGCCCTCGGCAGGGGCACGAGGCAGGGGTGCCCGTTGTCCCCGTTGCTTTTTGCTCTCGCCCTGGAGCCGCTCGCCGCCTGGCTCCGTTGGGAGCCCTCGCTTAGAGGGATCCGGTGGGGCCCGGGCTTCGAAGATCGGGTCTCGCTGTATGCGGACGACATTCTCCTGTATCTTACCTCACCGCGGCAGTCACTTAACGTCCTCTTTGACGTTCTGACCTCCTTTGGGACCAATTCGGGTCTCACGATCAACTGGTCCAAATCCTGTGTTTATCCCATCTCTGGTGGTCCTCCTCTCCTGCCGCCTCGGCTCCCGATTCAAATATCTCTGAGCGGCTTTAAATACCTGGGGATATACGTTTCGCTGGACCCGGTGGCTCGCTATGAGCAGAATCTCCTGCGTCCACTTCGGCGACTGCGGGAGGACACGGCCCGGTGGTGCAGGCTCCCCCTGTCCCCGCTGGGTCGGGCCGCGCTGTTTAAAATGATGTCCCTTCCCAGGTTCCTCTATGCACTCCAGAACTCCTTCGACGTTATCCCAGTGGCCTACTTTCGGGAGGTGGAGAGCCTGCAGAGGAGACTGGTGTGGGACGGGCGGGCGCGTATTGCTCTTGTCAAGCTCACTCTCCCCTGGTATGACGGGGGCATCGCGCTTCCTGACATTCGCAGGTACTATTGGGCCTCGCAGCTATCTGCCATTAACCACGCTACGTATGCGCCCGGCTTGAATCCGGCGTATGAGATGGACAAGTTCCTGCTTCCCGGCGGGAACTACAACAGGGCACTTTATTCCCGCCTGGCGGGCCGGACCCTTACGGGTCCTACTAAGATTGCGGTGCGGACCTGGAGGGCTGCCACTGCGGCCATGGGCTGGAGCGAGCGATTAACATGTGCTACTCCCTTGTTTGCCTCCGACCGCCTGGGCAGCTTGTGGACCACGAAGGGGTTTGACCAGTGGGACACGATTGGTATCAGCAAAGTGGGAGACCTGTGGCATAAGGGCGCGGTAAAGACTTTCGCGGTGCTCCAGGCCGAATACGAGCTGACCGACAGGGAGTTCTTCCGCTACGCCCAGGTTCGACACGCCCTGCTCTCGGTCTTCGGGGAGGGGACCAAGATCCCTGTTTCCTCGCCCCTCGAGGACCGTATACTTGACGGCCATGTCCCTGATAGTACTATTTCTTTAATTTATAAAAAATTAATTAATCACCGGGCGGACCTTTTTGTGCGCCTTCGGGAGGCTTGGACTGGGGATGGGGTGGAATTGGACGACGAAGATTGGCAGTCTGCACTGTCGTCCCCCAGGGAGGTTGCCATTCCGGCTCGTCTCCGGTTGGTACAGCTCAAGATTCTCCACCGGGTGTATGTGACGGGTCCGCGCTTGGTCTCGATGGGATTTTCCGGCGACGGGCTCTGTAAGCGAGGGTGTGGGCTCAGCGCCACCTTTCTTCATATCCTTTGGGAGTGCCGCGAGGTGGCGGACTACTGGCGCCGGGTCCACACGGTTATGGGACAGGTCACTGGGGTTGTGCTGCTGCCGGAGGTGCGTCGCTGTGTCTTGAATGTGTGGGAGCCCAATGACTACAGCGCGGCTCAGACTCGGTGGGCGGCCCTAGGGAACATGATTGCCAAGAGGGACATAGCGCAACTTTGGGGCGCTCAACGGCCGCCCACCGTGTCAGTGTGGAAGGAGAATATGGACTGGTGTATGTTTAGGGAGAAGACTGTGTATGTGGCCCGTGGCAAGCCGGGGGCATGGGGTAGAATTTGGGGGCAATGGAACGCGTATCGCGGAGGCATCTGTACGCCCCCCCTGGTAGACACTGATATCGCCATGTCCCCCTGACCCTTGATGGCTCCTGGCGCTTTTTGTAACAACTACATATGGACGTTCATTTCCCTTGACCCCCTCCCCCCCCCCCTCCGTCCCCGGCCTCCCGGTACTCCTCTCTTTAGCGGTTTGCTCAATTGTCTTGACTGGAGTTTCCCGGGGGGAGCTTGACCCGCACTGGTTTCCCACATAACTCGCCTTTTGTTTTTTATTGTTTGTCTTTTTGTTTTTGTGATTGTTGGACTGACGCTTCCTGTTCCTCGAGAACTATCTGGAGCCACTGCGGGGCAGTGCCCTGGGAACTGATTGTAGCCTTGATATGTGTAGATTTCCTTCTGTACCTAGCGGCCGGCCCGGGTGGTTGTAGGCCCATACTTGTAACCGAATTATTGCTCAATAAAAACTTTTTCAAAAAAAAAAAAAAAAAAAAATTCAGTTAGGCAAAGGTCAGTATTTATTGATATTTCATTAATATATGAAAGTCTCAGCTCAATATGTATTTATGTCAAAACATCACTAATGATATGCCACAGGTTCCAGCTAGAGCACAATTTAATGCAAAGAAACACAGCAAACACTTACAAGAGAGCTCATGATGTCGTGAAAATGGGGTAGAATTGTACATGAATGGGCCCTACTACAAATATGGGAGGCCAACATGGAAGGGAGTCACAAGGTGGTCCACTTGGGGGATGGTGTGAAGGAGTGGTATGTGGATAGGCAATTAATAAACCTCTGGGAAATAAGAGAACTGGAGTGGGTTGAGATTTTCAGGACAGACACTTACCTTGTGAAATATGCTGCGCAATGAAATTACCTATTTGTGTCGCATACCATCTACCATAATGTAAAATCCATGAATGTGCTCCAATGGTTACACATTTCAGTCCATGAATAGCATGTATTGGGATGGGCATGCCAATGACATGGTGTACAGTCATGTTCCACTGCAATAAGATCCTTTTGGTGTGCCCATGTGAGTACAGAAAGCAAACACCCCTTAATTCCTTCGCTGTGAGTGCTTCAGGCTGGAGTCTAAAAATGTTGCGATGAGTATTACTCTACACAAATGGTGCGTCTGGAGATGAGCCTCAGGAGGACACTTGAAATGAGAACCACTCACAGCGTTTCTGAAAGTGCAGAGTAGATCCACATCTCTTGTCTGCTTTAACTGCACACATGAGACTCTCTGACTCACATGTCGTTCAGTTCCATGTTCTCTATGACCAAGGCGAGTCATCGGAGGACTGCTGGGCAATCAGACCCGCTGTTTGCCTGACAACAAGCTTCCCAAAGTTGAGGGGACAACATCTGAGTATATCCATTGAGGCAAGAACTGATTACCTGTTCTGAAGCACCTAAAATAAAGCCTATCTGCTGTGAGAGTGATGGAGTCTGCCAAATTTGGTACACACCTGGTAAGAGAATACCCCATCCCACGTTACCACACTCATAATGAATTATGTAACTGGTTTATGAAAGAGTTATAAAATTAATAATTTTTGAAAGGCTGATACCTGTGTTTGATACAGAGTAATATTCATCTTGGACTAAGAATATTTGGTATGGGATATAGGCACAGACATGATCAATTGCACGATAGGGCTAGTAGTAAGTCACTGCATCTTTCTGAAATTGTGGATAGGAGAAATAGGATTATTCAAATACCCGTCACTGATAGATCAATCCCAAAAAGTCATTCATTAGCACGCTCACAAAATATGAGGAACTGATAATGTGATATGAATGTGCTACAATAGTGGTATTTGATTGAGATTGCACCTGGTATTTATCCCAGATTCTTTGAGAATACTTAATAAACGTCTGTAATAAAAATCACTTGTGGTTTGGAGAGGTTCCCAAAACTATTTTGATTTTTCTCTACACCAATGCTAGATTTAGATCTGGGTTAATTAGTACATTTCAAAAGCACTTTGTTAATCATAATTGTTGTGACTTTTTTAATGTGTAAAAAAGATAACAACTAAAATAATTATTAACATTTACGAGCCCAGTTGCATCGCTCTTGCATCACGCAATGTGGTCCAAGAGCGACGCAGCTCAAAAATGAGATTTATGAAGCCATGCGAGGCCACCTTGAGTGCCTTCATGAATCTCGAGGAAAGCAATGCAGCGCAAATTGCTACATTGCCTTACTTTGTGCTAGGGAGATGTTCCATGGGTGTTGCTTGGGTGTTCCCACGCAACATCCATGGGTTTTTTACGCATTCCCAGATTTACCAGAACTGGTAGACGTGCAAATGTGCCACAAAGATACACATTCCTTGGGGATGTATAACCAGGAGTAATACCTTTATTTCTCCTCAATACTTCCTCTTTCTAACATTGAAAGAGGAATTTGCCTCTCATTATTGTTTTTGTTCAGGATGGTGTCTCTTCCTGCACAAAAACAACTCTGCATGCAAAGCAGGTGCCCTTGCAGCATGGAGCGGGTGCACCTGCTTTGGCGATATGCAGCCAAAATGGCACCAGCGAAGGGGAAAAGGCAAGAATGTACCATATTCTTTTAAATACGGCGCACTCCTGCCCTTCCCCTGTCACGCAGTACAGCACTACAAGGTGACGTGCTGCACTGCGCTGCGCTGCGTGACAAACTTATAAACATGCCCCTAAATGTCTTTCCGTATGTTAGGACTGGAATCCTCACTCACGTATTCAACATATTCAGCGAAAAAACAATTAATATATTCAGCGAAAAATGGAACAACCAACAAACTTTCACAAATTCCCATAACCCATTGCTAATAACTTGCTTATTATTATTTCTAATGATGAGTTCATCAACAATCCGTTAAGCTTATCACGACACAGCTGTTCTCAAAGTTAACTTGACAATTTGGCTTTGGGTATCACTGGAACATTCCACACGTGCCTAAGGTTTAAACTAAAGAAATCGTGCTGCAATGGTCAGCGTATCCTAAAACATATTGGCATTCACAACTTTTTGTTTTCATAATGAGTAATGATTGTCTCTTGTGCCAATTGCTTTTTGGAAAGTTAGTACGGAGCGTGTACATAATACTGGAAATACTGTTGTATAACAAGTGATTACCCCCCTCCCAAGTTGGTAGCTTCCGCCTCCTGCTTCCTTGTAGGTAAGTATACACGCTGCACAGTCGCTGGGACCTGGTAATTCATGCTCAAAGCATGACAAGGCCTGCATGTATGGGAAGTGTTTCTACACCTGGAGGGAATTTACAGTGTTTCCTCTGGAGGTCAACATCTTTAAGCCATAAATTCAACTCCTATTTAACTTGACTTATTTAGTGACCAGATGTGTGTGGTAGTGTAATAAACACAATTATGCCATAAACATCTGCATTAGCTCTGTAATTATTGTAGTAGTAAAATGTAAGTATATGTTAAGGTCGGATGTATAGACTATTTCTCCACTCTTAATATCCCCTTTGTCATCGAAATATTCATTATTGATACACTGGCACACAAGAAAGTATCATTTATATGATCAACATCATTAAAGTATGCAACTAAAATTCAAGTTGAAAATGGGATACATTACTGCGAATACATATTTTAATAGTTCTAGACTGAGACTACTTTAGAAAAGCATTTGGAACAATATTTTAAAAAACAGGAAAATATTGCTCAGGTATTGCATTTAGTAGATTCCATTCCCTGGTGAAGAATCCTCCAAATACATAAATATTAACACCTTCTTTATTAAAGCCCGGCCAACAGCTTCTTACAGACTCCTTTGTATTGTCACATAAGGTTTATATACAAATTCACACATTCCAGAAGAAAACTAAGAAAAAGTTATGTGTAGCTAGTGCTGCAAGTAAGTTAGACGCTACACCTGCCTTCTCCATGAAGGAAATACAATGAGGTCAAACCTACGAAAAACAAAAATACGTATCAAAAAGCACAATAAAAGTAACTTAACCCACCAAAATATCTTCACATTTTTAAGGTATCATCACAAAACTCCCATCTCTTCTTATGTGACCTTTTTTACCTGAGCACACTCCCCATGCAAATCTGGCACCTTTCTGTCCTAAACACATTCTCAACATAGCATTGATGTGAGAACCGCTGCAACTTCTTCACCGCACGCAGGAGCTCACCACTCACTTCACCATCATCCCAACTCTCGCATCACATTTACCCATTCCTCCAATAGCCATCTCCTTTCTTATTTATTTATAAAGTTTTATATAGCGCGAACAAGATCCCGAAGGATATCAGAGCGATTTACAATAGGGTGGAAGGAAGGACATAAATGCAATATCGATAACAAGTAAGAATAAGAAACGAGAATGATCGCATCTCTCTAACAACCACCATGTTTCATTGTCAAGCTGAAAGCTGCTGTATGCCCTTCCGTCCTCATCTTGCACTTAACCAGGCTGCTCGGGTACCAAATCTTACCGTCACTGAGCTTGGCCAAGTTTGTTAATGACTTGGAAAACTGCTCCTCTGTTTTTCCATGCTAGCAGCGAATATAAATAACCTAAACCCAATCAACTACCACCTGGTCAGCCTCCTTAACACCATACTTTTTTCATATTAACTTTTGTATGCTTTTTCTGCCTTCTGTATATCACATTGCACGACTTTTGTTGACCAATCCTCTCAACACACACCCGTTCTCCAGCCCAACTGTTTTTATTAAACAGAACCCTTCTTGTCATGACAATGAATGGACTATTATACCCTGTCAAAGTAGGTGCTATCTGATACACCCGTACTGCTGTCTTTGCCTCTAATTCCCAACACTTCTTGATGCTCTTGGTGAGTTGTATAGCTTCTTTAATTACTCAATTGAACCTTTAAATCTCCTGATCCCTGCTTGGTAACGCAGGGAAGTTGTGTTGTGGACCATTTCATTGCATGTGAAAAGAATTCTCCAACAACCTCAACTTGAATTGGTGCTCATTGTCACTTACAATTCTATGTGCCAATCCTTCACTTTGAAACACCTTATCTAGAAACTCTAAAACAGTATCAGCATCTACTTATTTCACAAGCTCCAGCTCCGACCACATAAAAAATATCAATTATAATAATTCTGTACTTGAAAAGTGCTTTTGTCATCCTGCACCGGGCCCATTATATCACCACCCAGCACCTCTCAAGCATATCAGGACATCTCATGGGACAGAATCGTTATCAGAAATACCACAATCCACCCAATAATGTACATTTCTTTAATGTTTTTCATCCATCCCAGGCCACTCACCAGGAGTCCTAGTCCCTAGACTATGTTTGATGACCCACAAATGGCATCATAACAAATCTGAATGATCTTCTTCCTTAACTGTAAGGGGGGCACTTCTTATTCCTTACTTAACAAAAAGCCTGTCTCTACAGTCAACTCACTCCTGACTTCCTAATATCCTCCCTCCCATCGTTCACACACTATTTTACAGACCAACATTGCCCTTGTCATAGCTTTCTTGCCACCTTCTCTTGTAATTGCTTCCACTTATTTACTCTAAATGCATGCCACTTGGCACTAATCCCACTCACTTTTTGGACACTTGTTAAAATAATCTGTCATCCTGTTTTTTGCCTGTGGCACATATTGCACCTTATAATTGAAATCTTGCCACCTCTTGGAAAACCACACTATTTGTGGTGACAGCCATAATAAATGGCCAATGGTCAAAACCTTGGTAAAGGGCTTATGGTCACATCTCACTTAGAATTCAGTGCCCCACATGAATCCTCCTGGACTCTTGCACTCCAAAGAAACCTGATAATAGTGCATCTTATTAGACAAATCAATCACAAACTTCAAGTTAAACTCAATCAGTCGAAATAATGATCTCACACTGACATTGCTTTCATTTGGTGCACACTTTGTAGCTTGTAAGAAGTGATTCTCGGATGTAATCCCATCTACACTTACCTAGTGTCCTAGATATTTTATGAACTGACACAAATTAGCTTTTACTAAATTCTGCAGTTAAGGTCTTCTATTTCCACATGCGTACAACCTGCCTCAGATGTTCGTCGTGCTCTTCTTTGCTCTTTTGAATTAGGAGGATATTGTCTTGAAATTAATCACCCTTTGATTTCCTTGAATAACTCCAACATTAACATCTGGAACATGGCCACCATGAAAGCAAGGCAGAAGGGCAAACAAACAAACATGAAACTCCCAAAAGGGGTGATAAATTCCATCATATTTTAACTTTTGTGATGTATTGGCCCCCAGTAGTATGGGAAATTAAATCAACAGTGGGAAACAAATGAACTCCTTTGATCATATATTTTTATATCTTAGGCAGGCGGAATGCATCCGCTACTATGAGTCTACTATGTTCATCTGTTACTTTTTTTTTAGCTTTTGAGCAATTTCCTCTCTGAGAAGCACTGGTAACCTATGACATATATTAGGTTTCTCCCTTTCTCTCAAGATTATTCTGGGTAAGCACCCTTCTTAGCTTCTCAGCTACCACAGAAAGCTCCTCTGGATGTTCCCTTGTTATTTTCACTCCAGTGTCATCACAATTACCCACCAACAACACTTCATCAGTGCTTTTTGGGTTGAGTATAATTCTAAGGTCATGTTGACCCATCCATCTTGGAACCGAAGGCCCTTTCTCTGCCACATATAGCCTGTCAATTGGTCTTCTTCCCATGAATTCGAAAGTTACACCTCTGTAAACATAGCATAGGAATATGTTGTCTTGCAAATCTTTTGGGGTTGATGTTAGGTGGCTCTACTTTCTTCCCAATTTCCTTCACTAATATGTTCTTTCACACTTCTTGGCCATCAATGTTGTAGGCAGACCCAGAGTCTGCCACTGTATGCATTAAAACCACTGCATTGCTCATCTTGCACACAGATTCATTTTTGGTCCCAACACTTAAGCCAAACTCAGCATCTCACACTTATCGTGCAATAGTTACCACTGTAATCTTCACTATCTCAACCTCTGCTTGAGGAAATCTTGATTGTAGGTGTTTCAGTAATGCACTTCCCTTCAGCATGCACACTTTTTTCCCCACACATCCTCACAAAATTTCCTATAACACCACAACCTGAACAATTCTGATTTATGACAGAACAACCCTGACAGTATCCTAAATGTTCATTACTACCACATCTTTAGCGCCAGAGTTGTACTTCCTCTCTCTTCCTTTAACCTTAATTTTTGTTTACTGTTTGGCTTTCTACCCTTTATCCTCTTTTCTTTGGCTGCTCTCATTTCTTTCAAAGGTGTTGAGTCTTAACCTGGTTTATCTTGCTGAATAGATCTTTACCCTTTGATCCACACTAAGCTACCGTGCAGCACCTAATTTATAACTCAACTTTAAGCACAATAGCCACTAGCTTTTTAATGATGAGTACACGCAGTCTATCCTGCACCTCAGGATTATTTATGTATCTGATGATTTAGTCACAAATTAACTCATCACATAAGATGCCAAAATGGCAATTAATGGCCAGTTTCTTTGAGGGAGAAACATTTTCATCAATAATTTCCGTAGTGAATTGTTTCCTATGGTAAAAGTTGAACGCCTCTATGGCAATGCAAGCTGTAGGGGGAAATCAAGTACCCAATGATCCAATGTATTTTAAAACATATCAATAATTCTAAGGTCATGTTGACCCATCCATCTTGGAACCGAAGGCCCTTTCTCTGACACATATAGCCTGTCAATTGGTCTTCTTCCCATGAATTCGAAAGTTACACCTCTGTAAACATAGCATAGGAATATGTTGTCTTGCAAATCTTTTGGGGTTGATGTTAGGTGGCTCTACTTTCTTCCCAATTTCCTTCACTAATATGTTCTTTCACACTTCTTGGCCATCAATGTTGTAGGCAGACCCAGAGTCTGCCATTGTATGCATTAAAACCACTGCATTGCTCATCTTGCACACAGATTAATTTTTGGTCCCAACACTTAAGCCAAACTCAGCATCTCACACTTATCGTGCAATAGTTACCACTGTAATCTTCACCATCTCAACCGCTGCTTGAGGTAAATCTTGATTGTAGGTGTTTCAGTAATGCACTTCCCTTCAGCATGCACACTTTTTCCCCACACATCCTCACAAAATTTCCTATAACACCACAACCTGAACAATTCTGATTTATGACAGAACAACCCTGACAGTATCCTAAATGTTCATTACTACCACATCTTTAGCGCCAGAGTTGTACTTGCTCTCTCTTCCTTTAACCTTAATTTTTTTTTACTGTTTGGCTTTCTACCCTTTATCCTCTTTTCTTTGGCTGCTCTCATTTCTTTCAAAGGTGTTGAGTCTTAACCTGGTTTATCTTGCTGAATAGATCTTTACCCTTTGATCCACACTAAGCTACCGTGCAGCACCTAATTTATAACTCAACTTTAAGCACAATAGCCACTAGCTTTTTTAATGATGAGTATACGCAGTCTATCCTGCACATCCGGATTATTTATGTATCTGATGATTTAGTCACAAATTAACTCATCACATAAGATGCCAAAATGGCAATTAATGGCCAGTTTCTTTGAGGGAGAAACATATTCATCAATAATTTCTGTAGTGAATTGTTTCCTATGGTAAAAGTTGAACCCCTCTATGGCAATGCAAGCTGTAGGGGGAAATCAAGTACCCAATGATCCAATGTATTTTAAAACACATCAAGGTCACCTGCATGTCTAACTTTTTCTTATTTAGTGATTCATCCACAAACCCTCAGTACCCAATGAATGTGGGAGAATTCACAGGTTCTTGTTCTACCAATATCATCATGTTCAACAGTAGATAATTAGTTTAGGATGCCACTTTATAATAGCTCACCTGGTATGAAAAGGAAGCCTGAGGTGGGGTGAGGATGAATGTTTGAGCCATGCTTGTGGTGAGCTAGAACAATAAACACCAAAACTGCAGCCCCTCAGAAGACACAGAAACTCTTCAGAGGTACGGAAACATAGAAAATCTGTTCAACTGACACTGGTAATAATGTTGGAAGTCTACAAATATTGAAGAAAGTAGAAAAATCAGTGCTTGCAAATCCTCACCCAAAGATGCGGCTGCACAGTTGACATTCTTGAACGAAGCTAAAAGGACAAAAAAAATGCTTGAATCAGTCCCTCAGCAGGTGAAACTCACAAAATGGATAGTGGAGCCATAGCTTCTACTCGTGTTAGGCAGATTCAAAGAGTACTACTGAACTTGTGCCTTCACTGGTTTCGCAGACCCCATCTGCTCTCCTCAACCCTTCAATTCTGGGGCCTGTCTGCCCTCCTCACACCCGTGGGGGTCTGGTGTGCCAGTGGCTCAGTGGTACACAATCCTCTGTTTGGAGAGATGTAATGTGTATACCTTCACAAATGTGAGTTGTTCCTACCAGTCTTCACACTGTTCTCGAATGAAAGGCCACAGCTCCTCTCTTTATGGGGCATCTGCTAATCCAATGTCTATAGAAATGCTGCAACACAACAGCTGATGAGATATGCCAGTTGACGAGGAACACCTGGGGCTGAAAAATTAATAGCCAAATTGAAAAACATGTAAATAAAAGTGTTTATTTTTTCAGTCCAAAGGCAACAGCTACTCAGTGCCCACTCCAAATTCCAACTGTTGTTCCAGATTTATACCATTACAACCTCTCATATTCTAGAGCAGAAATAGGGGAACATTCTGTGTAGCTCGTACTGTAAACAAGTCAGACACTACAACTGATAAGGAACAGTGAAGTAATATGCATTATATAAGTAATATCAGGGCTTGGGGTTGCTGGATGGGAGCTGCAAGAGGACATGTGTGGTGGTGCCGGCTTTCTCTGTGAGGTTGGGATAGTCAAGCAGACTGCTACATTGGGCTCCAGGTTGAGTTGTGATTGTCAGGTTTGTTGGAAGTGATAGTCTTTTGTGTTGTCCTAGTATAGGTTTTTGAGTTGACTGTTGATGTGCACTTTATCCCTGCTAATGAGAGGTAATGTGCCTGTCCTAATCCTTAAAACACGATGAAATCAGTATATTACTGATTAGCATATTTGACTTACAAGTAAAAGCCTGGTATATTGTTCAAAGTCTACCCAGGTCCTTTAAATTAAATGTCACCGGTAGGCTGCAGCACCACTTGTGCCACCTACTGCAGTGACATAGAAAATCTGACTGCAGCCCTACCATTCTAGCCTGGCAGTGCAGTTTTAAGACTGCCAATTTGAACTTTCAAGATGAGCCCTTTTGACAGATTCAAACCTTCCGTTTAAATATGAATAAGTCACATCTAATGTAGGCCTTATTCCCCATAGGCAGGGTGCATGGTATTTAAATGTAGGACACGCAAAAGATTAATGTTACACGTGTCCTTAGGCTATTTTCAGTATACAATGATGGCTGCCTCTACAGGAAGACACTGGGTTACTCATTGCACTCAATAATGTTAAATTAGGGTTGGTAGCATCTAGAAAAATATTTCAAGCACTCTTTTTAATATTAATTCAAAATCTATTTTAATGGTAAAGTCGTATTTTGTCTAACTATAAAGGAAAAGGTTTTTTTTTTTGTAAAGTAACATTTTTTCCTGCCTAAAGCCCTTCGAGGCCTTTTTGCCAGTGTTCAGCTATCACCTGGTTGCTGATGATTTACCCACTGTTAGATGAGAAATGCTCCATAGACAGGGAAAAATGCCTTGGGAGCGCAGAGGTGTTATCCTACCTTGGATAGTGTTAGAAATGGGGGTCTCTAGCTGGTAGTGGTATACACCCTGTCCACATAGGGACCCTTATTCTAATCAGGGTAAGGGAGTTACACACCCAAGATAACCCCTGCTCGGCCCCTTGGTAGCTTGACACGAGCAGTCAGGCTTATCGCAGAGGCAATGCGTAAAGCATTTGCATAAACACACACACATAAAGTAACACAGTAAAAACACTACAAAAGGACACCACACCAGTTTAGAAAAATGACCAATGTTTATCAGAATAAAAGAAGACCAAAACAACAAAAATCCAACATTCACAAGCAAAGATAGCACTTTTAAAAGGTTCAAAATAGGTCAGTTCACTGTAAACTATGGATTTGTCACTTTTATTATCAAGTACCTGGAATGCGTCAAAATCAAAGATGAAAACAGGTGCTGAGGAGAAGATGCGCCGGAAAACCAAATGATGCATCGATTCCTAGCTCTTGGGAGAGGTGATGCATCGATTCCTTACTGCCAGGGGAGATGATGCATTGATTCCTTACTGCAGCGCAAAGGAGGTGATGCCTCGCTTCCTTACTGACAGGGAAGGGGATGTGTCAATTCCTTACTGAGAGGGGAGATGATGCATCAATTTCTAATAACCCAGCCTCGATTCCTTACTGCCATGCTCTGCCGATGAAGAACTTGGCGCACAGGTGTGATGTGTCAAAAATCCAAGCGCGCTGGGGCACTGCGGGGCAGTGACTCAGGTGCCACGTCAATTTTTTCGCCGCGAGTAGGTGGTGCATCAATTTCTTTAGCCGTGAAGCAGGGACCGAATTGGAATTGGAATAGTTGCCTTGGACGCCGAAGACACGGTGCTCAGGACCCGGGCCGCAGCGATCTTTCAGCTGCACGACAAGCACTGCATCAATTCTTCAGCTGCACCGTGGTGATACATTAGTTTTTCAACCACACGGTGTTGCTGCAGCATGAAAAACAGGCGCTGAATGTTGATGCATGGATTTTCATCAGTTCTTTGCAGCAAAACCACCTCCAAGGGCCCACAACTGGAACTGGCACTACCTGAGAGGTCAGAACTCACAGCAAATTAGTTCAGGGGCTGCAGGTGAAGTCTTTGATGGCCCTGAGACTTCATGACAGGAGGCAAGCACACACAAGCCCTTGGAGAACCTTGGCAAGCAGGATAGAGAAAGCAAAGTTCAGTCCTTTCACTGCCTAAGACAGCAGCAGCAAGCAGCAGGCCAGCACAGCAAAGCACACATCAAAGTGGTAATCCTTCTTGACATCTCCTCTTAGTCCAGAAGTGTTCTGAAGTTATGGTGCCACAGCTCCAGTACTTATACCAGATCTGCCTTTGAAGCAGGCAAACTTTAAAGGAAAGTCTTTGTAGTGCACTAGACCCTGCCTTTCACTGACCTGACTCCAGACACATTACAGGGAGGTAGAGACAGCTTTGTGGGAGGACAGGCACAGCCCTATTCAGGTGTCAGTGACAACTCCTCCCACCACTCTAGCTCAAGAAGACCCATGAGCCTGGTGACGGGCCATCAGGATATGCAGGGCACACCTCAGCTTCCTTTGCGTGACTGTCTAGAGCTGGAGGAGCAATGTCCCAATGCCAAGAGCCAGTAAATGATAAATTAAATGATTATAACACAATGATGTTATAATTTTATTTATAGCTGTCGGAGCTGCCATCGAGTCTGAAGGTGGGGCCGGGCTGGGCCATCTCAGGGGAGGAATGGTGGACACTTATAGTGCACTTGTCAGTTTGGCCAGCCGTCCTGTGCCGGCCAAACAGTTGTGCGCACTTAAGTCTCTCAAACCCAGCTGTGTTGCACAGCTGGTTTAGAGAAAAGCCACAGGCTTCCTGTGCCTGAGTGAGCATCAGACCAGCCCACTCAGGCCAAACCCCACACTACTCTCATGCTTGGTATAGCATGAGGGCAGCGTCGGGATTGGGTGGGGAGCCTATGCTTTGAGGCCCATCCACTTTCAGGACGAGAAGAGCAACGAGGCAGCCAGCAGCATCAGCAGGAGTGGCAGGTAAGTCTTTTTATTTTTATTTTATTCCCCAACCCCTTCCTCCCACCAGCCATCCTACCATATTTGATAGGTAGCAGCCGCCACTGTTGTTGGGTACTTTCCCCACCTCAACAAATAACCTAATTTCCTACAAGCTTTCTGAGGTAATCCTTGGAATACATCAACCTAGTCTTTGATGGAATAATACAGTTTATTTGAGGGTTTATATGAGTGGTAAATGAAGATGGGGTAGAAAAGTAAGTGGGGCCACACTGTTGCAGCAACAGTTGCCATCACAGCAGGTGCAATAACTGATACCACAATTTCACCAAAATGGTGATCACAACTGCCACCATTGGGTGGACAACATCAGAAATAAATCCAATTGCCATCACAGCAGAAACCACAGCAGCGAGCAAAGCTACAAACACAGCAGGACTCGCATAAGAAAACACAATGCTACTATGCCAGTGACAAGAGCAACGACAGTGGCCATAATGACCAGACCAGAGCTGCACAACCACATGTGACCAATGAGAGGTGTATGTTCGTTTTGGGGTTATTGTGGATTTAAGGGCTTCTCATTTTGAAATTTGACAGTTTTGCTCAAGAGATGTGTGCTTGTAACACTAAATCAAAATGTGGACACCATTGCCTTTGGTGTGAGAGAGTCAGTCTGAATCTGCCGTCCTCTCTGCTGACAGACTTTAAATGTTACACAACCCACCATGTGCTGAGCAGCAGGTGTGCTACACCAGAGCCTGCCATTTCCAAGACCACACGGTACCTGCATGTGAAGGTACAGACATTACAACAAATAATACATTCACTAAAAATAACCCAGGCCTAAGGGCTTTGCTAAAGCGTCTTCCGGCTGCTACCCCAGTGAAATTAAATTCTGGTACCCAGAAAATATATGCCTTATTAATCCTGAAAAACAAAAACACTCTCTTAACTTGAATTTTAAATCCTTTCCTGCGTCGGCTAAGCTGTTTTATTTTCGATTCAAAAGCATTTGTCTAGTTAATTCCGCTAGTGGGAAAATGCTTTCCACGCTGATGTTTTCCAGGTACCGCAGCTGCACAAAAGCAGTTGGATTTTCCTGGATGTTTATGATTAAAAGAACAGCCCACCAATAAACCGTCCTGCTTTCTATGCCTTCGCTAATCCCCAGATAGTATTCCTTTGAGAGGCCTCATCGCCTAAACCCGATGACGTAGGGTGAGCAGAATTACAGAGAAAGCTGAACAGAGTTGAACCACAAGATGCGATAACAATAAATACGTGAACAGTGGGCCTGGATGTCTGGCAAGTCGCCCCTTCCCACAGCCTGTTGCTAAGGTCAAAGAAACGGAGGTATGCGATTGCAGGGTTGAAAAGAGCACAGAAGGCCAGAGAAAGACAACCTGCGAGTCAGTCAGCGTGGCTGGTGGAATGTTTCTGCCCTTTGACCTTTTTACGAGAATTCCAGGGGCTCAATAATGTTTCCAGGTCCTTCATAGAATGCGCGTGCCCCTTCTCTGCGCGTGCCCCTACTCTGGGCGTTCCCCTTCTCTGTTCATATTTCCACAGTCGCTCTGCCAAAGCTTTTGAAGCCGTTCTCTTCAGATGCCACGCGCTGGAAGATATTTGGAAGCGCGTAAGCAATATTTGTGTTGCACTAACCAGAAAATGGAGTCTTGTAGGCTTTGTAGATATGTGTGATGGCCAATACAGCTTTTATCATGATTGGGACGAGGCAGCCGACAATAAGTTATAACAAGCATTGGCATAGCCAATAGGTCTCGCCTTTGAGACCTTATAAGTATTTAGTTATGCAGCACAATATCATTGGTGCAACAACATCAACTGTTGCATGGGTAAACACTTATAAGGTCCCAAAGGCGAGACCTATTGGCTATGCCAATGCTTGTTTGGTTTCTGATCGCGACAGATCTCAGGACTGCCTGTAATTTCGGTCGCGATAAACGCGACTGCCGTGGGCCCGTGGCAGTGTTCTGCCAGCAGTGGTGATGCATCACGATTAAACACCAGCGGCGGCCGGGCTGGGCCCGGGCTGTGATTGTTGTTACTTATTGATATCATCTTGGCTGCAAGTTATGACTTTTTGATATTTATTTAGACAACTTACCACTATTGCCGCTTTAAAGGTGCTATTAAAGGGGTTCTATTATGTCGGAGCATATTAAAGTGTATTTCCCCCATTACAATACGCTATATTGCCTTACATTCATTTATTTTCGCATCTGCGCTGCACGTCCTATGCTTTCATTATGATCTACTTTTCTAGGAGGGGGAAATTAAGCATTGCTTCCCTCTAAGTGCTGCGTTCTTTTTGTTTCGGGCTTGGGCCCTGTCCATTCAGGCTGCAAACATTGTTCATATGTACCACAAATGGGGTGGGAGAAAGGGTAGGTTAATTACCTCACTTCCGGAATGGGAGGGCAGTATGAGGAAGGTGAGGGTGAATAATGCAGTCAGATTCGGCAAGCATGTTTCCTATTCCTGGCTCTTTGTAGACGCGCAGTGTGATCTTGTCTTTACAAATACAGAGCCCAGAAGCGTTTCATTCATACCTCAGAACCGTCGCCGTGTGGCCTTGCGTGCCACTTCTCTCTGTATGGCTACAAGCTAGACAGTTTGTGGGGATTCCGCAAAAATGCACGTAACAGTGACGCCTATTGTGATCCTAAGACAGTGCGGACTACTTCAAGCACTTTTAGCGCGCAGAAGAGGCTGGAAGCGCTATGCACATGCTGCGTGCAGAAGAGGCTGGTAGCTCTATGCACATGTAGGCTCTGTGAGCATAAGTTAGAGACATTAAAGACTATTTACCCTCAGCAGGGTGAGCGCCTTCTGTACTGTTGTAGCGCCAATATGTTTGGAGCATGAAGAAAACAATGGACTTGACCTGTCCCTGTGCAAGAAGAAAGGCAGACTGCCGGGGAAAGGAAAAAAAGTCAAACCTCCGCAGAACACATTACAGCTGTGGCCAAATCTACCAAAGGGGTTTGCGCACGCCCTTCAACTGTGCCAGGAGCTTGAAGGGAAAGAGAGCCATCAGCTTCACAAATTCCCAATATGCGCTATATTGCCTTACATTCATTTATTTTCGCATCTGCGCTGCACGTCCTATGCTTTCATTATGATCTACTTTTCTAGGAGGGGTAAATTAAGCATTGCTTGCCTCTAAGTGCTGCGTGCTTTTATCGGGCTTGGGCCCTGTCCATTCAGGCTGCAAACATCGTTCATATGTACCACAAATAGTGTGGGAGAAAGGGTAGGTTAATTACCTCACTTCCGGAATGGGAGGGCAGTATGAGGAAGGTGAGGGTGAATAATGCAGTCAGATTCGGCAAGCATGTTTCCTATTCCTGGCTCTTTGTAGACGCGCAGTGTGATCTTGTCTTTACAAATACAGAGCCCAGAAGCGTTTCATTCATACCTCAGAACCGTCGCCGTGTGGCCTTGCGTGCCACTTCTCTCTGTATGGCTACAAGCTAGACAGTTTGTGGGGATTCCGCAAAAATGCACGTAACAGTGACGCCTATTGTGATCCTAAGACAGTGCGGACTACTTCAAGCACTTTTAGCGCGCAGAAGAGGCTGGTAGCGCTATGCACATGCTGCGTGCAGAAGAGGCTGGTAGCGCTATGCACATGCTGCGTGCAGAAGAGGCTGGTAGCGCTATGCACATGTAGGCTCTGTGAGCATGAGTTAGAGACATTAAAGACTATTTACCATCGGCAGGGTGAGCGCCTTCTGTACTGTTGTAGCGCCAATATGTTTGGAGCATGAAGAAAACAATGGACTTGACCTGTCCCTGTGCAAGAAGAAAGGCCGACTGCCGGGGAAAGGAAAAAAAGTCAAACCTCCGCAGAACACATTACAGCTGTGGCCAAATCTACCAAAGGGGTTTGCGCACGCCCTTCAACTGTGCCAGGAGCTTGAAGGGAAAGAGAGCCATCAGCTTCACAAATTCCCAATATGTCAGGACTTTAAAAGCGACATAGGGCTTGATCTGCAACTGGTCCGAGAGAAAGACAAGTATTTTGACACGCATTGGCCGTGCGCGAGCGGCCGGAGACGCAATATGTGGTGGGGGAGGGGGAGAAGCGGGAGTTGTGTGTGCGCGTGCGTCATCCTGATCGCCATCGCTCTGAAAGCGAAAGTGTTCGCGTTGACGCACGAGTTTTCAAAGTGCTGCTGGCGGCCGGCTGCGCGCGTGCACGATCGCGTGAACGCAAGCATTAGGCCAGCCAGCAGCACTTTGAAAATCCCACATACAAAATTTCTCTCCGAGACAGCGCATGCGCTGGTCTCAACGAGACCTAAAAATGTCATAATGAATTGCTGAGTTAAGCTCTGAGGTAGCTGGCAGTCTTTCTGGTACAGCTCTCCAAACGACTATTGGTAAACAGATATTTTTTACACAATTGCTTGAATAATGTTCGAAATCAAGGATGAACTCATCTTTTAAACCATAAATTCTACAATTATTTAATAGTTGCTTGGGTTAAGTATTTTCTTGTGAAGAAATCTTGTGCTTAAAATTGAAAGACGCTCTTTTCTGCCTAAAGCCATGTTTGGCAAACATTCATTCAAGGTTGTTGGAGTCAAAGAGCTAAAAAGTGTGTTAATGTACATTGGTCAGGCAAGAATCCTTTTCAGCGCAGATTGTTTTGGTTTTAAATGGACACATTGGGGCAGATTTACAAGCTCCTTACGCCACTTTTGCATCACTTTTAACATGGGAAAAGTGACGCAAAAATGGCGCAAGGGGCTTGTAAATATGCCCCATTGAGTCAAATCATTTTAGGTGCTTTTAGGAGAGTGAAGTAGGGAAGAAGGGAAGAAGAGAGCTAAGCTTGTGGAAGTCGCTTGAACAGTTGCAAATATTTTCAGATGCATTCAGCTGTTGTTGTATGAGTTTTGTACATAAATTAAACCGTGACAGAAAACATTCTGGGTGACTTCCTTTGGATTACGGAACGGCTATCACTGCGCATTGATTTACGTTATTATTTTTAGTTAAACTACTAGAGTGTCCCTTATTTGTTTGCACCTAGGATACATTGTCCAGTTGTTGTATATAGTCTAGTGTACGTAAAAAGCTCATCCCATACCTTGTCCATTGGAATCTATCTGAAGCTGGCCAACTGGAGATTTACCAAGGTAGAGATGAAGTAGATATGGCAGATGGCCATGAGAAGTAGAGAAAAAGTAAATAACATTAAGGCATGGAGGAAAATGTAGCTGAATCCTAACACCGAGGATCATCCTGGAGGATATTTATTTAATGGTGTAAAATAAACACCTCAGTCACAGGTGTGATATCATAGAACAAGCTTAGTGGATTTCTAAGTGGCAGATGTAATGTTTGCAGGCACGCCGCTCTGCTTCAATAAACGAAACTCAGCCTTCCCCTTCATGAATATTCATAGTCTGAACCGAGTGAATTGTGATTAGTTAATCAGCGTTTTTGCAAGGAATGGAGATCTTCGTGGCACAATTTGACTCTATGCTGAGGGCCAGATTACGTTCTTGTTAGGAAAGCCCTCCGTACGACTCTGATCCGGAGAGCTTTCCAAGCGAATCGTGATGTGCGAGTCTGACCGAACAAGAACGATGCAGCCGTATGCTCGGTTCGCTCGGACTCCCATTGAACTCTATGGGAGCTCGTGTACCGATGCGTAAACAGGCTCCCATAGCAAAAAGGGATGGTTGGGGAAAGGCATACACCCGGTGGCAGCACCCCATGTTGCCCGCCACACTGTGCATGCATGAATCAGGGGGACCCATGGGCACCCCTATGACCGATTCGAAGGGCTCCAGCCCCCCGACATCCGATTCCGACACCCTACAGCTCACCGAATGATGCATCATATTCGCTCGGTCGGAATCCAGATCCATTGCGTGGCACGATTCGTCTGCAAACGTGTCGGTCAGACAGGATTGGGTTCCGGAAACAATTTGGTCAACGTGGACGAAATCTTCGCATCGTACTTGGTCTTTTGGAGCAGGTGACAACTCAGCCAGATACATAGGATTTGCACGTTCCGGTACCCGTCAGGAGGCCTTCCTAACGAGATTGTAATCTGGCCCTAAGTGTTGAATTCAGAGACTGACTTACATGAATCATTTATTTCTCTATTTAGGAGTCTTGAAAAGCACTAAATGTCACCTAGGCCAGTATACTGGAAAACAAGGAAAACATACTGAACATTTTGATAAAATGAAAATTACATTTCAGTCAGGTGCAAAGAGCTGGAATTCCTCAACCACTTCCAAGGCATTCTGGAACTTATTTGAAAGCTCCTTTGAAATGTTTTTCATTTTTGCTTGTTTCCTAAACTGAAGCTAACAAGCTGAGAACATACTTCAGACTCTCAAGTTTGTATGTATGAATATGACATTTCTATAGCAGGAAATTAGCCAATAGTCAGTGGAGCGCTGTACACGGTTAAAAACAAGTATACATTCAACAAGTAATATGAGCGTAAAATTGTTGTGGCCAGTTAATTCATTGTGATGTAATGCTTTTTAAAAAGGTAAATCTTCAATTCTTCCCTAAATTGGAGCAGCACTGGGTGGTCATGATGGATATGAGGATGTTGTTCCAGATCATGGATGCATAAATGGATAAGGCCTGCTGTATTGTTTTTACTTCTTTTTACTTCTTAGCCTGCCATCTGATGGTGCCTTGGCTGCAAGTATGCCGAGACCCACCAGAGATGGTAAGCTTGTCAGCAAGATAAGCAGGTGTATTGGTTGTTATGGCTTTGTAAATGATGCAGCCCATTTTGAAGATGGTGCAGGCCAGCAAGGGGAGCCAATGGAGTTCCTTCAGGATGGAAGTGATATGACCATATATCTTCCGACCCTTGATAGGACATACAGTGGCATGTTTGATGTCCCTAAGGGGTGCCAGTGTAGAATCTGCCAGGCCACTGAGTAGGGTTGAACGTGCGAGTTAACGTCACACACCACCATAGTTCTCTGGAGTTTGCCACTTTTGCTGCTCCATTGTTCTGCACTGCTCTGGGGCCGGATCTTGGGGGCCCCAGAATCCTGAATTCCAGCCTCTGGTGCTGCCCGGTCACCCACTCCAGATTGGAAAACCAGCACTGGAGGGTGGATGTGGAGTGGCTGGGTTGGGTCGAGAAGTCTGGAGCAGTCTTTCACGTTGAGATGCTGAAAGGAGTGAAGCAGTAAAGACGGAGGCGGCAGATAGCGGTGCGGAGGGAGGGGAGGTTGCAGTGGAGTGCAGATAGTGGCTGCGGTGACTGTTGGATGCCAAGCACCGAGGACAAGAGGCGGTACATAGCACTATGGTACAGATCCCATGTACTCCTCTCCCTCTGCTCCAGGACAAACTATTAGTAACTCCGGCACCTGTAACTAAGTGGTCACCAATGCCAACGTGTATGAGCACGCTGACGTGATCCTACAAAAAAAATGTTTCCCGGCCTTTTGCATCTCCTGGTCCCATGCCACTAGGTTGAATTCAAAGAGGGTGCAACGAGGGACTGTCTACAGGGCAGGGCAGGAGCCAATTGGAGTATATCAGAGAAGCATGGTGGAGCGGGTACAGTAGACTGTAGGTGCCTGTAGGTGAGCTGCTTCCCGGCAGGCAGCTGGTTCCAAGAATCCCTGATCCTGGCTCTGGCACTCTGCTCCCAGTCTCCTAGTCTCCGGGGCTCCTGATTCCTATTCCAACCAATCTCAGGGTAGGAGCTGAGTAGATCAGACTTTTTAGGAGCTAGGAGGAATAGCTCAGGAATGTGTAGGGGGGTGCATGTGAGTCCCTAGGACCGCAGTTCTCTCCCAGTAGGTGCGGAAGCAATCGGCATTAGGCCAGTGCAGCTTGCTCCCTCTGGGTGGAGGGGGTGCATGCCACACTCTTCCTTCAGTTGCCTCATCCAAAAACTTTGGAGCCTATCATTGTTGGCTTGTTGTAGCATTAGGACATCGTCTTGTCTTTCGCCCAGCTGTAGCTCCTTCCTCCTGTTTTAAACTCCTATCAACATTAGAGCTGAAGACCAAAATTCTAGAAAGGATTGGCTTTGAAAGCCCTCGCAAAAACTTCTGAACTGCCAGGGCCCAGGCTTTAATCGGGGCTTAGCACACATTTTAGGAGTACGATGACCTCTAGAAAATTATGTTCTGGTAATTTGATTTTCTTCTCACTGAGAACATTTCACAAAGAAGGGAGATCACACAGTAGTACCAAAATACTCCAGCAACATCGTTATAAATCTTATCCAGTTATTACCGAATTCTTCCGAAAGATGTCCCAGATTGCACCTGAGGTGGCAGCAGTGACCCACCTCATCTAGTTACACCCTCTATCTCGATTTATGTCGGCTCTCAGGGGGGCCACAGTGTCTCTGTTGGGGGGCAGGACTCAGACAATTGGGGTTGTCCAGGAATGCCTAGTCATGCAATCTACTGCCCCTCCTTCTTCTTCGGATACAGATGCTCTCTGTGTTCTTCAGGAACTGCTCCATAATTCCCCAGATAGGTTCCATTAGGACTGTTTTTATGTTGACTCACCTGACCGGGGGGATACCCATAAGGGATTTAGGGAGGGTGGTGGTCTTGAAGAACCTTTGGGAGTCGAATCTAGTAAGGTCGGTAGGGCGGTGATATATACAGCATCAAGGGTTCGGGAAGAATTTACACTCCCTGATATCGACATTGAAGTTCAATCAGGGGGCTGGGGAGCCCCTTCTGAGTGCATTACTAAGGGCGATCCTCCAATGATTAGTTCTAATGAAACAAGTTTTCTAAATTTAAGTACTTCTCCCCGGTGTCTGTGTATTCCCCCTTTCTATGGTAGCTCAAGTCAGTTGATTGGTTCTTCTTCTGATTCAGTTCATGATGTATATCTTACAGGCACACAGTCTAAGATTGGAAATGGAAGGGATGGTGTACCCTCTGAATATCTTTTTTGTATTGAAATATTTTATATTCTATTTTGTCTCTATTAGAGAAATCTGTGTCTAGTTCTTATCAAATACTGGAAATGAGGATCAAGAGACACTAGAGGATATTTTATTATGGTGGTGGATATTGTCATCATTAACCTCTTCCATGCGGCGCCGATTCCCGCTCAGCGCTGACCGTTTCTTGCGCGGGCGTGGTCATGACGGAACGGTTCCGTCATGAGCACAGCTCAACCGACGCTCATGACGGAACCGTTCCGTCATGAGCACCGAAAAGGTTAAAAGCAGGAAAAGCACAGTGAAGGAAAATAATGTTCCTTTGTGTTTTAAGGTTTAAATCAGGGTCAACATGTTTCTTGCCATAATGTCATAAGGATCTGTGGCAATTCGTCAGGACCAACCTGAAAATATCCTAATCTATATGGATTTGGGACCAGTATCGTGATTAAAAAATGTGCCCAGTCTGCAAGTCCACCAAATATGCATGGCGTGTATGATACCTACATTAAGGCAAAAGTAATCAACCTGAAACAATAAAGACAGTATGTTGTTAGAAACTTGTGTGTGGAAATTTCCTCACGTGAATCATGAGCCGGGTGAAAAATCACTGTACACAACACTGTAAAACAGACACACTACATAACACAAAACAGATAACATGTATCATGGTTCTTTTACCATGACATATTGACTAGATGCAGCAAATAGTCAAAATCACCCAAGGTGAATAAACTCATTCATCATGTTGCACCCAATTAAAATCAACCCAAATCAAGCAACAATGCTTTGGTAGCAAATCCACAAGAGTTATCTTACTTCAAAATTGTCAGAATCACACCCCTTAGGTATTACGGATGTGAACTGCAAGATGTGCAATAGCTGCAAATAACAGGAAAATAGAAAGCAGAAATAAAGCAACATGTCAAGCCCTTCATAATACAGGTGCCATGGCTTAATATCGTCAAAAGTACTTACTCGGCCAGAGCAGTAAGGTTCTGTCAACCGACCTCCATTGTTAAGCCTGAAGATAGCCCTGAGGGGGCTTATATCTGAGGTGGGGTGCGAGGGTCCTGTGTCAGGAAACCAATAGGGAGGAGCACCCAGAGGCAAGTTCAATTTACAGTGGCCACTATGGGTACCATATTGGATAGTCTCAGTGAAGAGATGCAACAGTGTAGGCTTATATAAAATAAATATAGAGTTCCAGTGATAAAACCACCAAATTGCAGCCAACTTATAAAACCGCAGTCCAACGTGTGGAAATACGACCTTAACCATCCTGTGTGTCTCAAACTAGAAGAATAGCCATATAAATAAACAATGATGAATGACTATTCGAAACATAAAAACCTACAGACCAGGGGGTGGAAAAAGGGCTAAGTAGCCCAGTGAGTCTGATATTAGAAAAAAATACTTGATAAGTGATCAACATTGAGAGAGCTGACTAATCCTCTATACTGTGCATGTTTAATTTTAGAAGAATGGACTTACACAATAATCAATGGGCTGCACTGACCCACTACACTATGTGTCTGATGCTGATGAGCATCATGAAGAGAGAATAGAAAGGCTCATAGTGACTCCAGTTATAAAATCAAGTGTCCCGGTCAAATCAGGTTAGCCTCAATGAGAGTTATGAAGGGAATGTCCTAAATAGGATCAAAGGAACAGTATTGTGGTGGTGGTCTGGTGTGAAGGGCCTGTGATGTTAATGCATAAGGTGGAGGTTGGTCAGTGTTAGACCTGTCAGCCTTATGGTGGTCTGCCACCAAAACCTTTTGCCTGTTTGCCACACTTTGTGCTGAACTTTTTTGTTGGTTTTAGGACTCTGGAAACTTTACCACTGCAACCCAGTCATTAAGTGCATGTGCTCACTCCCCTAAACATGTTTACATTGATTTATCCACACCTGGCATATTGAATTTACTTATAAGTCCTTAGTAAAATGTGCTATGTGTGCCCACAGCCTGTAAATTAAATGCTACTAGAGGGCCTGCAAAATGGATTGTGCCTCCCACTTAAGTAACCTTTTAAATCTGCCACTACAGAGCCTGTGTGTGCAGTTATACTGCCATGTCGACTTGGCTTTTAAAACCCCTTGACAAGCCTGAAACTCCCCATTTATTACATATAAGCTGCCCTTAAGATAGGCCCTAGTGACCCATAGGGCAGGGTGCTGTGTAACTAAAAGGAAGGACATACACTTTTAAGTTTTACATGTCTTGGTAGTGAAAAAATCCCAAATTCATTTTTCACTACTGTGACACCCACCCCTCCAATAAGTTAACATTGTGGATTTCTTATTACATCGAATAAGCTATAATTCCTGATTGAAAGGGAGTATATCTGTCAAAATTGGTACCTATGGACTCTTTAATGACAAAGTTGGATTTATGATCACAATTTTCTGCTCTTAGCCCTGTGTGCCTGCTGCCTGTCTCCAATACATGTCTGGGGAGTGTGACAGCTTGGACTTGTGCATTCCTTCTAGACAGATACACACAAAGAGAGCTTAGGTATGACTGATGGGACATCCATATCCTGATGGGCCATCCAGGCAGGACAGGGAGGGAGGAGCTGGGCACAGCATCACACTTACACCTAAAAGGGCTGTCTCCTGTCCTCACACAAAGGACTGAATAACATACTGTTGTGAGTCTGGAGCCAGGGCAGGAATGCAAGACCTCTGTGTACTTCAAAGCCTCTCTTTGTAGTATCCCCCACTTCAAAGGCACTACTGTGTATAAGAATTGGACTTCTGACCCTACCAACTCAGTACACTTCTGGAAATGTGGATACTCTACCAGGAAGAATGACTGCTGTGCTGCTGAAATACTGCTACTCTCCTAGACTTTCTGCTGTGGTGACTTGCCTGCTGCCCTCCTTTCCTGGGTAAAAAAAACTGAACCTACCTCACTTGAACTCAGAGTTGCTCAAAGGATTTGCCCGCTTGTCTCCTGTTGGAAGTCTCAGAGATATCAAAGACTTCAATCCACTCCACAACCAGTACCTGGACTCTGCCATCCGAGAGTATTTCCTGCTAAGTGATGCAAATCGAGTCCGGGGCCCTTGGAAGTGGGTTTAAAGTGCTTCAACTGCAAAAACCCATGCGTTGCCGTCATTGCTCTGCTTGGAACCAGCGCATCTCTATCGACACTGACGTATCGCTGCTACTGCCAAGATCGAGGACATCGCATTGCCAGCTGCTCGCCTCAATGACAACGCATTGCCTACATTAGAGGGGTTCAACGATGAGGCATCCGCAACTTGTGCTGCTTGAAATCGATGCAGTTACTACATCCTAAGGATCAACGCTGATGTATTGCCTCCGACGACTCCTGGCATCTCGTCCCCAACATCAACTCAACCCTGAACCAAGTTACTGTTTCAGGTGGGACAAGGTTGGTCCCTCTATCCAACCCGCACTCCATCGCGGTCTGCCTGAACTTTTGTATGTGACCTGGTCCAGCTCAACCAGATAGCCCTGGTTGGGTCTTTATGCTTTTCAGCACTAAATTTCAAGATATTCTTTAAAAATTAATTACTCCTGCATTGTATACCACTCCTGTGTTCACTAATCCAATTTAGTATTGTGGTCATGCCTATGTATCTTAGCCCACAAGAGCAGGAGAACATATATATGCTATTTTTGGTGTTGCAATTGGTGTGGTTTTTAAGGGTCCAAGTAAGTTTTGGGGTCAGGACCAACTCCGTGGTGAGTTTAGTGAGACGGCAAATGCTGCATGTAAAACAAGGATGGTGACTACTAACTAGGGGCAAATCCCAAAGGTTACATTGTCTGCAACGCAGTATGTCTTGAGGCCTCATGTGGACCAGTATGTCTCGAAGGTTGCTAGTGCATTTGTATGCAAAGCCCAGAACCGAAATTAGAGAAAGACAATCTTAAGTATCACTACCATTTTCAAATTATTTTCTGGATCTGATTTGAGTTGGAGGTGTAAGTGGTAACACAAGTAAGTGTGTCATCAGCTTCCCTAAGTGGGGTATCAAGAAATGTGTCCCTATTGTTATTTATCACCCTTTTGCAAGCTGAATTGAAAATAGGCTACCCCCAGCACAGTGTCTCTCTTCCAAATTTATGGATAGGGATCATGCCTGTTTGTCAAAAAACTAGTGGTACTACAGTTTTGGTGCATTCTGAGGAATTCTACGAAGGGGAGGTTATCCGTCAGAGCCTTTGGATAGTGGCTGTCATAAAGAAGAAGGCTATTACAATCCATGTGTTTTTTAACATCCCTTTGCTGAGAATGCCTGCTTCCAACATCATGGAAAGGTCCAAAAAGGAGAGTACCTTATCTGAGATGGAACAAGTAAAACAAAGTTAAAGATTGAGTGCATTGATCCATGTAGTGAAGTTCTCACAGATAGCTCTGTCCCCCTTCCACAGTAGGAGAATATTATCAATACACCACAGTCACAGGAGTATGTTATTGGTATATGGATTTTTAGTGGCTCGAATATTTTCTTTGTCAAAGTGTCCCATTTACAGGCATGCTGAATTGGGTGAACATGTGCTTCGCTGTAAGTTCCCTGGGCTTGGAGGTAGAGAGTGTCCTCAAATTCTCGGATAGGGCAATGGTGGTACATTCAAGAATGAAGTTTATAGGTGTTGGTGAGGACAAGGTACTCATATTCATGCCCTCTTCAATGAGCTGAAGTGTGGCATCCTGGGGAATGTTCATATGAAGAGACTCCACATCAAAAGTGACAAGGAGGTCTACATTGGTAATGTCATTGGTCTCCCTAATCAGATTGAGAACTGCCTTAGTGTCTTTAAGAAAGGAAGGCGTGTCCTCCACCAGGGGTTAGAGAAATGATCACAAAACTTGGAAAGTGGTTCGAAAAGAGACCCAATCTCAGATGCAATAAGTTATCCTGGATGAGGAAGGATGCCTTTGTGTACCTTAAGTAGGATGTAGAAATAGAGGAGTCTGGGTTTGGTATCAATCAGGAACTGTGCTTTATTCTTGGTGATTCAGCCAATTGATTCAGCTTCAAGAAACATAGATTGAACCCTCCTAGAGTTTCTTTCTTTTGGGTCAATAGAAATGGCCCTATAGTATCTCTGGTCACTAAGCTGTCGCAGGCACTCATTGAGATAGTCCAAAGTAGAGAGGATGACTATGGAGCCCCCTCAATAGGCTGGTTTGATAGTTATCATGGGATCATCAGTCATTGATTTCACAGCTGCAAGTTCATGTTTTGGATATGTTATGGAAAGTATTGGCAGGTCTCATGTTCTCAGCATCTTTGAGTATAGCTTGCTCAAAAGTGAGAATTCCTGGAAGTACCATGCTGGCATTTGGAGTGAACAATGAGGGGTTTCTCAGCCCCGTGTCACCCTGCCTTACTGGAGGGGGTTTATCAAAGAAAAAGGCCCAAAGGGGTATCTTCCTCCAAAATTATTTAGTTTACAGCTAAGCTTAAAATAATCTTCGTTAGAGGTGGGTACGAAACCGAGTCTATAGTTACTTACTACAAATATGTTGGTGACGCATGACAGGTAAGTGCTGAACCCATGGGACATAACAGCGTATCTCAGCATCTTCTATCTACTGCGACACTGACCGGTCCTGTACATTTAACTTATTAACACACAAAAGAGAGACAGCCTAGATTTCTTTTCATTAAGTCATTGCATCAGAAACTACGTTAAAGGCACTGTGGACATTCAAGTAGTACGGTCAGTGTGCATGCGGTTTTCAGCGGTGGCAGTGATTATGGCAGATTCCCCATTCTAGTCACTGTAAGATTTTGACGGCGGCAATTTTAGGGGATAAAAGGCTTACACACAATAAACTAGTATCAGACGTATCTGACGTTGTGGCCATTTTGAGAGTTCCATTTTCAAACGACGTAGGCCATGCTAGTTGTCATACTCAGCTCCAGCTGTGGCCATTTTGGAAGTATTCTTGCTACCCTAAGTAATGTTTGCTGACCAGACGTATCACTCAAGGGTCCTGCAACATCAAGGCTGGTTAAGGTGCATGTGTCAACAACTGTGGTTATACACAGCGTGGTGATAGACACACCATGAAGTACAGTGTTACGTTCATGGCCTATTTACAGCGCGTTGACACGCACACCACAACACAGTGAAACGCACACCTTATAGCATTTCGTCAAACCGAGAAGGGTGCTTTTCAGCCTGTTTACAGCATGTTGATAAACACATCTCAACACAGTGACACACACACCTTAGACCTTTTTCTGCAAACTGAGGTACGTGCACGTAACAGTCAAGGATTTTCTGCATGTTGGTTTTCAATATTATTTTCTGGCAACATTTGTAGCGCAGTGATGCGCACATCTTTTTCTTCTCAGGCAACATACGAAATAACATTCTTGCTCATCTTAGGCAACAAATGAGCTTTCCACATAGATAACGTATGGGAAGGTTCTGTTGGTAGACACTGGTGTGGCACAGCACTTTAAAGGTTTGTCTATGTGCAAAGTTGACCTTTTAGGGTTTGCATGAGTTCAGTTAGTGAAGTTTTGTTAAGTTAAAGTGCCAGCTAAACAGCAGGTAGAATTTTACGTTCATGCCGACCCTGGTCAAAATATAGGACAATGCAGTGTGTGGCACCACCACTATCATTCCTGTATGCACCTGGCAATACGCCTATTGCACGGAAAAACTGTTATGATGCCTTCGTAAAATATCTGGGAGCAATAGGGGTGTCAAGGTATACACCGGAAAGAAAAATAAAATTGTTACTTCATTCAAAAATCTTCAGGATAGCTTTTTAATAGATGGTTTCCCTTCTTCCATTGTACCTGACAATGGAGTACAATTTGTCAGTGCAGAATGTCAATCATTCCTGCAACAAGGAGGAATTGATCATTATAAAAGTTCATGATATCATCCACAAATGAATGGATTTGTAGAGCGCATGTGTAGAGTGTTGAACAATTGTGTCCAGTGGGCCATTGCAAGGAAGTGTGAGGTACCAAATACTGTGCGTTCTATGCTTTGGTTTTACCACACTACTCTGCATTCTTCCACCAGGGTTTCTCCTTTCAAGTTATTGAGAGGTAGAAAACCATCATACAAAATATGTCCAGGTTGGATGTCAAAATGGGTGAAGATGAATGTCATGGAAGGAGTAGATGAATTTGCCGTATTAAATGTTGGTAGAACCCAAGAATACCAAAATAATTATTTTGATACCAGAAAACGGGTTATTCAACAACAATTAAAAGTAGGAGATGTGGTGCGGGTAAAGGTGCCTGTTCACAATAAGAAGGGCAGTATAAAGTATACGGAAGCTATGATAGTAGATGAGATTTATGGTAATGCTGTAAGTGTAAACAGCAAGAATTGGCAGAACATTACCAGGGTGTTTAATGTGTAAAATCTTCAGGTAGTCAGTGAAGAAGCTAACATGGATGATTGTAATGAGGGTATTAAGAATCTCAACTCTGGTGTGCTTTCTAAACAAGATGGAGTCAATGATGATGTACCTTGTGGGCTCCGTAGGAGCAAGCAACACTGTGTTGTTCCATTAACCCCTTGTGTGCCCATGACGAGCTGGACTCGTCATGGGCCGCGGTTGCGCTGTGCCCATGACGAGTCCAGCTCGTCATGAACCCCGCCCGCTAATGTAACGGCCGGCACAGGGCGGGGAAAGGGCGTGGCACACAAGGGGTTAAGGTATTGCTGAAGTTGGGTTTGCCATGTGTGTAAACCGTTTTTCACTTTTACAATTTTAAATTATTGTATACAGTATCACATTGTGGCCATTTCATAGCTATGTTCATGATTATATTCAATCTTAATGTATAACCAAGGTTTGCTTGTCTTGTTATTATGTTTTTATTTTCAGTATTGTGTTTCTTATTTTATTCATTATTTTTTAGTTTTCTTGTGCTGTTAAGAAAAACAAGAGGGAGAGGATAATGTAGTGATAAGTACTGGTTTGATGTTTGAGTCATCTGGTAAAACATTAGCAGTCATTGTGTGTCATCTGATTTCAGAACAGAATGAATATGAGAAAGGGGTTTGCCTGATGACAGCTGGAGGAGCAAGATATACTTTAGTTCATTGCTGCGCAGTTCCTATTATTCTACATTAAGTCTACGGAATTATTTACATGTATTTGCAGTTAATTCCAGTTTCGGTGTCAATAAGATGTTTCTGTGATAAATTAACTATCATTTCCATTTTGTTTTCTTCCTCTTGCCCCCTGTGAACATCTGGGATTCGGTTTAGTTCCATTGAACCTGTTTGGTTTCCCCTCTTCTACTGCCTCTTGCTGTGCCCCAGCCTCTGCCTAAAAAAGGTTGGGGAAAATGGTTGAGAGAAGGGGGAATTTTATGGTCCTATTGGGTGCAAAGGAAAGCTTTGTGGCCACATAGGTTGAGGGAATTGAAGAGATCCATGGGATAGCAATACATGTTGTGGGGGCCTTGCCATCCTTCATCATTACCCCAACTATCTGTACTAGTGGTGCTACTTAGTTATCTGGTGTTTTTCTTCTGTGAGGTGTGAGGAGGCCTCATTGCCAGCAAAGTCATCTCTGAGATAAGGAGACTTTTTGATATCTTTCTGGAGCTTAGATATTTTTATTGCTGAATAAGGAAATATGTTCTTTTATTTCACTATCAATCTCGGCTAAGGAGGATTTGAAAATTGAGATCTGTATCTCTCTCAAGCACATTCTCAGCTATAGTGATCTTAATGATGAGGGCTTCCGAAAGCCATTTGGCTGTGCTAATGATCAAAATAAGCCAGTCTTGTGTGCACTTTCAAACAACTTAAGACCATTCCTTCCTGAAAACTAGGTCATCTAGAAAAATATGTCTGGAACATTGGTCACTGGGAGGTCATTAGTTGAAATGTTGGCTCTGAGGTATTCCGTCATAATTGGTCTGTGGAGAGCTATTTTTACATGGCTCTTTTCAAAGCGGCTAAAGAGTTCAAGTCCTTATTCACATGCTACTGGAGGGGGTACTACCTTCTACCAACAGTAGACATGAAGTTCTCAGAATTTCTTCAAATTTTTTTTTGTTGAAACATTTTTTATTGTTTTCATACACAGCAATACAACAACCAGCTCTCAATCCCCGCCCAGTCAGGAAATACCCCACATATACCAGACTTCCACTCAGCTGTCCCACCCGGCCCCTTCCCCCCCCGCCCCCCACCCTCTGTCAGTGTGCCCCCGTCTGCTACCCCGGTCCCACGCTCGATGCTTCCCCTCCCCTCAATCAATGCAATACAGGAGCCCCACCTCTCCCTACAGCCACAATACCTTCCCCCCCAACCCTATCCAGAGTGCAGTCGGTCAGGGCCCGCCAGCCGCCTCCACTACTCCCCACTCCCCACTACCACTTCCTCATCAGGCCCGCTCCCTTCCTCCCCCGGCTCGGACATCAGCCCCTGGAGTTCTACCACCAACGCTTCCCACGCCCGGGCTGTCGCTAGCGCTTTTTCGTCATCTCGCCGGAGGGCCAGTTGCACCCGGAGCGTGCCCTCAGCCCCCGCCCAGCGCTCCAGGTCTGATCTCCAGCGCAGGAAACTGGGTCCCCCCCGGGATTTCCAGTGCAGCGTCAATTCCCTCTTGGCCAATATCAGCCCTAGATCATAGAATTTGCTCGTGACCATCGTGCGACGGGTGTGGGGGAACCAAAGCAGCAAGCAGGTGCCCATCTCCGGACCAATGGAGCGATCCGTAACCTGGTTCAGGCACTCCACCACCGCTTCCCAGTAGTCCCCCAACTGCCTACAGGCCCAAAACATGTGTCGAAAGTCTGCTCCGTCCGCCCCGCACCGCGGACACTGAGAGTGCGCTCCCCCGAAATATTGTAAAACCTTTGCCGGCGTCAGGTACGCTCTGTGTAGTGTAAAAAACTGGACAAGCTGGAACCTGGCATTCCTCGTCCCCTTCCATGCCCTCCGCACCAGCGTGGACCATGTGGATTCAGGGATCTCCTTCCCCAGGTCCGCCTCCCACTTTCCCCTCAAGGCGCCCAATGGGGGGAGGCTCTCCGTTGACAGCCTACGATAAAGGCATGTGATGGCCTTGGTCGTCCCCGCCGCCATCACCACATATTGGCAACCCGTGGCAGTCGGGGGCTCCGACAGCCCCACATTCCAATGCCTCTGAAGGCTTGCCACCAAGGCCGCATGGAGCAGGAAGTCTCCCCGCGGAAGCCCATAAGAGTCCTGCAAGTCTTGGAAAGGCAGCAGTACTCCCTCTCGAAATAGATCCCCTACCATCTGGACCCCCATTTTCTCCCAGACCGCCAACCCCGACCAGTCTCCTCCATGCCGGAACGCCGTGCACATCCCCAGGGGGATCTCAGGGGCATAGGGGTGAACTATGGCGGCCTTTCTCTGGCATCTATTCCAACATAACCGGAGGGTACGATCCTCCATGGTGAGCTGGGCGAGGTCCAGCCTCTGGTGAAGGACTATAAAGGCCAGCACGTGGCGCGGGATTAGCCTGCCCTGGGGACCGTCCGGGCCCCTGTACTCCCTGGCCACCGCCTGTGTGAGCCACTGGAGCTGGGCCGCCAGATAATACCATTCGAAGTCCGGAGCCGCCAAGCCTCCCTCCGCCCGCGGTCGCCGCAAGGTGGTCAGCGCCACTCGACGCATTCCCGAACCCCAAATGAAGCTCGTGGTGAGTACCCGCAGTGCCGCAAAAAACGACGCTGGGATCCATATTGGAAGGGTGCGAAAATAGTAAAGGAGCCGCGGCAGCGCCACCAATTTCAGCAGCGCCACCCTCCCAGCACACGAGAGCGGGAGCGTTTTCCAAAATCCCATACTACCCCTTAGGCCACGAAGCGCCCTACCCACATTACCGTCCAGCAAATCAGCCTGGGTATGATAGATGTTAACCCCCAGATATCGGAGACAGCTGCCTTCCCAGCGGATTTGGCCTAACGCCTGCGGGGGCTGTCCCCCTCGCGACAGCGGGAACAAACAGGTTTTACGCCAATTGACCTTAAGCCCGGACAGCCGACCAAACACCTCCAATAAGGCCACCGCTCCCTCCAGTGCACCCGCCGTGTCCTCCAAGAACATCAGTAGATCGTCCGCATAGAGGGAGATATAATGCGTATCCTCCCGCAAGGCCACCCCTACATACGCACCCCCTCGTCGCTCAGAATTTCTTCAAATACAGAGTCATCAAAGCTAAGGCTCTGATTGTCATCGATCTTGGGGTGTGAGCTGCAATAGCCAATGGGAAGTCGTGATAGGTGAAAGTTCATAAAGAACAGAATATTCACATCGTCATGAAAACTTAGATCATGGGAATAAAGTTAATCAAGATTCTGTGGCTGAGCCTCTGTGCTATAAATATCAAATAAGAAGGGAAACTGGGAGCAGTCAAGGTCCAGTATTCATGCTCCCTAACGTAGATCAGAGAAAAGAAGTATGCAGTTCCTAAGTGTTATATGGGCAAGCCCAAGGGATGACATAATATATACTTGCCCTTCTGACATTTAGGAACGGCATAATTTTCTCTGATCTATGTTAGCGAGCACGTGAACCTTGATTGCTAATGGTCCCCCCTCTTGTTTGACATTATGTGTGTGCTTATTTGGAGGTTACAAAGCCAAATAATTACCTGATAAAACATGTTTTTATCACCATATAATTGCTACTCAAGGATTTACTTTTGGGGGTATCTGAGGAATATCCATATACATTTAGTACACGTAGAAAGGACTTTTGTACAGGCAAACGTACTATGTTCTTTGTACATTGGGACCATTTTGTTCAAAATTAGAACTGCTTATGGGTTCTGTATCTGGGTGCATTAAAGGTAGTCAATCCTGATAACAGAAAATATGTCACCATATATGTTGCAGCCAAACACTTGCATTCAAATTTTAAAATAAAACAAATAATTTCATACCAAGCAGGCAGGTGTACTTGGTACAGGTAAACAAATATTTTTTTTAAGTTTATTGCATGTCACAGAAAATAATTATTCTTATTTATGCAAAGAAAATTTACTATTGGATTTGAGAGACCATGGCCTAAACAAATAGTTTAAACAAACAAAGTTATGGATGTAAGGAGTGAATTAATCTCAGGCACTGCTGATAGCTTAAGATGCAGCCCAGTGTATCATTGTTCACCCTCTGTACCATCTAGACAGCTTTCAACAATGCTGCAAATCATTCATAGTCCTGCTGCAATAGGAATAGTTCAGCCTGATCTGCCAATCTAGTTTCCTTCTAGACAGGAAACAAAAAGCTACCCGAGACCAGCTGTCAAGAACATAAATACAGTATCCCTCATTTGTGATCAGAGTACAAGAGGATAAATCAAGCTAGAGGGTCATAAGCATAAGATACATTTATGTTTTTTTACATTTAGGTTTTCAGAACATTTATATCCAGATATTCTTTTCACATCAAATGCAGATGTTTGTAAACATTCTGTAGTCTAAGATGGAAGGCGAAATTTGGAGTGTTTGGTATATCTTTCCCAAACCAAGAAGTCACCCATATAGTGAGAATCACAACCCAAACGAGAACAAACGTCAACTAGAATGAGGTGGCCATCCTTGAACGCTATTTAAGCAATGCATTTACCCTGGAAAATCTAGCTTCCCATAGGCTGTTTTTCATCCCTTATGCCTCTCTCAGTTTGAAGACTGAACATTGTTGCAATCTTTACTGGAGTATCCTCTTTGTGATATTTACTGAACTTCTCCAGTGATACTGATTGCTGTTGGAATGAGTTCATCCGAGTTTGAGTGGACTTAGACATTTCTTCAAAGGCTGTATAGTTTCCTGGCAAATTCCATCAAAGTAAAGTTACAGTTTCATCTATGGGATTACAATCTCCCATTTATTCTAAAATGTTGAATCAAGTACTTTATTTGGTTCTCTGAACATAATCTTCATGTAAAATTTCTCAAGGCAGTTAAAGGAAAGGTTGTGCATGCATATATCAGTATACCGCAGGAGGGATAGACAAACTAACATATCATATTGCATGCTGCAATTGAACAATTTATTCACAAGCACACACAGCTGCAGAACGTTACCCAACTCTAAACTGTATACCATATAAAGTATATTAGACAATGTGAGATAGTTCAGTTCAGAAGATCATATAGTAAATATTGTTTGTTTATTCTCTTCAGGGCTCGAATATATGAGACAAATCCAGACCAGGCCCAAGAGACAGTGCTACACAGTGATGCGTTTCTTTCCTAATTCCTCCTTTGCGCTGTGTTTCTAGCCTCCTCAGAGTGTGATGTGGGCGAGAAGGAACAGCATTGAAGTCCAAAATCCTGTTAATGGGCTGTGAGTATTTAATTGCATTAATCTCAACAGAAAAGGTACCATTGGAAAGAGGAGATTCTCTGCTTTCCAATAGGACTTCTCACTTTTTGATTCCTGCTTGGGGATCACAATGAGTGAGTGATCCTTGAGGAACAATTCACGCCACATCAATTCAACCACCAAGGTTGAAGGTGGGAGCAGACCAGGCATCTACCCATCTGAAACAAAGACAGTCTTCTTGTATTCTGGGTGAAAGATTGAAGGTTTATCCTGAATCTGCTCACCACAGAGGGGCAGAAATCACAATGCATCCCAAGGAAATAAGGTAACTAATTGGGATGGGGCCTGTCCTGGCACTGAGCTGCATTTCCTCACCTCTCGGTCCCAGGCAGTCTTTCTGAGCTCTGGCAAGGCAGTAGGGAAATACATTTTAAAATGGGGCCCATTCTGGCCTTCTCCACCTCACAGCCCAGAAAGTCATACTGCCCACAATTTGCTCACCTACGGATGGCAAAAGACACCATTAGACACCAGAAACTATTTTGATTGGAATGCCTGTCAGTCTGATATTGCACTCTACCCCCCACTTTAGGAGCATACACAATCTTTCTGCGATCCTGAGGTGACAGTTAAGGGGTTTTAGTCTTAGTCTGCCTGCACCAGGAGGGGGGGTCTAAGAAATTCATACACATTAAAGACTATACTTTTTTTCTTGAATGGGATAAAGGGCCAGCATGCAATGATATCGGGATGCACCGGTCAACCACATGGGGGCTGACATCTCTTGTGGCTCCTGGAATGGTTATGTTAGGGGATATACCCCCAATCTGAGCAATCTGGGAAGGCGTAAATCTGACTAGACATCAGTGAAATAAGCTTGGGGAGGTGGCTGGTCTAGGATTTGGTCTCACCACTTCCCCTATGGCACAGTCCATCTGTCAGCCTCCCTGTGGAGGACAGATTAAGGGAATGTCCTATTAACAACACAACTGTGTCTAAAAAGTGGCCAATTGTCTTTCATTTTCTTTGAGGATCATTGCTCCATTAGGGCCTGGGGCCAGCCGCCACCCAGGGAACCCTAGCAACCATATAAATATCTGAAGACTTGATACGTATGGGGGTGCAGCCACAGGGAATTTCTGTAGTAAATAGGTCTGAGGTTAGCCGGCATGCAATGAGCCTTACCAAATGTGTGAATTACTGCAACTTAGAAATCCTTCAGAATCAAGGTTGGTGTTGCTTCAGTGGATATTAGCACATTTTTATACCCAGAATGTTCTGAAACATCAAAACGACATTCTCAATTTGCATGACTGTTGTGTTCGGCCTGATGTTGTTTGGCACAGAGAGATGTCTAACAGCCCTGAGAATTTCTGAAAATTAGAATGCCAAAGTAATTCAAGGCAGCATATCATGCAAGGTCAAATTTTGTCAATTGTGCATGCAAGAAAATTCTAGAAAGCCAACAAACAGCAAAAGCACTGCTAACCTGCATTCACAGCCTTCTCAAAATGAAAAGAGTACCCACAGTGACTGTGTTCCAATGTACATAATAGAAACAGAACAAAGTGAGACCACAATAACATTACTGTTTCGTGAAATGCACTTCCTTGAGTGTTCTATGCAACTATTTTAGTGTGATGGCTCAGGAAGGATCAGAACAAGGTACATTACTATGAGTAGTAATTGTTTAAGTTAAAGGCGTTTTGTGTGTCAGTCTAATGTTCTTATGCTAATTGTTATACCTAGTATCCTTGGTGTGGTTTCCCTCTAACTTTTTGCCTTCAACTTCCTGTTTTTGCGGATTTCGTTTTTGCTAGCCTTAGGACTCTGTACACTTTACTACTGTTAACCATTACTATGGTGCTTGCACTCTTTCCCTAAAACATGGTAACATTGGCTTATCCACAATTGGCATATTTAATTTACTCATAAGTCCCTTGTAGAGTGGTACTACATGTGCCCAAGGCCTGTAAATGTAATGCTACTAGTGGGCCTACAGCAATGAGTGTGACACCCACTACAGTATCCCTTTAATCAGGTCTCAGGCCTACAATTGCAGAGCCAGTGTGTGCAGTTTAAAATGCCATATTGACCTGGCAAAATAAACACTATGCTGGCCCAAACCTTCCTTTCCAATACATATAAGTCACCCCAGGGGTGGGTCTTAAAATCATTTTTCACTATTGCAAGATCTATCTTTCCCACAGTGTAGGAAAGTTGCCTTTCTTTGTGTGGTCACCCCCATTTTTGCCTGACATCTAATGCAACCCGACTTGATGTGCACTGGGTCCCTGTTAATCAGGTTCCCAGGGCCTGTGTTCTTTCCCAAATGTGTACCTTTGTATCCACAATTGGCGCATCCCTGGCCACAGGCAAGCCCCTTGTAAAAGGTACCATGGGTAACAAGGGCACTGTGACCAAGAAAAACCTCTGAGGGCTGCAGCACCTATTGTGCCACCCTTATTGGCCATTCACCTTAACCCACACACTCTGCCACTGCAGGCTGCATGTTCTGATGCAGGGAAAAGTGAAGAGTCGACATGGCACACACCCCTGCATGCCATGTCTGCAATCCACTGCCTAAGGCCTAGGAAAGTCACCCCTCTAACAGTGTGTACTCGTCCTAAGGTGAGGGCACAAAGGCGTGAGCCCTGTACCCCTACAGTGTCTAAGTTCATTCGTGGACATTGTAAGTGTAGTAAATCCATAAAGAGTATATGGTCTGGGAGTTGGTCACTACGAACTCCACAGCTCCATAATGGCTTTACTAAAAACTGGGAAGTTTGGCAGCAAACGTCTAAGCACATTAGTGTGGGATTTAATGTAAAATGCACTCAGAGGGCATATTAGAGATGCCACCTGAAAATCGACCAGCCCAGGTCTGGTTCCTGAATGTCTGCCTGCCATTTGCCACCATCAGACAGGTTTCTGGGCCCCTGGGTAAAGGGCCTCCACTCTCTGGGTCCGGATACAAAGCCCATCCTGGGGAGAGGTGTCATGCCTCCTTCCCCAGTATGGGCTGTGTCCACTAAAGGGGAAGCTTCAAAGGTCTGCCGCCTTGGGGCGCTGTCCCTGCCTTTTGTTGCCCCCAGCAACTGGCTCCCACCCATTCTGACCCCCCCACTTGGGTGGGAGTATTAGCCAGAAATTCAAGCTAGGAAGAGGTGTGCCCACCAATGCCAACCCCACCCCTCAGGTGAGGGAGGCAAGGTGAAGCACACATCTCAGTCCCCTCCTTCTTAAATATGAGAGAACTCAGCCAATTAGGAAGAGGTTCATGCCCCTCCTACTGGAAAGCAGCATAATAGGGGGTGTACCCACCCCAAGGAAGGGACTGGTCCCGACCTACACACCCCTTAACGCCCCCAAATTTAGTATTTAGGAGCTACCCTCAACCTTGCCTCTTCAGATTGGAGGAAAAAAAAGAAGAACCGAAGAGCCGTGCTGACCCAGGAAGAAACCGAGGAGACCGACTGACTTGGCCCCAGCCCTACCAGTCTGTCCCAACCACGACCTGCCTACAGCAAAAAAAAAAAGCCTGGAGGACCTGCCCTGCCCTCAACTAACAGACTCTGGCTCCGGTAAGCACTGGACTTGCACAAAACCAAAGACTAACCTTCAGAGTCTGGACTCCATGATTCTGCACCACTCTGCACCTGGCCGCCACGATCTGAGACCGAGTGGCCCAATACTGCAAAGGTGTCCCCCCCGGCTATACTAAGTTGCCTAAGTTCGATAATGCCACTACCACCTCAAGGAAGTTGGTGTCCCTCCCCTTAAGATACAATAACATGTCATCTGCATACAAAGAGAGATATTTACAGTTTGAATTGAGGTTGTCTTCACTGAGTGCAATCCCCAGCGAAAAGTACCAGTGAAAGGCGCCATTGTCAATGCAAAGAGCAGGGGAGAGAGGGGAGCAACCCTGCTGAGTGCCCCTTTACACAGGAAAGGCCTCCACAATCAAGGGCCCAGTACGAATCCTGGCCAATGGGTTGGTGCAAAGAAGCTTTGTCCACCTGGTGAAAGGCAGACCCGTGCCAAGCATAGTAGCAAATAGGAACTCCCAGCAGAACAAGTCAAATGCTTTTCTGATGGCCACCAATATTACCAGTGCCTCAGGAGTCGTTCCCGGTGGTCTAAGGCCAGAAACAATTGCCAAATAGAAGGCATTTTGCAATCAATAAAAGTATGTTTAATCCGGATGAATGAGAGAGCACATGCAAGTCGCCAAACTTTTACTCAGAATCTTATAGTCTGCATTAAGCATAGAAAGGGGGGGTGAATTGAGAAGAAGAGGGGCCTTATCTTTCTTAGAAAGCGACACTACAATCACCCTCCCTCAGGGACTGCAGGAGTTTTCCCTGCTGCCAAGAATCATTGAAAAGCACCACTAGTCTAGGATCAAGTTCCGACGTTAAGGCCATGTAGAATTCTATTGAAAAACCATTGAGGCCATGCACCGTCCCCCTCGCCATGTCCTCAATTACTCCCCGCACCTACTGTTCAGTATTGTCCCCTCCTAGTTCACCTGCCACCGTCCATTCAAGGGATACTGGTGCAACATCTGTAAAATAGTTCAACATATTCCTTTCACTACTAGCCCCCTTTGAGGAATACAGTTTGCAATAGTGCTACAGAAAGATCTAATTGTTTTTCTCCTGTGTGAAGACATCAGGCATGAAGGGCCACCGACCTGAAGTATAGAATGTCCTCCCCAGCATTCCGTAAAGCCACGCCAACATCCTACTTGACTTATCCTGCTCTGCATGAGCCCTAGCCGCATGCGCCTTATAATCAAAGTGGTGAAAGCGTTTCACTAGCTCAAACAGCTTCTCCTGCTCCTCCAGCATATGTACCCTGCCATCTGGGCTCCCTTTCAGCCCACCCGGGTGACCATCCAAAACCGCATCCTGTTGTTGAATATCTGAGAAGGATTGAGCACAAACCCCCTCCCTACGAGAGATACAATGCCCCTGAAGCACCACCGGTTAGCTTCCCATTCCATCCCCACCAACGAGGCCCTACCAGGGTTGTCATTCCAGTATTGAAAAATGTACTCTCCCAATAAGCCCCAAAAGGCTTGATCATCAGTAGTGCTGGATCAAAGTGCCAGGTAGGCAAATGAGGCCTAGGGGAGGACCATTGGAACATGCCCAGTACAGGAGCATGATCAGAATGCTTTGTTGCTAAATTTCCAAGCCCCACCACTCAGCCATAAAGTGACCTCCATGTATAGAGCCTTTCAAGTCGAACAACAAGATCATGCAATCCAGAGTGATAGGAGTACACACAAACCTCCGGAGAATGAACCCACCAACAATCTATCAAAAACCTCTGGCCAGATCACAAGGGGACCGCTGCTGCTTGCCGGCCCACAAAGGGCAATACGTAGGGTTGGATGAGACCAATCAAGACTTAAGTCCTCAAAGCAGTTAAAGTCACCCCCTCCACTCTCCAATAAGTTACCCTAAGAGAAAGCAGGGTCACCAAGCTGGTGAGGAATGATGCCTGATCCACATTTGGTGAGTAAATATTTAAGAAGGCGACATTTCTGCCATCCAGGCTCCCCAGCATTAGGACATATCACCCCCTAACATCTGTAAACACCCCGTGCAAGTGGAAAGGTACTTCAGGCTTAGTCAAAGTGAGGTCTCCCCACGGATAGGCAGAATAAGATGTAGCATAGAGTTGGCCCCACCAGCAGCGCTGAAGGGTTCATCCCTCAGTCTCCGTAAGGTGAGTCTCCTGGGGAAACAAGACTTAGATCCTGACGTTTCAAGTAACACAACACATTATAATGCTTAGGGGGGAAGTGAGGCCCAGTACATTCCATTTAAGCAACTTCATTTATGTAGCCATAAGAGGGAGACACAGAAGAAAAAGGATCAGCAAATTCACACAAACACAGGCAAGCCCCACTGCACTAAACACACTACTCCACAACCCCATACGTACCACTACCAGCAAATAAACAAATGTACAACAAAACACAAAACAATACTCCTACAGTTCCCCCACCATCCCCTAAGGACTTACACAGATAACCTTCCTGTCAAAACAACATCACAGAAGGGCAGCAGCGAGGACCCAACTAGAGTCCAAAAGGCCAACTAGATCTATAACGGAAAATAGCACGTGGGGATGGGCCACCAGCTAGAGGTCGAAAACTAACACTCACAAGAGACAACAGTGTAAAAGAATGCTTAGCATAGGCCCCTCCCCTTCTGGACCCCATTCTCAAGCCATTTAGAAAGGAGTAAAGAAAACATACATTAATAGACAGCCAGTAAACCAACCCGCCTCATAAATATTGTACATATATGAACAAGGCAAAACCCTAAGGATATGCCCAGTGGAGCCCTTCAAACCAATTCGTCCATCGACCCCGGGGTGACCCTTGGTAGGATGCCTTCCAAAGTAGGACCTGTGGAGTCCTCAGAATCAGAAGTGGAAGAACAGCACTCTGGGGATGTGGGTCGAAGGAGTCCCTCCAGAACCCATAGTGGCAGCAACCTCTACTGCCCTCAACTGTTCCAGAGCAACCTGTATCTTGGAAGGGCGTGCTGCCGCTCACTGCCGATAATGTTGGTGCTTGTGGAGTAAAGAACAAGTAGGCCCAGACGTCTCAGGATGCACCATGCACTTGTCGTAGAGTTGAATCCAGTCTCACACCACAGATGAATCAGTGAAGAAATTGACTTTGTCTTCAGAATGGACCCGCAGATGAGCAGGGAAGAGCAAGGAATACAGCAGCCCCAAGTCAAACAGCTTCTTCTTTACTGCCATGAAGGATGTCTTCTGCATTTGAACCTAAAGAGAGTAAAGTTATGGTACAGGGACGTCTTGACATTGTCCACCACAAATGGGCCAAGAGCACGGGCTTGCTGTAGAAGATGATCCCGGTCCCAGAACTACAGGAGGCAGGCCACCACAAGATGTGGAAGTGCCCCAGGGAAAGGCTCCCGAGCTGGGACCCTATGCACATGCGCCAAGACCCTTGGGGCCACTACCTCCTGGAGCCAGTTCTGAAGGAAAGCCAACAGTGAGTCCCCCTCGGCATGATTAGTTAGTCCCACAATGCGAATGTTATTATGCTTAGCTGCCCCTTCTGGTCATCCAGATGGGCAGCCACATGCTGATTCTGCTCCTCAAAAGCCGAGATGTGACGGTCTGCCGACTGAACCGCTGCCATCAGGGTCCCCAGGGCTGTGACCTTCTCTGAGACCTTCTGTGAATCCTCACAAATAAGACCCAGTTCAACGGAAAGGGAGTCAATTTTGCCCTGCAACCACTCCCCAGAAGCATCAACGTCAGCCAGAAGTTTATCAAACTTGTCCATATATACCATACCTCCACTGCCATTGCCCTGCTTGATCCCCTGCAGGGGGGCACCTGCAGCCACATCATCTTTAGAGTGTTGAGTGCGCCTCATAATGGCATCCAGATAGAGAAAGGGCTTCCAAGGATCACCAAAAGCAGGACCATAGGGGAGGCCATCAACTCCCTTGATGATATAAGGGGAGATAAATCAGTGGGAGACTGGAGTTCCCAAAAAGGAGCACAGGACACCCCAAACCAGACAGGGTACAGGGCCAGAAACAAGGTAGAGAGAGGGGCTAGAAATGTCCCCACAAAAGTACCTGCAGCCAACTGCGTCCCCACCTCAAAACAGTGATGTAGGGCCTTGGTGCCTCTAAATACAGCTCACCTCTGTAGTCCAACAATAAGGGGGCTAGCGACTAGGCATAGGAGCTCAGGGGCTCTTGGGGCGGTAGAGCAGGAAGGGCAACCAGTTTACAGGCACCCCACTTCAAAGCAGGGAAGGGAGCACGTGTCCCTCAAAACCCACTGGAGGGCATATAGCAAAGCATCCCCCAAGGATACAGTGAGGGGGACAGCAGAATAATGTGTGAGCCCAAGGGCTCTTAAGGCTGTATGGCAGGGAGCCTACCAGATGACCAGCCCTCCTTATCAAAAGAAGGAAAGGGCGCAGTAGGCCCGAAACACTCACCACCGCAGGGAAGCTGGAAAGCAGCCTGAGGAACAGGGCAGGGCTGCAGGGCTGAGCGAGAGCCGTGGCTAAACACTGCTAAATTTCCCTATGCCCACCACCACAGGCTGTAAAGGGGAGGGGTCTCCAGAGTTTGCGAGCCCCCATGAAGCATTAACTAGAAGGGGGCGCTTCCTCCCGAGGAATCACACCACGACTGGAGTCAATAATGCAGCTACCGCGAACAAAGTGGGCTGTCATCTTGTCCTGGGCATCATAGTCAGGAGAATGCGGTGGCCATGCGTCCTGGTCCAGCACTCCTGGGGCAACACAAGTGCACCACTGAGATCCCAGGAAGCTTCTTCAGTGGTAGCGAGGAGGCAATGGCCATTGGATGGAGCCGGGGAGCTCCATCGCATGTCCTTAGTGCATGGCGGTTGTCTCCACCACCCCTTCTTTGAAACAGTTTTATGAAACATTGTTTTTAATACATTTAAAATGTATTAGTTATGATATTGTTATTAGATATCACTTTTAAGATGATATTTGTTTTTATTTCTCAGTATAGTTTGCAGTTTTTTAATGTGAAATATTTATTTATTTTCTCGCTTCCCTGATAGTTACATTGGGGCATATTATCAAGCACGACATTAAAATTATCGCCGCTTTAGCAGCAGAAAACTGCCGCTAAAGCGGTGATAATGGGCTTGATAATATGCCCTTGAGAATTCCAATAGAACCCCATGTTGACACCAGAACAGGGGCCTCTATTGGAATTCGCAAGGACATATTATCAAGCCCATTATCGCCGCTTTAGCGGCAGTTTTCTGCCGCTAAAGCGGCGATAATTTTAATGCCGTTTCTTGATAATAAGCCCCATTGTCTTTTGATACAATTTTCCAACAGACCTCAAAGTCATATTTAAATAACCTTTTAGGCACAGTTCAAGGTTTTATGCAGCATGATTTAAAGACCCCTTTTCCCCTGCTAGTTCTTGCATGCAATTTTCTTTAACATATGCCACATGAATTTTACACAGGTTTGGCTGCTTTAGAATAAGTTGTGATTAAAAAATGAGCTATTGAGGTTTATATGAACCACCAAGTTTGGGTACCTGTTGATTTACCTTCCAATGGTATATTTACAAGAATTGCTGGTAAGCAGTTTTGACTTTGTTTAGTGGCATTTTTTTTCCGCTGTCTATTGCCGAACTCTATCGCCATGTTAGCGCTACGTCGTTACATGATGTTAGGATCAACTAGCAGTGGGGAAAATTGCCAATAACGCTAGCGTCACAGCAATACAAATCTTGACGCTAGAGTGAAAAAAGTGACGGCTGGCCAATTAGCGGGGAAAAAAATCACGTTAGTCAGCTCAACGTCTCTTTTCCGCTTCTAGAGGCAAAAAGAGCTTACAAATTCACCTCTTAGGAAATAAATGAAAATAAAAACACGGGAATGCAGAATGAAGCAGCCATGACCAAGTCCAGCACAGGTCAACACCCACCCCCAAACCCTCTAACAGCCAGGATGACCACCCAGAGTCCCATGGGAAGAGGAAATGCAGAATCAGGGCCTCATTTAAGAAAAGTGTCACATCACTAGGTAAAAACAGTGATGCAGCACTTTTCATTGCACCATCCTTGCGACACTATGGCGGTCGATGCCTGAAAGCAAGGATAGTCCCCGGGGTCTGAAGGCTTCGCTGGGCCTATGTCTGAGCACCGGAGGGGGAGGAGCCGATGCTGTGGAGTTACTGCAGCCTGATAGTGTAGGTGTGCCACGTTGGGCCCGAGCCTGTGGGCTGTGGCTGTAGACATTGTGCTGTTGGAGATTGTCCTTACCTGGTGGCGAAGTCTGTCAGTTTACATGGAAACACATTGCTGACCTGTGTGAGAAGACCGTCTGGTTCCCCTTGGAGCTGTGATTTGTAGAGGTGCTCCCGCTCACCGACATGGGGAAGTCTGCATTGCATAACATGTGCCACCACTGCACCAGGCTGCACAGAGGAGATTGCCAAAGGTGGGCCATGCCTCTCTGCATCACAGTCCAGAGGAGATGGCGCTGGCTGGAAACTGTGGAGGGTGAGGCCCCTGAGCTGGGACGAACTTGTGTGGTGGGAGCGCCACGACTTTGCGCCTAAGAGGGCGCTGTTGCATCACCTGCATCAGGAGGTTCTCGAGCAGACTCGGACAGGACTGTTGTACCCAGGCTTGTAAAATCCGGCCTGGCTGAGGATCCTGCTGACTGAGTCACAGATTTGGAGAGAGTACAGCAGATTGAGCCCTGGTGTCAATGTCCAGTTGAGGAGAAAGTGGGCGGAGAGCAGAGGAGGCCCAGGGGTCGTGTCGGGCCCAGGCCTCCTAGCACCTGTGGGTGATGCACACCGTGCCGTAAGCAATCCCTGCACTGCAGCAGACCCACATCGCTGAGGACACCACACAAGACAGGTGGGGGACTCCACTAACCGGCTCAAGTCACTGATATAAGCCATCGGTGGCAGTTGGTGAGAGGGGCACGGGGGTCGGTTCAGGCCCTGGCCCTTGGGTGCGCAGCTTGATCTGCTGTTACTCGCTGGGGCACTTGGGAACACAGAATCTGGTCGCCACTGTTAGATTGGAGGAGGCAACCGGGTTGTGCTGCCTTTCCTCACCCTCTGGTAGTGAGCTCTTGGGTTTACAGGGGATTTCTATCGGTGCTGCCTGAACGAAGATTCCTGGATACCATACTGCACTGGAGGAGAGAGGCCAGTTGGCCACACTGCACTGCATGTCATACATAGTGCCTGGGCATCTGGCGCAACAATGGACTGTCTGCACCTGGGGGCAGTGTCGACACCTGGCTGCTCCTCCGTGTCTGTGAACCGAGTTGCTGGGGGTCGCTGGCCACCCTGGCAGGTGACAGAGGACACCCTGGACTCCAAACTAGACTCTGTACTCACAGCGGGTCCCTCCATCGAACAAGCGTGCACTTCTCTTGAGGGCTGCATTGACAAAATCACAGTCGGCTTCACCTCGGTGGGCGCAGATCATCCTAAGCTGACTGACAGGGTACACGACATTGAGCAAGAACTGGCCGAAGTCCACTCTATTACCCAGACTGCAGAGTTGAAGGTACAGCAGCGAATGACATGTGTGAAGTCACGAGAATGAAGAGCAGAGAATGCGCAGGGCCACTCCTGGCACAATAATGTGAGGGTGGTGGATCTACCAAAGGGAGCAGAAGGGGCTGATGCAGTTGCATATAAAGAGACATGTTTGCTTGATCTACTGCCAGCAGGTGCACTCTCCCCATTCTCTGTTGTGGAGTAGGCCCATCGAGTACCGGAGAGCCATCCACCGCTGGGGACACGTCTTAGACCCTTTCTCTTCCGCCTCCTACAGGGATCATGACACTGTCCTGAGGAAGGTACGTAAGTTGAGGTAGGTGAAGTGGTTAACGCCACAGTGCTTTTCTTCCCTGGCCACACCACAGTGACTCTACTTGGTCAGTTTGGTGCCTCTAACCCTGTCCCCCACCTTTCTGCCCTCTGTGGTTCCTTTTACTGCTCCTGCCCATGTCAGCCTGCTCTGTGTGGTCAGTACTGCTTCCCCCTCCCCTTAATGTGTCATGTGTGAGCCTGCACCCAAAACAAAATACAAATAATATTCCAATCTCTTTTACACACAGTCACAGATTGTAGGTAGATGAAGACTGGTTTGTTTAGAAGGTCGTGCACAGCAGGGGGTTAGCAAACCATTTGAGGTTTGGTGTAGGACCTGGCTAGATGCCAAGCCCTGCAGCAACCCCCTCACCTACTGCAGATGGCTGAAGTCTGTGTACGGTTGAGAATTGGCTGAATATGGTTAAAAAAACAGAAATTCACTATAGACAAAAAAACAAAGTTTGAAGTAATGTTATAGTGAGGTGTGATAAAAACTCCTTACCTTTCATTAACAAAACACAGACATTCACTGAAAGAAACCAAAGATTAAAGTGACATTATAGAAAAGTCTCCAGGTTCTCCCTTAATGAACACAAAGGTTAAAATGATGTTATTGTTTGGTGATAAAGTTATACACTGTGTAGTTTTAAAAAAAGTAAAAGAACACTGAAATTCGCCCATTATATTTCACTAAGCTAAGTATAACTTGTGCTGCGCCATGCATTGCTTATGACACCACGTATTATATCACTCATGACTTGTTAAATGACATCACAGATGCCAGCCCACATTACATCAATGATGACATCACTAATCACGCAAATGTATTTTCATAAATAATTCAACCATTAAATAAATAACAACAATAAAATAATCCAACATGAACAATAGTAGAGAAAGTGCTGGACTTTGAAGGAGCTAAATTGCTGCCTAACTCCAATGTAAGGAAAAGCAGGGAAAATATTGAACTTTGGAGCGGTTAGATTAACTACTCTCTTTCCAATCTAAACAACAGTAGTAAAGATTTGGACTTTGGAGATGTATGATACACCAAACATTTAAAAAGTAAAATATTTAAACATATTTATAAAAAACACATTCTTTATGAATACATAATATTAAATTGAAAGGGAAAGACATACTTTTCATATTACAAAATTAATGTCAAATATATATAAGGAATTCAAAAATTATTTAAAATAAAAATGCTCCCTTTCCTACCTCCCAAGAGAACCAACAAGCAATGAAAAGCAATTAATAAACAATTTATATATAAACATTCATAATTTAAAATATATATTATTAAATGAAACATTAAAATCAAAACAAATAATTAAAATAAAACTATCTTCTGTAATTCATAAATAAACTCATCAATAAATTAGCAATTAATTAAAAAACATTAACAAATGAAACTAAGTGAAACAATGAAATAATTTAAATAAGTATTATTTAATAATTTAAATGAGGAATGATGCCTGATCCACATTTGGTGAGTAAATATTTAAGAAGGCGACATTTCTGCCATCCAGGCTCCCCAGCATTAGGACATATCACCCCCTAACATCTGTAAACATCCCGTGCAAGTGGAAAGGTACTTCAGGCTTAGTCAAAGTGAGGTCTCCCCACGGATAGGCAGAATAAGATGTAGCATAGAGTTGGCCCCACCAGCAGCGCTGAAGGGTTCATCCCTCAGTCTCTGTAAGGTGAGTCTCCTGGGGAAAAAAGACTTAGATCCTGACGTTTCAAGTAACACAACACATTATAATGCTTAGGGGGGAAGTGAGGCCCAGTACATTCCATTTAAGCAACTTCATTTATGTAGCCATAAGAGGGAGACACAGAAGAAAAAGGATCAGCAAATTCACACAAACACAGGCAAGCCCCACTGCACTAAACATACTACTCCACAACCCCATACGTACCACTACCAGCAAATAAACAAATCTACAACAAAACACAAAACAATACTCCTACAGTTCCCCCACCATCCCCTAAGGACTTACACAGATAACCTTCCTGTCAAAACAACATCACACAAGGGCAGCAGCGAGGACCCAACTAGAGTCCAAAAGGCCAACTAGATCTATAACGGAAAATAGCACGTGGGGATGGGCCACCAGCTAGAGGTCGAAAACTAACACTCACAAGAGACAACAGTGTAAAAGAATGCTTAGCATAGGCCCCTCTCCTTTTGGACCCCATTCTCAAGCCATTTAGAAAGGAGTAAAGAAAACATACATTAATAGACAGCCAGTAAACCAACCCGCCTCATAAATATTGTACATATATGAACAAGGCAAAACCCTAAGGATATGCCCAGTGGAGCCCTTCAAACCAATTCGTCCATCGACCCCGGGGTGACCCTTGGTAGGATGCCTTCCAAAGTAGGACCTGTGGAGTCCTCAGAATCAGAAGTGGAAGAACAGCACTCTGGGGATGTGGGTCGAAGGAGTCCCTCCAGAACCCATAGTGGCAGCAACCTCTACTGCTCTCAACTGTTCCAGAGCAACCTGTATCTTGGAAGGGCGTGCTGCCGCTCACTGCCGATAATGTTGGTGCTTGTGGAGTAAAGAACAAGTAGGCCCAGACGTCTCAGGATGCACCATGCACTTGTCGTAGAGTTGAATCCAGTCTCACACCACAGATGAATCAGTGAAGAAATTGACTTTGTCTTCAGAATGGACCCGCAGATGAGCAGGGAAGAGCAAGGAATACAGCAGCCCCAAGTCAAACAGCTTCTTCTTTACTGCCATGAAGGATGTCTTCTGCTTTTGAACCTGGAGAGTAAAGTTAGGGTACAGGGACGTCTTGACATTGTCCACCACAAATGGGCCAAGAGCACAGGCTTGCTGTAGAAGATGATCCCGGTCCCAGAACTACAGGAGGCAGGCCACCACAAGATGTGGAAGTGCCCCAGGGAAAGGCTCCCGAGCTGGGACCCTATGCACATGCGCCAAGACCCTTGGGGCCACTACCTCCTGGAGCCAGTTCTGAAGGAAAGCCAACAGTGAGTCCCCCTCGGCATGATTAGTTAGTCCCACAATGCGAATGTTATTATGCTTAGCTGCCCCTTCTGGTCATCCAGATGGGCAGCCACATGCTGATTCTGCTCCTCAAAAGCCGAGATGTGACGGTCTGTCGACTGAACCGCTGCCATCAGGGTCCCCAGGGCTGTGACCTTCTCTGAGACCTTCTGTGAATCCTCACAAATAAGACCCAGTTCAACGGAAAGGGAGTCAATTTTGCCCTGCAACCACTCCCCAGAAGCATCAACGGCAGCCAGAAGTTTATCAAACTTGTCGTCCATATATACCATACCTCCACTGCCATTGCCCTGCTTGATCCCCTGCAGGGGGGCACCTGCAGCCACATCATCTTTAGAGTGTTGAGTGCGCCTCATAATGGCATCCAGATAGAGCAAGGGCTTCCAAGGATCACCAAAAGCAGAGCCATAGGGGAGGCCATCAACTCCCTTGATGACATAAGGGGAGATAAATCAGTGGGAGACTGGAGTTCCCAAAAAGGAGCACAGGACACCCCAAACCAGACAGGGTACAGGGCCAGAAACAAGGTAGAGAGAGGGGCTAGAAATGTCCCCACAAAAGTACCTGCAGCCAACTGCGTCCCCACCTCAAAACAGTGATGTAGGGCCTTGGTGCCACTAAATACAGCTCACCTCTGTAGTCCAACAATAAGGGGGCTAGCGACTAGGCATAGGAGCTCAGGGGCTCTTGGGGCGGTAGAGCAGGAAGGGCAACCAGTTTACAGGCACCCCACTTCAAAGCAGGGAAGGGAGCACGTGTCCCTCAAAACCCACTGAAGGGCATATAGCAAAGCATCCCCCAAGGATACCGTGAGGGGGCCAGCAGAAGAATGTGTGAGCCCAAGGTCTCTTAAGGCTGTATGGCAGGGAGCCTACCATATGACCAGCCCTCCTTATCAAAAGAAGGAAAGGGCGCAGTAGGCCCGGAACACTCACCACCGCAGGGAAGCTGGAAAGCAGCCTGAGGAACAGGGCAGGGCTACAGGGCTAAGCGAGAGCCGTGGCTAAACACTGCTAAATTTCCCTATGCCCACCACCACAGGCTGTAAAGGGGAGGGGTCTCCAGAGTTTGCGAGCCCCCATGAAGCATTAACTAGAAGGGGGCGCTTCCTCCCGAGGAATCACACCGCGACTGGAGTCAATAATGCAGCTACCGCGAACAAAGTGGGCTGTCATCTTGTCCTGGGCATCATAGTCAGGAGAATGCGGTGGCCATGCGTCCTGGTCCAGCACTCCTGGGGCAACACAAGTGCACCACTGAGATCCCAGGAAGCTTCTTCAGTGGTAGCGAGGAGGCAATGGCCATTGGATGGAGCCGGGGAGCTCCATCGCATGTCCTTAGTGCATGGCGGTTGTCTCCACCACCCCTTCTTTGAAACAGTTTTATGAAACATTGTTTTTAATACATTTAAAATGTATTAGTTATGATATTGTTATTAGATATCACTTTTAAGATGATATTTGTTTTTATTTCTCAGTATAGTTTGCAGTTTTTTAATGTGAAATATTTATTTATTTTCTCGCTTCCCTGATAGTTACATTGGGGCATATTATCAAGCACGACGTTAAAATTATCGCCGCTTTAGCAGCAGAAAACTGCCGCTAAAGCGGTGATAATGGGCTTGATAATATGCCCTTGAGAATTCCAATAGAAGCCCATGTTGACACCAGAACAGGGGCCTCTATTGGAATTCGCAAGGACATATTATCAAGCCCATTATTGCCGCTTTAGCGGCAGTTTTCTGCCGCTAAAGCGGTGATAATTTTAACGCCGTTTCTTGATAATAAGCCCCATTGTCTTTTGATACAATTTTCCAACAGATCTCAAAGTCATATAAAATAACCTTTTAGGCACAGTTCAAGGTTTTATGCAGCATGATTTAAAGACCCTTTTTCCCCTGCTAGTTCTTGCATGCAATTTTCTTTAACATATGCCACATTAATTTTTCACAGGTTTGGCTGCTTTAGAATAAGTTGTGATTAAAAAATGAGCTATTGAGGTTTATATGAACCACCAAGTTTGGGTACCTGTTGATTTACCTTCCAGTGGTATATTTACAAGAATTGCTGGTACGCAGTTTTGACTTTGTTTAGTGGCATTTTTTTTCCGCTGTCTATTGCCGAACTCTATCGCCATGTTAGCGATACGTCGTTACATGATGTTAGGATCAACTAGCAGTGGGGAAAATTGCCAATAACGCTAGCGTCACAGCAATACAAATCTTGATGCTAGAGTGAAAAAAGTGACGGCTGGCCAATTAGCGGGGAAAAAAATCACGTTAGTCAGCTCAACGTCTCTTTTCCGCTTCTAGAGGTAAAAAGAGCTTACAAATTCACCTCTTAGGAAATAAATGAAAATAAAAACACGGGAATGCAGCATGAAGCAGCCATGACCAAGTCCAGCACAGGTCAACATCCCCCCAAAACCCTCTAACAGCCAGGATGACCACCCAGAGTCCCATGGGGAGAGGAAATGCAGAATCAGGGCCTCATTTAAGAAAAGTGTCACATCACTAGGTAAAAACAGTGATGCAGCACTTTTCATTGCACCATCCTTGCGACACAATGGCGGTCGATGCCTGAAAGCAAGGATAGTCCCCGGGGTCTGAAGGCTTCGCTGGGCCTATGTCTGAGCACCGGAGGGGGAGGAGCCGATGCTGTGGAGTTACTGCAGCCTGATAGTGTAGGTGTGCCACGTTGGGCCCGAGCCTGTGGGCTGTGGCTGTAGACATTGTGCTGTTGGAGATTGTCCTTACCTGGTGGCGAAGTCTGTCAGTTTACATGGAAACACATTGCTGACCTGTTTGAGAAGACCGTCTGGTTCCCCTTGGAGCTGTGATTTGTAGAGGTGCTCCCGCTCACCGACATGGGGAAGTCTGCATTGCATAACATGTGCCACCACTGCACCAGGCTGCACAGAGGAGATTGCCAATGGTGGGCCATGCCTCTCTGCATCACAGTCCGGAGGAGATGGCGCTGGCTGGAAACTGTGGAGGGTGAGGCCCCTGAGCTGGGACGAACTTGTGTGGTGTGAGCGCCACGACTTTGCGCCTAAGAGGGCGCTGTTGCATCACCTGCATCAGGAGGTTCTCGAGCAGACTCGGACAGGACTGTTGTACCCAGGCTTGTAAAATCCGTCCTGGCTGAGGATCCTGCTGACTGAGTCACAGATTTGGAGAGAGTACAGCAGATTGAGCCCTGGTGTCAATGTCCAGTTGAGGAGAAGGTGGGCGGAGAGCAGAGGAGGCCCAGGGGTCGTGTCGGGCCCAGGCCTCCTAGCACCTGTGGGTGATGCACACCGTGCCGTAAGCAATCCCTGCACTGCAGCAGACCCACATCGCTGAGGACACCACACAAGACAGGTGGGGGACTCCACTAACCGACTCAAGTCACTGATATAAGCCGTCGGTGGCAGTTGGTGAGAGGGGCACGGGGGTCGGTTCAGGCCCTGGCCCTTGGGTGCGCAGCTTGATCTGCTGTTACTCGCTGGGGCACTTGGGAACACAGAATCTGGTCGCCACTGTTAGATTGGAGGAGGCAACCGGGTTGTGCTGCCTTTCCTCACCCTCTGGTAGTGAGCTCTTGGGTTTACAGGGGATTTCTATCGGTGCTGCCTGAACGAAGATTCCTGGCTACCATACTGCACTGGAGGAGAGAGGCCAGTTGGCCACACTGCACTGCATGTCATACATATTGCCTGGGCATCTGGCGCAACAATGGACTGTCTGCACCTGGGGGCAGTGTCGACACCTGGCTGCTCCTCCGTGTCTGTGAACCGAGTTGCTGGGGGTCGCTGGCCACCCTGGCAGGTGACAGAGGACACCCTGGACTCCAAACTAGACTCTGTACTCACAGCGGGTCCCTCCATCGAACAAGCGTGCACTTCTCTTGAGGGCTGCATTGACAAAATCACAGTCGGCTTCACCCCGGTGGGCGCAGATCATCCTAAGCTGACTGACAGGGTACACGACATTGAGCAAGAACTGGCCGAAGTCCACTCTATTACCCAGACTGCAGAGTTGAAGGTACAGCAGCGAATGACATGTGTGAAGTCACGAGAATGAAGAGCAGAGAATGCGCAGGGCCACTCCTGGCACAATAATGTGAGGGTGGTGGATCTACCAAAGGGAGCACAAGGGGCTGATGCAGTTGCATATAATGAGACATGGTTGCTTGATCTACTGCCAGCAGGTGCACTCTCCCCATTCTCTGTTGTGGAGTAGGCCCATCGAGTAACGGAGAGCCATCCACCGCTGGGGACACGTCTTAGACCCTTTCTCTTCCGCCTCCTACAGGGATCATGACACTGTCCTGAGGAAGGTACGTATGTTGAGGTAGGTGAAGTGGATAACGCCACAGTGCTTTTCTTCCCTGGCTACACCACAGTGACTCTACTTGGTCAGTTTGGTGCCTCTAACCCTGTCCCCCACCTTTCTGCCCTCTGTGGTTCCTTTTACTGCTCCTGCCCATGTCAGCCTGCTCTGTGTGGTCAGTACTGCTTCCCCCTCCCCTTAATGTGTCATGTGTGAGCCTGCACCCAAAACAAAATACAAATAATATTCCAATCTCTTTTACACACAGTCACAGATTGTAGGTAGATGAAGACTGGTTTGTTTAGAAGGTCGTGCACAGCAGGGGGTTAGCAAACCATTTGAGGTTTGGTGTAGGACCTGGCTAGATGCCAAGCCCTGCAGCAACCCCCTCACCTACTGCAGATGGCTGAAGTCTGTGTACGGTTGAGAATTGGCTGAATATGTTTAAAAAAACAGAAATTCACTATAGACAAAAAAACAAAGTTTGAAGTAATGTTATAGTGAGGTGTGATAAAAACTCCTTACCTTTCATTAACAAAACACAGACATTCACTGAAAGAAACCAAAGATTAAAGTGACATTATAGAAAAGTCTCCAGATTCTCCCTTAATGAACACAAAGGTTAAAGTGATGTTATTGTTTGGTGATAAAGTTATACACCGTGTAGTTTTAAAAAAAGTAAAAGAACACTGAAATTCGCCCATTATATTTCACTAAGCTAAGTATAACTTGTGCTGCACCATGCATTGCTTATGACACCACGTATTATATCACTCATGACTTGTTAAATGACATCACAGATGCCAGCCCACATTACATCAATGATGACATCACTAATCACGCAAATGTATTTTCATAAATAATTCAACCATTAAATAAATAACAACAATAAAATAATCCAACATGAACAATAGTAGAGAAAGTGCTGGACTTTGAAGGAGCTAAATTGCTGCCTAACTCCAATGTAAGGAAAAGCAGGGAAAATATTGAACTTTGGAGCGGTTAGATTAACTACTCTCATTCCAATCTAAACAACAGTAGTAAAGATTTGGACTTTGGAGATGTATGATACACCAAACATTTAAAAAGTAAAATATTTAAACATATTTATAAAAAACACATTCTTTATGAATACATAATATTAAATTGAAAGGGAAAGACATACTTTTCATATTACAAAATTATTGTCAAATATATATAAGGAATTCAAAAATTATTTAAAATAAAAACGCTCCCTTTCCTACCTCCCAAGAGAACCAACAAGCAATGAAAAGCAATTAATAAACAATTTATATATAAACATTCATAATTTAAAATATATATTATTAAATGAAACATTAAAATCAAAACAAATAATTAAAATAAAACTATCTTCTGTAATTCATAAATAAACTCATCAATAAATTAGCAATTAATTAAAAAACATTAACAAATGAAACTAAGTGAAACAATGAAATAATTTAAATAAGTATTATTTAATAATTTAATTGACATAAACATTTATTTTAAAAAACAATAATTTACATTTATAACTTTCTGCCCAATTTCCTACAAACCCAACAATGTACCACTATATTTAAAATTAGTAGCTAAATTTAAAAATATATAATCCGTATTAAAAAGGACAAGCTACTAAATTATTTAAAATATCAATTAATGAGTTAAATAATTTGCCTGATTTGCTATCAATTAATTATTTAATAAAAAAAAATGAATTATATGTTAACTAATTTCCAACCCTAATCCCCTAATAACTGAGGAATGGGAAAAAATATCCTCTCTCAATGGTTCAGCATTAAGAGGAAACAGTTTCAAGCATATGCAAATCCATGCACAAGGATTAGTATATATTACTACACAATTGGAAGGTAAATATTATTGTCCTAGATGTCATGAACTAGGAACATGGGTCCATATTATTAGGGTTGGGCTGCCGTCAACCCCACGTTATGCATGGTGAAAAGCTATGTGCCGCGGGGGTTGACTGCTGGTGGCGTGGCAGGGTTTTAACTGCCCGCTGTGTGGTGGTAGTTGGCTGCCCACAGTGATTCAGCCAGGCCCTGTGATTTACCCGCCTCCCCGCCATAAACAGCTGAAAGCCATGCTTTCCGCCAGGTAGACCTAATTATTATTACATTATGTAAAACAAAAACTAGAAAGTCACTGAAAAAAAGACAAAGGTTAAAGTGATGCTATAGTTAGGTATGGTTATAATATCTTACTATACATTAAAAACACCTGTGTAATTCACTGAAAAAAGCCAAAGTTTATAGCGACGTTATAGTTAGGTGAATATGTTAGTTAAAACATTACATTTACATTTTTTTAAAACACTGCAATTCACCAGATATAGTTGACTGAGGTAGCCATAACTTGTGCCCTTGCCATTATGGACACAGAAAACCTCTAATATTTTACATCCCAAAATAATACCTCTTCAATGTGCCCAAAGATTGATGAATTGGAGATGTTGGTAAACCAGAATTTCATGAGGCAGTGTGTCAGGATATAAAAATGCAGTAGAATAAGTAAGGACAGACCAAATGATTTAGCTCTAGATCAGGATTAGAAATTAAAAAAATGTATTACAAAAAATTAAAAAGGTGCGGTACAGAAATCATAAATGCAACTGCATAAAGATATAACCATGAAGGCTCTCAGCAAAATAGGGCATTACAGAATAATGTGCAAATGAGAAAAATTTCCAAGCACTACAATAAATACGAAATCAGGCAGCATCCCTAGCAGCATCAGAAAGTCCTCTGGCTGACTCCCAAAATTAATTGTTTATTTAGGAAATCTTCCCACTCAACATAGTTGAAAGTGCTGATTCATCATGATGTGAGCAAAAGAAATACGTTTTTGACAAACCAGAGCACAGAATTATTAAACATTATATTACATTAGCATCTAAGCACTACCCCTCTACATAAATACTGATTCTGTCCACATTTTGAAAATGTCATCCGGAGATGGCAGGCCAAACTATTTACATGACCAGCAGTTTGCTATTATGAATGCATATAGCACAGTAAGCTACGAGTAGGTCTGTAAAAGAGAAATATTTCAGTGTACAAGTTGTAAAGTTTTCATTGAAGACAGCAAGAACAGCTTCAGTGGAAATACACAAACATGACCCTGTGGAGATAATAAATAATGAATAGTGAACATGCAGGAGGAGACATCCATTTTGAGCAAGATGATGTCTAGGCCTAAATTGAGGCCTAGTTAGCAATAAGACATAGCTAAATTGATTTAAATGCAATAGCACCATGTCAGTGTGCACATGTAGGTTTGATAGTGAACACATTGTACTGCACGCTCTTAATAATTCACAAAAATATGAAATGCATAAAAAGTCTTTCACAATGCCCTGATTATTATATCATTCATGACATGTTCTATGACATCATGGATAACATCAATGCCACATCTGAAATGACATCATTAATGGCAAAAGTGTGAATGGCATAGCTGCAATTTACAGTTGCTTCAATAAACTATAATTGCTGAATTTTATTTTTTTTAGTTTCAAATGTAATGTTTTAACTGACATTTTGACCCAACTGAAATGTCACTTTGACATTTGATATACATTTATAAATCGAAAACTCTGTCAGGCTTGCAAACCATAGTGGATAAGTTCCTGTATTTTTATAGCAAGAGGGGACTGGAATTGAACATCAGCAAGATGAAATTTGTGGTCTTTAACCCATATAGAAACATGAGGGCGAATATTACGGCTTAAAGAAGCTCCACTAAAGCAAGTTCAGGAGTTTGTTTATTTAGGGATCTGCATAATAAATACATTCAGTTGGGTGGCACAGATCAATAGGAGTACTCTGAAATTCCAGCAGGAGGCTGGCACTGTGGCCAAGCTGCAGAAGATGGCCCAGCCCAGTCCAGTCCCCTAACACCAGCAATGGAAATCTACAAAATACAATTTAAAGGTGCTGCCATGTACGGGTCAGAACTGTGGAGACACAAGAAAATCTAACTTCTTGAAAATAAGCTTATTAGGAACTTTTTAAATCTCCCACAAATTGCCCCCCATTTACCCCGGCTCCTTGACATGGACTTTTTTCCATAAAGCTTTACCTTGCTACCTGGACGACTGCTTTATTGGCACAGGCTGTGGCTCAATGACAAGCTGGAATCTTATAGGCAGTTGACTAAGTCGCTCCTCCTTCAAAAGGGGTGGGAGAAGATATCATGGCTCTCTTTTATTCGAATAGTGTTGCAGGGGTTAGGCTTATCAGATCTGTGAGAGAACCCGGATCTATGGATAAAGGAGCGCAGCAGGGACTTTCTCTGGGAGAGAGCGATGTCATCAGTGATGTCACTGACCATCTCATGAATGATGTAATATGTGATGTCATCAGCAGTGCATTGCGGGGGCGCGAGTTATAGTTAGCTGAACTAACTATAACGCCGGAATTTCTATGGTTTTGTACGAGTGAAATATCCAACTAACTATAACGTTCCTGAAACCTATGGTTTTTCAGTTAATTTCTATGGTTTTTTAAATTCTAATTTCTAACTATAACGTGCCTGAAACCTATGTTTTTTTTAGTGAATTTCTATGGTTTTATTAAATGCTAATTTCTAACTATAACGTGCTTGAAACCTATGGTTTTTAGAGTGTATTTCAAAGGTTTTTTAAATGAAAATTTGTAAGTCTAATGTACCTCAATCCTCTCTTTTTTATTTTCTCTTTCTCTCTCTCTCTCTCTCTCTCTCTCTCTCTCTCTCTCTCTCTATATATATATATATATATATATATATATATATATATATGAACAATCCGTTTCTTTGTGGTGCATGCCTTTGAGAAAGGAGCTGGGGGCTCCGAAACCGGTTAGGCACGAGCGATGCAGAAAGGTGTGTGCTGGACCCTCTAATAAATAGTCCTGCGGACTCGCTGCTGTGGATTGCGTTCTTAAGCTGTTGGGCAACATTTTGAATGATATATATATATATATATATATATATATATATATATATATATATATATATATATATATATATATATTCACAGAAAAAACAATAGGTTTCAGGCACGTTATAGTTAGGAATCAGCATTTAAAAAACCTCACAAATTCACTGAAAAAACCATAGGTTTCAGGGGTGTTATAGTTAGCTGGACTTTTCACTTGTACAAAACCATTGAAATTCTCCCGTTATAGTTAGTTCAGCTAACTATAACTCGCGCGCCCGCAATGCACTGCTGATGACGTCACATATTACATCACTCATGACATGGTCAGTGACATCACTCATGACATCACTGATGACATCTCAAATGACATCACTGATGACATCATCCAGTGAATGTGTGTTTTTTCTGAAAATTAAATATGTTTTATATATGTATATCTCAAGGTCGATGGAAGAATAAATGGGTATCTAAGTGTCTAAATGGATGATTTGTTTTTGAAAAATTGATTGTGTAACTGACTGATTAAGTGTATCATAGTGAATACATGGCCTAGTGAGTAATGTTTAAATATGTAAATATCTGTATCAGTCTCTCACTTTGTGTATAAGTGGCTGCATGGGTTGGTGAGTAGCTACATGGGTGTCTATATAGGTTATTAGTTGTTTTTTTGAGTATCAGTCCGAGTGTCTGCATGGTTCTGTGGGGGATATTACGTAGTGCATAGGTGCATGAATGAGTGACTCACTGTTTGTATGTGTTGAAGACAGCAGGTGTGCAGGACTGTATGGGTGGATGAGTGTGTGTATGGGTGTGTTAGTGAGTGAATGACTGTCTCAATAGTGTCTTTATGAGTAACTACATATGTTTTAAACTAGTATATGTGACTATTGGTGTATATAAGTGAGTATATGTGAGAGTGAGAGATTGAAAGAGTTCCTGTATGAATAAGTATGTGTTTCTATAAGTGATTGTTTAAAAGACTAAGTATGTGTATGTTTCCGTAGAAGTAAGTGTGGTGGTGTGTGTATAACTGTATATGCAAGTAAATGTATGTTTGATTCTTTATTAGCATGAGTGACTATGTGTGTGAGTAACTCTATGGATGAGTGGCATTGTGTAACAGGATGTATAGGTGTATGAGTACATATGATGAGTGAGTACATGTATGAGTGACTGTATAGGACTGTTGGTGAATGAGTGGATGTGTATGTGGATCTTAGAATTACTGAAGAGGTTGTTGTAACTGGTATTGGTATGTCCATTGTTTTGAAAAGTTTAGTCTCTATTTTTGAATGTGTGTATCAAAGGTTATATTAGGGTGAGAGGAGGTCTGCCACTCTATCACAAGGATGATGTCATCAGTGATGTCATCAGTGATGTCATTTGAGATGTCATCAGTGATGTCATGAGTGATGTCACTGACCATGTCATGAGTGATGTAATATGTGACGTCATCAGCAGTGCATTGCGGGCGCGCGAGTTATAGTTAGCTGAACTAACTATAATGGGGGAATTTCAATGGTTTTGTACAAGTGAAAAGTCCAGCTAACTATAACACCCCTGAAACCTATGGTTTTTTCAGTGAATTTCTGAGGTTTTTTAAATGATAATTCCTAACGATAACGTGCCTGAAACCTATGTTTTTTTCTGTGAATTTCAAAGGTTTTTTAAATGCTAATTTCTAACTATGCCTACAGAGGTAGGACATGTGAAGAAAGAAGAAAAAAGGCACAGAAAGAAAAAAAAGAAGAGCAGAAAGAAGCAACAGAAGTCCTCAAAGACGAAGAAAAGTGCAGGAAGAAGGATAATGTGCAGAAAGGTTCCAGGATTTCTTCGTAAAGAAGATATCTGATATCTTGGACGAAATTGCGGAAACCGCACCCCTCGAATGTCCGCGCATACCGGACCTTATTGCCCCGCTAAACATTCCACCATTAGCTGAGTTATCCCCTATTTCCAAACAGGAATTACTTAAAATCATAGGCCGAGTCAAATCAGGTTCCTTGGTGGACCCTTGCCCTCCTGACATATTCAAGATGGCAATGCCAGGAATAGAGGAAGAGGTTCTGCACCTATTGAACACCTCTCTTTATACAGGACAGATCCCTTTAGCTTTTAAAGAGGCTCGCCTGATCCCCTTACTGAAGAAACCTGGAGCAGACACAAAATGTCTGAAAAATTTCCGGCCCATCTCCCAGCTGCCTTTCCTTGCTAAGGTAATTGAGCAGCACGTGTTAGCTCTATTATCGGGCCATATAGAGAGTAACAACCTGCTGGAGACCAATCAGGCAGGGTTCCGTGCTAATCACAGCACGGAACTAGTTATGTTATCCATTCTAGATGAGCTAAGGATGCGAGCTGATGTAAAAACACCGAGCGCCCTGGTACTACTGGATCTCTCCGCGGCGTTTGACACCGTGTGTCATAAACAGCTTCTGTCGCGGTTGAGATCCTTTGGCGTCGTGGGTACAGCACATGCATGGCTCACATCATTTTTGCAGGGTAGGACACAACGAGTGCAGCTGGGGGATCTACTTTCCACCCCTGCTCCGATCACCTGCGGGGTCCCACAGGGCTCTGCCTTGTCCCCCCTACTTTTCAACATCTACCTGCAGCCACTAATTGCTCTCCTGAACAGGATGGACTGCCTAGTGTACAACTATGCCGATGACACCCAGATAATCATCCGGCTGGATGATGGTCCAGGAGCATCCACTAGGTTACAGGACATATTGAAAACTACAGTCAATTGGATGTCCGAGAACTCCTTGAAAGTTAATCCGGATAAGACGGAAGTATTGCCCATTTCCATCTCGGGTAACCCTTGGAGTGAGAAATTTTGGCCTAGGGAGCTGGGCGCACCACCAAAACCGGCAGCTGCAGTCAAAAGCTTAGGCCTATATGTGGATAATAAATTATCCATGGAAAAACAAGTTGCCACTGTAGTAGGCACCAGTATAGGCCTCTTAAGACAACTAAGGAAGATCTCTGCCCTGCTCTCATTCCCTACTTTGAGACACGTGGTCTCAGCCACAATTCTGGCTAGGCTGGACTACGGGAACTCCCTTTATTTAGGTTTGCCACAGCGGCTGCTGGACAAACTACAGGGAGTTATGAACGATGCAGCTAGGCTGATATTTAAAAAACCCAGGACTGCCCATGCCTCTCCCCTGATGCAGGAGCTGCACTGGCTGCCAATTCGTCAGAGAATTGTCTTCAAAGGACTGTGTATCGCTCACAAGGCTCAGTATGGCAAAGCACCAAAATACCTGAAATCCCGACTATCCCCCTACACACCGGGTAGGACTTTGCGTTCGTCGGACGCCACTCTTCTGTCTCAGTCCCGCTTTAAATTGACCACGGTGGGGGGCCGTGCTTTTTCCAACACGCTCCCAGCTTTATGGAACAAATTGGATCCAGAGCTCAGGAAGGAAAGTAACTTACTTTCCTTCAGAAAAAAACTAAAAACGGTACTGTTCAAACAAGCATGGAGCAGATCTTAGGTGCACAGCTGGTTTCAAGTGAATGTAACATCTTTCACGTAAATCTGGTCAGACAGCGCTTAGAGACCCCTGTGGTTATAACGCGCCACATAAATTAAATAAATAAATAAATAAATAAATAAAGAACAAAAAGAAGAGCAGAAAGAAGCCTTGTTGCAAAATCATCCTGTACCCTCAACTTTTTCAGACGGATACTGGTGGTAACTGAGTCTGACTAACCAGTCCTAGAGCCAGTGCTATGTTAAAAGACACTTAGAATACAGTGAAAACACCTACATACACTAGGGAACATTATGCGTTGGGGTCCCCCTGTGATTAGCATGACCTCCTCTGTAAGCCCCTAGTATATAATAGGGCAGGGGGATTAAAACTACCTCTCAAAACAGGCCACAGGGCGTTTTTGCACACGTTAACTCAGGCCCTGTCCCCTCCCTTCACCACTGTGTAAACACACCCTGTGTCCGTTTTTAGTTGGGAGATTAAGTTCATTTGAATCCTGAGGGTCCCTAGTGTCCAACTAGCCCACTAGGTATCTCCAGTAAGTGCCACAGAGCTGCGTTGCAGAGAGGTGTAAAAAGTGGCACAGCCTGGACCACCTCTCTGCAATGCAGCTCAGTGGCGCTTACTGGAAGCACTTGGTGGGCTAGTTAGCCCCCAGGGGCCCTCAGTATTGAAGGAAAATTATATCCCCAATTTAAAACGTGCCATAGTGCGTGTTTGCACACGTCACCTCAGGCCCCTTCCCCTCCCTTCACCACTGTGTAAACGCGCCCTGTGGCTGTTCTAAGTTGAGAGATTAAGTCCCCTTGAATCCTAAGGGTCCCTAGGGTCAAACTAGACCACTAGGTACCTCCAGTAAGCACCACAGAGCTGCGTTGCAGAGAGGTGTAAAAAGGGGCTTGGCCTCAGAACACCTGTCTGCAGCGCAGCTCCCTGGCGCATACTGGAGATGCCTGTTGGGCTAGTTGGCCCTCAGGGACCCTCAGTATTGAAGAGGAATTAATTCCCCAATTTACAACTCGCCAGGGGGCGCGTTTGCAGAGTGCTGCAAGGAGGGGGCGTGGCCTCCGGCACGATGCCAGTCTTTTATTTATTTTAATTTTTTAAGAAGGGGGGCTGTGTGGTTCCCCTTCTTATTCTAATTTATTGGCCCTGATGACCCCATCCCCCAGGGCCTGTCTCCTAATTATATTTTTTGACCCCAATCCCCAGGGCCGGCCACTGTTTTTTATTATTTTAAAAAAATAGATATTTATAGACACACCTAAGACATGCTGGACAAACCGTACGTACCTATCACCATGACGATTTGCGTGATATTCATTAAAAGGCGACTATGCATGCAATGAATCCACGTGGAATGTATTTACACCACTAGTGACGCTCTGACATGTCTGATGCCCTACCGTGCCTAATCCTGGTAGACACCCTTGTCGTTTATTTATACAAACATGGGTAGCTATTGACGGGCACATTTAATACACATGCACACCAAGCCATTCAAAGGGGATTCGACAAAAATTCGACCAAAACTATGCAAGAAACCCCCCTCACGGTTAATAAAACACACATCCACTGCCGGATGTGTAATACTTTTTATTTTACTCTCTGGAAAGGGGACGAACATCACTTGAGAGTCACAGCATGCTCCTGACAGAGCCCAATGCTGTGTTACACCCACCATTGCCTGCCGAGTGCCACACACCTCTGTGTTGTATTCCACTAGCTAGTGCATATGCTATGACACTCTCTAGCCCATGTGCACTGTAACACCACCCCGTGAATATGTCATGCCACACTTGTCTTCGCACGGGTTATATTGCCCCATCTAACGTGCCTTTCTCGATGCCTATGTTATAACGCACAGTGCTATGCCATACATATTTCAATCTGGGATCCATATATTTGTCACAGTGCATATGCAACGTTACACTCCCCAGCACATATTTTATATTACAACTTTAGAGACTAGTTAGGTTACACAACACTGCCCTGTGCATATTACACTCCAAGGCGCATATCGCATAGCACACGCTAGTGCCTGTGCTATCTCGCGCTCTCCAATGAATCTGTCATTGCGCACAATGTATTGCATATTATATTTCACGCCCGGTTCATCTTATATCACACTTTTTGGTGCATAGTTTATACCATACACTATATCTAGTTTTCATTTTCAATCATGCTCTCAGGACTATGTTCTATATAACACTGTGTTCACCTACCCTTTTCACGGGCATTACATTTTGCGATAGGGGGTGGAGGGTCATGGGGTGTTTCTGCCAAGTGAGCCCGGAGTCACAGTCACAAACGTCCTCTTCTTCCTGAATAAAAGTGAGATTATGCTGCATACTTGTTCATATTTTAAGTAGTTCGCACAGACACAATGTTTTAAAAACAATAAAGTTCCTAATACCCGCCTTCTCTGAACAGTTAGCTTGCTGCCCCATCCCCTTCCTCCCTATCCTCTGTTGTGTGAATCCATGGACTAGCCTCCTCCCTCCTGCCATGCATGGTCTGATGTGCTGCCACTGCCCTCAATTTAGTATGATGTACCAGTCCAGTCCTCCTGCCCTCCATTGCCCAATTCTATGCCCCATCATTGACCTCCTGCTTAAACGCTGTGCTTAGCTTGCTGCCCCTATTCTCCTTCCCCCTGCCCTCCGATGTCTTTGTGCATGCCCCTGCTCCATCCTTTTTGCCCACCATGTCCCATGGACCTGCCACTCCTATCTACTCTAAATGTTCTGTTGAGCTGCCACTCCCCTCCCACCTGCCTAGCATTGTCAGATGACTGTAACCTGTCCCTGCCACCTCCACCCTGCCTGTCCACATGCCATGCCCCTATCCTCTTCCTCCTGTCCTACATGGTCCATTGTACTGCCACACCCTTCTGCCCTCCCTGGTCTGTTGTGCTGCAACTGCTCCTCCTGCCTGCCCCGTGTGGTCTGTTGTGAGGTCCCTTCCCCTGAACTTTCTTGTCTGTGCACAGGTCCTGACCCTCCCTTCTATCCTCCATTGTCCTTTGTGCATGCCCCTCCACCCTCCTTCTTGCCCATCATAGCCATTGTGCTGCCACTAACCCTCCCACTTGCCATGCATGGTCTTCTGTGCTGCCATGGCCCCTCCGACCTTCCCTGTGTGGTCAGTTAGCTGCCCCTGACCCCCTCCCACCTTCCGTCCATGGTCTGTGTGTATGCCATCACAGTCTCACTGTTGCTCTTCATGGTGTGTCTTGCTTCTAGTGCCCATCCTGCCTGACCTCCATGGCTATCTTGCTGCTCCTGCCCTGCCCCCTTGCCCCCAGCCCTACTCCCTCCCTCCTGGCTTGTCTGTTCCATTGTAATGCCCCTGATCCGTCCCTCCTGCCCTTTATGGTCTGTTATGCTGCAGCTTTCTCTCCTGTCTGTCCATTATGGTCAGCTAGCTACCATTGCCTCTTGCCCCTCTGTTCTCTGTTGTCCATGTGCATGGTCCTGTCCCCTCCCTCTTGCTTTCTATGGATTGTTGTGCTGCACTCCCGTCATGCATGCCCTGTGTGGTGTATTGTGCTGCTGCAAACCCTGATGCCTGCCCTGCAGGGTCAGTTTGGTGCACCTCTCCATGTCCCTCCTGTCCTCTGTTATCCAAGTCCATGTCCCTATCCCATTTCCTTCCATGATGCAATGTACCATACTTGCGAACATTTTGAACTTGGTAAGAGGGAGATTTTGAAAAAAAACTGGGGTATTGATTTTCCCCTTTGAGTTACATTGAAAAAGAGGATATTGTAGACAGGAGACAGATCAAATAAAGCCCATTTGAGCTTAAAAACATTGGACGTTTCCTGGCTGAATCGGGTCTGTTGGCATGTATGGTTGTACTACCATTGCCTCTTCCTTCTGCCCACAATGGTCTATTACATTGCCACAGCCTTGAAGGAGGGTAGATTTTGTATCACAGGGGGCCCCTGGCCCGTTCTGTCCACACCTGAAGTATTAGACCCTTGTCCTTGCCCTGCCAGCTGCATTTGTAGGCCGTATTAAATTGACCAGCGGGTCCTGTATTGCTATATAATTATCCTGAGACATCCTTACCACTCAGCCAGCATAAAACCCCTGTGTAGGCCCTTCTGTTCAATATGTAGGCCTCTTTGTTAAATTGACCATAGCTCTGCAATTTTAGTGTATAGCAGTCTGAAGGCAGGTCTGCGAGGCCTTCTGATCCAAACTAGTAGCCCCCACCCTACCCGAGTGCTCCGTGCTCGGTATCAAAGTTCAACATCCCCCTGAAGCTGTCGACATACAGTAGGCTGCATCCTGGACTGGTACTTGCTTCCTGGGCAGGTTTCCCGCTTTTAAGGAAGTGGCAACCGCAGAGCGTCAAGTTAGGAGAACTGAGGAGATTTTATATATGAATATATTGAATTCCCGTACAATACCCATTATTTTCTGCTTGCTCTATGGAACTTACGATAAGCGATTGGCCTGAGAGACTGACCTTTTCACCCAGTCCATTGTCAGCATTAAGTGGGTAAATGACGAAATGTCTGGTAAAATCTGCAGTCGAAGCTTTTGGGTAGCATACGTAGGTAGATGTAGCGTGCAAAGGAGCCCACAAAATGATATAAAAAGGGAGCACCCACAGATATCGACGGACTACCTCGCCGTCTGTATGTAGGTTAACAGGCAGTGCAGGTTTTCCCCAAGAGCTGGGAGCTCTTGTCTTCCTTTGCTTAAAATGTCTTGCTCTGCTTTGCTTGAAGTATCTTATTCTATTTTACCTATATGAAATGTCATGTTATGTTTAACCATTGTTCTCTTTACTTTTGCATTTAAAAGATTTTGTATTGTAATTGCAGGAATGCTTGCTCTAAGAGTAAACGTGAGTGTTCCTAGGTAACATTTTCCTTGGCGTAACTTGTTTCTCATGATGCATTTATAGATGTGTTTTCTCTCTCTCTCTGTCAGTACATTAATTGAGATACAGAGAATATTATGACAGCTGTATGATTATCTGGATTCTGTATTTTGTACTTTATGTCTCTATTCTGCGGTTTCTTTGAAGTTGCATCTTCTCATTAAACTGCCATTGTATTCTGCCTCCAATTCCATGTCTCATATGTCTGTTTTCTTCATTTTTGGAGCAAGCGTTCCTAGGCACCCCGGCTCAAATTAAGGTGCCCCTTTTGTCCTTGACTCACTCTCCTGCTCAGTTCTGTGGTGGCTCCCGGGGATCTGGGGACCGCCCCTAGCTTCCTTGACCCGTAATAGATCTTCCCTCCAACAGCCTCTCTTGCAAGTCCTGTATTGTTGGTTTGTTGCCCCTGCCCCCCTTTCCACTGCCCTCCATAGTCTGTTGTGCTTCCACTGCCCTTCCTGCCTGCTCAGTGTGGTTAAATTGTTGCCTTTGCACCCTCCTACCTGCCTTCAATTTTCAGAGTCCGTGCCCCTGGCCTCTGCCTCTCAACAGTATCCTAATGAACAACTAGATTGCTAACATTCTATATTTATTACAAAAGTGTGGAACGCCTGACATCATCTTGATGTAATCAAAACTGTAATACCTAGAGCATTTCCTTTAGAAATTACATATATGAGAGGGTCTTATTGGCATCAAAATTATGGTTAGTGCTCTAAAAGACTAAAATAAGGACATATTTTCTGAGTTTTCAAATAGCGACAAGGCACTTTTAAATTATTTGTTATCTTTTTGTTTTTTTATCCAGTTGACCACTTGATTAAATGTTGCACTTAGGGGAGAGGATGTGGTGTTACTTCCAGAACTGCAGACTTTGCAACTGGGGAACCAGGTTGAAGTTTCTGCTTCAGCTCGACATTCTGTGATTCTGGTCAAATCACTTAGTCTCCCCATGTCTACAACCAAAATGAATTTGTTCTTGTGTGATGTAACCAATGCTCATGTAAAGCACTCCAATACCTGACAAGTCTGCACTATATAACACTGCAAAAACACAAAATAATAAGTGTTTTGCACACTTCTGTCATTGGGCTATATTTGGGCTACATCTGGTTGATTTTGGGCTACATTTGGGCTCTTTTGTCTCCGGTGGCCATCTTGGGAGATTTATTTGTTATGAAGTTTCCTAATTTCCTCATGTACTGCAGTCTCCTCAGTAGGAAATGCTTTCAGTTTTTTACTTTGATTCCATCATGAAGGTATTCAGATATGTCACACATTTGCCATAAATTCTGAATGTTAGCACTCTAGTTGCTCATTAGATCACTGTAGTAAAACTACTCCACCATGGAAGTCTGCTCCTGGTATTAAAAGTGCATGTTTCAGTCTGCATGTCAGAATTTTTTAATGAAATAGAAGAGGATTTGAGAAGTCACTCAAAATGTGCCCTCATTTTCTTTCTTCAGCATTAATCATAATTTCTATGGCAAAATGAACCTCCTCATTGTGTTCCTTTTTAAATTAAATGTTTTAAGTGTTACCAGTTTATTCCAATCAAGATGGCTTCAGGTGTGCCATACCTTTGTCATAATGAAGACAGTAAGCGCTCTCGTTGTTTTTAAGAACATTCTGGGACATTCTGTCATTGGGCTATACTTGGGCTACATCTGGGTGATATTTGGGCTACATTTGGGCTCTTTTGTCTCTGGTGGCCATCTTGGGAGACTTATTTGTTATGAAGTTTCCTAATTTCCTCATTTACTGCAGTCTCCTCAGTAGGAAATACTTTCAGTTTTTTACTTTGATTCCATCAAGAAGGCATTCAGTTGTGTCACACATTTGCCATAAATTCAGAATGTTAGCACTCTTTTTGCTCATTAGATCACTGTAGTAAAGCTACTGCTCACCAGGGGAAACTGCTGCTGGTATTGAAAGTGCATGTTTCAGTCTGCATGTCAGAATTTTTTAATGAAATAGAAGAGGATTTGAGAAGTCACTCAAAATGTGCCCTAATTTTTCTTTCTGCAGCACTAATCATACTTTTTATGGAAAAATGAACCCCCTCATTTTGTTCCTTTTTAAATTAAATGTTTTAAGAGTTACCACTTTAATCGAAGCAAGATGGCTTCAGGTGTGCCATACGTTTATCATAAGTAGGACTGTTAGCGCTCTAGTAGTTCTTTGGAACACTCTGGGAAGCTGCAGTAGAGCACAAAGGAATCAACTGACAGTCTCTGCCCTTGTTGGATGTACATGTTTTACTGAGAATGTCAGACTTCATTCTCACATGACTGAGAAAGATAATGTGAATTTACAGAAAATAAGCTCTCAGTTTAGCCTATAGATCACCTTCCAAACCTCTGTGGTAAAAGCCTGAGAAAATATTTTTCTCTCAATCATGATATCCCAGCAGAAGGCTTTTTCACATGGTGAAATCACCTTAGAACATACCACAATTCCTAAAATGAGTATGGTACCATCAACAAATGATTTATAATGTAACTAAAGTCTTAAAACCTTCTATTAACTGCAATGCTTTTTAATGAGGTGCTATCATGTATATTTGTCCCAAGATGGCTGCCAACACTTCTTGGATGAAGTGCTGACAGCCAATCAGATCTCAGGATGAGATGTGTGGTTAGGCTCCGCCCACATATATATATGCTTTTAAATGCTATTTACTCAGGAAATACTGAACAGATTTACACCAGACCTGCAAAAGGCACTTCCTTGACCTTATGGCTACCTCTCTGCCAAATTTCAAGTAATTCTGTTCAGCCGTTCGGGCTGTAGCTGTGTCTAAAGGTCCTATGGAAAAATGCATGGGGAAAACGTGTTTTGGGACCCCCCTTTTTTCTCGGCCCCTGCTTGACGAATCCCCCCGAGACTTTCAGGGTAGGAGCGGAGCGTAGCGCCCCACCTATTTTGAAAATTTCGCAAGGATTCGTCGACCGGCGCCAAACTTATTCCAAATAGAATGTTGCGGATTTCCTATGGAAACAGGGTCCTAACTATAACTACCTACTGGCGACCGCCAGTAGGTAATATATATATATATATATATATATATATATATATATATATATATATATATATATATATATATATATATTCACTGAAAAAACCATAGGTTTCAGGGGCGTTATAGTTAGTTGGACATTTCACTTGTACAAAACCATAGAAATTCCCCCGGTATAGTTAGTTCAGCTAACTATAACTTGCGCGCCAGCATATCACATATTACATCACTCTTGACATGGTCAGTGACATCACTCATGACATGGTCAGTGACATCACTCATGACATCACTGATGGCATCTCAAATGACATCACTGATGACATCATCCTTGTGATAAAGTGGCAGACCTCCTCTCACCCTAATATAACCTTTGGTACACACACTCAAAAATTCAAACTACCATTTTCAAAACAATGGACATACCAATACCAGTTACAACACACCTATTCAGTAATTCCAAGATCTACACACACATCCACTCATTCACCAACAGTCCCTATACAGTCACTCATACATGTACTCACTCATCATATGTATTCATGCACCTATACACCGCCACTCATCCATAGAGCTACTCACACATACAGTCACACATGCAAACAAAGTATCAAACATCCATGTACTTGCATATACAGTTATACACACACTACCACACCTACTTCTACAGAAACTTACACATACTTACTCTCTTAAACAATCACTTATAGAAACACCTACTTATTTGTACAGGAACTCTTCCAATCTCTCACTCTCACATATACTCACTTATATATACCAATACTCTCATATACTAGTTTAAAACATATGTAGTTACTCATAAAGACACTATTGAGACAGGCATTCACTCACTAACACACCCATACACACACTCATGCACCTATACAGTCCTGCACACATGCTTTCTTCAACACATACAAACAGTGAGTCACACATTCATGCATCTATGCACTAAGTAACACCCCCCACCGAACCATACAGACACTCAGACACTCATACTGATACTCAAAAAACCAACTAATAACCCATATAGACTCATGTAGCTACTCACCAACCCATGCAGCCACTTATACACAAAGTCAGAGACTGATACAGATATTTACATTTTTAAACATTACTCACTAACCCATGTATTCACTAAGATACACTTAATCAGTCAGTTATACAATCAATGTTACCCCAAAACAAATCATCCATTTAGACACTTATATACCCATTTATTCTTCCATCGACCTTGAGATACACAACTAGCGCTCCAGGTGACAGCACCGTTTGTGTATTGCTGCATGCGTTTTTAAAAATCGTTCTTGTGCTTTTAAAATACTGCTGTTGCTGATAATAATTGAACTGTGCACTGACTCCCTGGTCCACCGCAGCGATTTAGGCTGTTTGTTGTGGAGGGAGAACAGAGCGCTCATACTTCCTGGTGGTGCCAATACTCGGCGGCCATCTTACTGGGTTGACGCTCCAGTCTTACTCGAGCCCAATCTATACAAAACACTTATTTCACCGCGCAGCGGCACACGCAGCGGTAGCGCCGTAGACGCGCCGAAGAGGCGCCAAAGAGAAGCCAGTCTGCGCCAGTCCGCATCCAGACGCTTCCAGCTCCCGGTCCCAGCCAGCACTATGGTAGGAAACCTCCTCTCATACAGCGCTTCCTCCCTGCACGCACTACGACCTACCACCAACCCACTATGCTTACATTCAGTCCTCCCTATAAATACGAAGGCCCGTTGTAAAACATGTGATTGGGGTATGTCCACCCCAAATACAGGGAAACATCCCTCCATGCACAAGTGGAGGATGTTCCTCCTCAATTGCCGATCTTTGCCGAAGCACTACACTGAACTGGCCATGCTGATAGAGGAGCTCAATCCTGAAGCCCTCTTTCTAACAGAGACATGGCTCCAGCTAGAAACCGATCCTGCAACAGTATGGGCCACCCCCCAAGGCTACACTCTTAAGCGACTGGACCGCAAGACAGGCAGAGGCGGAGGGTTGGCCATCATTTATAGAGACAACTATAGATGCCGCGTCACTCCCTCCACTACTCCAGCCTGTGAGAACCTACACTTCACTCTCGAATTTCCCCCCCCCACCACCTTCTCTGGTATTTTAGTTTATCGACCACCTGGTACCCTTAGCGACTTCGTCACTAATATGACGGACATAGTTGCCAACCTAGTGCTCACCTCTGCAAATTTCACCCTGCTGGGCGACCTGAATCTGCATCTAGACGATCCGCTTGACTCAGCAGCCAACAGCTTTCGATCGAACCTCCAGCCCATCGACCTGCTCCAGAAAGGTTTTCAATCGACGCACACCAAGGGGCATCTCCTATATCACATCTATAGTAATCTAGATAGCCTAACTGTCGAGGTACCCATACCACTGCCCTGGACCGATCACTTCTTAGTACCCTTTACATGGTCCACATGCACCCCCCCACTCTACAAAATCACAATAAACACTGGGGAAGAAAATGGGTCTCGCTCCCGCTCCCCAAGTGGAAACTGGCTCTCACCGAACACCCACCCCCGAAGGTGACTAACCCCAACACAGCCACTGTCAATTTTGACAACTGGATTTCTAGTACCCTTGACCAAGTCCTCCCGAAGGAATCCCTGCACTCGATAAAGAGATCCAAAGTCGCCCCCTGGTACTCCCCCGCCCTTAGAACTATGAAACAATCCTGCCACAAACTAGAGAGAGCCTGGAGACAAGAAAATTCACAACCGAAGAAAGCTGAGTACAGAGCCGCAATAAAGCTCTACAAAAATGAAATAAAATCTGTACAAGCCCAATTCTATGAATCCAAAATTAACCTAGCTGTAAATTCCCATAAAGAAATTTTTAAAATAGCTAAATCTCTAATTTCCCCCCCCTGAGTGTCTGTCATCTGACGGCGCGCAAACCCGTTGTAACAACCTAGCCACCTTCTTCTCCCAGAAGATCCAGGCCATTTATTCCTCTTTCACCACCGGTAGTGGTGACACGGAGTCTACCACCACAACAGATTCTGACCTCCCTGTCCCCTGCTCGCTGGACAAATTCCCCCTCCTAGATTCCATCACATTAGACAGAATGATCACTAAAGTCACCTCGGGATCTCCCAATGACCCAGCACCTCCGCAGACTCTTACTAAGGTCACTGATGCCATTCGCCCGGTCATCCTGGATGTCCTTAACGACCTCCATCACCTCTAACTCCGTCCCAGCTCCATGGAAGTGTGCGATGGTTAAAGCCCTCCTGAAAAAGCCCACCTTAGACCAGAACAACTTGGCCAACTTTCGCCCTATTTCCCTACTTCCCTGGATGAGCAAACTGCTTGAGAGGCACATCAATAACATCCTAGTAGATTATTTAGAATCTAATAATCTGCTATGTGCCTCTCAGACGGGGTTCCGCCCTCAGCACGGAACCGAAACTGCCCTCTTAGCAGTGACGGAAGAAACTAGAGCTGTGCTGGATGGCTGGAGGAAAAGCAGCCATCATACTACTCGACCTCAGTGCCGCGTTTGACACGGTTACCCATGCCACACTATTACATCGTCTGAAAGGCATGGGCGTGTCGGGCGCGACCCTGGAATGGCTGACCTCCTTCCTGGATGAGCGATTCTTCCAGGTGTTTGAGGGCAAGGTAGTCTCCCCCAAGCAACCACTTAGCTGTGGGGCTCCCCAGGGCTCCTCCCTCAGCCCCACACTTTTTAATGCCTACTTGCGACCTCTAGCAGAGATAGTCCAGCCCTTCGGTGTGCGTATTGTCACCTACGCTGCCGACACCCAACTGGTGGTCTCCCTGGACCACACTGAGGGGTCGTCCAACACCTTGGGCCCCTGTCTAGAGGCTGTCGCTAAGTGGATGCAATCCTCCTGTCCAAAACTCAACGGGGAGAAGACGGAGATTATGCTACTGGGCAACTCTCCACCGACCACTCTGGCCTCCATCTGGCCTACATGTCTCGGCGCTCCTCCCCCCCCAAACCTCAGATAAAGAGCCTTGGAATGTGGCTCGATATAGCGCTAGACTTTTCGGTCCAGGCCACCAAAACGGCCTCCACGTGTGTCGGGCTAATAAAAATGCTCCGCAAAGTGCTCCCTCTGCTTCCTTTCCAGGCGAGGAGAATCATGGTTCAGGCCCTGATACTCTCCCGCCTGGATTATGGAAATGCTTTATACCTAGGAGCCCCGGCAGCAGTGACCAACAGGCTCCAAGTCACGCAAAACTGTGCCGCCCGATTACTGTTCAACATCCCCCGTTGGCAGTCAGCCAAGAAAGCCCTAAAAGAACTACACTGGCTCCCAGTGGCTGCGAGAGCACAGTTTAAGGCCATGTGCATTGTGCACAAATCCTTCCACCGAACAGGCCCTTCCATCCTGTTCCCCTTAGTCGTGCCCTACGCCCCGTCCAGAGCCCTCCGCTCCGGTTCACTGCATCTAGCAACCACAACTAAAATCAACAGAGCCCGATGGGGCGGCCGTTCTTTCTCCCACACCGCCGCGAGGCTTTGGAATTCCCTCCCCCTAGCTCTTAGAGAGAATAATAACCGGATGGCATTCAGGAAAGCTTTGAAAACTCATCTGTTCGCAAAAGCATGTTAATCCACCCTGTAGCCCGCCACAGTAATCAGTCAAAGCGCTGCGAGGCCTCCGGGTAGTTACGCGCTATACAAATATAATTTTTCATTTCATTTCATTTTCAGAAAAACACACATTCACTGGATGATGTCATCAGTGATGTCATTTGAGATGTCTTCAGTGATGTCATGTCATGAGTGATGTCACTGACCATGTCATGAGTGATGTAATATGTGACGTCATCAGCAGTGTATTGCGGGCTCGCGAGTTATAGTTAGCTGAGCTAACTATAACGGGGGAATTTCTATAGATTTGTATGAGTGAAATGTCCAACTAACTATAACACCCCTGAAACCTATGGTTTTTTCAGTGAATTTCTAAGGTCTTTTAAATGCTAATTTCTAACTATAACATGCCTAAAACCTATGGTTTTTTCAGTGAATATATATATATTTATTATACTATGTATACATGTGAAAATGTCTCGGTCCGCCTGTTTGCCTCGGTGGCACAGAAGAAAATGGGTGGAACTGACGTCAGCACGCCGACGAGGTCCTCCTATGGCTCCGATGACGTCATACGGTGTCGCGAGCGGAGTCGTGCTATTATGATGTCCTCGTCGTCGTGGGAGAGCTAGGAAAGAATTTCCGTGGAATGCTGGTGCAGGGGACATTCACCTACAGTGTTCAGGCTAGTCCTTTGAGAGCAACTGTTTATGTTGCCACTCCAGAAACCTAAACCAGTGATCCGAGGGCAGAGGCCCTGAAGATGGCACACGAGGTGGGGTGCCCAGTCGTGTGCACCGGCGGGGCAGCTAAGTGACAAGCACCACGACCCACAAAAAAAGGTAACGAGGGCACTGAATAACACAGAATCTTCTCTTTGTATCTGGCAGGAACAACAAAGTTAAAATGCCCTAGTACCAAAATGTAGAATTAGTGCTACAAACGGTCTTCAAGAGGACCTGCGATGCCGCTTCTGCCTCCCGTACCCTGGGGGCGGCACATGGGTCACGCGGTACGGTCATACTGCGGTGGGATGCACACTCATTGACCTCTCATGGCACTGCTTCACACTTCAGGGAAGACGCTTTCCATTAGCTTTGTTTTCTGATGACGTGTCGCGCCGGCCCCGTCGAACAACAGAACTCCTTTAGATCCAAACAGACTCTTCCACTTTCTCACCGGAAGTGAAACCAGGCCATGCGGACAATTTCACAATACAACAGCTGGGAATGCACTTTTCGGTAAAAAACCCACATTCCTTCCTCCTAATTAATCAAATAAACGTCTCACTGAAGAACAGGGGCCAGCTTCAATCGGTAAACAGCCGTTACAGCAACTTTTTTACTTTGCGATACCATTACAATGCATGCATTACCAGGCATGCGTTGTACATCGCGAAGTCATTACTACACATTTTTTTAGAACGCATGGTCATTTACCACGCATGCCTTTGCAACAAATTTTGTTGTAAAGGTATGTATGGTAAATGACCATGCGTTCTAAAAACATGTAGATGATCCACGTTGTTGTAAGGAAACAGAGGCTGTTCTGGTTCCTCACAACAACATGCACCGCCCCTTAGAGATGACGTTAAGCAGGAACCACAAGGAGAGAGGGACCACGAGGAGTGAAAGGTAAGGGGGATTGGGCATGGGGTGTTTTTTTTACTAGGGTTTGGGGTAGTGCAGTGGTGTTTGGGTAGTGTAGGGGGTCATGCTGGGGGTAGTGTTTTAGGGTTTAGGGTAGTGCAGGGGTGTTTGGGTAGTGTAGGGGGTCATGCTGGTGTTGTGTTTTAGGGTTTAGGGTAGTGCAGTAGTGTAGGGGGTCATGCTGGGGGTAGCGGTTTAGGGTTTAGGGTAGTGCAGTGGTGTATTGGTAGTGTAGGGGGTCGTGCTGGGATAGTGTTTTAGGGTTTAGGGTAGTGCAGTGGTGTTTGAGTAGTGTAGGGGGTCATGCTGGTGGTAGTGTTTTAGGGTTTAGGGTAGTGCAGTGGTGTTTGTGTAGTGTAGGGGGTTGTGCTTGGGGTAGTATTTTATGGTTTAGGGCACTGCAGTGGTGTTTGGGTAGTGTAGGGGGTCGTGCTGGGGTAGATTTAGGGTTTAGGGTAGTGCAGTGGTGTTTGGGTAGTGTAAGGAGTCGTACTGGGGATAGTTTTTTAGGGTTTAGGGTAGTGCAGTGGTGTTTGTGTAGTGTAGGGGGTTGTGCTGGGGGTAGTGTTTTAGGGTTTATGGTAGTGCAGTGGTGTTTGGGTAGTGTAGGGGATCGTGCTGGGTTCTAGTGTTTTAGGGTTTAGGGTAGTGTAGTGGTGTTTGTGTAGTGAAGGGGGTCGTGTTTTAGGGTTTAGGGTAGTGCAGTTGTGTTTAGGTAGTAAGGGGGTCATGCTGGGGGTAGAGTTTTAGGGTTTAGGGTAGTGCAGTGGGGTTTGTGTAGTGTAGGGGGGCATGCTGGGGGTAGATTTAGTGTTTAGGGTAGTGCAGTGGTGTTTGTGTAGTATAGGGGGTCGTGCTGGGGTAGTGTTTTAGGGTATAAGGCAGTGCAGTGGTGTTTGTGTAGTGAAGGGGGTCGTGCTGGGGGTAGTGTTTTAGGGTTTAGGGTAGTGCAGTGGTGTTTAGGTAGTAAGGGGGTCATGCTGGGGGTAGAGTTTTAAGGTTTAGGGTAGTGCAGTGGGGTTTGTGTAGTGTAGGGGGGCATACTGGGGGTAGATTTAGTGTTTAGGGTAGTGCAGTGGTGTTTGTGTAGTATAGGGGGTTGTGCTGGGGTAGTGTTTTAGGGTTTAAGGCAGTGCAGTGGTGTTTGTGTAGTGAAGGGGGTCGTGCTGGGGGTAGTGTTTTAGGGTTTAGGGTAGTGCAGCGGTGTTTGTGTAGTGTAGGGGTTGTGCTGGGGGTAGATTTAGGGTTTCGGGTAGTGCAGTGGTGTTTGGGTAGTGTAGGGGGTCGTGCTGGGGTAGATTTAGGGTTTAGGGTAGTGCAGTGGTGTTTGGGTAGTGTAGGGGTCGTACTGGGGGTAGATTTAGGGTTTGGGGTAGTGCAGTGGTGTTTGGGTAGTGTAGGGAGTCGTGCTGGTAGTAGTGTTTTAGGGTTTAGAGTAGTGCAGTCATGTTTGGGTAGTGTAGGGTGTCATGCTGGGGGTAGGGTTTTAGGGTTTAGGGTATTGCGCCCAACCAGCCACAATATCCGTGGACAAAGGGGATCCTGACTCTTTTGAATGCTCCACCAATTGAATAATTTGGGTCAAGGGCCCTACCACGTTTAAGACCTATCAATTCCTTTCTTTGGATCCCTCATATACTTGGAGAAAAAGGTACATAGTTTCTCATCAATTTTAGGCATGTGTGCAACCTTCCCCTTCAGTGGGGGCCTCGGGCATTCTCCCCTCATCCTATTCCTGACCACCCTTTGAAGGGGTTGATGGATTTTCACCACCACATACTCTGCTACTTTGGTGTCAGGGATCCACTCCGCCGACCTAGGATGGACCCGTCCCCAAACCGGGACTGATAGGAGTGGGACTCTGGATGCCAGGGACACCCCGAGTCCTTATCCTCATCAGAGGAGAAATCGTCCTCCGATACACCCTCTCCCTCTAAGGGAAACCCGCCGTCGGCGTGTCTACAATAGTGGTGACAGCGGTGCAATTTTCTCCGGACTCCACCTCCTCCCGGCAGTGTGCATGTTTTAGCGTTCACGCATTCTTGAGGAAGGTCTCCGTAAGTTTATCAAATCCTTCTAAGTGCCCCGCATTATGCATAACGGCTGTTTATTCCCCATCTGTGAGCTACTGGGACCCGCCACCACCAGATCTGGGTTACTGAACACCCCAGGGATGCTTCTCACCAGCTTATCAACCTGATCCCTAAGAGGAGCCCGCACCCTAGAAATAGCCAGAGAGAGGACTTGGTCCACTGCTGGAGGGAGAAGTTGGGGGGCCATTCCTCCCCCACTTCCTGGTAAGAGGAGTAAAAATGGTCTTCTGGAGAAGACATGATAGCAGAGGGTGTGAGCACAGAACAAATGCCCTTAAAATCCTGTTTGCTTCCAGTCCAGGGAGGACCTGGCCTGGCAGTTCGGGCTGGACTGTTCCCATTGGGCACAGGGTCAAGACTGATTTGCATATGGCTGGGTCCAAACTGGAATGGCATGGTGAGCAAAAAAACGATGGATTTAGGCCCAGATCTCTGTACTGGGGTGAATGTATGACATTGTTCTGCATTCTGTCCATCAATAGTTCTTTTTGCATTTGTCACCCCGAGTGGGACGGGTATGCTCAGATGTGAGTCCCGTGCTCTCCATGCCACTGGATTCAAGCTATCCTGGCTGAAGAGGGGTGAAACCCCGAAACCGGTCCTAGGATGTTTGTTTCCAGTCCAGGGAGGACCTGGCATGGCAGTTCGGGCTGGACTGTTCACATTGGGCACAGGGTCAAGACTGATTTGCATATGGCTGGGTCCAAACTGGAATGGCATGGTGAGCAAAAAAACGATGGATTTAGGCCCAGATCTCTGTATTGGTGTGAATGTATGACATTGTTCTGCATTCTGTCCATCAATAGTTCTTTTTGCACTTAAAATCCTTAAGGCAGCCCCCTAGCCGGTGCTCCAAAAGCTGGGCTTTCCCCGAAGTTGTTATAAGAATGGACTGAGGCGCAATACCAATTACCACCACCAGGTGGCGCTGGTCACTAACGTGGCCGTGTGGGTAAATCACCGCGTAGCGGTGTCAAAATTAGGTGAGGGTTGGTCGGGAATCAAGCGGACACTAAAGGAGTGACCAGATTCCCAAACGCTCGTAAAGACCAGCAGGAGTGCTCGACGGAGCTGCCTCGCTCGGACCAGACGCGCCTGACAGGGTCGCACTGCACGCAGAGAGCAGAGCGCCCAGCAGGAGAAACTGCGAGGGGGAGAACGCTCTTGGGAAAGAGCCTGCTGCACAGGGAATATGAAACAATACCAAGGCAATAATGCTAAACTGCTATACAACAGCAACAACGTCAGATTAAGCCAAGAATGTAAGGAATGCACTTAACTGACGAACAGTGAAGAAAGAGGAAGCGGAAGGGACGTCACGATATTATATATGATGGACTGTGATATGATTGAACTATAGTTGCCTTGGAGACTACCCCCCTAATGGTTCATGGGTTGTGTAGTCTTTTGTTTAATGATTTTTGTGTTACGTTTTCTTTGAACTGCTATGCAAATAAAGTGAGGAAAGATATGCATATTCTTCGCCTCCGTCCTGCCATAGAATTCATTAAACTTTATTCGATCTGATTTAGAAACATAGATCATAAAAGTGTACATAAAAACAGTAAATCCTCTTTCCTAATACAATAGAGTGAAAATTAGTTCAAACCACTAGGTAAAAACGGGTGTTACAAAGCCCGGTTCAGAGCAACTTCAGGTTAACAGAATCATAAAGTTCAATGTTTCGCAAATCAATCTCATGTACTTCATACAAAATACGCAATAAGGGATCCAAGTAAGATGTAACGCTCCAATACCTGACCAGTCTGCACTATATAAAGCTGCAGAAAAACTAAAAATAAAAAGTGTTTTGCACACTTCGGTCATTGGGCTATATGTGGGCTACATCTGGGTGATATGTGTGCTACATTTGGACTCTTTTTTCTCTGGTGGCCATCTTGGGAGACTTATTTGTTAGGAAGTTTCCTGATTTCCTCATTCACTGCAGTTTCCTCAGTAGCAAATGCTTTCAGTTTTGTACTTTGATTCCATCAAGAAGGCATTCAGATGTGTCACACATTTGCCATAAATTAAAAATGTTAGCACTTTAGTTGTTCATTAGATCACTGTAGTAAAGCTACTGCTCACCAGGGAGGTAACTGGAAGTCAACTGCTGGTATTGAAAGTGATTGTTTCAGCCTGCATGTCAAACTTTTCTATTGAAATAGAAGAGGATTTGAGATCTCACTTAAAAAATGCCCTAATTTTTCTTCTGCAGCACTAACCATAATTTCTATGGCAAAATGAACCCCCTCGTGTTGTTCCTTTTTAAATGTTTTAAGTGTTACCAGTCTATTCCAATCAAGATGGCTTCAGGTGTGCCATCATTTTGTCATAAGTAAGACTGTTAGCTCTCTAGTTGTTCTTTAGAACACTCTGGGAAGCTGCAGTAGAATGCAAAGGCATTTACTGACAGGCTGCTCCTGTTGAAATATAACAGGAAGATATTTGAGATCTCATTTAAAACATGTCCTAATTTTTCTTTCTACAGCACTAACCATAATTTCTATGACAAAATGAACCCCTCATTTTGTTCCTTTTTAAATTAAATGTTTTAAGAGTTACCAGTTTGTTCCAATCAAGATGGCTTCAGGTGTGCCATAATTTTGTCATAGGTAAGACTGTTAGCGCTCTAGTTGTTCTTTAGAACACTCTGGGAAGCTGCAGTAGAACACAAAGACATCAACTGACAGGCTGCTCCTGTTGAAATATAACAGGAAGACATTTGAGATCACACTTGAAACATGCCCTAATTTTTCTTTCTACAGCACTAACCATAATTTCTATGACAAAATGAACCCCTCATTTTGTTCCTTTTTAAATTAAATGTTTTAAGAGTTACCAGTTTATTCCAATCAAGATGGCTTCAGGTGTGCCATAATTTTGTCATAGGTAAGACTGTTAGCGCTCTAGTTGTTCTTTAGAACACTCTGGGAAGCTGCAGTAGAACACAAAGACATCAACTGACAGGCTGCTCCTGTTGAAATATAACAGGAAGACATTTGAGATCACACTTGAAACATGTCCTAATTTTTCTTTCTACAGCACTAACCATAATTTCTATGACAAAATGAACCCCATCATTTTGTTCCTTTTTAAATTAAATGTTTTAAGTGTTACCAGATTATTCCAATCAAGATGGCTTCATGTGTGCTATACTTTTGTCATAAGTAAAGGCTGTTAGCGCTCTAGTTGTTCTTTAGAACACTCTGGGAAGCTGCAGTAGAACACAAAGGGATCAACTGACAGGCTGCTCCTGTTGAAATATAACAGGAAGATATTTGAGATCACACTTGAAACATGTCCTAATTTTTCTTTCTATAGCACTAACCATAATTTCTATAAGAAGTATAACAGGAAGATATTTGAGATCACACTTGAAACATGTCCTAATTTTTCTTTCTACAGCACTAACCATAATTGCTATGACAAAATGAACCCCATCATTTTGTTCCTTTTTAAATTAAATGTTTTAAATGTTTCCAGTTTTCTCCAATCAAGATGGCTTCAGGTGTGCCATACTTGTGTCATATGTAAGGCTGTTAGCGCTCTAGTTGTTCTTTAGAACACTCTGGGAAGCTGCAGTAGAACACAAAGGAATCAACTGACAGTCTCTGACCTTGTTGGATGTACATGATTTACTGAGAGTGACAGACTTCGTTCTCACATGACTGAGAAAGATAATGTGAATTTACAGAAAATGTGCTCTCATTTTAGCTTCAGTTTTCTCTCAAACATGATTCATGATATCCCAGCAGAAGGTTTTTCACAGGGTAAAATCACCTCAGAACACACCACAATTCCTGAAATTAGTATGGTACCATCAACAAATGAATTCTAATATTCGATTCACTACAATGCATTTCAATGGGGTACTATCATGTATATTGGTCCCAAGATGGCTGCCAGCAATTCCAGGATGAAGTGCTGACAGCCAATCAGATCTCATGATGAGATGTGTCGTTAGGCTCCGCCTAGATATTGAAACTTTTTCTTTTTCTAATTTCTCATGATCTACTGAACAGATTAACATCATTTAACAAAAAGGGATCTTTCTGAACCAAGGGCTACCTTTTTGCCAAATTTGGTGTAATTCCGTTCAGCAGTTTGGGCTGTAGCCGTGTCTAAAGTTTCCTATGGGAATTAACAAGGAGAAAACACGTTTTGGGACCCCCCTATTTTCTTGGCCCCCGCTTGCTGAATCACCCCTAAACTTTTAAGACAGGAGCTGAGCGGAGCACCCCACAAGTTTTGAAAATTTCGCGAAGATTCGTCAACCGACAGCAGAGTTAATGGGAAAAGAATTTCCTATGGATAATAGGTCCTAACGAACGCCAGTAGGTAATATAGATAGATATATATATGTATATATATATATATATATATAAATAAATATATATATATATATATATATATATATATATATATATATATATATATATATATATATATATATATATATTTATGGGGCGGAGCGGGCTTGGATTAACAACAAAAAGGAGGCAGGACTCACCAACAGTTTGCTGCAAACCTCCTGGACACTTGGGCGCTGAAGAAGACCGAAGATATGCCAAAATACATTCACCAAGGACCAATAAAGTGCTTCCTAAGGTGTATCCCCTGTGTGGCCTCTGCTCTCTCGAAAGAAGGAGTTTGGTGTATATGTCATCGCGTCAGCCAGAGATGCGAAACAGAGGCCCCCACCTCACAAGATGGCCCAGATGTCACTGGCTCTGCTGTGGCAGTTTCGTATGTTTTCCAAGGTGTTGGATGGTCTGGGCCCACCGCGGATATCGGGAAGAGATAAGGTGGTTGTGAGGTTATTAACCTCATACTGGGCGGTGTGCAGTGTCACTGCTGCCCCCGCCACAAGGAAAACTGGTCTCTGGGGTTGAAGCGGTTAGGGGACCCAAGGAGGCACTTTGTTTGAAACTATCAAGCAGGAAATTGGTTTTAAATTGCACGCATCACTCCCTGCACCCCCGCACAACCACTGCACATCAATCTCACCCCCGCACCATCTACCTGGATCTACCTGGATCCACAACAAAAGGATTCTGAGCTCTGTAGTTCACTTCAACTAACATGAACTAGCACAGGTGAGCGGAAAATTAGGGGACAGAGCGGGCTTGGATTAACAACAAAAAGGAGGCAGGACTCACCAACAGTTTGCTGCAAACCTCCTGGACACTTGGGCGCTGAAGAAGGCTGATGATATGCCAAAATGCATTTGCAAATTACCAATAAAATGCTTCCTAAGGTGTATCCCCTGTGTGGCCTCTGCTCTCTCAAAAGAAGGAGTTCTGTGTATATGTTGTCGCGTCAGCCAGAGACACGCAACAGAGGCCCGCGCCTCACTCGATGGCCCAGACGTCATTGGCTCTGCTGTGGCAGTTTCGTATGTTTTCCAAGGTGTTGAATGGTCTTGGCCCACCGCGGATATCCTGAAGAGATAAGGTGGTTGTGAGGTTATTAACCTCATGCTGGGCGGTGTGTACTGTCACTGCTGCCCCCGCCGCAAGGAATCCTGGTCTCTGGGGTTGAAGCGGTTAGGGGACCCGAGGAGGCGCTTTGTTTGGAACTGTCAAGCACGAAATTGGTTTTAAATTGCACGCATCACTCCCTGCACCCCCTTCACAACCACTGGGCGTCAATCTCAACCCCGCACTATCTACGTGGATCCACAACATAAGGATTCTGGGCTCTGTAGTTCACTTCAACTAACGTGAACTAGCACAGGTGAGCGGACAATTAGGGGGCGGAGCGGGCTTGGATTAACAACAAAAAGGAAGCAAGACTCACCAACAGTTTGCTGCAAACCTCCTTGACACTTGGGCGCAGAAGAAGGCTGATGATATGCCGAAATGCATTCGCCAATGACCAATAAAGTGCTTCCTAAGGTGTATCCCCTGTGTGGCCTCTGCTTTCTCGTAAGAAGATAGGGTGCAAATGTCATCGCGTCAGCCAGAGACGCAAAACAGAGGCCCCCGCCACACAAGATGGCCCAGACGTCACTGGCTCTGCTGTGGCAGTTTCGTATGTTTTCCGAGGTGTTGGATGGTCTGGGCCCACCGCGGATATCGGGAAGAGATAAGGCGGTTGTAAAGTTATTAACCTCATGCCGGGCGGTGTGCACTGTCACTGCTGCCCCCATCGCAAGGAATCCTGGTCTCTGGGGTTGAAGCGGTTAGGGGACCCGAGGAGGAGCTTTGTTTGGAACTATCAAGCAGGAAATTGGTTTTAAATTGCACGCATCACTCCCTGCACCCCTGCACAACCACTGGGCATCAATCTCACCCCGCACCATCTACCTGGATCCACAACAAAAGGATTCTGGGCTCTGTAGTTCACTTCAACTAACGTGAACTGGCACAGGTGAGCGGACAATTAGGAGGCGGAGCGGGCTTGGATTAACAACAAAAAGGAGGCAGGACTCACCAACAGTTTGCTGCAAACCTCCTGGACACTTGGGCGCTGAAGAAGGCTGATGATATGCCGAAATGCATTCGCCAATGACCAATAAAGGGCTTCCTAAGGTGTATCCCCTGTGTGGCCTCTGCTCTCTCGAAAGAAGGAGTTTGGTGTATACATATATATATATATATATATATATTCACTGAAAAAACCAAAGGTTTCAGGGGCGTTATAGTTAGGAATTGGCATTTAAAAAACCTTAGAAATTCACTGAAAAGACCATAGGTTTCAGGGGTGTTATAGTTAGCTGGACATTTCCCTCGTACAAAACCCTAGAAATTCCTGTTATAGTTAGTTCAGCTAACTATAACTCGCGCCCCCGCAATGCACTGCTGATGACGTCACATATTACATCACTCATGACATGGTCAGTGACATCACTGATGACATCACTGATGACATCTCAAATGACATCACTCATGACATCACTGATGACGTCATCCATGTGATAAATTAGTGCATGTTCTCACACCCTAATATAACCTTTGATACACCGACTCAAAATTTCAGACGACCATTTTGACAACCATAGATACTCCAATACCAATAACTACTCACCCACTCATTGACTTTTAGGTCTACATACATGTCCACTCACTCACCTGTACAGTAACTCATACTTACAGTCACTCTGTGCATTTATACACCTATATAGACACTCACACACCACCAATCATCCATTGAGGTACTGACACATCTAGTCAGTCATGCAAATAATTAATCACAGTAAAATGTACTCACCTATACAGTTAAAAACACTCAAGTTCACTTACTCATAAAAATACTAACAAATTCTGTGTCTTCCTGCAGAAAAACAAACAGCACATGACACAGATATCCTTGCACTATGGCGCATACAGCCACTCCCAAAATCACACACTCTCACATATAGATAGTTATATACTCTTACACACATACACACTGCGTTTTACATATGTAGTTACTGACACATGTACAACTGAGATATACATTCAATCACTAACACACCCATACATACACTCACCCAACCATACAGTCCATCACAGATGCACTCTTAAAAACATGCACCCACTGAATCACCCACTCACACATCTAGTCACAGAGTCACACACACCCTACCCACACAAACACTCAGGCCCCCATACAGATACTCAGACAACCAATCAATAACCCATATAGACACTCATATAGCTATTCACAAAACCATGCAGCCACTTATACACCAACACACAGACACATACAGACATTCACACAGTTTAGTCACTAGTCTGCAGTAAGATACATTTAATGACTCACTTATAGACTCAGTTACGCACCTAGAAAATCATCCATTCACACACTTGTACACCCACTTATTTTTCAACAGGCCTTTCCCTATATATATTAAACATAATAAAACTGTTCAGAAACACATACTCAATGGATGATGTCATCAGTGATGTCATCAGTGATGTCATTTGAGATGTCATCAGTGATGTCATCAGTGATATCACTGACCATGTCATGAGTGATGTAATATGTGACGTCATCAGCAGTGCATTGCGGGGGCGCGAGTTACAGTTAGCTGAACTAACTATAACAGGGGAATTTCTAGGGTTTTGTACGAGGGAAATGTCCAGCTAACTATAACACCCCTGAAACCTATGGTTTTTTCAGTGAATTTCTAAGGTTTTTTAAATGCCAATTCCTAACTATAACGCCCCTGAAACCTTTGGTTTTTTCAGTGAATTTCAAATGTTTTTTAAATGCCAATTCCTAACTATAACGTGCATAAAACCTATGGTTTTTTCAGTGAATTTCAAAGGTTTTTTAAATGCTAATTCCTATCTATAACTTATCTCTGAAGATATCATGAAAAGCATTCTTTTTTAAAAGTAGGGTGCACATTAGTTTTGTGGAAAAGCATCTTTGTGATTGGTTAAGAAAAAGCAGTTTCAACGTGGAGTACATATCATAGAATAAAATTTGCTCAGCTCAACCACACCTGCTACTTGCATTTGGAAGGCACTGTTCGAACTTAAAACAATCGTCAACTTTTAACCTGCACGTGTCGTTAAATGTTCAAGAAAATGTTACAAAAAAAAATCGTAAAGTTGTAAAAAAATGTATGAACTTTTAACCTGCACGTATTGTAGAATGTTCTAGAAAGTGTGTTGATAGAATACGTTGCACTTCTGACTTCTATGTGTTGTTGAATATTTAAAAAAACGGTTCATATGGAAAATTAAAAAGAAACCAATAGAGAAGTTTTGAAACCTAAAACAATCAAGGAACTATTCTAATTTATTCTTTACATGTATTTATGCGTGCAGCAACAAAATTATAGACACAACAGCACTAGGAAGAGGAAGAAGCAGGGAGTGGGGGGAGGGGGGAGATGGGCAGAATGGCACACATGCACAATTAAGTACAACACACATATAGACTAACAATGGCCAAAATGAAACACACCAACAAGGAGCACAAGTCACACAACCTGCCAACATCACACCACTGAACGAGCATAGAAGTGAAAACCACGCTGCATTCATACAGGATGTGTACAAAGGCCAGTCGTTGGTGTTGTGGGATGTCTGCGACCGTGGTCATCATGGATGAGATGCCCAGCATGTGGCACATGGTCGAGTTCACTGTGTGTTATGTTGCCAAACGGCTGCTCCTCCCTTCCACGAGCCCCCACACTTTTGTACGGTGAGCTGTTGTATCTCGTGCACTCGTACGGCACGCCATTGTAATGCCTATTTGCGCATGTCCTGCTACATTCCAACTACAACATCACAGTGCCGTTTGGAGGTGGTGCATGCCACTTTACAACATCGACTGCTGCGTCTCTTCTAACAGGCCACACCAGAACACAGAGATACACTTACCGCACTTCCTGTACATGGTCATGTCCGAGACACCCCGTTCCCCTTGCCGGATAGGCACACCCCTGCACTGACCTGTGAACGACAGACCAGCACACGCCAGTTGTGCATGCAGGAGGATGCGTACGTAGCTACACATCCAGGCTCACTGCCAACGCTGAGGTGACAGCACACTGTGATGTTGCAGGGCTCGTGCCTATCATGCTAGGACAATGACCACAGGGACACACTTACTAAGATGTGGGTTTGGGGGGTCATTGGCGGTCCTGGAGTTGTTGAGATGAGTCTTCTGGCCCTCATGGGTATCCCTGTATCATGCTCATTGACTCTATTGCACCTGTGGGTGTTCTGGTGTGGCTCTTGGCTGTGTTCCCTTTCATGGTGCAGGTAGTTGTCCTGCTTAACACCAGCAGAAAGCAGGTGTAAAATCCCCAGTACTAACGTATCTTATCGCCGGAATTTGTTTCGCATTGCAATTGGTGTGAAAGTTGTGATGTGATTTTGTTCGTGTGCACAACAACATACGAACTGAGCAGTGTATCTCGTCAAGATCCAGCACCTGACACACTATTCCCAATCAATATAAATACAATGAGATTTCTTAATTGATTTTGTGTGTACACTGTAAGTGCAGCCAATACCTCAGTGCAATACAATACAGGATTTTAATATTTAGAATAAATCGCAAAGGTGCACCTCGTGTCTTTTTGCACGGGAACGGCTACTCTCCATTTCATTATCAGCACTTTATCGGAAGTAAAGTTGAGATAAATCTAACACACTATTCAGAAGTTGGTGCAAACTGCAGATATCACCAGTATTCCAGCGATAAGTGCCCCAAAATTTAACACCATGGTGGACTCCATCAAATAACAGTAATAAGAACAAGAAAGAGTCACGCAGCAGTTAAGAGAACAACCAAAAACATTATTAATTTTTTTTCAAACTTTATTTTTTATAATAATAAATATATAAACGATAAACTATTTTCAAACTTTATTTTTTTATTAACATAAATATAAACAATAAACTAATAAACAAAATGTAACAACAATAATACAAAACAACAAGGCGGAACACTCCTGTGGGAACCACGGATGTCGACGACAGACCTGGAAAATCAGAAAGATTGTTAAAAAAACAACAACATGGTATTCTCAACAAAATCCCACAAGAAACAAATCACAGATAATTAAAAAGTTTTTTTTTTATCATCTGTTTTTATTGTTTTTTTTTAACACAGTTACAGAAATTCGGCTTACTTGCATATGAGTACCTCTGTCATAACAACTTTATACATTACACATGATAGGGACATAGTTGGGTTGCAGAATGGTAACTCTACCCAGTGGCTCTAAACCTCTGCTAAAGTGCAGATTTTAAGCTTTGCTGTGTACGACCCCCTATTCCTCTACATGAGCATGTCAGGATGTCTCAGCGAGTCCCTCAGCCTGATCCACTTCCAATAAACATATGATTAAACAAAACATTTAGAACCTCAACCACCTCGGAAGTAGACCAGCTCCATTATCCATCTCCCTATCTCTGCCCCCCGTCCCACAGATAATTAAAATTTTATAAGTTTAACTTACAAAAACTGTAAATGTTGCCGCTTTAAAATATTTACCGAATCTGAGGAAATTTTTTTGCAGAAGGCACCACGCCCACAACGTTTTTCTTCAGTGGTGAAGACATTTTTAACTTTTTCCAAGGGGCAAACAAAGACCAATGCCACCTTCTTCATTCGCAATATTTGCCAAAGAGTTCTGTTACGAGGGGATCCTAACAAAAAATACTCGTGCGGCACAGCAAGTATGATGAAACACCGAAGGACCCTTCATCCAAACAATCTTGCACGACAAGAGTGCAAACAGATGAGAAACACTCCTGTTCTGTATCTGTAAAAAAGAATCACAAATAAATGTATATTAATAACTTTCAAATTTATACTATTCCATTACTGTACAAACACATTTTATATAAAAACTGACTAAGAAACTATAGCCCTGAACCACAAGTGTGACGATCGTTAAAACACTACATGCATAGTGCATACTACTTTGAAGCAGTTCATGCCCTAAAGCCTACCTCACTAAAAGACTACATGCTAACTGACTAAATGATTACAGTACTATAAGGAGACACACTAGGTGAGTGACAGGGTGTTTGCTAGAAGAGTATGAATACTAACTAGGGAATTGAAGGTGTGAAACACAACTGTGTAGGTGATTAGAGGACTGCATCCATACTACATAGGCATTTAAAGCAGTCCATGTGCTAAGGCCTGGCTCACTGCATGACTACTTGGGTACTGACTGAATGATTAGAGTACAGCAAGGAGAGTGCCTAGGTGAATTTATAAGTGCTAGGCTTTTTGCACAGGGAATGGATTAGTACTTGGTACTGAATGGGTCACTAGAGGAGTGCAAAGGCAGTCACAAGTGCTGGACGGTATGGATACTGACTAGGAGATTGAAAGTGTGAAAGACAAGTGTCTAGGTGGTTAAAAGACTGCATGCATAGTGCATAGGGGTTTGAAGCAGTCCATGTGCTAAGGCCTGGCTCAGTGTATGAATACTTAGGCACTGACTGAATGATTAGAGTACTGCAAAGATAGTATCTTGGTGAATTTATAAGTGTTTGGGTTTTAGCACAGTGAATGGATTAGTACATGGTTCTGAATGGGTCACTAGAGGACTGCAAAGGGAGTGACAGGGTATTTCCTGCAAGTGTATGGATACTGACTATGGAATTGAAGGTGAGAAAGACAATTGTGTAGGTGGTTAGAGGACTGCATGCATAGTGGATAAGGGTTTGAAGCAGTCCATATACTAAGGCCTGGGTCACTGGATGAGTACTTGGGTACTGACTGAATGATTAGAGTACTGCAAGGAGAGTGCCTGGCTGAATTTTTTAGGGTTTGGTGCAGTGAATGGATTAGTACATGATGCTGAATGGGTCACTAGAGCAGTGCAAATGGAGTGACAGGGTGTTTGCTGGAAGTGAATGGATACTGACTGGGGAATTGAAGGTGTGAAAGAAAAGTGTGTAGGTGCTTAGAGGACTGCATGCATAGTGGATAGGGGTTTGAAGAAGTCCATGTGCTAAGACCTGGCTCAGTGCATGTACTTAGGCAGTGACTGAATCATTAGAGTAATGGAAAGAGAGTGTCTTGGTGAATTTATAAGTGTTTGGGTTTTGGCACAGTGAATGGATTAGTACATGCTGTTGAATGGGTCTCTAGAGGACTGCAAAGGAAGCGACAGGATGTTTCCTGGAAGTGTATGGATACTGACTAGGGAATTGAAGGTGTAAAAGACAAGTGTATAGTATGTTAGAACACTACATGCATACTGCATAGACATTTGAAGCAGTCTATGTGGTACTTAGAAACTGACTAAATAATCAGACTACTTCTAGGACAGTGCTTAGGTAAAACATTTAAATTTTCAGTTCTGCCACAGTGAACAGAATAGTACATGGTACTGCACCTTAGTGTCAAACCCTAACTCATGTTATCAATGCATAAGCAAAGACTGGCTTCTAATGCTACTAAAACTTGACAACATGAGAGGTTTTAAATTAGTTATCTGTCAGCAAATACACGATGTTACCAAATGCTTCTCTCACAGTGGTTCTCAAATGCACACAGACTCACAGTGTGATTCTAAACAACAACCACTATACCTAGGAGTTTACCAAAAATCATTCACTAATGTGGAAGTGGTAAGCGAACTGCACACAATCTTCATATTTCAGGACTGCACTTTTATGTCAAAGCCTGACTCATATAATCAAAGCATAGGCAAAGACTGGCTTCTAATGCTACTAAAACTTCACAACATGACCGGGTTTGAAACAGGTATTTGTCAGCAAATACACGATGTTACCAAATGCTTCTCTCACAATCCTTACCCAAATGCACACAGACTCACAGTGTGATTTTAGACAAGCAACACTATCCTAGGAGTTTACCAAAACTCATTCACTACTCTGGAAGAGTTAATGGTACTGCACACAATCTACATATTTAAGTACACCACATCAGTGTCAAAGCATGACTCATTTAATCAACGCATAAGCAAAGACTAGATTCTAATGCTACTAAAACTTCACAACATGACAGATTTTAAAACAGTTATCTGTCAGCAAATACATGATGTTACCAAATGATTCTCTCACACTGATACCAAATACACACTAACTCACAGTGTGATTCTAGACAAGCACCACTATCCCTATGAGTTTACCAAAACTCATTCACTACAGTGCAAGTGGTAAGGGAACTGCACACAATCTACATATTTCACGACTGCAATTTACTGTCAATGCCTGACTCATTTAATGAAAGCCTAAGCCATAACTGTCTTCTAATGCTACTAAAACTTGCCAACCTGACTGGTTTTAAAACAGTTATCTGTCAGCAAATACACAATGTTACCAAATGCTTCTCTCACAATCCTTACCCAAATGCACACAGACTCACAGTGGGATTTTAGACAATCAACACTATCCTAGGAGTTTACCAAAACTCATTCACTAGTCTGGAAGAGTTAATGGTACTGAACACAATCTACATATTTAAGTACAGCACATCAGTGTCAAAGCATGACTCATTTAATCAACGCATAAGCAAAGACTGGATTCTAATGCTCCTAAAACTTCACAACATGACAGGTTTTAAAAAAGTTATCTGTAAGGAAATACATGATATCACCAAATGCTTCTCTCACACTGATCCCAAATACACACTAACTCACACTGTGATTCTAGACATGCACCACTATCCCTAGGAGTTTACCAAAACTCATTCACTACAGTGCAACTGGTAAGGGAACTGCACACAATCTACATATTTCAGGACTGCACTTTTCTGTCAAAGCCTGACTCATTTAATCAAATCATAAGCCATAACTGTCTTCTAATGCTACTAAAACTTCACAACATGACAAGTTAAAACAGTTATCTATCAGCAAATACACAATGTTACCAAATGCTTCTATCACAGTGGTTCCCAAATGCACACAGTCTCACTGTGTGATTCTAGACAAACAACACTATCCCTTGCACTATACCAAAACACATTTCTTCATCTAGAAGTAGTACTACATTTTAGTATAGAAACATAACATAACTCATTTCACAAATTCATAAGCAATGACTGGTTTCTAATTCTACCAAAATATAAAAACTGCACAGTTATCTGTTTACAAACACATGAAAAACACAAATGCTTATCACAGAATGGTTTCTACATGCACACACATTGTAGAGAAAAAACATACTCCCTACACTTTAGCAGGAAAAATACATTAGTCTGATTAAAATCAAAATAGTCTACATACATACCCTCACAATTAAATAACTCATCTTTCAAGTTCTTTGTAGATTAAGAAGTATATCAATCACTCACTATATTTTCTTTTACAGAATCTCTGCACTGTGCACCTCTCAGCCAAAGCAAAGAATGAAAAAGTTTCCCTTTCATTTTCCACACATATACATGTAAACATCAAATCACAATCCTTCGCACATAAACTCAAAAGCAAACACACATTTCTATTGGTTAAACATTTCAACCCTTTGCAACTGAAATACATTTCAACCCTTCCCCAAATCTGCCTTCTGCCTGTTACCATAGAAACTGGTCATGGAACACTGCACTGAGCTCACAGGTCACAAGTTCAGCACACAATGTTCCTACACAAGACAGGAAGTGTGCTTGACTTTTCAACATATCAGCTTATCATATATAATGTTCCTTACAATCTGTTTTGGTTAACCAATAACAATCATACCTTTAAAAAACAGAAATATACACCCTACCTTTCAGTGTAGAAAGTTGTCAAACAACCAATGATTTCTTGTCGTTTTTCAAAAAACATTGCGGTGGATCCGCGCACCCACCGCGAGAGAATCCGTGCATCCAACGCGATAGGATGCGCGCACCGTGCGCACATTTCCCCGTGTTTTTTTTTTTTAAAAAGGGGGTCCCCGGGGGTCCTTCTGGGGCCCCCTAAGCACCTCTAGAGGGTCAGAGTATTTCCACTCTGCCCCCTTTATATGTTTTACACACTTATTCCCCTTGCATCTTCAGCCTCGCTTCTACCGAGGCAGAAAATGGCTGCCAACAGTTAATGGTTTCGAATGTAGAGAGACACTCAACAGCCAATTAGCATTCAGCGCGCGATCGGGAAGGCGCGCGCTCGGTTCGGGGAGGGTGCGCTTACGGTGCGGGTACGGTCCGCGGATCCTCCGCGGCCATAGATATCACTAATTTTTTACCCTAATTTTCTCAGGAACTACTGAACAGATACACACCATATATGCAAAAGGCACGAGTCCGAACTGAGGACTACCTCTTTGCCAAATTTGGTGTCATTCCGTTCAGCGGTTCGGGCTGTAGCTGCGACAACAGATCCTATGGGAAATTGCATGGGGAAAACGCGTTTTGGGACCCCCTTTTTTCTCGGCCCCCGCTTGACGGATCACCGCAAAACTTTCAGGGTAGGAGCGGAGCGGAGTTGGCCAAAAGTTTGGAATATTTCGCAAAGATTCGTCAACCAGCGCCAACGTTATTCCAAATAGAATGTTGCGGATTTCCTATGGAAAATAGGTCCTACTCCTAACTATAACTATCTACTGGCGACCACCAGTAGATAATATACATACTCGGCTGAAGGCCCCAGGCCGTATATATATATATATTCAGTGAAAAAACCATAGGTTTCACACATGTTATAGTTAGCTCGACATTTTACTGATAAAAAACCAATGAAATTCCCCCGTTATAGTTAGTGCAGGCAACTATAACTCACGCGACCGCAATCCTCTGCTGATGCTAATACTGTATTTAGACAATTATTTGCCCATGTCTTCTTCCATTAAATTTTAGCTATACATATATTACAAATATTTTTTTTTCATAAAGACACATATGTCATCAGCAGAGGATTGCGGTCGCGTGAGTTATAGTTGCCTGCACTAACTATAACGGGGGAATTTCATTGGTTTTTTATCAGTAAAATGTCCAGCTAACTATAACATGTGTGAAACCTATGGTTTTTTCACTGAATTTGCAAGGTTTTTTAAATGCTAATTCCTAACTATAACGTGTGTGAAACCTATGGTTTTTTCAGTGAATTTGTACGGTTTTTTAAATGCTAAGTTACTTTACGCCATTCGTGGCGTGCGCGCCCTCTTAACGCAGTTCGTTCCGTGCGCGCACAGTGCGCTTCGCGCACCGTGCGCGCAGTGAGCACGCGGGGCGCTTTGCGCACCGCGTGCCCACTTTACACAGTTAGTGCCGTGGATGGGCCATGTACGCACGATGCGCTTCGCGCACCGTGCGCACATGGAGGACATATTATGCGCTTCGTTGTGAAAGGTAAGCTTTTAGATTTCTAAATGGTATACCGTAAGCGCACTGTAAGCGCACCGTAAGCGCACCGTAAGCTGGCTCAGATATATATATTGATTTAAATGCTATTTTCTCAGGAACTACTGAACAGATTTACACCAGACCTACAAAAGGCACTTCCTTGACCTGAGGACTACCTCTCTGCCAAATTTCAAGTAACTCTGTTCAGCCGTTCGGGCTGTAGCTGTGTCTAAAGGTCCTATGGAAAAATGCATGGGAAAAACGCGTTTTGGGACCCCCTTTTATCTCAGCCCCCGCTTGACGAATCCCCCCGAGACTTTCAGGGTAGGAGTGGAGCGTAGCGCCCCACCTATTTTGAAACTTTCGCGAGGATTCGTCGACCGGCGCCAAAGTTATTCCAAATAGAATGTTGCGGATTTCCTATGGAAACAGGGTCCTAACTATAACTATCTACTGGCGACCGCCAGTAGATAATATATATATATATATATCTCATGCTTCAGTTTGCCCAAACGGTGAGAAGCACTTTAACACCGGCACTGACTTCAAGTCCTTTATTAGGTACAGGTACAATGTGCCTGCTGCTACCTTTAGCAGCTGTACACCACATACGCCTGAAGCGTTTCGAAGATCCAAACTTCTTTCTCAAAGGCTGGTGGTAATGAAACAGGTAAGCACAGTCTGGGTCCTGACCACACCTAAATCCATGTAATTGCGCATCACGTGATGGATTGCTCTGTATGAGGCAGCGCAGAGTGTTATGGGAGTGGAAGTCCCAGTTAAAAGTGCCAAATGTTCTGCCGGAAGATTGCAAGCCCATAAATGAGCCACAGCAGGCGGGGTACCTTAATCCTGGTGTCGGTGCTCCACATATCGGAACTGTAGAATCACAACTCCAGCGGCTCCCTAAGTTCACGGGGTGGTGCTTCTCGGCGGCGGGGCTGCCGCCAATATCTCATGCTTCAGTTTGACCAAACGGTGAGAAACACTCTAACACCGGCACTGACTTCAAGTCCTTTTTAGGTACAGGTACAATGCGCCTGCTGCTGCCTTTAGCAGCTGTACACCACATACGCCTGACGCGTTTCGAAGATCCAAACTTCTTTCTCAAAGGCTGGTGGTAATGAAACAGGTAAGCACAGTCTGGGTCCTGACCATTCCTAAATCCATCTAATTGTGCATCACGTGATGGATTGCTCTGTATGAGGCAGCGCAGAGTGTTATGGGAGTGGAAGTCCCAGTTAAAAGTGACAAATGTTCTGCCGGAAGATTGCAAGCCCATAAATGAGCCACAGCAGGCGGGGTACCTTAATCCTGGTGTCGGTGCTCCACATATCGGAACTGTAGAATCACAACTCCAGCGGCTCCCTAAGTTCACGGGGTGGTGCTTCTCGGCGGCGGGGCTGCCGCCAATATCTCATGCTTCAGTTTGCCCAAACGGTGAGAAGCACTCTAACACCGGCACTGACTTCAAGTCCTTTATTAGGTACAGGTACAATGCGCCTGCTGCTACCTTTAGCAGCTGTACACCACATACGCCTGACGCGTTTCGAAGATCCAAACTTCTTTCTCAAAGGCTGGTGGTAATGAAACAGGTAAGCACAGTCTGGGTCCTGACCACACCTAAATCCATGTAATTGCGCATCACGTGATGGATTGCTCTGTATGAGGCAGCGCAGAGTGTTATGGGAGTGGAAGTCCCAGTTAAAAGTGCTAAATGTTCTGCCAGAAGATTGCAAGCCCATAAATGAGCCACAGCAGGCGGGGTACCTTAATCCTGGTGTCGGTGCTCCACATATCGGAACTGTAGAATCACAACTGCAGCAGCTCCCTAAGTTCACGGGGTGGTGCTTCTCGTAGGCGGGGCTGCCGCCAATATCTCATGCTTCAGTTTGCCCAAACGTTGAGAAGTACTCTAACACCGGCAGTGACTTCAAGTCCTTTATTAGGTACAGGTACAATGCGCCTGCTGCTACCTTTAGCAGCTGTACACCACATACGCCTGAAGCGTTTCGAAGATCCAAACTTCTTTCTCAAAGGCTGGTGGTAATGAAACAGGTAAGCACCGTCTGGGTCTTGACCACACCTAAATCCATGTAATTGCGCATCACGTGATGGATTGCTCTGTATGAGGCAGCGCAGAGTGTTATGGGAGTGGAAGTCCCAGTTTAGACAGTCTCCGCTGCAGCTGCGTAACTGTTTAGAAGCTGTGGCATGTTGGATGGACCAGTCCCATCTCAGACTGAATGGTGGAAAAACAGAGTTGCTGTTGCTGGGACAACAGGCCAGTTTTGACAATGCGACTTTCTGGCCTTTGTGTATGGGGCCGGGCCCTACTCCTAAATCAGAAATCAAAAGCCTTGGGCCCTGGCTTGATGCGGAACTAATGTTCAGAACTTGGCGGGCGATATGCCTGGAGCCGACAAGTGGATCACAGACCTGGGATGAGAGCTGATACAGCGGACAGTGGCCCATCTATGGGCTTTTCATTGGTGACAGAAATTAGTGCACCATACATGGATTTATTACGGGACTCTGAGTACCATGATGCCTTGGGCCAACTGACCCGCCCATCTGGGGGCGTATACAGGCTTTAATGGACCGAGACCGGAGCACGTATTCACAAACGCGACTGCCTTTGAGAAAGAGGGATGATCCTCGAAACGCGTCAGGCGTATCGCGTGCATGACTGTCTGATTGCAACTGCCTGCTACGTCTTGCTCATACCCTGAATTAAAAGGCTTGCCACCTTGGTCTGTTTTTGAGTGCTCTCAATCGAGGGGAAACGGCAAAAGGAGCACACATATCTGGCGGCGATCCGGCCGTCGAGCAGCACCAACCCACGAAGTGAGGGGGCCACATGGCGGGCGATATGCCTGGAGCCGACAAGTGGATCACAGACCTGGGATGAGAGCTGATACAGCGGACAGTGGCCCATCTATGGGCTTTTCATTGGTGACAGAAATTAGTGCACCATACATGGATTTATTACGGGACTCTGAGTACCATGATGCCTTGGGCCAACTGACCCGCCCATCTGGGGGCGTATACAGGCTTTAATGGACCGAGACCGGAGCACGTATTCACAAACGCGACTGACTTTGAGAAAGAGGGATGATCCTCGAAACGCGTCAGGCGTATCGCGTGCATGACTGTCTGATTGCAACTGCCTGCTACGTCTTGCTCATACCCTGAATTAAAAGGCTTGCCACCTTGGTCTGTTTTTGAGTGCTCTCAATCGAGGGGAAACGGCAAAAGGAGCACACATATCTGACGGCGATCCGGCCGTCGAGCAGCACCACCCCGCGAAGTGAGGGGGCCACATGGCGGGCGATATGCCTGGAGCCGACAAGTGGATCACAGACCTGGGATGAGAGCTGATACAGCGGACAGTGGCCCATCTATGGGCTTTTCATTGGTGACAGAAATTAGTGCACCATACATGGATTTATTACGGGACTCTGAGTACCATGATGCCTTGGGCCAACTGACCCGCCCATCTGGGGGCGTATACAGGCTTTAATGGACCGAGACCGGAGCACGTATTCACAAACGCGACTGCCTTTGAGAAAGAGGGATGATCCTCGAAACGCGTCAGGCGTATCGCGTGCATGACTGTCTGATTGCAACTGCCTACTATGTCTTGCTCATACCCTGAATTAAAAGGCTTGCCACCTTGGTCTGTTTTTGAGTGCTCTCAATCGAGGGGAAACGGCAAAAGGAGCACACATATATATATATATATATATATATATATATATATATATATATATATATATATATATATATATATATCACTCAACAAGATGCCTCTGAACAAGAAGACGCCACTCCGTTGGTGCAGGTTAACAAACCTATTTATTTCAAGAGACTGCAACTGGTGTCCGGTTTAAAAGTTCCCCCAACGCGTTTCAAAGCCACCGCTTCTTCTTCATGGGGCAGTTTGGCAGCATATGACGGGTTGAACCACAGCGCTTAATTTATACTCCTCCCCTTGCATGCTCCCTCCAGTGAGGCATGCTGGGTGCTGTAGTTAATGTTTTATCCCCTCCAGTGGGGTCCGTTACTATGCCTCAGTGTATGCCATTTTAATATATATCATTTCCAGCCCTCCAGTGGGCTCCCAGGCAACCAGTTCAATCTCGCCTTTATGAAAACACCATCGCCGTTTTCAGACCGGGAAATCCCAGCCTTCGTAGACCTGCTCACAGCCTTCGCAGACCTGCTGACAGGCGGTGCATCCTCCGCGGCTGAGGCCGCCGCGTACAATATCACTCAACAAGATGCCTCTGAACAAGAAGACGCCACTCCGTTGGTGCAGGTTAACAAACCTATTTATTTCAAGAGACTGCAACTGGTGTCCGGTTTAAAAGTTCCCCCAACGCGTTTCAAAGCCACCGCTTCTTCTTCATGGGGCAGTTTGGCAGCATATGACGGGTTGAACCACAGCGCTTAATTTATACTCCTCCCCTTGCATGCTCCCTCCAGTGAGGCATGCTGGGTGCTGTAGTTAATGTTTTATCCCCTCCAGTGGGGTCCGTTACTATGCCTCAGTGTATGCCATTTTAATATATATCATTTCCAGCCCTCCAGTGGGCTCCCAGGCAACCAGTTCAATCTCGCCTTTATGAAAACACCATCGCCGTTTTCAGACCGGGAAATCCCAGCCTTCGTAGACCTGCTCACAGCCTTCGCAGACCTGCTGACAGGCGGTGCATCCTCCGCGGCTGAGGCCGCCGCGTACAATATCACTCAACAAGATGCCTCTGAACAAGAAGACGCCACTCCGTTGGTGCAGGTTAACAAACCTATTTATTTCAAGAGACTGCAACTGGTGTCCGGTTTAAAAGTTCCCCCAACGCGTTTCAAAGCCACCGCTTCTTCTTCATGGGGCAGTTTGGCAGCATATGACGGGTTGAACCACAGCGCTTAATTTATACTCCTCCCCTTGCATGCTCCCTCCAGTGAGGCATGCTGGGTGCTGTAGTTAATGTTTTATCCCCTCCAGTGGGGTCCGTTACTATGCCTCAGTGTATGCCATTTTAATATATATCATTTCCAGCCCTCCAGTGGGCTCCCAGGCAACCAGTTCAATCTCGCCTTTATGAAAACACCATCGCCGTTTTCAGACCGGGAAATCCCAGCCTTCGTAGACCTGCTCACAGCCTTCGCAGACCTGCTGACAGGCGGTGCATCCTCCGCGGCTGAGGCCGCCGCGTACAATATCACTCAACAAGATGCCTCTGAACAAGAAGACGCCACTCCGTTGGTGCAGGTTAACAAACCTATTTATTTCAAGAGACTGCAACTGGTGTCCGGTTTAAAAGTTCCCCCAACGCGTTTCAAAGCCACCGCTTCTTCTTCATGGGGCAGTTTGGCAGCATATGACGGGTTGAATCACAGCGCTTAATTTATACTCCTCCCCTTGCATGCTCCCTCCAGTGAGGCATGCTGGGTGCTGTAGTTAATGTTTTATCCCCTCCAGTGGGGTCCGTTACTATGCCTCAGTGTATGCCATTTTAATATATATCATTTCCAGCCCTCCAGTGGGCTCCCAGGCAACCAGTTCAATCTCGCCTTTATGAAAACACCATCGCCGTTTTCAGACCGGGAAATCCCAGCCTTCGTAGACCTGCTCACAGCCTTCGCAGACCTGCTGACAGGCGGTGCATCCTCCGCGGCTGAGGCCGCCGCGTACAATATCACTCAACAAGATGCCTCTGAACAAGAAGACGCCACTCCGTTGGTGCAGGTTAACAAACCTATTTATTTCAAGAGACTGCAACTGGTGTCCGGTTTAAAAGTTCCCCCAACGCGTTTCAAAGCCACCGCTTCTTCTTCATGGGGCAGTTTGGCAGCATATGACGGGTTGAACCACAGCGCTTAATTTATACTCCTCCCCTTGCATGCTCCCTCCAGTGAGGCATGCTGGGTGCTGTAGTTAATGTTTTATCCCCTCCAGTGGGGTCCGTTACTATGCCTCAGTGTATGCCATTTTAATATATATCATTTCCAGCCCTCCAGTGGGCTCCCAGGCAACCAGTTCAATCTCGCCTTTATGAAAACACCATCGCCGTTTTCAGACCGGGAAATCCCAGCCTTCGTAGACCTGCTCACAGCCTTCGCAGACCTGCTGACAGGCGGTGCATCCTCCGCGGCTGAGGCCGCCGCGTACAATATCACTCAACAAGATGCCTCTGAACAAGAAGACGCCACTCCGTTGGTGCAGGTTAACAAACCTATTTATTTCAAGAGACTGCAACTGGTGTCCGGTTTAAAAGTTCCCCCAACGCGTTTCAAAGCCACCGCTTCTTCTTCATGGGGCAGTTTGGCAGCATATGACGGGTTGAACCACAGCGCTTAATTTATACTCCTCCCCTTGCATGCTCCCTCCAGTGAGGCATGCTGGGTGCTGTAGTTAATGTTTTATCCCCTCCAGTGGGGTCCGTTACTATGCCTCAGTGTATGCCATTTTAATATATATCATTTCCAGCCCTCCAGTGGGCTCCCAGGCAACCAGTTCAATCTCGCCTTTATGAAAACACCATCGCCGTTTTCAGACCGGGAAATCCCAGCCTTCGTAGACCTGCTCACAGCCTTCGCAGACCTGCTGACAGGCGGTGCATCCTCCGCGGCTGAGGCCGCCGCGTACAATATCACTCAACAAGATGCCTCTGAACAAGAAGACGCCACTCCGTTGGTGCAGGTTAACAAACCTATTTATTTCAAGAGACTGCAACTGGTGTCCGGTTTAAAAGTTCCCCCAACGCGTTTCAAAGCCACCGCTTCTTCTTCATGGGGCAGTTTGGCAGCATATGACGGGTTGAACCACAGCGCTTAATTTATACTCCTCCCCTTGCATGCTCCCTCCAGTGAGGCATGCTGGGTGCTGTAGTTAATGTTTTATCCCCTCCAGTGGGGTCCGTTACTATGCCTCAGTGTATGCCATTTTAATATATATCATTTCCAGCCCTCCAGTGGGCTCCCAGGCAACCAGTTCAATCTCGCCTTTATGAAAACACCATCGCCGTTTTCAGACCGGGAAATCCCAGCCTTCGTAGACCTGCTCACAGCCTTCGCAGACCTGCTGACAGGCGGTGCATCCTCCGCGGCTGAGGCCGCCGCGTACAATATCACTCAACAAGATGCCTCTGAGCAGGATATATAGTGGCCTGCTCCGGTCACGAAGCTGCCCCCGTGCTGACAGTGCGTGTCCGGTTTCTCTACGAAAGGGCAACACTTGGGAACGAAGTCACCCTTATCATCTGGGCACAAGATTAACCGCAGAAACGGCGCAACTTGCAAATGTGTAACTTTATTGAGGAAAACATGGACAACTGTGAGTAGGTTTTCAACTACACTTACCAGAATGCTCGATGCTGCACGCCCTGATGGGCGGGACTATGAATATTTAAAATGAATGCGAGATGCAAGGCAGCTGTTTCTTTCCTGCTGAGCCTGCCATTGAAAAAGGGAGATTGTCTCCGGAAACGCGTCTGGCAAAAAGGCTATGAGAGACATACTAAGTCCAGTGCGCTGTGTTACTGCTGTTGCCGGTTGATTAAATATGGGTTTAAACTGCACTTCGTGTGAGGCGCTTCATTTGGAGAGCAACCTTGTTTTGGATATATATATATATATATATATATATATATATATATATATATATATATATATTCACTGAAAAAACCATGGGTTTCACACACGTTATAGTTAGGAATTAGCATTTAAAAAACCTTAGAAATTCACTGAAAAAACCATAGGTTTCACACACGTTATAGTTAGGAATTAGCATTTAAAAAACCTTAGAAATTCAGTGAAAAAACCATAGGTTTCACACATGTTATAGTTAGCTGGACATTTTACTCGTAAAAAACCAATGAAATTGCCCCGTTATAGTTAGTTCAGCTAACTATAACTCGCGCGCCCGCAATGCACTGCTGATGACGTCACATATTACATCACTCATGACATGGTCAGTGACATCACTCATGACATCACTGATGACATCTCAAATGACATCACTGATGACATCACTGATGACATCATCCAGTGAATGTGTGTTTTTCTGAAAATTAAATATGTTTTATATATGTATATCTCAAGGTCGATGGAAGAATAAATGGGTATATAAGTGTCTAAATGGATGATTTGTTTTTGAAAAATTGATTGTGTAACTGACTGATTAAGTGTATCTCTCACTTTGTGTATAAGTGGCTGCATGGGTTGGTGAGTAGCTACATGGGTGTCTATATAGGTTATTAGTTGTTTTTTTGAGTATCAGTCTGAGTGTCTGTATGGTACGGTGGGGGGTATTACGTAGTGCATAGATGCATGAATGAGTGACTCACTGTTTGTATGTGTTGAAGACAGCATGTGTGCAGGACTGTATGGGTGGATGAGTGTGTGTATGGGTGTGTTAGTGAGTGAATGACTGTCTCAATAGTGTCTTCAGGAGTAACTACATATGTTTTAAACTAGTATATGTGACTATTGGTGTATATATGTGAGTATATGTGAGAGGGAGAGATTGAAAGAGTTCCTGTATGAATAAGTATGTGTTTCTATAAGTGATTGTTTAAAAGACTAAGTATGTGTAAGTTTCCGTAGAAGTAAGTATGGTGGTGTGTGTATTACTGTATATGCAAGTAAATGTATGTTTTATTCTTTATTAGCATGAGTGACTATGTGTGTGAGTAACTCTATGGATGAGTGGCATTGTGTAACAGGATGTATAGATGTATGAGTACATATGATGAGTGAGTACATGTATGAGTGACTGTATAGGACTGTTGGTGAATGAGTGGATGTGTATGTGGATCTTAGAATTACTGAAGAGGTTGTTGTAACTGGTATTGGTATGTCCATTGTTTTGAAATTTTTAGTCTCTATTTTTGAATGTGTGTATCAAAGCTTATATTAAGGTGAGAGGAGGTCTGCCACTCTATCACAAGGATGATGTCATCAGTGATGTCATCAGTGATGTCATTTGAGATGTCATCAGTGATGTCATGAGTGATGTCACTGACCATGTCATGAGTGATGTAATATGTGACGTCATCAGCAGTGCATTGCGGGCGCGCGAGTTATAGTTAGCTGAACTAACTATAACGGGGCAATTTCATTGGTTTTTTACGAGTAAAATGTCCAGCTAACTATAACATGTGTGAAACCTATGGTTTTTTCACTGAATTTCTAAGGTTTTTTAAATGCTAATTCCTAACTATAACGTGTGTGAAACCTATGGTTTTTTCAGTGAATTTCTAAGGTTTTTTAAATGCTAATTCCTAACTATAACGTGTGTGAAACCCATGGTTTTTTCAGTGAATTTGCAAGGTTTTTTAAATGCTAATTCCTAACTATAACGTGTGTGAAACCCATGGTTTTTTCAGTGAATTTGCAAGGTTTTTTAAATGCTATTTTTTTTTTTTATTCTTCATTTTTTTCAAACATATTTTTAATTTAATTTTCTTATCTTTTATAAAGACTATGCTTAAATTTTTAAAATCCTTAAATATTTTTTTTATATATATTTTTTAAAATAAACATGTAAAATTTATTTCCAGATTTTTTTTTTTTTTTTTTTTTTTTTTTTTATAGTACGCGTACCGTAAGCTCACGGTAAGCGTACGGTTTACGCAACGTCCGTAATCTATCTACGCTGCTTGCGTATAGTTACGTACTTTGCGTAGCCGCGCGTACTGCGCGTGGGACGCGTGCGCGCTTACGCAACACGCGCACGTTACGCGGAAGTGCCGGGAAATGACTGTTATGCGCATGCGCGCAAGCGCGTGTCTTTTTTACGCGCACGCGTACTTTTTGCCGTAAGCGTACCGTAAGCGTACCGTAAGCGTACGGTAGGTCATGTGATCTTGAAACACAACTTTTGATTGGTTGAAACTACTTTCAGTTCTAGAACTCTCCTACACCACACCCATTCCCCTCATTTCTGCTTGTGATCCCTTGGAAGAAGGAGCTGGTTTGTCTTTGGGATACGATGGCAGAACAGCAGAGCCCTTCTGAGAGTGAGGCTAGCACCAGCAGCACTGTCTTGAGGCAGAGAGCGAGGAAAGTAAAGCCTTCTTATGTTTGGGATTATTTTACTTTTCCAGAAGGCCAGCAAAAGGTGAATGCACCCTTAGTTACTTGCAGGCTGTGTCAGCGTGTACTTTCTAGAGGTAATCCTGACAGGAAGTATTCCTTTGGGAATCATACCATGATCAGACACCTCAAGGATGTACACAAAAGGACACATGGTCATCTTTTTGGAGGTAACTCTTCAGAAAGACGAGCCAGTACATCCACAGCAGCTCAGCCTGGACCATCATCTGCAGGGCAGACTCCTTCTTCTGCAGGTCAGGTGAGCCCTTCATCTGTGGGGGGAGAATCTCCTTTTGCTGGCCCTCTGGAAATTAACCCTCGGTTTGCGAGGGTTGAAGTATGGTGCGCCACTTGTCACGATCTAATTACTTATAGGGAGACCAGTATTTCCCTAGTGAACAATAAAATAGATCAGCACACTTGTCGTACCGTCTAATATTCCCAATCTTTCTTTCCTCTGTCCCTGCATGAACACAACGGCTCTTTTAAGAGCCAACCTTATCTTTCATCTTTTTTTTACATATGTTTTTAAAAACTTTTTTTTATTTTTTTTTTACCGTACGCGTACGGTAAGCGTACCTTTTTTTTATTTTTTTTAAAAAAAACACTAAAAATCATTTATCACATTACATTGACTTACCATACTCACTCAAAAAAATATTTATTCATTTGTTTTTTTAAAAAATAGTTTTTAAAATGGTTGTAGTTTTCGAAAATTTTCTATATCGATCTGAAAAAAAAGAAAAAAGTATTAATATTTTTATAACAATTTATAATACAGTACACATATTTACATTTTTTTCCAAAAAATATTTTTGCCTCTTTTAACAATTGGAAATCACTTTTACAGACTGACACATTATGAAACCACTATTTTTGATTTATTTAATTGCACGTGTCCAAGCTGTTTTTTTTTCAGACCACCACCATGTGCATTCTCTGTGACTGCCTACACTCCACCAAGGGCAACCAGCCTTAGTGATGCTGAATGTATTTGCATTACAGACTTAAACCTGAAAACCCCACTGGCTTGTAAATACTGTGCATGACTATACACGGCAAGGACATGGGTGTGTGCTAAGCCTCTGCTTATTCCCCCAAAAATTCGCTCCCCCTTTCCATCTAATGCAACTGTGAAATCACCAGAGCAAGACGCAATAAATCTCTGCCTATAATTCTTCTATGCACACAGAGTCATGTTTTCACATTAGTCCCAAAACGAAATTTCTTTGCCAATTTGAAAGCACACTTACTGCTCTTTTTTTTTTCAGGGGCAAGTGTAAATCACTTTTACACACTGACACATTATGAAACCACCATGTGTAACTACAACAAAAACAATTCCCATTTCTATTATTCATTTCTTAAGTTACCACATACATACCCTCTCAAACTGTAAACTCACCTTTAAAATTAGTTAGTTGTGAAAGAAATGTGACACTCAAACAGCAGATTATCAGAGCCAGGATCTCTGTTGTGTTCACCTCTCTCCTCTCAGCAGAACCAGATAATGGCAAACTTTCCCTCTATTTTTCCACACATATACATGTAAGTTTCAAATCTCAGTGCTTCCCCCTTTTTTTCACATGTAATCACACATTTCTATTGGTTGAAAACGAACCCTTTTCCAAAAGTACCCTTCCCCCAACTTGACTTCTGCCTAGTACCCTTCCCCCAACTTGACTTCTGCCTGCTACCATAGCAACAGCTCATGGAACACTGCTGTGTGCAGTTAGGTCAGAAGTTCGACACACAATGTTTCAATTCCACAGAGCAAGAGTGCTTGACTTTTCAAACCTAACAGCAAATCCATAGTACTGTTCTTTGGTTACACATTTTTTTGTACCAATACAAAACATGCTTCTATTAATTTACACATACAGCCTAGTTTTTATTCTAGAATGGTATGAAACAGCCAATCAGTTCTTTTTGTTTTGAAAAAAATATGTATGCCTCCATTTCCAAACTGTCTTTCTTTTCATATTGCCATTCTACTGAAAGACACCTCCTGAGTGCATCCAGATCTCCTTTGAAGATGTTCACAGTGTGGATTGTAGGGCACAGCTATGTCTTCTGGAGTGAAAAGTTTGCAGAGAAAACAGATATGGTGAGAGACCTTGCTTTGCCAAATGTAGACATTAAATGGATTGGTCAGAGAGGGTTAAAGTGGCACCAATTGATGCCATTGGTGAAATCCTTCATGCAAATCCAACACCCTGACCTCATAATAGTGCACTGTGGTGGCAATGACCTAGGCACTTTGACTGGGGTAGGTCTGGAAATGCTTATGAAGGACACCTTTGCACAACTGTTTTCACTTTTCCCTAAAACTGCCTTTGTGTTTTCCAACATATGCCAAAGGCAAAAATGGAACTGGTCCAATCATTTCTGTCCACAGATTGACAAAGCAAGAAAGCACGTCAACAAATCTGTTTCTGCTTTCCTCCGTGACTATGGTATGGGTGCCATTTACCACAACAACTTGCGTTATGACATGCAAGACATTTATAGAGGAGATGGTGTGCACTTCAATGATGAAGGGAACAGAGTCTTCCTCTTGAACCTTAGACTCTGCATCGGTACTTACTTGTAGGTACCACTAAAAAAATGACTTCATAAACACAACAGCTCTTTTTAGAGCTCCCTAATATCTAAACTCTTAAATCTGCTTTTCATTTATTTATTTTTATTTTTTTACCGTACGCTTACCGTAAGCTTACCGTAAGCGTACCCCGTGATTTTTTTTAAAATCAATAAATGTTTTTTTTGTACTTTTCTGTCCTTCTTTGACCCCCTTACAATTGTTAGGGGGTCTGTAACTCTCCTCATTGCCCCCTTTCCTTGTTTTCACTCTTTTTTTTCAGAGTGAAATACACAAAATGGCGGCCGCCGCTTCCTGGTTTCGGCCGATTCGAATGTTTACTAAGATCTAAGAGCCAATCAGAATCGCGCTCGCGCACGCCACCGTACGCTTACGGTAAGCGTACCGTAAGCGTACCGTAAGCTGGCTCAGATATATATATTGATTTAAAGGCTATTTTCTCAGAATCTACTGAACAGATTTACACCAAACCTACAAAAGGCACTTCCTTGACCTAGGGACTACCTCTCTGCCAAATTTCGAGTAATTCTGTTCAGCCGTTCGGGCTGTAGCTCGTTCTAAAGGTCCTATGGAAAAATGCATGGGAAAAACGCGTTTTGGGACCCCCCTTTTATCTCAGCCCCCGCTTGACGGATCCCCCCGAAACTTTCAGGGTAGGAGCGGAGCGTAGCGCCCCACCTATTTTGAGAAATTCGCGAGGATTCGTCGACCGGCGCCAAAGTTATTCAAAATAGAATGTTGAGGTTTTCCTATGGAAACGTGGTCCTAACTATAACTACCTACTGGCGACCGCCAGTAGGTAATATATATATATATGTTATAATCCAAGTGCCCAAAAGCTTTTAAAGGACGCACTCCCAGCAGTGTAAATCAAAGGGCTTTAATCATTTCAGCTAAACCAGCAGCTTCTTTCAGAGTGAATTTTCGCCGACGCGTTTCGAGGGCAAAGCCTCTTCATCATGGGCAGCTTCAGAAACGCACAGATGCATGCAATGCTTTATAATTAGTTACATGCAAATTCCCGCGTGGGACATGCACAGTGCGTTAGTCTAGTACTTTGCATGTTGGGACATCGAGTCCCCTTGGAGATAGTCATTCCTCATAGTGAGCTCTGTGCGATCCTCGTATTTAAAAGCAATTTTACACCCTCAGTGGGCCTCCAAGAGTCCTGCTCGTTTTAGTTTGCCATCACCGCTGCACTGGTCGCGGCTTTCGTACAGTTCAATTGCCGCGCAGTCTCTCCATTTCAGGAAATGGGGCATCCTTACACGGCAGGGCAGCCGTGATAATCATGTTTTAATCCAAGTGCCCAAAAGCTTTTAAAGGACGCACTCCCAGCAGTGTAAACCAAAGGGCTTTAATCATTTCAGCTAAACCAGCAGCTTCTTTCAGAGTGAATTTTCACCGACGCTTTTCGAGGGCAAAGCCTCTTCATCATGGGCAGCTTCAGAAACGCACAGATGCCTCCAATGCTTTATAATTAGTTACATGCAAATTCCCTCGTGGGACATGCGCAGTGCGTTAGTCTAGTACTTTGCATGTTGGGACATCGAGTCCTCCTTGGAGATAGTTATTCCTCATAGTGAGCTCTGTGCGATCCTCGTATTTAAAAGCAATTTTACACCCTCAGTGGGCCTCCAAGAGTCCTGCTTGTTTTAGTTTGCCATCACCGCTGCACTGGTCGTGGCTTTCGTACAGTTCAATTGCTGCGCAGTCTCTCCATTTCAGGAAATGGTGCATCCTTACACGGCAGGGCAGCCGTGATAATCATGTTATAATCCAAGTGCCCAAAAGCTTTTAAAGGACGCACTCCCAGCAGGTGTAAACCAAAGGGCTTTAATCATTTCAGCTAAACCAGCAGCTTCTTTCAGAGTGAATTTTCGCCGACGCGTTTCGAGGGCAAAGCCTCTTCATCATGGGCAGCTTCAGAAACGCACAGATGCCTCCAATGCTTTATAATTAGTTACATGCAAATTCCCTCGTGGGACATGCGCAGTGCGTTAGTCTAGTACTTTGCATGTTGGGACATCGAGTCCTCCTTGGAGATAGTTATTCCTCATAGTGAGCTCTGTGCGATCCTCGTATTTAAAAGCAATTTTACACCCTCAGTGGGCCTCCAAGAGTCCTGCTCGTTTAAGTTTGCCATCACCGCTGCACTGGTCACGGCTTTCGTACAGTTCAATTGCCGCGCAGTCTCTCCATTTCAGGAAATGGTGCATCCTTACACGGCAGGGCAGCCGTGATAATCATGTTATAATCCAAGTGCCCAAAAGCTTTTAAAGGACGCACTCCCAGCAGGTGTAAACCAAAGGGCTTTAATCATTTCAGCTAAACCAGCAGCTTCTTTCAGAGTGAATTTTCGCTGACGCGTTTCGAGGGCAAAGCCTCCTCATCATGGGCAGCTTCAGAAACGCACAGATGCCTCCAACGCTTTATAATTAGTTACATGCAAATTCCCTCGTGGGACATGCGCAGTGCGTTAGTCTAGTACTTTGCATGTTGGGACATCGAGTCCTCCTTGGAGATAGTTATTCCTCATAGTGAGCTCTGTGCGATCCTCGTATTTAAAAGCAATTTTACACCCTCAGTGGGCCTCCAAGAGTCCTGCTCGTTTTAGTTTGCCATCACCGCTGCACTGGTCGCGGCTTTCGTACAGTTCAATTGCTGCGCAGTCTCTCCATGTCAGGAAATGGTGCATCCTTACACGGCAGGGCACTGGTCGCGGCTTTCGTACAGTTCAATTGCCACGCAGTCTCTCCATTTCAGGAAATGGTGCATCCTTACACGGCAGGGCAGCCGTGATAATCATGTTATAATCCAAGTGCCCAAAAGCTTTTAAAGGACGCACTCCCAGCAGTGTAAACCAAAGGGCTTTAATCATTTCAGCTAAACCAGCAGCTTCTTTCAGAGTGAATTTTCGCCGACGCGTTTCGAGGGCAAAGCCTCTTCATCATGGGCAGCTTCAGAAACGCACAGATGCCTCCAATGCTTTATAATTAGTTACATGCAAATTCCCTCGTGGGACATGCGCAGTGCGTTAGTCTAGTTCTTTGCATGTTGGGACATCGAGTCCTCATTGGAGATAGTTATTCCTCATAGTGAGCTCTGTGCGATCCTCGTATTTAAAAGCAATTTTACACCCTCAGTGGGCCTCCAAGAGTCCTGCTCGTTTTGGTTTGCCATCACCGCTGCACTGGTCGTGGCTTTCGAACAGTTCAATTGCCGCGCAGTCTCTCCATTTCAGGAAATGGTGCATCCTTACACGGCAGGGCAGCCGTGATAATCATGTTATAATCCAAGTGCCCAAAACCTTTTAAAGGACGCACTCCCAGCAGTGTAAACCAAAGGGCTTTAATCATTTCAGCTAAACCAGCAGCTTCTTTCAGAGTGAATTTTCGCCGACGCGTTTCGAGGGCAAAGCCTCTTCATCATGGGCAGCTTCAGAAACGCACAGATGCCTCCAATGCTTTATAATTAGTTACATGCAAATTCCCTCGTGGGACATGCGCAGTGCGTTAGTCTAGTACTTTGCATGTTGGGACATCGAGTCCTCCTTGGAGATAGTTATTCCTCATAGTGAGCTCTGTGCGATCCTCGTATTTAAAAGCAATTTTACACCCTCAGTGGGCCTCCAAGAGTCCTGCTCGTTTTAGTTTGCCATCACCGCTGCACTGGTCGCGGCTTTCGTACAGTTCAATTGCCGCGCAGTCTCTCCATTTCATTTAATTTAAGTGAATGCTGCAACTATTTTAAACATTGGCATGGAACCCACTATGGGAGATTAATGACTTTCCTAGGACCACACGTCCCTACATGCACCAGTTAATTTAGCGCAATAAGTGTGGCCCACTGGGGGCTACATAAGGGTGCAAGCAACGAGGAAACTCCTTTGCCATGTTTTAGCAGCTGCCCAGGAAGAAGAGAATGTTGTCTCGAAACGCGTAGGCACATGCAATAAAGTTCTCTGATATGCCGAGGTTGGTCTCCGTGTTTCAATACCGCAAGGTGACATCTGCTGGGAGTGCGAGTTCGAAGCTTTTGGGCATCTGGAGAAAAAAATTATTCACACGGCGCCCTGCCGTGGAACTTGCACCATCTTGAGAAGTAAGAGGCTGCGCAACATTGAACTGTGTCTCGTTGCGATCAGTGCAGCAAATGTGGATTTAATCGACTTGCCTGGCATCATGGGGCCCACTGAGGGTGTTTTAATTTAAGTGAATGCTGCAACTATTTTAAACATTGGCATGGAACCCACTATGGGAGATTAATGACTTTCCGAGGACCACAAGTCCCTACATGCACCAGTTAATTTAGCGCAATAAGCGTGGCCCACTGGGGGCTACATAAGGGTGCAAGCAACGAGGAAACTCCTTTGCCATGTTTTAGCAGCTGCCCAGGAAGAAGAGACTGTTGTCTCGAAACGCGTAGGCACATGCAATAAAGTTCCCTGATATGCCGAGGTTGGTCTCCGTGTTTCAATACCGCAAGGTGACATCTGCTGTGAGTGCGAGTTCGAAGGTTTTGGGCATCTGGAGAGAAAAAAAAAAAAAAAATATATATATATATATATATATATATATATATATATATACACACACACACCGGCATCGGTGCATGCCAGGGCAGAGGAACAACTGATATTAAAGTCACTTCCGGTTGCTCATCAAAGTGCACGAGACGCGCACTCGCCCTACACATAAAGAACTCCAGTTCGATATAAACTCATGAAAAGGATTTAAATACAGATGCCGAACAACCCAAGGCGTTTCTGCATTGAACGCCCCTTGTTTACTTACAGAGTTCATTCAGTCATGGTCTGCTTTTGATCTGCTGTTGCATCATTCATATTTTTTCTTCTGCCCACTGCAGCATACAGCATGGGCCAGTGGGTCAGCTCACTCCAGCCATTGGCTAACGAAAATGTCAGTGAGCTTGTTGAGACAAGTTTTTTTATAACTTTTAACTATTTCTTTTTTTCATATTTCCGAAGTTCCAGCCGTTCCACTAACAATGTTTTACAAAAAGCCTGATGAAACAAATCAAGCACTGACAAATCCTAGCGGCAGCAGGCAACATAGACCGATTTGCTTTGCCAGTGCTTGTTTACTTCTTGACTTAACATCAGTGAGATGTAGAAATTAATGACTTTTATCTTCCCCTCACTCCATCCGTACGTGCTGCTATTAGCTGTCTGAAGATAAGGATTCTGTCTGAAAGTACTTTTTCCTGGAGCCAGTTGCTACATTATCTCTAGCACAAAACAAGTACAAAAGTTCAACAGAAAAGGACAACATTTTCTGCCCCAGGGATTTTGTTCAAGCATGTCTGTTAATATAGTATATTTCCTTTCTTGCAAAAGAAAATGGGTTGCACAAAGATGGCTGATGCTTTAGAAGTAATTGTGTCACGTGGTATTGTTTGAAAATCAAAGTCCTTTTTTCACATGCGTTAGTGTGACGACTATAAGAACTTAAAAAAGTTGTAAACAAGACTTAAAAATATGCAAAGTGTGCGCCAATGAGCAACAAAAACTCAAAATAAAGATACGCTTCCTAAGTTGTGGTGTTTTCCATATCAACAAGTCCGATAGGTTATGATGACGAGCATACTTTTGTACCGTAGGAACGTGATAAGCAGGATACAGGTCACTGTATACTTTTGTACCGTAAGAAGGTGGATAAGCATGGCACGGTTCACTCTACCTCAAGCAAGTCTTTGGAATTTTAGAATTTTGATGACGCTATTTTCCAATTGTTTTGCTCATGGAAGACTGTTAGTGAAAAACTCACACGTTGAATACGGAAATTCAAAATACCGAGTCACAAAAAGTGGACTGTCGTACTTCTCTATATATTTAATTTCATTTCCAAATGCAGACATACCTCAATTATGATTAAATTTGAGTATTCACACATTTGGACGGTAGGAGCAGGTTTGTGTTCGTTTCTGTGTGTGTACGTGTAAGTGTAAAATTTGGCAGGCGCTGGCAAACTTGTATGTTTATTCATAAACAACTTACAAACAAAAAAATTGCAAACCTGGTTACAACTCTGCATCGAAAAATGTTAGACATTTGCAGACTCCTGGAAGTCAGTGACTAGTGTCTTATATCGAAACTTAAGAGCATATTCTCAAGAATGTGTTATAACCATCGCAAAAGTTACTTAACGCAACCTCCAACATCTCAGTCTATCACAGGATACTTACGCCTTGTTAACCAAGTATTCACAACACCGTGGTACCATGCGATAGTCACCAGATAACGCGTCAAATGGCTGCGTTAAAATCAACGCCAAGCTGCAAAAATTCAAAACACAAACGCAAAAGAGCTGCGATGAGGCCACGCGTGATACAAAAAGCTGCGAAAACCAGCCACAGGCCTGCAAATCCCACACGTCTTGCAGGAAAATGCACTAAAAAAGCAGAACAAGAAAAACACACCAGAAACAATCCAAAGTGCGTAGCAACATGGATGCACCCTGACGAAGCGCAGAGGCCAATGCGAACCCCACAAGCCCCACAGACCACCAGCAAGGTACAACGGGTTTGGGGAAGGCCAGGGAGAAGAGGGAGAGGAAGACGGGGTGCAGTCCGCAGGAAAATAAGACCAACGTCACTGAGGTGACAGAACACTACCATCAACTGACCCACAATCAGACTACCTGGAATGCAGCCGGAGTGTCGAGGAGGCCAATGGAGGGGACCAAGAGGCGCTGGCATGACCTGAAAACCCAAACCAGGCACCAAGATGTCGCCAACAGGAAGGCAGCAACGGCGACAGGAGGTGGGAGTCCTGCGCCACAGGAGGAGCTGGAGGAAATGGAGGCCAGTCATCAGTGTGGAGACGGTGCAAGGAGGTGGGAGTACGGACACAGCCGATAGGACCTGACAACAACAGGGCGAGGAATGACCAGGGACTGGGGGGAAGGGGGGAAATGGGCACAATGGAACACATGCACAACGATGTGTAGCACACTGCACAGCCACAATGACCCTGGATCATGTCTCTGAACCCCGTGGCAAACTGCAGCACACACACATAGCAATCACAGCACATCCCATGACAATGTGGCACCAAGTGCAACACCGACACTGCAAAACAGGGGTCCGCACATGCACATGCACAGAAACAGGCCACTCACATTGAACAGAGCAGGAAACTGAGAGACGCATATGTACGGGTACAACCTCACATCCGTCACGTAGTCCAAATGTCCACTCTCCCCCCACAAACAGTCACAATGTACATTGTCACACAGTCTGCATGTCAACAAAACAATGCGCAAGCATACATGTCAACATGCATCTCCCCTTCACATTGCAGAGGGACAAAAAATACCTCCAGCAGGTCAGACCAGACAACCCAGCAGTAATTCCCAAGACGACCACCGCACCTTCGACACCGATGCCCTACAACAGCTCATGGACATCACAGGCAAACCACCCCCAGGAGCAGGGCAGCCAAGCGACATTGCGAAGACGCCAGCTCCTGCACAGACCACACAGCAGGAAGCACCCACCACTACGGCTGGCTCCCAACCCTCCATCTAGGCACACATCGCATTCCAATGCCAGGTGTCAGAATGCCAAAAGGAGGTGGCCAAACAGGTGCGGGTGGGCTCAGAGCTCATGGAAGCCGAAGTAGATCACATACGTGGGTGATTAAGTCCCATCAGGGACCACCTACACCCCACAAAGGAGACCCAGACTGCGACAGAGACACATGCAGATGCACATTCCAAGCACAGAACCATGCCCAGGAGCAAGCACATGTCAGTCACACATCCACGTTGGCTCTGCGTACGATGGCCCAGCACACCCCTCTTATCGTCTCGAGTGGCTGACGACAAAGTGACATGTCCATGCTCCGACCCGCTGCCTGCGGTGACATGTCTGCATCCGCTGTACACAGCACAATGCAATGTCGTAGGGCCCTCATGCATACAACAAGACCACAGGGACACACGCATATATCATGTAGAACTGGCTACGTGCACGTGCGCCCAGCCCCTTTATTAGCAGGGCCACATGCACAGTGATGCCTGTGCTGGATGTGTGTGGGGTGAGTATAAGCCAGCCCTCAGGGAGTTGTTGGTGCTGGCAACAAATACAACAGTGAACACTGTGAATATGGAAACAGACAACACCAGCATTACAGAGACAACTGCGGAGCATCGTGGAGGTAGCCGGAGCAAGTCCAGAGGTCACACAATGAGCAAACAGAAGTGTCCGTGATTTGCAGTGCACTGAGGTTGGGGCACTAGAGATGAGCGCGCTCATGTGAAGAAATTGCCAGAATTGTGTCCCTTTGGGTTGTTCCTGTTGCAGCTGCAAGGGGGGGGGGTGTCACACCTGCATCATCTTCCTCATTGTCGTCCCTGGTCTCCCACACTGCCTGAGGTGACATTGCTGCGTGAGCTCGCCACAGCACATAACCAAAACAGTAATGGAAGATGATTCGTGGTGCACTGCGTTAGTGGCACCTGAAGTGCTGAGCAGGGGAACAGGCAGGAGATGGCATTCACAACATGTGCGAGCAACTCCGTCAGTCTGCCAGTACGACCGTTTCGGAACTGGCAGTTGGCGTTTGGAGTTGGTCCTGGCAGTGGTGGCGTGTGCCTCCTGCGGTGATGAGATGTCGGGCCAGTCAGGACTCGGTTTGAAGTGTGGGCCCTGGTGTGCCACAGTTGAGGCGTTACAACAAACAAATGATGGACGGAATGCTGACAATGCATACATTCTCCCCCAGTCAAGAGATCTGGGTTAAATCCATCGTTCTTTTGCCCACTACACCACCCCAGTTTAGACATGGCCATATGCAAATCAGTCTTGACCCTGTGCCTCATGGGAACAGTCCAGCCCGAACTGCCAAGCCATGTCTTCCCTGGACCGGAATCAAGCATCCTAGGACCGGTTTCTGGCTATCAGCCGTCATCAGCCAGGATAGCTTGACTCCAGTGGCGTAGTGAGCACGGGTCCCACGTCTGGGAATACCCATCCCACTTAGGGCGAAAAGCGTTACAACAAACAAATGATGGACGGAATGCTGACAATGCATACATTCTCCCCCAGTCAAGAGATCTGGGTTAAATCCATCATTCTTTTGCCCACTACACCACCCCAGTTTAGACATGGCCATATGCAAATCAGTCTTGACCCTGTGCCTCATGGGAACAGTCCAGCCCGAACTGCCAAGCCATGTCTTCCCTGGACCGGAATCAAGCATCCTAGGACCGGTTTCTGGCTATCAGCCGTCATCAGCCAGGATAGCTTGACTCCAGTGGCGTAGTGAGCACGGTTCCCACGTCTGGGAATACCCATCCCACTTAGGGCGAAACGCGTTACAACAAACAAATGATGGACGGAATGCTGACAATGCATACATTCTCCACCAGTCAAGAGATCTGGGTTAAATCCATCGTTCTTTTGCCCACTACACCACCCCAGTTTAGACATGGCCATATGCAAATCAGTCTTGACCCTGTGCCTCATGGGAACAGTCCAGCCCGAACTGCCAAGCCATGTCTTCCCTGGACCGGAATCAAGCATCCTAGGACCGGTTTCTGGCTATCAGCCGTCATCAGCCAGGATAGCTTGACTCCAGTGGCGTAGTGAGCACGGGTCCCAGGTCTGGGAATACCCATTCCACTTAGGGCGGAAAGCGTTACAACAAACAAATGATGGACGGAATGCTGACAATGCATACATTCTCCCCCAGTCAAGAGATCTGGGTTAAATCCATCGTTCTTTTGCCCACTACACCACCCCAGTTTAGACATGGCCATATGCAAATCAGTCTTGACCCTGTGCCTCATGGGAACAGTCCAGCCCGAACTGCCAAGCCATGTCTTCCCTGGACCGGAATCAAGCATCCTAGGACCGGTTTGCATATGGCCATGTCTAAACTGGGGTGGTGTAGTGGGCAAAAGAACGATGGATTTAACCCAGATCTCTTGACTGGGGGAGAATGTATGCATTGTCAGCATTCCGTCCATCATTTGTTTGTTGTAACGCTTTTCGCCCTAAGTGGGATGGGTATTCCCAGACGTGGGACCCGTGCTCACTACGCCACTGGAGTCAAGCTATCCTGGCTGATGACGGCTGATAGCCAGAAACCGGTCCTAGGATGCTTGATTCCGGTCCAGGGAAGACATGGCTTGGCAGTTCAGGCTGGACTGTTCCCATGAGGCACAGGGTCAAGACTGATTTGCATATGGCCATGTCTAAACTGGGGTGGTGTAGTGGGCAAAAGAACGATTGTTTTAACCCAGATCTCTTGACTGGGGGAGAATGTATGCATTGTCAGCATTCCGTCCATCATTTGTTTGTTGTAACGCTTTTCGCCCTAAGTGGGATGGGTATTCCCAGACGTGGGACCCGTGCTCACTACGCCACTGGAGTCAAGCTATCCTGGCTGATGACGGCTGATAGCCAGAAACCGGTCCTAGGATGCTTGATTCCGGTCCAGGGAAGACATAGCTTGGCAGTTCGGGCTGGACTGTTCCCATGAGGCACAGGGTCAAGACTGATTTGCATATGGCCATGTCTAAACTGGGGTGGTGTAGTGGGCAAAAGAACGATGGATTTAACCCAGATCTCTTGACTGGGGGAGAATGTATGCATTGTCAGCATTCCGTCCATCATTTGTTTGTTGTAACACAGTTGAGGCCGGAGGCAGCGGACAGCGCAGGGCCACAGACACATGGTGTTGATGACCCAAGGCCATCGCCTCAGAGGCCATCCAATATCTCCAAAGAAGGGGTCCCGGACCTGACCAGCACAGAGTAAGTGGCCCCGGATGCACAGCGGCCGGCACAGGCACCCCGCCACGGGACGGTGTCTTGCGGTGCAGTCAGATGGCCCACGCGAGCTGAGCAGGTCCTCATCAATGTCCGAGGTGTATGTGGCAGAGGGTTGCGAGGGACAGTGGAAGGTGTCCTCCAGGGCATGATGCAGAGGTTTGATGTTATCCGGAGGCAGCAAATGGGGGAGTGGAAAGCGACAGCCTCGTTGCCAACACCAATTAGGCATCAGCCACATGAGGATGAAAACTTACCCCTAGTCCATGGACTCAGACGCCACCAAAGTTCAACCAGAGAGTGTCCATGAATGTCGGGGAACAGACTTAGTGGCACCGGTGCTGGGAGGGAATGCAGTCTGCGATGATGCCGGTACACTGATATGAACTCTGCCATTGCTAAATCAAGACTGTGTGACCTACTGGACGGCAGTGTAGGCCGGAGGCAACGGTCAGCAGTAGCTCACAGCTATGTGTCGTTGGCTCGCGATGCACATAGTTAGTGACACCAGGGCAGTTGTCGGCAGTGTTCGATCATCTCCGTAACGATGATCCTATTCCCTCCGTACTGCAACTCGTCATCCTCTTACGCCTCTCCTTGCGTGCAATGTTATGTATTCTGCCTTTGAATAATCAATGTTCATTTCTAATTCTGTGACCTCCTCGTGTGCAGCATAGGCTGAGGGCAGTAGTCCGCGTATGCCCACAGACACATGTGGTTGTAATGCTATGCACAGACTTGGTGGCACCACATCGAAGGGAGTATAGTGACATAGCATCTGCCTTTAATAGTGTTCACTGCCATGGTGTAATCAAGACTCAGTTCCAAATGTGTGACCTACTTGTCCATAGTGTAGGACGAAGGCAGTAGTCAGCAGGGGACAACAGACATGTGGCGTTGAAATGCCATGCACAGATTTGGTGGCACCACATCGAAGGGAATAGAGTGATATAAAATCTGCCGTGAACACATGTACTCTGCTAACGTGTAATCAAGACTCATTCCAAATGTGTGACCTACTTGACCGTAGTGAAGGCCGGAGGTGGCAGTAGAGTACATCAACGAGAAAGGAGAAAAGCGAACCTGCGTCGTGGAGACCGTGATGGTCTGAGAGGCTGCCAGGGTTGCGGACCTCGGGTTTGGAGCTGGCGCAGGCATGTGGTGGCCCCTCCTTGCAACTCCGCCGGTGTCGGCAGGTGATCAGTGTGGCCTGGCTGCGCAGGGGCGGGCCTGATGGGTATGGGGTCCAGCGGGCCGGGGTACGGCAGGCGCACAGGATCGCAGGCAACTCCACTCAGGAGGACAGCATCGGCCTCGTGGCGGAGTGAGAGGCGCCACCCTGGCAGAGAATTTGGGCATTCTGGAAGAGGACCACACCAATGGCTATGTGCTTTTTATTCACACCCCTACACTGGCCTGGCGTACGCCGGGCCATCCCACTCCGCTCATGCTTATGGGGGGGACGTAACAGGCAACATTTCTGCGTACTCCCCCACTGGCTGGGGTGACATGGTTGCGTCCACTGTCCACTACACTCCATACACCAGCGGTGTATGTCGCCATGGATATGGGTGTGTTCTGCATACTGCGGTCTGTCCAGCACATTGCCGCCACTCTTGGCATTGTGTACTTTCCCAATCATGGTTCTTCTGCCTCCTTCGCACATGCCTGGTTCCCACCTCTCTCCACATTCTGCTATTGTGTGGTTGGGGTACCATGCCATTGATGGCTCATGTTCACAGCTTGCCCAGGTTAACATTGTAAGTTGTTCTGTTGTGTCTGGTGGGTGGGCATGTTGTTTTGCATGTTGTATTGTATGTGATTTTGTGACGTGTGTATTGCCAGAGTTGTGAGTTGCATGGTTGTGGAGCTGAGGTGTGTGGGGTATTCATTTGGAACTTGACAAGGTGCTGTGCATTTCCCTTGGTGCCATCCTTGTAGTGCTGGTTGATGATGGACTGTCGGAGGATGAAGAAATCATACACACTGGCTGGGTATTTGGCGACGACGTTGGTGGGGATTCCACGGTGTTCGGATGTTGCCTGCACATTGATGTGAGATGTGTGCTTTCTGTTAGGGTGATTGTGTGTCGTGACAACAGGGGGCACAAGTATGACATGTGTGCTGTGGATTGCACCTGACACGTGCGTGCATCCAGCTATCGCGTATGTTCCTTGCTTGGTCTCCAGCAGATCCTGTGCATTGTGTTGGACGTATAGGGACTGGGGTACCAGGCTGATGGTGATGTCCAGAACAGGTGTGAGTGACTTGGATGTGGCTGGCTGTAAGACTCCTCCGACTCTGGCGGGTGTTAGTTGGGGGTGTCAGGGGCCAACAGGTGCAGCACAGCCAGCAGCTTCGTCTGCGGAGAGATGTTGGTTGTCCCCTGTGTTGGTGCTGTCAGCCTGTTGGGCGATGATGATCAGGATGCGTAGGATGGTTGTCCTTTTGGGCCTGTAGTGGGCAATGACATTGTCAGGTGTTGGGTCTGTGAGGCTGGTGCATTTCCTGGGGTCCATTGTCTTTGTCTGCGCTGCCTCTGTGGTGGTCCGGGGGGGCTTTTGGGGGATGGGCTCCTGGGGGTGGTGGTGGGGGTGGGTGTTGTGGCCCTCTTGGGTGTCTGGCATGCATGTTCAGTGGCACCATGGCATCTGTTGTTCTTCAGGTGTGGCTCTGGGCTGGGCTCGCTTTTTTGGTGCAGGCTGTGGTCCGACTTTACACCAGGTCAGAGCAGGTGTTAGTTTCCTGGTGCTAACGCACCTTATTGCATGTTTTGTGTTCTTATCACCGATGTGGCTGGTCGTTGTGAATGTTGTGGAGTGGTGTTGCGGATTTTTGCTCGGGAACGCTTACTCTGCATCTCATTAGCGATAGTTGCCGAGGTCATCCTTGGCGATGTTTTTTGCGGCTGCTATCACCGGAAGACTAGTGATATGGGCTGTTTGCACCTGCTTGTGAATGGGGTGGTAAGTTTATCGGAAATTTGGCTGCGTTAAGATGCCGATGACTCGGCGATAGCTCCTTGAGAATATGGCCCTTAAAAATACAGCCGGAAGAGTAAATTTCTTTCATTTCCCTTTTACTTAGGAGAGATTACTGGCTGCTTCTCTTTAAACAATCAAATACCTTCCTCATGCATGCACTGGAAGATTGGGTCATACCTGGCTGTCTACTTGGACAGTGCTTTATGACATTGCAATAGGTACAGAAAGCACTATAGAAATGCTGCAACTCACTGTAATATGATGAAACGTACATTGTTTTCCATCAATTTGATATGCATATGTAAAGATGGCTATTGTTGTCATTCTTGCTAGAAAAGCCCACAGAGCAGCAAATGATTTGCCAAGTAGCATGGTTAGAAGAGAAAGCTAGGATGTGAACCAACGTTCCTTTCTTACCTAGTGTAGGAAATGGCCCTTTCTAAGGTGCTTCCCCTCGACTTTTGCCTTTTCTCTTTCCCAGTTTTCCACTGATCTAGGTGCTAGCCTTATGACTTTGAGCGCGTTTGACAATGCCCTTTAGTGCAAAGTTCCTTGCTTTTCGTATACATACTGTTGATTGGGGGTATACCTGATTGGATTAATTTAGTTAGCTGCAAGTCCCTTGTATAGGGGTATTCCCACGGCATGTACCTCGAATGCTCCTCCATGGGGCTGCTGCACTGGTTGTGCCGTCCACGGACGTAGCTCATCAATCGTGGCATAGGTTTGCCCTGGTGGGGTCTGTGTGTGCCGGTTACTGTTGCTTGACATTTAAAAAGCTATGCGCCAAGGTTCTGCCTGTCTCTTGCTAGCATCAGCGGCCGGTGCATGTAAGCGTGGTAGGGCAGGGCGGGGAGGATGTCGACAGATGATGGAATAGGATTTATTTATTTAATTTTCCCTAGTCTGTCGTCTGTCGAAAACCCCCACCCGCCCACCACCCCACTGCACTTGCCTGCACCGGCCGCTGTTGCTTGCTATATCTGAACTCTCCCTAGTGACAGGGTGCGGTGTTGAGAAGAGGTAGGTTGAGAAGAGGTAGGTCGTGTACACGTGTGCATTATATGCAAGGGTTGTGAATGGCACTGGATGGTGTGTTCGATACAAGACGGCCTGCTTCTCACATTGGATTAGCATTGGGAAATGTAGGGAAAGGCTATTGAGCAGCATTTCCTACTTGCAGAATAGTAGCAGTATAGTGTTTGATGTTGATGAGCTCGTAATGGCGAATCCTCCCAGATAGTGCGCGTGGATTCAACATTACGTAGGTGGAAATCCCACATTGGGAAAGTGGGCATTTCGATGCTCGTGGGTCTGTGTGCCTGTGTGCCTGTCGACCTGTCTCCAATTCACAAGCTGTACTCAATTAATCATTATCAATAATTACAAGGGAGGCTCGCTTCCTGCCTTATAGCTTAAAATATTTTAAAATGTTGCCCTTAGACTTAGAAGCTAGTTGGATCAGTGGCGGGGAAGTGTTAATAACTTGCCCCCTAAAGATTGACCCTTTTCCATGTGTAAGTGTGGCTCCCAAGACCTATAGATTTGCTTTTAGAAAGACAACCGACGTTGCAGTCTATGTAATCAAAAAGTGCGAGCGCAGGAGAAAAAGTGAAGATGGCATTGTAGAAGTAATGCACATGTGCTGTAGTAAAAGTGCTTTACTTATTAAAGTTCAAATATAAGTAATAAATAAAGCATAAGGCCTGATTCACAAAGGTAAACTGAGATGATAATCTAACTTTACATCTTTCACTACACACAAAGGGCATTTATGAGTAGGAAAGTTAGACTTTTGTCTCAGTTAAACTAAGTTTTGATCTTAAGTTCAACTGAGACCAAAACTGAGACAAAAGTTTAACTTTACTACTCATAAATGCCCTTTGTGAATGCCGAAAGTCGTAAAGTTAGAGTTTCGTCTCAGTTTACCTTTGTGAAACAGGCCCATAGTCAATATGTCTTAGGATATGTAATGCCTTGCTATTTCACAGGAAACTGCATCTGATTGCTCAGTAGTCTAATGCATCGACTCCAAGAATCTGCTTTCCATCCTTCTGAGTTGGATAACTTGAGTACGATTAAGCTAGGTAGTAATCGATGTCTCTTGCTAAATGCAGGTACACCCCAAACAGTGCACTGGCCCTGATGATGTTATAATATGGGCCAACAAATCAGAGTTGTCCATAGTTTTCTCAGATAGGAAATATAGCATTCTTTGCTCTCATACATGTAGGCAGGTAGGAAGAGCAATTGGTTAGAAGGAACCAAGCAACACTCCTGAAAGTTCCCATGTGGTTTTACTTTGACAAAAAACAATCATCTTCATTATTTGTTTTAAATCCAAGGGATTCTGCAATTTCTTTATAAATGGTGACTTATGACGCACCCAGTTGCCCAGTATAAAGAAATGATGTCAGACCTCAAATGTAAAAAGTTATTACAGTTGAGTTCTGACATCAAAATGCCTGCTGCCACAGCCAGCAGCTAAGGAGAGGGGCAGATCGGGGTAAATTGCTTAAATAAAGCAGCTGTTTAAGGAAGGAGAAACAAAAATGTGCTTTTCTTTCTCGTCCTCTGTTTTTCTAGCTGTACATTGACAAGAAGAAAGGAGCTATTTATGGCAACATGTTGATTTTTTGACTCCTTGGGTAATTATAGAAAAGTTAGACTCTTTCCACAAGTTTCTACTGTGTCTTTTTAAAAAAGATGAACTTAAATTGCACTGCTACAAATATATGACGTATCTTACAACGTATTTGGTGTGTTTAATTTAGCACTACCGATTCAATTTTATTCTTTATGTTTGCAAATATGTTCTCTCTTTCATATAAAAGAGCTATGCACCAAAGATTTAAGTGGTATGTGGGAAAGGTGCATATAATAATCATACAAAAGTGACTATCATTCTCCTGGGGTCTAGACCATCTTAGTCTTTAACATTTCTCTAAGGAGTACATAAAATCAACATTTATCAGTTGCCTGCATTTCATATGGCATAAATACAATCATAAAATCTTTCCTATAAATGTAATTCTACTATCCACCCAACATATGTCCATAACATCCCTCCCAATCTTAGTCATATCCGGATTTCCTTGATCTTAACATTGCACTTAAAAAATGCGTAAGAACACACTGTGAATGATCATTTTGTAAAAGTTGCAAATGCAAAAGGGCAACACGTGCTTGCCTGAACCCCATTTATTTTAAATATGGTTTAAGAAATTGTCGTCTGGGATGTGTAAAATGTTTGCATAAAAAGATAAAATGTAGCATATCCTGTGGAGACCTATTGTCACAACCACAGGGCCCTCTATCCTCGGTTCGTACTACAAAACCAGGAGGAGAGGCAACTAAATGATGAAACATATTAAATCTAAAACGAGTTGTTAAAAAATGCTCATGAGGGTTATTTAAGCTGGACAGGTAAGACTCTATACCTGGGATTGATTTGACTAGATCGTGGGCTCTTAGCATAGCCTTATAAAGGGACTTAGTCTTCGGCCTATGTGGACGGATGTATGATTGAACAACTACTGCCTAAACCAAAAATTCCTTAACCACGAAAGCTAAACAACGAGCAATGCCAAACAATTACATTATTAACAAGTGAGTTCCTAAACCACGAAAAAAAATTCAATTGCTCTTTACCCATTTACACCACTATGTTCTTGCCCATCACATAAACCACCAGCACACATTGGCTGAAGCCAGAGCATTCCCTTCGACGCTATGCCCCCGACGTGCTGCCAAGCTTGAAGGATGAAGGCAGTCTGCAGCCCCGTGCTCATCAGGGCCCGCCAGTCTGGAGGCTGCAATGCCGAGTAAGTCATGCCAGGGGGCGAGAAGCATGTCAGGTCAGGGGGAGCAGAAGGGAGAAACGCATGGGCGCCCTGTACCCAGTCACCATACATCATCTCAAATTGTAACCACCTTAGCATGCTTTTTTCACTGGTCCTGGTCGCATGCCGAGTGAGTCATGCCAGGGGGCGATAAGCATGTCAGTTCAGGGGAGGGTGATGGGGAGAGACGCGCAGACGCCCTGTACCCAGTCACCCCACATCCCCGCATTCTAACTACCTTAGCAAGCGTGTGCCACCGGCAGGATGAAGGAAGGCTGCAGCCCCGCATTCTAACTACCTAAGTAAGCATGTGCCACCGGCAGGATGAAGGCATGCTGCAGCCCCGCATTCTAACTACCTAAGCAAGCGCTTGCCACCGGCAGGATGAAGGAAGGCTGCAACGTCAGAGATGTTGTAATGCATGGGCAAAGTGGGCTCTGGCCCAGGGCCCCAGCCTTTCAGGGGGCCCCCTGACAGAGTCAGCTCTGTTCTCCAGATTTTTGCCCTAATTACCTTGATTATTTCTTAAACTGATTGTTTTAAATACTGTTTCCTTTTAATTTATGTTTATGTGCCTGATGTGTGAGAGTCTAGTACATCCATTCTGCGTAGAAATGTTGCGTTTATGTTTCATGCAGTATACAGAAAAAAAGTTTCTTTTAGATCAAAACAAGGCCTAACATATAAGAAATGGGAGGGCGTCACATTGATTATTTGCAGTAATATTGGTGAGCTGCTGCTGTGTTACAATATTGAAAACAGACATACCTATCCCTGAATATTAGATGTAAACACATTTAGGGCCTTATTTATGAGAAGTGATGCATCGCTGTGTGAGAACAGGGATGCGTCACTTCTTAGTGCACCCTCCTTGCGACATGACGGATGCGTCATATTTACTGTATGTCGCATCATGTCGCAAGGAGTTACAGATACATCAGTATTTCTGGTGTATCTGTAGGCGCAAAAGTAATGCATTGCTGTGGTGTGTCTGAAAATAAACGCGAGTCCAGCAATGTGTCCTTTCACATGGGGCAAGCCCCATGTGAAAGGGCCTGCATCAGTCTTATACCTACTGTGAGGCAGGTGTAAGATATTGACGCAATGACCTCCTAGAAGTGGCGCACTGAGTTCTCATAGATTTTAATGTGCCACTTCTACGAGGCTTTTTGCAGGGGAACACCCACCCTGCATACATTATACCTGGCGCAGGTATAATGTGGTGCAGGGGTTTACAAAGTGACGCATCTGCCTAGATGCGTCACTTTGTAAATAGGGCGCAACATGGCACATTTTTTTCGCTGCCGGTGCGTCACAAAAAGTGACGCACCGGCGGCATAAAAGTGAAACAAGGCCTCATAAATAAGACCCTTAGAATTTGGCCGAGTGTTCCTTTGCACTGTCAGGGACCTAATGAAATTAAATGAAATAATGTATTTAATAAAGCACGCAGCCACTCAGACTAGAGTGTCCTGGCACATGACAGCGGGAGGAAAACGTGCGTAAAAGACACATCAGTTATGAAAAAGCCAGGTTTTTAAGTTCTTCCTGAAAGAGAGTAGGTCTGTGGTTAGTCTCAGAGACTCAGAGTCTATTCCACAATTTTGCGCCTAGAAAGCAGAGGGATCTGCCTCCAGTGCGGGCACAGCATATTTTAGGTACGATGGCCAGGTAGGCATTGGAAGATCTTAGGGGTCTAGATGTTGTGCAGTGATTAACGCGCTTATTCAGGTAGCCAGCTCCTAAGCTGTGGAAAGCTTTAAAGAAGATGGTCATCGCTTTGAAGTTGATCCGTTCTTTTATGCGGAGCCAGTGTAGAGACTTAAGAATGGGGTTCATACTAGATCTGGGTTTAGGTCTCAGGATAGCTCTGGTCGCGTTTTGTACTACTTGTAGGCGCTGGATAAGGGCTTTGGGAAGACAGAGGTACAAGCTGTTCACATAGTCAAGCTTTGATGTAACCAGAGCCTGCACCACGATCTTTCTACTATCATGCGATAACAGTGGCAGGAATTTTTTTAGCATCCGGAGTATGCCAAAGCAAGCTTCCGTTACATTTTGGATTGGAAAGCGCATGGAGTGTGTCTGGTCTATGACAATTCCTACGTTTTTGACTTTCTCCTTTTCCGCGGGCGGGGGAAGCAGATCTTTTGGCCACCAAGAGCTCCAGTCAGGAGTTTCTGGATTACCAAAGAAAAAAACTTCAGTTTTGTCAGGATTGCACTTCAGCTGATTGATCTTAAGCCAGTTAAAAACCTTTGTGAGGCAAGACCTAATCATTGCACCGTCAAAGTTGGTTCCTTTTTCACATGTAAAAATCAGCTGAGTGTCATCAGCATAGGAACCAATTTTGACGCTCTGTTCCTCTACCAGAAATGCAAGGGGGGATAGATATAGGGTAGGACTGAGAATGGAGCCCTGAGGGACACCTACATTCATGGCCGGAACCGGGGATGAGAAAGGTGGGAGCCAGATGTCCTGAGATCTATTTGCCAAGAAGGATGACATCCATGTTAAGGCACCCCCCCAGGTCGATGTTAGCAAGTCTCTCCAGGAGCCTCTCATGTGGGACCATATCGAAGGCCGCCGACAGATCGAGCACTATCAGAACAGCCTTGCCTCCCTGGTCCAGCTTACCCTTGAGAAATTTAGTCACATCCAGGAGAGCGGACTCCGGACTGTAGTTAGCCCTAAAACTGGATTGGGACTCATGAAGGAGCTTCCCATCATCAATGTGTCTTTGGAGGGCCTTGTTTACATGCTTTTCTAATACTTTGGAGAGGGCAGGAAGAAGGGAGATTGGCCTGTAGTTGGCAGGGTCCATCAGTTTGGCGTTAGCCTTTTTTATCAGTGGAAGAATCTTAGCATTCTTCCATAATTTCGGCATGTTTCCTGAGGAGAGGGAAGCATTAAAGAGCTGGTTTACCGTGGGGTTTATGGTGGGAGCTAATAGGTTCAGGATATTCGCTGGACATGGGTCGGTAGGAGAGCCAGACTTCCAGGCACATGCATGAAAGAAAAAAACGGTCACAAATGGGCAGATTATCAGAATCTGCCCCTTTGCGACCGGTATTTTTGCATTTGGGATGCATCATCCCAAATGCAAAAATCGCAATTTAAGGAATCTCTCAATTGCGATTACTTAAATTGCAATTGCATTTAAGGAATCCCAAATTGAGATTCCTTAAATGCAATGCATTAACATAAAAAAAAATAGCGATTTCGCTAATAGGGGGAGCAAATTACCATGAAGTTGAACTTCATGGTAATTTGCAAAAACTTTGAAAAATGCACTTTTGTGCATTTTTCAAAGTTTCATGTTGCGCACACACATGCCTTTAGGGCATGTGTGTGTTCAACATATGTGCACAGATCTATTTCAGGGGTGCAATAGGGTGTCATTTTGACCCCCTTGCACCCTTGAAATTGCATGAGCTATTTGCGAGTACCTACTGGTACTCGCAAATTGCTCATGCAATCTCCAATTCATTCCTATGGGCCAGGAGGCCCATAGGAATGAATGGGATGGCATTCCTTAATTGCGACTCGCAATTTGCGAGTCGCAATTAAGGAATGTGTAGGAATCGCTATTTTTATAGCGATTCCTACATGCATAGGCTTTCGCAATTCCTTAATTGCGATTCCTTAATTATCGCAATTAAGGAATCGGTAAAGCCTACGTTGATGCATGTGCCAGTTAATGCTTTGGAGAAGGGTCAGTGACTCTTCAAGCTAAAGCTCAGGGAAAACTAGTAAAGATGGAGGATCTAAGAGGTGAAATTTGCTCTTGGAACTAAGGTAGAAGGTCAGTTCTTCCACTGAGATGTTACTGAAGGCTTGTTGGATCACGGAGATCTTTTTGTGGAAGAATTGAGCTATTTGTTTAGACCATTCTTCCGTACATGGCCCTTCCTTTGTGCCTGCTTTCAGGACGGTAAAGGATTTAACTATGCTAAAGATTTCCTTTCTCTTATTTTGGGCATTTTCTATTTTGGTTTGAAAGAAGTTTTCCTTGGCTGCCTTCACAAGAATGTAATGACCTTTTAAGGTGTCTTTATACACCTTCCTGTCCTCAGGTAGATAGGATTTACGCCATTTCCGTTCCATTTTTCTACAATTTGTTTTGCTAGATCTGAGGGAACCGTTAAACCATGGAGCTGGTGAGGCTGACCTCTTTGAGGAGCGGGAAACAACCGGTACCACTGTACCAATGTTGGTACGGAGCCATGAATCTATTGAGAGGGTGTCCGAGTCGGGGCAGCCAGACAGCTCCGGTGAGGAACAACCGAGGGCATCTGCTAACATCGGGATGGATATTTTATGGAACGTCATGTAATTAGGGACCCTCTGCCCTGTGTTAGCCCGCGGGGCTGTGGCAGAGTTGGGAATGACACATTTTAATAGGAGGTGGTCAGACCAGGTAATGGGAAGAGGTAGGCTTGCTTATATGTCAAAGTTGTGAAAGATTTGGTCTAGGGTATGGCCCTTCTCATGGGTGGCCGAAGAAATAGGTGGAAACATGTTGCAGGCCTGCAGCGTCCCCAACAAGGAAATTGTTTGAGGGTCTTTTCCATTGTCCATATACATATTGAAATCTCCCAGAATAAGGCAGTTGTTGTATTTTAAGGCCAGGGAGGTGGTGGCTGTATTAAGCGTAGTAATAACATTTCCAATTGCACCGAGAGGTCTGTAAATCAGAAAAACAGCTATGCTATGATGGGGGGGATATGGTACAGCAGAAGCCTAAGGACTCTGCACCCTCGATGTTTTCCATTGGTATGGGAGAGCAGTCTAGTTTTTAATTATAAATTATGGTGACACCGGCAGCCTTCCCACTTTGTCGGTCTCTCCTAAAGATTTTATAACCCATAGGGATGGCCAAGGTGATAGTAGGGTTGGAGGCTACAGACAGCCAGGTCTCAGTGAGAAATAAAAGATCAGGCTGATCGTCTAACAGTCGGTCATAAATGTGTGGTTCATGCATTTGCATAGACCGACAATTTAAAAGGGTGGCCTTTAAGTCCTCTGTTTTCTTATTGTTTTTACACTTATTGTTGCGTGGGAGCATCTTGGGTGCGAGTTTCCTAGGCTGGAGGAGAGACCAGTTGCACTTAATAAATCGAAAGTCTACCTCCAAGCTCGGATCAGCGGCTGTACACTGACATAATGGTAGCCGCCTAAGGCTAAGCAGTTTTTCCCTATTGTAATATAGTGGAAGAAACTTACCGGAGGGGAACTGGGCAGCATGGCCAGAGCCAGACGCCTCCGGGATGCTGACAGGCGCAGAGGGCCTTGCCTTTGGCACACCAGCGGCGCGCCGGAGGCACGCGTCCATTTGCATCGGGAATATATAGGCTAATGCCTTTGATGAAACTGGACCGCTAACGTAGCTGAGGAAGCAGAAACTACGTGAGCGGAAGTGAGGATCCCGATAGTAGCCCCAGCCCTCCACACAATTGGTGTATCAGCCACGACGGACCAGGACTGGAGAAAAAGCGAGAAGCGAATCGGAGCAGCTAAGGAGGTGCAGGCAAGCAGAATCAAGTAAAGTGCAAGTGCGCGTAGGTAGAAGAAATTGTTAAAAAGCACAGAGTAATTCAGCCACAATATACAATTTAAAAAGTATTAAAAACCTAGTAGCAGGGCAGGAAACACTAAATCCTACTGCTGTCAGCTGCACACGTCTGTTTGCATCAGGAATATATAGGCTAATGCCTATGATGCAAACTGGAACGCTAATGAAAATGAGGAAGCGGAAACTGCGTGGGAAACAGGGGCTCAAATTGGATCATAAATTCAAAGCTGTTCTGAACAGGGGCCCCCAAAATATGTTTGGCCCAGGGCCCCCTTAGTTTTGCGAGTCCTTCCTCTGTTTTTCGCAAAATTTTATGTGCCTCACTTCTCTGATGGCTCTGTGCCCTAGGGTGAAGTGAGGAATTCAAGGAGAGGCCCGCCGTGTAACAGAGCTGGAGAAGTCAGGGGCGGAGTCGTTTCAGTCTCCTGCTTCGAAAAAAAACAGCTCCGCGGCCAGCCACAATTCCGTCTCTCTCTCCGTGAAGGGGAGAGACCTCGTTAAAGCTAGCAGTGCCCTCCACACAGGAGAAAGGCCTGTAAGAGCACCATTTGCGCCCTCTGAGGCGTCCTTGTCAACTATTCCCCATGTCGGGTAAATTGGATTTGTGACGCCTCGGGCGCAGTGGAGGTTCTCTCTCCTAGAGTCCTGTGTGACTGGGCGGTTAGAAGCAGGACGGGCAGGGATGTCTAATGGACGGGGGAGGGTATTAGAAACGTGAGACAGGTTGGTCAGCACCGGCCGAAATAATAGTATGCATTTTCTTTGCAGTTTTATATAGCGCGAACTTGTCCTCAGGACATCAGAGCGCTTTACATGAGCACTGGGTTGCATTACACGAGGTTGGATCCATTTTTAGTTCTGAGTTACAGAAAAGACTATTGTTAGTTTATAGTGGCAGTAAATCATGCCCATAGTTTACCTTTGGCCGGCTTTATTGTCACTCTAAATTCCTTGTAGGGTAAATTGGATTTGTGACGCATCGGCGTGGTGCCCGTACGGAGCCCCACTGGAAACTTCTCTCCCTATGGGCAGTTACACTTGCTTATTTGCTAGCAATTACCTCATTAAAATCATGTCAGGGCCTGCATGCAGACGTGGTGTTCGTGGTTTATGTAAGTCGTTGTTAAGGATGTCGTGGTTAACTGATTGGTCGTTGTTCGGGATTCGTGGTTCCAGTCGTTCGTTAATCAAACTTTGTTGTTAAGGATGTTTCCCTCCTCTATATGACTCTGGAGCTCCACAGTGACTCGCAATATCTTTACATTATACAGCAGGTGTTACTTTATCCCATATCTAATACACAAAAGTCTACAATCCATGTACCTAAGACTATCTCTAATTTCCTTACTACAGGCAACTTGTGCCAATCTAGCTGTGCAACTGTATTGTACTTGAGTTCTGTTATCACAATGCCTTCTTCCAGAGCCAGCAGCCGAGGAGAAAAGCAGGTCATAAAGCTAAATTAAAGATGCAGTTTAACAGATTCAACCCAAACCTGGCTATCCCTTCTTCTGCTCTTAATGATGCGCACAAAGTAGATATTTATGGCAATGTTCATTTTTGACACATTTAGATATCTATAAGAAATACAAAATTGCTCTGCATCCTGATATGTTTCTACATAGACTGAGCTTTGGAGGTCTTTTTTTTCAAAATACGTTCGTGCATAAAATATCCAACTGCTTTGTTGGAGTTTTTAATTTTGAACTAGTGATTCAAATTTTATTCTTCATGTTTACAAACATCCTTTCTCTTTCCTATGAAAGAACACCACACCAAGTGGCAGATTTACAAACATTCTGCACTGGGTTTGTGCCACAAAAGTGACGCAAAGCTGCACAATATTTTTTTTCTCCCTTACTTTCCAACTCAAAACTCGTTTTGCACTAGAAAAGAACCTAAAAATAACATTCCCATGCAACCACCCATGCATTTTGACGCAAAACCGTACCTACTAACATATGTAGACAGGGTTTTGCCTCCAAAAACGCCATTTCAAAGGAGGTGTTAAAAGCAGAAATGCTTTTATTTATACTTTCTTTTCCAACTTTGCACACGTGCTGCACTGTATAGCACACACACAAAGTAGGAAAAGTTTTAAATTAAGCTTAAGCAAATTATTTTGTACTGGAAGGGTAGCCTTCCAGTATAAAACCCATGCCAGACTCTCAAACACACACTTGCACTATGGCGTAAAGGTTTGTGCGGGATGCTCGTCAGGAAAATTCTACACCGGCGCTAGAGAGAGGGGAGGAGAGTGCCATGCCTCTGTGGATATGGTGCTCTCCTGCTCTCTCCCTGTCACGCAACGCAGCACAGCATCTTTTACTGCTACGCTGCGTGACAGTTTTGTAAATATGGGCCCATAAATATGAGTAGTTTGTGGGAAGTGTATTGGTTTGACCATGTATTATAAGAAATAAAGTACCCCTTCTATCTCAGTAAGATATTGCAAATCACGTTTGTGTTTCAAAACAAATTAACTCTGCCTTCAGCCTCCTTCCTTTATGTGATGATGGGGCTCCTTGATGATTACAATGTCCTTGCAAAGTATGGCAGGGAGTTCACCCCATATCTCTGTCTAGAATAATCTATCTGAGAAGTTGATTTTTGAAATCAAATATATATTGAGGTCACTGACTTCTCAGTAGTTTCTGGTACAATATAATGACCAGTGAGGAAATTCGATAGCCTAAACATATGGATCATCATAAAATACAGTGGATATTGCACTGCTCAGTTCTGTACTTTTGCATTCTGCAATAGCGACTTGCCCATGTTATTACTAAATGTATATATAGTCGGATCCAGTCACACCATGTCTGTTTCCAATCGGCCTCCAAGATGCATTAGGTGTAAAGCCGTGACAAGTGTATTCACGTGAAATTGATCGCTATAGGAAGACGGATTTGTTTCGAGTGTTCTATGAAGTTTCAAAAGAATTGAAAGATGTTATAATCCATTCTTGCCCTGGCACCTTTGACAGCTTCTTCATCAAAGACCAAGCCTCCTGACGTCATCAACACTTTAGGACACAAATATTAGCCAGCCATTGAGTGAAAACAGCTGCTTCCTGACAGTCTACAAATCCAGCTTGCTTTTTCTGAAATTAAAGACATATGCGACTTGCTGTTTCTCACAGATTTCACGTTCCGGCTGTTCTTTTTCACATTCTGCGTGTCCGCAGTATGAGGCATGTCTTGAGGCATCATTTCCACATTTGACACACTTAGTTAAAGAAAGACACATTTATTTCTGCAAACTAATAAAATGTATTTAAGAATCGGGTCACATAAAATATTAATTTTTATTTTGTTCTCTATGGGCCAGATGTACGACCCGTTTTTGCATGCGCAAACGGGTTTGCGAACCCGTTTGCACATGCAAAAACATCATGGGGCATGTACAAAGCCTATTTAGCGAGTCACAATTTATTTGCGACTCGCTAAATAGGTTTTGCAACTTGCTATTTGGAAGGGGCGTTCTCTTCCAAATAGCGAGTCTCAAAACCATGTACTAATGTTTTGTGACCACAATTGCAGTTGCCAAACATTCGCAATTACCACCTACTTCAAGTAGGTGGAAATGCATTCGTAAATTGGAAGGGGTCCCCAGGGGAACCCTTCCCCTTTGCAAATGCATGTGAAAATATTTTTTAAGGGCTGGCACGTAAAACAATGAAACAAAAGTTTTTTTGTTTTTTTTAAACGCATCCCATTTTCATTTAAGGAAAACTGACTGCATTTAAAAAAACTGCTTTATTTAAAAGCAATCCCAGTCATGGTGGTCTGCTGAGCCCAGCAGGCCACCATCCCTGGGAGGGCCTGTCATTCCCAATGGGCTCGCAAATTGTGAGAGGCTCATTAATATTAAAGAGCCTTGCAATTTGCGACCCCATTAGGAATCACAAACAGTGTTGAAAACACTGTTGCACATTTTATTTTGCACCTCGCAAATTGCGACTCGCAATTAGTCGCAAATTGCGAGGTGCAAAATAAAATGGTCGTACATCTGGCCATATAAGTTCTACGCAAGTGCATTTCTATAGAGAATCAAAATATTTCAATGTTTACTACATCTAAGGCACTTCTCAACTGTTCAATAGGTTATCTGCAGGGTTTGATTTTTCAAGTCAGGTGTTATCCAACACCTTCCGATTTTAAAAAAAATGATATATAATGTAATTACTTATATGGACTTTCAGCCAGTTCTCTTCCTCCACTGGTCTGTAGTGTCATTCTCCTTTTTCGACCTCCCACTAAAACATATACATGGAGCACTGAATCAGCACACTTCAGCCAATGCCTCACTTCATGGTAAATTATGACGTTCTGCTCTTTCACAGGAGGCGCATCCAAGCAAAAGTAGTCATCTTCAGTGCCAGGGGCTACGAGACAAAAAAAAAGCACTTTGATTTTATCCAATGTATTTTTTACATAGAAGACTCTGCAGCTCCTCCAAAAAGCTTCATAAAAATTCTTGCAAAACAAGCACTGACAAAGCCGAAATGCTGGCAGTTAACTTCAGATCTACTGGTTTTGCCAATGCTTGTTTATAATTTGTTTGGTAAATGCTTGCAGGAGTTAATCCAAGTTATCTTCGGAATGAAGTTTGAAGCCTAAAAGATTATTTTGAATATTTACATATATTGCACCATCTAAGCATATCCCAGATTTGAGTAGGTACTTAGCACCATGAAATCCTACTGATGGTTTCCATGGTCAGCACGTCTATTACTTGCTTACCCTTTTGTTCCAATTACACTGGGATTCCTTCCACTAGGGTCAGTGTTTTGATTTCTATAGTTTTCACTCTTTACTCTTCCAAAGAACAAAAGCAGCAAATAAAAAACTATAGAGGGGGAACAGGGTGCACCCCATGAAGTCTTAAGTGACCAAATAATATGTTAAGTCACTTCCACATTTTGGATGAATTGACATCCATGGTGGTCCCTGTAGCTGAAGAACATCTCATGCCACTCTTTTGTGATAATTCACAGGTTTATTAGATCGAATACCTGTGTGACAAAACTGTGGGTGTGATATTTAATGCCATTGGAGGATTATGTATGAAAATGTCCCCTGTGGACAGGGAAGGAAATTGAAGCAATGGATTGTAAAGTCTCCCTCTACCCCTGTAGTGGAAATGAGACATCCTCGTAAATGTAACCTGCCAGACAGCAGACTGAACACTTTGGTAGGTACATCATAAAAGATAATAGACAGAATGTAAATTAGGAATATCCACATTAAAAGAAAGCACACAATCTATGTTGAACACAATTAAGAAAGATCAGAGAGGCTGCACTGAATTATTACTTCTGTTCATAGATCAACATGAAAAAAAAAATCCCAGCAAAATAAATGTATCTGATTAACAGCAAACTAAGGGGGCAAAGGTGGGACAACCACCAACAATTGTTGTTCTTCCCATCTGTCCCATTTAGAGTGTATCCATGCGATGTCCCACATCCGCCAAACCCTAAATAAACCCCTAAAACCTATTATATGCAGTGGTATGCAAACGAAAGAGCAATGCATGCAGCTCAATGCAATTGTAGTGAACCTACTATCCATTAACGATACCTTGATACAGGTCCAAATTCGAGCTGAGCAGGTGGTGTGCCCAGCAAAAGTTCTGTGTGTATGTCCATGATACATAAGGAGTTGCTGGGGCTCTATATAGTTGGTGACCCCGATGATAATGATGATATCAAAAGTTCTGCTTTCAAAGACAGATATATATATATATATATATATATATATATATATATATATATATATTGGTTGGTTGGATAAACTTTATTCGATGTAAAAAACATCATAAAAGTATAAAACAAGTTAAAAAATCTCTTCATTATTTACACACTTTTGTACAGTATAGTGAACTAATGACCACTTTCTCCAATGTAGCCATACTATGCATATGGTGAAAGGTGTAACATACATAATAAAAAGTAATGCAATGGGCAAAATACATTACATTTAAACCCAGCCGCGTCAGCTAGAATAAAAGGAGGCTAGCTCATGGCATATTTATATATATATATTTAAATATATTTATCACATCATTGATAAAATCACTTCAATATTTGCAATTAAGTTATTGATGAGAAAACTGTGCACGGGGGCGCGAGTTACAGTTACCTTCGGGCAAGACTGGTTGTAAATACTCAATCGCATTTCACAATGTTGTTTATACGTCTGCCCACCCAACATTATGCTGAATGGTGAGCAAGAGGACTTCTCCTTTCATCTCTGGGCTTCAAACACTTCACCCCTTCTCTCCTTCTCCCCTTCAAAGAAACGTGAGCAAAACACATGCTCGAGGCGAGGAGCTGAGCTCTGAAGAATAAATGTTTTACAGCTGTTTCCTTCTGCCAATACCAACCAGGCCTCAGCACTGGAAGCAATACTGATAAGCACTAAAATGGTGAAAACCGAGCTTGATTCAGAACACACAAGGTGAGCAGTGTGGTTGCATGACCGCGGTATCTTTGGGGATAAACACACTTATTTCAGCGGGGTCATCCGCTGGGACTCCATTTCCAGGTGATTAGTTTAAGTGTTGTCATTTTCTAACATTATCCAGGCCTGTAGGAATCCCATTTGCAACAGTCTGCTGTTTTATCTATGGTGCGCTTGCAGTCATTACAGTTCATGCAGTATGGGCTGTGGTGATCTCAAGCAGTGCTTGAGCCGCACTGTGGGCAGAAGTCATCTGAAATTCCATCTCTGCAAATACACAGTCAGGGTGCTATTCAGGCATGGATTAATTAATAAGTGAGGTGTTATAAAACATACTTATTGATTTTTTAATGTATTTATTTATTTATTTTGAAGTTTTTTAAAGTGCAGATTCCCAATTTTTGTAAACTCAGAGGCACTATGGTTACAAATAGCTAAGGAAAAATATAGATAAGCACGACAACAGAGGAGACAATCTACTTGCTAGAGTTCTGCTGGGTGTGGAAGACATCACACCCAACATTTTTAGATCAAGGACTAAGGTGTCATCTTAGATGAAGATATTCTTACAGTGCTTAGTTCTCAATGATCCTGTGGAGGGATCAGCAACTAGAGATTATCCAACCCTGCTGGAGAGTGATCACTTCCTCGGCACAAAGTAGCTCACTTCCTTAGAGGAAGGGAGAACAGGAACCAGCCAGACAACAGCAGGGCTCTTAGAAGAAAGACAGAGATGAGGATGCATGGATGGAAACTAGGATGGACCTTTCCTAGAGGAACAAGTACAAGAAAGAAAATAGATTGTGCTTGAAATAAAGAGGTAGTGTTAGATTAGCTGGATCCTGTAGCCTGCCTTCACCGTCGCTGTTTGCATGTACACTGCTTTTCTGACACAACAGGCATTGGTAAATTTCAGCTCTGAGTTGATGTCCAGGGCATTGCAGAGTTTTGGACCCAGCAGTCCTGTTGCTCACCCTTCCCATTGTTCTGCGTAAAGAAGTGTCAAGGAATGAGATGTAATGTTGCTAAACTGAAAGTTCTTTACGGAACTATTGTAAGGGTTCTATATTCTAGGATATTGTAGTCAGAAAATTCATGTCCTGATATGATTTATGAAAAACAAATCCCATTGGGTGCAGATTTTCTATCAGTAACTTTTATGGGGTGATAGTTTTGGTAACAATAACAGAAGTTATCTGACTGTGATATTCTGATACCATGCCTGGGGTGAGGGTCAACTTTGGTAAATATACCGGGCCGTTATTCTAGTAGACCTAATGGGTGATGTAGTGTGCCTTGTAATTGATACTTGCATTAGCTGGAAATGAATGCAATTATTTTCGAGACAGTTTGGCCTGTTCATAATTTACCTAAGTGTAGGCAATTTTTTCTGGCTTATTTGTGTAATCTGTGAAGCTTTACAATTCAGTTCTTTGTTAAGTAAATGTAGACAATTTCTTCCAAAAGAGAAATCCTTTCAATTGAATCCACTGAAGAGTTTGCAGGAAAGGGAGCATTTTGAGGAGAAAAGAGAATTGCAATTTTACCCCATTGACAATGGTGTTGATTTGAGGAATAAATAAGAGATCAATGTCCTTACGGATCCGAATGCTTTTTACTTTATATGTGGGATGAATGGAGTGGACATAAGATGGAAGGCCAGTGAAGAAGATTGTATTTGTTTTGTCATCTTATGATCAAGATTTCTGTGTTGGTGCTCTTTAAACAGAGTGATGTTTTTTCTCACCCAATATTGCATTTATTCCTGACAGATGAACTTTTTATTGTCTCCGTCTTGTAATTCAGACTGATAGGTGTCTTTATAGCGTACATCTGGAAATAAACCTTTGGGCAAGTGGCTGCGGCATGTGGCAAATGTAGCAGTTGTAAAAGAGTGTTGAGGATGTCCCACATAACAGTTACTTGAATGAGGATTCAGCAGAACCTGTTAAATCCAAACATAATGGAAAGAGCTTGTACATGTGTTTGCACTGTGATAGTACCAAACTCCTTACTCACACTAGAGAGAAAGAAATAATGATCAATCATATCATTAGCTGCAGAAAGATCAAGAAGTATCAAGTCTGCTTGCTGACCTTTGTCAAGAGTCCTACTAGTGAGTTAAAAATCTGAGTAAAGCCATGTTGTTACCAGTTGAATGTCAGAGCCATTTTAAGGCATGGGCAAAATTGGCATTTGCCCAGGGCTTTCACCATTGAAGGGCCCCCATGTGAAACTAATCATGAACGTGAGATTCTAAACTTAAAGTTTTTAATTGCCCCTTATACCTCTCATCAGACACAGTCTCAGATAGAAGTTCTTTGCCTTACTGTTTTCTTGTAATCACTCTTTCTCTATCACTACCTCATTTTCTGTCTAATATTACCCCTGCTTTCTAGCATCTTTATGTACCTCGATCTGTATTTCAACGTACCCGCTCCACCTCAACACTCTTAACTTCACCTGTTTCTCTCTCCTCTTTCTACCTCACCTTCCACTTTCAGAATTATCCCTCTTCGTGCCTGTCTTTCTACATTTCACTCTCAATACCTCAAACTCTCCCTACTGCTTTACCCCACTCTAAAACCCTACTTAGCTCAGACTGTTTCTTTATCCCCTGCCTCCTATTTCTGCTTCTCTGTGTCTTTCTCTCTACACAACCTCACCTTTTTCTCCTTACCTTACTTCTCTCTCCCTAGCTTACCTCTATCTCTTTACCTCATCCATATATCTATATTGCTTCTATATCGCTACTCCCTCAACTACTTCATCTCTATCCCTTTACCTCTCTGGCTTTCTCACATTTTACATTTCCTTCTGTTCCTCTCAAACATGCCAGGGCTAGTCATACTGGGCATTGGGCATTTCCCCGGTGGGCTGGAGGCCAGGGGCAGATTTTCACCTGCTTGGGCCACCCTCACTAAAGGCCTAGACTGGACACTAATTCCAGCCAGTGCAGTGAAAATACAAGCCTCAGCCCAGCCGATCAGATACCAGAGACTCACTGCACTGGGCTCCTCTTACAGCCAATCAGCACATTGTCCAATCAGTGAGAAGCTCTGAAGGCGAAGGCTTGGTGTCTGAAACTGCAGCCTAGCTTCATTTTGAAGCCAGTCCTCACCTGCTGGTGAAGCAAGGGCAGGAACGTCTCATTCTGCAGAAGTGTTCACGCAGGAAATTCTATAAGTTGTAAAGTGCATGCAAAGACTTCCCTACAAGTTGTTTTCCTTCTCACAAAATATTGGTACGAAATGTTAAGCCTTGCATTGACTGCATTGTGAATGAGAACTCTGCTCTGTAAATGAGCACTGTATCCATTTAAGTACACCTGCTACCATTGTTTATTTGCCCCTAACTTCCTGCACATTGACATAAAAGGCAAGAGAAGGCACATTGATAACCTGCCACTCCTCTCATAATCTCAAAACATCCCCAGTCACCTGTGAGTTGAGAAAAGGATGGGGAGATAAAAGGAGAGAATGGAAACGGTTAGAAGCAGACAGGAGGGAGCATGCGAAAGGGATACTATAGGGGATCAGAAGAGTGAGAGAGAGAAGGTAGCAAGAAAAAATGGGAAGATAAGAAGGAAGTAGAACAAGTTTTAAAAAAAGAAAGGCAGAGATAGGATTACTCAGTACAGGAAATAGGGGAAGGCAGTGGGAAAAGCGAGGAAAAAGAGACGGGCAGAGAAAAAGGGGCAAAAAAGATTGAAGCAATAATAAGGGAGGTAGAAGAACTATAAAAGAAAGAAGGAAGGACTATAATAAGGGAGGATCAGTGGGTAATAATGGAGCCGTTATAGTTAGAGAATAGTAGGTAAGGGATCCTAAGAAAGAATGAACGGGCAGAAGAAAGAAGCAGTGAGAGGGAAAAGGAGATGTGAAAAATGGTATATTATGTGGAATAATAGGTTGCCAAATGTTCCATTTTCCCCAATTCTTCAAAAGAATGAAAGACAAGCCCCACAAACATGCCATGTTGAGGTCAGGTTCTCTCACTTCACTGTATCGCTGTGCAGTGTGGGGGCTGATATGATAACATTTGCCAGGGCTGCTTTTGGTTCTCAGTCCAGCTCTGCTGTCATACAGTGGAGCCAGATGTACTGAAGTGTATGCATAGAAAGAGAAGATTAGTACTAAAGCAGGGGACATGACTTAATCCCTTGGGTGCAATGGATGGAACAGATCGGTCCTCATCCACGGTGCTCATATGCTGAGGATGGAACCGTTCCTTCCTATTGCTGACGCTCTCCCTGTGTGCCGTCCATCTAAGGGCCCCTACCAGTGATGGCAGCGGAAGCACTTCCATTGGCACACCAACCCCACCCTCGATGATTTGATGGTGTTGGCATACGCACGGTGCACCAACCTCATCAGAGCAGGCCGGGGACGCTCAGGAAGCCAATGTTTTCAACTCTTTGGAGAAAAAGTAAGGTTTTTCTCTTGGGGGGACCGGGGATAGCAAAGAGGCACGGCGGGAGGAAGGACTTTTTCCTTTCCCCCCCGGAGTCTCTTTGGAGTGGAATCCTGCTGTGCAATTGCAGGTGGGACCATGATCGAGCAGCAGGAATGCCCACACTAGCCACCAGGGATTTACTCACCATAATATTTTGTAGGCAAGGCTCACTTCCCAATAATGGGGGCACTGTTTTGGAAATTTTCTCTCCCCCACTAGCGACAGATTGACCTCATTCTTAGGCCTATCTACCCCTGGGGGGGGGGGATGCCACTAGACAACAGGTATTACACTTATTGATATGTTGGGGAGGGGCAAGTGTTGCTCCACATTATGGGGGCATATTTTGCCAATTTTCTGACCCAGGAGGGCGGACGAGCCTTATTTTTAGGCCCATTTGCCCCCCCAAGGGGGGCTGAATGTTACTAGACACCAGGGTTATTTATATGTTGGGGAGCAGCCCCTTGATCAAGGGCTGCTTCCCATTATGGGGTCATTTTCTGTCCCCCTGGGAACAGATCAGTCTTATTTGTAGGTCTATTTGCCCCCAAAGGGGCAGAAAGCCACTAGACGCCAGGGACCTTCTTTATGTACATGTCAGGTAGTGGCCCCTTGGGCAGTGGTTGCTCCTCAATAATGTGGGCCCTGTTATGGATGCTTTGTGCCCCCCCCCCAGTTCAGATCAGCCTTATTTTTAGGCCCATCTGCCCCAAGGGGCCAGAATGCCACTAGACACCAGGGATTCAACTTATTTATATATACATAAAGAAAATCCCTGGTGTCTAGTGGCTTTTTGCCCCCTTTGAGGCATAAGGACCTACAAATAAGGCCAACCTGTCCCCAGGGGGACAGAAAATGGCCCAAGGGTCCACTCCCCATTATGGGGTCAATATTTGGGGCATTTTCTGCTCCTCCCAGAGGCAGATTAGCCTCATTTCTTGGCCTATCTGCCCCCAAGGGAGGCAGAAAGCCATTAGACACCAGGGATTTTACTTATTTACATATTGGGCAAGGGTCCTGTGTCCCAGGACCAAAAACGCAGCTTACCCCCTTGCAAAACCAGGCCTTTTGTGATAGATAATTTTGATGTCTCCTCAATACATTTGGAGCTGGTTCCTGTTGCGGGCACCAGGCACTACACTTACCCACACAAGTGAGGACCATTTTTATGGGGAGACTTAAGAGAATTCTGGGCGGAAGGAAGTTTGTGGCTCCCCTCAGATTCAAGAACTTTCCACCACAGAAATGTGAAGAAAATTAGTTTTTTTAGACAAATGTGGAGGTTTGCAATGGATTCTGGGTAACTGAACCTTGGTGAAAGCCACCCAAGTCACCCCATCCTGAACTCCCCTGGGTGTCTAGTTTTCTAAAATGTATATGTTCGCTAGGTTTACCAGGTGCCAGCTGAGCTAGGTCCCATAATCCACAGTTAGGCACATTGCAAGAAAGGGGATATTTTTTAGTGGAAAAATGTGATGTGTCCACATTGCGTTTTGGGCCATTTCATGTCAAGGGAGCTAGGCCTACCACACACAAGATTATATCGCTTGGCCAGTAGCACACGTAGCAGATTTATGGACTCCCAATTTGCACCAGGTAAACCTGATCCAAATCATGTGCCTAGTGCAAATCATGTGCGCAAATACCACACGTTGCTACTGCTCACCAGGACAGGGAAATAGTATGCTTTAAGCATTATCCCCCATTTCTTGGCCTGAATCTTGGCATGGTGCAGACATTTTGAATCCAGTAAATACTGAACCTGGTGCACTTTTGCAACCCTGGATTGTTGACTGGTTGGAATGAGTTACTCATAGTGTAGTTAGAGCAAGTCTGCCTAACAAAATATGTACAGCACAGCAAACCTATCTTCAGTTGCAAAGCCTATCTCACAGAAGAAATACCCTGTGGGCAATTATATAGGCGCTTGATGTGTACAAGTGGTAAGTGGAACCATGTTATGTGTGACATTATCAGGCAGCTCGTGTTTGCTATCTTCCTTGGTGTGATTTCCAAGCGTAAATGAAAATTCTAGATCCAAGAAGCAAATAAATGTTTGCTAAAAAACTGCAACTACCAGAAGCTGTTGTATATACCATTAGCCCATTTCTCAGCTACATCTTTGCATAATAATCTCTGTGAACTCTAGTTGGCACCCATCTATAAATGGGGCAGATAAACAAGGGACCCTTGAAGTTGCACAAGTGTACCATCAAATGCAGTTTAATTTATTATCTTCAAATTGCACATTTTGCTATTTCTACTTAAAGCCACGTTCACCACTAGTTGCTTGGCATTTTGATCCCTGCCTTAGAGCTCGAAAAGTTACAACATACAAACCTCATGTCTTTTAGAATGAAGACATGTACTTCAAACACTGTTTATTTTTGTGTATAGTTTATTGCAGTCCAAGCAAATGCAGCCAGAGTTATAGACTATGTTGAGTTACAAAATATAGGAATTTAAAAACGTACAGTTAAAGGTTGGTGTGGATTAGGCCAAACGCTTAGGCAGAGATTTCACGGCATAAGGAACATGAAAGCATGACCACAGGGATTACAAGCTAGCCCTACCTTCGTCCTAGTGAGCCACACAATTTTTATGGTCTGGCCTGTAAACTGAGCTGTTGTCAGACAATTAAGTGAACATCAGTAAAGAGGGACTTTTCCTCCGTCTGCATTTTGGGACCCAGGAGAACATGTTTTGATTATGCAGAAGATGTGTGCTTCCACAAAGAAAGTGGTTGCCCTACATGCAGCAGTTATCATTTTGTTAATATAACCAGCTAACCAATATAATAAGCTTGCATTTTCAGGGGCACACAGATGATATTAAAGTGTCTTACATAACAAGATAATGTATGTTGTTTTTCGCTTGCAGGACAGATGGGAAAAGGGCAGTCATTAATTTATATAGATTTTTTTAGGTGTGGTATGACAGAACAACTGTCACCTCACCTTTTAATCTACACAAATATTGATCTACAGTTCTTTGCCTCCACACAAACGCATATCTATTCCCATGCTGTTTACTTGTACTGCTTCACATGACCATGCAACATTCCTTAATACCAGACGTGTGGGTACTGACAATGCTTGTTTTCATTGGTGGCAGAGAGAGGCCTGGTGCAGGCACATATAAATTTAATCAGCAGCTGAAAATGAAACAAACTGTGTTCCAGTATAACCCTTATTTGATCAAGTTGGGGTGGGGAGTTTAAAGCTCTGGTAAAAAAGTAACAATTTAATTCCTTAGAATGAGTGTATTTCACACAGTTCTGACTGTCAATTGGCTGAATAAAAACATTCTGGAGTGGCATGAATAGCCAAATGAATTAAAAAGTCCCAGTTCTTGTGAGCAAGAGAGAGAGCAAACAGGGGTCACCAAGCCCTCTTTTGCTTCTGTTCATGGCACCGTCTTTGTGATCTTTGATGCTAAGTGCTGAAAGGACAGTGCCAGCCAAGGGTTGCAACTGCAGCTCCTGGTCACCCTTAAATGAGGTCTTTGTTGAACACTAACTGGTTCATGGATGGATGTGGAAGATCCAATGCAACCTATGTACTAATGTGTTTCATCATGAATTGTTGGGGTTCACAAAATGACCTTTCTGATGATTTTTTTATTGAACAGGTCACATTTTGCGACTCTGTGTTTGGCTGTTGTAGCATCCTACCCAGCCCGGAAGCCTGTAACAGCCCAATCCACACACAGAGCTCTGGTTTGCACATCTTTATTCTTCAATATTCAAGCATTAACTGAACACACTGCGTCAACACCACACCCAGTCACACCCAACCAATTACGTAATAATTGTAAGACGTCCGTTGAGGACTACTAGAGGCCTCATATATACAAACACAAGACATGACATCTCCCCCTTTGTTAAATACAAGTACGAATACATATATACAAAAATACACATCATAACTCCTCGATGAGTTGTCGAGGTGCTCGCATCAGTTTTCCAAATCTAGTTGTGCAAGGTAGAGGAGGGGCGCCTTCATCTGGCATCTCTGGGGAAGAGTTGGAGGCTTGACTTGGGCCCTCAGGTGAACTTGCCTCACTCGTGAGGTCTGGAGCCGATGATCATTGAGGCAAATACTTGAAGTGTGAAGAGTCTCTGGTTATGGACTTTCTAGGTCATTGGGCAGGTACCATATGCACTTTCTTGCCACAACTCTTAGTAGTTTATCAAACAGAGCGTCAGCCTTGCACATCTGCTTGACAAGAACTTGGGGGCATATCAACAAGGGCTTTATCTCTGCTTTTTTTGCTTTAAAAGCCAAAAAAGGAGAGATAAAACTAGCGCCCTATCAACAACAGGGTGCTAACATGCAAATTTACATGTTAGCACCCTTTTACTCTACGCTTCCCCTTGCATCTCTAATGAGATGCAAAGGGGGCGTTCCAGAGTAAAATAATAGGAGAAATGTCGCTAAGCGACATCTCTCCTATTATCAAGAATGTCGCTAACCCTGTTAGAGACAAAAAAAGCAGCGCTAACCGCGGTTAACGCTGGTTTTTTACGTCTGGTATTTTTCTGACTTAGCCATGATATCCTATGGAAGGAGGATATCATGGCTAAATTTGCCTGTCCCTATCAACAAGGTAACGTGAGATTATCGCTGGCTTTCCAGCGATAATCTCACGTTAGCCTGTTAGCGTGAGGATTTTTATCGCTAATGAGATAAGCGTTGCTAATAGCACGCTATCTCAGCGATAAAAATTCACGCAAGCCGGCGATAATTATCCTGGCGCTAAGTGCGCTTAGAGATAATTATCGCGGGTTGTTGTTGATATGCCCCTTGGTCTCCTTCCTAGAAGTCTTTGTTCCAGGAGCTCTCCCAAACAGCAAGGTTGCCGGACTTTCTACTATTGTTGAATATGGAGTTGCACTGGTAGGCACAGTGGGTTGGGCATAAAGGTGACTTGAGGTCGATTACTTCCAGCGCAGCACGTTGAACCACCCTTTTCAACGTACTCATAAATAGTTCAACAATGCAATTTGCCTGTGGCCAAAGAGGTGTTTTTTCTGATGTTTGATGTTCAAACTATTAAGAAAGTCCTTGAACGCTCTGGTATTGGAAGGTGGACCATTGCCATATTTGATAATGGAAGCAACACCGCAGGCTGTGAAAATGTCAACCAGCCTCTTGATGACTCTGTCATGGGTGGTTGATGACAAGTCTTCCACTAGAGGAAAACATGAGTACTCACTGACAACTACCATGAGATGATGTCCATTATAGAGGGATCCAAAGAAGTCAAGCGCAATTCTCTCCCAGGCCTCTTTAGTAAGTTCAGATATATTCAGTGAGTGCTCACTCATTTTGGGCGACAGACAGTTGCACAGATGACACGCTTTTAGTTCCCTTTCAACTCGTTCATCAACGGGCATGAACTACATTTGATCCATAAGGGCTCTTTTAATGGTCACAATGCCACAATGTCCTTCGTGTTCCAGTTCAATAAATTTTTGTCTCTGGATTTCATAGATAACTATTCTTGCCCCTCTCAGGACAACACCATCATGCGTAACAGAAAGTTCTTAAATTTCTGGTACTCAAAGATACCGGTAAGAGGTTGAGTCTGTTTCCTACATGACTGAGTAGCAACGATTTCTTTAAGTTTGAGCATGTCTCTGTCAGTACTGGAACCTGCCAGAACCTGTTCAGTAGAAAGAGATGCAGGTGCACTTGACTTTACTATGAACTTGATGTAGGCCTCAATCACTTTGGATGTTGTATTATGACACAACAGTGGCACTCGTGAAAAGTAGTCTATGGGTTTTGATCCGTCCCTGGCTTGTGCACAATAGTTTATTCATACTCCTGTAGATGAAACCCACCTCTCAATGTCAAGGGGCACCTTGGCTTTCGGATTTCTGTAAATGGTGAGCAATGCCTGATGATTGGTGAAAAGGATGAAACGCTTTCCATACAGAAACACATGGAAGTATTTACATGCCCATACTACAGCTAAGCTTTCTTTCCCAGGTTGAGAATAAGCACTTTCGGTCTGAGACAGACTCCGGCTGCCAGAGGCCACAATGTGTCTCTGAGTATCAAGCTATCATTGTGTTAGCAAGGATCGCACCCAACCCCACCAGGGCCTGCATCCACCACAATATCTGTATGCAATTTCAGACCAAAGTAAGCCATTTCAGTTGAATTTTCAATTTCATGCTTTATTGCTTGAAACTTCGTTCACATTCAGATGACCATTCAAATGGAACATCTCGCTTAGAGGGGTATTCACAGTAGCAAAATCACAAATGAACCTGGAGCAGTGGCTGGTCGTGCCTCAGAAAGATCGCAGCATGGTCACATGTTCAGGAGGGCAAGTAGACAACAATGCTTGTGCCTTTTCGGGGTCAGGAGTAATTCCCTTTTCAGAGAAACTCACAATTCTCTGCATTTTGTGCGAGACCTGCATCCACAACCAGATGGCATACTTGTGTGCATGCTTTATAATGTTCTTTTCATGAAGCCCCAAACACCATTATGTCATCATTGTACTTAAAAGCATGTGTGACAGGCTGAATTATTCCACGAATGACATCTTGAACAATTTCTGCAGCTGATGACATGCCAAAAGTGAGGGCCTGATTACGATCTTGGTGGACCGGTGATAATTCAAGAAAATGTAGCTTAAAATAATGCAGTTTGCTTGTAACACATTAACACGAGTAGTGCTTACAAAAAGAAAAATATAAAGTTTATTTAAATGTGCAAATTAATGTGTCACATTTTTAGTCTGATTTTTTTGTAGTAAGCATCCATTTCTATCATATTTTTATTATCAAATTAGGCTAGACCTCATTTATACTTTAGTTCTCTGCATTGCTTTTATTTCTGCCTTTCAACGTGTTTTAGCAGAACGTGGCACAGTGGACTATTACATAAATATTTCACATTAGCTCTAAAAAACATTTCATCCCCGTAGAATGTGCTGACTTCAACAAATGTTTTTTTTCCTTTCTAAGCTACATGTTCTCATCGTATCTGGATAGTTTCTAGCTGTTACTTGTTCTTCCTAATGAATACACAACATTATATTAAAACAATACGTGTATGCTTAGAAATGTGAAGATTATGATGTAGATCCATGGTGGTTGCAACTAGAATGTTTCTATTTTATGACTAGTTTATTGCCACACAGTGGTGATCTGAATTGCTAATAGATTGAGCTCCAGGGTTATCGTGGGAACTCAACATGTAACCAGCATGCATAGGCAATTGCAACTTAGTATGGCACTTGAAGATAACTTTAGCTGTTCTCATATGTTACCGTGGGAATGAAGATGGATTCGACACACTATCAGATGATCCTTTCACCATTGGATCATGATGACATAACACCGAAGAAGATGGATACATACATTTCTATGTTTAATGTACGTGTTTCTAGTTAAAGAGGTTCAGGCGCTATTCCACCATCCTTTCCTTAGGGATGCGCTGAGAGTTTTATGCTGATCAGACTTGTCCTGCCTAATTACTCTGAGACTATACTTTTACTTTTACACTGTCTGCTACTGCTGATTGTGTTTTCTAAACTTTCTTTAGGTTTACAGTAACTGCTGTGACTAATTCCTGATTGGGAGAAGACTTGGACATATTTTCCAGGATTCCTCTTCATGAGAAGTTCACTAAAATCTAAATGCTTTTTCTAAATGCTCCTTAAAATTCTCGCTCTTTTTTTAAGGTTTCTTCATGGGTTCTGATAGGTTAGGTTCTATTAGAGTAGAGTAGGGAGCTTTGTAATTGTCCTTTGTGGAACACATTGTAATATTTTTTATTTACTGCTAACCATTATTTTTCTTGATAATTCTGTAAACTGATTTAACTATTTTTGACCTTCAATAAAGAGAATACACCTCAAACCACTAAACCTAAAACAAAAAAAGTAAAGCTTTTAAAAAATCATCTAAACTCATTATTGACTGAACATAATAAGTGGTGTTGGGTTCGATATTGATTTATGCCCCATTCTAAAACAGTGGCAAAGATTCAGTTGACCTGAAGAAGATCAAGGTGGGAGAAAACCTTGGTGCCATTCAGCTGTCTGATCATGTCCGCAGTGTGTGGCCCTTGATGTCTTTCTCTTTCGATTGCTTTGTTGGCCGGTCACATATCAACTCAAATGCGCACTAAACCTCTGCATTTTGGCACCACCACAATGGGTGAACCCCACAGAGTCGGACCAGTAGAATGCTTGATAATGTCATGCTTTAACAGTGTCTCTAGTTCTTTCTCAAATGCTTCCTGCAAGTGAAAAGGAATTTGACGATGTCGCTGGGTAACAGGGCGAATGTCTTTATTAATGTGGAGCTGCACCTTCATTGTCTCAAGATTCCCACCTCCATGAAAAAAATGGTGGGAATTGACTCACTGTTTCAGAATGAGCGTTTAAGTTGTAGTCATTAGAGATCAGTCTCATGTCAGCAGCAGTATCAAAACTTAATAAGCTTGCACCCGGAGACGTGCCCTGAAAGACATGAATTGGCACTTGCGCTGTTGTTTTCTTGTGCTGCATGGTCACTACAAAGGATCCTTGACTCTGCAACGGCATAGAGACTGCCCATATGTACACCTTGATTCTCGATGGTGTGAGACGTGGTACCGAAGATAGTTTGTTGTACTTTTCTACTGACATGATGTTTATCAACACACCACTGTCTATATTAAAAGTGTTAGGGCAACCATTCACCCTGAGGATGATTTTTAGGACAATGTCCAAATGACCTTTGTTGCTTCGTGTGGCAATTCTTTTTATATTTATGTTCTTCTTTGTAAGCGGACAATCCTACGTGCGCACATCGGTCTGTGACTGCCATCATCCTCGCACAACCATCTTCCTCACAGTCACTCAATGATGATGTTAACGAGGATGATCGATTTTGTTTCATTTCCACTTCATCTCAGTCTATGTCACTGTTTTGCCTTGTGGGAGTGGCTGAAGTGCTTCTGGAACTTTATGCAGTCCATCTTCTCATCTCTTCGTAATGCACTTAGTTTCTCTGTCGCTTTGCAAACCATTATGAAATGTTTTTCTTTCCTGCAGCCTTTGCATATTTGTCTGTTGGAGAGACATTTACCTTCATGTGGAAACAAGAATCCACAACAGACATAAACTTTCTTTTTCTTCGGAGACATCACTATTTGGGCCTCTGCCTTGTGTTTCATCTTACTTTTCATACTCAATGCTGATTCATTTTGAGTTGTTCCAGCTTCCGTATCAGCAGTCTGCTGATCAGCACGTTCCTCCGCTCTTCCAGCCATGAGCACTTTATCCAAACTGAGTGTTTCCCACTGCACGCACAGTCGGAATGAGTTGGCGAGGCAACAATCGAAGTCTCTAAGATGCATGACTTCTTCATCATTGAATTCACAGAACTTGCAGTGCTTAGCGTGTATCAAATCTCTCAACAAACTCATCCATCATCTCACCAGGTTGCTGTCTTACTTGGAGTACCTCTCAAAGTCAACATTCAGTATTGGATTGAACTTGGCTTCAAATGTCTTCTTGATTTAACGGTGCAATAATTCATCAGCTTGGGATATTTTCTTTATCACTTCCTTTACTCCAACAGCTCCCATGTTCTTTAAGTATGTGATGATCTTTTTGTCATCTGCTTCTTCTATAGCATCTATGAAGTCATCTAAATTTTCAATTTAGGCAGTACATCTGGTGCCAATATTTCACTTTTTGGCAGTATCGAATGTTTGTGCTGTTTCCTATTGCCATCAAGAGCATATGCTGTTCAGGCAGCATTTGATCTTCAGCGTCTCGTGTCCCGGTGACAACTCTGCAAGCATCAGCCTGCTCACTGGTACTCGGGTCGTCGCGCCCAAGCTGAGGTCGGTGTGTGCCATCTTCTTTCTTCAAGGTGAGTAATGGTTTTACTTCATGCACGTGCTCTTCACCGCTCTCGCCTTTATGCATTATACCTGGCTGTCGCTGCTTTTAGTATTTCTTAGTACCTGGTTGTCACTGTCTAGCGTTTCTGCTTTGCTTCGATGCTGGCTCCGTGTTATGCTGTGGTGCAATATCTATTCTTTCAGCCTAACTTCTGGGGGGTTTACTGACTGTGCTCCTCCGTAGGGTCTTCACCTACTTTCAGGGCCTCTCAAAAGCCGGAGTTGCACTTTGACTCCAAATACGCCAATGGGTAAACCAAATCTTGGGGCGCACGTGGCATGCATGAGTAGTTTGCTGGACCACAGCAAACTCTCAGGGAGTGCAGTCTTGTATCCTTGGTGTTACATATCCCCTATCTCTTCGCCAGTTGTAACATCCTTCTGTTAGACTCGGGGGTCCCTGGTTGGCGCAAGGTTGCCCTTGTGTCAAGCAGGAACCCTCTCCTCTACGTCAGGGCGCAGGATAACCACTTTTGAATGACCCTTGCTCACCCTCTAGGTGCGTGGCGTGAGCAGCCAAGGCGATTCCTCAGGCGTTGTTGGTTAAGCACTTACAATCACACACACAGTAAATACATTAATCCCCCCAGAAACGGACACCAGACTTGGATATGTAGAAAAATACGCTTCTTTATGTAAAAATAAGTATATATATCTCAGCAGACTTATCACCAATAACGTTTTCGCTATGCCACCAGGTTGTAAAGCAGGCAAATGTTCTTTGTTCGTAGCTTCAAATGGATACTTTGTAGTCTCTTGCAAATGTTACTTGTGGTTCCAGTACTTACAGAGATCGACTCCTGCGAACGGGGAAATAAGGCGTTGCGGGCCCCGAGCCCGATACTGGAACTTCTTCAGTGATGGGGAGAGTCGGCCCAGGTCGGTGCGACTCTCAGCTTGGGGAGTGGTCTTGGGTCCTCGATCAGCGGGTGTGGGCAGGTAGGCAGGCGCGGCCAACGACCCTCAGCACGGCGGTGCAGGGGGGGGTCTCCACAGCGGGGGCGGCGCGGCCTGAGATGTCCGGGGATAGCGAAGCGGGGTCACAGGGCACGGTCGGTGCAGCTGGATGACCCGGCGTAGATCACAGTCGTCGGACGGTTTCCGGCGGGAAGGGTGATAGCGCGTTCAGCGCGCTCCAGTGGCAGGCGGTGACAGGGGTGCAGGCAGCCTGGCCCGGGGACAGAGAGCGGCTCCGGACGGAGCGGGGCTCTCATGGGGTTGCGGCAGGCGAGCTCCTGGGTGTCACGGCCCTAGGAGGGGCGATGAGGGGCGCAGTCTCTTTCCAGCGGGATGCACACACGGCTCGAATCGGAGGACGAGCAAAAGCACAGAGAACCCACTGGTCCTGGGGTTCCGTTCAGGGGGCAAGCTCAGATCAAGCCCTTGGAGAATGTTTAAAGCACAAAGCAGCAAAGTCTTCTCAGTAGTCTCTTTCTCTCCTTTCTCAGCAAGGCAAGCAGCAGGCCAGCTCCTCCAGCGTCTCCTTCTCCTTCTAGTCGGGCAGAGGTTCTTTGTGGTAAAACAGGATTCTGATTTCTTAGGAGCCAGGCTCCTACTTTTATACCATGATTCTTTTGTTCTTTAGCGCCAGGGGGCCTAGGCCTGGCTCAGTCCAGTTCTGGAGCACTTTGTTATGGTGACTCTGCTCTTTCCTTTCAGCAGCAGGGCAGAGACATCAGCCGCCCCACAGGGGGCGGCGCCGGCTTTGTGGTGGCAGAGCACAGGTCTATTCAAGAGTCAAGGTGTACTCCTCCCACCCATCCTGGTGTCATCTCTCTACCCACCACCTGGCAGCCAACCTGTCTCTGGGGATTCCCCAACCCTGCTCCTTACTGTTGCTAGGCTGAACACACACACACAGCAGAGGCGGACTGAAATGGTCAGGCCAGAAAAAACTAACTTTCTAAAAGTAGTATTTACAAACCCAGGATATTAAAATAAACTTGACTACAAGAAGTATTTTATTATTCTGAGTTCAGGCATACTAAACTTGACATTCTACCATGCTCTCTGAGTCCACTGGGGTCACAGCGTTGGCGTGATCCCAGCAGCTCATTCTGGCCTATGGAGAGCAGGTAGCCTTCAATAGTGAAAAACGAAAATGGCTGTAATTCACTACTAAGACATGCCACACACATCAGGGCATGTCCTACCTTATGCCTACAATGCACCCTGCCCTTGGGCCTACCAGAGGGGTGGCTAATATGTAGGTAAGGGAAGGTTTAGGGACTGGCAAGTGGGGGCACTTGCGCAGTCAGCGCGACGGTCCCAGACACGGCCGCTTTCTGTGGGTGGCGCAACCAGCGCTGCAAGCCCACCAGCAGCATTGGCATTCACAAGCCCTGGCACCCCTGGTGCACTTTACTGGGGACTGACAGTGAATCCAATAAACCAATCATGAACATCAATTTACAGGTACACTTTACCTAGGGAGCACTTGCACTGCAGCACGGATTAGCCGTGGCGCAGTGCCCTGAGCGGACAACACCAGCAAAACAATCGAGGCACACCATCAAAAAGTGGAAGGGAAACTCACGCCAAGGTGCCAGGTCTAACACCTTCCCAGCCCGGGAGCCTGCAACGGACCACACCACACACGGAGCACTGGTTTGCACATCTTTATTCTTCAGCATGAACGCACTGCATCACCAACTTTATTAGCCGCACCCAGTCAGACCCAACTGTTTACATAAGACTTGTAAAGCATCCGTTGAGGACCAATAGAGGCCTCATACATACAAACAGAAGACACCAGATGTGAATGCAGGTATGCAGGTCAAAATGGACAGTGTGTTTCTTTTTTAAAGCAATCTGTGGTCATTAAAGCTACAGGTGTTGCTTTAAAAAATCCTGTTTGGCAGACATCGTAGGACGTATGCAGTGGTCCTCTAGACCTCTGTCTGCTCATCCTGACGCTACCCAGTGGAATTCCTAAGGGGGAAACATTGCATTCGGACAGCTTTCCCTTTGCAAAACTGACACAATTGGTCTAAAAAATCATTGATACATACTTTTGCAGCTCCTAAATATGAGGTGAGACTACCTTTCTTATCTCGTCCTGTTTGCAATTCGGAAAGTGTCACAAAAGTTATTTGAGACATTGTAAAGTCTTTCCTACATCATAAAAATGGTCTTTTGTAGTTGCGAACCCTGTAATTTTGAATATCGCAGGATTTTCAACTACAAAAGTGCTTTGTTCATCAGGTCCTGCATTCTATGTGCACGAGGTGGGTCAGTGTTGCTTCATAACCTAAACATTACTCTAGTATGAAAATGCATTTGTTCTCTATTTTGTTGATTTTAATCATATTTACTGTATTTCTGGGTACTTTAGAATGGCTAATGACAATGGCTGGGGATCTGTCTGGCACTCTTTGTAGTTCTTTTCAGCCAGCCATGTCCAAACAAACAATCAAAGTTAAAGCACACCTGGCTTACAAAGTTTGTCCTAAACGCGGGTCATTTATCTTATGTTTTCTGAACATCTGGTGTGTTTTTTTGTTTTTGTAGCAGTTAAAAGGAGAACAAATCTGTTTACTGTTGTTTATAAGTTCCTTGATGTCCTCACGCAGGCAATTGTAAGCTATTAAATTGAATAGATGTGGCAGAAAGTTCGATGAGAGAACCCACACAAAGGGTCCTCGATACAAGCCAGAGCTGTATTTGTTTTTCAATTACAACAGCAATCTGTTTTATCTAAGACAAACATCCTCATTTAGGATTCTAAAAAGACATGTCTTCATTTGGAACGTTTACTTCATTCAGCTGGCTTGTAATAAAGTATTAGCTTCACTTCATTCTTCAAAATGTTTACCACCTGGAAATTGGTGCAAGGCAACTGGTATTAATGCAAATCAAGCTCTTAATGCAATTAGAAAATGAAAAAAGTGAACAAAGTGACTGAAATTTACGCCAGCTGCATTCAAAATATGCACTTAAACATGTCGGGCCCAATTCACAAAAGTAATCTGAGACACAATCCTAACTTTACGACTTTTGGTATTCACAAAGGGCATTTAGGAGCACTGAAGTTAGGATTCCTAACTTTAGTACTCCTAAATGCATATTGTGAATACCGAAAGTCGTAAAGTTAGGATTTTGTCTCAGATTACTTTTGTGAATCGGGCCCTTCTTGATTTGAGTGACAGAGACTGTATTGCCAGTTCACAAAATATGCACCTGTATTTACAAGTTAAGTATTCACTATTCCTATTGACTAAACTTGGTTTTACACTTTCAAAACGATTTACTGCAGAGAAGTGGGAGTTCTAGAGCTGCGAGTATGGAAACGTTTAAATAGGAAATTATTATTAGGAACTGCATACCTTTCTGTTTTGTAGTACTTAAGGGCATGTATGCTGGACCTGGATAAATATAGCCCACAGTCCCCCCTTTATTGTTAATAAACGTTTAAATAGGGCCTGATTTTGGTCAACGGGGTAACCGGTCCACCAAGATCTAAATCAGACCAATAGTTCTTTCTGACTATTCCATTACTTTTCTTGGTCAACTCACACCCTAATCACAATCAGAGATTTATTTCCATGTAAGGCAGGAATAAATCAATTTCCGTGGTGGGAATGCGAGCTGAACAGTATCAATATAATTGTTTTTGTAGGAAATTGAATTTAGGAGGGGTTAGATTTAATATTCCCACACAAAAGTAAGTGAAAGCATGGAAAGTGTTGCATTTTGGAGGGGTTAGATGTACTATTTATCCTCCAGTCTACAGTAGAGAAACTGACTATGGAAGGAATAGAGTTGCTATTCCTACTCTAGTGTGAGCAAAAACAGGAAAACCTGGAATTAGAAGGGTTGAGATACATTATTCCAACTCCAATCTGAGCATCAGTAGTGAAAGTGTTGGGCTTTGGATCGGTACATTTCCTAATTTATTTTAATACAGAGCAAATACAAATATTTAAACATATATACAATTAAAAAAGCATTATAAATATAATTAAACTAAATGGAAAAAATATAAATTGCATATCACGAAGTAGTAGGTAAGTGTTGTTGGTAAGACTTATAAAGTGCACTGTGACCAAAAATGGTATCCTGGCGCTAGCTAATACCACTATGAAGGAAAAAACAACTAATTATTTTAAATTATTTAAAAAAGATAAAAAAATGTAAAAATATTTTAAATAAACACATTTCCCTCCCTACCACCCAAACAAATAATAAATTAAACTGTAGTTTTTTTGTTTATAAATGAAGCATTTATATATAAAACTATTATATGAAACAATTACAATTAAATAATAAACATAAAAGCACTTTGAGTGTTTTATAATTAAATAAACTGATCACTGTATCAACAATTTATTTAAAAACAACATATACTTAAAATAAAAAATTGTCAATTAAATAAATTGCATAATTAACCAACAATAATTTGTTTCATTAACATAAATTAATAATTCCAAATAATTTCTATTTTTTATTAACTTCCCAGCCTAACCTCCTACAAAACCAGCAGACCACTCCAAAATAAAAAATGTGTTACTACATTTAAGAAAATATTTATTACACATTAAAGTTTGGGGACTGTATTTTAAATAATTATGACATCAATCAATTAAATATTTTGCATAATTAATTGCAAACTATTTAACTAACCTAACGCATTCATTAAAAATAAAAACAATAATTAACATTGAATAACTTTCCACCCTAATCACCTTTGTACCCAACAATGCCTACTTAAAACAAATTACTAATCTTCAAAAATGTAAACAAGTCGTACAAATAAGAAAAACACATCACAATTATACTAATACCCAATATTAACAACATAATAACTAATATGTTTTAAATTAATTAAAACAATATTTCATGCAACTACATTAAAGAAAGTGCTATTTTATACAACAATAATCATAAACATGATATTATCAACCTAAAAGAATAATATTCTGTGGTGTATATTCAGTTCCATGATATTCTTGAGTTGACCATATTTTCTACACAATACTTTTGTATTACAATATTTTTTTTAAATACATATTTTGGTATAATGCCTTGGTAAGAAGAATGTAGACTGCCACATGTGCTTAAAAGAAGCCTAGCACCGTAGACCCGTAACCCTGTGTCCCCCTGCTTCTGTGAAAACTATTCTCATTCAGGTGAAAAAATGGCCGTCTGTGCACCTTGATTTTCGATAAAACTAGTGAAGGGATTTCACATCTTCCAAAGATGCAGTAAGCATAGGCATATCATAGATACTTTGTTGCTGCATCCAGGGCCTCATTACTAGACCTTTTGAAATCATTAGGGAGAGTGTGCTTACTTTTTGGAAGTGAGTTGGAGGTCAAAGATGAATTCAGAGAAGTATTTTTAGAAGTTAATCGTATTTTGGAAACAAATCTATGTTGTTTAAATTACTGGTTCAGAGAGAACCCTGGAGGTTTTCTCTGAAACAGTACTTTTTTGTTTCTCATCTGGATACTAAGCTACATCACCTTTATAGATTATTAATATTTCACAATAATATATATATATATACACACACACACACACACACACACACTCACGCACACACACACACACACACACACACGCATATATACATATATATATATATATATATATATATATACTATATATATATATTCACTTAAAAAACCATAGGTTTCACACATGTTATAGTTAGCTGGACATTTCACTCGTAAAAAACCAATGAAATACCCCCGTTATAGTTAGTGCAGGCAACTATAACTCACGCGACCGCAATCCTCTGCTGATGACGTCAGATATTACATCACTGTATTTAGACACTTATTTACCATGTCTTCTTCCATTAATCTTTAGCTATACATATATTACAAATATTTATTTTTCCTAAAGACACATATGTCATCAGTGATGTAATATCTGACGTCATCAGCAGAGGATTGCGGTCGCGTGAGTTATAGTTGCCTGCACTAACTATAACGGGGGAATTTCATTGTTTTTTTACGAGTGAAATGTCCAGCTAACTATAACATGTGTGAAAACTATGGTTTTTTAAGTGAATTTGCAAGGTTTTTTAAATGCTAATTCGTAACTATAACGTGTGTGAAACCTATGGTTTTTTCAGTGAATTTGTACGTTTTTTTAAATGCTAAGTTATGTATTTATTAATTAATTCTTTTTTCAGGTTTTTGACCGCGAGGTGCGCGCACCCTGCGCGCATGGTGCGCATCGCGCTCCGAGCGCCCACGGTTTGCAGTGCGTGCCATGCGCGCCGGGTGCGCGCACCTCGCGATTAAAAAAAAAATATATTGTTTTTTTTTCCCTTGGGGGTCCTTCTGTGACCCCCTGACCAAGGCTAGGGGGTCAGGAACTGTCCACTCTGCCCCCTTTTCACGTTCTCCACCTTTTTTTTTCATCCCCTCGGACTGCGAGAGACAAAATGGCGGCCGACACTTCCTGGTTTCGACCGATTCGAATGTTTACCGACATCTAACAACCAATCAGAATTGCGCTCGCGCACGGCAGGGCGCGCGTATAGATATTGATATGCTTTTAAATGCTATTTTCTCAGGAAATACTGAACAGATTTACACCAGACCTGCAAAAGGCACTTCCTTGACCTTATGGCTACCTCTCTGCCAAATTTCAAGTAATTCTGTTCAGCCGTTCGGGCTGTAGCTGCGTCTAAAGGTCCTATGGAAAAATGCATGGGGAAAATGCGTTTTGGGACCCCCCTTTTTTCTCGGCCCCCACTTGACGAATCACCCCGAGACTTTCAGGGTAGGAGCTGAACGGAACGCCCCATTAGTTTTGAAAATTTCGCGAGGATTCGTCAACCGGCGCCAAAGTTATTCAAAATAGAATTTTGAGATTTCCTATGGAAACACGGTCCTAACTATAACTATCTACTGGCGACCGCCAGTAGATTATATATATATATATATATATATATATATATATATATATATATACATTGTGCTCAAGGTAGCGGTATGTGCTAAGGAAAGTAAATTATAGTTCTCAGTGTGAAGTATATAATCCTGATGAATGTTTGTTTAAATTAAAGTTTAGGAAACGACAATACATATATATCAGAACAGGAGAAAAGGTGTACTAACAAAAAATATAGGTAGTTGCTTATCAGATGAGGGAGTGAGGTTATGTCAAAATCAGTAGTAATATCAGTTACATAAATATTCTTTATTTTTCAGTTCTAGGGAAGTCAAATTCCTGCCCACATTCCGGATGTGGCCTTAAGTATTTATTGAAGGGATATCATTGGTTACAGCAACTGTTAGGGGCTTCTATGTAGAAAATAAGGAATTAAAGATGTCAATAATGTTTTGAGAAATTCACTATGACAGCACCTCTCCAATTCCTCCTTACACCCGAGGCTGTTGTGGCTAAGAGAATGATATATGTATCCACTTTGTTATAGTAGGGTTTGGGAGTCATGGGAAGTTGGCTTCTGGAGGATCATCCCTCTCCTACAAGATATTTTTTTTAAACGACCCTCATCAGTAAGTAGATTGCACTCGGACGTGACAGAATCACAGGTCGAAGAATACTAATCTTGTCCGGGCAAAAGGAAGTCCCAGAACCCGTCCTTGTCTGATGTCATTGCAATACTTGTAGCATTAAAATATGAGACTAGGAACATGAAACAGGCAGTGCAACAATCCTGAAGTGAAACTCAGAAATTAACCTAGCAGTTAGATGTATTACAGAGGGGCACAGTTGATTCAGTTGCACAACAAAAATAATTGTCTGCTGAGAAGGGAACTAAAAAGCAGTTATTAAAGCCTCCTACATTTGTTTACACTGAGTCTCAAGGGTCAGAACTATAAACAGGAACCTCCAGTGGGGGTGCAACAATGAGTTCTGTGATGCAAGTAGCCACTCCCAAAAACACTCTGTTGGCTACACCTAAGCGTTTCTTTGGAAAGCCATCCAAATTTGCTACATTTCTTAATCAGTGCCAGTTGCACTTTATGTGCAAACCTAATTGTTTGACCGTTGATCAATCTAAGGTGACGTTTGTGCTTTTGTATTTGGGTGGAACCGCGCCCATGTGGTCAATACCTTTTGTGGAAAGAAATTACCCAATGCTGTATAATTATAATGAAGTCAAATCAGAGATGCAAAAGTTATTTGACAAACATACTTTCATGCAGTCAATTGGCACAGGTCGGTTAAATCTAAAACAAGGTAACAAAGATCTAATCACCTTCCTGACCTCCTTCAATAGACTAGTAGCAGAGTCAGGGTGGACAAAGGAAAAGAGAACATCTCTGGTCTATATAGGCCTACAAAAATAATTAAAGTATTTTTTTAGCCCAAGTAGTGGATTCAACTGAGGATTCTGACGAGTTAATCGACTTGGTGGTGCGATTAAACCATAAATTAGGTAAAAGAAAATCTGATAAAGGAAGAAGTGAATCCAGATTAATAGTCCCCAGGGAGAAACTAACTGAAAAATAAGATAGTGGATGAGTCCGAACCAATACAGATAGGAGGTCTTCATGGCCTCCATTCCACCGAAGAACGATAATGACGTTGAGCAAAAGATTAGGTTTATATTGCGAAAAAGCAGGTCTCTTCTTAAAAGATTGTTCCAATAAACCTAAAGAGGAAATTAAAACATCACTAACTTCCCCGAAGTTGTTTGTAATTGTACAGACCCAGTATTTGAGGATACCAAATTGCCAGGTTCTATGAATAAAAATGTATAACACCAAAGGGGAATTTCTGATTAGGCATTTTCACAATCCAGTGAGTTTAGAATGAGAACCCAATTCCAAGGTTTCCATTAACATTTTGATAGACTCAGGGGCTAAAGGCAATTGTACAGACGCCAAATATGCTTGTAGATTAGGTATTCCTATTGTATCTAGATATGTTGTGGAGAGTATTCGTACCATGGATGGACGAGAAATATATGTCTGGTTCTGTGAAATTTTGTACAGTCCCCGATTTTCCATGGAAAACAGACCTTATGAGCAAATAAACTTTGATATTATAACAGTACCACAAATCTAGATCGTCCTAGGATTAGCATAGCTGTAACAACACAACCCTGCTACAAATCGGGTTAAAGGTTCTTTTACCTTTTTCTCTACCTATTGTCAAGAACATTCTCAAAGACCCCCTTGAGGACATCAGTAGGTGTTTTAGAGGAGTTGAGTGTAATGTTTCCTAAATCAAGATTTTATGGATGTTTTTGACAAACAAAGGGCTAATGTGTTGCCCCCACATAGAACTTACGATTGTAGAATAGACCTACAACCAGGGGCTCTATTGCCTTGCAGTCCTGAAGAAGGGGGAGAGCTACAAACGAGTATTGATTATTGAGCTTTTAATCATGTACCAATTAAAACACAAATACCCTCTACCTTATATTACGTCCTTATTAGATCAAGTAAAAAATGCTACTGTTTTCACCAAGCTTGATCTTTTGGGAGCCTTTCATTTGGAATGTGCTAGAGAGGGGAATGAGTGGAAGAAAGCTTGTCATACCAAGTTTGGTTTTTCTGGATTTTTGGTGATGCCATTTGACCTTTGCAGCCTTTCAGTTTTTTATCATAAAGTTTTATGTGGTTTTATTGACATCTGTGCAGCAATATATATCGGTGATAGTCTGAGTTTCTCTAAGACTATGGAAGAGCATGTACATCATGTTAAGGGTATGTTTATGAAATTAAGGGAACATCAGTTATTTGTAAAATTAGAACAATTTGTTTTTCATGTAGAGGAGGTGGAATTCTTGGTGTTCGTTATGTCAGCAATGGGGATACAAATGGATCCCAAGAAGGTAGAAGCAATTTAAGAGTGGAAATCGTCACAATCAGTCAAAGATTTATTTTATTTCCTAGGCTGTGCAAATTTCTATAGGAAGTTTATCGACCAGTTCTCGGCCTTGGTCTCTCCAATTACCGGGCTTCTGAAAAAAGGATTCCATTTTCATTTAAGGGGTAGCAGAAAATGCTTTTCAGACCCTGAAACTAAAATGTGTCACAGCCCCAATCCTTAGGCATCCGGATACCTCTCAACCTTCCATTGTTGAGGCTGATACCTCTCAAACAGCTGTGGTTGGAATATTATCTCAGAGACATTTTAGATCATGTCAGAGACATCCAGTGGCTTATTATTCCCAAAACTTAAGTTCAGCTGAATCCAATTATACCATAGCAGGCAGGGAATTTTTAGCAATCAAGTATGCTTTTGAGGAGGGAAGACACAATTTGTTGGGTGCAAAACATACTGTCACCATCCTTACTGACCATCGTAATCTGCAATACCTGAAACTTGCCTAAGCCTTATCAGCTCATCAATTAAGGTGGACTACATTTTTTACGGAATATGATTTTGTAATAAACTTTCGCTCAAACTGAAAAGACGGTGAGGCAGATGCACTCTCGAGGTATGGTCACGACACAGAAGAAAACGTTCAGGACCCCCACTTATCATCCTGGTAGAAAAAATTCTGCGGCTAACAGCAACCTCAGACTTTTTAATAAGGGTACAGCAATTCCAGGGAACAGAGAATAGTAAATAGATATTACAAAATTAGAATGGAGAACAGAAAGAACAGCTATATTACATTAATGTAGATCTATATTTACCAGCTCAAAATCAAACCCTAGACTGATGTTACAGTAGCAAGGTAGCAGGTCATCCATGGGATAAAAGCACATTGGAATTTTTATGCAGAGACTTTTGATGGCCTAATATGGCAAAAGATACACAACATTATGATGCTACTCGCAATTTATGTGCCCTCAGGAAACATAGTAATAATGCACCAGCGATATTATTAATGCATATTCCAGTTCCTTCTCGACACTGGCATATTGTATCACTCGACTTTATTGTCGAATTACCTCATACTCCAGAAGGATTCAATGCAGTCTTAGTTATTGTAGACCACTTAACTTAAATGGCACATTTCATTCCTCTAAATGGACTGAGAAATTAGCAGAGGTTCCCACACACACAGTAGTTCGCCTACACGGAGTTCCCTCTGTGCTCAGTTCAGATTGGCGTTCGCAATTCCTTTCTCATTTCTGGAAGGCAGTGTGTGAACTTATCAGGCTTGAAATACGGTTGTCAGATAGTCACCATCCTCCGACAGATGGTCAGTGAGAGAAAGGGTAAATCAGTGTTTAGAGCACTACATTCAATGCAACTGTTACATTATAATGCACGCTGGAATGAAGTGTAATAGGTCTCTGAGTTCGCTTATAACAACATGGTATATGCATACTTGGGTTTTTTCCCCTTTCTTTTGCATCCATGGTTTTCATCCAAAAATGTTAAACTGTGGAATACCTGCATCTCAGATTGTTCCGGCCTATCATGAATTCCAAGAGCATTTAAGTAGAATGCGTCAAAAAGCACAAGAAAACCAACACCATGCTTAGGATAGATGTGAGAGAAATGCAGATAAACACAGAACCCCTGGAAAGGTCTGTGCTGTTGGTGGTTCAGTGTGGTTATCTACTAAATATCTGTATTTGAAAGTTAAGAATAAATTACAGAGTAAATATGTGGGGCCATTTAAAGTGTTTAAAGTGATTAATTCAGTGGCTCTAAAACCAGACTTACCTGCAACTTTAAAGGTACATACTGTTTTTCATGTGTCATTATTGAAACTAGTAGTTGAAGGAGCTCAAGTACCATCTGCTCCACCTCCTGTTGGCATTGGAGATAATTTAGAATATGAGGTGAGAGCAATTTTGTATTATCTGATTGATTGGAAGGGTATGGAAATGAAAATATACCATGGGAACCCGCTGGTCATGTGCATGCACCCTGATTGGTGAGAAAATGTAATCAGCATTACCCTGACAAACTCAAACTGGTTCGATGACTTTTAGGAGGGGTGTACTGTAGCGTTGCAGCCAACATATCTCCCAGCATGTGCCACTTGTAAGCCGAGGATGCACTCCTCAATCCCCTGCGTCAGCCCTTCCCCTTCTTATGTGCAGCGTTGTGCACATTACGGGCTCCCCACGCACAGGATATAGAGTGCGCTCCTAGCCTGTGTCTTTTCTCTTCAGGCCTAATTACTCTGGAAGTTGTTCTTGATTACCATTAATCCTTTTTAACCCAGTTTGTGTTCCTGAATAACTTCCTGCATGTTTTGAAGGTGTCTTGAAGCAGCTAATTTCTTCTGTTTTATGTGTTTGTGCAGCTTGTCCTATAAATTATAAAAAAGAGAATATTCACCGACAGCAAACCATTCCACCAATCATGGCAATATGTATATTACTTTCAAAGGTACTTACCGTACTTGTGGAGTTTGTTTGGATTTCTTTGTTGTTCAAATTCTTCTCCTGAGTGCTATCATGCATATTTGAAAACCTAAAGGACACCAACACAAAGAAAAGAGACTTATGTATATATATTGACACTCAAAAAATGGACAAATACTAAGAGACTTTTCGTATGGATTTATTGGACACTTAAATGAACTAGTTTATTTTGGTTAGTTTTAACTTCTTTTTGAGGAATGAAGTATTCCCTGTGAAAGAAGTCTATACAAGGTGCTGTTGTTTTGCAAGGGAAGGGCTGGTGAAAAGGAACATGCACTCTCTTTATGCATTTTTATCTATGTATATATTAGGACTGAATTTCAGGGTCCCATAGGGTCCGCACTCTTTTTTCTTTAATTGAGTTTTTCAAACAAGTACATAGTATCCATACATTTGCCATCATACAATGTATTTTCCTGAAACTTAGTGTTATGTTACATCCCTCTGATTTATCTTTGATACATCCATTTGTCATATGAGCATCCGCCAATGCCAAAGACCCACACTAAAGAGACAGGCAGGGCATCCCCCGAAGATGGCCTTTTGCTATACCTTATCCTTCTCTAGTTTCACCTAGTAGTATCTGACTATACATGTGGCGAGCAATGTGTCACATCGAGGGTTGTCACAATAACAACAAGAGGGTGAGGGAAAATCACTCTTGATCCCCCTGGTTAATAATAAATCAACAACAAAAGAGTGAGTTAGGTAAGGAGCAAACCAAGAGAAAAGGCGTGGGCAAAAACCAAAATAGTGTTTTAAAAGAACCCTCACTCACCAACCTAGTTGGTGACATGCTTCATCATCGGGTTCCCACCAGAGAGGCCGAATGCCTCTCTGGTGTGCTGCAACGCCTGAATTACAGCGGAGCTGGTTGTGATAGAACGGAAGGTGAAAGTTTAAAAGGTAAATGGTTTTAACCAATAACCAATTTAATTCTGGCAAACCAAAAACCGGATAAAAGCAAGTGAGTCGGACAAGAGCCGGCCTATTAGGTGGGACAAGGCTCGTCCTAATTATGGATAGGTCAACATGTTTCTGCTTAACATGCCTAGTTGGCTAAGCATTCGTCAGGACCATGGGGAGCACCACGGCGGTATGCACACGCTAAGGTGCACCCTAACCAGTGGTGTTATTAAACGGTACAACTTACTCTTATACCGCAAAAAGCCATCCTATAATTCAGGGGCTAGTAACGCCTGTAAAGAAAAAACAGACAAAAACAGACATAACACACATAAAGATATATAAAGACAGACACTTTGTGTCACTTGAATTGCTTATACTTTATGTGATTCAGGTGAACACAAATGGTAGGCCCATGCTGTGACGCGGGAGTCTGTGTTAAATAACATTATGTGGTTATAAAAAACTCCCACAGTAGGGTGCGGTGCTCCTTAAGGGCTAAGAGGACCTATACATTTATAGGTGTCTTTCATTACGATACTTAGCACTATTTGTGTCTGTGAAAAAGTTCAAATAGAACTGTATTGGCTGGTCGACCAGCGATATGCAGTCGACAGGGGCTATTTAGCCATTGTGTATGCCGAAAAATAGCTGACTCGTTCAAGTGGAGTGCATGCTGAAACGAGCGCACATAGTGTTTGCCAGGCGCCGTTGCTCCAGTGCATGACTACAAATAAAGTTGGTAAAAACAACAACAACATGGAAAAACGGGGCTGAACTCTTACTCAGTACAAAGGTATTGTTAGCGTCATGGGTCCGAGAGGGGGGTAGTGAGCTATAGTATCTGTGAGGGTAAAAACAGAAGAAACTGAATTGTCTAGGTACTCACAGGTGGACCTCTCTGGGACCGAATGGATGACGGGGGAAAGAAATATCCACTTACTTCCATGCTCGCACACTCCCGTGGAATACCTGGCTTCGTCCTGCTCGGCCCGGATATTGGTGAGTGCAGAGCGAAAGCGGAAGAAATACTAGCGCTAACCAATCAGGTGATCGCATTTACGTGTGTCACGTGATCGTAAATGCGTGCGTCTACGTGTGACGTCAACTAAAGGGGCGTGTGGTAGTAGATTAAATCCCAGCTATGTTTTGCTCGGAGAATGCTCTTTGCAGAGAAGTTTTAAAGGTTTGCATTCTAGTTTTAATTTCGAGACGGTGGGGGACGGGTAATGTTCCTGTCACTCTGTTTTAGCATATGAGGATATGGGGAATCATAAATCGTATGCGTGCATTCTAACTGCAAGAACTGTGTCCCATCCTTAAAAGCTTGCGAATGGTAGATGCGTGTGGCAACGGACGAACTCCTAGATGTCAATTCATCGTGAGTGGTCATTTTAGTAAAGATAAAGGTGGCAAACTAGTCTCATATTCAAGAGCGGGTGACGGCTAATGCTCGAGAATAAAATAGCTAGCATATGAAGACACAATCGGCATTTGCGTGCATTCACATGCTAAAAATATCTCATAGTTTGTTGGTTAGGAATTGCGGTAAGCTGCTGGTTGTTGGCTACAAGAAAGTAAGTAGTGTCTAAAAACCTTTACAGTGATTCTATGTTAATGTGTGGGTCTCCAAAGTCGCAGCCGCCTGAGAGGTCATGTCAGTGCGAGGCTCGATTGGGTACATACTTATTTAAAACTACCCTTTTGATCAGTGCGATGGATCAAAAGTAAAGGGGTATTTAAAGGCATCATAAGCTATGCTACACGGAGGCCAACAAGGTGTCATCCTGTGTTTTGTGGGAAAATATCCAATACATTAATTCTTGAAGATAGAGTTCCATGGGATGGTGTCATTCAGACCTGTAAGGTGAGTCGAAAGGCGATACACCCATCTCTGCTCCTTTTCGAAGAGTCGTTGCTGAGTATGTTGTCCAGGTTTCAGTTTCTCAATGACTGACCAGGCCATGTCGTTGGTTGTGTGATTGGCCACAAGAAAATGCTCTGTTAGTTTAGTACTCAATTTCCGACAGCGAATGGTGCTGCGATGTTCGCAGATGCGCTGTTTTATCTTCCTGCCGGTCATCCCGACATATCTCAATCCGCAGGGACAGGTAATCAGGTAAACCACGTCTGTGGAGTTGCAGTTAGTGTGTGTCATCTGCTCCCATCGTTTCCCTGGTTCTAGTTCAAGATATTTTGAAGGGGAAGTCAGGTGGCAAACACTACATGAGCCGCACGGGTAGTGGCCCACAATGGGAGGGAGGCCCCATGCGCTGGTGATGGACACAGTCTGTTCTCTGTCTTGTGGCCTCGGGCGAGTATGAACCAAAGCATCCTTCAGACTTCTTGCTCTTTTGTAAGAGAATAAGGGCTTTTCCCAGTTGTGTTTGTTGCTCGTCAGGATGTTCCAATGTTTTTTTATGGATTTACTGACTGCGTTTGATGCTGCATTGAAAGTGGTCACACACGTGAGAGGTATGGTGTCTTGATCGTCTCTTACATGGTCTTCTAGTAGAGCATCACGATTTTGGTTACGGGCCCGCTTATTACTTTTAGAGAGGATCTTATCAGGGTAACCACGGGATTTCAGTTTCCAGGTGAGTTCTTGTGCCTGTTTCTTGTAAACAGACAATTCGCTACAATTCCGGCGTAAACGCAGATACTGCCCAAAGGGGAGGTTTTCCCTCAGTGGGCGAGGATGGTAACTCGAGAAGTGTAGCAAATTATTTTTCGCCGTGGGCTTGTGATGAGTTTCGGTTACTAAGGTATCGCCGGTTCTGGTGATGACCACATCCAGGAAAATCATCTCGTCCTTACTGTGTGTGTAGGTAAATTTAAGATGGGGATCGCAAGTATTTACCCATCTAAAGAAATCCTGGAGGCGCTCCTCAGAGCCCTGCCAAATGATAAGCACGTCATCAATGTACCTTTTCCAAAAGAAAAGATTTGGCAGAAAAGGGTTATGTTGAGCTAGAATGAACTTGCATTCAAAATCGAATACGTATAACCCGGCTACCGAAGGCGCAAAAGTGCTGCCCATTGAAGTTCCTTTGGTTTGTTGGAACAAGTCACCCTTGTATTCAAAGAAATTCCTCTTCAGTGCGAGAGTAGCACAGCTTACAATGAATTCTCGCGGGGTGGTGTAGTTCCAGTCACTGGACTCAAGAGTGCTCCTTACAACATTGATGGTATCATCCTGGGGGATACAAGTATATAAACTTTCAATATCCATTGTCACCAGAAAAAGTGCTCCCTCTGGGAGAACAATCCTTTGAAGTATTGCTAGCAGACTCTTAGTGTCTTTTAGGTAGGTGCTGGTTGATTGAATCAGTGGTTTCAGAAAGAAATCACAATAACGTGACAGGGGTTCCAGCAATGAACCGATACCAGACACAATGGGTCGGCCGGGAGGAGGTGTTTTGTTCTTATGTGTTTTGGGCAGGGTGTAAAAATACGGGATCTTCCCTTCACTGGTAGTGAGGAAAGTCGCTTCCTGTTTGGTGATACTGCCATCAGCTTCAGCACCCTGAACCAAATCGTGAATGATACCTTGAAGTTCCAGGGATGGGTCCGTAGTCAGGGGTGTGTAGCTGATAGGGTCATCTAGGAGACGTCTGCATTCCCTGTCATAGGCAGTGGAATCCTGAATGACTACTCCCCCACCCTTGTCTGCTGATTTGATCACGATATCCGTGTTTGATTGTAGAGACATTAGTGCTTGGAATTCGCCCGCCGTCATGTTCTTGAAACGGTTGGGTTCAATGAAGGCTTCAACGTCATTAGATACCGCCTGCTCAAATGCTGTAATTTCGGGCGGAATAGAGTGAGGAGGAGGAGTAAAGGTAGATTTGACCTTAAATCCTGTGTCATCGAGGGTTGTCACATCAATGCAGATACCCGTGGCAAGCTACTACCGTCTGTAGATATTCACTGCTAAGTAGGAGTTTGACAAGTGGTGTTATTCTCACAAATATAATCAATCTGAGTGTGTTCTCAAGTATGACAAAAGAGGATCCCATATATCTTCAGGACAGGAAGCCACCGGTAGTAGTTCCCTATACGTTTTCAGTTGATCCTTGCAATGTCCAAATCATTAATCCATTCTTTGAATTTGGGAACCCAACCGCTTCCCCACCTGCAGGCCACTCTACATTTTGCTAGGAGTAACCCAAGTGCTAGGAATTTTCTATGCGTATGAGGCAGTACCTCAATGCAGCCTAAAAGTGTAACAGTAGGGGATAATGGGACCATAGCGCCTATCATCTGAGTGAGTGCAGCCTTTACTTCCATCCAGTATGGATGGGTGCACATTGCCATACTAGGTGCAAAAAGACAGCTTTCTCCCGTCCACACCTGTTACAGCTGTCATCTGCCCTTTTATATCTATGTATAATGCGCAGCCGACTGCTGGCTATGATATTGCCTGTCTGCTGACAAGAGCATTTCCATTGTTTTCTCGGTGAGTGGAATGTCAAACTCACAGTCCCAGTTTATTTTAGGATTATCACTCATAGCTGGGTGCTCGAGTTACGCAGCATGGTATAGTCTGGATATAGCATGTGCCTTGGATGATGTCTGCAGTGCTGTATGTAATGTATCCAATGTAGGGCGTTCTGAAGGGAAGTCAGGGATGCAGGTGTGTAGCTCCTATCTGAGTCTGATGTACAGAAAGGTCTCCATGGGTGTAACATGTTCCCTCTGGAGCAGGGTGTCTACTTTTTTTAACATGCCTTCATGATATAAACTGCCCCAGGTGGAGAGCGTGTGCTTGTCAAGCATATTCCGACAGAGTTTTTCATGCGTGACTGGGACAAGGTGGTGGTGTAAAGACATCAATGGCAATTATGATATTAGTTTCTTCATTTTCTTGGCTATTTTACACCAGGCTCGATTGGGGCAGGCCTCTGTAGAGTAGTTGTATATCCCCTTTAAGGGACTTGAGAGCCAAGGTAGGAGGTGGAGGGAACGTGGGACATATATCCCTGTTCCAGAGCTAAGTGGGGAATAAACTGTGGAGGATGCAGCCAGTGAAGTACATAATTAGCTTGTTCACATAAGAAATACAGCTCCATGTCCAGGGCTTCGAAACCTCCTCGCGAGAATGGCTAGGTGAGTATGTTTCAGCTCACTCTGGGTTGTTTATCTCCCCATGCAAGTCTCATCAGTTGGGTTTGGAGTGTACGAAAGAAAGGTCGTGTGGGATAGTATGGTATGTTGATAAAAGGGTAAAGTTACTTGGGCAGTTTTACTATTTTTGCTAAGGAGATCCGCCCAGCTAGCAATAAGGGCAGCGAGATCCATCTGGTAACTGAGTTGGTGATGGACTCAATTGCAGTGCCATAATTAGCTGGTAGCGTCTCCTCCCTATCCCCAGAAACACTACCCCCAGATATTTTACCTCTGAGTCGCACCATGACAGGGGGTAATCCAGCATGTTAGGGGTGAGGGCGAACACATGTGATTTTGCCCAGTTTATATGTATACCAGATATTTCCCCGAATAATTTCACGAGGTACGGGATTTATGTTGGTTTGGGAGTTCCGGATATAAAGGTTGATGTCATCAGCATAAAACGACTCTAGTATATGCCTGGATGGATAGTGGAGAGCGTAGTCTCGATGATGCTGCCTGAGTTTGGCCGCTAGTGGCTCTGTAGCTGAAGCAAATAATAAGGGTGACAGGGGACAGCCCTGCCTGGTGCCTCTGGTGATAAAAAATGTTTGGAAATAATCACCATCGATTTGGATAGCGGCCTTTGGCTGGGAATGGAGCAAAGCAATCCAGGCTAGGAATTGGGGGGGGGCAGGGGCAGAGCTCATCCTGCTCAAGACCAAGAACATGTAATTCCACTCCAATTAATCAAACGCTTTAGTCGTGTCTTAAAAAATCGCAGCAGCTGCCAGTTCTGGGTTCAAATCCTGCAAAATAGCGAACAAAGTGCGTAAATTATGGGAGGTAGCTCTACTAGGTATAAAGCCCTGGTAGGACCAATCCCTCCATCAGTAAGCTCAGCCTGTTTACCAGGACCTTAGCCAGTGTTTTTCCGTCACAGTTTATTAAAGAAAGTGGCCAATATGCATCACAAGTTGTGGGGTCTTTCCCAGGATTTAGTAACGTAATGATCATTGCTTTATGCATCGCGGGTGGGAGGACCCCAGCTTGATTGGCTTCGACATAGACTTTCTTAAGGATTGCGAGTAGTGTGTCTGCGCAACATTTGTAAAAGTTGGCCGGTAGCCCATCAGCGCCCAGAGCTCTGCCGCTTCGCATGTGCATTATGGCTGCCCGAATCTCATCCTCCTCAATGTCAGCCACTAGAAATTCCCTGTGTGTGTCATTGAGCCAACCTAGGGTGATATCCTCAAGGTAGGACGAGGTGTCTTCTGAGGGTATCTTATGCGAGGAGTCTAGAGTAGAGTAAAAGTGCGAGAATGTGCGGAGGATGCCCTCCGTATCTGTGTACACTGTGCCCGTTGCATCTGCAATGTTGAAAATGTAATTTGAAAATTTGGGAGTACGTGTCACTTCAGCTAGAGCCCTTCCAGGCCAACCCCCTTCGCTAAATGTTCTGGGCCGGTGGAAACGGGACAAAAAAAGTAGTTCACTCTCTTCCACTGCCTGGTATTCAGTCATCAGCTCACAGAGTTGCACCTTATCTCTACCGTCTGAATCTATGCCAGCCTGGGTGTCTGCTAGCTTAATAGCTTACTCAAGCTTACGAAGCATACTTCGGATATCTCAGAAAATACAGCCCACCTGAGCTATACACATTTCGTGAATGGTGACCTTGAAAGCCTCCCAGACACAGAACATTGTGGGTACTGACTCCTAATTCCTGGGGGAAAATCTTGTGTCTCCTGTCTGATTGCCTCTCAGAAGCAATTATCCAGCAGAGCAGTGGGCTGGAGGCACCAGGATCTTAATGGGGAGATATTTCCCAGGGGGAACAGCCGTATCAACACAGGGGGATGATCAGAATATGTGCGTGCGAAATGTCGAGCGTCAGTCAACAATGTGCACAACCTCTTTGACAGAAATCAATGTGGGACCAGCTTGCTGATGAGTAACATCTGCCCTCTCTCAGAGTAGGATGTAATGTATGCCATGCATTGAATAGCAGATGGTTAGTTATTATGTCTGCTAGGTGTCTTCCAGCCTTGGTGGGAGGGCCAGCGGTCCTGTGGGAATGGTCCAGGCCCGGGTTCAAGGCAGTGTAGAAGTCTCCCCCCTAAATGATATGGGTGGAACCTATGTCCATCACCAGACCCCATGGTCTATCGCAGAAGGGGGGGTCATCCATGTTGCGACCATAGCAATTTTCTAAGGTGACTGAGTATGTATCTATGTGTCCCCACATGATGCAGTAGCAGCCTCCGAATCTTGTATCGTGCCAGCCGGTCAGTAAGGAACAGTTGACCTGGTTAGAATGGCTACCCCCCTGGCATATGTAAAATACAATGCGAAGCATCTGTGGACAGCCCATTTTCTAGCAAATTGTGGTGCGATTTTGAGGTCCAAGTAAGTCTCCTGCAACATGGCTATGTGGATACTGTGTCGTTCTAAGTAACCCAGAATGTGTCTGCTTTTATGTGGGTCCCGCAGGCAGCGAATATTCCATGTCACCAGGTTATACGTTAGATGTGGCAGAGCTTGTAGTGCCCTCTGACCTCCTGGTCTGAGAACTGCTCTGCTCCCCAGCAGCTACGCTGTCTGCGCGTTCATCGCTGACCCCGTTCCCCTCCTCCTGGTAGGTGTTCGAGGCTGCCCAGGTCCTGTTTTGTGCCCGCCTCGTTCTGCCACCGCTTCTCCTGCTGTGCCTGACCCTGCTTCTGGTGTGATATATGTTTATTTCTGGTGTATTTCATTATTTCTGGCCTATTTCGTTGTTTTTCCTGTGTTTAATTCCTGTTGTATTTTAGCCCGTTTTGCATCCCGATGCTGCTTCCCCTGTGTCCTCTCCTCCCTGACGGTTCCCATATGCCTCCTCCAGCTGCACATCCCTCCCTCCTTCCCTATTTAATGGCGGCTCCTGCAGGGGAGCGCGAGAAAGTCCTCTGACCTCCTGGTCTGAGAACTGCTCTTCTCCCCAGCAGCTCTGCTGACTGCACGCTCACTGCTGACTCCGTTCACCTCCTCCTGGTAGGTGTTCTCGGCTGTGCAGGTCCTATATTGTGCCCTTTTCATTCTGTCACCGCTTCTCCTTCTGTGCCTGACCCTGCTTCTGGTCTGATATTTGTTTATTTCTGGTCTATTTCATTATTTCTGGTCTATTTTGTTGTTTTTGCTGTGTATAAGTCCTGTTGTGTTTTTAGGCCGTTTTCAATCCCGCCGCTGCTTCCCCTGCGGCCTCGGCCGGTTCCCGTTCCCACCTCCAAGCTGCATGTCTCCTTCCCTTCCTTATTTAATGGTGGCCGCTGTGGGGGAGCGGGAGCAAGTCCTCTGACCTCCTGGTCTAAGAACTGCTCTTCTCCCCACCAGCTCAGCTGTCTGTGCATTCACCACTGACCCCGTTCACCTCCTCCTGGTAGGTGTTTGAGGCTGCTGTGCATGTAACCCAGCTGCCTGAAGTGCACAGTTGCATACACCATTGTGCACTGTCAAATGATCACACACCTATATGTCACACAGGTCTTGTCTCTCATAGTCACATCTCAGATGTCCTGCTGACCCTCAAACTCATGAACACCCCAGTTGTGCGTAACAGGAAGCCACGCCATAATGACACAGAGGCAGACACCTGAAGGCACATGTCACTAAGCACAACCTGTAAGTTGATACGCAGGAGTGGGATTACAGAGTGTTTCTAAATGCCCTTGAGTAGGCATGAAATAATGAAATAGATCAGAAATAAACAAATATCACACCAGCAGCAGGGTCAGGAACAACAGGAGAAGTGGTGGCAGAATGAAGCGGGCACAAAACAGGACCCCAACTCCAGCAGGTCATTTTGCTCCCCCAACATATCCATTTGAGGTGTTGCAAATCGATTATATTCACATGGAACGATGCAACAACCTCAAATATGTTCTGGTGGTAGTATGCGCCTTTTCAATATGGATAGAAGCATACCCCCTAAAGGATAACACAGCCTTATCCACAGCTAAAGTTCTATTGAAAGAATTTTTCCCCAGGTTTGGTTTGCCGCGCATTGTCTGGAGTGACAATGGGAGCGAATTTGTTGGCCAAGTTATGCAGAAAGTTTGAGCAGGTCTTGGTATCAAGCAAAAGTTCCATGCGGCAAATCATCCCCAGTCAGCGGGTTTAGTAGAATGTTACAACGGAACCTTGAAGTTGAAACTAGCAAAGGTTCAAGCGAGTACAGGACTCAATTGGCCCAATGCTTTGCCATTAGCCTTGCTATCCACCAGAACTGCGGTACACTCTCGTTTGGGACTTAGCCCTTACGAAGTGGTTTTTGGACGCCTGGCTAATGTATGGGGAGTCCCTCGCCCTAAGAAATACTCAGACTTGCCGTATCCAATGTTGATTGACTATCTGCATGATCTTACGACTAAATTGCGTGTTCTCCATCAACAGGTTCAGAGTGCTCTGCCGAAGGCTTCCACAGACCCAGGTCATTCCATCCGACCAGGTGACTGGGTCTGTATTACAAACTTCCAGAGGACAAGGAATTTGGAGCCCAGATGGAGGGAGCCCCGAATGGTCTTGCTCACTACGAGAACCGCAGTTAAAGTTGAGGGAAAGAAGAATTGGATTCACGGTGTGCATTGTAAGAAAGTGCCTTTGCCTTTGCCCTACGATCAATAGGTACGCAAGGGTGTTGGTGACTGTGAAAGTGAAAAGATTCCACGATTCGTGCCTTTTAGTGATGCACACCTGAATGGGACACTGTCTGAGAAAGAGGACGACGACGTTTTGCAGGAAGCAATACCATCGCATCGTCGATTAGATACGACTAATCCACGAACATTGTTCCAAGATCAAAAGGTTCCTGGGAGGGAACAATACAATTTAAGACCTAGACGAAAGAACACTTAAGAATTTTCTCTCTTGTCTAGTATTCTGTCCCGGTTGCAGGGTCATGGTAGGAGTCTAAATCACGACCTGAGTAGTGGCAATAGGCCTGCAGGACTTACAGTGTCATAGGACGGTAGACAATCATGATTGAGCGATCGAGGAAGATTGCCGTGAGCATCCATTAGCAAGATGGAAACTACACTAGGCAAAAGAGAGAGAAAGGAAGAAATAAAGAAAAAATCCTGTAAAATAATGTACAGTCGTTTCAGTATAACTTTATGTGCTATTATATTATTGTGTATTGTTTTGGCATTTATAGGTTGAATTATTTATGCTCTGCAGCCAAAAGTTGTCTCTCCTTCTTTTTCGTCTTCTTCAACTGTCTCTCCACATCTCTTTCATACTCTTCCTCAACATGAACTCATTAGAAGAACTGAATATTATAACAATTCCTTTGTCCAGTTATTACATCAGCATCAGTTAGTGGTTAATACAACTAACTGTTGGGTGTGTGGACTTATGCCACACACCACAGAGAAAGGAATGCTATATTTAGTTCTCCCGTTTTCTTATGAGGGTTCTGCTTGGGCTTATTTCGTCATCTTCTCCAATGCTTATCAAAGCAAATTCCGATGATCTATTAGTTCACATGTTAACGATCCGGATTTTAGTCATAGTTTTTTGATTAAGGGAATGGTAGCTATGGCTAAAATCATGGAAAATAGTAAAATCTTCATTGACGAAAGAAAGGCGTACACTAACTGGAATGCCACCCAATATATGTCTAGTCTTAGTGATAAAGTTAAGAAAGGAAAATCTTCACCGATTTGGACTATACCACATCAGGGCAACTTCTGCTTACAGATAAACGATCGCTCTTCTAACACTATACAAAGGAATAACTGCTCCTACACGTACGTTTATTCCTCTCAGAACTCGCCTCCTCTAGTGCCGTCTCAAGGCACCTATTTTATTTGCTATAATAGAGCTTACACATGGTTACTCACGGATTTTCTGGTACCTGTTATAAAGCCTTTCTTCTTCCCCCTACTTACACCACTTCCGCAAACCTCCATCGAACCAGATACGGCAGAGGGATTATTGATTTGAAGGACACAGCAGGACAAGAGGGAGGAGGTTTCCTCAAAGGATTTCTTCCTTTTGGGGTCCAATGGCCAACAGCAGAAATATAAGGCAACTGGTCCGTGTCGTAGAGGCCACAGTAGACATCACTGTAGGTGCCTTAAGTAATATCACGGCAAAACTACAAGCGGATCGTCTTATGTCATTACAAAATCGAGTTGCCTTAGATTTTGTTCTCGCAGATCGTGGTGGAGTGTGCAAATTGATCGGGTCAAGTTGCTGTATTTTCATACCTAATGACGCTCCGACAGTATACCAAGCTATCTCCAAGTTGCACATAATCTCTGAGTCTATTCACCAGGATGAAGGAGATTGGTCTTTTATGGAGTGGTTTTGGGGACTACTGTCCAAATGGGGTTGGAAAGCATTGACATTTCTTGGTATAATTCTGACCATTATTTTCTCCTGTTGCCTTTGTATGCACTGTGGTCCCGCTATCTGTGACCTTTGTGCTACTATGTGCATCCCAAAACCCAAACCATAAGTAACAGAAAACATAAGAATGATGTTACAGCAACAACTCGATGACCTCATGGCTATCGACATTGACTCAGATTAGCATGAGCCTATCTTGCCTGAGTTCTGGCAAAAGGAGGGTCTGAGGAATTTCGATTTCTGATCACGATCGAATCGACCCGCCATTTTGTGCTCCGCCGCCATTTTGTGTTGCCATCACTCAGGCAGCACGGCGAGCAAAGTCTATTCTGCTTTTTCTGCAACCTGGTTTCGAAATACGCTTTCTGCCTCTATTTACAAAGCTGGTGTTAGGACTGACCGAGTACACTAATCCCTGTCTGGTTTTCCTAATCCCCGTCTCAACTATCTGTTGATTCACACCATTCTTTCCTGACTTTATCTTATCCTCTGGCCTTCACTGTCTTCTGCTAGCATTCTCTCGTTTACAACTGTCCTCCAACACACACAAACATATCTCGCCACCTGCAAGTTAGTTATGAGTCTGTTAATGAATTAGCTTGAGGGAGGGGTGACAAACATTGTTATAGGAGAGGTTTCTTCGGGTCATCTGACACTTTTGTTTTCCAATCTCTCCTATTGGTTCTACCCTGTTTTCCAACTTTCCTTATTGGCTCTTTCTTGTGTGTTCTGGGAGTGCTTTTGGTTAATGTATACGCACCTTATATAGTATAAAACCCTGTGCGCCACAGAGTGAAGTGGCAGTCTCCTGAGAACCTACTTTGTGTACTTCTAGGATAACTGTACTAGCTGCAGCTAAATAAATCTGATCTTCTAACGCCGACAGAGTGTCCCGTGTCTCTGTGTAGCTGAGCAGGAGAACTCCGGAGACTTGGGCGTACCCTGCGCCGCCAGACCCAAAAGGTTCTGGTTCTTCACCTTCCCTTGCCTCACCTGCGACCCCATCTCCACAGAAGTTCTTCCTCTGTGACCTTGGCATCTTCCCCACCGACCCAGCAGATCCATCTTACAAGGGGAAGAGGAAGTCCCCACACACAGAGGGGAGTGCCCCTCACACCAGGACACCCTCCCCCAGACGCAGTCAGACTGAGGCCCCCACCCGGAGGTCGCCCCGTAGGCGGAAGAGCAAGACCCCATCCCCGCCCCGCAGCTCTACGGCGAAGTCTCCGTCCTCCATCCCCCAGGCCACAACTCCAGAGGTTCCCCCGCCACACCCTGCCCAAGGTTCCCCCACCCACAGATACACCATCCCCAAAATGCTGAGGCCCTCCCCCACTACCACTTGCTCTTCCACCCCCGGTCAGACGGTTAGTGCCACTGATGTAGGGACCGTGTCACCCCTGCCGAACTTACCTGAACCCCATTCCATTCCCATTGAGTTAGGCACTGCAGTGGAGTCCACGACCACCCCGTCTGACTTGGGCACTGCAGTGGGGGCCCAATCCACTCCATCTGACCTGCCCACTGCAGTTGTGCCAGCACCCACCCATCTGACTTGTGCCCCACAGTTGTGACTGCACCCACTACTTCAGTCAGCTCCACTGCAGTTGCCAGTGACTCTCCTGCATCCACCACCCCTTCACTGCCTCCTTATGCTGCACCCTGATCCTGTCCCTGCGGTGCCTGGCCTGCTCCCATGTATGCCCCTCAGAGGGGATGTCCCCTGTCCTCAGCAGTGCAGGCAAACAACGTGTGACAGTTGTCACTCAAGTTCACTTCTTGTCATTGGATAATGGACTGGCCATTGGCCTTTGTTTTGAATGGACATTTAATTTGTCATCTGCTGAATAAAGCTTGTTTCTTTATCCTTGTGAATTTGATTTAGCTGTACTTTATGTTGATGATGTTTACCATGACCTTGCAGTTCTAATGCTGGATTTCAAATGTTGAATACTGAGGTGTTGATGTGAGGTACTCCATGTGGTCCACGAGATATGTATCCTAATCTGGTCGGTATCCATGTCATCCTTTGCAGCTAACTGGGTGTGTCATGATTAACAATTTGTGAACATCTCTGTAAACATTTGATTTGCATGGTCACATCTGTGGCTTGCACACATGCACATATGATGTGCTTCCCATTGTCCAATTTGTCTATTTCCCTGACTGTGGGTGCATCTCCACTGGACCTACAGGTGTGGGCATCATTGGAGTAGGAGCAACTGGGTCCTCTGTGCAACTTGCTGGACATATCTGTTGAGTATGTGCAGATGACTTAAGGGACACTCCCGTACCCAGGCTGTTGTGACCAGAGCCTTCATTGTGTGGTAACTGATGGCTGACTGACCAAGTGTTCTGCTGACATGACGGAGACCTGCTGGGACTATGTTTGGCACAGCTGAGCTTCCACAGGAGTTGAGTCCCCTCAAGTAAGTGTGTTGTTTCGTGACATTGCCTGGGCCCATGGTGTGTGTTGTGTGAGCATATGTGTGTGTGTCCACATCACTTTTCATACACAGGCAGTGTTCCCTTGATATGTTCCTGTTGTTGATGCTTGCTGAGTTGTACTGTGTTCATCCCACATCTTTGTCCTGGGCTACCAGATGTGTGGGTGCATGACACACTACTGTTAATTGGTGTTTCATCATTGGGATTTGTCAGTTCTGAGTGGTGATGATGTTGTCAGACGCAGATGGGACACAGTCAGGGGTCCCCAAGGCACTTGTTTGTTCGCAATATCACGTAGTTGTCCCTAGGTGGCCATCTCTATAATTAATTGCACTTCTTGGGACTTTGGAGAAGGGCTATATAGAACTTTCTATCTCTCACTTTAACAGCTCCCTTTTTTCTGATTACCTGAGACATGCATGTACCAGCTCATTAAAAGAAATATTTAATATAATTTGTTATAAAGAACACATTAAGCACCTTCATGTTCCCCATATCTGACATAAAATGGTTTTGCTTTTTCAGAATAAAAGTAGCCCCTCTACGGTTTTTAACTTTTTGATGGTCCTGAGGAAGGTGATCTTATTTACTTTATCACCGAAACGTACGTAGACCAGACCAACTATTGACCAACTATTTTCACAACTGGAAAATAAACTCCTATGGATCAACTTAAAACCGAAGAAAATAAGAAAAAGTCAGTTGGAGAAAAATGTCAGCAGAATAATATGTAGACAGATAACAATTTAAAGAAGATCCTTCCAGTTGGAAAATATATGTTTTATAATCCTTTTTGTTGTGTATATTTTGTGGTATGTGGTATGGATGTTGGTATGTGAGATTAGGCAATTTTCATGTACATAATTTTTGTTTTTCTTTGAGGGGCACTGCCAATTTTTCAATCACTGCTTTTGCATAGGGCAAGGATCTAACTGTTGTTTATATTTAGTGATTTTGTATGTATATGTTTTCTGAGAATTCATGTAAATCACAAAACAAAAAAGAAAAAATTGAAAAAGTTATATGAATATATATTTTTGATACAAAAAAATCATGTATTGCTTTTGATTAAATAATAAATACAAAGAAAAAGCATTTACGTTGTGAAGTCAGTACACTTATGGGGGACATTGTGGGGTTTTGTTATATCAATTTAGAGATTTTTCTACCTAGTAAAATGAGATAGGTTGGTTAAGAGGTTTATACTTCAATATTCTTGATTTTTTTCCCCCCTCTTGAACCTTAATTTAACCGGGGAATACCTTTCTATATAGTGTTGTCCCTAGGTGGTACCTTTCAGTGATTGAGACATGTGTATGTGTATGTGTGTGTGACCGCTCCCACTTGTCCGGTTCAGGGCTGCAATGTTTGCAGGTGTCAGCATGTGTGCCTTGTGGTTCTCCTTGGCTTCTGCATTGTCCTGGGACTGTGGCAGGTATTCCGCAGGTTACTTGAGGTTTGATGTCATGGCCATGTACCGCATACCGTGCAGTATGTCTGTCATTCATCAGGGTTGTAAACTGTCCTTGTGTGATGAGTCTGTGCACCTTAGTTCCTCCCAACATTACTGTGTTTGTCATGGGTGCATGTGCAATGTCACCTGTCCATGTGGGCTTCACAGATGCACATTGGTGCAGTTCAGGGTGTGTGGTGTTGAGGGTGGACTGATGTAAATGTTTGCATGGATGGGCCCCTAGCTCCCGTTTGTCCATGGATGACGGGCCATGGTGAGTGATTTGTGTTTGTGTAGGTGTGATGTACGTTTGTGGCACAGGACACATGTCTGGGTTTCACAGTTTGTACGACATTTACCTTTGTCAGCACAGTGGAGGTGTCATGCATGCTTGTGTCACCCCAATGTCTGGTCCCTGGGGGTAGTGCTGTTGTGTGTCAGTCTCTTGCTGTGTTAGTTGGTGTTCATTCCAGCTTGTGTCACATGTGTCTGTTGTGCTCCCTCTCATCTCACAATGCCTGATTGCCCACTAAGGGGGGCCCATTGATGGGTTGCTTTTGTATGGCACTGTGTCCACATCTGTGTCACTGTGGTTCAGCCCCCCTCATGTGTTGTGTAGTTGCCTGGGGATACTGAGACACACACACACATGTTGTGTCAGATGTGCAGTGTGAGGTTGCCTGTTTGTGTTTGTGCATCTGCACCAGTGCATTGGTATTGCTGTTGTGGGCCAATGTCTTGATGTTGTTTTTGTGATTTTCCCTGCTGTCCCTGTGAGTCATATCACATCATTCGGCACATTCATCCTGGTTGTTAGGTCCCATTGCTGCCATGGAATGGGAGTTTGTGACCTGACACCTACAGTCTACACAGGTTGTTTTGATTTGTGTGTCTATTTTCGAGATGTGTGTATGCTTTGTGATGGTAACTTCTGCTTTTGTGTCATTGTACACTATATGCATTATCAGCCCCCATAGGTGGTGCTTGTCTGCACATGGCCGAGAGTATGTTAGGTTATCACAGCACTGTTAGACTCACCAATTCTCTGTGGGTATGGGACACAACCACTACTTTGGCCCAAAAGTGCTTCATGTGTTGGGACCAGGAATCATACATGCTGTTTGGCATTTGCAGCTTTGTCCATGATTACACTTACCTATGGGTGGGGGTGGCAGTAGTGATGGGCAACAGGTCCCCTATGGGTGGGGCAACATGAGCCCTATGGGTGGGGGTGGCAGGAGTGATGGGCAGCAGGTCCCCTATGGGTGAGGGTGGCAGTGAGGATGGCAGTTGTGATGGGCAACATAGTCCCTATGGGTGGGGGTGTCAGTAGTGATGGGTAACATAGTCCCTATGAGTGGGGGTGGCAGTAGTGATGGGCAACAGGTCCCCTATGGGTGGGGGTGGCAGTAGTGATGGGCAACATAAGCCCTATGAGTGGGGTGGCAGTAGTGATGGTCAACATGAGCCCTATGGGTGGGGGTGGTAGTGGTGCTGGCCATACAACCCCTATGGTGGCCTGTTGTTAGTGGCCAGGATATGGATCCCCTGTGTGTGTGTGCCATTTTGTGGGTACATGTCATTTGTTTGTGTGGTGGGTGTCTGACTTACCGTCTGCGCCGTCCGCGTCGGTTCCTGATCCGGTCATAGATGTAGAGTATTGGTATGACCTGCGCGATGGGATTCATGATGTGTTCGTCTCGTACACGCTGCTTGTTGCCCCGTCTCGTACCCGTTGTAAGCTGGTCCATCTCGTAGCCGTGGATTGGGTTGTGGCACGAATCATAGCTGATATGCTTCTTTTCTGGCTGCTGTGACGTGCCGGGCAGAAACTGCTATGGATACTTCTTCCGGGCGACTCGGTTCGGTGTTAGGAGATACGGCTCGAACGGAGAATGAAGCTTGAATCACAGCCTACGTGTCGGTTTTTTGGCAGTTATGAACATCGTACTTCATCAACAGGATGGACCGGGTACGGGTCGGTCGCAAGGTAAGGCTACGAACAGCTCTCGGAGAGCTGTCCGACCCGGATCAAAATCGACCCGATAGTAGTAAAGTCACCCTCTTGTTAGGTCCAGTCAAAGGTTTCAGTAATTTAAACATGATCTCATTACCTGGTAGCTGGTGTTCAAAGCAGACAGGCATAGAAAAATGTGTGAAGCATTTAGAAGTACAAAAACATCTGGAAAAACATAAATAAAATACCTTGTGAAATTTGGTGGTCCAAATTGCTTAATTTGGGCTAGCCAGGAATCAGGTCCACATATTCTGATGGTATGAGTGGACATAGTCCCCATAGTTTTGACACATATGTTCCTCAAACGCAAAGTCTTACTGAATTAGTAGGAACTGTATGACACCGAGGCCCCCATACTTCAGGGTGAGCACTGAGAGACTTTCGGGGTGTCAGGCAGAGGACAACAGCAAAGTCCAGTTGAGATCCAGTGTCAGAATTTTAATGATCCTTGGAGATCTTTCTGTTCTTGAATTTCAAGTGTAAGGGTATCTCCAGCCCCCCTCAGGTCCTTCTTACTGATCACAAATGCCAAGCTCACCAGGTTCAGTCCACCTGGTATCCTTTTGGAAGTGTAAATACAGCAGTATTATGAAGAAGGCTTTGTTAAGCTTACCTGCTTGTGGGTGGGTGGGACCTTAAGACATTCCTAGTTCCTCTCTGACCAATGGAGTTAAGGTTCCAAGGCCCTGACCTACCTACCTTTGCAGTAGTTCCTGTTTGCGTAGCTGCAAACAGGTCCAAAATGCAATGTGTTTATCCAAAATCAAGGTGGTGAAGGACTTCGGCAACTCTAAACTTAATCTGTGAGGCTGGGGGTGTGAATGGGGAGAGCACTATGGTGATACTAGTGTCCTCCCACATCTAACACTAAAATCCAGTTTAACACAGGCCCTGTACCCACAACAAATCCAGAGAGAAAAGTCTGACAGGACAAAATCAGATTCCTTCAGCATCAAGACAAAGGATACACAAGAATTGTTCTGGCTCCCTTGGAAGAGCACAAAACATTTACATGTGTTTCAGAGAGACCTGTTATGCAGGATTTGACACCGTGGTGTCAACCTGAGGGGCATAGCCCCACCCTGCATAATCTCTTGTGGTGAGATGAGCCAACTCTGCCCATTCAGGTATGCCTATTGTATGCTCCTCAGAGGAATTTCACACCGCTTCCTGGGTTATGATCAGGTGGAGGGTTTGCAGAGACTAATGCTAATTATCCTTCTGACAGTTCAGGCAGGTAAAGGGTAACTTTCTAAAAGTTACGTTTTTTAATAACTATTAAAAATCTAACTTCATCACTAAATTGTATTTGTAATAATTATTAAAAATAATGGTTTAATAATTTTTCTAGCTGGTCCTATTCCCGGTATACAGTATTAGTATTTTAATCTATACTCCTGTTTTCCAGATAGGATAGCTAGGCATGCCACAGTGAAAATAGCTTTGAGGGCCTAATAACTCTAGAGACATGGTAACATTAAGGGGGAGATTTACTAAGATTTTGATCCGTGTTCACATCACAAAAGTAATGCAAAACGGCGCTAAATCTTTTTTTCCTAATTTACTTTCCAGTGCTAAACTTGTTAAGTGTTGGAAATAACGTAAAAGTGAAGCAATGCAAGGCGCTGCTTCGCATTACTTTGCGCCATGAGGGCGTACCAATGGTGGTGCATGGTCATTCCCATGCAACCACCCAAGGTTTCTACGCTAAACCCAATTTGCTAAATACAGTAGATTGGGTTTAGCGTGAGAAAACTGCGCCCTTCTAAACTAGGCGCAAGGAAGGTGAAATGCTTTCATTTCTCCTTCCTTTTCCAACTTTGCATGCATGCTGCACTGTGCAGCATGCATTACAAGGGGGAAAAAGCTTTCCCTCCTGTCTAGGCATAGTATTTTGTACAGGGAGAGTACCCTTCCTGTACAAAACCTATACTAGGGTCACACACACACCCTAGCGCTATGGCGCTAAGGTGGTGTGTGGTGCCCGGCAGCTGTAATCAGCGCCGGTGCAAGGCAAAGGGGAGGAGAGAGCTATATTGTTGAAAATACGGCCCTCTCCTGCTCCTTCCCTGTCGTGCAATGCAACACAGCCTCGCCGGAGGTGGCGCTGCGTTGCTTGGAGATTTGCTAAATCTCCCCCTAATTTTCTACATTTGCGACTTTTAAATACCATGCACCCTACAAGGCTTACACATGGTGAATTACTAATGTTTGAGAGGGAGGTTTTACTTGTCAAAAAGATTTATTCAGCAGGTCCTACTGCACGTTTTACACTGCAGTATTCAGGCTACAATAGTAGGCCTGAAACCATATTTTTCTTCGCCACACCGGTGGATGGCACAATATGTGCTGCATTCCAAGGTGAAGCTCAACTTTCAGTCCCATTGGTGCTATTTCTGCATCATATGCTACGCCGTTATAGGGGAGTTAAATACGCAAATCAAGGATTATCCAATTTTTACGTATGGTAGGGGTCAGAACACATAATGGGCACTGGGCAGCAGTGACCCAGTTTGAAAAGTCATAAAATCTGCAAACAAATGCAGCAAAAACAATAGGGGTGACCACACAAAAGGACATTTATTTACATTTAGATTCCTCTGGGAAACCCAATGTTAACAGCACCAGTGGTTATCTGTATGTTAACTTTCAACAAATTTGACCTAAGAGTGGTCACTCTGAAATGAATCCAGCTTTCTTTGTCTCCTATTACCAGATCTCCAGTGATTCCCTCAACTGGGCACTCACTAACTTGAGACACTATCCCCTTTACATTTGAGCCAACCAATAATACCCCTATACTTCTGGTTTGGGACCTAGTTCCCTTTTGGATGGTGGACTATCAGGTTATCATTACAAAAGCTGTAGCATTAAGTGAGGTCCACTGAGCTGCTATACATGAACCATGAACTTCTTATTAAACCGATGTACATCCCTAAAAATATCATGGCACAGTAAACACGATCCTCAGTTCCATCAGTTGACCTGTTATGGAAATGACTGACACAATCTACATTGTAAATGAAGTCAGAATACTTAGTATTTAAATACCTTCACTAGTTACAATCATTAAGCATCATAAACAGTACTTTTTTTTGTTATGGTATTTACCTTCTTAGCAGGTCGAGTTACATTTATATATAATTATTTTTTATCAATATTTATTCCTATTTGTTTTGTGAAAAAAAAAAAACAGGTTGCAACTATTATATTCCCACATGTATTTAACTGACAAATGTACTCTTATACTTGCAAGCCTGTTGGGTTTTAGCACAACAAGCAACCATATATAATACAAAATTTTGCTTACCTGAAAATTCATGGGGCCGGATGTACGACCGTTTTTTGCGGTCGCAAAGGGGAAGACCCCATTGTGTATCGCAAACAGTATCTAAGACACTGTTGTACATTAAGTTTAGCGAGTCACAAATTGCGAGTCGCAATTTTGCACAATTTGCGACTCGTTGAACTTAATGGTCGTACATCTGGCCCTTGGTCTGCAATACAAATACAAAAGAGCGCCTGGCTCTTTTTAAGGAAATCTGTTCACTCCTCAACCTGTCTGCACAGATATTGGTCTGACAGTCATGTTTGACAGCATAGAGAAGAAAAATAAGTGTGACACCCTGATAGAAAGAGAACTGTCATAACTAGAGATCACTATCAGCACAGCGGTGATCTCAGTACCTTCAGAGCAATTCAAGTAACAGCAGTTTCTCTAAAGGTACCAAAGGTTTGGTGTACTGATGCTGTCCGTCTTGACGGCCATCCATCAAACTTTTTGTGTTTCATAAACAACCTCCCAAAGCGTGAGGTTGTTTTAGATAAACAAATAATGAATGATGCCCACACCTGGGGCGTTTTTTTCCTTTGATGTAGAAGACAGTATTATCATTTACTGTTCATCAGTGCTAGGTTTTCCCTGGAGGTGACGGACAGAATAAAAGGATGTCTGACCCTCAGACCTAAATAGGGAGTGTGGTATGATTTCCTTAGTTTGAAGGCCACAAATAAAAAATCTAAAAACATCCAGTTTGAGCTGGACTGTTTGTATTGGAGTAGGGCTAAGGCTGTTTTGGATATGATTGGGCCCAACATGAGGTGGCTTGGTGGGCAAACAAATAATGGATTAGGGTGCAGCCCTGAGTAATTATCAGTAGCTGGGTATAATTCAAGAATTCAATATATCACATTTTGGTATTTTTTATTGTAACACCCTAACTTTGACAGGTATTCCCAGATGTGAATCCCATGCTCACATGGCACTGAAAAGGCCAACTCTTCCAAAATGGGCCTTTGATAGCTTGGTTTCAGTTCAGCGAGGACCTGGCTTGGCAGTTTGGGCTGGATTATTCCTGTTGGTACAGGACCAAGGCTGATTTGCATATAGTTGAACCTAGTCTGAGGTGGTATGGTAAGCAAAAAAGTCACAGATTAGGATGCGGTTCAGAGTAATTGCCACTCACTTAGATTAATTCAAGCATTCCATACATACTTTTTTGTATTTTTCATGCTCCAATGGCCGTCGGAGTAAGCTTTGCATCGATTGAGTGGTGGAATGGCTGACAGAATGCCAATAGTCTGTCTTCACTTGATTGTTTCTTTGTAACTTTCCTACATCTAGAAAGGTTCTATTCCTTATTGCCCCTCACAAAAAACAATACCTTGGAGTGCTACTGAACATCTGTTTGAATGTTGTTCAGAGCACAATTGTGCGATACGGGAAAGGTAGTCGGAGGCTCCATGTTGCCATGATGAAAAAACTTAACTCATTCCCTAAAAATATTAAATGTCTGAAAGAATCTACAGCATTTAAAATGTGTAAAGTAGAGATGACAATCCAAATCAATTAAAAAATTGTTTTTTTTTTTAAAAAAGAAGTGAAACATGAACCAACTTGAGTTATAAATTAATAGACAATTTGTAGTTCTAAATTGGCCTGGGAAAATTAATAATTATTTTGACGATTATTATGTGTTGTACAAAAGAACAGTAGGAACCAAATTCTGGCTCCTAGGCAGTCATTACGAGAATCTCCAGTATCTTTGCACAAAACTCTGACAAACTCGTATTGAGGGTCTCCGCATCTCTTTCTTAGTAGATATTAACGGTAAATGTACATAGGGAGAACTTTGCACAAATTCAATAAACCACAGTGTATGTTTCCAATCACTACATTGTACATGGAAGCATATTAGATTTCATCATAAATCAATCTTTCAATATTTTATGCATTTACAGAGTGGATCTGAATTACTTTCAATCAGTTCAACCCTCATGGATCAAAAACTGTTTTATTAATGTAATTATCTTTCAATATTCACCACCATGCACAAAATGAATCTTTTGATTTCAGAGACTCACACTGTGCACTCGTAAATAAATATTGCTTTTTAGTTTGAATATATTTTTATGAACATTCAGCTTGTCAACCTTCATTGGCAAATCATGTTTTAAAATATTTACTTATCTAACAGTTTTTTTGATGGAAAGTGTTGAAATAAACTTCAAAATGAGTCCGTAATTGCTCCATAGGATGGAAGTGACTTTAATCTAGCCGAGGGGTATGCTTTTCACTTTTCTTATAAGTAGATATTCCTTTCACATCACGCGCAGACATTGGAAACTAGTACGTACGTATGTATGCCTAATTTGTTACTGCACCTAGCAACCCTGCAGACATCAACTTTGTACCATCCACGTTATATGCCACATTTGACATTCCTTAATCCACTTGCTCTGACACATACGAAATTCTTCTGCTTCATTCACCAGCTTTCAATGCATCTTTCATGTTTCAAATCCACCTGTTTCAAATCAGTGAATCGTTTTCGTTATAAATTGAATATTACATTTAGATTAGATTTCGTCCTCCTTGCTCCTGTAAAAGCAAAGCATTACAGCGTATATTTTTAAATTAGACATTCATAATTATTTCTTTTTAAAGAAGTATTTAAGGTGACTTTAAACAGGTCATTGAGTATTTGCAACACAGCTGACAAAGTAAAATTATTACTGCAAGTGACTCTATCCTCAAAAAATGACTCTTTTTCTACATGTTTTAACAGCCAAACAACTAAACCAGTGTGCACCTATTTATGTTCATCACCTAGCAACCTGGCAGGCATCAGCCTAGAGAAGTCTACATTTCACCAGCTATTATTCATGTCTAGTGCATGCAGCTCTGGAAATTGTGCACAAGTAAATCCGCCATTACAGAGACATAATCGGTGCATCCTTGTGCATGTGAACTGTAATGCTGAAAGAGCAGTGTGTGGATGCATTACAGTGAACTCCGCATCTATCTATAATGCATAGGAGCTGCAGAGTCCAAGTGTGTGTGTGTGGATGCATTACAGTGAACTCCGCATCTATCTATAATGGATAGGTGCTGCAGAGTCCCAAGTGTGTGTGTGTGGATGCATTACAGTGAACTCCGCATCTATCTATAATGCATAGGTGCTGCAGAGTCCCAAGTGTGTGTGTGTGGATGCATTACAGTGAACTCCGCATCTATCTATAATGCATAGGTGCTGCAGAGTCCAAGTGTGTGTGTGTGTGGATGCATTACAGTGAACTCAGCATCTATCTATAATGCAGAGGTGCTGCAGAGTCCAAAGTGTGTGTGTGTGGATGCATTATAGTGAACTCCGCATCTATATATAAAGCATAGGTGCTGCAGAGTCCAAGTGTGTGTGTGTGGATGCATTACAGTGAACTCCGCATCTATCTGTAATGCATAGGTGCTGCAGAGTCCAAGTGTCTGTGTGTGGATGCAGTACAGTGAACCCAGCATCTATCTATAATGCATAGGTGCTGCAGAGACCAAGTGTGTGTGTGTGGATGCATTACAGTGAACTCCGCATCTATCTATAATGCATAGGTGCTGCAGAGTCCCAAGTGTGTGTGTGGATGCATGACAGTGAACTCCGCATCTATCTATAATGCATAGGTGCTGCAGAGTCCAAGTGTGTGTGCGTGGATGCATTACAGTGAACTCAGCATCTATCTATAATGCAGAGGTGCTGCAGAGTCCCAAGTGTGTGTGTGTGGATGCATTACAGTGAACTCCGCATCTATCTATAAAGCATAGGTGCTGTAGAGTCCAAGTGTTTGTGTGTGTATGCATTACAGTGAACTCAGCATCTATCTATAAAGCATAGGTGCTGCAGAGTCCCAAGTGTGTGTGTGTGGATGCATTACAGTGAACTCCGCATCTATCTATAATGCATAGGTGCTGCAGAGTCCAAGTGTGTGTGTGTGGATGCATTACAGTGAACTCCGCATCTATCTATAATGCATAGGTGCTGCAGAGTCCAAGTGTGTGTGTGTGTGGATGCATTACAGTGAACTCCGCATCTATCTATAATGCATAGGTGCTGCAGGGTCCAAGTGTGTGCGTGTGTGGATGCATTACAGTGAACTCTGCATCTATCTATAATGCATAGGTGCTGCAGAGACCAAGTGTGTGTGTGTGGATGCATTACAGTGAACTCAGCATCTATCTATAATGCATAGGTGCTGCAGAGACCCAAGTGTGTGTGTGTGGATGTGTGCTTGTTCGTCGGCGAAAGAGAGAATAATTGTGTGTGAATGTGTATATATACACTTTTTAGTTTGCACACTTCAATTGCAGAGCTGTGCCTCTAAGGGTAAATAATCTAGCCCTAGAGATCTCTAGTTACCCGGCAGATAAAAAAAAAAAAAAATAAAGGTGGGGAAACTAAGGGCCATATGTACGTCAAACTGGCGGAGCATGTCGTTAGCCTCCTGGGCTTAACAACACGCTCCGCCACTTCGGAAACGCAAGGCTACACCCTATTTTCAAGGATGTGGTGCAGCCTTGCGTTTCCCCCTGCGAAACGTATGGTGTCTGTGTGCAGGGGAGGATTGGTTATGTGCAGTGCTTTAAATGGAAAAAGAGAAGTGCCAGTACTCACCAAATTGATTGGGGTGAGCCTGGGAGGGGCGTGTCTGGGGGCGTGACTTCAAGGCAGCCTTGTACACTATCAGCATTTTCTTCTTCAATGTTCAAAGTGCCTATGGCCAAGTTCTGCCCATAGCTGCAGGGTGTAATTGGTGTTTGTTGTAATTATATATAGCGTGAACTTAGCCCGAGGGCATTAACATGAGATGAAGAAGTTTTACGCGAAAGCAGACTTTTTTTTTTTAAGGCACTTTGACAGACAATGGATCTGCAAACATTCCCTATAACTGACAGCACGACAGTTCCAATGTCGAGAGCTCTAGCTTAGAAAACCACAGGTGTCTTCCTGTCCTGTCACGCTGTCAGGGTGTGAGCAGAGCCGGCCTGTTTTAACACCTCATTGCCCCTTTCTTCGCGCTCCTTTCACCATCTCACCCCTGCTGATACACACACCAACAGACCCATCACCATGAGGCAGCTAAACTATCGGTGATTTAGGTGAGCGGGGGAGGTCCCGAGGCGTTTGAGTTCAGGGGGCTGTCACGGCTCATCCAGGGACTTATCAGTCCACTCAAAAAGGACCCCCTGCTGCCTCATTTCAGTCTCTATTAGCAAGGGTGCCAAATTTCTCTCCGCCTAAGGCGCTATCTTACCAAATGCCGGCTCTGAGTGTAGGGCTGCAGCCGCAACCTAGCGTCGCAATCCACTCGGCATTAACTGTCAAGCGCCAATAACCCAGAGACTGACCACAGCATGCCACTAGGAGTACCGGTACTCTCTTAACACAAGGAGAAGTCCCGGTACTCAATGGGAGAACACGGAGAAGTGCTGGTACTCAGTACCGGTGAGTACCGGCCCATTTAAAGCACTGGTTATGTGTAGGAAGGCATCCCTTCCTCCACATAACCAATCCTAAAATGCCATTTTGTAACTTTCATGGGTGCTGCTTCATGCAGCACCCATGAAAGTTACAAAATGGCATTTAAAAAAAGGTTTGTTTATGGACAGGAAGGGACACCTTCCTGTACATAAAGAAACCATGGCATTTTGCTTTTTCCATGTGTGCTGCACAAGGGAGCACACACGGAAAAAGCAAAAACGAGGAAAAATAAAACATTTCTCCTCATTTCGCCAACTTAAGACCAGGGTTTTCCTGGTCTTAAATTTGGTGCTGCCTCCTATGTACGACACCCTTGTACATACGGGACAGCGTAAAATACAATGGGTGTTGCGGTGGAGCGCCCACCACAACACCCACTGCACGCCCCTTTCACGCTAAACAAAGCGTGAGAGGGTGCCTTATGTACAAGGCAGCGTTAAGCCACGTTAAGTGGCTTAACGCTGCCTTGTGCATAAGGCAAGGCCCCTATCGTCACAGGAACGTTACAAAAGTGACGTTCTCGTGGCGATAGGGGCTTGTACATATGCTCCTCAGTTTTCCAACAATGAAAGAAATTTGAGCTATTCATGTATCCATGCTATTCAATACCATGAGAATATCTTACACTCAGAAAAAAGTACACGGTTTTGACCGCTGAGTTTTTTATGTCCCACAGGAAATTAAATACTGCTATGCTATCGCTGCAAAGAAATTCAGCCAAACCACGTGTTAACACGTGGTTGGACATGACTTGAGCATTTGACAGAGAACGTGCCGAACAAACCATAGTGAAACGTATGGCCAAGCGAAACGTACGTAAGGGTTTCTTAGGTGGCACGTTCTAAATTATTGGTTGTCTTTGCAAGCGTTACAAATTTCTTGCGGTAGAAATAAGCATTAGAATGCATTCCACATAACTCCACAAAGGCAGCTTTGTTGACGTTGCGTTAAGCTCAACAACAATTTCCCTACATTTTCCCAAAAACTATATGAGCTGTGGTGGATATTACAAAAGTTTTTGTTTTTTTTAAACAGATTTTATTAAATTTCAATTTTCAACCCGGCAATCGCCACACATTACAGTCATACACAATGTTGTGATACATTGAGGTCATCGTACGGTGTACATGCATACTAAAGTTATTATAAGACTATGACGTGTCAGCAAACATTCGAGCAGTCATACTCATTATACAATGCTTGTCTAACGCTCACATAGTATTGTAGTATCTATCCTTTTATAAATTCTTTGTGTATGATAAATAGCAAAGTTAATTTGAAATTGTGTTCGGATTTTCTAAATTGGTGTTATAGAGAAATGACGTGTAATTGCATATTAGTTCTAACATTTAAAAGGGGTTTTAAAATGAATGTTTCGTTTTTCGGGTGTCTTTCAGGTGGAGTCGCAAATACAGCCTTGCTACAAGGGGTGGGTGACACAATTGGCAAAACATGTTTTTTGCCACAGGCAAACAAGCTTTGCAATAGATAGAGACGAGCCATACTCAAAAATATGCATTTGACGATCCAGGCCCAAGATACAAAAGGCATACTCATGAAAATAACCTGAAAATAAAATCTTCAAATTGGAATTTGACCAAATAAATTGTTTAAAGCCTGAAATAATGAAAATTATAACACTTAGCAAAAGAATACTGTGGGTGCAATTACACTACACAGTAGTGTCCACCAAAAAAAAGAACTGAGACCGATATGATATCCACCTTTGGTATTCTTCATAGATCTCGGGTTTGCGACTGTCCTTGTACTGACAGCTGTGGAATGCTTATGACAATTGATGAAGGTAGAGCTGTACACCTGAGAGTGGTGACTTGTCACTGGGGCATCAAACTGAGATTAAACTACTTCTTTCAACCTACCCTCTGTAGAAATGTTTCTATGAGACCAACCCAGCTTGTACACTGGCGACGAAGACATAAACAAAAGCAACAATTTAAAACACCATAACACATTATGAGAAACTACACCTCTGAATATGGCCAAACACCTCAGCATGTTGACGAGTACAACATTAAACTAGATTCTTGATGAGAACAGCAGTGACCTGGATTTGCATAAGGGATTTTATACACATTTTCTTTAAATTTGGTAGGGGAAATGACGCGCCACTTCACTATAAGAGCATTAAAGTTTAACGCGGCAATGTCATCTTTAGCTTCATGTGTATGACATACATTGCTCTGTCGAAGAAAGATGTGATGGGAGTGCATGTACTTTAAATCTTATGGTGGTAATCCTAAAAGCCTTGTTCAAATGTTTCTTTTTGTAAGCTCATAACTGTACAGTCATATTACCTGGCTTGTGGATCCTCTATTATGCAGCTTCAGTTCTAGAGGCTCTGTTGTGGGCGCCTGCAACTGCTTCAATTTCCGTGGCAGCGTTGTGGACACATACATCTAGTAAATGTCTCATCACAGCCTGACACCAGAGGATAGTGTTGCATCACGTAATAGCCTGATTCTGGAAGACGGCTTTGCATCACATGCAGCTGCTGTGTTGTTGACGCCTGCATCATCAAGTACCTGTCCCACGACAGTCCAGTGCTTGAGAACAATGTTCAATTAAAGACGCGGCACAGGGGTACAGGGGGAGAGCCACATCAGGGAAGTACCACAACAGCTACTTCATCCACCAGCTGTGGCCTAGTAGGATATCTTAGGAGCCCCTGGGGCAGAAATAAAGGAAAAAGAGGAGAAACATTGAAAATTGATCGGCAAAGGGTAACTTGACTGAAAACCTAGTGCGCTAAGATTTGTTAGGAAGATCTCTTTATCACTGGCTTTGAAATATGGAGTCGGAGTGACTGTCTGGCATGTGATAGTTTAGCACTCTGAAGATAACAAATACACATTGAGTGTTGCTACTGAAAGTCTTGAACTAATAGCTGTTTATTTTTTTAAATAAGGTTTAAGCTGTTTATTCCCCTAGTGTGCTAACCATTTTATATTAGTGTAAGGAAAGAGATCTTTTTTGCATGGTGACCCCTTCCCCCCAAATTTCTGTACTGATGCTAATGTTTTTTTATTCTGATGTGTACTGGGTCCTGCTGACCTGGCCCCAGTGCATGTTCTCTTGCCCCCTCAAAGTGTATGTGTAATTGGCTGATCCCGGATGTCATATTATACTTACCTATAAGTCCCTGGCATATGGTACAAAGTGTACCCAGGACTAGTAACTTAAATGTAACCAGCAGACTGAAACACAAACTATGCCACCACTGCTCTGACAAAAACAAAGTATGGCTCCAGGTCTGCCTTTTCAGCCCGGTCAGTCACATTTTAAACTGCCAAAACAATGTAGCAAAATAACCCTTTTGCCATTTCCCAAACCTTCCTTTTTAGGTCTCGTCTAAAAGCACACATGCGCAGTGGCTGCAAGGTGTATTCTATACAGTGAAGAGATTGGAGCCGGCCCATTACTTACTATTGGTTCGCTCCAACTTCATTCCTCTTTGTTACCTTGTAATCCTGGCTGATGACGGCTGATCGCCAGAAACCGGTCCTAGGATGCTTGATTCCGGTCCAGGGAAGACATGGCTTGGCAGCTCGGGCTGGACTGTTCCCATGAGGCACAGGGTCAAGACTGATTTGCATATGGCTATGTCTGAACTGGGGTGGCGTGGTGAGCAAAATAACGATGGATTAAACCCAGATCTGTGACTGGGGGTGAATGTTTTGCCATTGTGCAACATTCCGTCCATCATCTTGTGTGTTTTGCTGACCTTGTAATTGGGCAGCACAGGCCATGCGTCAGTTCCATTCCTTCAGTTGAGAATGATCAAAGCGCTGTGATTCAGGCCCTCTTTCTTTTCTTTCATGCTGCCCCCTGGTTTCTTAATATTTGTGTGTTGTTGACTGCCTCGCCTTCCCGCACCCACATCAATGCTGCCACCAACTCCCACGTTATTGCCCATTTTTCATTGGACTGGCAACATTTAATGCTTCAGGTATAACGCTGACCACACATTGGTTTTCAATTTAGATTTACAAAGATAGGTTCTGTGTGTAGAAAATAATAAAAAAAATAATACTCCTGCCCAGTATACTTATTTTTCCCTGATGGAGCACCGTAAAGCTGTCTGAGAATGCTTGCAGGCACACATCAAAGAGATAAATATGCAGCCTGTCAAAAGATAAAAAGATATCATTCGGTGGGCTGGAGGTGTGACTGAAACCTTGTTTGGCTGGGAATCGTATGAATGTGCACCCCTGAACGTGGTGCAGTGGCGGGGCGTTGATTTGCTCACAGAGCTCTTTGCCTGCATCTTTCAGACAGTCTGCCTGTTGCCCCCTCCCTGCCCATCCCTCTCCCGTTCCCTTTTCCTCTAACAGCAGCTTAAGCTGCACCAACTAATTGTCATTCAAGCAGGAAAGTCTTGGAGCATTCCTTCGCATTTTCGATGGACAAGCGCTTCCCAAACAAATTCACTGGGGAACTCCAGCCGAAATTTTTACAAAATTTGATGTATTATTTAGTTTAAAGATGCAAACCGTTTCATAGTTGTTTTTCCTCCTCCCTCCCCTTCCTATGTTGTTGCTTACCCCTGTCCCTCCACCCTCTCGTTGTTGTTGGCTGCACCCCTGTCATTGTTGCTTGCCCCTCTTGTTCCCCCCTCCTGTCGTTGTTGATTGTCCCCCTTCCACCATAAAAAAAGCTTTATTTTCACATTTTTAGCTATGTTGCACAGCAGCATTTTGGATTTAAAGTAACTTTTAATGCTAAAGTGACTATAGAAAGTCACAATTTTCTTGCCCCAAAGTTCTAGTAGCTATGTCTGATTAACTGCAGCAGTTCTCACCTGAGACAGCCTGCTGCCCTCGTGCCAAGAGGTGTGCAGTCCTCACATGAATGGGGAACAAAAGGACTATTAGTGGGAGGAAGTGTGACCTCCTCCAACAGGCTGGCCAGAGGGCTGTGGCCACAAATGGCCCAGTTTCAAAGGGCTGCCACCTCTCATAGGCAAATGTGAATCACACTGCAGTCTATCTTTCTCCTTGTACAGGTAGACAGACTGGCATCTCTTCCAAGGGAGGGGGAATCTGTTAAAGAACTGTTTATTAGGAAGAGTGGGTAATTATATTGGCTACTCTCCAGGAGTGTGCCCATGGCTCTGTCCCAGGGACGAAAGGTTCCACCGTTTTGTATTTGGGCAGCGAAATGCACCGTGGTACTGTTTAGTGCCAACCACACAGGAACTTATGTAACAGTGGGAAGGGTTAACCCATGGGAATGGTAGATGCATTGACTAGTGAGTCCACCCCAGCCAGAAACAAAAAACTGACATAAAAGTGGCACCCTTGGCCTCCAGTCTCAGAACACTGATGGACTCGGAAAATACAGAAGAATGACTGTACCTGCTGAACCTGTGGACCTCATGCTGTATGCTAGGGATACTCACAAACCTTTGCCAAGGGGTCGAAAAGTATATGTTGGGACTTGCCTGAGTGCTGCAGTAAAGTTGGAAAAGAAGAACATGAAGTTACTAAGTTTGAGCAACCACCGAAGCAAAGCGATAAAGAAAACATAGCAAGTCTGTGCACCCTACTGAAACCTACTCAAACCAAAATAAAGAGTTTGAAAGGAAATTGTCATAGTGATCTTCACAGTAGGGTCTAATTTGCTCTCCCGTCAGGTTCACATTAAAATACATGCACCAAAGGGCACTGGGCACTTCTGACAATAATAAGCAGAAGCAATATAAAACCTTTCGCCCTGCAGGTAGTGGGCACATGCAGTACAACATTGCTTCTCTGTAGCAGCAAATATTGCTCTCGTATCTGGGACATTGTAATGCAGGTGTGACCCCATATCAAGTGTCGTGTGTGGCTCTATGCTTACATAGTTACAAAGAAAACAAGAGCTCACAAAATGCTGTATTAATGATGTGTTTACTTTGTCGCACATGACAAAGCTTGTTAGCTCTATGCAAAATGTATATTGTGAATCATCTAGCAGTACACCAGAGTAGTACAGTGGAAATGCAATGAAATAATGAAATGTTATTTGCAAAATAAATGTGAGAAAGGTGAGGGCAAAAGATAGCGTGTAACTATTCCCCTGCCCGATTTTAAGGTTTGAGCCCTTTCTGCTCCATCACTCCGATGCACTGTGGCTTCAGGTATCATCTGAAAAGGCAGACCGAAGATAGGCAGAGCTAGCAACACGTTTAAGCATTCACCAATCAAAAATTAAATAATCACCAATCAGAAATTAAATAATCACCATTCAGAAATTAAATAATCACCAATCAAAAATTAAATAATCACCAATCAGAAATTAAATAATCACCATTCAGAAATTAAATAATCACCAATCAAAAATTAAATAATCACCAATCAGAAATTAAATAATCACCAATCAGAAATTAAATAATCACCAATCAAAAATTAAATAATCAATTTGCATTTTTGAATTCTGAACAAGGACAAGACCAACAGTGTACATTATTAAATCAAATATGTCCTGCGTTAAGTGCCCTGCCAGTGTCTGCTGTGCCAACTTGGTGTGGTGCTACTTTGTTTATAATTCAACAATTAAAACCTGAACCAACAACGTGTGCTGTTTACCAGGAAGGCGGTATGACAAAAGCTCGGTGGGCTACACTTGGACTGTAGGCTGTTCACTGAGTGTCAATTCTGTACGCCTTAATGGGCAGATGTAAATGTGAATGCCATGATAACAGCTGAAGAGGGCTGTCTAAAGCCCTTTGAGCATGTTATATTCATCATTTCTATAAGATCAAAAAGCCTGGGCCAGACCTAAAAAGCAAAAATAACATTTTACCCAAGGGAGTGATGGTGCAAAATAATTCTCAGCCTTGGCATCATTGTGCCTATCCACCCTTTGTCAGCATGTCCCCAGACACTTGAGGAATCTTACTGTCAGGTCAAGGACGCAAGAAATGTTTCAATAAAAACAGATGCCGAAAATATCTTCGAAAAGTCATGCCTGCCTGTGGTTGCACTTTTGGAATCTCTTCCACATGCATGAAGCACATTACTGTCCTGCTGTCCTGTTCCAATAATCCACGGGCCTCTTACAACAAGGTTAGAAGGAGGGTGGCTTGCTGGTCAGTTGGCAACGCAGCTGCATTTTTAAGCTACTTTGCATTCAGAGGGATAGCTGAGGATTTGTTTTCCTCTCTATGACTGACCTCCATTAACTGAGTTCATTGCAGTGTGAGCTATCAAACACGGCAGACTGTTGGCACTGACTTGCAGGCCTTGAGGCGGGATCTGTTCAAGCTGAGAGCAATTCAACTAAATAAGAGTTGTTTTTTGTAAAAATCAGTGCCCACAATTCACTATTAAAGTTTTTCAGTGGGCACTTGGAAGCGGCATTGAATCCGTACTGATCCCATCTGTCCTCATTTATAATAAAATGAAAGTATGAGTTTAACGACAATTGCTGCAGTTCTAATTTGGAAGGGGACATGACCCTCAGCTCATCACCTTTGTAATTTAAAAACACGCACAATTAACAATTCTAGTTTGAACAATAGAACCATCTGCAATATGTCATCATTTACCTGAACACTCTAAATGGATTCTTCCCAGATCCTGGTTCAAAAAGCAATGATCTCATTAATTAAAGGAACATGATAACTTCTGTTGATCTGAGGGTTTGCAGAACACCTGGGAGAGTATCAAAAGCCAAGTCTATTCATCACTATATATTAGAATTACCAGATAGCCACTTTATTCATGTCCTTTTTTTTGGTCTACCAACCATTTAAATTTGGAAATTTAGTACATTTGGTTCAACAGATCTGCAACTCCTAAATAATAATATCTTAGGCAATGCCTTCAAACATTATCAATATCAATATATATACACAGTCTTTAAAAATAAACTTCAAAAACAGGGATGTGAAAGTACACTTTGCATATTGAACAAAGTTATTGCATTAGATTTGAATGATAATATAAACCCCCCATATGCCTTCAGCTCCCATCCCTAAACCAATAATTCCAACTTTAATCACCAAATGGAAATTAGAGACAATGCATATGATTCTGTTGGCAACCATGGAACTCGTACCTACTGATTATGTTCAGGGGGCTCTTAAAAATGTTGACTCACCACACAAACCTACTCACTAGGCCAGAGTGGGCATCATATAACCCAGAACCAAGACAACTCTCCCTAGGTGCCACGCTCGTGAAGATTAGAATCTGAACACATTGCGGTGACAAAGTAGAAGCTCTCCTGTACACAATACTATGCTGCCAAGTGGCTACGGTTCCTCAGCGGAAACAAAGAATATAGATCTAGGAACAGAATGACCAGCAACAATAATATTCAATACCTAATGCTGGGTATATATTGCAAAATGGCGAACGCATAACCCAGTGTATCTTCCTCAGCAATAGTGTCAGGCACCAGGAGGGCAGGATAACAGGTGGCAGTTCATGCTACTAGCTATCCAAAAATTCCTAAGAGGATTAGCCTCAAGATTGTTCCACAACCACTTTGGAATCTTAACACGGTTCAAACACAACAATTAAAAGCTCCATTTAAATTGATGTATATAGCGATGCTGAAACCCTTACCTTTAAAGACGGCCTTTTTAGTAGCGTTACATTGCAGGTTAAGTAATCTCCAGCAATTTACGATAATGGAACACTATTTTCAAATACATAAAGATAAATTGGCAAAAAACTAAGTCAAAATGCATCCCAAAAATGCAATTAAAAAACAATGTAAATCAAGCCATCCAACATCCTGCCTATTTCCAGGTGCCAAAAACACCAATAGGAAGGATCCTGCACATTATAGAGCCCAGATTTACTAAGATTTGACACAGGGAAATGCAGCGAGAGAACTTGGTGTGCTGCCCTGTGTCAAATGGAGAGAGCAGTAATGAGCCACATCTACTAGGATATGGCGCATTCCTGCTTTCTTTCTATGCTGGTGCAATTGTGGCTGCCAAGCGCCTATGCAGACATCCTTGGGCCATGGTGAAAGGATGCCTGTGTTACAGACAGGATTGTTTTTGCGCTTGAAGTGACACCTTCCTGCATATAAGCAATCCTTAAGGACAGTTTCCTCTTTCTGCATGTACTGCAAAATGCAGTACGCATTTTGACGCATTCCCAAATCTTCCATTAGTGGCCTGCCTTTCTGAGGGGGAAGAGAAACACAAAATTGAAGGACACAGAAGATGGGAGCCTTGCGTCACTGTGTATCCCAAAGGACGCCAGAGGAGATTTAACGACCAGCAAGAGGTGGCTCCCCTATAAAGAACCTCTAACACAATAAAGCCACTCTGGGTCAGGACAAAAGCAGATGCAATGGAAGGAGTGTATGGGGGAGCAGGGGACGGCTCCCCTATAAAGAACCACTAACACAAAAAAGCCACCCTGGGTCAGGACAAAAACAGATGCAATGGAAGGAGTGTATGGGTATTCCCTTTTATTGATGAATTCCCTCACCCACCCATGGGTGGCATGCTTCATCATCAGGAACCTCCTCAGGTAGGGGTATGAAGAGTGCACCGTCTGGCGTGTTGAACGTCAGTCATGCTAAGCTGGTGTTCAGTGGTGTTCCCGTCACTTGAGGGGAGCTAGTGGCAGCTCATCCTCGGCGCACTCTAGGAGGGTTCCACAGGACCTCTGCTCGAAGGACAGCTAAGTGCTATGTGCGTCCGTAGAGAGCTGGTGCACTCTTCATACACCTACCTGAGTTGGTCTGGTGTTATCTCCACACACATCTCCCATTAGGTCCTGAAGAAAGCCATAGCACCTCTAGGGAGGGCATCACGGCTGAAACATGTCGACCCTATGATCAAACCACGAGGGAACCATCTGTGGTTCCACCAAGTTGCACAGACACAAGACTGAATAAATCCAATGAATTAAACTCTATTTTATCCATATTTTTTCTCCAATACTTTTCATCCTTCTTTCTTGACTGTTCATTCAATTCGTTTTATTCATGTCAATACTTTAGGATGAAGTTCACACAAGCTCAGGAGCAGAGATAGGTTCCACATGTCATGATTTCATTGCACACAACCCAATGCATTTCGGGAAGAAAATCCCTTCATCAGGGGCATCTAAAATAGAAACACATTTATATTTAACCCATCATTTATCAGCATCATGGTTATGATCATTACTTGAATTGACAAACAAAATGCATCTCTTTTACAAAAGAATTATTTCATCCATATTCAGTAAAAATCCACTGCAAGTTAATGTGGCCATTTCCACGAGAGTTACACAGGATAATCCAGAAAAATAACACCGATCCCTTCAACAATACCCATGCCGTTATTCAATGTTCTATGAAGCAAGTTAACCCTTGGTGAATCGAACCCCTTTATCATATTAAATAATATCACCTATAGATTAGCACTGAAAGTACTTTGGTTGTAATCACACGTACCGTGACGTGGTGCATCATATTCCCCTAAAAACAGTTTCGAAAATGCCGACTTCCTTGAAAACCACATGCTGAGTTCTATCGTACCATGTTCCTGTTTTCTGGTATGCCGAGACGCGCTTGTCCCGTTTGAGTACAAACTGAATCAATCGGTGAGAACCTGTTTTATATTTCTCCGCCCTCGTTAACTTCCTCCATGTGGTTCACTACGTGTGTCTATACCAAGCCTCTAGACTAAGCTAAACGACAGACTGTGTATGCATTTGTATTTTTGGTTTTTCTGTCATCGGGAACACTGGTATCATTGAAACATTGGAGTGATGATCAGGGGTTGTGAAAAACACCATGTTGAGCGGGACATTGCAATATGCATTCTGGGACGTGGAGCTGCATTTAAAAAGGAGAATGAATGTGTTGCATACACAGTCCGTCGTGGAACCTATCTCTGTTCCTGAGCTTGTGCGAACTTCGTCGTAAAGTATTGACATGAATAAAACAAATTGAATGAACGATGGATTAAACCCAGATCTGTGACTGGGGGTGAATGATTTGCCAATGTGCAACATTCCGTCCATCATTTTGTGTGTTTTGCTGTTCGCCCTGTGTGGGAAGGGTATGCCCAGACGTGGGTCCCGTGCTCACTACTCCACTGGAGTCAAGCTATCCTGGCTGAAGAGGGGTGAAACCCCGAAACCGGTCCTAGTATGCTTGATTCCGGTCCAGGGAAGACATTGCTTGGCATTTCAGGCTGGACTGTTCCCATGAGGCACAGGGTCAAGACTGATTTGCATATGGCCATGTCTGAACTGGGGTGGCGTGGTGAGCAAAATAATGATGGATTAAACCCAGATCTGTGACTAGGGGTGAATGAATTGCCAATGTGCAACATTCCTTTCATCATCTTGTGTGTTTTGCAACTTGGTGGAACCACAGATGGTTCCCTTGTGGTTTGTTATATTGCAGCGCAATGGGGCGAAGCGCGGAGCACGTATGCACGCCAATACAGTTTGAATTGGAATAAGCATCAATAAAACGCGATTAGAATATGTGCATCTCACCACCTCTAAAGCTCATTACATGAATTTTTCGACCCAATGTTCACCCACATCCATGCTAGGTTGAATTCTCCAGGCATGTGATCAAAACTTTTTAAAAACTTACCCCTGGGTGTTCCACTAAAATTGCTTCAACATACCAGGTAGTCAGTTTTAACTTCACTAGCTCCCTTTTTCTTACACCCTCCCTCACCATCACACCCAGCTCATCATCAGGTTTAGTATACCTCTTGTTACATAAAACGAAAACATCCCTGATCTCCTCCCTCTCAGAGAGAGGGTTGTAGCCCACACTGCTACTATGTTCGCAGTGCGAGGAGGTTCCCGATGATGAAGCATGCCACCCATGGGTGGGTGAGGGAATTTGTCCTATAAAAGGGAATCCCCAATACACTCCTTCCATTGCATCTGTTTTTGTCCTGACCCAGGGTGGCTTTTTTGTGTTAGTGAGCCTTGCGTCACGGCCAGAACCATGCAGAGTCACCGGCTAGTCTGACATAGACAAGAGCTTTCATGCTTCCCTCACCCAATAGTTTGTTGCTAGCTCTTGCAAGAGGTTTGCGGAGCATCAGTTTTTGTGCAGTATGTGAGTGTACAGGGAGCAGGAACTGCCATTATCCAACAACAACTGTTTTGCTGTCATGACGCAAAGCAATTTAAGTGCTGTGCTCACGTCAACTTCCGCCGCTTCTGTTTATGCTGTATTCGGCACCACATATATATCGGGGGTGCCTAATAATTACCGGTCGCATTCTATTAAATTCCAATTGGAAGCAGCTTCGAGGGAGTAACAATGGACTCTGCAAAAGGTCAAAAAGTCATTCCTAGTGCCCCCAACTGTCAGACAACCACACAGCTGCCAGAAACTAAAAGCATATTGAATGGCTTGGCAGGTATGCAGCGATGGCACATGTGCGATAGAGTACTCTACCTGCTTGCCGAACTCCACGGAATCAAGCAGAGTTTTTTGGTAACACCACAGTGTAAAACGCCGAGAGATTCACCCAGGCCTAAATCTTGAACCAACAATTCCCTCAATCACCGCTGACACACAGCGCACCCAACAATACTATGTCTGGGCATTCAAGAGTGAGGACCCTGGGGGTAGGAGGGCGCTAGAGAGTCGGCAAGCAAGATGGCCACATCTCTGTGAGGCTCCAGCTGCCCAGGGCCTTAATCCGACATCATCCTACCCTCAGGGTCCGCCCTAGCAGCACTAAAATAACGGAAAGGAATAGCGAATGGTGGTAACTTAGCCAAAGGAAAAGCTCTGCCACAATATTTGTCAGAAACATCTACATGCAAGATTGCTTACAGATGAATAGCCAAGACAAAATGGTGGGCAACCGTTCCTAATAGAGGCAGCTAGGTGCAGAACCAGTGATACCTCTATCTGCAGCGGGCTGCCCGACTGTAGCGCTGCAGTTGCGCGACACACGGGTTCAACTTACCTGCCTTTGGCTGAACTGCTGTTCGGGATGTGGTGGCCTGCGGTGAGGTCGGAAGAATCTGACTGCTGGCCAGTAGCACACTGACAAGGCAAGAACAAAATCATTTCTGTTGTGGCCTACCTGGACCAAAGCACGGCCGCTGGGCCGCTTCCACAGCAAGTAAGGAGGAAGCGATACACAGGCGGCTGGAAAACACCGGCGACGTTGCTGCCTGAGCTTGGGGAACTGAGTAGACCTGTTCGCGCTGGAGTCAATCTCCCCCCGGATGTGCTGGCTGACTCCCAATCTTGAGGAGGCATAGAGGTGAGCGGCAAACCCTGCATAAAGAAGGAAGAGGCTCAAAACCTACAGAGGGTGCTGCTGACCCACCATGCGGACTGGGGAGGCCGCGGGGGGCCTGCCGATCCTGCAAACTCCTTTTAGCGGGTTCCATTGTCTTCCTGATTCGGGGGCGGCCAGATGCTGTTAACCACCCAGGGCCTTGGGGGACGCTGGAGCACCACAGGATGAACCGGGCATCATTTGCTGAAGTGATCTACCATTATTTGATCAGCGCCAAATGCTGTGCTGAGAACCAGGTATGAATAGCCGCCCGAATGGAATCTACCTGAAATACTTAACTGCCTTACATGTTTGTGGGCTTTGTGGACTGAAAAGTAGCTAGAACTCACTACCTAGTTAAATATAGCAATGCATGGTAATCAGACTTAGCCTACAAACTATCGCTTGTAAGATATGAGACACAGAGGTGAGGCGGGGCACGGAATCTCACCGAAGATAAAATCGTGAAGGGGGCATACCCTTCTTAACCTCCACCAGTTGAGACACAGCCAGTGCTGAGAGACGCTTCCAATGCTGTCACTGAAGCTTAAGCGCTAGGGCACTGGCCACCTTGAGACCTGATCCTACTACCACACAGTGCGATCAGCCATGGGCAGGACAGAGGGCAAGCAGGCGAAGCTGCCCTTCGAGCCATGGAAGGTGCCCAGGGGCCCCAGTGGAGACATGGATTCAAACATGGCAGAAAGTTCCCAGCCTGAAGACACAGACTTGCGCTCCCTGCTGCTCACAATGCTTCAAAGCCTCACCACCATTGAGGCCAAAATAGACGCTATGAACATGCTCATGGACTTTATCACTCAAAGGCTGGAGAAGGACGAATGGCGCATCAGTGAAACAGAGCACAGAATCTCACAACTGTAAGATACAGCTGCAGCTGGGAGAGAGCAAATACAGAATATGGAGCTCCTCCTGAAGGTTATTGCTGTGAAAAATAAGGACTTAGAAGCGCGCTTGCACCACAATAGCATTCGTATACTCGGAATACCGGAGTCCACTGACACAGGTCAGATAGAAGATTATGTAGGGCACCTATTGGTGGGTCTGTTTGGAGCATCCACCTTTTCTAAAGTTTTGGTAGTGGAAAGGGCCCACTGAACACTAACCGCCAGACCCCCACCTGTCTCTACCCCTAGACCCATCATCGCTCATCTCTTGAATTATAAAGACAGAGATGCAATCCTCCGGTTGGCACGCGAAAAGAGAGATTTAAATTACAAAGGACATTCCATCTCAATTTTCCAAGATTTTATGCTAATGGTCCAAGAGGCACGCAAAACGTTTGTCCTTATAAAGTGAGAGTTGCAATAGGCCAACATTTCATATGCCATGCTATATCCACACATCGAGGAAAGCAGCATGTCTTCACAACTCCTCAGCAGGCCCATGATTTTCTTAAGAGGCAGCTCAGTCATGGTCCCCAATCGGAGGAATGTGAGGGTGGACCTAGATCAACCTCCCAGCTTGCGGACAATGATTAACTATCAGTAGCGATAGTCGGTAACAGGTCGGCTTGTTTCACTTTAACTGATTACTATCATCCAACTGTTAGTAACTGCGACTGATTATATCAATGTGAAACACATGGACATCCCTGCTGAATTCTGCATCTACTGGTCCCCTTTGAAACATTAGAAACTGCTTAGGATGACGCCGCTCTATTGCTGGTCCCCAGGTACCCCGTACACCTGGGGAGTAGTGCCGGACTCTCCATGGGTATTCCCCAGAGAATGGTTATTGCTTTCTTTCTGTCTTTTCTTTTATTCTCTGCGCCTTCTAACATCTGTGAACTTGTCCTTACTATCTACATCTTCTTTCATCGCAATTACCTCTCTAGTGCACACTGTTTCCTTTCTATTGTTGAACCATTCTTCATGGGTTCTTATGTCATTGCTGCACAGGCTCCAGTGACTTTTTTCGGTCATTGGACATGGGCGGGTTTGAGCCCTGTTATTGTTTTATTACAGGGCTTGAGGGTGGGAGTACTTCGCATGCGGGTTTGGGCTGCATGTGTGGGTGGGGGGAGAGGTTGTTTTCTGTGTTTCTATGGAAGTATCCCATATACTATCCCTTGCAAACCTGCAAAATGATGTTCAAACAAAGTTTACGGTCACTATACCCTCAGACAGTCTTAACCATCATGTCATTGCTATTGATTTGTGCAAGATATTGACACTCAATCAATCAATCAGTGAGGGAAATTTTAAGTGCACTACTCACCTGTTAGGGTTTCAAGGCACTGGAGGGGGGACAGCAGTTCCATTCAGTTGAAGAGCTAGGTCTTGAAAGCTTTCCTGAAGGTGTTCAGGGAGGGGCTCATCAGATGTCGATAGGGAGCTCGTTCCAGGTCTTGGCCACGATGCAGGGTAAGGCTCTTCCCCCTGTTCTGGCTCTGCGGATGTGCAGGGTTTCGGCAAGGGCGAGGTTTGTGGAGCAGAGGTTTCTTTTGGGTACGTGGAAGGTGATTCTCTCGTTGAGGTATTGGGGTCCTGTGTTGTGGAGGCATTTGTAGGCATGGATGAGTATCTTGAAAGGAACTCTCTTCTCACAGGGAGCCAGTGGAGGTTCAGTTTGTGTTGACTGATGTGCTTGTGTCAGGGGATGCCAAGGACGAGTCTGGCTGCGGTGTTCTGTATCGTCTGAAGCTTGTGGAGTGGAGTTGATGCCGGCGTAGAGGCGTTTCCATAGTCCAATCTGCTGGTTATGAGTGCATGGGTGACTGTCTTCCTTGACTCCGGGGCATCCATTTGAAGGTCTTTCAGAGGATGCTGAGGGTGTTGAAGCAGCTGGATGTGATGGCGTTGACCTGCTTGTTCATGGATAGGGAGGAGTCAAGTATGATGCAGAGGTTTCTGGCTTGGTCCGTGCGGGTTGGAGGGCTGCAGAGTGCGGTGGGCCGCCAGGTGTCATTCCATGCTGATCTTGAGTTTGCTTTTGGCAGCTGTTGCTTATGTAAATGTAAATGTAAATGTTGTATACTTGTAAAGCGCACAGCTGGCCCATGAACGGGGCGTCCCAGCGCTGTATACCGCTGGGGAACCCATCCTGGCTTTCCCTGTGAGATGGTCCCTACTGGGCATCTCCAAGGTGAAGACAAGCATCCCCGGCGCTGATGGGGCCGTAAGTGGAGATTAAGCAAGCTATTGCCCAGAGTTGCTGAGTGGGATCCATGGTTAAAGTAGGCACCGAGGCGAGAATTATCGAGTCCGCTGACCTTGGCCCAAGACCCTGCCGCGTCGGGAATCGAACCCTGGTCCCGGGCTGACCTCTGCTTCCGGGTCTGCCACCTCTAACCAGTGACCCACACCACTCCACCAATCCAGGATGCAACGTCCTGCATTCCTTCCTGGAAGTTGAGTCTGGTGGTGGTGGGGTCCTTGTTTAGGGAGAGGATGAGCTGGGTGTCGTGAGCGTAGGATACCATGCTGAGGCCGTGCTGTCTGACGATGGCGATGAGGAGGGCCATGTAGATGTTGAAGAGGGTAGGGCTGAGTGATGATTCCTGGGGTACTCCGTAATTGATTTCCTTGGTTTCGGAGAGGAAGGGTGATAGTCTGATTCTTTGCTTCTGCCGGTGAGAAATGAGTGGATCCAGTCGAGGGCGGTTCCTTGTATGCCGTTGTCATGTCTGGCGGCGAGTGTGCGGTGGGAGACAGTGTCGAATGCTGCTGACAGGTCGAATAGTATCAGGGCTGTGGTGGGGCATTGGTCGAGGAGGGTGCCGATGTCATCTGTGGTGGTGAGTAGGGCAGACTCGGTGCTGTGTTTGCTGCGGAATCCGGATTGGGAAGGGTCAAGGATGGAGTTGTCTTTGATGAACTTTGTTAGCTGTGCGTTGTCAGTCTTCTCAGCGACTTTTGCCATGAAGGGGAGGAGAGAGATGGGGCGGTAGTTCTTGAGGTCCGTGGGATCTGCTGAGGGTTTCTTAAGCATTCGTCTGACTTCTGCACGTTTCTAGTCATTGGGTAAGGTGCCGGTCATGAAGGTGGCATTGATGGTGTGTTGTAATTCTGGTGCGATGGCAGTGGTAGCTCTGTGGTAGATGTACTGTGGCCAGGGGTCCGTGGAGGTCCCTGAGTGGATTCCTTTCATGGTCGAGGTGGTCTCTTTGGTCATAACTGGTGTCCAGGAGGCGATGGCGGGCTGGCTGGTGTTGCTGGAGGGGAGCGGTGGTTGCGGAGTCAGGTATTTGGTAATTGAAGTTGTCATAGTGGTTCTTGATTTTCAGGTGGGAGTACGTTCCAAGTTTGTTGCAGAGGTCCTGGGAGTGGGTGATGTCCGTGGTTTCGCTGGCATGTTTGGTGAATTCCTGTTTGATGCTGAGGAGCTCCTTGGAGTTGCTGGCGTTGGCGAGGATTCATGGCGTCTTTGTAGGTTTTGTGTGGTTTTCAGGTGTCTTGTTGTTTTGCCAGATCTTCTCGAGGCGTCTGCAGGTGCGTCTGGCTGCTTAGAGGTTGGCGGGGAACCAGGTGACTTTCCTGTGGCGCTATCTGTTGGAGTTGTGTAGCGGGCAAGCTTGTCTGCGCAGCTGGAGATCCAAGTGTGAAGTCTCCTGGCTGCGAGGTCGGTGTTGGTCGTGGTGGTGGGGGGGGGTCACGGTTGAGGGTGGAGTTGAGCTGCTCCTTAGTGACTCCGTTCCAGTTTCTTCGTGGAGGGCACAGAGCAGGTTTGGGTGGCGTGGGTTTGTTGACGAAGAAGTGTACGCAGTGGTGGTCAGTTCATGGGGATTGCATGGTGTAGCTGAAGTGGGTTCTGTTTCCCCCGTGGGTGGGCGTGGTGATGAGTTGTTTCAGTCCGATGTTGGCGAGGTAGTCAAGGAGGGTGGTGGAGTTGTGGTCACTGGGGTTTCGAGGTGGCAGTTAAGTTCTCCGATGAGTATGTAGTCCATGGAGGTGAGGACGTGGGCAGTGATGAGGTCAGTGATGGTGGAGGCAAAGGGGGCACGGGGGCTGGGGGTTCTGAAGGCGAAGGTGCCGCTAAGTGTGGAGTTGGGGCTGGTCTGGACCTGGAAGTGCAGATGTTCAGCGGTGGAGAAGGTGTCGCTCGAGGTGGTGAGGCGGAGGGAGTTTTTGTGCGCGACAGCGAGTCCTCCTCCCAGGGGGTTGGGGCGGCCCTTCCTCTGGATCTTGTATCTGTCAGGGATGGAGTTGGGGATGTCGGGCAGAGAAGACGTTGGCCCAGGTTTCTGTAAAGAAGGTGATATCTGGTGAGAGGGTGTCAAGGAGGTTCCAAATTTCAATGGCAAGTCTGTGCATTGAGTGCACGTTGAGGAGGATGCACTTCAGGACGTTGGTGGTGTTGGTGGCAGGGGTGGTGGTGACGGTCTGACGACAGTGGCGGCAGGAGAACTGGCCATGGGTTGTCTTCGGCATGTCCTGCTGGCAGCTGTTGGTTCTTCTGGGGTTCAGTGCGATGAGGGCGGCTGAATTGTAGTGGTGGGAGGTCCAGGGGTTCTGGCGCTGGTCGAGGTCAGGTCGCGATCGTGCGCAGACGGGCTTGCCTTTGGTGTGCCTTTGGCATGCCAGTGGAGTGCCTGCTGTGTATGGCCACCATTAAATAGGGAAGTGGGAGAAACATGCAGCTGGGAGGCAGAAGTGGGAACTGGCAGGGTGAGGGGCCGCAGGGGAAGCAGCGGCGGGATGGAAAATGGGCTAAAAACACAACGGGAATTAAACACAGGAAAAACAACAAAATAGACCAGAAATAATGAAATAAGGCATGACTGCCCAGGTCTATGTGAAACAGTGTTTGGCCCTGGACAGTAGTCAGGTGGCTAAGCAAGTGTGACATACTTTATATACATATTCCTGAGGCCCACAAATTGGAGTCCCCTGCTGCATGGGTTTGTTTGAAATACCCCAGCCACATGTGGCGAGTCAGACCAGCAATTGGAACACATATCAAGGGCACACACAGATCACATGTCAGACCTCAGGCATTGGGTAACAATTAACCCACCCATGAAACACACAACAGAGTCACGGGAACAGATGCTGTCCAGAAGCTGAAGCATAGCTGACTGCAGAGACACAGTGCCCTAGTGACACAAGCAACAGACTGTAGGGGCCACACCTGTGGATCAGATGAGGAGGGTGCATCACACAATTGAGGGACATGTGTATTGGACTACAAGACCTACGTAATGTGGAAGTGTGACCAGGCCAAAAGACTGCAATTAGCATGTCAGACATAGTACAAAGATTAGGCTTGGACTTACCCCCTCCTTACTGCTGTCTGATCTTCAGCTGCCTATTCAGGTCCAGGAAGACCACCACCAGTATCCGGAGCATGTGGGTGGTCAGGGTCCAGTGTCCGCCCCTCCTGCGAGGAGGCGACAGCTTCAGCTTGACCCTTGCGATCCTCCGGGTCCAGCCCCGAAGGTCCTGCCACCTCTTCTGGCAGTTGCGGATCCGGCGCTTGTAGACCCCCACCAAACTAACTGCCCGGTTGATGGTCAGCCATATCTCCTGCTTCTGGTGGGCATCAACCTGTGAGGATGACAAAGTTAAAAGTCCATTAACACACATGCCCCATATTTGTGCTGCACACATTTGGATATACATGTCATCATCACAAAGGGAAATGAGTGACACAGGTAGTGCACCCATGGAAAAGGACAAATGACCTGCATGTCTGACATGTTAACAATGCCTGGGCAGTTTAAGCTTGCACAAATGCACTTTAGCTGCAGAACACCTGTTCATTACATGTACCTACACACTTTGGGGGATGAAAGTACTCAGTGAGTATGCTTGCCACTGGTGTACACACTGCTAGTACTGCTAGTCAGACAACATGCATAATTAGGAAGGCAGTGGACTGCACACTCACCTGCTCCCCTGGTTTCCCATACAGCTTGCTGTACTGTGGAAGGAGTCCGTACAGCAGGGCATGGTTCTCCTCCTCAGTGAAGGCTGGGGCCCTCTCCAGAGTACGTGCCATAGCAGTAGCCAAAGGATGCCGAGACAGCAGCAGTGATAGCAGGGATGTGGTCCAGTAGCATGTAGTGCAGGCAAGTGAGCTCCCTGGGGTCCAGCCAGCCTTATATCTATGCTGCAGAGGCAGAATCTGTGCCATGTGTCCCCAGTGATAGGTCCAACATGGTTGCATTCTATGAATCTGGCCAATCCATGGAAATGTACGACTCGTACACGTCTTCCGCATCGTTCAAATCTTCACCTTCATAAAACCCTAGCAATTGCAACATTGTTGTAGGCATCCAACTGACTTTCCAGCGCACAACTCGTACAAGTTTTGAATCTGCATCTGTCTTCATGACAGTCCAGAGCCAATGGGTGCGACCGGCTCGGTCAACTGACTGTACAACGCGTTTTTTGAAAATACACATGCACCCGTCTCCATACGATTCAATGGCCAAGGCGTACGCCTGTCTCGGACCATGCCTGCCCGACGCGCATACAGGATAGTCACCCGCGTCGGACCTCCTTGCAATCAATGGCAAAGCGTACGCCCGGCTCGGTCAGGAACCGTGCAATGCGTATGCATTGTCACCCGTGTCGGACCTCATTGCAGTCAATGGCAAAGCGTATGCCCGGCTCGGTCAGGAACCAAGCAAGCGTACGCATTGTCACCCGCGTCGGACCTCATTGCAGTCAATGGCAAAGTGTACGCACGGCTCGGTCATGTACCATGCAATGCGTACGCATTGTCACTCGCGTCGGACCTCATTGCAGTCAATGGCAAAGCGTACGCACGGCTCGGTCATGTACCGTGCAATGCGTACGCATTGTCACCCGCGTCAGAGCTCATTGGTGTGACTATTTGACGGCTTCAACACACAATTACTTGCCAGGGACACATGTGCACACCTACCACACTACAGCATTGGTCACAGTGTCCCATGGCATGTAAGGCTGCATTCCCTGTGTGTTGGGGGGGCAACATTTGGTTTGTTGTGTGGCACTTTTGTTCAGCCACTCCCAGGCTGTGCATGTGTTCATGGGGGCAGAATCCTTTGTGTGTTGTGCACATTACCACTGTGATGTGCAACTGTACTGTTATGGGCATGAGTCATGGACACAGTTGCAGGTTGGATATGTTTAGGACATGTCACATACACCCTGAGTCCTGGGGTGATGGCATGTACGTCACAGTGAGACCTGTAGCCACAATTCTGATGTACACCCACAGTCTATGTGCATGTTGTGTCTCAGATGTGGCTGATCAAATGTGCCCAATGGGAGACAGTCTTCACATCCATGTGGTATGTGCAGCAACCTTGATGTTGTGTGTGTGTCTAAGAGATGTCCATGTAGGGCCTGCAGAGACAACAGTGGCCACTACCTGTGGGACTCACGCTTGCCTTGTGGCGTGTACATGATACGCCATGTCATGCAAGTTTCGATGTCGCAATACAGGGACCCTGGGTATCTGCATGGCAAAGATCTGTGATGCCTGGGAGACATCAGGCCTCACTTGTCACTGTGGTGTATGTTTGTAATGTCACAGCAGTACATAGGTAGGGTTACACAGCCCAATGATTGGCCATTGCACTACATGGGACTTATGTGGACATGTGGACTTGAGATGTGAGGCGATGTCCATGTAGGTGACATAATTGTCCATGCCCAACAGCACACACCTCAGTACATTGTGTATTGTCATGATGTATCATGTGATATTTTGCTTGGTCATGGCCACATGGGTGGATGAACCGACAATCTTCCTTTGTGCATCTCTGTTCTGCAGGGCACCAGCTGTCCATTGACCATTCCCAGACCTTGAAACCATGCAGGAATGTGACTGCATCCGATGGTACCGCTTCACCAGGCCACTGATTGAGGAGTTGGCAGAGCAGTTGGCGCCACATCTGCTACCTGGCCGGACATATCCTACAGCACTGATGCCAGAGGTGAAGGTGATGGGAGCCCTGCACTTCTTTGCTACTGGTACCTTCCAGTACACTGTGGCTACTGCTGGTGGTATGTTGCAAACTATGTTTAGTCGTGGGCTACGCGATGTCTTGGAGGGGATGTTGCATTTCCTTGACCTGTACATCAAGTTCCCTAGCCCAGCTCAACTCCCTGAAATAAAGGATGCCTTTTATACACTGGGGAGGATGCCGAACATCATCGGATTGATTGATGGTACACATGTGGCCCATACACTGGGGAGGATGCCGAACATCATCGGATTGATTGATGGTACACATGTGGCCCTGATACCACCACAGGCACATGAGCAGGCATACCGGAACAGGAAACATTTCCACTCGATCAATGCTCTGGTGGTATGTCTTGTAGACATGTGTATCACACATGTGTGTGCACGTTTCCCCGGTTCTGCGCACGATGCCTACATCATGAGGAGTAGTCGCATTGCTACGCTGATGTCACAGATACCAGACCAGCGTGCCTGGCTTGTCGGTGTGTACTGACTGTTTACCATTGTGTGTGTTTGGCAATGTTGTATTCCGCACTCCTACAAAACTCAGCTAATTGTTCAATTGTTTGCGTGTAGGTGACTCCGGATACCCCAACATGCCGTGGTTGCTGACACCCCTCAGGAACCCTGTGACACCAGCCGAGATGCGCTACAATGAGGCACATGGTTGGAACAGGAGGGTGATTGAGCGGACATTTGGCCTCCTGAAAGCTGATGCTTCCGCTGCCTGGACAAGACCAGAGGGGCCCTCCCATATGAGCCTGCAAAGGTGTGCAAAATTATCCTTGTAGGCTGCCTGCTATACAACATGGCAGTGCGGAAGAAGGTGCCTCTCATCCAGGATGACGATGACTGACCTCCACCACCTGTGGAGGATCCCGGCCTGGGCCACGATGCCAGTGATGATAAAGATGAGGGTGACGTCCGCACACAGCTCATCAACAGCTTCTTCACCTGAATGTGAGTTTACAGGGTTGTTATGTCAATGAATGGAGTTAGCCTGAAATGTGTTGTGACTGCTCTGTTGCTGTCTGAGTGTGCCTGTGTGTCACTTGACTGGATGTGTGCAGTGATGTGTCCATTCAGGTGGTCTGTACTCCACAATAGTGTTGTATTGCTAACTTGTTTCTGTGTAGGTTTCTTGTGACATGTTTTGTGCATGTGTATTGCATCTCTCTCCTGTTCTGCTGTGCTTTTGACTGTGTCTTGTGTCTGTCCTTCACAGGGTAATTTGCCTGTTGTTTGGTCAAAACTTACCCCCAACACCCTGAATCCAACACCAGTGTGGCAGTAGTCAATTGCCATCAAGTGATGTGCCACACACCCCTGTACTTCAATTCTCAGACACTCTGTGACTGTGTGTCCACCGTAACGTACAATTGCCTTGCAACTAATTTAGAATGAACGTGTTGCTGATGTGTAATGAACCTGTGCTATGCTTTGTTAGGTGCGTTGTCTGTCTTCTCACATCTGAGTGACATTTGCTTATCTCACACGTGGACTTGTTACCATTGACTGTGGATAGGTGTTGTGTCTGTGCATACCGATGTGTTTCAGGTCAACATCATTGTGTGGGATGAGTAACATGGCAATGGTGAGTATATGTTGTGGTGCCATAGTGGTGTGTCTCCCTCACATGTGTCAAATCAGCATGACTCACCTAACGGTGGTCACATTGTTGTAGTATTTGGCATGCACTGTGTTGTTTAGCAGATCAACATATCCATGACACGTGACAAGTTGGAATCACAAAAGAGGCAAGTATGGTATACTGGTGAGTTTATTTTCAAACATGTGTGAGGAAAGTGCACAGGATGGTGGGTGCTGTACATTGGTTTTTGAATCCAAAGTTCACAGTAGAGTTGGAAGTGTTGGTAGATGAAATGTCCAAAGTAAAGTCCACAGTCATCTGCTACATTGGACCGACATGAACCCTCCATGTCATGTGGGCGAGTTGTGTCCGATTGGACAAGGTGAACGGGTTGCGCACATTAAACATTGTCCAGAACAGGTTTAGAGGCCCTGGGGGAAGTGCAGGAACATCTGCGTCTCACATGTCCTTCTTCAGACGACCCCTCTTCTTCTTGGGGGGGATCCTCAGGTGCAGGGGTCTGCCAGAGTCCTCCTCCCTCCCTGTGGCACTGGCAGATGGTGTGGCAACAGATGTTGTGGCCACACAGGGAGGTGTGGACATGTTTGTGGTGATCTGGCGGAGGCATTGGAGTATGTCCCGAGTAAGTGCGTCCCACTTTGCCTCCATGTGGGCATGGTGGGCAGCCTGCTCCTGTTGTATGTCCTTGAGGATCCCCACTACCTGGTCAAATCCTCCGGTGCTATCCTGGTACACATCTATGATGTGTGCCAGTTGGGGGTCATCATGCAGTCCAAACCCCTCTGCTAGGTGCGCCCTCTGCCTCCCACCCCATCCAGCACCCCTATCCACATGGGCAGGACCAGCGGCGGCACGCACAGGTGGCACTGAGACCGCTTGGGTGGTGGTGGTGTGTTGGCTGCAGCTTCCGGGGGGTCCTGTGTCCCTGTGCTGTGGGTATTCTGTGGCCTTGGTCTGTCCGTGTTGGCGGGGTGCCCTGTCTGTTTCCAGATGCTGGAGGTGTGGGGACAGGGGGTGCAGATGTTGGTGCTGCTGGTGCTGCATGATGACTCACACCGGAGGTGCCAGGTTGTTCGTCGTAATCCAAAGAGGACAGAGACAGAGTCAAACCAGAGAGCTGAGTGTCCACCAGAGTCTGGCACTGGGAATCCTCTTTATTTGATGCTGTGTCCCCAGCACCACCTGTGTTTGGAAGAGACACATAATGTAAGTTATGTTTCTACAGGCATCAATGGTTCACAAACATGACATTTTGTATTGTACGAATGGATGCCTGCCTGTACACTGCTTTGTTCCGGGTTGTCACGGACAGAGATTGATATTGGTGTTGCACTTTGCCGAGCCAAAATGAAACATTTCAATGTGCATGTCGAAGTGTGTGCATGCCCAGCTCATGGATAGATTTGTCGGTACATGACCATTACTGCTCAAGGGCCATCACATTGCTGACACAGGTGTGTCTTCCCTGTTCACATGTGAAATTTAACAAGGACATACGTGCTATTACACTGGGGATATGTTGTACTATTGGGGCATGTGTGGTAGCAGAGTTTGCTAGTCTTTGTGGGCCACATTGGTGTATTGGTACGACCTGGTCACAGTCCGGTATGCCTGTGATCTCTTTGGAGGAAGTGTTTTTTTCCAGTGTTCCTAGTTACCATCTCATTTCATACAAGTGATGATGTCACCATCCTTAATGAGTCTGGTGCTGAGTTTTGTACGTGCATATGTGATTTGACTTGTCAATGTTCTCCATGGTGACATGGATTGGGCAAGGTAGCACTCTGGCTTTTCAATGCTCATGACAGTGAGGGCCAGTGGTGTGTGTGTTGCAGTTTGGTTGCTATGAGTAGCATGTCTCCTCCAATGCTGTCCAGGTTTGACCTTGTGTCTACAGTGTCTATGTCAGTGAGCGGTGTGTTGTGTGAAGGATGCCTATGTTTCAGCACGATGTAGGAGTGGAATGCAGCTCACAACAGCACCGAGTGTGAATGCGATCATGCTATGGTGTCGGCTATATTGGTGTGTCCATTCCATGCAATGTCAGATGTCACCTGTCAATGATGTATGTGTGAGTTCCTGTGTGTTTTGTGCAATGTACCATATATGGGTCTCCACATTTGTCATCTGCAAGACACACCTCGCCTGCCCGGCCAGGGGGCACCCCTGGACACTGCATCCTCAGACAATGATTTTGAACATATGGTTGCAATGGCTGTGTGTGCGACCGGGTTTTGTTTGGCCAGTGCATATGTGTGATTGTCAGCCACATCATTTATCAGGCCCAGTGTCAGACATCTTGTCAGTCCCTTCCCACTCCCTGTGAGGCGAGCATGGTTCAGTTTGAGCTTGCTGGGCCATGTGGGTGGGGAGTGTCTGTGACTGCAGCTCCCATCATGCTCTTGGCTACACCCCCTTCCCAGCATGCCCATACTTCCTTCCTGTGAGATGATGTGACAGCAATGGCAAGATGGCTGACTGTGAAGTCCTGGTGTTTGTTGGTGCCCAGTTCCCAGCATGGACTTGTACTCCCCACAACAGAGCCCAGTGTCAGACATCCTGTCAGTCCCTTCCCGCTCCCTGTGAGGTGAGCATGGTTCAGTTTGAGCTTGCTGGGCCATGTGGGTGGGGATTGTCTGTGACTGCAACTCCCATCATGCTCTTGGCTACATCTCCCTTCCCAATATGCCCATACTTCCTACCTCTTGACTCTGCTTCCCTGTGAGGGGTGTGACAGCAATGACAAGATGGCTGACTGTGAAGTCCTGGTGTTTGTTGGTGCCCAGTTCCCAGCATGGCCTTGTGCTCCCCACAACAGAGCCCAGTGTCAGACATCTTGTCAGTCCCTTCCCGCTCCCTGTGAGGCGAGCATGGTTCAGTTTGAGCTTGCTGGGCCATGTGGGTCGGTGGAGATTGTCTGTGACTGCAACTCCCATCATGCTCTTGGCTACACCCCCCTTCCCATCATGCCTATTCTTCCTTCCTCTTGACTCTGCTTCCCTGTGAGGGGATGTGACAGCAATGGCAAGATGGCTGACTGTGAAATCCTGGTGTTTGTTTGGATACAAGTCCAAAGAGAGCCCCTGTGCTTCACGCAGCAGCACCCAGAATGGTGTATCTTTTGCTGATATTTCACTGAGGTGTGGGTCAATGCATCCTACCCAGTGAGTTGTGTGGAGTTTGTGTTGGGGAGGGGTGTCTCCACATGCTGGTAAGTATTGTCAGTTCTCCTTCCCACCCGGCCAGACATCCCACCATGAAACGTGTTTCCATTGGAGGGCGTGCAAGTTTTTCTTTCAGTATGTCAGTCAGTGGTGTCCTGCTTCTGATTTGCACACAACCCCTACCAGGACATTGTGCTCCCCACAGCAGGACCCAGTGTCAGCCATCTTGTCAGACCTTTGCCACTCCCTGTGATGTGGGCATGTTTCAGAGAGGTCTTGATGGGCCAATTTTGAGGGGGAGCATTATCTGTGACTACAAACCCCATCATGCTTTTGGATACACTCACTTCACCTGCATAACCACTATTCCTTCTTGTCAGTCAGCTGCACTGTGAGGTAGTGTGTTTGAGTTGGCAAACTGTCTGACAGTGTTTATTTGGCTTTGTGCCACTGCCTTGCTCTATTTGTTGTTAGGTTTGTACATGTCATGATACAGTTCCAAGTCACTATGAGATGATAATCTATTGGTTACTGTGGCTTTGCTAACGGTGCATGGTTACACTGTCCCCTTGCCACACAATATTGAGAATGTTGTTTGTGTACTCACCAGGCTCTGGTATGTCTGTTAGACCATGGACGCTCTCTGGTGGCAGGATGCCCCGAACCATCTCCTCCCAGGTCCTGAAGTAGACTGGTTTGGCAGGAGGGCCACCACCGGTGTGCTGACTCAAGGCGTGATCTTTCTCGATTAGTTTCTTGACCCTCCTGTGCACGTCATACCACCTGTTCTTGATATCATCCTTTGTGCGCAACGTTGGTGCTACTGCGTTCACCTTGTCCACAATCCTCGCCCATATCTTGGTTTTCTGTGACATGGAGGTCCTTTGGACCAATGTACCAAACAAATGTGGCTCTACTATGATGATCTCGTCTACCAGCACTTCTAACGCATCATCTGTGAACTTTGGATTCTTCTTTGGGGGCATGGTGATGGTTGGTGGTGGTGAGTGATGTGTGTGTGAGGGTGCAAGTGATTGTGGGTTAGTGTTGGTTTAGCTAGCTGTATGTGTGTGTGCTTTTGGTGTGGTGCTAATGGTGTGTGAGTTGTGTGATGGGTGAGTTGTGAGTGTGTCTGTGGTTGCTGTGTGATGGTCTTTGCTGCTGGCTGTGTCTCCTATTTGCAAAGGATCATGGTAGTGATTGATGTCCTTTATATAGGTGGAGTTGTGGATGTGTCTGTCCCAGGTTTTTATTTTTTTATATTTATTGGCTTTGTCATTGCTTGTTTGGTCCTGTTTTTGTCTTTTTTCCTTTGGGTTTTCTAGGCATGAAGGAGACGTTCTTCTGACCGAGAAGGAAACTGATGTTGGCTCGTGCGGGCTTCTCCGCCTCGTTCACGCTAACTTTCTTCTATGTTTCATACGCGTCGGTCGCGGAGATCTCTATTGCTTGTGGTCCTGTTTTCTGTGCGTGTCGGTCATGCGGCTTGGGCTCTGTGCGAGTCGCTCTGGGGTTACACGCATTGCATCGTACTGCGCGGATCGGACATCGCGGGTGCGTGTCGGTCGGGTTCATTTCGGGTTCGTGTCGGTCGGTGCAACTCGAGTCGATTTTCCAACCGGATCGCTATTTTCCCTACGGCTCGGTCGTACAGCTTGTATTCCGTACGTGTCGGTTGTAATTCACACGCGTTGCATCGTACTGCATGGGTCATACGGCGCCGGTCCGTGTCGGTCAATCTCCGGTCCGGGTCCGTGTCGTTCGGTACGTTTTGCGGCCGGAATCGGAATCGGCCCCTCTGAGTAGATACCCAATCACCTCTTCTTTTAAACCACTTTCTGACACTCAACTTTAGAGTGCTGTATGTCCTAATTTCAAATTCATCTACCTTATTTGGAGCTACTTCACCACATTTAGTGGGTGTGGGAAAGTGGGATATTGGCGGGATGGATATTAATCCACTACAAAAAATAATGTCACTGTTCTTGTTAGGTCCAGCAAATGTTTCAGTAATTTGAACATGAGCTCAACCCTGAAACCAATGGCATAGATGAGACAGGGTAAACTTTAAAAAAATGTGTAAAGGAATTAAAAGTACCAAAAACAGTTAAAAAGTTGAAAATACAATTAAAGTCCTACTCCAATTTATAAAAATAGAGAATGTTTTTACAAGTAAAATCCTACCAAAACAACAAAAATAAAATATATGGGGAACAGGACATATGAATGTCATTTTTTTTAAATAAAATAAGTGCCAAAAGTGCAAAGTGTCAACCGCAGGCAACTGGTCATGCTAGACTGGGGCAATGGTAAGGTTTAATGCTGACTGTGATGGAGCGGGAGTTGGAGACAGAGACCAGGCTCATCCCCATCAGAAGTTTTACCTTCTGGTTTAGTCTCTGGCATTGAAGTAAAAAATCCACAGCAGGGCAATGCTGCCGGTTGTGGTTGAAAAGTGTTCCAAAAGGGTGAAGGTAGCAAAGATACCTTCCTTGAGCATGAATTTAGAATTTATATTGCGCAAAGCTTTCATGCCAAAAGTAAACTGCTTCACTGGGACTTCATCCAAAAGCGATCCTGCCTTTTGGAACCCATTTCAACCACAACTTACTGCATTGCCCTGCTGAGGATTTTTGACGGATACTTTTAGTACCTTCACCCTCTAAAGATTTCTATCTTCAGACTTAGTCATTTATTTGGAATACACATTCCTAAGTGAGGCAACACATAATGCTGTAGCTCAACAGGGATCCACAATGCTGGATACCTTACATTTTTCTGAAATGGATTTGCTGCTGTGGAAAAGCTTAGAGTGGGTGCAATCTGGATCTTTGGCAAAGTGGCAACGCACTTTTGTCGGATCGACTTGCAGGTTTGTCCTGGTCTTCTGTCGGTTCTCCATGGAAAAAAGTCTTGAAAATTTTTCTAAGTCCCATGAATTAGGGTTAGGCACAGATAGTATATCCTGACATCAGCCAAGGGTTCCACGACCTTAGGAACAGCACTTGGGAGTCAGGACTCACATCCAGCAGAAGCCACTAGCAGGCCCAATGCAAATACCATTGAAACCACTTAGCTGGGATCTTTCAGGAAATCGGTTTTCTTGCAGCATTTGTGGCCCTCTAGCTTAACAGGATGTAAGTCAACTGACCATTAAAGTCCACTTCCTAGTCCTTGGTACAAGAGGGATCAGATCCATTCTTTAGGGTCTCCTCACTGGTCACAACAGCAGGTGCACTCCATCTCATGTCTTCCACAGATTCAGTAGTGTTTTGAAGAGGGTTCCAAAGGGTGACACATTTTTGCCTGGGACTAGCCTGAGGCTGGGGTGATGCCTGGCCCTTCCCTGACCAGTAGGGAAAAGGTTCCTAGGGATAACCTACCCACTTTTGCAGCACCTCCTGTGTTCCCTTATGGCAAACAATCCCACAGTGACCCTCTCTACGTAAAGCCAAGATGGTACTTTCTTTCTTACCCTGAGCAGAGCTCTCCTGTCCTTCCTAGAGGTGTGACCAAGAAAATGAGAAAACCTTCTCCTGTGGTCACTCAAAACCAGTTCTGGGTTCGGTCACACTTCCACCGGGATTGGTAGCTGGTTGGCAAGTAGGACAAGATAGGAGGCGGTGAGCAGTCAAAATATAGATTTTTTTTTAGATCGACCTGCAGTAATATCAAGTTTTTAATATCGTAGGGACAGAATATCAATGTCAAGAATATCGGTGACCAGAATATCGACCTTAAAGTAAGTAATATTGTTTTTTTTATATCAAAGTAAGTAATATCGAAGTAAGTAATATTGTTGTAAATAATATCGATATTTATATGAGTGTTATGTATTTTAGTATGTATTTTATATGTATGTTTGACATTTTTTGTAATGTATTTTTATTATTTTTAAATATATGTATTAAAAGTTTACAAATTAGTCATTTTTGTTTAGTAAATTTTGCGCTTTAGTATCAGAGCGGGTTGTGGGTTTATAGGGGGATAGGGTGAGAAGTAATTTAATTATAATTAATTAATAATATGTTTTTATTTATTGTTATTGATTATTACTTGATTGTCAATTAATTATTAATTGGTAATTAAAATGGTATTAATTGATTAATCTAGCATTATATCAATTATAAATAATGTATTTATTTATTGATATTGTTAAGTAATTTATTGTTAATTCATTATTATTTGGTAATTCATTGTTATTAATTGATTAATTGATAATTAAATTAATTATATTCATTTTTATGTGTAGCAGGTTGTGGGTTTATAGGGGAATAGGGTGGGAAGTAATTTAATTATAATTAATTAATTAACATTTTTTATTTATTGGCATCGATAATTATTTTATTGTTAATTAATTATTAATTGATAATTTACTTTTATTATTTGATTAATTTATTAATATACTAATTATAATTAATTAATTATTAATTTGTATTTGTTGTTAATGTTAATTAATTTATTTTTAATTTAATATTAATTGGTAATTAATTTTTATTAATTGACTAATTGACAATTAAATTAATTGTGTTCTTTTTTATGTGTAATGGGTTGTGTGTTTATGGGGGAATAGGGTGGGAAGTAATTTAATGTTATTTAAGTAAATATTAATTTAATTTTGTTGGTATTTATCATTATTTTTTTAGTTAATTAATTTTGAATATGTTATTTATTTCACAAAAATTATTTAATTTATAAGTATGTTAATTTAACCCCTACGCTATCCTACATTTTCCACACTGTTGCACTCCCTGGAGTGGGAATAGTCATTTCAACCCCTACGCTATCCAACACTTTCCCTACTGTTGCACGCAATGGAGTGGGAATAGTAATTTTTGCCCCTATGCTATCCAACACTTTCCCTGCTGTTGTACTCCCTGGAGTGGGAATAGTAATTTTAACCCCTATGCTATCCAACACTTTCCCTACTGTTGCACTCACTGGAGTGGGAATTGTAATTTTTACCCCTAAGCTATCCAACACTTTCCCTACTGTTGCACTCACTGGAGTGTACAAAGTAATGTTTACCAGGACGCTATCCAACATTTTCCCTACTGTTGCACTGTTTAGAGTTGGAATAGTAATTTTATTACTTCCGCTATCTAATATTTTTGGTATTATTTTAGTTAATGTAGTATATAATTAATATTAATACGATTAAAAATATATATTTTTTTCATTTGTAATATATATTTATTTAAGTTTTTATTTCTATTATTGATCTATGTGTATAGATGTATTTATAATTTATATGATATTTGTTTTAATTATGTTATTAAAATAGTTATTAAATATTATTTGTAAGTAAGGGGTCTTTTAGGATGGTGGTCGGAAAATCACTCTGACCGCCATGGTAGCGGGAAAACACCGCCCGCTAGGACCGTGGCATAACCGCCGGTCCAATTAGTATGCTCCGCAGTCTAAATCCGACCGACGCGGTACGATTGCGGCATTTAACATTGCGGCGGTTGCTGCTGCCAGCAGCACCGTCGCGATGTCCAAAAAAAGCATGTAGAGCATATCCCTGCACTGTGTGGCAGGCACTGCACAGTGCCTGCCACCTCGTACAGGGACATGTAGGGGGGTACCATTCCCCCAGTACACCCACACCCCCCAAACACATTGGGGGCCCGCAATGGGCCCCCAGAGACATTCTCCGCATGCCTTTCCATGGCAGTTCCACCACCGCGGAAAGGCTGGCTACCGTCGGCATCATAATCATGCTGGCAGAGCCTGGCCCTGCACCGGCCCCATTTTAGCAGTCCAGCTTTGCCCGCCAGGCAAGCGTGTGGACTGCTACCGGCGGAAAAGTGCCGGGGGGAAAATCTCACCGCCGCGGTCGTCACCGCCATGCTAATGGGACCGGCGGTTTTCTGGGTTGCGATCGTGGACAGATGACCGCCGCTGGCCCGGCGGTTACCACCTCCGGCCCGGCGGCAGCCATCTGACCGCCATCCTAATAGACCCCGAAGTATATATATTATATATTAAATGTATATGTTTAATTTATTATCCTATTATATATATATTACTTAGAATTTTTAAACATTTGAAAATATTTTTGACTATGTCTATTTTAATTATATGTATTACTTACTTTATATTACATTATTTTTTTACTTAAATAAAAAACGATATTTTTAACAACGATATTTTTGATCTCGATTATTTTTTTTTATATTTTTGTACTTACCATAATGTAGATAGGATGTCGATATTCTTGACTTTGATATTCCTGCATCGATATTTCTGTAGGTTGATATTTTGACCTTTGATATTCTGTCAGTGATTCAGAGGAGGCAAGTTCAGGTTTTAGCTACATCTGCCTTTGACTGACCATGCCACCTTAAAGATAATTATGTTTCTAGGCACTGCCTAGATGATCATCCTGTCAAAGGAACAGGACACACCTCCACACCTAAGCCCTTTGTCTCCGCTCTGGAAGCCAATTCATACCTAAACAAGGAGCTATTCAGCTCTTGGGTGACAGCTGGAGGCTCATGCAAATGGGCTTCTATAGACTTTAGACAGGAAAAAGGAAACTGTTTCAAAGTATAGACTTTACGAACAACTTGAATTTATAATAACGTTTTTGTAATCCAAGAAGTTATTTTTCTGTGTTTTCTAGACAGAGATAACATCATTTAATTTTAACATTTACTCCCAATGCTTTCATATAGAACAGCTACAGTGAAAATAGCCTTTTATGCCTTTTCACTGTAAAGACATGCTGAAATTTTAACATTTACATGGCCTACTCTTAAATACCATGCACCCTGCCTTATGCGCAGTTAAGTCCAATGTAGAGGTGACTTATTAATATTTAAAATGAGGGTTTAGTCTAGTCAAAAGAGGTTACTTTGACAGATTGAATGTGCAGTTTATCCAGGTACTGTCAGACTACTGGTGGCAGGCCTATAGTTTTCTTTTACGTTGTCACTTTAGTGGTGGCACAAAATGTGCTGCAGTCCACTAGTGACATTTAACTTACAGTCCCTGGGTACCCTTGGTACCATATACTAGGGACTTAAAGGTAAGTTAAGTAGGCCAGGAGTATAGCCAAATTCAACGTGTTTTAGGAGTCAAGGCACATGCACTGTAGCAGCATTCCAATGGCAATGGGAGTGATTATGCCACAGAGAGGCATTTTCTGACAGTGAGAAACAATGGTCAAATTACCATTCTGGGACCCTTCTTTTAGACCATCACCTCATCCCAATTACTACAGAGTGCCTCTAGAGGCACTGGCTCTCCCTTTCCAGACAGCTTCCACATTCTCTAAATTTAGGGTTGATTGACCTATTAGTGAGCATTGCTTATATGCAGCAACTCATGAAATGCCTGAACTCCATGTCATGTCGTGGAACTTTGCTGATTTGGTGGGCAATTTGGCAGATACAACTTGTCAACTTGTAATTCTCATGCACAGGTCTGCTTTGTTCAGAAAACCTGGTCCCTGGAGCCCATTCACCTTTATAGGCTATTGCACTCCCATGTTTCGGGCAAAAGCATCCTCTGGTCATCAAAAGGGTAGGTGCCTATATGAGGTCTAATGAAGCAATCAAAGCTGCCTGCACTCCCTATTTCTGTCTCACTAGCAGGGCATGTCTTGGGAATAGCAGTTTGAAATATAATGGCCTGAAAGCACATAATAGATGGTAGTATCCAAGATGGATTGGGAGATATGAAGGAGTTATTCTGTTTGGAATTGTGTTCATGGGAACTGTGTAAAAGAAAGGGACATTCCCATTATGTGGTCTATCTGTGAGGTTTAATGCAAAACACAAAAGAATGCAACCTGAATGAACCATAAAACTTATTGAGTAGCCCCTGGGGAAGAGTTAGTGGCATAGAGGTTGTATTTGTATACATACACAAAACATATAGTGAACCCTTGCTATGTCTCTTTCCCTTGAAGTAATGTAGATGGTCATAATCTATTTTTCTAAACCTTTTTGGAGTCTTTTTGTGGTGCATTAATTGTGTTACTGTGAGAGTGTGCTGCACAAATACTTTACATTTTGCCTCTGTAGATAAGTCTGGCTGCTCTGTGCCAGGCTACTAGAGGGTGAGCACATGTTATCTTTTAGTGTGTATCTAGCTTGCCCTAACTAGAGTAGTGGTTCCTGCCTGGCCTGGGTGCATACCTCTGCCAACCAGAAATACAATTTCTATCAAGGTCACAACACCCAATTGCCATATGTGCCATTCTAGGCTACACTACATTTAGGGTTGTCCAAATTATCGCACAGTGAACCAGTGCTGAATTTCTAAAAAGAAAGAGTGACAGATGCCTGCAACCAGTGCTAATAAATGTTTCCGCGCATCAGCGATGTGACGTAAAATGATGGGGCCCCCCTGCAGAATGTGAAGAGAGACCCCTGAGTCTCTCCTATCTCACATACACTCATTGGCCTTGTGCTGAGGGGGCCCATCTGAAGGGTTCGCTGGCCCTGAAGGGTTGCAGTTCCTCCTGTGCCACAGAGGCTGCAGGGTCTTGTGTTACGTTACTGCTACATGTAGTGTAGAAAGGAGGCACCTCACTCCTCTTTAATCCACCAACAACCAGTGGCGGCTCCTCGATGGAGTGCTGCGGGGCGGTGAGGCGGGGCGGGGGAGGGGCAGAGTGGGGGTAGTAAACTCCAGCATACGGCCGAACGGAGTTAAGTAAATAAATTAATAAATAAAATGAATAACATTGTGCGCGCTGCAACGTTTTATTTATTTACTTAATTCCGTTTGGCCGTATGCCGGAGTTTACTACCCCCCACCCTGCCCCTACCCCGCCCGCCCACCGCCCCGCAACACTCTCTCGAGGAGCCGCCACTGCAACAGACACTCCCTGTCCCTATACCTCGCTCTGACAGGTTTCTGCGTTCTCCTTTTGTGACCCTTTTCCGTCTTTCTCTTCCTCCCTCTTTCTAGTTGGTGTGTTTTTCCTCGGGAAATATCTGATGCATAAGTTCTGGTCCCAGAAATGAGCGCAGGAGGAACCCACCTGCGACCACCCCTCAGTTTAGGCACTGCACTGGTTTCGGTGGAGCGGGCGGGGGGTTTGCCGAGTAGTTAACTACATTTTGGGACGTGGTTTAGACAAACTGTAAGTCCCAAAGTTAAACGATGGTGTTTATCAGTTATGGGAATTCATCATTTTCAGTCCTGTCGAGTTCGCTTTGGATGGTTCTCGCTGCACCTCACTGGCTAGATCGAAAACACAGGCACTGGTTTTGCGCGGGTGGATCTCCGCGCGGTAAATGATGAATCACGCTGATGTTTTCCTGACTGCAGGCACCAAGTGTGTAAGCGAACTGAATTCTTTCGCAACTACATGTTGCAAATTATGCGGAAAAATACATAACTTGGAGTTGTCGTTATGCAGATTCATGTGATAATCATAGCCACTTAGGTCATAAATCTCTCAATAATTATAAGGTCCGAAAACCACAAGTGTCATTAGCAATGCACAGAAATTACTCTCGACAGTAGGAAAACATTTCAACCAACTTGACAGGTCAAGAACGGCTTTACATGCCACATCCTGTCACATTAAATACTAGCACAGCAGCCTCGTGGAAAAATCGAGGGTTAGCAGAGTCTATGGTCATGGTAAAAAGAAAGATTGTGCAAAAGTAGAGTATTGTCTCCAAAAAAAGGTTTTTCTTTCTGGAAACGTAACGTATGATAAGTTGGCGGACCTATCTTTGAATAAGCATAACATGTTTGAGCCATTACCTTTTATTGACTTCCACATCATGAACATCTGATAGATGTTACTAAATATTCATTTAAAGACAGCAAAAGAAATCACAATAGATGAATAATTTTTTATTATGTTTTTATTTAATTAGCAGTTTTCTATAGTGCTAACAGATGGAGAGCCGTGTGATGTCCCCGCTCCAATGCTGGCCGGGCCGGACTGGCCGTAGCGGGCACCGGGCAATCCCCCGGTGCGCCACACGGGTAGGGGCCGGTTTTGGGCCCCTGGGGGGCCGTTTTTGTTACAGGGCCGCTTTTGCTGCATAGCTGCAAAACCGGCCCTGTAACAAAATCGGCCGAACACCGGCCCTGGCAAAGAGCTCGGCGGCACCCCCAACCCCGCCCCCCACGGGGAAGGGGGGAGGGGTGGCGGCCGAGCTCTTTGCCAGGGCCGGTTTTGGATCCCAGTTTGGCCCTGAATGCTGGTAGCGGACACCTCTGTACACTGGACTAGTGCTTTAACCAGAGCGCCACGCAGCTTGTAGGCCTAATTGCACATAAGCTCAGGGAGGCAACAGTTATGTGGTATAGAGCCGTTGTGTGTGCACCACTGGCGTCACATCCGCTCTGGCTATTATTTATTACTATGCCCACGTGACACTCAGGGGCACATGCATCATACTAAATACCAGTCACAAAGGAGCAGAATCTGCTAATCTGCCCCTTTGGGACCGGTATTTTTGCATTTGGGATACATCAACCTAAATGCAAATTCGCAATTTAAGTAATCGCAAAATTTGCAAATGCATTTAGGGAATCGCAAATTGCGATTCCCTAAATGCAATGCATGACGCAATTTCAAATAGCGATTTCGCTATTAGGGGTCGCAAATTACCATCAATTTAAACTTGATGGTAATTTGCGGAACCTTTCAAAAATGCACTAAAGTGCATTTTTCAAAGTTCCATGTTACACACACACACACGCCTTTGGGGCAAGTGTGTACACAACATGTGGTAACATGGAGATTTCAGGGAGGCAACAGGGTGTCCTTTTGGCACCCTTGCACCCTTGCAATTGCATGCGCAATTTGCGAGTACCTATTGGGTACTCGCAAATTGTGCATTCAATTCCAATTCATTCCTATGGGCCTCTAGGCCCATAGGATAGGCATGAATGGGAAGCAATTCCTTAATTGCAACTCTTAATTTGCGAGTCGCAATTAAGGAATGTGTAGGAATCGCAATTTATTTTTGCAATTCCTCCATGCATAGGGATTTACGATTCCTAAATAGTGATTTCTTAAAAATCGCTATTTAGGAATTGCAAATCCTGACTTTGATGCATGTGGCCCTCAGACTCTACCACTTGCCTTCACGGTCCTAGGGGCGTTCCAGAACTTTACCCCAGACCCCAACAACAATAGAACAATCTCATGGGTCGTACCTATTTCGTCATAGGGTCGACACCACATTTCTCCCCAAACAGTATTGAAACTACACATTACATTTGGCAAAAATCCCACACATCAGAAATATATATATAGAACAGTCTCACATGACATGGTCCTTCAGTCGACTGGATGGCGCTGGATTTCTTCGCAGACAGTACTGAGAGTTTCCCCAGCCTCCCGACACACTGAAAGGACTGAGCTCCAGGGAGTCCCCGGGAGACTGCACACTAGTCAGAGATATTTCAGGAACAGCGCTCTCCACTTCTGGACAGTCCACTCCAGAGCATTCCCACTCATTTCGATCAGGAGACGCCTCACAACCAGGCTCAGGCTGGCTCACCTTGAGAGGAACCTTGCGGGCCTGATGAAAGAGTTTGAAGAAAGACACATTCCTTGTGACCGTCTCCCCACCCCTCTGGGGAGTAACTCGGGTACCGTTCAGATGTGTGACAGTCCAGAGCACCTTTTCATACCGCAGACTGAACTTGCTGTTAGAAACTCGATTTTTTTGGAGAACTAGATGACCCACTTTCATGACTGAGGGTCGAGATCACCGTTGTTGACTGGTATGATCGTTACAACGCTGTCGACGTGCTTGAATCTTCAGTTCCTGTGGAGACTCCGTATGCCACCTCGGATGATGGGGAATCGAATCCGCAACCACTCGTCCCATGGAAAGATGGCCGGGAGCTACTCCAGTCATGGAGAGTGGCGTTTGTCGGTACACCGGAAGAAAAGAGAAAAGGGCCAACTCCACGGATTGGTGGCAATCACGTGCGATGCGTATAACCTTGGTTAGGCTACGCATAAACCTTCCCACTTCGCCATTCGCTTGTGGTCACCGTGGAGTTATTCTTTTGTGGGTGATTCCTAGAGACAACAGGTAATTGGCTATTTCCTGTCCCTGAAACGGAGGGCCATTGTCAGTTCGTATTTCATGTATGAGCCCATGAGTATTGCAAAAAGAACAATTGATGGACAGAATGCAGAACAATTCATACATTCACCCCAGTACAGAGATCTGGGCCTAAATCCATCGTTTTTTTGCTCACCATGTCATTCCTGTTTAGACCCAGCCAAATGCAAATCAGTCTTGACCCAGCGCCCAATGGGAACAGTCCAGCCCAAACTGCTAGGCCAGGTCCTCCCTGGACTGGAAACAAGCATCCTAGAACCCAGCTCGGGCTTGCCTTTCAGCCCTCATCAGCCAGGATACCTTGACTCCAGTGGCATGGAGAGCACGAGACCCATGTCTGGGCATACCCGTCCCTGTCTGGATGACAAATGCAAAAAGAACAACTGATGGACAGAATGCAGAACAATGTCATACATTCACCCCAGTACTGAGATCTGGGCCTAAATCCATCGTTATTTTGCTCACCATGCCATTCCAGTTTGGACCCAGCCATATGCAAATCAGTCTTGACCCTGCGCCCAATGAGAACAGTCCAGCCGAACTGCCAGGCCAGGCCCTCCCTGGACTGGAAACAAGAATCCTAGAACCGGTTTAAGGCTTTCAGCCCTCATCAGCCAGGATCCCTTGACTCCCGTGGCATGGAGCGCATGGGACCCACGTGTGGGTATACTCATCACAGTCGAGGTGACAAATGCAAAATTAACAATTGATGGACAGAAGGCAGAACAATGTCATACATTCACCCCAGTACAGAGATCTGGGCCTAAATCCATAGTTTATTTGCTCACCATGCCATTCCAGTTTGGACCCAGCCAAATGCAAATCAGTCTTGACCCTGCGTCCAATGGGAACAGTCCAGTCCGAACTGCCATGCCAGGTCCTCCCTGGACTGGAAACAAGCATCCTAGAAAGGGTTTCGGGCTTTCAGCCCTCATCAGCCAGGATAGCTTGACTCCAGTGGCATGGAGAGCACGAGACCCACGTCTGGGCATACCCGTCCCAGTCGGGGTGACAAATGCAAAAAGAACAATTGATGGACAGAATGCAGAACAATGTCATACATTCACCCCAGTACAGAGATCTGGGCCTAAATCCATCGTTTTTTTGCTCACCATGCCATTCCAGTTTGGACCCAGCCATATGCAAATCAGTCTTGACCCTGCGTCCAATGGGAACAGTCCAGCCCGAACTGCCAGGCCAGGTCCTCCTGGACTGGAAACAAGCATTCTAGAACCGATTTTGGGCTTTCAGCCCTCATCAGCCAGGATAGCTTGACTCCATTGGCATGGAGAGCACGGGATCCATGTCTGGGCATACCCGTCCCACTCGGTGTGACAAATGCAAAAAGAACAATTGATGGACAGAAGGCAGAACAATGTCATACATTTACTCCAGTACAGAGATTTGCATTCCGTCCATTAATTGTGTGTCTTTTGCTTTCTGAACCCATGAGTATCCATCACTTTCTCCAACTTTAGGATGACCACACTGGCCGTCAGCAACTGTAGTATTTCCACTTCAGGATATTTTGAATTGTCATCAACGAGCACAAAGGTGTGTCTCCCATCCGGGAGACTCCCAAAGTCCAAACTGACGCATGCCAGGGGTGGTCTGGTAGAGGTTCAGTAATTATCAGGGCTGGTGAACTATTTTATCCAGTGGCCAGACACCATTCGCATGTCCTCACCACCTCTTCCACTTTTTCATCCATCAGGAGAAACCATACTTTTGTCCTCAAGCAAATCTTGGTTTTCACCATTCCCTGATGACCAACATGCGCCAGTTGAATTACCTGGTCAGTCAGGGATGAAGGTAGTACAAGGCGATGAACCCAAAGTAAGCATCCCGTGGAATATTCATTGCGTTCCTGCCGGACGTTGTACAGACTTTCCATGATCCTTTTTGCTTCAGTGGTGAGGACTTTCCACTCGCTCCTCGCACTCTGCCACCGGCCATGCTCCAGAATCCTTATGGCCCGCGGGAGACACTCATCTTGTTTGGTTTCTTCCACCAACGTCTTCATAGACAATGGAATGGGGCACGACCTGGCAGTGATGTATCGGACATATTCTTCGGTATCATCTGCATCATCCTCCTCTGCTGGGGTAGCCGCCCGGGTGTGACAGGAGAGGTAGTCGGCTGGGTTCTGCGCCCCTGGATGGTACTCTACACGGCAGTTGTACCCCTGCAGCTGCAGCATCCATTTCTCTATGCGTGGGGGCGGTTTTGAGGCAGTTCCAGCAAATAGTGAGAGAAGTGGCTTATGGTCAGTGGCCACGACAAAAGGGTGCCCATACATGTACAAGTGGAAGTGGTGACATCCCCAGTGGATGGCTATGGCCTCTTTTTCTATTTGGGAATACCGCTGCTCGGTGTCTGTCAATGACCGACTAGCGAACACCACTGAGGCCCAGTCTTCTTCCGCCCGACTCCTCTGCAGTAATCCCGCTCCAAGTCCTTTGGTCCAGCATCGACCGCGACCAAAGTCAACTTCCGAGGGTTAAAGAAAGACAGGGTCGTGTTGGCGGACAGGCCATCTTTGTCCGCATGAAACGCTGCTTCATGCTTGTAACCCCAGCTCCAGGGGACAGAGCCTTTCGTGAGTTCTCAGAGAGGTTGGGTGAGGGTGGTCAGATCCTGGATAAAACAGTCGCAATATTTGACCATGCCAAGGAAGCTTCGTACTTCGGTGATGCTAGTCGGAGTGGGGGCCAACTTTCTGTTGCACACTTTGCCTGGGTCTGGAGTCACTCCTACAGCTGAGAATACATAGGCAAAAAAATTGATTTGCTGTTTGAGGAACTCTCACGTATACCGATGGAGCGTGAGGCCCAATTATTGGATCCTCTGAAGTACTTGTGTCTGCCTGGCATTGTGTTCAGAAACAGTCTTGGCGTAGATAAGAATATCGTCACTGACGTTCACCATCGCTGGAAGGTCCATCAGCAACTCATGGATCACGTTCTGAAAGACTTTCGCTGCATTCGACACTCCAAAACTCGAACGGGTGTCTCTCTTCAGGCCGATGCGGGTAGAAAAAGTTGTGATGTAACGTCACTCTTTATGCAACACCAGCTGGTAATATCCCGACCGAAGGTCGAGCTTAGAGAACCAGCACGCTCCGCTCAGTTCCCCAATCAGATCGTCAATCGTGGGATTGAGGTGTCTTTCCTTTTTTATTGCAAAGTTGGGTAGCCTCATGTCAACACAGATCCGCACCTTCCCAGTTACTTGGGCTTTCGAGTAACCACAATGGGAGATACCCAGGGGTGGGACATGTTACCTTCTCAATGATCCCAGCAGATTCCAGCTTGGATAGTTCCTTTTCTACTAGTGTCCTCCCTCAGGTGAAACGCTACAAGCCTGTGGCATAAGGCTACTGGCTGGATAGTGGGATCAATGTGTAGGTGTATTTCTTTCCCTCGCAATCTTCCAATCCCGTTAAATACGTCTGGAAATTCGGCTAGGATGTGACGTACTGTCTCTTGGTGAATCCCAAAAGCAAATATCACCACACCCAAATCTTTGGCGGCGCGGCAAACCAATAGCATGCCTTGACCATCTTCAGCCATGTAAACCTGTGACCTTACAGAGTTCAAGCCATGCTAGATCGTCGACCTTAAACTTCCCACGCATCAGCAGAGGTTTTTCTTGTCCATACGCGAAGACTTTGATCGCCGTGGTGTCCAGTACTGGAGAAGGCTTCATCTCCTTGTAGAGCGCTGATGACATGATGTTGATGGTGGCCCCCGGATCTATGACGGTGGTGAGGTCCTTCTCTTTAACCCGTATCTGACATTGTGGAAGCAGGCGAGACAACTGGGCCACTGTTCCTATCATGTAGGCTGTATGGACCACCTGCTCTTCTCTGTCATCGTCATCCATGCCACTATTCCCACTTGGTGTTTCCGGGATGAAATTGACTGCCAGCCGGGGTCCTCTATTCCTTCAAGAACGGCACACTCATTCGAAATGGTTCATTTTCCCACACCCAGCGCACTTTTTTTCACGTGCAGGACAGTCCATTGCATGGTGCGAGCTTCCTCCACAGTACCCGCAGCTCGTGGGTTTTCCCCACTCTTTCCGGCTTGATGTGGCTGCTGGATGTGCTGTCACCACGTTGATGGGTTCTACCTTGATGGGTGAGTGTAGGGCTGCTTCCATGTGGGCTGCTCGGGGTCACAGCAGCTTCTTGGTCCTCTCTAGGGTTAAAATGTCAGCGAGGGGCTTGCCTGATTCCTCCAGAATTCTCTCCCTGAATTTTGCGGAGGTGCAGTCCTGTATGATTTGACCTCTAATTTCTTCCACCTCATCACTGAACCCACAGGTGCTTGCTAAGTCCTTTAACCGGGCATGAAATGTGTCAATCGACTCATCCGCTTGTTGACGCGCCTGACGGAATACAAAGCGTTCATAATCTTGGTTCACCATGGGCTCACAGTGCACTGACAGGGCTCCAATGAGGGTGAGGTGAGTTTTGAGAGCTGGCTCAGGCAGCGACTTGGCGATCCTGTAGATGTCTTTCCCCCCAAGGTGTAGGAGCATGGCCCTCTTCTGGTAATTGCACACTCCTATGGCTTCAAAGAATACGAACAGCCACTCCACCCACTCCTTCCATTTGGCCACTTGGGCAGATGGTGGGCCCTCCAATAGGAAGGGTTCAATGGGTGGAATTGTGGACATAGTGCAATCAGTCTTGGAGGTATACCCAGAAGTCTCTCACACCCTTTTGGCACGTGGTCCATGAGAGGAGCTATGATGCCTTCCTGCTGGTGATTCCTTCAAAGGAGTCCCTCCTCTGTTGCTAACAGCCTGACTGTGTCTCCAGTGTACTGGGGGAATCACTCATGCCAGTTAACTCTGGGCTCTGTGGCATACGTCGTGGCTCACCATGTTGTAGGCACTCTGATGATAAGTCCAGGCTCACACCTCCCTTCACTCCTAGTCAGCATGTCTGGGGCGTGTCTGGGGCACTGGACCCTGTGTTGAGCCTCCACCTGGGACTGAGGAGTATGCTGGAGACTCAGTTGTCACTGGGGCCAGGCGCCGAGCAAACGGGTGTAATTTGCACCCTCCAGTGCGTATCTTCCGCACGGGGAGCGACGTGCACATGTGCGGGTACGCTCCGAGGTACGACCACTGTGTGTGGGTTCTCAGCACCATGGCCGCCCTGGAGCCAATGTGGGTTGCGGCCGCCCACCGTTGTCGCCAATGTGGTGTCCCCGCTCCAATGTTGGTAGCGGACACCTCTCTACACCGGACTCGCGCTTTAACCAGAGTGTCACGCAGCTTGCAGGCCTTACTGCACATAAGCACACGGAGGCAACAGTGATGTGGTATAGAGCCGACGCGTGTGCGTCGCTGGCATCACATCCGCTCTGGCTATTATTTATTACTATGCCCACGTGACACTCAGACTCTACCTCTTGGCTTCACAGTCCTAGGGGCATGCCAGAACTTTACCCCGGAACCCAACAAAAATAGAACAATCTCATGGGTCACACCTATTTCGTCATAGGGTTGACACCACAAACCCCAGAATGCTTTGCTAAGATTAGCATTTGAAACTAAACAAGGATGGTAATTCAATATGGGCCTAGTTGTGTATACAAAGCATAGACATATACAGTAGTATATGGTCAAAACTAGACAACTGATGGTGAAAAAACAGGGAGTTGATTATTCCTTTTGGTAAAGCCTTGGCGGTGAACTCCGCTCCGCTCGTGGAATTTTCCGCACTCCGCGTTACGCAGAGCTCGCAGATTTCCGAAAAGTTTTTTCCTCGCTCACGTTCAGCAACATCAAGTTGGCAAGCGCGAGTGAGCAAAATTAACCTCCCGGCAAGATTTTTCCTCATTCGCGATTGTCAACATCAGATTTGCAAGCCCGAGCGTGGAAAATCAGCCTCCCGGCGAGATTTCTCAATGTGGGTGGGTCAGGTTTCTCATTGCGAGTGGTCACAAATGCTCACGCCCGCTCGCATTGAGAAACTGCCCGTTGGCATTGAGAAAGCTGCTGCTCGAGTAAAAATCTACTCGAGCGACAGAAAAGGACGCTGTGCATGGTGCCTTTCGCAATGATTGCACAGTGCAGACAAGCATCCGGCACTGTGCAATCACGCGAACAGCTCCACATAGTGCAGTGGAGTTTTTTTTGCACTTTGCGGATCATGAGGTTCAGTTTTCATGATTTTAGTTTTTCTAACATTCAATTCAAGGCCATTTGTTTGTATATAGTCAACAAAAGCATTTATGAGTCTTTGTAGACCAATAGGAGTGTGGCTCAAAAGGTTAGTGTCATCAGCATATTGGAGGTAGCTGATTTGCACCTCTCCCAACCATGGGACATGGGCATTAACAGAGCCTAGTTGCTGAAGAAGGTCTGATAAAAATAAGTTAAAAAGGCAAGGGGCAAGAACACAACCTTGCTTTAGACCATTATATGTTCTAAATTTCCTTGACAAAGAACTACCATCACCCAGCCTGACTTGGACCCAGGTATCTGTATACAAATGCATAATAGCCTATTACAGTTTCCCTGGGATACCCCAGCCAAGCAATTTTTTCCATAACAGATTACGAGGCACTGAATTGAAACCTGCATTTAGATCTATAAAGGCAATTAATACATTTTGTTTTTTTAAGACAGCCCGCTCCGCAAGTAGAGTAAGTGACCACAGGTTGGTAGTAGTAGATTGGTCCTTTTAAAAGCCAGTTTGGTTGAGCAGAATGATGCCCATTTTTCCAATTCTTTCAACAGACTTGAAGCGAAAACCATAGCATCAACATCAGTTATTGAAATTAAACTGTAGTTAGCAGGATTGCCAACCGGGCCACTTTTATAAATATGCTGCACTACACTAACTTATCATGATGCTGGCACAATTTCCAATGTACATACTTCATTGAACAATTTGTGTAGAGCTCCAAACCACATAACAGCATTGGAACGGAACAAGGCATTAGGCAGCCCATTAGGACCAGGAGCGCCATTAGATCGAAGCCCACACAGCTAAATTTATATTTGATTACAACTTATACCTTCTAAATTAATATTCATATAATAACTGGAATCACTAGGTTTCCCAGAGTTACTCATCCCCTGGCACATGCCACTCACCATATCAATAGTTGGTGTTCTATTATTCACATAAACAAAGTACTTATCTGGTTTATTTACAGCTTGGTCCACCGTGCCATTCAGAATAATAATAAAAGTTACCCAACCAGATTCCGATCTATTTAGACAAAATACCCTGTTGCCTCCCCTTTCAAGTTTGTTAATGCTTGCCCGAAATCTTTTAGCATTGTTTTGTTTGGAGGCAGATAATAAGCTATTCCAAAGCCCTGTTTGATAATTAAATCTAGCCTTCCAAACTTTTTGTTTATAGACTTTTCTAAGTTCCTTCATATTTTCTTTATAGACGGAGTAGGATTGATGGAATCTGTGAGCATAGGCGCCAGAACCGCTCTACTAAGAAATTTCTTTAACTTAAGTAACTTAGAGGTGTACCAAGTGTTAGCAAAACTTCATAGATTATTTGATTTCCTATGCTGCTGGACTGCAAATTTCCCCACCCGGGAGGTTGTTATAAAGTTCCATTTGTTAATCATATTGAAATTCCCCTGCTCGCCCTGATCACCTTCCTTTATTCATGTTTTAGGAGCTTGTGTTATTTCATCTTCTCTATTCATTTTCCAAACTAACCTCTTCAAATTATATGAGGAGTGGACCATGTAAGGAAGTTCATTAGGTCTAGAATTGCACTTTACTAAAGAATGAAATAATACTATCCGAGGATTGTGATCACTTAAAAGCCGAGGTATGACGATATATTCAGACAATTTTATAATTAAGTTATCTGAAATAAACGTATAATCAATAATTGATCCTTGTTTTGATATTTTAAACAAAGCAATGAGCCTAGATTTGTCTTTTAACAAACTAAACCCTGCCTGGGACATAATATCACAACATTCTTTTGCAATTCCGTTATACTTGCCATTTACTGAATGAAACTGAATCAGATGCAAGTTAAAATCACCAGAGACTATAAGGCCGGCTTCAGGGTGCTGGATTATTAATGTACTTAAGATATCTCTCAAGATATATAGCTGTGCAGATTTACTTTTCCTGGCACCTAAATATATATTAAGTATAATTAGACTAAATTCAATAATATGTAACAGAGGGGCTTGCAACCAGTCCAAATCAAAATCTACCACTTCCACTACTAAATTTAGGTCAGCCGCAATGTAGCATGAGAGCCCTCAATTTGCAAGGCCTAATTTTTTGGTTTGCGCTGCCCTGAGACTATACTCATTGAACCCAAACAAAGGGGGCGATTGTCCTCTCCATGTTTCTTGAAGTAATAAAATTGAAAAAGAAATTCAAAATGAGATTGTATCAGGGTCAGACAAGAGATGGATCAGCCCATGTATATTCCAAGAGCATAGTCGTAATTGCACAGCTTTAGCATCCATGGCTAAAGACTTTCAATTACCATCTCCTCGATGCACATTCGTAAGAGTAACTGGAAGCCAGGATCAAACCTCCGTTCGTACATTATTTTTTGGTAGCCACTCACAAATTCGGCTCCCTGTTTGCGAGTTGGTAATTGGAACAGCGCATTTCTTATTAGCTTGATTAACTTGATTGCAAATAGGATAACATTCCCTGGGTTTTACTGCTGTAACTGCTGGAACAACTGACTTCTTGACCTTCTTCTGAGCTTTTCGCAGCCTTTTTATAGCCCTTTTAGATAGTGGGGGACAATCACATAAACTATCTCAGGAACTTGAACATGGGGAGTTAACAATCTCAATTGACTTGTTTTTCTTAATTCCCTGAGGAGCATGACCTTCATCAGTTTGTGTTACTAAGGCCAGACAGACCTCTGGTATCCCACGAGACTCCTCTGGTGCCTTAGTATTACCATAACTCACAACTACCTGGGGATGTTGCTGCTTCATATTCACACTTTGTACACTGACTCCCAAGTTGTTATGACAAACTGGGGTTCTGTCCGGAAATAAATTCCCAACAGTTTTTTTTAACTTTATCCACAAGTGATCCAACTATTGTAGGAAGATCAGACACCTTAGCTAAAATATTTGCATTTTATTAATTGATTGCTATCCTCCATCTGAGCCTTAACCACCAAGCTTGTCAGATTTTGTAGTTTTGTGTCAATGTCAGCCACGTAAACTGCTAAAGTGTTTAGAAGTTCCACCTGTATTTCAGGTTTATGTGAATGGAATTCAAGTGCAGTTCTTATTGCATTTATTGCATTTAACAAATTTTGCCACACACCCTTATTATCTGCACAATTTATAAATAGCAGAACGCTCATCAGGTATAGGTGAGACGTCATATTTATCTAGGAATGAGAGATCTGCAGAGTACACCAAGTTGGCTATTTATGGTTTTGCTTTTTAAAGGGACTAGAATTGGGTAAACATCCGATACCTGTTCCCCACCACATATCCTTGAACCAAATGGGCTCAGAATGCTCCTATTGTTGGATAACTCTAACATAGACGATCCTAAACTCTCACATTTCCTCTCGGCCCCAGTCTTAGGCGACCTTGATGTCAGAAAGCTTTGATTTGCTTGATTTACTTGCAGTTCATCTAGACAGATAACTGAAGCATCACTGTCTTTTGAGAGCTTATTACACTCTGATATGTCCTAAAGAGTATCTTCCGTCTGGTGTACACAGTTTGTTCTAGGCAGCATCTTCGTTTAGGTAGACTGCACATTTACCTGCACGGATTTAGGGCCATTCAGGACTTGAGTTTTTACTACTCCTTCATGAGGGGAATTTTTTGCCGTAGGCGCGAGTTATAGTTAGCTGAACTAACTATAACGGGGGAATTTCTATGGTTTTGCACGAGTGAAATGTCCAACTAACTATAACTTTCCCTAAAACCTATGTTTTTTTCAGTGAATTTCTAAGTATTTTAAATGCTAATTTCTAACTATAACGTGCCTGAAACCTATGGTTTTTTAAGTGAATTTCTAAGGTTTTTTCAATGCTAGTTTCTAACTATGCCTACAGAGGTTGGACATCAGAAGAAAGAAGAAAAAACGCACAGAAAGAAGCAAAAGAAATGCAGAAAGAGGCAAAAGAAGTCCACAAAGACGAAGAAAAGTGCAGGAGAAGCTAAACATGTCCAGAAAGAACAGAGGAGCAGAAAGAGGCCTTGTTGCAAAATCATCCTGTACCCACAACTTTTTCAGATGAGTACTGGTGGTAACTGACTCTGACTAACCAGGCCTAGAGCCAGTGCTATGCTAAAAGACACTTAGAATATAGTGAAAACACCTACATACACTAGGGAACACTATGCATTGGAGTGCCCCTGTGATTAGCATGAGCTCCTCTGTAATTCCCTAGTACATAATAGGGCAGGGGGATTAAAACTCCCTCTTAAAACGCGCCAGGGGGCTCTTTTGCACAGTGGTGAATGGAGGGGGGTCCTGAGGTAACATGTGTGCAAACACGCCCTGTAGCCGTTTTAAGTTGGGAAATTAAGTCCCCTTGAATCCTGCGGGTCCCTGGGGTCCAACTAGCCCACTAGGTACCTCCAGTAAGCGACACAGAGCTGCGTTGCACAGAGGTGTAAAAATGAGCATGCCTTGGACCACCTCTCTGCAACGCAGGCCTGTGGCGCTTACTGGAGGTACCTGGTGGCCTAGTTGGCCCCCAGGGGCTCTCAGGATTGAAGGGGACTTAATTCCCCAACTTAAAACGCACCACAGGGCGTGTTTGCATACGTCACCTCTGGCCCCGTCCCCTCCCTTTACCACTGTGCAGAGGCGCCCTGTGGCACATTTTAAGTTGGGGGATTAACTCCCCTTGAATCCTGACAGTCCCTGGGTCCAACTAGCCCACCATGTACCTCCAGTAAGCACCACAGAGCTGCGTTGCAGAGAGGTGGTCCAAGGACATGCCCCATTTTACACCTCTCTGCAATGCAACTCTGTGGCACTTACTGGACGTACCTGGTGGGTTAGTTGGCCCTCAGGGACCCTCAGGATTCAAGGGGACTTAATTCTCCAACTTAAAATGCGCCACAGGGCACGTTTGTACACTTGTGACATCAGGCCACGCCCACTCCCTGCACCACTGCACCAACGCACCTCCTGGTGTTTTGTAAATTGGGGGATTAAGTCCCCTTGAGTCCTGAGGGTCCCTGGGGGCCAACTAGCTCACCACTTACCTCCAGTAAGCACCACAGAGCTGCGTTGCAGAGTGGTGTAAAAAGGGGCATGGCCTGGGCCACCTCTCGGCAATGCAGCGCAGTGGTGCTCACTGGAGCTAAGTGGTGGGCTAGTTGGCCCCCAGGAACCCTAAGAATTGAAGAGGAATTAATTCCCCAATTTTAAACTCACCAGGGGCCGCGTTTGCACAGTGGTGAAGGAAGGGGGCGTGTCCTGGGGTGGGCACCCCGGTACACTGCAGGAGCCGGCCCTGGGGGGTGGCGGTCCCCAGGGTCATCACTGGCTCCAGCCAAAGCGTGTTTGCCTACATGTCACCTCAGGCCCCACCCTCTCCCTTCACCACTGTGCAAACGCACCCGTGGCACATTTTAAGTTGGGGGATAAAGTCCCCTTGAATCCTGAGGGTCCCTGGGGTCCAACAGCTCACCAGGTACCTCCAGTAAGCGCCACAGAGCTGCATTGCAGAGAGGTGTAAAAAGGGGTGTGGCCTCTGAACACCTCTCTGCAACGCAGCTCCCTGGCGCATACTGGAGGTACCTGGTGGGCTAGTTGACCCTCAGTATTCAAGGGGAATTAATTCCCCAACTTACAACTCACCAGGGGCCGCATTTGCACAGTGGTGAAGGAAGGGTGCGTGTCCTGGGGTCGGCACCCCGGTACACTGCAGGAGCCGGCCCTGGGGGGGTGGCGGTCCCCAGGGTCATCACTGGCTCCAGCCAAAGCCCCGGGGGGGTGGTCCCCGAGGCTCGGGGGTCCGTAACGGGCCCCCTAATTTGACTAATTAGTGCCCCGGAGAGGTGGCGATCCCCGGGGCGTGTGGGGGGCTTGAACACCCCACAGGTTTATTTGAGTTTTTTTTATAAAAGGCCCGGGGGTGGCCTTGTACGCCCCGCAATCGATTGATGAAAGCAGGGTCTTAGAGGCACCCCCACACATTTAAAATTTGCCCCGGGGGTGGGGTCCCTGGCGGTGCGGGGGGGCTGTGTGCCGCCCCACAAATCATTAACCAAGCCCCAGGGAGGTGGCAGGCCCCGGGGCAGTGTGGGGGTGATTGGGCCCCCCCACACTTTTTTTCTCTGCCCCCTTGACCTGGCCCACCCGGGGGCTAAATTTTAACAAAGCGCAGAAGCCCGCGCTTCATTTTTAAAAAAATGTTGGCCGAAATTCGCGCTGGGTGCGAGAATCTCGCCGATTTTTTTAAACAAAAAATGCTTTTTTTGTCCTTGGGGTTCCTTGTGGGACCCTCTGGGCAGGCCTAGGGGGTCAGGGTGTTTCTGCCCTGCCCCCATTACTTGTTTTTCACATTTCTTTTTCTGTTTTCTTGTGCCTCGGTTCTACCGAGGCACAAGATGGCTGCCAACACTTCCTGCTTTGGAGTGTTGACAGCCAATTAGCATGAAGCTCTTAATTTCTCGAAAACTACTGAACGGATTTGCACCATTTTTTAACGGTCGCTTTCTGAGCCAAGCAGTATCTTTTTGCCAAATTTGGTGTAATTCCGTTCTGCAGTTTTTGCTATAACCGTGACTAAAGTTTCCTGTAGGAAATTGATTTTTTGACCTCTATTTTTTGAATTTCTCAGGAACTACTGAACGGATTTACACCATTTAAAAAAAGGTCTCTTTCTGAACCAAGGGCTACCTTTTTGCAAAATTTGGTGTAGTTCAGTTCAGCAGTTCAGGCTGAAGCCTGTTCCAAAATTTCCTATGGGAAATTAAATGGCGAAAATGCGTTTTGGGACCCTCCTTTTTTTTTGGCCCCCGCTTGACGAATCACCCCGAAAGTTTCAGCATAGGAGCTTGGAGTTTGGAAAATTTCACGAAGATTACTCATCCGGCGCCAAAGTGATTGGGAAAAGAATGTTATGATTTTCCTATGGTAACTAGGTCCTAACTATAACAACCTACTGGCGACTGCCAGTTAGTAGGTAATATATATATATATATATATATATATATATATATATATATATATATTACCTACTGGCGGTCACCAGTAGGTAGTTATAGTAAGGACCTAGTTACCATAGGAAAATTGCAACATTCTATTCCCAATAACTTTGGCGCCGATTGACGAATCTTCGTGAAATTTTCACAACTTATGGCCCTTTCTGGTCTGCTCCTATCCGGAAAGTTTCGGGGTAATTCAACAAGCGGGGGCCGAGAAAAAAGGGGGGCCCCAAAACGATTTTTTTTTAAATCGCGGGATGTGCGCTGGATCCACGGATCCCGCGCTTCGTTTAAGTAAAGCCCCCAGGTGGGCCAGGTCCCGGTGGCAGAAAAAAAGTGTGGTGGGGCCCAATCCCCCCCACACTGCCCTGGAGACCGCCACCCCTCTGTGCTTTGCACAATGATTTGCGGGGGGCACACAGCCCCCCTGCAGCCCCGTGCACTGCCACCCCCGGGGCCTTGATTTTTTATGTGGTGGGGGCAACCAAGCCCCCCCAAACCCCAGGGACCGCCACCCCCTGGGGCTTTTCAAAAGTATTTGCGGGGGGCTCATGGCCCCCGTGCAGCCCCGGGGACCGCCACCCCCGGGGCTTCAACAGTAAATGGGTAGGGGGCTCAAAGGCCCCGTCAAGCCCTGGGGACTGCCACCCCCCGGGGCTTTTATAAAATATTGGCGGGAGGCACATGGCCCCCCGCAGCCCTGGGGACCACCACCCCCCAGGGCTTGTGTTTAAAAAAAAATAACTACCTGTGTGGGGGGGCTCAAACCCCCCCACATGCCCCGGGCACCACCACCTCCCCGGGGCTTTGCACATGTTGGGAGGGGGCAGCGCAGCCCCCCTCCTGGAGCCCTGTGATGGCCCTGGGAACTGCCACCCCCCAGGGCCAGCTGCTGCAGTGTCCCGGGGTGCCTACCCCAGGACACTGCTGTTTGCTATGGCAGGGTGGGAGCCTCGCGGCTCCTGCCCTGCCATAGCACACTGCTTTGGTTTTTGGAAGAGAGAGCAGGAAACCTGCTCTCTCTTCCAAAAACGGAAGCTGATTGCTTTTCCATACGGGGAGCTGCAACTCAGCAGCTCCCTGTGTGGAAAAGCAATGTTGGCTCCCGCAGGATGCGGGGAGCTGGCGGGACCGTGGGGGGATTGGGGACCCCCCACGGTCCCCAACGGATAGGGCCAGCCCCGGGGGATGGGGTCCCCGGGGCCATAAGTGGCCTGGGAGGGCCCCTCCTCAATAATAAAAATAAAAAAAATGCCGGCCCCGGGGGATGAGGTCCCCAGGGCCATAAATGGCCTGAGGAGGGGGGCAACGCAGCCCCCCTCCAAATAAATGTAAAAATAAAAACTGGCAATGCCCCGGTGGATGGGATCCCCGGGGCGATTATGGCTTCGGGAGGGGGGCCACACAGCCCTCTTCCAATTTAAAAAAATAAATAAAAAATATAAGGGTGAGGCCCTGGGGGATGGGGTCATCAGGGCCAATAAAATAGGAAAAGAAGGGGGGCCACACAGCCCGCTCCCTGCAGCACTCTGCAAACGTGCCCCCTGGCACGTTTGCAGATGGGGAACATATTCCCCTTGAATACTGGGGGTCCCTGGGGGCCAACTAGCCCACCAGGAACCTCCAGTATGCACCAGGAAACTGCGTTGCAGAGAAGAGTTCAGAGGCCACGCCCCTTTTTACACCTCTCTGCAACGCAGCTCTGTGGAGCTTAATGGAGGTACCTGGTGGGCTAGTTTCACCCCAGGGACCCTCAGGATTCAAGGGGGTCTTAATCCCCCAAAGAAAGAAGAAAAAACGCACAGAAAGAAGCAAAAGAAATGCAGAAAGAAGCAACAGAAGTCCTCAAAGAGGAAGAAAAGTGCAGGAAGAAGCAAGACATGTGCAGAAAGAACCAACAGAGGAGCAGAAAGAGGCCTTGTTACAAAATCATCCTGTCACTCTATCACAAGGATGATGTCATCAGTGATGTCATTTGAGATGTCATCAGTGATGTCATGAGTGATGTCATTGACCATATCATGAGTGATGTAATATGTGACGTTATCAGCAGTGCATTGCGGGCGCGCGAGTTATAGTTAGCTGAACTAACTATAACGGGGGAATTTCTATGGTTTTGAACGAGTGAAATGTCCAACTAACTATAACACCCCTGAAACCTATGTTTTTTTCAGTGAATATATATATGTATATATATATATATATATATATATATATATATATATATATATATATATATACACTGAAAAATCCAAAGGTTAAAGTAATATCACAGTTAGGTGTCATAAAGAGATCTGGTTAATTTCTGTATTTTTTTGTGTTCATAATGTTAATGTTGTCACTGATATATTCACCTAACTATAACTATACTGTAAACTTTAGTTTTTTCTGTGAATATATATATGGATATATTGGCATTGCGTGGTAAATGCCACATTGAAAAGGCTGTTTTCCATGATTACTGATTACTTGCATGCTTCCATTTCGGATGCCAAATAATTTCTGAAGCAGTTTTTGGAAGGTTTTCTACTGGTTAACCACTGATTAATAGCTTCAAAATAGCACAAAAGATTGTGAGTTATCTAGCCAATGTTTAGAAGTAGTTATTCAGTACTCAGTGTCACCCTAATGTCTTGAATCCTGATTAAGAGCCAAAAAGAAAAATGATGGGGCTATTTGAGTGAGATAATAAAGAGCATGCCATTTATTGTTTCTCGTGACTTGACAAAAAGTATTACTTTTATCAATAGCAAGTAAGGTGAATTTAATTTCATGAGACAATAGCAGGAGCTCCAATTAAAAAAACCCAAAAAGATCTGTTTCTAATCAGAAAGTAAATAGCTGATAGCGTAAAAGCTATCTTATGTTTGCGTGAATTTATCAATTTAGTCAGGGTGGGATGACCAATCTACTGCAAATGAGTTATAAACGGTGTTAATTTAAGTTTTGAATCACGCTCTGATTAAATGCGGCTAGCTTAGGCCACCATATCTAATGGTAAAACAAGGGTTATGAAGCACTGATAAAGATGACGTCTCCCATCCCATTCCAAACTTTGTGGAACTTGTTGACAGGTTTCAAGCACACGTTATAAAACTTCCTATCCTGGGGATAGACTGATTCTTAGAAATTACTACATTTCTAAGAAACAAAAAACTTAACTTTCCACATGTGATGGGGATAGTGTGGTTTGTTCTGCTAAGCCTTTTTTCAAAATTACATAATGTCTCATTTGACTTTAAAATGTCTGTCTGTACATATGAACATTTTGCATATGTTTAAAAAAAGTTTAGGATGTCTGAACCATAAAACATTTCTACATCGCTACATTTTCGTTCACATCTGCCAAAAATAGGAATACGGGGAGATAAGGGCACATCTGATCTCTGGATGTAATATACTGTTGTTGAAAGAAATGCAAAGCCATAATTCACCACTTATGATAAAAAGGCTTTAAGCAGATATTTAAAAGCTGACCTAACAATAGCTACATACCTCGAAAATGATAATATTTAGTACTTGCCAAATCTCATTCTTTATAACATAAATTTATAGAGATAAACGACATTTTCTATCAAAAGATTCTGAAGTCACAAAGCCTGTAATTTGACAAAAAAAATGTCAAGCCTTGTAACCTCAAAACCCTAAGGTCCTGATTACAAGTAAAGATGATATTTATTGCACCTGAAAAATAATAATATCATGGGGTACGGTATTTATCCAGTGCAATAAATAGCACCTATTATGAGTTTGTGAGGAATAACATGCAGATTTTGGAATTTAATGCAACAAAATCCACGTTATGTTTATTCATTAAATTTCAGCAGGTTTTACCTGCCAACATTTCTCAAGGTTGAGTTATTAAACACATCTGATAATTATTAGATCAGTTATATACCTTCATACCCGTAATTCCAACCGGTGCGTAAACAGGAGTTTGTGCACTGGTCAGAATACCCCTACCAACTTGTAATCAGGCGCTAAGTCGCAATGCACTAAAGATACATTGTGAACCGGAAATGTCTTTGCTAATTTTATTACACTCATTGTAACTGCTTGTGATATGGAAATAGGACACGGTCTTCAAAGCTGTTTCCCCTCCTTGCGAATCTCAATTCTTTGTGACTGCAGTTACAGGTGCAAACCACTGATAATGTAGGAAGGGCTACATGTATGTACAACTGGTAGTAAAATAGTGGTCGCAATTTGAGGCCAGTATTTTTGTGACCAGTATAGTCATTTTTAAGGTGACTTATGTACTAATAGTTCTTTTTGAAAATGACTCATTTGTAGTGGGTGGCAATTTGACTTACCTCCTGAATATTAAGGTGGTAGGCAACAATTTGTGATCCACTAGGATTCGCTGCCATCACTTGGATGGTGGCTTGCTGGAATCAGAAGACCTACATGTCCGTGATTGCTTTTAAATAAATGAATAGTAATTTTTAAAGGAAAACGGGATGCATTTAAAAATGAAAAAATATATATTATAATTTTTTTAAGAACAGGCAGTGGTCTGTGGTACTACTTCCGACTCTTAAAAAATGTTTTTTTTTATTTTCGAAGGGTAGGGGGGGTTCCCAAGTGGACCTATTCCTGTTTGCAAATGGGTTACCACCAACTTTGGGGTGGCGTTAAAGAACAATTGCTTTGCGAAAGCATTTTGGTTGCAAAACATTAGTACACACCACTAAGATTTAGAATTTGGAAGGGACATCCTCAACACAACCCTTCCAAATACCAAATTATTATTAGGTTACAAAAGCAATTGCGATTCTGTAATGTGTTACGAAATCACAAGTTGTGTTTGATACATTAGAAAAAGCCTTTTTCCATCTTCAAATGGCCCGATTCTTCGAATTCTGCAGATCAGGGTGTTTGCGACCCCAAAAAGTCTTTGTGCATCTAATCCCAATTCTTAAAAAGGTGTGATATTAGAATTACAAAGTGGAAGCTGTCCATGACGGAGAGCTTTCATCTTGCGATTGTGAACATGGTCTTGAGCAAAGAAGTGAGCACACAGCATTCCTGGAATAAATTCCTAGTTCCCTGACTGCCCATTGCATTTGTCATGTCATGTCTTGTTTTTTTTTTTTTTTAAATAAAGTCCCTGTAATCATAAAACACAAACGGGCATTTTGGGAATGTGAATGGAGGAACAGAGCACAGGGCTCCATCATTGCATCCTCAGTCCTTTTGTAGAATTTCCAAACTGAATTGTGCTGCATTAATGTTAACAGGACGAGAATCTGAAAATCCTACCAAATGGTTATCTTTGTTTTGTGTCAGATTTGCATATTGGTTGCAGCACAAAAAAAATCTTATCAAACCTGTCACCTTATGCACAGTGACTGCTTTACAACTTGTGAGTAATACATTAGGCTCCTGAATACTACCTAACCTCAAATATATATATATATATTCTCCTGGGCACGTGCTACAAACTGGTGAAAAGAAATGCCGTCAATTAGTTAAATCATCATTAGTATGAGTTTCTAGGACTAGGCAGTAATTGCTATTACTGAGGATCGTTTTAAATATCAGGAATGAACTTCAATCGCATAAATACTAAAGTCACTGTGAGATCTAGTGATAAAAGCAAACTTACTTAAACAGATGATTTCTCAAGTATAGTTCAATAAAAATATCAGCACAGAACAGAATCAACCCCCCAAAAAATTCTCATTTCATTCTACTCAAAAATTATGTGAACATTTTATAGTTCACATAGAAAAGATGCAGAAGAAACTGGGCAATGTAAATAACAACAAAAAATTTCATTAGAACTTAGTTGCACTCAATTGCAGAAATCTAAAGGTAGAATAGAAATGTAAAATCCATTTCTGAAGCTTGCGAAAAAACATCTAAAACCAAGATAAGAAGCTACCACCATGCTATCAAAAAGAAAAAGAAAATGAGTGAAAAAAAAGGATCATCTAATAGACATAAAAATATTAGATGTCCACATCTTACAAACTATTTGAAAACGTTTGAGATCCTTCCATGCAGGAAAAATTAAAATTACTGAAGCAATCAGCAGCAGCACAGAAATCCAACCATTTTCAGATAACCCCTAGGCTCCAAGACAATATGTAATTCTTTGAACCAACAAGCTCAAAGAAGGTGCAGTAGATAGGTAACTGGAGTAAAGTATCTAGCTAGCAATCATATCATTTATAACTACATGGATTTATAGTGCTTCACAACTTCTGTGCCAGGATTCACCTAATTCATGAATTCCTCTCTCCTCTAAAAAAAAGCTCCCAATGAATGGAAGAATTTGAGAGATTTAGTAACCCAACAGACTTTTCCAATTTACAGATGACATATAGAGCATGATTACGATGTTCGTCAGAGTTGCCACTGACCTACACAGTTTCGGTGGAGGAACCGCCCGACCAAAGGTCGGCTGTACCGCGCACTGAATTACGATCAGACAACGAAACTCCCATTTCTCAATGGGAGCTTGTGCGACGGGCAGAAACCACCAGCAGCACAAGCTCCCACTGAGAAATCAGAGTTTGTGAAAATCCCTGCACCGTGGCAGGCACCTCATGGTGCCTGCCACACGTGCAGGGATTTTCAGTGGCGCACCATAGGTGCCCCCAGGTGCGGAGGGCCAGGGGGTAAGGGGGCCATGCTTAGGGCTCTAAATGTCACTTTTCAACAGCCCTTACATGTCGGAAAGGCCAAAATGGAAAGGCTGTTGGAAACCGACATCATAATCCTGACGGCGGAAACACCGTCCTTAAGTGATTATGAGGAGTTTCCATCCGACCGACGGGCTCCATGAGCCCGTCAGAAAGCATTGGTTGGTCCTTTTGACTGCTGCCTCCGACTGCATGCATCGTAATGCGTCAGTCGGACCGCAGCAGTAGATGTGGTTCGGACCGCAACCAATAAGCCATCGATTGCGGTCCGAACCGCATTGTAATTAGGCCCTAAGTGTGCTTTCTCTCATGTATGTTCTTTGAAACTGGTCACCTCACAACTTTAGGATTTTATTGAAGCCAATGAGTACTCTAAGGCTGAACATCATGTTTCCTAGCTCGTTCTGGAAGTAAATTGATTTTAACACTAGATTTTCTCCCGTCCCCAAATGAGAACTAACCAGTTGTTCTAACCTTGCTGATGTGTTCAGCAAGGTCCAGCAAAGTCAGTCAACAATAATTGTGATAACAGCCACTAAAAGTCGTTAAAGGGAAACATGTGGGGTACCAGAAGGAACAGCCATCTCCCTCTTGTTGTTCAATTAATTCAACCTTACACTATTCATGTATCAACACCAACTGCAGTTCCACATCTGTGCTTGTGACACCTGCAACACCTGTCGCTGTTTAAGCCTGGGCAAAGCACTACACTACGCTCGCGTAGTTTGTGAAGTTTGAGCTACTTCGCACTATGCGAATTGTACGTAGCACAGTGCAAACACGCACAGCGTAGCGTAGTGCAGCGGTCATTTTTTGCTTGCTCGCGGTCCTCAACGTCAGGTTGGCAACCACGAGCAAGCAAAATGACATCCCGGCAAGACTTTTTCCTCGTTCGCGATCAGCAACATCAAGTTGCCAATCGCGAGTGGGAAAATAAACCTCCCGGCGAGCTTCTCAAGGCAGGGAGGTCTGGTTTCTCATTGCGAGTGGTCGCGTAAGCTCGCGTACGCTCGCGATGAGAAACTACCAGTCCGCGTTGAGAAAGCTGCAGCTCGAATAGAAATCTACTCGAGTGGCAGAAAATGACCGCTTGCACTGTGCAAGATGCAGTTTGCACTGATTGCACAGTGCGGACAAGCATCCGGCACTGTGCAATCAGTGCGAACAGCATCTCGCACAGTGCACTATGCAGTTTGCGAAGCTACGCGTAGCTCGCGTAGTGCGAAGTGCACTTCGCGTAGCTACGCGTAACACTACTTCGCAAACTACGCCCAGGGTTATGTTAAAAGAAGTGGAGGATCAAGCAAATGTCACAGTCTGCCAGGATGATGTATTTGCTGGATGAAGGAATGCCTTACATTCTTCAAGGGTCCCACAATGAAAAAACCCTTGATTTTGAACAGACAAGTCTGTTTTCAGTTACTTTTTCCAAATTCCATGGCAGCCCCCATTTGAAGCTAAGGGATGATAAACCTGATTTTCCTACTAGAATCCTTACTCTCGTCTGAATCACTAATTCTGGCAGAGGAATGAATCAGCAGCTAAACCTGGGCAATAATCACCTTTCCATTATGCTCATGGACCATCATTTGATTTTGTGAGTTATTAAAAAAATTCCATGATTGGAATACTGTGTCTGTGATACTATCAATGTCAGCATTCTCAAGTAACTGATGACAAAACGCAGGGGATTGAAATCAAAGACGTTATGCCACAGCTTTGGAATATGTGACCCATGTCAAAAGTCCTCCATTTAGTATCATTAGACCAAAAAATAAAATTCAACTGCTGTGAACAATGCACAATGTCTTCTAGGAAATTGCATGAGTGGTTTTGAAAATAAATACCACAAAACATATAACAAGTCCAATCATTTACTTAGAATATAATCAAACTAATAAAAAGCAGGCAAGTTCTCCAAACTACTTCATGGAAATATTATATCTGGATTGCAAATAGTAAATTGATCTCTCACTCCCTTTGGGCCTCCGCAAGGGCAAACAGGTGATGCAGAACAAATAATCTTTTTGTCCTCTTCAACTATGAAGTTGTTTTGACAAATGGGCTGTTTTTCATAGCCCATGAATCTCTTGATCCATTTGCATAAGTGAAAGTCTGGCATGAGACCCACTGAATAGCCTATGACTTTCAAAGAAAAAAAATACCAACGCAACTAAAAGGTCAGAACAGATGAAGAGGGTACGCAGGAAAGACAATGCATCATGAGTAGTCTGCAATTGTTTGACAGGGTACCATTGTTGCTGGTATCCTCAAAGAGAACCAATACACAGTCAATCACTGAAGAAGAAATATAAAATAAGGGTGCCTGTTCTACCTGTCATTGTCCTTTATATTTATGCTGATACGAGCAAGAGCTCAACATGTAGAGAAGAATATGTGACGTTACAACGCATGCCATTACATCGCATGCCTTTGCAACGCCAACCTTTACACCGACTTTCTGTCGGGGGAGCGCTGGAAGTTGGAATAGATACATTTTCTATTCCAACTTCAGTTATATGAGCTATATTTGTGTTTTTGTGATACATTTAAATCATTTTTTCAAATGTGTAGGGTTTCGAAATTGAAAGAACAATACTTTGGAATCACACATTTTATTTTTATAAAAATATAAGTTAATTTTATGTTTTATGTTAAAAGAAATCCAAATTAACAAATGCATGGTAGACAGGAGATAATATAGGGCCCGATTCACAGAACTAATCTGAGACAAAATCCTAAACTTACTACTTTTGGTATTCACAGAAGGCACTTACTACTTTTGGTATTCACAGAATGCACTTACTACTTTTGGTTAAACGTACTACTTTTAGGGTATTCACAGAAGGCACTTAATACTTTTGGTATTCACAGAATGCACTTACTACTTTTGGTTAAACTTACTACTTTTGGTTAAACTTACTACTTTTAGGGTATTCACAGAAGGCATTAAGCAGTAGTAAACTAAATGCCTTCTGTGAATACCAAAGGTAGTAAGTTTAACCAAAAGTAGTACGTTTAACCAAAAGTAGTAAGTGCATTCAGTGAATAGCAAAAGTAATAGGTGCCTACTGTGAATACCAAAAGTAGTACGTTTAGGATTTTGTCTCAGATTAGTTCTGTGAAACGGCCCTTTAGAACCTATCTTCATTATTATGTACTTGTATCAATGTTTGTGAGACTGGAGCTTGGATAGTAAAATTAATCACCCTAATTTATGCCTCCCTTTCCCCAGTGTTTTGGGACAGAGGTTAATAAAAGTAATCCACTAATATTTGCATTGTCCCCAATGATGGTGGGAGTGAAGTTAGAATTCTAAATCATACTTTCCTCAATTTCTGTAGTCACCCAAATGTTAGAATAATACATTTTACCTCCTTAACATTTGCGTTTTCCTTTATTGTCAGAAAGTGGCTTATAATTTGGAGTGGATTGATGTTCACCACAAGTATTAAAGTCACTATCTTGTTAGGTTCAGGAAAAGGCTTCAGAAACTTCAAAAGTTTCAGTTACAGTCAAATTCAAAAAAGGTTCTAAACTCCAATCTGAAAAGAGGCTTTGTAATTTTTCTGGAGAAAAACTCTCCTCCACATGGGACAAACCTGACATTCAATCTGATACTGCGGAACGGTCAGTTGCATACATTTTATGGTCGGTCCCATTGAAGCTCAGGAGGTCTGGAACAAACGTTTTGAAAAAGTTCCCAAACTTGTTTTGGTGCCTAAACAACCACAGGAGTACACTTCTGAGGCTCACACTACCCCAGGTGGACCATTTGGAGGCTTCCAGCATCTCGGGGACATGACATTCTTCACAGGTCTGTTCTCTTCAGTGTTTTGCACCCAGGAAATCATCCATATGTGTCATATCTCATTGAACAAATACAATATGGTCAAGATATTGTGTGTAGTAAGCAATTCTCTTTATTCTTCTTCACAAATTAAACTGATTTTCAATATAGCCATTTGTACATTAAACAACATATTTACTTCCAAATATTCTGTGACTCAACTATTATCTCAGTCATCACATTATAGCATGCTGCTTTATAGAGGTGTTTTCTGAATAGTGTGAACCAAGTGAGTCTTTTTGCACACCAAGTATATTTACTTATGTGCAAGACTTCCTGATAAACAATTAACTAATATGTTATTCTTGATGTGTGACTCTCAGTGGAACTAGGTGGTAACATTTGTTTCAGTTCCTTAGTGGCCAATAATGGAGATGGCAAGATGGCCACAAGAGGGTTGAACCTGTAAGAGGCTCCTGGCTAGGGAGCAGCTTTTGGCAAATATCCCTGCTTAGCCGTCCTCCATTACATCCATTGCCTTATTTTGAAGGCAACGCTTCTGCCTACATCTGTTTTGGACCTGGGAAACAGCTTGATGCCCAGGGCAGCACCCATTTTCTCATTCCTGTCCCCTGGAAGCTGGACCTAGAGAGCTGAGGTGCACCCCCAGGAAAGATTCAAAGGCTGCAGATCCGACAGATCCATTTGTGAAGTCGGCTTCATGGTCGCCGCCAGCGTGTGCACCGCACTCGTCCTGCTTGCTCGTAACCCGGGACCACATGTGCAGCTCCGAAAATGGAGCCCACCAGCTTGTGAATCGTGATGGTGAAAGGGGCCCGATCATCCCTCTTATGTTCTGCGACCGACTCTAGCACTTCTTGCAGTAAGGTCCTCCTGATGCTGGAGTGCCGAGCCCGTCAGTGCCACCCATGAGCATCGGACCTGTGGGGCCAGCTGGAATTCACAGGCACTGTGAGCATTGCTCTCCCCTTGCTCGTCCATGAGATGTGGTCTACACAGATCTGGAGGGAAGTCCCGCCTCTCTATTGTCCATGGTTTTCTTTTTTGGTCTCTTCTGGTTCGAACCCACTGACACAACTCACTCCCCCGACCAAACAGACGCCACTGGATCTTCACTGCCCCACAGCCTCTTGTGGGTGGTAGGTGCAGATATTGCCCTGCTCCCTATACGCTCGTGCTTTGGGTCAAGAAATGCTTTGCAAAGATGGAGCCTACTTACCGAGACTGCCTACTGGCCTCATTCTCCATGGCTATTTTTGTTTTAGTGGTTATTGTTAATTAAAGACGCTGTTACATCTAGCACCCCACCCCCCTCTTCAACTGCAATCTTAGGCCTATCAGTGGAAAGGAGGAAGTCCTCCATTTTGGCTGAACTGGATGAGGGGACTTGTTCACCCCCACTTTGATTCCATTTCTTGTAGCTGCCTCCTCAGCCCCACAACTCAGGGTAGCCATTGCTATAACTACTGATGAGTCACTTGGTCGAATAGTTTGCAGTTGGGACCTCCCCGCCCCATTTTGGCTACCTTGAAATAGACACTGGGCCCCTGTCCCTGAGAGTCAGGGATGTCATATTGTCCCTGGCTTGATTTGCCCATTGCGCCACTGTTTGGTTGAACCCTGCATTAAGGGACTGGCATTTCCCTAAGATTAAAACTTGCCCTTCAAAGATATGTCTTGAGCATTCTCTCTGTGAAGGTATCACAATGATAATTTCTGGCCATACAATAGCTAAGTTATGATGGCTCTACATGGTATGGTCCAGCACTCTATTTGCCTGCTGATGGACTTCTGGATCCTGCAGCTGCTTTTCAGATCATCTCACTTGGATCCTCCCAATAACACTGAATCTAGTCATGAGCCCTCGTGCTGTTCTCCCAGATACCTAGCTACTTGCTTGATCGGGTCCTGCCTGACCCCTCATGCCTGTGTGATTGTCACCCCTAGCATTTGCTGATGCTCTGTCGTGATGAGTGTCGCACCTGTATTTGTTTCTCACCCCTAGCATTTGCTGCTCCCTTGCTGTGTTGAGTGTCTCACCTATATTTGCTCTATACTTACATTATGTTTTATATAGCATATACTGCATATTTCTCCCACTCACTTCTACCCATGTATTTACACAGCCAATAAATAACTGACTTATGATCTGTGACACCTGCTGGCTCTAGACGAGAATGGTGACCTTAAGTCCAATTTGTAGGGTCCTGGTCAATGACACGGATAAGAATCTCCCCTGTATCACCATGCACCAATGTCCATTCCTGCACCTATAAGAGCTACTAGCCTGGAGAGGCCCTATTTACTCTCCCCAGCTATCTCCCCTCACATTACCCAGCATGGATCCCACCCTTGCCACAAAACCTGAAAGCCCTATTATCCCCTACTGGAAAATGGCTTGTTTTTTTATAAACTACTCTCCCAACCTAACTAAAGATGCCATGAGAAAACTCAAACATAAAATCCTCAAACTTAATCAAGAAACTCTTATCACTGACCCCTAGTTATGCCACAACAACGCCACCCTACTGAACAACCTGATTTTCTCAATCAATCGGCATGCCTAATGGAGAAAAATCCTTTCTTCCTCACTCAACACCACCACCACCGCCAAGAAAATCCCATACGGCCATAACTTACTATTGCATCTTCCATGCTATACAATGGTAATGACATCATCTCCATCTACAACAATAGCACCATACTCATTCAATCTTCAGATCACAATCTGGAACTCTTCAGCAAACTCGTTTCCTGCCTCAAGAAAAAACTAGACACGCCCACCCTCCTGCTTGCCACTTCCACCCATCATTCCCACATTCCCACCTCTCTCCCCAGGTGCTCTCCGACTTATCCACTGCACTACCCCAGTCCAACACACCCCCTACCCCAACCCCCAACGACAACAACTGTCCCTCACATCAACACCAATCTGACATCACCACTTTCCACTCCATTAGAGACTCCTTCACCCACACTACCAACAACAGGATCAACTCATTCACCACCCCCTCTCACCCAACCACTAACATGGTTCTGAGAATGAACCCTACCAGCGCCAGCTCCCCCAGAGGATTGGTTATTCCTCTGCTCGCCAGTGCTTCACCCAACCAGGAGCCTCTTAGAAACCTCATCACTGGCTCAAAGCTCGACACTCTAAAATATGAACTGCAATTGATTCGAGCTGATATTCTCAAACTAGTTCTTATCACCTCCAACCTTGAACATAAGTGGTCCTCACACATCACTCACCTCCAGACAAACAACACCCTGATCTCCAATTTCCACTCTGACCCTATCCCTACATACACAGTGGACTCTCAACTGTGGTAAATATTTCGTTACCTGTACTATTTTTTATGCGGTAAAATCTATCAAGAATAACTCAGTAAATATAAGAGGCAGAATCCGTGGTATTAGAGGTTTTAAAAGGCTTTATTCCTATACAAAGGAAGACAATTCGAATTGTGGGCCTTCTGTTCCATCACCACGAAAGTTCAGGAAGGAAGGGAGCATATATTATTGACAGTTAAGCGGTTTTATAGAAAATGCATTACAGTGAAACAGATGCAAGAGGCGTGACAGCTGATAACTCAGATAAACTGTACATACGTAACTAAACATGGGTGTAACTAAAATACGTCATTAAACATGATGTCACAAGTGGGTGGATCCATAAAAGAATCCTGCAATGTCAGCAGAAATGTTTGGCAAAGATGCGCACGCAGCCGCATGACGTGTGATTGACGTGCAACTAGAGGGTGAAGGGGACTTGACATTTAGCTCTACATGTGGAGACAGAAGTCTGGGGTTATGTCAACCTAATCCCAAATCATATCTAATATCCTATGTTTAAAGAACGGTGTTATCCAAAAGGAGAGGTCTCTTAGGATAGAATCTTATTCTATACTGACTATACTGACTGTTAGTGCGTATACAAGCGTCTAAGTGTCTACACTAGATGCGAGGGGGTAGGAATATTCCATGGTAACGGGGCTATGAATTACTTGCATGAGGACAGCGAGGCCTGGCCCCTTTGCACGGTAGTTGGAGGAATGTTTACCTAAACTACTAGACAGGAATGCATCGGATGGGGTGCGGTGGAGATTATCTTGAAGGTGAAATACAGTTTTTGGCAGGCGACAGGCTGGATCAGGCACCGTTAGCCGCGCAGGGAGTAGGACAAAGTTCATGGTCACAGATGCAGGCTCAGACTGGAGCTTTCAGAGGCAGAAGGCAAGAAAAGGCTTGATGACAGAATTCGGGCCTACTCGCCTGAATCTGTGAAATGTGCAAAGTGAACCACATAAAGTCGGTGGCCTTTCATACTTAGGAATGGAATATCTGACCCATTCATGGCGGATCTGAAAGAGGACATGTTGACGGTGGACGCACATATGTTTGCGTCTTCAGAACTGGAGCAGGAGGGAACATACATGTACTTATAGCATGCACATGGAGCCGTTGGGGTCTACGATAGGGGACATAACTGATCACAAAATTCATATTTCCTCATTCCCTCCTTGTCCCCTTCGGACCCTCAGGAGATATCGATCTTCATCAATCCATCGATCTGTTCATATAGCATCATTTGTTCTTCTTTCTTCTTCCGGGATCTCGAACGAAAACTTGGATGTGGGATACACGAGGTGGCACACAGACCACAAATCGCTGGCCCACATTGTAGACATAAGCAGCAACTGAATAGTATGAGAAAGCCAATACCTAGGAAGGATAGTATTCTCCATCCCCAGGCTGACAACACGCCCCAGAACCAACCGGACCAAGTCCAGGTGCCTGGACTCTGGTGTATCTGGCTTACAATCTTATGAAGGCGGGTTATGGCTTTATATACTGACGGTGAATTTTCTGGTATGAAAATGCAACAACTTGATCCGATGACCCTACAAGCTCCGCCCCTATCGGCCAGGATGACGTCAAGGACAAGACGATTTTGAAGCACAACAATCCGCATAGCAGACTGCTCTTCTGTTAAATTGCCTAAGGCGGAAATAGTTTCGTTCACTACTGCTTCAAGGGTTCTGGTTAATCTACGTATCAGCTTACTATTAGTGACTGTACCTATATAGGGAAAGAAACCTTTATTGAAATCTGTGTATTTTTCCCATGCCGTTTCAGTGTAATCGACAATTGGGAGATCTCTCTGCTGTCTATTGTGTACTAAATGAGTATTTCTATGATAATCAGGAGGAGCTAGGAAAACAGGTGGCAGAAGGAATGCTATGTAACAGGTACCATCCCAATCTAAAGGTAGACATATATATGCGGTCTGACCACATATGAAGTAGGAATGATGGGAAGCTCTAAATGTAGACTTGCCTTGATCACTGAATTTTATTACAGTGGTGCATTTACTGTGGCCCATGTGTATGGAACCATTCTTTCTGATACATAATTCCCCTTTTACTGGGAATACTGACATGGCGGGCAAGATAGGTGTAGCTTCAGATTCAACGTTCAGGATCATGAGGTTAAGTGTAAAGTTACCTAATCCATATACTTCATTTTCTAGATCAGTTCCTGTTCTTTTGGGAAGTCCCTCCTTGTTAGGGTAGCAGACTTTAAGCAAAACTAGGTTCAGGTTTCCCCATACCCAGTTGTCTTGATAAACTGCGGAATTTGAATCTAGGGTATTAATCAAACTAAACCATGCTCCACAGGAGCCATTGTGTGTGAACGGATAGGGAAAGAGGGGCAAAACTCCCTTATAGTTCTGATAGGGAGGGAGTCGGCCACATATCCAACAATTTGTGGCATTGCTGGTTTGGTGGGAATGATGTAGCATACTAATGAATGTGTTGTTGCGCAGCGCAAATCTATAGGACAACTCATGCGGAGGAAATTCACTAAAAGAATGTTCTGCAGTTATATTATAAGCACGTTTAAGAATAGGGTAATACATGTGCAATAGTATGCTAAAAATAATAATCAGAAGACTTAGAAAAAACAAAATTAATAATGTTACTGTACAGTGACTACGAAGTGATTTACAATACGCATGCTTTTTCAGCTGCTTTCGCTGATTTCTTTCTCTATTCCGGTCTAGAGGATACATGTCAGAGACAAATTCAACCGATTCACCTTGGAGAGGACTTAAACAATCAAATTGTCTGACTTATTAGACCTCAATTTTAGTTTATAAATTTCTGAGTTCGATTGCTCAACCAAGGGGAGCTTTGAGTCTGTTTGTGAGGGAATACAGGGTTGAGTCTCTATATTGGATGGTAGTCCATAAAATTTCTTGATATGACTCGAGTGCAACCACCCTTTTCTTCCCTCGATTTTCACGGCTGTCCTTGTGGTGAGTAAAACCAACTTCGGTGACTTCCACCTAGGATCCAGTTGGGTCTTCCGGTCAAAGTTCCTGACCAGCACCAGGTCACCAGGAACCACGTCATGGGGCTTCACCTCAGTATTGTCGGGAAAAGCTGCGGATACCTGTGAACGACAAGATTGTAGTGCAGACATCAAGGAAGCCAGGTAATCTGTCAGCATATTACAGTCAACGTCAGTGATTTTACGAGGTATAGGCGTCCCCCACATATTTGGTGGTCTACCGAAGATCACCTCATACGGGGATAGCCCTGTTCGAGAATGTGCTACCATTCTCATATAAAAGAGCGCAACTGGTAAGGCTACTATCCAATCGACTCCTTTTTCTCTACATATTTTGGACAATCTAATTTTCAACGTTTGATTATGGCGTTCTACGAGACCTGCTGCCTCGGGATGTCGGACACAGTGAAATTTCCATTGATAGCCTAATAGAAGGGAAACGTGTTTCATTAGTTCGGATGAGAACGGCTGGCCGTTATCTGAGTAGACAACACGTGGTAAACCGTACCGTGGGAAGAATTCTCGAACTAACTGTTTGGCAGTAGTCGGGGCAGTGTGATCTGAAACCGGGTATGCTTCTGTCCAACGGGAAAGAGCACAGACAACTACAAGAACATATTTGAATCCTCGACATCGTTCCATCTGGATATAATCCATCTGGAGGACTTCAAAAGCATGATCGGGAGTTTGAAATCCACCCTGCTCTACGGGGATGCTTTTACCTGAATTAAACTGACAACATATCATACAGGTACGAACTTTTTGTTTAGCTGCGGCTCGCAAGTGTTTGTTGAACCAAATGTGTTGAATGCTGTCTAGCATAGCTTTTTCTCCTAGGTGTGCTGGACTATGTATAGTGTTAATGATGACTTGGACCATTGAGTCGGGAAGAAACCATATAGATTTTTCCTTCGTCATCCATCCTTGATCTGTTTGGATCCCTCCTAATTCAGTCCATTTCTTTATTTCTTCTGGTGTAGCATGTGTCTGTATGTCAATTACATCAAGGGCGGGATCCTTAACTGTCATGCAATGTGTTAGTGTCGGGACTATTGTCTTTGTCGCGTCAATTGTGAGAGTCTGATTCTGAGCAGTCTGTTTAGCTGTTCTGTCAGCTAGGTCATTACCCTGAGAAATGATATCGGTAACTTTTGTATGGGCTTTGCATTTCATAATCGATATTGCAGTAGGTAGATGAATCGCATCTAATAGGGCTTGAATGAGGGGTCCGTGCTGGATGTGGGCACCGTGAGAAGTTAAATAACCTCTCTCTCACCACAGTACGCCGAAGTCATGGACGACTCCGAATGCATAGCGTGAATCTGTGTATATGTTGACTTTCTTATTTTTGGCTTGGATACAGGCTTGTGTCAGAGCGATGAGCTCTGCTGCTTGAGCTGACAAAGTGTTAATACGATTTGTTTCAATGACTTCAGTGTCTGTTGTGACTGCGTAAGCGGCCACTAGCTCTCCTGTACTTGCTCTCATACATGACCCATCTACATACAATGTCAAGTCTGGATCTGACAAAGGGATATCTGTCAAGTCTTGTCTGGGTTTCGTCGTGATAGTAATAACTTCGACACAATCATGTGCCAATGGATCTGTTCCGCCCACTGGTAACAGTGTGGCAGGATTTAACGTATTACAACGTCTGATTTCTATGTGTGGCTGAAACAATGTCAGTTCGTAACCGGTGAGTCTCGCTATAGTCAAGTGTTGTGTTTGTGTGCGATTCAAAAGAACCTCTACTGCGTGTGGTACTTGTACTGTCAATTGATGTCCTAACACTATGGCATCGCTTTGTCTGATTGCTAAAGCTGTTGCTGCCACCGATTTCAGGCACGCAGGAAGAGCCTGAGCTACTGGATCTAATGTACTAGAGAAATAAGCACATGGTTTGTGTGATCCTGCTTGTTCCTGAGTGAGTACTGACAAGGCAGTACCTTCGCGTTCTGTAACGAAGAGTGTAAACTGTTTACTGTAACATGGTGTTGCTAGGACAGGTGCTTGGCATAAAGCTTTCTTTAAGCTTTCAAAGGCGTGTGTATGTTCTTGAGTCCAAGGGAGGACAGTCGATGTGGCTGCCTCCTGTGTTGTCAACTGGATGAGTGGTTTTGCTAGAAATGCATATTGAGGGATCCACTGCCTACAGTATGAAGTGAGGCCTATAAAAGCCCGTACCTCCTTTTGTGTCTTGGGTGGTGACATGTTAGCGATTAACTGGATGCGGTCGGATGTAAGCTGCCTTCCCTCCTTGGACAGCGAGTGCCCAAGGTAAACAACTTGCTGGACACAGAATTGCAGCTTAGAAGGGGACACCTTGTGCCCCTTGTCAGCCAAAAATTTTAAAACCGTCAGTGACGCTTTTTCACATTCATGTTCGCTTCGGGCGGTGATCAGCAGATCATCGACATATTGAAGCAAGGCAGTGTTAACTGGCATGTGGATGCTGTCAAGTTCTCGTTTCAGTGCTTGGCTATAGATGCTGGGGCTTTCTGTAAATCCTTGAGGTGCGCGTGTGAATTTAAAACTTCGTCCATTTAAACTAAATCCGAATAAATATTGACTTTCCGGATCAATTGGGACACTAAAGAAAGCATTCTTAAGATCAACTACAGTGAAAAACGTTGCTTCTGAGTCAATAGCTGTGAGTAATGAAGAGATATCTGGGACCACGGGGTATTGTGGCACAATACATTTATTTAATTCGCGCAGATCAATAACTAATCGATATACTGGTGGAGCTTTTGGATCCGTTCTTTTAAGAATCGGAATTATCGGAGAATTACATACATTGGAGTCGGTTTCGACAACCACTCCTAGTGCAATGAGCTCGTCAATGATTTGCAGTAAAGCCACAACAGCATCGGGTGGTAACTTGTATTGTCGTATTCGTGGTAGTATTACTCCTGTTTTTAGTGTGACACGATATGGTGTAATGTTCATGCAACCAACATCAGTGGGGCCTTGTGCCCATAAATGTGTAGGTAAATTCTGCAGTCGGTGATCCATGTCTCTGGATACGTAGTGACCTTTAAAGTCACGTAGAAATAGTCGTACTCCTTCCGGAGAACAACAGATTATAGCTCCTAGAGCTTTCAATGTTTTTATGCCTAACAAGTTTTCTGGACATGATTTAGTAAGTAATAAATCTGTAGTACGTGTCAATGGACCGACTGTAAGTGGAAGAGGTTGTGTTACGTCATTAATTATAGGTTTTCCTGAGAATCCAAGGGAAATATTCTGTGAGCCTGAGAGGGGTGCCCCTGGAACTTCACTACGTCTTATAGTTGTTCTGCTTGCCCCTGTATCAAGTAAAAACTTTCTGTCTTCCCCTAATAGTTCACTATGTACATAAGGTCCCTCTTGGTCTACAGGAACCTCAATAAGGGGTAAGCCAACTTCCCTCTCTAGGCTATTTCATGTGTATCGCTGATAATCGGGATAATCTGCTTGTGCATACTGATACATCTGTTGTGTCGTTGCTTGTGTTGCAGCAATAGGCTGCGCTTGTGGTGGTGCTATAGTCTGTTGTGGAGCTCCCTGTTGCGGAGCTAATTGTTGCGGAGCTAACCTAGGTTGTGCATGCTGAGGTATTTGTTGTTGATTCTGATCCTGTCTAGGTGGACGTGGTCTCTCATGTGTTCTACCTGTAGCAATATTATGTTTCAGGACTGGACAATCGTGTATATAATGACCTGGTTGTTTACAATAGTTGCATGTCCCTTTCGCAGGGCCTGCGGAATCACCCTTTTGATGACTATCGGCTGGAACTGACTGTGCAACAAGCATTTTCATTTTTGTATCTTTCATACGTCTTTGTTCGTGTTCTTGTTCTTCTTTAATTCTATTGTGATGATATTGTAACATCTGTAGCATCTGTGATGGGGTATTACCTTGCCAGGTACTTTCGAATTTCAATACTCTATTCTTAACTTGTAGCAGAGAATTTTCAACTAATTTTGTCACAAACAGATGTGGGTATGACTCGCTACTTGCTTTTATGCCACTATTTATACCAAAACATTTTTCAAATCGGGAATAGAAATCACTAGTGTCTTCGTCTGGCTTTTGTTTACAGGCTGAGATTGCACCCCAGTCTTCCTTTTTCGTAGTTAATAAACGTGGCAGTACCTGTATTAGTAATCCTGCTAGTGCTGTAGTCTTTTCCCCAAGCCCTGCTCCTGCAGCTCGGGCCTTTTCTTCGTTTTCCAACGCTGTCCAATCTATCTTTTGGTCTCCCACCTCCCATTCTTTTTCTTTGAGTTTTTCATAAACACCGGCGGGTAATAGGACTTTTAATATTTTCATAATGTCGGGGTAGGTATACTCTCCCATGAGTAACATGTCTTTTATCTCACGGTGGAAACCTGCTGGGTCCTTGTCATGGCTGGGTACTACTTTCTTCATTTCTAATAATTCTAGTTTAGTTATAGGCGTGAACACAAACACGCGTGTAAAATTATCACCGGCACCCCTGATTGGGTGTACTTCGCGTAACGGGTTCTGTCTATCTATGTGATACATTTTTCTTCCCATGATGGGAACTGGAACGTGTTCTGGGCATACGAAATGTAAATATTGGTTTCGGGATTCTAGAATTTCCTTAATCAAATCAGTACCTGACCCTCTCCATATATTCGTGAGTAGTTCTGTCAATATGTCAGGTAAGGGTCCTGGATCGGAGTGTTGGCTTTTATATAATATAAGGAGGTGTTGAATCATGTATATACTAGCTAAACGCTGTTCGTACGGGTCAAGATTCAGAAACGTGTATGCAAGTACATCATCATTGTATTCGCCGGGACTGTCAGCCCATTGTACTGCTGACCTGGCTAATTCTTGTTCGTCCAAGGAATCAAGCATGTGGTACCCCCTTCGATCTCGGAGTAATTTATCAGCGGCTTGGAATAAGTGTTCAGGGGATTTTGTATTTAGCCTAGGGTTTGGAAAATGTCTATTATATTCTGGACGTATTGGACGTACCGGATCATTAAAACCTCTGGTATTATTATGGGGTTTTCCTCTACTTACATAAGCTATCGTTTCTACTTGCTCTGACTCTTGCTCCTCCTCCTCTCTGTTTAGGTCCGCGGCGTCTACCTCTAATCTTTCTTCGTGTATTCGTTCTACTTCTTTGCGGATCTTTCGGTACATAGCTACTATACATAACTGTTTATCATGTCTCCCTTCTGATACATTCCGGCCCCAAGTGACAAGTTTTTGCATTTCTTCCGGATTTATCCCAGGCCGGTCTTGATTTCTGATTACACAATTTATGAGGAAACGTAACAGTTGTCCCTGTACCTCCACTTTCTGGTACTCCATGGCTCTGCTAATACTTTCAGGACCTCGCCCTGACTGGACAAAGTGATATATATTTTCTAAATGTGTAGTCATTCCTGGTAGCTTCGTTAAATATATTACAGCTCGTCGAATACGTAATGATGACAGCAGCATTTCGTCCCGTTTACCGGGCACAGGATCATATCTACAATCTACTAGAAGTTCCTTAAGCATGTCGGGAGTTGCTAGTTTGGGCGTACGTTGGTGTGCTAATTCTCTAAGGGAAAATTTATTTCCTCTGGGTGGCGTAGAAAAAATGTCTGTCGTACCTCCTGTAGCACCGTCTGGGGTGCTGGACGTGAAAGGATTTGTTGAAGGTGAGACAGAGATTGTAGATGCAGGAAAAACTGTAGAGACGGACGGGCCTGTTGGAACTTGTGTAGGAGTTTGTAGTTGCGGGGGTACAGACGTATGCTCTTGGTGTTGAACACCATCGGCAAGCGATGTGGGTGGTATGGCATTAGCATACTCGGGAGCTGCGTCATCTAAATAGGAGGAAAGAAAAACGTCCTTTGCTGTTTTGGGATGTGATTTGGGATGCGCTTTTATCGGAAACAATGGAGGTGGCAAGTCTTTTGGTATTTCCGGAGTAGCCTTAGGTAACCCTTCGGCCAGAAGTGGATACATACCATTCATAAGGGCGTTTCTTTGTCTATCTACTTGTTCTGATTTTACTCGGGTACCTTCCTCAAGTAATAGATTTTCTCGTGTTTTATTTGAATTTTCCTTACCTTTCTCTTCCTGTCTGAGTGCTTTTTCTGTACGTCTGTATGATTCTTTACGCCATAATTCAATGGCATCTTTCTGTGACTGTCTGGCTTTCTTTTTCCATAATTCTTCTTCTACTCTCATGATGCAATCTGCATCCCAGGTCCCCGCTGCGGGCCATCTCTGACTCTCTGGTAATTCTTTGGTGTAGTCCACCCATAAATCAAGAAATAATACGGCATCTAGACCATGCTTATGATACATAAAGTATCCTGGAGTATCCCTAGGTGGAATGGGAACAGCTTCTTCGAGTACACCTTTTCTAGTTTTGATCTGTCTTAGTTTCGAAAAGAGCGGCATTTTTAGATCTTGTTTCTAGAACACACTTTATACAAGAAAACACAATAATGAACAGTCATTCACACCACAATATATAGAACGTATTTAAAACATTTAACGCTTAACAGTTTTAACGAACAATGATAACTAATAGAAAACTAGTTATTGACATTATACTGACACTAGATAATACTTATTCATATGCAAGACATACTATATTACTATATATACTGCTAAACAGTACAGATACACTGCTAAAACAGTGCAGACCGGATTTGTGTACCCAAACCCGTCTTGACCGGCACAGACTATGTGCACGTAAAATGCCTCCCCGGTAATGGTACTCACCGGGTAGCTCGGAACGGAAGGCCTCGGAACGGAACTGAAACTGGACCGGACTGGACTCGACTCGACTGGACTCGGAACTTTGGAACCTGGCGGGACTCTGTATACCTCGGATCTTGCTCTCTCAGCTAGGCTCTGGTCGGGATACTTCGCACTTCTCACCGCCTCGTCTGGGTGTTGATCGCAGCCTCAGTCGTCCCCGCTTGGCCGGAGGGAGATACAGGAAATCCTGCAGGTACGCGTTTTTGTCCGTTCAGCTGTGGCAGGAGACCGGGCCTGCAACGCACCGCCGGCGCGTGAGATGAGAAAGTGTCCCTGTTCGGGCGCCAATTTATGTGGTAAATATTTCGTTACCGGTACTATTTTTTATGCGGTAAAATCTATCAAGAATAACTCAGTAAATATAAGAGGCAGAATCCGTGGTATTAGAGGTTTTAAAAGGCTTTATTCCTATACAAAGGAAGACAATTCGAATTGTGGGCCTTCTGTTCCATCACCACGAAAGTTCAGGAAGGAAGGGAGCATATATTATTGACAGTTAAGCGGTTTTATAGAAAATGCATTACAGTGAAACAGATGCAAGAGGCGTGACAGCTGATAACTCAGATAAACTGTACATACGTAACTAAACATGGGTGTAACTAAAATACGTCATTAAACATGATGTCACAAGTGGGTGGATCCATAAAAGAATCCTGCAATGTCAGCAGAAATGTTTGGCAAAGATGCGCACGCAGCCGCATGACGTGTGATTGACGTGCAACTAGAGGGTGAAGGGGACTTGACATTTAGCTCTACATGTGGAGACAGAAGTCTGGGGTTATGTCAACCTAATCCCAAATCATATCTAATATCCTATGTTTAAAGAACTGTGTTATCCAAAAGGAGAGGTCTCTTAGGATAGAATCTTATTCTATACTGACTATACTGACTGTTAGTGCGTATACAAGCGTCTAAGTGTCTACACTAGATGCGAGGGGGTAGGAATATTCCATGGTAACGGGGCTATGAATTACTTGCATGAGGACAGCGAGGCCTGGCCCCTTTGCACGGTAGTTGGAGGAATGTTTACCTAAACTACTAGACAGGAATGCATCGGATGGGGAGCGGAGGAGATAATCTTGAAGGTGAAATACAGTTTTTGGCAGGCGACAGGCTGGATCAGGCACCGTTAGCCGCGCAGGGAGTAGGACAAAGTTCATGGTCACAGATGCAGGCTCAGACTGGAGCTTTCAGAGGCAGAAGGCAAGAAAAGGCTTGATGACAGAATTCGGGCCTACTCGCCTGAATCTGTGAAATGTGGAAAGTGAACCACATAAAGTCGGTGGCCTTTCATACTTAGGAATGGAATATCTGACCCATTCATGGCGGATCTGAAAGAGGACATGTTGACGGTGGACGCACATATGTTTGCGTCTTCAGAACTGGAGCAGGAGGGAACATACATGTACTTATAGCATGCACATGGAGCCGTTGGGGTCTACGATAGGGGACATAACTGATCACAAAATTCATATTTCCTCACAACCATCCCCAACCTCAACCACTCCTCACGACCCAATAGGCTAGTTAGACAGCTATGAAACAATGGAATATTCTCCCTCTTCGCCACCTACAATCTTTCTCTTGCCGATCACACTTTACCAGCTACAAAAATAGAGACTATTACCACTACCAGGACATCCCACCCTAGTACTAAGTTTTCAAATAAAATGAGCTTCACCCAAGTTCCCATCTCAAATACACCCACAACTACCTCCAAAACATCCCTAAAATGTGCGCTACTAAACTGCTGTTCAGCCGTGAAAAACATGGCTGACAACCAATCTTTAGTTAGAATTCTGTATTGTTCAATTAATTAAAATTGATGCAATCTGCTGCATTTTTGTATGTACAGTACAATAGAAGAGGATAAAAGTAAAAAAAGGATAAAAAAATACAGTTCTAAAATTCACAACCACCATGCGGGTTGCAGCTAAAATGTCTGGGTTTGCTAAAATGTATAAAATCATTAAAACAGCAGTCCAGGCTGAATGTGAAGTGCTAGTGCAATGAGATAGGAGCTGCACCTATAGTTTTGGGGCCTTTAGATAGGCCCTTTAACGCGGTGGATTAATGTTCGTTTTAAAGGACACTTTTAACTGTTCAAGCCTTCAGTTATGGATGTAAGTTCTGTGGGTTTGGCTGGTCTGACATGCATAGTTGATCTTCTGAACTTGGTTGATTGTATTTCCTTCTTTGCTGTGCAAGCTGTGGAATCACTGTAATTCTGACTACATGGCCAGCTAATTGCTGTTGGTTGCTTTGGCTGAGTTTGTAAGGGCAACCCAGATTGCGTCTGTGAATTTCCCTAGTCTAGCTGCGATTTGTACTGTTTTAGTGGAGAAACACAGGTCTGAGATTTCTCTGCAGAGTCTAAGAACATGGGTCCTACAAATAGGGATTACCAGACAATGTCGCTCACTAGCCATGTTTCGAACAGCAGCACAATATGTGAAACCAGGATTCACGTTGGTAGCTACATAGTCGGCAAGCGATTAAGTTGTCCTGCCGGGCCCAAGATGGATTGAAGTCCACGACTGGTAGTGCAAGAAGCTTCATGTATGAAATTCTCTTCCGAGTTTGAACTGTCAAGGCTTGCTCGAAATAAGGCTGGGGTTTGCCCAGGATATAGAAGGCATCCACTTTAGAGAAGCTGGGTTGGCGGCGTAAGCTCGCTAAATTTCTTTTGAATGAGATTTTCTTAACCTGTGCATTCACTGATTTTTTCTAGGCAGTGAATGGAATATCATGGTTTTGCAGGTTTTGAACTTCTATTTCAAGTAGGCCTAAGGCTTCTGCCAACTGAGCCTGCCATGGGGAGCCAGCCACTTCAAAAATTGATTTCATTTGGGCTTTCAATGAGGGTGCTGGGGCACGCCGGGTGCTGATGTAATATTTAATTATGTCCCCTGAACATGTAACGTCCAGACGGGCAAGTCCCAGCTCCAGTCTGACTCTGGATCTCCATAGCCAATCTTGTACTTCACCTGGTCTAGACATCCTCATGCTCACTGAAACTTGGTTGAATTAATACTCAGCACCTATTCTGGACACACTTGTCCCCCCCCAGCCATCACATTATTAGACTAGATCATTCAGGATGCTCAGGGGATGGACTAGACTGTATATATCTATCCTCACTCTGTGAAACACTCACACATTATGTTCTTATGTTCTGACCTGTTCCTAAGACCTCAAGAGCGACATCACCTCCAATAACAACTCAAAGTGCTCCCTTCACCTGTCCAGAGAAAACCACACATTCATTGAACAGAGCATGGAGATTATCTCCTCTAACAATGAAGAACATAACAACCAGATTTTCCTTGGCGACTTCAATATTCACTTCAACAATTCCAATGACCATCTCGTGAACAGTTTCAAATTCTTCCTCCAGGATCTCAACCTTATTCACGCCTGCAACAGCCCAACCCATAACAAAGGGGCCACCCTAGATTTAATTATTGCAAATGAGAACACCATGCAAATTGAATCTATTTTCACTTGCAATTGGACTGACCACCACTGCATCACCTTCATCATAAAAAAAAGGCAATCACCTCTAGGGCCAACCAAAGAAAGCCAAACACTGGGTCCGAATCACCTGCAACATTAACTCTCTTACTATGTCAACTCTTAGTAACAACATCGTGGTCCTGCCCTCCTCCATGAATGATGCCCAAGACCTCACTGATCACTACTTCAACACCATGTCCAAATTAATGGACATCCTTTCCTCAAACAACTGAAAAGAATCCTGTCTAAAAGATCCAACATCTGGTTCATCTGTAACCTTAACGGAGAAAGCCAACACCACAGACTTGCAGAAAAAGCATGGAGACATTCCCAGTCCCTGGCGAACATCACACTTCAACAAAAAAGATGAAGCGCTTACAATAGGCTCATTAGTTACTTTCTTCCAAAATTAAGTAAACACTGCAATCCGTTGACCTAAAACCTGTTTATAATTATCAAAAACCAATCAACCCACAAAAGCGAACTCACTTCCGCAGACAACAAAATTTGACCTAACTGTGAAACCTTTGCCTCCTTTATTACAGAGAAAACCATGCTATTCACTAGCAATATTCAAAATGCTATTAAACTACTTCAATGCGAACAGCCCTATCTCTCCCCACTTGACCTGAAACATGCCCGAGAAACCCCCATCTCACCCAAAAATAACGCCATCTAGTCTAACTTCAAAAACCTTGATGAAAATGGTATTCTAAATCTATTGACCTCCTGGAAATACTCCAACCTCTTCAACGATCCCCCCCTCCAGACTCCTTAACGAGTCCAATCACCTCCTTCTCCCACTATGGACTATGATGAATAATGCCTCACTCACTCAAGGCGGTTTACCCGACTGCCTCAAAAGTGGCCAGGTGACTGCTATCTTGAAAAAATCCAACTTCTACCAACCAGATCCCAACAATTGCTGCTGTATCTCTGACACCCCTACTCTGGCCAAACCTTTAGAAAAATGTGTGCACCTACAGCTTCACAACCACATCGAGCAACTCCAAAACCTCTGCTATAGTAAATTTGGCTTCCGATCGGGTTACAACACTAAAACTGCCATGGTCCACATTTCCGACGATGCCCTACGTTCACTCAAACAGAATGAATCTTGCCTCCTAATCCTACTGGACCAGTCCGCAGACTTTGATACTATCAACATTGCTACCCTTCTAAACTGTCTAAAACACAGGATGGGTCTCTCCGGCATCTTGCTGAAATCATTCTCCTCCTTTCTATGCAACAGATCTCAGTGAATCCTAATCAATCACACTCTTTCTGATCAATCTCCTCAGTTGCTGGGCATACCCTAAGGCTCTATTCTCCCCCTAACATTGTTTAACCTATATATGGAACCCATAACTGATATCCTCAAACTCTCCCACATATCCTACCACATCAACAAGATCTAACTCTACATGAAAATCACCTCCCTTTAGGACATCCATATCCGTAACAACACCTTGACAAAATGCAACATTGGCTGACTTGTAACCTCAAAACTAAATTCTTATTGATCGCATTGCCCACCACCACCCCTAACATCAAAGACTTGCTCCCTCTTCTTACTGCCTTGAATTGTAACCCACACATCACTGACTCTGCCAAATTCCTAGGTATAACCTTGGAGAAAGGCCTCTCCATGCAAAAACACATCAGCGCCATTACTAGAGGAGCTAACCATCAGTTGCCTATTCTTAAGAAACTAAAATCCTTCCTCCCTGCGGCAGACCTCACAACTGCGGTACATGCATTTGTGTTATTGAAATAAGACTATGGTAGCACTATCCTTCCATGTTGGTCTACTAAACAATTCACTTGCACTGCAGAAGGCTATGCTGAATGCAGCAGCTGAGCTCAACAGTGGATCAAAAAAAAGTGATCATATCACCCTGACCTTCAATTGCTGAAATTGCTACACTTCAAGGCCAGGATTAATCCCAAAACTGCCTGTATGACCCACAAAGCATTGTATCACAATACCCCTCTACGTGGCTGAGAAACTATCGGGTGGAAACAGATCCTCCAGAAGCAGAAGCTCCTTACTCCTTAAGGCACAAAAATGAAAAGAAAAGAAAACCTACAACCAATCCTTCTCCAGAATTCCCCCCAAAATTTAGATCGCTCTCTCTACTGAAAGCAGATGCAACCCATCTACATCCATTTTAAGGAAAGAAGTTAAAATCTTACTATCCAACAAGCGCCTCAATCACTGAGAACTCGCCTCCATCTCCCCTTAATTGATTCCTCTCGCCTATTTGTCCTCTGCCTCTTGTCATGCCGGAATATATTTCAGGTCTGAACTTATGCAATACTGTGTGTTCCTATTTCTCTGTTCACCATTAGTGCATGTGTATATATTTTTATTTATTTAATTGTTATCTAGTGCTATATATTTCTTCCTTTCCTATCCCATGTATTTGTACACTATCTGTAAAGCGCAGTGTCTCCCAAAAGGGTCTTGTTCGTGTTATATTAAACTCCTAATAAATAAATAAAATACCCTGTCAGTAATCTTTCTCAGTAAGTTAATTGCCCCAGATATTCACAGCACTCATTCATTATCATCATATCCAGGTAATGAGACTTGTGCTTGTAAGTGAAGTGCACTTACAATATTTAGTTATTCCCACACCACCTTGTGCATTGTGATCTGAAATGGGCATTACTAATTGCAATATTTGCAAGACCTTGCAAACTGCAACTGAAAAGGTGGTAGAAAAGGGTTTGCCTCCCACCTTGTGATTCACAAGGGCATGTACAAATGGTTTGTGTCCTTTTTGCTGTTGCAAAGAATGCAGTGGTTAGTACCTATGAATGGCAGGTAGTAATCATTTGCAAAGTGTAAGATATCAACATTTGAATTTGCTACATTGGGAGGTGCGGACAGTGGTCTCTTGAACCTTTACACTTACTCCTAGATTCTATTTTCAGTATGTACTACTGTTTGTGTCATTGTGACAATTTTCACAAGAACACACACTCGGGCTACACAATATTCTCCCAGGAGACTCGATATACAGTTAGGGCTTGATTTAGATCTCAGCAGTGATGGATATCCCATCTGCCAAAATATGAATCCATTATGTCCTATGGGATTTAAATTTTAGCGGGCAGGATATCCGTCACTGTTGTACGATTGTTAAAGGAAAGTTTATTGAAATTCAATTACAACAAAATAACAATAGAACATAATATCTAAACAAGTCTAAAGTGCAAAAAGAAATGGCATAAATAAGAGGGAGAAATAAAGAGATAAGGGAAAGAGATAGAAGAGAAAAGAAAAGAAAATATCATTTAATAAAGCAAAACATATGCATTAAGAATGTAATCATTGGTATACAAAATTATACAAAAAGTATAAATAGATATACAAACTGTTCAGAAACTCCTCTAGTAATGATGCATAAAGATAACCATAAGACAATCCATAAAAGTATCTCCATGAAACCATCAGGAATATTTTCATGGAGGTTTGGAAACTTCTTCCGTACGAGGATTATGTAAAGGTAGGGATCGAGCAGATATATTTAAGAAATTCGTGATGGGTAGCCATAGTAAGTCGCGCTTAATAGCAAGTGTAATAGGATAAACATAGGCTCTATCTAATCTGTGATGATAACAAACTCCATACCACCAAGCTTGAAAAGAAACATTTGAGGTATCTTTCCAAGATTTAGTGATTTGTTGAAACGCTACGGCTATAACTAAATCAATAATGGATGTGTTAGTAGTGGAAGAGGACCATATGTCGGAAAGACTGCCTAAGAAAATATGTGAAAAAGTAAGAGGGAAATGGGTGGAAAAAATCTTATTAATCTGACTCCACACATCAGTCCAAAATTTATAAATCACCGGGCAAGTAAATAACATATGTTTAAGGTCCGCCAGTGAAGCTGAGCAAGACCAGCAAGAGGAGGGAATGGATGGGTCAATTATATGCAGTTTGGCAGGAGTGATCAAAAGTCTATTATATATAAAAAATAACGTTTGAGTTGTATTTGCTGCTCTAGAGGATTTCCTTATCTTGGCCCAGACTTTATGCCACATTGAGACAGAAAATGCTTCCTCTAAATCTGACTCCCAATCCTTTTCTATTTTAGATTTATCTCGACTACTAGAAGTATCCCTTAATTTTTTATAGATTTGGGAAGCGGAGGAAGAAGCAAGTAAGTAAGGGAGAGAAAGAGGAGAAGAGTTGGTGTTAATGATGGAATCAGAAAAGGCATCATAACTGTTTTGCACAACCGTGCGCAATAGATTATATTTGGATTCAAATGATATTGGCAAAGAAAAGTGGGATTGAAGAATAGAAAAGGGAATACAAGTACCTTCATCAAACAGTTGGTAAGTCCAATTAATACCGAGATCTTTCCAGTCCTTGCAAAAAAGCGTCTTGTTTCTGATTTTAATAAGAGGGTTATACCACAAAGGGGATTGCAAAAAACGTGAGCGGTCATCTAAACCCTCCAGGAAAAGAGGGGAAAATACTTTTCGAGAGTTTTTAAGAATAGGGAGAGAGAATTTCTTGGGAATATGGGACAGTGACACAAATTCTTCAAAAGTGAAAGGGTGAAAGAAGGAAGATTCAATGTCTACCCACAAAGGCTGCGAAGGGACATCAGACACTTGTTCAGATAGTAAGGAAACCGAATGCTTAAGGAAAAATGAAGTATGGTAAGAGGCAAAATCCGGAAAATGAACTCCCCCCAACTGTTTAGGACATTTGAGTTTTGCAAAAGACATCCTAGCTTTCTTATGTTGCCATAGGAATTTCGATAGAGTAGAATATATATTAACTGGAAGGTTAGAAAGATAAAACAAAATGATTGGAACTAACATCATTTTAATAGAATCCAGTCTACCCCACCATGATAAAAACAAGGGATGCCAACGAGTTGTAGAATCCTTTAGGGTTGTTTGTAGATTTTTGATATTTAGTATTACAGTGTCCTTAATAGAGGACTTAAACCACAAGCCTAAGTATTTAATCTTAATCGGACTCCAATGAAAAGAAGAGGCCAAAAAGTCTGCATGAAAACAAAATGTATTCAAAGGGAGAATTTCACATTTATCAACGTTAAGTTTAGAACCTGATACATTCGCAAAATCAGAAACTTCCGATAAAAAGGATGGAATAGAGGATTGTGGGTTAGAAATAAATAAAAGAATATCGTCCGCATATGCAGAAAGTTTCAAATACTTATCCCCATAAGGGAAACCGGTAATATCCTTATTGAGTGGAATTTTTGTCAAGAAAGGTTCTAATGCCAAAATAAAAAGAAGAGGAGAAAGAGGACATCCTTGTCGGACACCTCTGAAGAGAGGAAACGAGGAAGAAACAAGGCCATTAGCTAAAATAAAAGATCTAGGAAAAGAATACAGTAAAGAAATATAAGCAAGAAATTTCTGGCCAAAACCAAACCAAACAAGAACTGCGAACATAAATTGCCAATTAACCCTATCAAATGCCTTTTCGGCATCTAACGCAACAGCAGCTAAAGTAGGAATGGGAAGTACATTGAAAAAGAGACGAGTGTTATCAGAAAGGTGACGACCCTTAATGAAACCGCATTGTTCTTTACCAATTATTTTAGGTAAAATTTTATCGAGACGAAGCGCAAGAATTTTTGCAAATATCTTATAGTCTAGGTTGATTAAAGAAATAGGTCTATAATTTTTACATAAAGTATGGTCCTTATTCTCTTTAGGGAGGAGGCAGATTAAGGCTTCTTGAAAAGAACCTTCCGATTTTTTTGACGATATAAAAAATGAAAATAGCTGGTGAAGTTTGGGAACAAGCAACTTAGAAAAATGTAAATAGAATTCTATCGTGAAGCTATCTGGTCCAGGGGCCTTGCCTTTTTTAAGCACCTGAATGGAGTCCAAATATCTTTAGGGCCTATATCTGCTTCTAATGGTGCAAAATCAATTTCTGGAAAAGAAGGAGAGGGGATAGAGGATAAATAATGATCAATATCCGTTAACAGAGGAGGAGACTCCGGAGTATAAAGATTTTGATAAAAAATAGTGAATTCCGTCAGAATATCTTCATCCTTATAAAGAGTGATATTAGATGAGGAGACAATAGATTCGATTTTTGTGCGTTCTCTCTTAACTTTAAGATACTTGGCAAGAACGTTACCTGCCTTATTTTGCGCGCTATAATATTTGGCACTGGATTTTAGTAAGATTAAATTTGCAGACTCCGTGGAGAGTTTATTAAAAGAGAGTTTGGCCTTAAGAAGTTTATCTAAGTCAGATTGAGATTTAGTTAAATAATAAGAATGTTCCAATTGTTTGATTTGTGTGTTGATTGACTGTAAGGAATGGGATGCAACACGCCTTTTATGAGAAACAAACGAAATTATGAAATCTCTAGAAGCAGCCTTAAAAGTGTCCCATAACACCTGAGGAGATATCAGAGGAGACTCATTTTCTGTAAAAAATAGGGATGAAAACTCAAGGAAGGCTGGGGTAAATTTGGGATCCAATAGGAGAGAATTATTAAACCTCCATCTTCTAGTACCTTTTATGGGGGGGGAGTAAATCTAGGCGCAGGGAGACTGGAGCATGGTCAGAAATTAAAATAGAGCCTATTTTAGAATGGGTAATGTGTTGGGTCAGGGCTTTAGAAATAAAAATATAGTCAATCCGGGACTGGGAAGAATGAGCCGGTGAGTAATATGTGTATTCCCGAAGTGTGGGATGGCAGAGTCTCCAGGAATCAACAAGAGCACGTTGGGATATAGTGGATGTGAATTGAGTGTGCATGTGAGAGGGCGAGAAACGGGAATGGGACCTTCGATCTAAAATAGGGTCCATAACCGTATTGCAATCACCCCCTAGAATGAGATATTCATCAGAGGAGTGCATCAACGAAACTAGTATCTGGGGCCAAAATAATTTATCTTGTATAGAGGGGGCATACAGATTAAAAATAGTTAAAGGGATTTTATCAATCAATAAAGATACAGTAACCCACCTACCATCAGAGTCATTGTCCTGATTTATAACTTTGATATTTAACCGCTTATGACAAAGAATAGCAACACCATTACGTTTCCCTGAACCAGGAGACGCAAAAACATGACCTACCCAATTACGACGTAATTTGGTAACTTCAACCTCTTTTATATGAATTTCTTGTAATAACACAATATCCCCTTTTAAGTTTGCTAAGTGAGATAAAACTCGTTGCCGCTTAATGGGAGAACCCAAACCTTTAACATTCCAGGTAAATATATTCAACGACATCTAAATATATAACTCATATCAAAAACATTGTGTGAGAGACAGTTAAATACATGGATAATCAAAAAATAAAAACATCATATAAAAGTTTGAAAAAATGACAATGTCATTAGAGGAGTAGTGATAGGGTACAGTAAGGAAGTATGAAATAAGAAAGATTCTTGAAAAAGAGAGATTGTAAGCAGAAAGATACGAAGTGAAAAAAATGAGAATTGGAAATAAGTAAGGAAAGAAACACCAAAGACAAACCAGAAATTGGGAAATGAAGAAAATTAGCAAAACAGGAGGAGAAAAGAAAGTGAGAGAAAGGACGAGGAAAAAAACAAAAGAACAACAACATTAATACGTATAGTATGACTGTGATAAAAGAAGAAAAAATAGGGGGAGATAGAAAAAAATGAAAAAGAGCCAATAATAGAATAAAAAATACAAAGTGTCGCAAATACTTGAGAAGAAAAACAAAGAACAAAGAAACAAGGTAGAAATACCCAATAAAATATATCATAAAGACATACCACAGATAAACATTGAGGATGGGGGGGTGAAGCCACATAGGAAAAGGCAGCATACCAAGACGGACAACTCCAGAACTGACGAGGGCACGAGGAACAACGACCTCCAGGGATAACGAAGGAATAAGAATGAAGGGATTACATAATGCATCTACAAAAGAAACAGAAAAGAAAACATGTTAACCAACAAAGTCATACTGAACAAGAGAAAAAATGCAAAAATCGAACCTGAAACAGAGAATCACAACAAATGCCAACACAAGTAAAGAAATTACGATCGAGACATGTCCATGGATTCATCCCTACAAGTGTTCAAAAAATGCTGGAGAAGTGCAGGATCTTCATAGTTAGTTGTTTTGTTTTGATATGTCACTTTGAACAAACACGGATGAAATAAACCATAGCGAGCATTCAAATTACAGAGTGCAGGCCTCATATCCAAGAATTTCTTACGGCGATCCGCCGTGGCTTTAGAATAGTCTTGGGCAAAGAACAGATTAGAGCCATTCCAGAGAATCTTTCCTTTTTGTTTGGCAGCCTGAAGGACTTTGAGTAAATCGGTGTACTCCAAGAAATATAGAATAACACCTCTAGGCTTCACAGGAGAGGATGCAGCAGAAGAACCCGGGCCATGACCTAAGCGGTGAGCTCGCTGGATGTTGAGAGGAGATGATTCAGGAAAACCGAGAAGTTTTGGTAGGAAGGAGCGAAAGAACGACAAGGGGTCAGGACCTTCAAGGCCTTCCAAAAGGCCATAAATGCGTAGGTTATTACGCCTATTTCGGTTTTCCAAATTCTCCACCTGCTGCGCCAGATGCAAGATCTCCCTTCGCATATCAGGAACGTGATCTGTGATAGCTTGAATAGATTCAACATGAATCTCAAGAGCATCCACCCTCTTCTCCGTGTTTGACCAGTTATCTTCAAGTTGCTGGAGGCGAAAATTTGTCTCTGTCATATATGGCTTGAGAGAGCGTATTTCTTCCACCAAAAGCTCCATTGAAATTGTAGGCGAAGTAGTTGGAGGAGAAGGAGGGTTAACCTTTGTTCTCTTACCAGAAGATGAAGGAGAGGCAGAGGGAATTTTAGAGACTGACTTAGCGCTGGAGCATGAAGTAACAGAAGACAAAAGTTTAGAGCTGACAGAGTCAGAGCTGGGTTCCTCCATAGAATCCTGTAGCACACTGAAAGGGTTAGAATCCTCCATTGATGTATTTTTGGCCTGCTGGGCGTTACCACGGCTAGTGCGAGGCATTGCCATTCAACCCAAGAAATGCAGAAAAGCCACAAAGAAAATGAGATTAAAATGAACTGAGAATAAGAAGTAAACCGATGGGGCTGAAGCGTTGAACCATGGGTGATAATATCTCAAGACAGAATTTTGACTGAAATGCCACACAACGGCGTCAGGAGGAAACAAAAGTCAAGACCCTGTGATTACTGAGGCCATAAATGCTCACCGTTGGTCACATAAGTCTCCGGTTGTGAGGAGAAGCTTCATCGACGAGACTCGGGAAATCGGAGCATTCAAAATGGCGGCCGCGGCTTTCATGTAGCCGCAAGAGGAAACAAGACGCAAAAACCAACCGACTCCGACATCACCAGACGCCGTCGATATCCCAGGCGATGCAGGCGAGTGTCCTGAACATGCTCCCACCGCCGAGAGACCCCAAGGTGAGGGAGGGATGCCCTGGGGGAAGCCCAACGCGCTACTCCGTCACGGAGCTCTTACGAGCAGCGGCCATTTTCCTCGGCGTTCAAGCCACGCCCCATCCGTCACTGTTGTGACAGAGTAACTCATCCACTGAGATCTAAATCAGGCCCCAAGTCATAGAACAAAAAGTTCCTGGAGAAGTAACTTATATGTACTCTGAATTAAGTTGGTATAAAAATCCAGCCTATATTGAAGATGTGCATATAATAAGGTGTACCAAAAAACTAAATTATGAAAAAGATTTTCTTTTATATATAAACACAATAATTCAGCAATAAGCACAAATACTTATACATATTATATATACAATCCACGTTCAATCAGGGTCCATGATGTAACACTGGAAAGTACAGCGATTAATGGGGACCAAAATATCCACCTAACATATCACAGACTTTCGGACCATAGTACAGTAAATGCTGAAAATTCAGTTTAGAATGATCAAAGTCAAATGATGTCCCCCCTGTCTGCTTCCATTGGTCTGCTGATGGTAGTGCTTTCGCTTCCTGGGCTGTTATGTGAGCACCCTCTCTTTTGCAGGGTTCTTTTTAGCACAGAGAAGCACCTTGAGAGAACACCTTACATATCCCCCCCGCTGGGCCACTCTGCGTTTACTGTGCATGTCCTTGCAAAGGTTGCAGGGTCACGCGCTGTTCATGGGCACTCTTCTCTTTATTGGGTGAGATATCTGCACTCCAAGGGCTCGGGGGTTTCTCTGCCTTTACGCCCCAGATGCCATTTTGAATCAAGGTGGTTTCGCTTTCAGGGTGTTCTTCTTACACTCCCCCAGATGACCACTATGATAATGCTAGAATGAGCGCTAGACTGGAATTGCCAGTGTGCCAGTGTAGTCCGCTTTGGGGGTCGCTCGCTACAAGGCGCTGCTGTGGGAGAGGTTCCCCCTTCGCTCCTCCGCCTGGCCTCCGGGTTCTTCTTGTCACACTGCCCGCTGCTCGCAGCTTTTAGCCTCTTCTCCTAGCGCCGCCGTGCTGGTGTCACTCTGCACAAGTTCTTGGTAACCCAGCTTGTGGCACCGGAGAAACCCGGTCTGCAACTCAGGCACTCTGGTAGCTGGTCTTTATGCCACCATTTTGTGGCACCTCAGTGTTTGGAGTTTCACTTTTGCTTCTTTCCTTTATGAAGGTCTGCCGGGAAGCCAACCGTTTTGCGCCGGTGTTCCCTTAATGTGACTGCAGTCGTTCGCGCATTAACCTCCGCCTCAATAGGTTCTTTGTTTGCGCTCTCTGTAATTTTGCTGGGCCGTGAGCTGGGGGGCCTTAGTTACTCGCCTTGGTCCCTCACCTTTGTTCCTCGCCGGTATTTGAATCCCCCTTGTGACTTCCTCTCGCTAGGACAGCCAGTGCGCTCTCAAGCCTCGGCTCTTCTCCCTCACCTCCTTCACACATTTATTCCCATTCTTGGCTAACCGGCGCTGGTTGGAGGTGATGGAGATGTTTCCCTCTGTCTTCAGCTTTCAGTTTAATTTTTGGCTGCCATTTCCTTGCATACTTGCGCTCCTCACACCGGGCTCATCACAATTTTCTTCCTTTATCTAGCCTCGGGTGCCTTTGCGCTGCCGTTTCATTCCGACGCACAAAAATGCATGTAGTGCACCTTCCCTGCTCGTTGATTCTCTTGGGATCGGTGCTCATCTCCCCGATCCGACGGAGCGACGTACTCAGGCAGCAATTACCCCTGCCGTCCAAGCCATACCCCATTTGATTACCAACAACTACTGCAGGTCGATGTGGAGGGTCGCAGGTGGCAGAGCGGACAAGCGGGGTGATCCACCATAAGGTCCAACATACAGGTCACCCTACGCCAACACACAGGAAGTCGCTGAAGAGGGGACTCTACAGGACTCCACCGCACCATCCCAAGAACATATGGTGGAGGAGTGCAGCCGAAGCTGAGTAGGCTGCCACCAAGGCAGGGAGCCACAGAAACCAACAGGCGAAAACAGACCACAAGGAACACAAGACCACAGCAGCCCAGAACAAGCACAAAAAACCTGCGTAACACCAAGAAAACCTGTGACTTACAAACATGGCAGAGAGAGAATCAAGGCTTCAGCAACAGCTTAAAAAGAACAAAGGAGAACCAGCAATATCTGACTCTCCACTCAAACAGAAACCAGACATCAACGGCACCCTAGAGATGATCCTAAAAAAATTAGCAGATGTCCATGACCTGGCTAAGACCACAAAGCAAACCACAGATGGGATCCAGTTAGAGATCGCAGTGGTCAGGGCTGACATGAAAACAGTTAACAACAGACTCGCTGCAGTAGAGCAAAGAATCAGTGATATTGAGGACACTAACCTCAGCTCTGGCAAAGAGTTGAGGGCATTGACAAAAATTACAGCGTCACTCCAGAAACAAACAGCGGAGCTGGAAGATCGCAACTGGCCGGGGAACATTCGAATACTGGGGGTCCCGGAGGGCTCTGAAGATACAGCAGGTTCGTGCTTGGACTTTCTCGAGGACCTGGTTCCCAAACTCACACACCTAAAATTCGACCACCAGTTTGAGCTAGACAGGGCACACAGAGTTCCCACATTTAAATATACAACAAGGAATGCAACAAGCAATGCAGCCCGACCTATAATCTGTAAGCCTCTGAGATCACAGCACACAGAGGCCATCTTCAACTTTGTGCGTAGAAACCACCAGATCACCTGGAAAGGTCATAAGATCATATTTACGCAGGACTACTCTAAACCCACGGTCGACATAAGGAAGGGGTTCCTTGCCCTACGAGACAAACTCAGGAAGAAAAACATACAATTCTCTTTTGTTGGACCTGCCAAATTCAGGATAAGCGACAGCGGACGGTACCACATTTTTGACGACCCTAAGGAGCTGGCTACATACCTGGATGGCCCAACAGCCCAAGAAATGGAGACGTCACAAGCCGGATCCAGCAAAATGAGAGCTTCACCGGAGCTGGTGATTGGGTCAATCACAAATCAATCCAAGAAACTCACAACCAGTATCTACCTCACCAAGCTACACATTTCTACCTCGATGGATACCTCAAGTCTCGCCCAAGGGCCATCGAACCAACGGACAATTGACATCGGCAGCGTCTCGACACGCGTTGCTTACGCTCAACCCAAGAGACAAACCTCATATCCTTTATCCTTTATAGACACTGTGACAATAGTCTGGTAGATTATATTACGGTGTCATGTGGAAACTGAGGATAGACACTGTGACAAATATCAAGGGGGGGCTTACAAACACAGAAATGATATGCAGCTAGTAAAATTCTAGGTTCTCTTGGCAAAACAGAGACATAAAACCACAAGTCAGTTACTCCCCGAGAGACAGGACAACGACCCTGTCGTCGCACGTCCAACACATGATGTTTTTGTGACTGGGGGGAGGGGCGGGAGGGGGAAGAGGGGGGGTCGCTCACCTCTTTACTTTCTATATACCCTATCTTCCTGTCCATTTTGACCTATTTTTTCACTACTAAAGGTTTCTGGCAAGCCCTGATACCCTACGTAATTCGGAGGCCTGGCATATTTGCATACCCGGAGATGACACCTATTCTACATGCAGTTTTCATGGGGGCTGAAGCCGTACCATACGGGGTGAGAAGGGAGGGGGAATGAATAGTGTCACCCTCCAGCTCAGAACTCCGAGATAGCGTAGCTGTGAAATGGGTATATAGAGAAGATGCACCCGCCATGCCTCACCCTAGATGATGGCCCACAGTAACACACTCAGCCTGGCAACTGACCTCAGCATAGTGTCTCTCAATGTCAAAGGGCTTAACCACCCCATTAAACGCAGGAAGATCTTAGACTACCTGACCAAAACTAAAGGAGATATAATCCTGTTACAAGAGACCAAATTCTCCATGGAGGATGCCAAACTAGTGAGAGGCAACTGGATCTCACAGATGGCTTGCGGGGGGTCATGACACTGCTCTCTAAAAGATCCAACTTAACACTAGAATCGCAGACCCATGATGAAGAGGGCAGACTCTTGGTGACACATCTGAGAAGGGGAGAGGAGCTAATCCACGTAGCTAACATATACGGCCCAAACACGGATGACCCAGCCTTTTGGGATGAGGTATCACACACGCTAGATGGTTTCCCCCAGAACGACCTAATGGTGGTGGCGGGGGATTTTACTATACCACTGGATCCCATAATGGATAGACAGTCATCCTGCCAATATCAGCCCACGAGCGTGCATGCCACACTCAAAAATATCTGCTCAAAATTTAACCTTAAGCATCTATGGCGCCTCCAGCACCCGGACACTAGGGACTTTACATTCTACTCTAATCCACACAATTCGTACAGCAGGATAGACTATATACCAATCTCAGGACCCCACACACATCTAATAGAACACTCAGAGACAGCGCCAAGACTAGTCTCAGACCACTCATGTATCAGCCTAAAACTGAGTGGCTGTCACAATGAAGCCGTTCTCCGGAGGTGGCGTTTTAACAGCGACGTCCTATCAGACCCCGCGAACAAAAAAAAGTTTGAGGAGGCCATAACAAATTACGTCAAACATAATGACTCCCCGGGGACTAGCAGTACCACACTATGGGACACCTTGAAGGCGACCATCAGAGGCACAATAATTGAAATGAAGTCAAAAATAAACAAAAGCACAAACCTGCGGCTGACACAGCTCGAGCAGGAGATTAAAAGCTTAGAAACGGCCAGGGCCATACAAGATAGCAAACTCCTAGCAGACCTAACAAAAATAAAGTATGAATACAACAAAATCCTGAGTGAGAAAGCAGGACTGTGGTTTAATAAATACAAGGCCCTTAACCTATGCGAAGCCAATAAAGCAGGGAAACTGCTCGCCTCCTATCTAAAACACAAACGCAACCAGTTTACCATCTCTTCCATCCCAGACTCAAACAACAAAACCCACACAAGACACAAAGACATCCTCAAGACCTTTCAAGAGTTCTATCAAGAACTCTACAAAAACGATCAGACCCCGGACTCAGAGGAATGCACAAAATACCTCAACAGACTCAGGCTACCACAGCTAAGCAGCGAGGATACACTTAGATTAGGTCAAGAAATTAGCTATAACGAAATTGAAATGGCGGTCAAATCAATGAAAGATAACAAAGCCCGAAGGCCGGATGGTTTCACAGCCGCCTTATACAAGACCTTCTTAGAACAGCTGAAACCTACCATGAAGCAGGCTTTAACCACTGTGCATCTAGAGGGACAATGTCCCAACCCATGTTGGAAGCCAACATAATAGTCATCCCAAAGGAAGGCAAAGACCAATTGTCACCAAAAAACGACAGACCCATATCCCTTATTAAGGTGGACTGCAAAATATACGCTAACATTTTGGCAGTCAGACTCAATTCTGCCCTACCCAATCTAATAAGCAACTCTCAGGTGAAATTCCTACGTACTTGTATGTCTAACGACAATACCCAACTTCTCTGCCACATACTGGAACATTCGGCCACAAAATCAGAGCCGGCAGTAGCTATTACCCTAGATTCCGATAAGGCCTTTGATAGGGTTTCCTGGGCCTTCCTGGAACGCTGCATGCAATCTTTCAACTTAGGGGAAGGATATATACGGATGGTGATGGCCCTGTATGGGGACCCAACAGCCCGTACTGTCGTTAAAGGGTCACTCTCTGAACCCTTTACACTACAATGGGGTACAAGACAGGGTTGCCCACTTTCCCCCTCGTTATTTTTACTGGCACTGGAACCCCTGATCTGAGACATCAAGCTAAACACGAACATAAAAGGGATCAATATTAATGGTGTTGAGATAAAACTTGCCGCATATGCTGACAACATACTAATAGTAACGGAACAACCGAAGGCTTCAATCGAGGCCCTGATAGGTACCATAGCAGAATAAGCTAAACAGGGACAAATCAGAATGCAAACCACTAAATATTCACTGCACTAGAGATATTCCTGGGGGGTCAGGCCTAGCCTGGCAAATAGGGTTTATCAAATATCTAGGTATACATTTTGAGAGTGACCTAATGGACACACTAATTCACAATGAGAAACTACTGCTAGAAAAGAATAAGAAACTTCTGGAGTCCTGGTCTCCAAACTTCATTTCATAACGTGGTGGGGCAGAATTGAAACTATAAAAATGATGATCACCCCAATGATTAACTACCTGATCAGCATGCTCCCACTCCTGCTCACAGATGACTTTCACCGCAAAGTAGATATTCTGATCTCTAAATTCCTATGGCGAGGGAAGAAAGCACGGATAAGCATCAAAAAACTAAGACTAGGGAAAAACCAAGGAGAAGTAAACCTAGCAGACTTCAAAATATTCCAACTAGCTTTTCTGGCAAAACAAGGGTCTTACAGGATATCACCCCCTACCGGCTACACACCGGCTTAGCTACAGGTAGAGAGGGCCATCCTGAACAACCTAAGCCCCCTGGCTCTACTGACAGCAAATAGACACAACTACGCCGCCAAGTTCATTTTTAAAAACACAAAAATTGCACTACTAAAAATAGACAGGAAACTGGAGAATAGCATCAAGGGCTCTAATATGGAGTCACTCTGGGCCAATAGTAAGATTCTGTATAAGGGGAAATGCCTAGCCTTCGACACATGGATTGAGAAAGGTATCTACCACCCTTACCAATTAGAAGACGGTGCATACCCCGTTTCTTTCACAGACCTCAAATCTCGGCACAACCTAACAGACATTGAATTCTATAACTTTTTGAAGATCAGAACGGCCTTGACCAAAACCAAACTATCCACCGCACAACCGTCAATCTCCCAGTATGTGGCAAACATTAATAAATTAGGACACCAGGTCTCACACCTCTACAAACTCCTGCACCCAAAATCCTCTAAACTTAATGAGAAGACAATTAACTATTGGGAAAAACAAACTAAAACCACACTTAATGAACAAGACCGGGCCACACTATGGGCCTCTGCCTCACGCAATAAAATCTCCCCAGTGCTCTCACAAACAAAATTTTGGCTACTCCATAAGGCTTTTTGGACCCCTGCATGCTTATTCTCACTAGGTCTCAGGGAGAATGCATTATGCTGGAACTGTAACAAGGAAAAGGGGGACCTAGCACACCTTATCTACCAATGCCCAACACTTAAAACATTCTGGGAGAAATGAATTTTCCTCCCTTGCCACCGCATTTATGTCGGTAGAACTAAGATCAGATCACGATAAGGACCTACTAGATCTGCTGTTGACCGCAGCAGTGAAAATGGTCCTAGCCAATTGGAAGGACACAAGTAAGATCTGGTTCAACTGGATTACGCATCTCAGAGGTGTGGACAACATTGCACTACAGAACTCACCCTGGAGACCAGCCTCCAGAGGAATGTGGAAATCACTCGACACGTACCTAGACTTTTACGAACCCCCATGAAACAAGACATGCCGGCGAAACATACCCTGGTCCCCCTTATGTACATACAAGTGAATGTAACTGAGAGCAACTATTATGGCTCCACGGGTCTGTATGCGAGCCATCATGCTTCCCAATTTCTTCACAAGTAAGCTAGTCGTATGTCAGTTTGATAAAGATTTATAACTATCAGAGCCTGTCTCCTTGCTCTTCTTTCACCCCTTTTTTCCTGTCCTTTTCTGTCAGCCTTTCTCTTGTTTTCAGTAAATAAAGTCATGTGGGGTTAGCTAAGTAAATGTGTCATAGTGCTTCAGGGCACTGTTGTATAAACTGCGATTGGCTAACCTTGTAACATAAATGCTAATGTTTTTGCATAAAAATAAATAAAACACTTCTGAAAAAAAAAAAATGATCGAAGTCGAAAAACATAAGTCAGAGAGGCTGTACTGTCGATGTTTTGGTCTCAAATGGCTAAAGAGACCACAAAACCATCTTCAGGACTGAGTGAAAAAAACAAAGCCAAAAAGACAGACCCTGAGGAACCAAGGAAGTAATCAAATACTAAACCATGTCCCACCTTTAAATGGTCAGTCCAAAAAGTGCTTAATGAAAAGCTAAACGTACATAGTTCTGCAATCCTTAATATAATTTGAAAACCAGGTCATGAGGAATCTGACCAGAACTGATCTTCGTGAATGAAAGAATCCAGGATTCTGCAACCAGCTACTTTTTTCAGGGTGTTGAGGTGATCAATTAAATGCTTTGCTTAGGGTCAACTATGAATAGAATGAAAGCATAATAAAATCATCAGGTATTAGTGGCCTACTGCTAAATATTATATTGAATATTATTGAAGTCTAGTGGTGCTCATCTTTCTGACTAGCAACTTACATGTTTCTGTATGAGGAAGGGTGGCAGAAGAATCCATCCATTATAGAACGTCATGGGAGATGTAATTTTGGGGAATTAGCTGAGGCGGTTACAGGAGAAGAGGAGAAAAGGGAAGGAGGGGAGGATTGTGATAGTTGGTAACCATGGAATTTGAGATGAAGCTAGGAGGAAGGCAGAGGTACTTTTAGGTTAGGAAGTATATGAAGGAGAATGTTATTGAAAGCAGATGAAACAATGATGTGAGAAGAGGATTAAGAACGTTTCCAAGCAAGAAAGAAATCCAAAAGTTAGGTAGACATTACAAGTAGTGATGGAGTGATTGGTGGATGAGGAATGCATAGAGATGAATGTAGATGGAGAGAAAGGATATTGTTTAGTTGTGATGTGGTAGTTAGCAGTGAAAAGAAGAAGGGAGTATTAGAAGGGCAAGAGGCGAGGGAGAAGTTCAGGCTGAAGACTCAAAATAAATGGTATTTTAGGTAAGAGGTTGTTTCTCATTGGAACGACTTAGTAAGTGCTAATGACAAGAGTTGTTGTGGTATTTCTGTCTGCACGATGACATAAATGAATGTAGTGAAGACTGCTATTTATACAGGTACAATGCTAAGTTAGCACAGCAGCGTTAGATGTTTGAAAGCCATCTTGACACTTTTGCTGCTTTTGCACACGACACTGTTGTTACATGTTATTAATTGAGAAATGCTTGCTCACCTTTGCTTCACATGAGAACTGTCTGTTGTTCACATCCCTAACAGTGAGCAGCGATCTTGGTCTGAACATTGTGTAAAGAAACAGTCTGGGTCGCTAGACGGTGCATGTTGTTGGGTTCAGGTTGATCGGCCCACTATTTAGCCATAACACGCACGCAGCTGCAAATACCTGAAAGTCAAGTGCTTTTAATATTGCAGTGCTGCATGCTTTAGACACATTCGGAAGAAGAGCTTTCCCAGGAGCAGAGTCTAGCTGATCCTGTGATGTGATTCCACTAAGCTGATCCTCACGGTATGGGGTTCCCCATTCAAGCCTAGAGACCTTTTATTAGTAATAATAATAATATTAGTTTACTAGCAAAAGAAAGGTGGCTGTCATCCACTGTCATTTTATTATGATTACTCCTTTCATTTTCTATGGTATTGTAACTATGCTGATGGTTTTGATCTTAATCATTTGTCTGCTTATGTTAGCCAAAGTACTGCATCTTAGGACACAAGGTTTATAAAATAAACTCTTTAAACTTTAAAGTGTCTCTGTTTATTCTGTTGTGGACTGATATGAGAATAATTACGAACAGATATTTCTGATTCCCACCATTCCTGAGAATACCCTAAGTCGCTTGTTCTGGGTTGTCTATACAATGGGACCGCCGAGATAAAACTCGGATAACGAATGGGACACTTGAGGAAATATGAATTTTGTGATCAGTTATGTCCCCTATCGTAGACCCCAACGGCTCCGTGTGCATGCTATAAGTACATGTATGTTCCCTCCTATTCCAGTTCTGAAGACGCAAATATATGTGCGTCCACCGTCAACATGTCCTCTTTCAGATCCGCCATGAATGGGTCAGATATTCCATTCCTAAGTATGAAAGGCCACCGACTTTATGTGGTTCACTTTCCACATTTCACAGATTCAGGCGAGTAGGCCCGAATTCTGTCATCAAGCCTTTTTCCTGCCTTCTGCCTCTGAAAGCTCCAGTCTGAGCCCGCATCTGTGACCATGAACTTTGTCTTACTCCCTGCGCGGCAAACGGTGCCTGATCCAGCCTGTCGCCTGCCAAAAACTGTATTTCACCTTCGAGATTATCTCCTTCGCTCCTCATCCGATGCATTCCTGTCTAGTAGTTTAGGTAAACATTCTTCCAGCTCCCGTGCAAAGGGCCAGGCCTCGCTGTCCTCATGCAAGTAATTCATAGCTCCGTTACCATGGAATATTCCTACCCCCTCGCATCTAGTGTAGACACTTAGACGCTTGTACACGCACTAACAGTCAGTATAGTCAGTATAGAATAAGATTCTATCCTAAGAGACCTCTCTTTTTGGATAACACAGTTCTTTAAACATAGGATATTAGATATGATTCGGGATTAGGTTGACATAACCCCAGACTTCTGTCTCCACATGTAGAGCTAAATGTCAATTCCCCTTCACCCTCTCGTTGCACGTCAATCACACGTCATGCGGCTGCGCGCGCATCTCTGCCAACTATTTCTGCTGACATTGCAGGATTCTTTTATGGACCCACCCACTTGTGATATCATGTTTAGTGACGTTTCTTGAATTACGCCCTCTATTAGCTACGTATACACCTTTTATCAGCTGTTACGCCTCTTGCATCTGTTTCACTGTAATGTATTTTCTATAAAACTGCTTAACTGTCAATAATATATGCTCCCTTCCTTCCTGAACTTTCGTGGTGATGGAACAGAAGGCCCACAATTCGAATTGTCTTCCTTTGTATAGGAATAAAGCATTTTAAACCTCTAATACCACGGATTCTGCCTCTTATATTTACTGAGTTATTCATGATAGACTTTACCGCATAAAAAATAGTACCGGTAACGAAATATTTACCACATAAATTGGCGCCCGAATAGGGACACTTTCTCATCTCACGCGCCGGCGGTGCGTTGCAGGCCCGGTCTCCTGCCACAGCTGAACGGACAACAAAAACGCGTATCTGCAGGATTTCCTGTGTCTCCTTCCGGCCAAGCGGGGACGACTGAGGCTGCGATCAACACCCAGACGAGGCGGTGAGAAGTGCGAAGTATCCCGACCAGAGCCTAGCTGAGAGAGCAAGATCCGAGGTATACAGAGTCCCACCAGGTTCCGAAGTTCCGAGTCCAGTCGAGTCGAATCCAGTCCGGTCCAGTTTCAAGTTCCGTTCCGAGGCCTTCCGTTCCGAGCTACCCGGTGAGTACCATTACCGGGGAGGCATTTTACGTGCACATAGTCTGTGCCGGTCAAGACGGGTTTGGGTACACGAATCCGGTCTGCACTGTTTCAGCAGTGTATCTGTACTGTTTAGCAGTATATATAGTAATATAGTATGCCTTGCATATAAATAAGTATTATCTAGTGTCAGTATAATGTCAATAAATAGTTTTCTATTAGTTATCATTGTTCGTTAAAACTGTTAAGCGTTAAATGTTTTAAAATACGTTCTATATATTGTGGTGTGAATGACTGTTCATTATTGTGTTTTCTTGTATAAAGTGTGTTCTAGAAACAAGATCTAAAGATGCCGCTCTTTTCGAAACTAAGACAGATTAAAACTAGAAAAGGTGTACTCGAAGAAGCTGTTCCCATTCCACCTAGGGATACTCCAGGATACTTTATGTATCATAAGCATGGCCTAGATGCCGTATTATTTCTTGATTTATCGGGGGGACTACACCAAAGAATTACCAGAGAGTCAGAGATGGCCCTCAGCGGGGACCTGGGATGCAGATTGCATCATGAGAGTAGAAGAAGAATTATGGAAAAAGAAAGCCAGACAGTCACAGAAAGATGCCATTGAATTATCGCGTAAAGAATCATATAGACGTACAGAAAAAGCACTTAGACAGGAAGAGAAAGGTAGAGAGAATTCAAATAAAACTCGAGAAAATCTATTACTTGAGGAAGGTACTCGAGTAAACTCAGAACAAGTAGATAGACAAAGAAACGCCCTTATGAATGGTATGTATCCACTTCTGGCCGAAGGGTTACCTAAGGCTACTCCGGAAATACCAAAAGACTTGCCACCTCCGTTGTTTCCGATAAAAGCACATCCCAAGGGACATCCCAGAACCGCAGAAGATGTTTTCCTTTCCCGCTATTTAGATGACGCAGCTCCCGAGTATGCTAATACCGCATCACATAGACTGCTTGCCGATGATGCTCATCGCCAAGAGCATTCGTCTGTACCTCCACAACAACACGCTTCGACACACATTCCGACAAGCACATCTGTTTCTACCGCTTTTCCCGCAACGACGGTTGCTGTCTCACCCTCAACAAATCCTTTCACGTCCAGCACCCCAGACGGTGCTACAGGAGGTACGACAGACATTTTTTCTACGCCACCCAGAGGAAATAAATTTTCCCTTAGAGAATTAGCACTCCAACGTACGCCCAAACTAGCAACTCCCGACATGCTTAAGGAACTTCTAGTAGATTGTAGATATGATCCTGTGCCCGGTAAACGGGACGAAATGCTGCTGTCATCATTACGTATTCGACGAGCTGCAATATATTTAACGAAGCTACCAGGAATGACTACACATTTAGAAAGTATGTATCACTTTGTCCAGTCAGGGCGAAGTCCTGAAAGTATTAGCAGGGCCATGGAGTACCAGAAAGCGGAGGTACAGGGCCAATTGTTACATTTCCTCATAAACTGTGTAATCAGAAATCAAGACCGGCCTGGGGTAAATCCGGAAGAAATGCAAAAACTTGTCACTTGGGGCCGGAATATATCAGAAGGGAGACATGATAAACAGTTATGTATAGTAGCGATGTACCGAAAGATCCGCAAAGAAGTAGAACGAATACACGAAGAAAGATTAGAGGTAGACGTCGCTGACCTAAACAGAGAAGAGGAGGAGCAAGAGTCAGAGCAAGTAGAAACGATAGCTTATGTAGGTAGAGGAAAACCCCATAATAATACCAGAGGTTTTAATGATCCGGTACGTCCAATACGTCCAGAATATAATAGACATCTTCCAAACCCTATGCTAAATACAAAATCCCCTGAACACTTATTCCAAGTCGCTAACATGTCACCACCCAAGACACAAAAGGAGGTGCGGGCTTTTATAGGCCTCACTTCATACTGTAGGCAGTGGATCCCTCAATATGCATTTCTAGCAAAACCACTCATCCAGTTGACAACACAGGAGGCAGCCACATCGACTGTCCTCCCTTGGACTCAAGAACATACACACGCCTTTGAAAGCTTAAAGAAAGCTTTATGCCAAGCACCTGTCCTAGCAACACCATGTTACAGTAAACAGTTTACACTCTTCGTTACAGAACGCGAAGGTACTGCTTTGTCAGTACTCACTCAGGAACAAGCAGGATCACATAAACCATGTGCTTATTTCTCTAGTACATTAGATCCAGTAGCTCAGGCACTTCCAGCGTGTCTGAAATCAGTGGCAGCAACAGCTTTAGCAATCAGACAAAGCGATGCCATAGTGTTAGGACACCAACTGACAGTACAAGTACCACACGCAGTAGAGGTTCTCTTGAACCGCACACAAACACAACACTTGACTATAGCGAGACTCACCGGTTACGAATTAACATTGTTTCAGCCACATATAGAAATCAGACGTTGTAATACGTTAAATCCTGCCACACTGTTACCAGTGAGCGGAACAGATCCATTGGCACATGATTGTGTTGAAGTTATTACAATCACAACGAAACCCAGACAAGACTTGACAGATATCCCTTTGTCAGATCCGGACTTGACATTGTATGTAGATGGGTCATGTATGAGAACAAGTACAGGAGAGCTAGTGGCCGCTTACGCAGTCACAACAGACACTGAAGTCATTGAAACAAATTGTATTAACACTTTGTCAGCTCAAGCAGCAGAGCTCACCGCTCTGACACAAGCCTGTATTCAAGCCACAAATAAAAAAGTCAACATATACACAGATTCACGTTATGCATTTGGAGTCGTCCATGACTTCGGCGTACTGTGGCGAGAGAGAGGTTATTTAACTTCTCACGGTGCCCACATCCAACACGGACCACTCATTCAAGCCCTATTAGACGCGATTCATCTACCTACTGCAATATCGATTATGAAATGCAAAGCCCACACAAAAGTTACCGATATCATTTCTCAGGGTAATGACCTAGCTGACAGAACAGCTAAACAGACTGCTCAGAATCAGACTCACACAACTGACATGACAAAGACAATAGTTCCGACACCAACACATTGCATGACAGTTAAGGATCCCGCCCTTGATGTAATTGATATACAGACACACGCTACACCAGAAGAAATAAAGAAATGGACTGAATTAGGAGGGATCCAAACAGATCAAGGATGGATGACGAAGGAAAAATCTATATGGTTTCTTCCCGACTCAATGGTCCAAGTCATCATTAACACTATACATAGTCCAGCGCACCTAGGAGAAAAAGCTATGCTAGACAGCATTCAACACATTTGGTTCAACAAACATTTACGAGCCGCAGCTAAACAAAAAGTTCGTACCTGTATGATATGTTGTCAGTTTAATCCAGGTAAAAGCATCCCCGTAGAACAGGGTGGATTCCAAACTCCCGATCATGCTTTTGAAGTCCTCCAGATGGATTATATCCAGATGGAACGATGTCGAGGATTCAAATATGTTCTCGTAGTTGTCTGTGCTCTTTCCCGTTGGACAGAAGCATACCCGGTTTCAGATTACACTGCCCCGACTACTGCCAAACAGTTAGTTCGAGAATTCTTCCCACGGTACGGTTTACCACGTGTTGGAAGCCCCATGACGTGGTTCCTGGTGACTTGGTGCTGGTCAGGAACTTTGACCGGAAGACCCAACTGGATCCTAGGTGGAAGTCACCGAAGTTAGTTTTACTCACCACAAGGACAGCCGTGAAAATCGAAGGAACAAAAGGGTGGTTGCACTCGAGTCATATCAAGAAATTTTATGGACCACCACCCAGTATAGAGACTCACCCCTGTATTCCCTCACAGACAGACACAAAGCTCCCTTTGGTTGAGCAATCGAACTCAGAACTATATAAACTAAAATTGAGGTCCAGTAAGTCAGACAATTTGATTGTTTAAGTCCTCTCCAAGGTGAATCGGTTGAATTCGTCTCTGACATGTATCCTCTGGACCGGAATAGAGAAAGAAATAATCAAATGCTGCTCAAGAAGCAAGCGTATTGTAAATCATTTCGTAGTCATTGTACAGTAACATTATTAATTTTGTTTTTTCTAAGTCTTTTGATCATCATTGTCAGCATCCTATTGCACATGTATTACCCTATTCCTAAGCATGCTTATAATATAACTGCAGAACATTCTTTTAGTGAATTACCTCCACATGAATTGTCTTATAGATTTGCGCTGCGCAATAACACTTTCATTAGTATGTTACATCATTCCCATCAAACCAGCAATGCCACAAATTGTTGGATATGTGGCCGACTCCCTCCCTATCAGAACTATAAGGGAGTTTTGCCCCTCTTTCCCTATCCGTTTACACACAATGGCTCCTGTGGAGCATGGTTTAGTTTGATTAATTCCCTGGATTCAAATTCCGCGGTTTATCAAGACAACTGGGTATGGGGCAACCTGAACTTAGTTTTGCTTAAAGTCTGCTACCCTAACAAGGAGGGACTTCCCAAAAGAACAGGAACTGATCTAGAAAATGAAGTATATGGACTAGGTAACTTTACACTTAACCTCATGATCCTGAACGTTGAATCTGAAGCTACACCAATCTTGCCCGCCATGTCAGTATTCCCAGTAAAAGGGGAATTATGTATAAGAAAGAATGGTTCCATACACATGGGCCACAGTAAATGCACCACTGTAATAAAATTCAGTGATCAAGGCAAGTCTACATTTAGAGCTTCCCATCATTCCTACTTCATATGTGGCCAGACCGCATATATATGTCTACCTTTAGATTGGGATGGTACCTGTTACATAGCATTCCTTCTACCACCTGTATTCCTAGCTCCTCCTGATTATCATAGAAATACCCATTTAGTACACAATAGACAGCAGAGAGATCTCCCAATTGTCGATTACACTGAAACAGCATGGGAAAAATACACAGATTTCAATAAAGGTTTCTTTCCCTATATAGGTACAGTCACTAATAGTAAGCTGATACGTAGATTAACCAGAACCCTTGAAGCAGTAGTGAACGAAACTATTTCCGCCTTAGGCAATTTAACAGAAGAGCAGTCTGCTATGCGGATTGTTGTGCTTCAAAACCGTCTTGTCCTTGACGTCATCCTGGCCGATAGGGGCGGAGCTTGTAGGGTCATCGGATCAAGTTGTTGTATTTTCATACCAGAAAATTCGCCGTCAGTATATAAAGCCATAACTCGCCTTCATAAGATTGTAAGCCAGATACACCAGAGTCCAGGCACCTGGACTTGGTCCGGTTGGTTCTGGGGCGTGTTGTCAGCCTGGGGATGGAGAATCCTATCCTTCCTAGGTATTGGCTTTCTCATACTATTCAGTTGCTGCTTATGTCTACAATGTGGGCCAGCGATTTGTGGTCTGTGTGCCACCTCGTGTATCCCACATCCAAGTATTCGTTCGAGATCCCGGAAGAAGAAAGAAGAACAAATGATGCTATATGAACAGATCGATGGATTGATGAAGATCGATATCTCCTAAGGGTCCGAAGGGGACAAGGAGGGAATGAGGAAATATGAATTTTGTGATCAGTTATGTCCCCTATCGGACCCCAACGGCTCCATGTGCATGCTATAAGTACATGTATGTTCCCTCCTATTCCAGTTCTGAAGACGCAAATATATGTGCGTCCACCGTCAACATGTCCTCTTTCAGATCCGCCATGAATGGGTCAGATATTCCATTCCTAAGTATGAAAGGCCACCGACTTTATGTGGTTCACTTTCCACATTTCACAGATTCAGGCGAGTAGGCCCGAATTCTGTCATCAAGCCTTTTTCCTGCCTTCTGCCTCTGAAAGCTCCAGTCTGAGCCCGCATCTGTGACCATGAACTTTGTCTTACTCCCTGCGCGGCTAATGGTGCCTGATCCAGCCTGTCGCCTGCCAAAAACTGTATTTCACCTTCGAGATTATCTCCTTCGCTCCTCATCCGATGCATTCCTGTCTAGTAGTTTAGGTAAACATTCTTCCAGCTCCCGTGCAAAGGGCCAGGCCTCGCTGTCCTCATGCAAGTAATTCATAGCTCCGTTACCATGGAATATTCCTACCCCCTCGCATCTAGTGTAGACACTTAGACGCTTGTACACGCACTAACAGTCAGTATAGTCAGTATAGAATAAGATTCTATCCTAAGAGACCTCTCTTTTTGGATAACACAGTTCTTTAAACATAGGATATTAGATATGATTCGGGATTAGGTTGACATAACCCCAGACTTCTGTCTCCACATGTAGAGCTAAATGTCAAGTCCCCTTCACCCTCTCGTTGCACGTCAATCACACGTCATGCGGCTGCGCGCGCATCTCTGCCAACTATTTCTGCTGACATTGCAGGATTCTTTTATGGATCCACCCACTTGTGATATCATGTTTAGTGACGTTTCTTGAATTACGCCCTCTATTAGCTACGTATACACCTTTTATCAGCTGTTACGCCTCTTGCATCTGTTTCACTGTAATGTATTTTCTATAAAACTGCTTAACTGTCAATAATATATGCTCCCTTCCTTCCTGAACTTTCGTGGTGATGGAACAGAAGGCCCACAATTCGAATTGTCTTCCTTTGTATAGGAATAAAGCATTTTAAACCTCTAATACCACAGATTCTGCCTCTTATATTTACTGAGTTATTCATGATAGACTTTACCGCATAAAAAATAGTACCGGTAACGAAATATTTACCACACACTGATGCTGGTCGGATAAGGGGTTCTGGGTTCTGAGGTGAGTTTTTGGTACACCACAATTCACTGAGGTCCTGGTTTCCTGTGCATAGTTCTGTGCATAAGCAGAATCCCTGCAACATGACGCATCTAACGTTTGGTCGATTGATTTGAAACGCCTTAGTTGTGCTTATATTAGTCCACAACGCCCTCGCTCTTTTTTCCGGTTAACGGGAGTGAGGGGTTTAACCTACCTGTGTTTCGACTAATAGGTTCTTTCAAGCTTGATCATTAAAAAGGTTTTTTTCTGAACCCCAGTGCTACTGTTGATATTGTTGATACTCTTTAGTGTGTCCTTATGGCGGTTGATATAGCCGCACATAGTCGTGCACCTCTGCACGGTCATTTGACGACATATGTGGTGCCGGAAGATGGGATGGCTGTTATTTTTGTGGTGAGCGCTGATGCGTCTTACCCATATGAGTTGTTTTACTCTTGGGTGACTTTTCCGGCGGTGGATGCAGACGATGATACGTTTCATTCCTATACTCCCACGCAGCTACCTGCGGTCTATACGCCGTATAGGACACAAGAAATTCCTATTTCTGCCTGGCAGCATACCATTTGGTTTAATGGTGCCCTTCCCCATGCGGTTGCACTGGCTAGAATGGGCCCGTTGTCTATTGCAGGGGCCACATGGCCGGCGCTGGCCGGATTTACGCCTCATCCCCGCTATCTCACGGTGGCGGTGGCTGATTTGCGGGTACTACACACAGCCCTGATTACAGTTCATAGGGCTTTAGTGCAGTACGTGTCACGCAACGTGCAGGTGGGGGTACCTGCTGTTGTGGGACAACCAACGGACCACCACGCGGTGGTTATTAGTCCTGTTATGGTTAATTCGTTGAAGGGCAAGCGCCCCCAAAATAAGGATGATTTACCTTATTGGCTTGCTGAGAAATTTGACCAACTGGAGGCGGTTTTTCCGCATACCTCTCCTGTGGAGAAACACAGGATTCTCACCATTAGTTTGCCGAAAGACTTGGTCCCAGATATGGCCGATTGCGCAAACTGGGGCAAGGTCTTTGCCGCGACCTACTCAAAGTGCTTCGGCACTCCGTCTATGTCTGTACTACCCTCCATCATTAAACGTGTTCAAGAGAATCACGGGGAAGAGGCTGCTGTTGAATTGGGAATGAGGCTTGTCGGGGTGTTCGATGTGGCTGCTTCCATGGTAATGGGCAACCTCAAAGGCGATGCCATGCAGTTCCAAGTGGCTAATAAGCTGGACCGCGTGGATGAACTCGACAGGCCAAAGGAGTTTGCTAAAATAATTGCGGAAGCCTATAGGACCATAGGCCGCAGTGCCTTAGGTGTTAAACCAACTGTGATAATTCCTGATATAGTACAGCAAACTAAGGTGAGCTCGTCTAGTAAAAACGAACGCCCTAATTTTCTTAAACAAAATTGGCGAGCAAAGAAACAGGGGAAGCAGCAACAGAAACAGGGGTCTCGTCCTGCCTCACCCGCACAGTCGTCTAGTGAACGCACATATGATCTGCGCGATCGATCTAGTATTAAGTCACCTGATAGGTTTCAGGTTTCTGAACAACGTTCTCCTCGTTCTTCACAGGAAACATCGGCTTCACAATCCGGTGGCGGAGACCGTGGGAAAGGATGGGGTGCCCAAAGTCGTGAGCAACCCTGTCAGACTGACGGCAAAGGCAAGCAGGACGAGTCTGCACGTCAACCCCCGTTTCAGAAGAAGAAAGTTGCTGCGCTAACAGCGAGGTATGCCACAGATAGTGCAGACGCAGCTTCAGAACCTGACATGGGCACTAACGCTGCCCGACGGAAGTTACAGTAGTGCGACAAGCACTGCGTCCATACCTGGTGGCGACAGCAACTGATACGTTCATAACTGTAGAAACTGCTGACACTAGAGTTGCTCCCCCTGACAGACTATATAATATAGTACTTTTAATTGAAGGTGAAATACAACGCACGATTCAAGGGATTTTTTGGGATAATCTGACCTCCTCGTATGATATTCTATTGGCAGAGGCAGATTGGCCCCCGGCTTTCATTTTAGATGCTCCTAGAGGGGAGGAGATGATCTTCCCGTCCTTTGCGCACACAGTGCCGAAGGACCAAGCTAAGAAGTTCGCCGCGGAGTGGGCTCTGGTGCTTGTACCTGCTTTGTATCGTAATCAGGTAGGCTGGGATAAATTTTCCCCCAGCCATGAGATTCCATGGCGGTCTTCGCCCCAGCCACAACCCCAATATCCCAAGCGTTGCGAAGCAAGACCTTACGTCGTGGCTATCCTTTAACAATTGGAATATCAAGGTGTAATTGAAACATGTGTGTCACCAATGAATAATCCTTTATTCACTGTGAAGAAGCCTGATGGGAAGTACCGCCTGGTTTTGGATTACCGGCATTTAAACTCTCATTGCCGGACATGCGCAGTACAGAATACCCACATTTCGTCTCTCATCGATAGTCTCGTGAGAAAACGGTTTAAAACCACACTTGGCATTTCCAACGGCTTTTACAGCCATAACCTGTCCTCTCTTAGTAGTGAATGGACAGCATTCACCTCGGGCGGCAAACAAAAACATTTCAAAAGGTTACCGATGGGCTATAAGAACAGCCCTGGTGTCTTTGCCGCTCGTGTAGTCTCTCTGTTAGAGAGCATTGACCCTGATGCGTACTCGATTGTGGATGATATTTATCTCACAGATGACGAGTTGTGGCCGCATCTGTGTCGCGTTGATTGCATTATTGTTTTGTTTGCAGACTTCGGATACAAATTCAACTTTGCGAAGTCTCACATTGCGGAATATACAGTGTTGTTTTTGGGATATGAACTCAACAATGAAGGTCGAGAATTGGCTCCGCACTTCCTAGAGAAATGCGCATGCCTAAGTGCTCCTACGACACTGAAGAAATTGCAATCTCTGCTGGGCTTTCTGAATTTCGGTCGAACGTACATTCCTGATTATGCCCAGCGTATCAAGTCGCTTTATGCCTTGGTACAACCTACTTTTTCCAAATCATGCTGGCTGCCGGAGCATTCAGCTATATTGCAATCTTTGCAAGCTGACCTTCTTGCTTCAAAATACTTACTGACGCATGATAACCACACTAACCTGGTCATAAGAATTGTGCCGGGAACAGTGGGCTTCACGTACTTAACGTTCAATGAGGGCGATACCGTTTCCATTGCCTACAAATCACACCTGTACACTTCGGCTGAATTGCGATTTTCCGCTGTCGAGAAAGTTCTGATGGCAGTGCAGATGGCGATTCTGAAAGAACGAGCGCTATCGCAAGGTAAACGCATGTTGGTGGTAACACCATATCCTGCCCTTGAGGCGGTGACAAAAGCAAGTGTACCAAATTCTAAGGCTTTGCATCCACGGTGGATACAATGGGCCACTTCCTTGACATCGCCCGACGTCACATATATCTTTGACGCGGCTCTACAGACTCAGGAGTTCTTACAGTATGAATTCGTTCATCCAGCGCCTCTGTCCTTGCGCCCGCTCGAGGATTACCAGTGTGTCATTTACACCGACAGTTCTGCGCAACCGGCTACTGGATCGAAGCATGCCTATTCAGCGGCCTGCGCAATTGTGGTCGGTACTTTCGTGAATGGTGAATTCCAATCTGATGTCGTGCATACGCAGTCATTGGGTGATAGTACTGCACGGTTGGCGGAGCTTCGTGCTCTGGTGCTTGCACTGGAGTTTGCTGATCCTCGAGTCACTACACTTATAGTGAGTGACTCGTTCTATTGTGTTCAGTCTTACAACGACAATCTACATTTTTGGTCTCAAAATGATTACCGTGACTCCAAAGGTAGCACAATTAAGCATAAAATGCTTTGGGTTTGAGTGGCAGAACTTAAAGAACATCTGCCTCTCAGGAATGTTATTCACACTCTTGGTCACCAACGAGTTGGTGTCCATGCAGTCGGCAACAGCCTAGCTGACGAGGCAGCAAAAACAGCAGTGGCGACATACTTAGTAGCAGCAGTTACAAGATCACAAAGTAAGATCGATGATGACATCTTGGCAGCTATTGCTGCTACAGAGAAGGGAACAAAATATCTGAGAGGTTTCCCTTCTCGTTACCATTATCACTTAAGTCCTGATAACGTCCCGTTAGTGAGGATCAATGACGTTGCTGACAGATTGATTCCCAACGCGGACTGAAGACCATCTTTGATATTAGCGGCTCACGAGGGCATGGCGTCTGCTCATGCCGGCTTTGCAGCTACTGTATCTCTGTTACAACAACGTTACTGGTGGTGCGGTTTATATAAACAAGCTCGCGCTTATGTTCTTAATTGTGACATTTGCCAGCAGATAAAACCTTCAACTGCGGCGCGCCCACCACAAACTCAGTTGTACATATCTAATAAACCACTGGGTTGTGTTTATTTAGATCATTGCGGTCCATTCACCTCTGATACTGTGTACAAATACATCTTGGTTGCAGTGGATTCGCGCACACGTTTTCTGTGGGTGTGGCCACAAAGGAGTGCTGATGCCCGTACTGTCATCAAGGATTTGCGTGTCTTTGTTGGATTTTTTGCATGTGGTACCTTTCATTCTGATCAGGGCCCTGCGTTCGCCTCTAAGGCGTACAAAGAAGCCATGAGAAATTTGTAACCCTGGGCATAGTACTACGCTTCGCCCACGTAGTGTACGTAGCACTGCCTGCTTCGCAGTTTTCGAAGTAGGCGTAGCAGGCAGTGCTACACACACGCCAGGGCGAAGCGAAGCTGCCTGCCGCCCGCCACCAGCCTCCCGCCCGCCCTCCTTTTAAAATAATGTCATGTATGATAAAAAATTAAATATAAAGACTTACCTGCAGCGCGGCGTCTCCGGGGCTCCCTCTTCCTCGTTCACAACTTCTTGTCATAAATGCGCATGCGCGGACGCCCGCGCATGCGCATTTCTTGCGAGAAATGCGCATGCAGTAATCTCCTTAAAAATAATGAATAAATTATAGACGGGTATTCAAAAGCATTATTTGAGAAACGTTTACATAAACAGGAATTCAGGCTATATACTTGAGGACCTATGGTACTTTGAATATAAATGTAAGAAAATCTACTTAGTTCAATGAAATGTGTGATTTAAAGTAAATTACTTCGGTGTCTTTTCAACTTCATATTCTGTCAGATATACACTAAAATATAGCTAAAATGGGGACTATTAAGCACAGCTTTTGCATTGCTAAACACACATTATATTTTACCTAGGATTAAAATTATGCAGGACACCACCAGAGGCATTGGGGACCTGAGGGGCAGAGAGACCACATTGCCCAGCACCCCTCATGGCAGGAATTTCCACCACAAAACGTTTGTTGCGCCTGGAGACTATTCCAATCTAGTCACCCGTTATTAACTGCTCTTGATGGCACCGGGCCAAAAAGGGGAATACTCATTGTGGGTTCATCTGTTTCACCTCTGACATTTATTCTTCACACGGACACTGCAGTTTTTAATTACCCAACTGTTTATAATTGGACTATTACGTAAGCCCTACCAAAGTGCTGAATGCAGTATAGCCACGTGTCTGTTGGCTATTAAAATCCATTCTGTTCTCCTCCTTGTCCTACTTTATCACTTGAACCATTCTTAATTATCTCTATTTTGATTGTACAAATTATCTTTTAATTTGGGTCGTGGTTTAGGTTGTCTTATGCTGTACAATGGGGAAGCGTACTTGCCCGCCGAAGCCCAAAGTTACCGCCTTACCCTCAACGCCACCAACTTCAATTGATAGGATGTTACATAGGGCTATAGGGGTGGTTAACACAGAAATAGAGCGAACGGACATGCGTCTGTCAATCACTCCTGAGTTATGTATTCCAGTGTCTGACCTATGTACTCTGCAAACTGCCACCCAAACCCCCTTAGCTGGACCACCCTCACCATCACTCCTAGAATCTCCATCAAAAAGACTAGCACTCAGAAGAAGAAATACCGTCAGCATTCCAAAGAATAGGAAGCGTAAACAAGTATCTGGGTTGGGAGCCAAAAGAAAGAAAATATGTGAGGATCCATTATTTAGTCTAGAGGAGGGTGGGAAGTCTGATCTAAATACAAGTTGCCCCTCACACACTAGACTAGACACTGATTATCCTACCTGGGCATTCAACCTGTTGACTGATTTACAGAACCAACTAAGAGCTATTGTAAGGGAAGAACTGGTCCCCCTACTTAATCGCCTAGATAAACTGGCAACAATGAAATAAAGTACACAAGTAAATTCCAATGTAAATACCACCTGTGTAGTAGCAAGGGAGATTGATTCTGGTAGCCAGGTGGACACTCTAAACCTGATATCTCTGGACAGGTTGGGTGTGCAGTTTAAGTTAGATCCCACCAAAACTGAAGAGATAAGGCATCCGAATGTCAATAATCATCAGCCTTGTACGAGCCTCAATTGTAGCCTGGGAGTAAAAATACAGCACCCTCAAAGAAGAGCATGGATAAAAACAGCCCCCTATACATGGACCCAGGGAGACTGCAAGTGGGTTGGGGAGGGACGAATGTATTGTTGCTAGCCCTGAAGTAGCGAATTTACCGACCATAAACTTACCCTCTGCCTGTTCCCCATATGTACTTATATTGGCAGAAATCCCCGTAATTAAAAATGACCAGGGGGAAACACAACTTGACCTTAGGAACAAATGCCTGTTCTGGTTAGCGAGGCACAGGTAGTTTGACTATGTCAGGGCAGGTGAAATCTTAATGGTCCATAGAGTTGGCAGGTTGGGAAACTGACAAAAATCAGTGCAAGGGGATTGTGCAGTTATGAATTATAAAAATCCCCAAATTGTGAGCAGTATACTCAATCAGAAAACATGTCATCAGGACCCACCCACAGGAACCACGGATTTTTCATTGGATTTTTTTAATACTCAATACCAAATGCCACCTAGGGCCTACACTACCCCAGACGCATCTAGATGGCAATTGAGTACACCAACTGAGGGCAGATGGGATGTCCCACACAGACCCTTATTGTTTAATATATCTGTAAATAATAGATTTAGGGTTCTGGAGGAGGTAGATTGACAAGTGGTGACTCCGACCCCAGAAGGGGAACCTGTAAGACAGTGATTGGGCATGGAACTAGATGAGCCTAGTGGGGATCATCCCACACAGACAATATGACCTGGGCTGGAGGCAACAAGCAAGGATCAGCATTTAGACATATCCCAGACCATTGGACCAGCAGGAGTTGGGACACAATTGACAGGAGTACTCTCTCCCCCATTAACTGCCCCCTTCAGTAAAACGTCTAGAGAAGGTCTGTCTTCGAGGCAATTAGATAACCACTCCACTATTCAAACGCGAGATGCCTAACTCTCTAATGCCAGCACACTTGAGTGCACTTATGGGAAGAGTGTGCAGGCTAACACAATCAGGATTTTATCCTGGAATCTTGCTGGCCTCAAAAGTAAACTGTCTGCCCAGACTGGGGGCTTTTTGTGGACAAACATGATGTATGCATCTTCCAGGAAACCTGGGCTCAGGAAGACCATCTGAGGGCGGGTTTTGCTGCATTTAATATCCCAGCTACCTCGGGTGGGGGGGGAGGAGTAGACCATCAGGGGGTTAACCATTTGGGTAGGCTCTCATTTGGGCTGCAGAGCCGAACAGCTGACTACCCCTTCAAATGACATCAGGTGTTTTATACTTACCTTCCCTTCAAAGATTAACATTTATTGTATCAATGTCTACTCTCTGCCTGTTGCCTTTAGCCAGGAATCCATCACACTAGATCAACTGAGCCTTTTTATTCCCACTGTTGATCCACGCATATGGCTGATCATAGGTGGAGATTTTAACTTCCAATTTGAACTCCTTATTGATTCACGTAATTCCACCCATAGCGACGAAGACCTCCAATCGCTAATCCCAGATCCACAAATTCAACCCATTAAAGTTTGGTCCCCGTTGGCACTCCAGATTAATGCAATTACATTAACTCACTCCCTATGAGCATGTAATGGGCATACAAAATCAGATATCCCAGGGCAGTTAACATTCAATAGAGTAGGTTATTCGTCCCTGTTGGATTACATTTTAGTGGAGAGTGGACCAGACTATGGCAAAGAGTTTGTGATTTTGCTGTAATAACATGGCTAGACAGTGATCACAATGCCTTGAGGATGGATCTGGAGATGCCAATTCTGGGCCAAGGCCACTTGTACACCCCAGAATAGTGGTCTGATATTCTCAAACAATAGAAGGAACATTAGATGAGGGCAAATCCAACAGTCACCTCACAAGATGGCCATAGTTTATCATTCAGTAATCCCAATACTAATAAAAATGTGGGAAGCCATAATTACAGGGGGTAATCCATCAACCTCTGAGAGGGTTTCAGAACTACACACAGAGCTAACATCTAAATTGGTAGATATATTTTACCCAGTGGTACCCCATAGGGTGAAAAGACGGCCAACCGATCCTGGTTTAATACGAAATGCTGAATAGCCAAACGGGCTTTGCTGGAAGCCAATAAAGCAAAGGATAAGCACTGAACCAAAATGAATCGGGTGCTGTATAAATACAGCATCCAGCAAGCAAAAAAGAACTGGGAATCGGACAGATGGGAGACCCTTAAATCTGCCTTATCTAATAGAGATATGAAGGCTTTCTGGACTATAGTTAGTCCTGGTGATACCGAAGGGAAGCCAGACCTTGAGCCGAGCATAGCATCCGAAGCATGGGAGAATCATTTCCAGGCCCTATATACTACTAAGGAAGCTGTGGCCCAAACTGATGAATCTTCCACAATCCTCACTGAGTTCGCCCAGGAGGAAGCCACAGGGATTACCATGCGCAAAGTGCTAAATGCAATCAACAAGCTCCCCTTCAACAAAGCGCCGGGATTGGACAAACTATCGGAGGACCTCTTTTGGGGGGAACCAAACATTTGGGGCCATATCTATGGCCCTTATTCAATGCCATTATGAACTACATGGATCTGCCGGATACCTGGCTTGGAGCAGAAATTGTCCCAGTCCTTATAAAGGACTCACCTCTTCTACCTACTAGTTATAGGCCAATCAGTTTGATCGATGTCACCCAGAAACTCTTTGCATGGGTACTACTTGACCGCCTCCAGGTATGGATGGATGAACAAGAGATCCTGAGCCCATATCAAGTCTTATTCAGAAAAAACACACCCACTGTTGACCAGATATTTAGACTCCAACTTCTTTTCTGAAAAACGGTGACAATAGAGGTGGCAGTCTCTATCTAATATTTGTGGATCTGAAGTTGGCTTTTGATCTAGTACCAAGAGATAAATTATGGGATGTACTCAGAGATCTGGATATCCCCCCCACCTCCTTAGCATTCTTATGAGGCTCCATGTAGGTAATTTTGCCCAAGTGAGGTATGTAAAACATGTTGAACTAACCCCCTCATTTCCCAGTCAATAAAGTGGTACGGCAGGGGTGTGTCATTGGACCTACTCTATTCTGTTTATTCATTAATGCACTAGATGATCAACTCAGAAAGGCCAAAGATAATGATGCCCCTAGGTTAGTGTCAGGTAAGGTTCCAGCAATGATTTTTGCTGACGACACCCTTTTACTCTCAAAATCACCTATGGGAATCCAGCGGATTCTCGATAGCTTTGTTGCATTCTGCAAAATCAGGGTGCTCGAGATTAATACATTGAAGACCACATTTATGGTCTTCAACCCTGCTAACAAGTCTCGCTCTAACCCCTGTCTGAATGGCACAATTCTTGAAAGATTGTCGGCCTTTGACTATTTAGGTGTTACCATGACAGAAAACCTGGAATGGGGGCCGCAAATGACCAAAACAAGCCTTAAGCTTGCTCAGACAGGAGGAGGACTTGTAAAATTATACAGAACCTCTATATATAAACCAGCAGGGCCAATAGTTGAAATCTATAAAACACAAGCAAGGGATGCTACATTATATTATGGGGCAGAACTATGGGGTCATTGCTTCACTACCAGTTTGAACAAGGTAGAGAATAATTTCATGAGGCAATTGTTAGGTCTCCCCCCTCACTCCCCTATGATTGGATTTGGGCATTAGGTAAATTAGCGAAAAAATCGCCTTAGACCCGTGACTTTCTGGAGTAGATTATCAGTTACACTGGAACTGGCCACCTATTGATCTGAGCTTAAAGAGCTGCTGAGTCTCCCGGGCACCAGCAAAATACCTTGGCTTGTATACATAAAGGATGTCCGTAACAGGCTGGGTAAATCAGGCCTATGGAGCACTCCTGAAGAATCGTGCCCTCTAATCTCATGGTTGGAATTGGTAAAATCCTTCAGGAGGTATAAATTTGCCGACATCCAGGAAAGTTCATCCTCCGGCCGTTTACAGCTGAATTTATAAAAATCAAAGACGTGTACATCATGGAATCTTTCCTGGATTACATACAACCAACTCTGGCAAGGAAACGGTATGTACAGTTTAGACTTGGGACTCTGCCGCTCTATGCCTTTTCGAATAAATGGTCCAAAACTCAATCTGGAAGATGCCCTGCCTGCAATTATAAGGAAGCTTCTAAGCTACATGTCTTATTTTTTGCCCTGGCTATATATTACCCCGGCAGCGCTGGCTTATCCAACTTTGCAGGAACTTAGATTTTGTACATTATGCTGAGGCACTTAGAGCATTGAAGTACAACACCCATGCCCCCATTGTTTTTGCTGTATCTCGCTTTCTAACTTCAATGTGGCGTGTACACTGGACCTTTTTAAATTAGTAATCATGGCCCTAGAAACTTATTCTTGCTGCTATTCTTTTTATTCCGTTATTTAATCCTTCAATTTTAACAGTTTTATCGATAATATCTTTGTATAAACTATCCCATTCAAACCTGTGATTGTATTGTATTAAATCATACGTTTAGGATCATGACTTGGAAAAATATAAAATGTACTTCATTTGTGCTAAAAGTTTCCAACTGCACAGCTTCTTTTACTGGTAGATTGTCTCTCACCTTATTGTTTTTTATATGAATTAACTGTATGGTTATGTATTATTTATGATCCACTTGTGTAAATCTCTTCCGAAATTTTATGGTCCATGAGACCAAAATATAGTTATGGAATGGAATGGAAAAGTATGCTTCAGTGTAAGAAATATTTTTGAGGCATCCAGACAATGCACATAAAGAGTATGTTACCTATTGTAGCTGTCACAAATGGAGGTGTTCTCATCTATGTTGAAACGTTTGGATCCTTTTCATAAGCATTTTGTAAGTTTGAATGAGTGGCAATCTGTTTTCCAAGGCATCCATTTTTGGGGGAAATTAGAAAGAAACTAACCTTGACTCCTCCTGAGACAATGGTCTATTAGACTTTACGTAGCTCTTGCATACCAATAAATATCCCTGACATGCTAATGTAAGTATGCTCTCGCCCACACTTGACATCAAAGGAGTGGATTATGCAGTGGCCTAACAACTGCATGGCTAAAAGAAGAAAACAGCCATTTTGCTCGACAGAAGTACAATGATTGAGACCAACACCTTTATAATAAAGCAAAACACAATGGGGAGAATCAAACGAAGACCGCAAGTAGGCAAATATATCGCATTCTCCTTTCTGCGGCAAATACCACCAAATTGCTGGACAAGCACATTTGTGCCCGCACACCTAAATAATTCAGTTTAAATGTTATGTTATGTTATTTAACGTTATGTTATATTGTTATGCTATGTCATGTTTTGAGATGTTATTTGTCTTTTAGTGCATATTTATTCTTCTATTGCAAAGGCTGATGGGTCTCAGTGATGCAATTTGGTATTATGGAGATATGCATGCATCATTCTTTGCTTATACGTTTTAGGTAATAGTGCAACAATGAATATTTGAGTGGCAATTCTACCTATGTCACTGATAAAATGTCCTCTTCACATGTTAAACAATAAATATTTTAATCTAGTAACTGATGTAGTAAGCTTATACACTGCATCTGCTGTAAACGTAACAACGTGTGTCATATGTGTGATGGTATCAAGGTTTTTTGCAAGTAATATCTAGCATCCATATGCATGCGTAAAGCGCCATTCGGTGGCTTAACCTGAATGCAGGTAGGTAGCTATCAATGGTGCAGAATTTGTACTGGCAAAGGGGTTCAAGCCCCCAGGAGCCTACTGGTCCCTGTATATTGTCTTTTACTGCCTAACACGGGTTTCTATTTGAATGAATGAGGGATTATTTCTTATCGTTCCTTGATGTCTCATCGATAGCCCACTTGCTGAGTGGCAAGTGCAAATTTTAGTAACTGTGTTAAACCGCTGCAATGCATTTTGTGAAATATATGAAGTTTTTTTACCTTTACATCCATAGCAAGATCTTTAAAATATTGTGTGCCTCCAGCGCTGTAGTTTTTCAGATAGATACAGAAGGAAAGGATGTTTGCAATAAATACTTCATAAACATGCCCTAAACTTTGAAAAGCCCCTTTCGAATATAGTTTTTCGTTTTATTGTCTGAACAAGTACCCCTTGTTCCAGGTCACCAAACCGGCTGCACATTTATTGTTCTTTCGCCCTGAAACCTCAGATACAGAGCTGCAGGAAAGCAGGGGGGCATGCTACCTTCGTCAAGTACCAGGGTGGAATGCTTCTTTCTCAAAGCATCCCTCTTCCCCATTACAGTGATTAAAATCATTTTCATCTGGTGCCAACCGAAGGCTCATTCCAGGGCCTCAAAGAACTACTGTAAACACTCGAGTTCCTTTGTTTATCTCCTTCCCGGTGCATAAGGGCCCTTTGTTATATCTCTGTCTCTGGGAGGGCATTGTTACAGGCAGAACCTTGAAAGCCACTTCAGTGCTTTCATCTTTATCTGGTGTTTACTTATAAAGGGAATGACGTCTCCCCCTGCTAGGACAGCATTAACCACCGAAGGTGCACCCTTGGCAAGAATAACTTGTTTAACCTTATTACAGCAAGGGTGACTTCACTGCAAACTATTGCAAACAAACCGGCTGCGGTTAAGTAATAGCCGTCGAGTTATATACATCATAATGATCAGGGGGCATATGTATCAAACTCCCCTTTAGCGAATCCTAATTTGCGAGATTTTGCGATTCGCAAATGCAGATTCGCTAAACAGGATGTATAAAATAAATCGCTAATCATTTGCGATTACTTAAAAATCGCAAATAATTCGCAGAATCCCGTATTGCGATTTCTTAATAGCGAAATTCGCTAATCAAGAAATCGCAAAAACGGGAATCTGCAAGCCTGGTGCAGGCTGATGACATCACAAACAGGAAACTGTAGTGATTGCCTGCACCTGCTCACCTGAGCCACACCCAGAGGCTGCTTGTGGAGTGTGAGGAGGTTTTCCTGGAGACAGCAACCAGCAATGGATCCCAAACAAAACCAGCAGGGCAAGGATGCAGAAAAAAGAAAGAGAAAACACAAGTTTTCAGAAAAGGAGCAGGAGGTCCTCATTGAGGAGATGGTCTGCAGCTATGAGCTCCTCTTTGGGAAGAAGGCACTCAAAGTCCCAGAGGCCAGGAAGAGGAAAATCTGGCTGGAAATACAGAGCAAGGTGAATGCTGTTGGAGTCACCACACGCACCATCGAGGAGCTGCGCAAGCGGTGGTATGATATGCGCCAGAGGTCCAAGGAGAGGGTGGCAGCCAGACTCAAGGATGCCAATCAGACTGGAGGAGGACCATCCACTGCAGAGCATCCAACCCCCCATGAGGAGCTCGTGGAGTCTACCCTCCTGCCTGAGAGCGTTGGTGGATTGGCTGCAATAGACAGCTCCGACCCCTCATCCAGCAGACAAGGTAAGATGCATGCCAAATCACCCTGCACTCCTCCCCATCCCTTGCACACTCCCCCAAATGCGCATAGTAAACTCCCAACATGCCAATCCAGCCCAGGTCTTACAGCAATGCATCATGGGACTCGTAGTACTGTGTCTGACTGTGTGTCCATGACACCATCACAATTAAATGCAACATATGTGTTTTGGGGATCATTGAATGGAAATGTGTCAGAGGTTAGCCGTCAAAGAATAGTAACTTTATTGAGTGCCACATGCAGACAGTAACACAAACTCATGTAGTCCCCTTTACATCCACAGCACACGGCATGCCACAAGAAGACAGCGCAGAGGGAGAGGAGCCTGCAGACCCTGCGGACTCCAGCGATGACACAGAGCAGCAGCCAATTCAGCGCAGGAAGCGCGCACATGTGCCCCCACTGCCTCCATTTGAGGACGAAGTCCCAGCAACAGGCGATGACACCGACAGGAGAGAGGGGAGTCAGGGTGTGACAGACATGCCCCGTCATGACGCACCAACACCAAGGCAAAGGGAACAAGCCACATCCAGGTCAAGGCCCAGGAGCAGCACTGCAACAGAAGGAGAAGGCACCGTGTTCTCCGGCTTGGAACAGTGCATGCTGCAGGAACAGCGCCTGCAAAGCAAGGCAATGCGGTCAATAAATCGCCAGCTAGGCCGCATACATCAGGACAATCGCAACATGGTAGCGGCAATACATGAGCTCTGTGCTACTTTGAGGGACACCCAAGCTGCCAATGACAGGGCTGGACGACGTGCCAATGCACGGCTACACAATTATACAAAGGCAGTCAACCGCCTCTGCACCACCACCAGCGCCCTCACACGCAGAAGCGTAACCATGCAGGTGGACATGGCACATTGCTGCCAGGACATTGCACGAGGGCTAGAGCAGGTAACCACTGCTGTGGAACAGCTGCAGACAGCCAATGCTGGTGGCAGCGCACTAATGACCTCTGCTGAGAGTGAGGACACATCGAGTCGCAGCAGCATCACTCCAACCTTGCCAGGTGAAAGACGCCGCAGTGGCAGACAGGTAGCAGGCCAAGGGCGCACCATGGGGGGCACTCACCCTGGACGGCACCGACGGAGGTGATCATCTGCGGGGACACTGACTGCAACACGGGTGCTTTTACCCGAAAAGTATGTTTACCCTATTACTTGTGCCTTCTCTGCACTGTGTGTACAACATGTGCTGGGGACAATTACAATTTCTTTCATGTGAAGTGTGATTAAACACTTGACACATCATCAGGCTTTGTAGTCTCATTTCCTCAATACTCACCTAAAAGTAGTTTCGTGTGATCTCAGTCCGTCTCTGGTGTCCAGCAGCTGCCCCAACTCCTGGTGCTGGTCTGGCAGGGGGAGCAGGGCGCTCGTCATCCGATGTGTCTGTATCGGTCACATCAATTGTGGTGCCTTTCCTCATTGCCATGTTATGTAGCATTGCACAGGTTGCCACGATTTTACAGCAGGTCTCAGGGCTGTATTGCAGTGCGCCTCCACTTTTATGCAGGCACCTGAAGCGGCTCTTCAGGATTCCGAAGGTTCGCTCAATGACACAGCGTGTAGATCTGTGTGCCCTGTTGTAGCTCCTCTCACTTGCATTTGCAGGATCCAGGTATGGGGTCAGGATGAAGTCACGCACTGCATAGGCACTGTCACCTGCATGGAAAAAAACACAATAGGTGAGTCAATGTCCCCCCCCCCCCCTCAAGTGATGTAGTGGATGTATTGATGTGTGCAATGTATTTACCGAGCAGGTACCCCTCCCCAAACTCTCTGGCACTCAGACGTCTGTGTATTCCACTGTGTCGGAAGATGAAAGAGTCATGTGTACTGCCGGGGTATTTGGCTACGATGTCTGTTATGAGATACTTAGCGTTGCACACAATCTGTATGTTGAGGGAATGGTAGCATTTCCGATTCCTGTAGACATGTTCAGTTTCTGCTGGGGGTGTGATGGCCACATGGGTCCCGTCAATGCAGCCAATGACGTGGGGGAAACGTGCAATCTGGTAGAAGTCCAGTATCGTTTGCTGTAATGCCTGTTGGGTGGTGGGGAAGTAAATGTGATGTGAGAGCCTCAGTAGCATTGCATCTAGGAAGGCATGGAAGAAGCGCGAAAGTGCACTCTGTGACACCCCACCAACCTTCGCTATGACCCGTTGAAAACTCCCTGACGCCAGGAGGTGCAGGGAGCACAGGACCTGCACATGTGTGGGAATTGTTTGTGTCCTGCGAGTAGGGTGCTCCAAGTGGGGTTTCAGCTCCTCAATCAGGTCCATTATGGTCTGTGGGTGCAGTCTGTACTTGTCATAGATCTCCTCTTCAGTGTTCTGGAACAGGGTGATGCGCAGCCTGAAGATACGTTCCTGTCTCATTCTCCTGTGTGCAAGGGCCCGAATACGCAGCCTCCTGGCTATCACGTACATTGCAGCCATTGTGGGTGTGTTTCTTGCATTGTGGGCTGGTTTTTGTACCTTGCACCAGTTTACCACCTGCAAGCAATTGGTGTTAATAGCGATTTCTTAAATTGCGATTTTTGCGAATTCGCAATTTGCGACAATTTCATACATGTGTTTGCGATTTCTTAGCTAGCGATTTCTTGTTAGCGATATTCGCAACGCTAAGGAATCGCAAATTAAGTATTCGCTAGGAAATTCGCTGTTTTCTTGTTTCGCAGCCTAAGAAATCGCTAATTTAGCGATTTCTTATTTTTCTGTTTGGAAGTGTGTCATACATATGGAATAGCGAAAAATCAGTCGCAAACGCTGTTTTTTGCGATTCGCAGCGTTTGCGACTAATTTTTCCTTTCATACATATGCCCCCAGGTTTGCTAAATTTGCTATGTAAAATTAATTAACATGCAAAGGTGACACCTTTACTCACTATTAAAGAAAGAAAGGAGGAACTTTGGCCCAGATGTAGTGAAAAGATTTGTATGTGAACATGTTGTACTGGTCTAAAGGGCAATCTGGCAGTGCCCGAAGGGCTGGTCTGACAGCTCAGCATGTGGGCTGTATTTTTTACTGTTTGTGGGCCTGTTTAATGTTCTGGTTCTAAGGTTTTTACTGTTAATTCCTCAAGTATTACCAAACACATTGCCTGCAGCAAGCTCAAATCCATGCACTCTCCTACACCTTGCAAAGCACCTCTACACCTTCTCTTTACAAGTTCAAAACGTCCCCGATAGCAAACATGGGTAACGTTTTTAGCTATTTAGTACACTAATTGTGGCCACTTTTATTTTGGTGTCCATGCTTATTTTCTGTCACAAACACACCCTTGGTGTAAAACCTGGCTCTACACAAGGTGGCCGGTTATGTACTTGCAAAGTTTCCAGCTCACAATGGGTAAATATTTGCATTGCAAATTGCAGTTCTCACACTGCCCTCTTTCCAAGTTACAAAGGAAGGAGAATGGCAATGGTTAGTGCCCACCTAAAGGTGACATGCAAGGAATTATTTTGACAGCTGATACAGTCACAATTCATTAAATGGTGAACCCCTGCTAGGAGCAGACTAACCATTTGCAAAATATTCATAATTTGGCGTTTTTGCATTTACCGTACTGCATTGAGCTCCTGTGCTTTGTGACAACATCTAATATACTATACATCTACTATACGGCAGGTAAGTGGACTGTTGGCTGCATTGTGCCAACTCAACATTACGTAAATTACTAATAGCTCATTCGAGCGACTTTGGCTGACGAGCCCGGTGTCTGCACCTGCGCGCTTTGGAAGGTATTTTACCTATATATATGGCAGTCATCGGCACCCCGCATACCTACCTGCTCCCTGCTGACGAGAGGCAATTACCTCGAAACACGTGTCCAGGGATGGCATTATATTTCTATATACTCGTGGCGTAGGCGTACTCACCGTAGCCACTACACTATCCAGAATCCTTTGGGGTTATTTGCAGCATGACGAGCAGTGTCGCGACCCATTTACGTAAATTACTAATAGCTCATTCGAGCGACTTTGGCTGACGAGCCCGGTGTCTGCACCTGCGCGCCTTGGAAGGTATTTTACCTATATATATGGCAGTCATCGGCACCCCGCATACCTACCTGCTCCCTGCTGACGAGAGGCAATTACCTCGAAACACGTGTCCAGGGATGGCATTATATTTCTATATACTCGTGGCGTAGGCGTACTCACCGTAGCCACTACACTATCCAGAATCCTTTGGGGTTATTTGCAGCATGACGAGCAGTGTCGCGACCCATTTACGTAAATTACTAATAGCTCATTCGAGCGACTTTGGCTGACGAGCCCGGTGTCTGCACCTGCGCGCCTTGGAAGGTATTTTACCTATATATATGGCAGTCATCGGCACCCCGCATACCTACCTGCTCCCTGCTGACGAGAGGCAATTACCTCCAAACACGTGTCCAGGGATGGCATTATATTTCTATATACTCGTGGCGTAGGCGTACTCACCGTAGCCACTACACTATCCAGAATCCTTTGGGGTTATTTGCAGCATGACGAGCAGTGTCGCGACCCATTTACGTAAATTACTAATAGCTCATTCGAGCGACTTTGGCTGACGAGCCCGGTGTCTGCACCTGCGCGCCTTGGAAGGTATTTTACCTATATATATGGCAGTCATCGGCACCCCGCATACCTACCTGCTCCCTGCTGACGAGAGGCAATTACCTCGAAACACGTGTCCAGGGATGGCATTATATTTCTATATACTCGTGGCGTAGGCGTACTCACCGTAGCCACTACACTATCCAGAATCCTTTGGGGTTATTTGCAGCATGACGAGCAGTGTCGCGACCTATTTACGTAAATTACTAATAGCTCATTCGAGCGACTTTGGCTGACGAGCCCGGTGTCTGCACCTGCGCGCCTTGGAAGGTATTTTACCTATATATATGGCAGTCATCGGCACCCCGCTTACCTACCTGCTCCCTGCTGACGAGAGGCAATTACCTCGAAACACGTGTCCAGGGATGGCATTATATTTCTATATACTCGTGGCGTAGGCGTACTCACCGTAGCCACTACACTATCCAGAATCCTTTGGGGTTATTTGCAGTATGACGAGCAGTGTCGCGACCCATTTACGTAAATTACTAATAGCTCATTCGAGCGACTTTGGCTGACGAGCCCGGTGTCTGCACCTGCGCGCCTTGGAAGGTATTTTACCTATATATATGGCAGTCATCGGCACCCCGCATACCTACCTGCTCCCTGCTGACGAGAGGCAATTACCTCGAAACACGTGTCCAGGGATGGCATTATATTTCTATATACTCGTGGCGTAGGCGTACTCACCGTAGCCACTACACTATCCAGAATCCTTTGGGGTTATTTGCAGCATGACGAGCAGTGTCGCGACCCATTTACGTAAATTACTAATAGCTCATTCGAGCGACTTTGGCTGACGAGCCCGGTGTCTGCACCTGCGCGCCTTGGAAGGTATTTTACCTATATATATGGCAGTCATCGGCACCCCGCATACCTACCTGCTCCCTGCTGACGAGAGGCAATTACCTCGAAACACGTGTCCAGGGATGGCATTATATTTCTATATACTCGTGGCGTAGGCGTACTCACCGTAGCCACTACACTATCCAGAATCCTTTGGGGTTATTTGCAGCATGACGAGCAGTGTCGCGACCCATTTACGTAAATTACTAATAGCTCATTCGAGCGACTTTGGCTGACGAGCCCGGTGTCTGCACCTGCGCGCCTTGGAAGGTATTTTACCTATATATATGGCAGTCATCGGCACCCCGCATACCTACCTGCTCCCTGCTGACGAGAGGCAATTACCTCGAAACACGTGTCCAGGGATGGCATTATATTTCTATATACTCGTGGCGTAGGCGTACTCACCGTAGCCACTACACTATCCAGAATCCTTTGGGGTTATTTGCAGCATGACGAGCAGTGTCGCGACCCATTTACGTAAATTACTAATAGCTCATTCAAGCGACTTTGGCTGACGAGCCCGGTGTCTGCACCTGCGCGCCTTGGAAGGTATTTTACCTATATATATGGCAGTCATCGGCACCCCGCATACCTACCTGCTCCCTGCTGACGAGAGGCAATTACCTCGAAACACGTGTCCAGGGATGGCATTATATTTCTATATACTCGTGGCGTAGGCGTACTCACCGTAGCCACTACACTATCCAGAATCCTTTGGGGTTATTTGCAGCATGACGAGCAGTGTCGCGACCCATTTACGTAAATTACTAATAGCTCATTCGAGCGACTTTGGCTGACGAGCCCGGTGTCTGCACCTGCGCGCCTTGGAAGGTATTTTACCTATATATATGGCAGTCATCGGCACCCCGCATACCTACCTGCTCCCTGCTGACGAGAGGCAATTACCTCGAAACACGTGTCCAGGGATGGCATTATATTTCTATATACTCGTGGCGTAGGCGTACTCACCGTAGCCACTACACTATCCAGAATCCTTTGGGGTTATTTGCAGCATGACGAGCAGTGTCGCAACCCATTTACGTAAATTACTAATAGCTCATTCGAGCGACTTTGGCTGACGAGCCCGGTGTCTGCACCTGCGCGCCTTGGAAGGTATTTTACCTATATATATGGCAGTCATCGGCACCCCGCATACCTACCTGCTCCCTGCTGACGAGAGGCAATTACCTCGAAACACGTGTCCAGGGATGGCATTATATTTCTATATACTCGTGGCGTAGGCGTACTCACCGTAGCCACTACACTATCCAGAATCCTTTGGGGTTATTTGCAGCATGACGAGCAGTGTCGCGACCCATTTACGTAAATTACTAATAGCTCATTCGAGCGACTTTGGCTGACGAGCCCGGTGTCTGCACCTGCGCGCCTTGGAAGGTATTTTACCTATATATATGGCAGTCATCGGCACCCCGCATACCTACCTGCTCCCTGCTGACGAGAGGCAATTACCTCGAAACACGTGTCCAGGGATGGCATTATATTTCTATATACTCGTGGCGTAGGCGTACTCACCGTAGCCACTACACTATCCAGAATCCTTTGGGGTTATTTGCAGCATGACGAGCAGTGTCGCGACCCATTTACGTAAATTACTAATAGCTCATTCGAGCGACTTTGGCTGACGAGCCCGGTGTCTGCACCTGCGCGCCTTGGAAGGTATTTTACCTATATATATGGCAGTCATCGGCACCCCGCATACCTACCTGCTCCCTGCTGACGAGAGGCAATTACCTCGAAACACGTGTCCAGGGATGGCATTATATTTCTATATACTCGTGGCGTAGGCGTACTCACCGTAGCCACTACACTATCCAGAATCCTTTGGGGTTATTTGCAGCATGACGAGCAGTATCGCGACCCATTTACGTAAATTACTAATAGCTCATTCGAGCGACTTTGGCTGACGAGCTCGGTGTCTGCACCTGCGCGCCTTGGAAGGTATTTTACCTATATATATGGCAGTTATCGGCACCCCGCATACCTACCTGCTCCCTGCTGACGAGAGGCAATTACCTCGAAACACGTGTCCAGGGATGGCATTATATTTCTATATACTCGTGGCGTAGGCGTACTCACCGTAGCCACTACACTATCCAGAATCCTTTGGGGTTATTTGCAGCATGACGAGCAGTGTCGTGACCCATTTACGTAAATTACTAATAGCTCATTCGAGCGACTTTGGCTGACGAGCCCGGTGTCTGCACCTGCGCGCCTTGGAAGGTATTTTACCTATATATATGGCAGTCATCGGCACCCCGCATACCTACCTGCTCCCTGCTGACGAGAGGCAATTACCTCGAAACACGTGTCCAGGGATGGCATTATATTTCTATATACTCGTGGCGTAGGCGTACTCACCGTAGCCACTACACTATACAGAATCCTTTGGGGTTATTTGCAGCATGACGAGCAGTGTCGCGACCCATTTACGTAAATTACTAATAGCTCATTCGAGCGACTTTGGCTGACGAGCCCGGTGTCTGCACCTGCACGCCTTGGAAGGTATTTTACCTATATATATGGCAGTCATCGGCACCCCGCATACCTACCTGCTCCCTGCTGACGAGAGGCAATTACCTCGAAACACGTGTCCAGGGATGGCATTATATTTCTATATACTCGTGGCGTAGGCATACTCACCGTAGCCACTACACTATCCAGAATCCTTTGGGGTTATTTGCAGCATGACGAGCAGTGTCGCGACCCATTTACGTAAATTACTAATAGCTCATTCGAGCGACTTTGGCTGACGAGCCCGGTGTCTGCACCTGCGCGCCTTGGAAGGTATTTTACCTATATATATAAGGCAGTCATCGGCACCCCGCATACCTACCTGCTCCCTGCTGACGAGAGGCAATTACCTCGAAACACGTTTCCAGGGATGGCATTATATTTCTATATACTCGTGGCGTAGGTGTACTCACCGTAGCCACTACACTATCCAGAATCCTTTGGGGTTATTTGCAGCATGACGAGCAGTGTCGCGACCCATTTACGTAAATTACTAATAGCTCATTCGAGCGACTTTGGCTGACGAGCCCGGTGTCTGCACCTGCGCGCCTTGGAAGGTATTTTACCTATATATATGGCAGTCATCGGCACCCCGCATACCTACCTGCTCCCTGCTGACGAGAGGCAATTACCTCGAAACACGTGTCCAGGGATGGCATTATATTTCTATATACTCGTGGCGTAGGCGTACTCACCGTAGCCACTACACTATCCAGAATCCTTTGGGGTTATTTGCAGCTTGACGAGCAGTGTCGCGACCCATTTACGTAAATTACTAATAGCTCATTCGAGCGACTTTGGCTGACGAGCCCGGTGTCTGCACCTGCGCGCCTTGGAAGGTATTTTACCTATATATATGGCAGTCATCGGCACCCCGCATACCTACCTGCTCCCTGCTGACGAGAGGCAATTACCTCGAAACACGTGTCCAGGGATGGCATTATATTTCTATATACTCGTGGCGTAGGCGTACTCACCGTAGCCACTACACTATCCAGAATCCTTTGGGGTTATTTGCAGCATGACGAGCAGTGTCGCGACCCATTTACGTAAATTACTAATAGCTCATTCGAGCGACTTTGGCTGACGAGCCCGGTGTCTGCACCTGCGCGCCTTGGAAGGTATTTTACCTATATATATGGCAGTCATCGGCACCCCGCATACCTACCTGCTCCCTGCTGACGAGAGGCAATTACCTCCAAACACGTGTCCAGGGATGGCATTATATTTCTATATACTCGTGGCGTAGGCGTACTCACCGTAGCCACTACACTATCCAGAATCCTTTGGGGTTATTTGCAGCATGACGAGCAGTGTCGCGACCCATTTACGTAAATTACTAATAGCTCATTCGAGCGACTTTGGCTGACGAGCCCGGTGTCTGCACCTGCGCGCCTTGGAAGGTATTTTACCTATATATATGGCAGTCATCGGCACCCCGCATACCTACCTGCTCCCTGCTGACGAGAGGCAATTACCTCCAAACACGTGTCCAGGGATGGCATTATATTTCTATATACTCGTGGCGTAGGCGTACTCACCGTAGCCACTACACTATCCAGAATCCTTTGGGGTTATTTGCAGTATGACGAGCAGTGTCGCGACCCATTTACGTAAATTACTAATAGCTCATTCGAGCGACTTTGGCTGACGAGCCCGGTGTCTGCACCTGCGCGCCTTGGAAGGTATTTTACCTATATATATGGCAGTCATCGGCACCCCGCATACCTACCTGCTCCCTGCTGACGAGAGGCAATTACCTCGAAACACGTGTCCAGGGATGGCATTATATTTCTATATACTCGTGGCGTAGGCGTACTCACCTTAGCCACTACACTATCCAGAATCCTTTGGGGTTATTTGCAGCATGACGAGCAGTGTCGCGACCCATTTACGTAAACAACTCAACATTGTGTTATGAATTGGCCCACTAGTGCACATCGGCAGGCAGGGTTTGGCTCCAAATTTCTGCAGCGGGGATCCAGTCCTCGGGTCAGCAGCTCTTCTTTGTCTTTATCTTCTTTGTGAACATTGAATCTTACTTCAGGGTCAAGGGATGCCATCTAAATACTAAATTTAGGGGTGTTAATGGGGGTGCCAGGAAGTAGCCAATGGACTACGCTCTAAATGACCACTTCCTGTGGGAAGGGGCTCTACCCTTACCCTAATGAACTGTTTCATTTTCAAACCAAGATGGAGGGAAATGAAAAGTAAGATCCATATCACCTGCCCCATCTTAAGGGTGGTGCTCACTGAATGGGGACCCACCTCCTAATTTACCTAATTTTCCTGCCTGTCCTCCCACTCAATGTGGAGCAGGAAAGTGGGGTTGGCATCCTCCACTATCTGGAGATGTCTGGGTTGCATTTCAGAAGTGACATCACCTTTGAAGCTTCCCGACTTGCAAAGCCATCTTGGCCTGGAGGAGATGTGAAGCACCTCCGCCCAGAGCAGGCTTTGTTCTGGCCTTTGAGAGCACTGGCTCTCACCCCATGAGGTCAGAAACATGTCTGGTGGTGGTAGGCTGGTTAAGACTAGTCAGAGACCACACCCATGCTTGGGAGGTTTTCATGGGACCCTCAAAAGTGTCCCCTGTGGGCATTTATTAATAAATCCAGCCCTGGCATCAATGATGATTTATTAAGACAAGATACTTGGTACCAAACATCTTAGGGTACAGTGAAGCCATCATGGAGCTTGGAAACTCGTAATAGCAAGTATCCAGCCCATGTACTCTCTTTGGCTTCCCTGTGCAATTACAATATCCAAGATATTGGAGGGCCATTTCTGCTCATGCAGATATGTCCACACATGGGATACAGTACACCCAGCCATAGGGCTGTAAGGCCTGCAGTAGAGGTGACTTACCTATACCTCATGAAGTGTATGGTGTCATAGAAAACACAAGGAGATGATGGACGAAGTGTTGAACATTGCAAGCACTCATCCCCAATCAACTGATTTGGGTTTAATCCATCATCTTTCTTTAGCTCACTCCGCCACCCCAGTTCAGATATGGCCATATGCAAATCAGTGTGACCCTTTGCCTCATGGGAACAGTCCAGCCCGAACTGCCAAGCCATGTCTTCCCTGGACCGGAAACAAGCATCCTGGGACCGGTTTCTGGATAATCAGCTGTCATCAGCCAGGCTAGCTTGAATCCAGTGGCAAAGGGAGCAAGGGACCCACGTCTGGGCATACCCTGCAAACTTAGGGCAAACAAATCAAACACAAGGAGATGATGGATGGAGTGTTGATCATTGCAAGCACTCACCCCCAGTCAACTCATCTGGGTTTAATCCATCATCATTCTTTAGCTCACTCCGCCACCCCAGTTCAGACATGGCCATATGCAAATCAGTATGACCCTGTTCCTCATGGGAACAGTCCAGCCCAAACTGCCAAGCCATGTCTTTACTGGACCCGAAACAAGCATCATGGGACTGGTTTATGTCTAATCAGCCGTCATTAGCCAGGCTAGCTTGAATCCAATGGCAAAGTGAGCAAGGGACCGACGTCTGAGCATACCCTGCCAACTTAGGGCGAACAAAGCAAACACAAAGAGATGATGGACGGAGTGTTGAACATTGAAAGCACTCACCCCCAGTCAACTCATCTGGGTTTAATCCATCATCATTCTTTAGCTCACTCCGCCACCCCAGTTCAGACATGGCCATATGCAAATCAGTCTGACCCTGTGCCTCATGGGAACAGTCCAGCCCGAACTGCCAAGCCATGTCTTCCCTGGACCGGAAACAAGCATCCTGGGGCCGGCTTCTGGCTAATCAGCCGTCATCAGCCAGGCTAGCTTGAATCCAGTGGCAAAGTGAGCAAGGGACCCACGTCTGGGCATACCCTGCAAACTTAGGGCAAACAAAGCAAACACAAGGAGATGATGGATGGAGTGTTGATCATTGCAAGCACTCACCCCCAGTCAACTCATCTGGGTTTAATCCATCATCATTCCTTAGCTCACTCCGCCACCCCAGTTCAGACATGGCCATATGCAAATCAGTCTGACCCTGTTCCTCATGGGGACAGTCCAGCCCAAACTGCCAAGCCATGTCTTTACTGGACCCGAAACAAGCATCCTGGGACTGGTTTATGTCTAATCAGCCGTCATCAGCCAGGCTAGCTTGAATCCAATGGCAAAGTGAGCAAGGGACCGACGTCTGAGTATACCCTGCCAATTTAGGGCGAACAAAGCAAACACAAGGAGATGATGGACGGTGATGTCCACACATGGGATACAGTGCACCCAGCCATAGGGCTGTAATGCCTGCAGTAGAGGTGACTCATGAAGTGTATGGTGTCATAGCAAACACAAGGAGATGATGGACGGAGTGTTGAACATTGCAAGCACTCATCCCCAGTCAACTGATTTGGGTTTAATCCATCATCTTTCTTTAGCTCACTCCGCCACCCCAGTTCAGATATGGCCATATGCAAATCAGTGTGACCCTTTGCCTCATGGGAACAGTCCAGCCCGAACTGCCAAGCCATGTCTTCCCTGGACCGGAAACAAGCATCCTGGGACCGGTTTCTGGCTAATCAGCCGTCATCAGCCAGGCTAGCTTGAATCCAGTGGCAAAGTGTATGGTGTCATGGCACATGTGCCACGTTGACTCTTCAGCTTTCTCTGCATCAAGACACACAGTCTCCAATGGCAGTTTGCATGGTCTTGGTGAGGGTTTCCTAGGGTGGCCCAATTTTTGCTGCAGCTTAGGGGTACCATTTACTAGGGAATTATAGGGGTTGCTGAAGTTGTGCCATTTGTGGTTTTGGGGAAGGAACACTAGGACTGGGAACCTGGTTAGCAGGGACTAAATAAACCTCAGTCAAAGTTGCATCAAAAAACCAGCAACAAGTGTGGAGAAGGTACTGCAACAAGAACCCAGTTTCTCGTACATACCATTTCATATCCATAGACTCAAGGGCTCCATCCCAGCATTTTTCCTATGTCGGCTCTTAACAATCAGGCATACCTCTCTTCTTCAGAGACTCCTGTCAGGCAATATTAAACATCTCTGCTTATGGAATTTGTGTTCACCATGCTCAGCATCTCTGATATATAGGTCCTTATTGAGAGTGGCAGAATTTGTAAGCAAAGTGGGAATTGAGGATGGAATTCTGCCACTTTCTTTCAGCAGTAACATTTTGTCTTTAGGTTTTTAATTTCTGGGTCTGCAAATTCATATCTGATAAGTCAAGGCCCAGACGCTTGAAATAATTGAAAGAGCTTGTATGCACACACAATAAAACAGCTGCAGGCCCAGGATGAGTGGCAGAAGACCACAGCTCAACTTGTTTACAGCCAATGCAGAACCACAGCTGGTACATACATCACCAATAACAACACCTGCTGTCACATATCTCCACACACCACCAGACGACAGTTCTCCTGCCAGCACTGCCGCTACACCAGCAACACCAAAGCAACCAGCAATACCAGGGACACCACAAACATGACTGCCTCCACCATGCTGACTGATACCTCCATACATTATTCCGGTGCATTCTACTAAATGCATGATCGCTCGGCAAACACGCCACAGAGATCTGGGAAATGTTCTCATCGCTCACCCCAGTCATCATATCCATCACAGAGACTGGGCCTCTGCATGAGGCATCGCCATCGCTAGTTTCAAAGGCTACAAGATAACACATCAGGACCAAACCAGCAAACACAGAGGTGGAATTGCCATCATCTACTAGGACACCATCTGCTGCATGACCTCTCCAGATGACCTTCTCAAGCATCTCAACTTACAACCCCACACAGATTGAAAAAACACCATCAGAAGTGCCCTCACCAACAGCCCACCAGGACCATGCCCTAGCTTCTGCAACGTCATCCCTGACTTCATCGCCCCAATGACCATCGACTCAGAGCACTACATATTTCTAGTGAATCTTAACTTTCACCTTGATGACCCCAGTGACACCAACACAACCAACCTCCTGGAAAGCATGAGTAGCATCGGCCTCAAGCAACTTGTCACCGATGATACATACTTCACAGGTCACACGCTCAACCCCATTTTTACATCTATCAAAAGAGTCAAGTATGACCACATCTCACAGCTCACCTGGACCAACCACTATACTGCCCACTTCACCATCTCAAGACCTACAAACACTGGCACCATGCCCCCCAGCTCCACTTGCAGAAACTGGAAAAAGATATCAGAAGACCAGCTGAACAATGCTCTCAATTCACCCCACCAGACACAAAATCCAACCCAGACCAGGCGGCAAAGTACTTCTCCCAGTGGATCATAGAATGTGCCAACCCAATTGCCCCACCAAGCCAGCCAAATCCAAAGGTCCTAGCAGAAGAACTAGCTCATTCACTGAGTAGCTGAAATCCACCACATGTCGCTGCCGGACATTAGAAAGGAAGTGATGCTATTCTCTTGCTGCTTAGCGCCGGGACGCCTTTTAGCTGGGGCAGCTGTTGTGCTTTATAAAATGTTTAACATAACATAACATGCACCAGCAAACAGATAGGAGACCCCACCACCTTCAAGACAGCTTTCAACCAGTCCCACTGCTTCCTGGAAGAGAAAAGAAAAACATCCTAGCAGACCGCATCGAAGCCAGCTCAAACCACAGCAAGGAGCTATTTCCCATTGATAAAGAGTTCTCCAGCACCGCAGCTGCTGAGAAAAATATCATCTCCTTCCAAGAACTGTGTGACACCCTAGCAGAGTTCTTCCAGACAAGCTCTCAGTTATTTACAAAAATGTTAAGCTCCAAGCTGCCGCTGCCAACAGCATCAGCCTGCTCACACCCACGGACACTAACTCTGAACACCTGATCACCCATTGTGACCCTCTCACAACTCAAGCTACAATCTCCATCATGAACTACATGCACTCTGGAGCACCCACGGACCCCTGTCCCCACAATGTCTTCAACCTCAGGAGCAAGACGATTGGAGACAAGCTCAAGAAAGTCCTGAACACTTCCATCACATTGTCCTCCTTTCCTGAGGACTGGAAGCATGCTGAAGTGAGGCTCCTCCTGAAGGAACCAACAGACAACCCAGCAGAACCAAATAACTACTGGCACATCTCCCTGCTCCCCTTTCCACTGAAGGATCTCGAGAAGGCAATCAACCAGCAACTCACTGAACACCTGGAACACAACACCCTCCTGGACCCCTCCTTTCAATTTGGATTTTGAGTCAGCCGCAGCACTGTGACAGCCCTGTTCTCAGCCACAGGTGACATCAGGGCCCTTCTGGACTTGTCAGCCACCTTTGACACTGTCTCACATCACATCTTGATCAATAGGGTCTGCCATATTGGAATCCAAGGAGATGCCCTCAAATGGATCGCCTCAAACTTCACCGGAAAAAACAGAGAATCTGTCTTCCACTGTTCACCTCAGAACCCAAGAAGATCATCTGCAGAGTATCCTGAGAATCTTCCTTTAGCCCCACCCTCTTCAAAATGTACATGACCCCCTTGGTGAACGCCGTCCTATTGCATGGACTCAGCATCATCTCCTACGCCAACAACACCCAGCTCCTCCTCTCACTATCAGAAGACCCCTAAACCAGCAGAGCCAACTTCCACAGTTGTATGATGAACGTTGCCAACTGAATGAAGGACAACTGTCTCAAGCTCAACTCGGACAAGAAGATAGTCCTCATCTTTGGGAACAACACCTCACCATGGAAAAATGCTTGGTGGCCTGCTGAACTCGGCCCAATCCTGCACTGACAGACAACCCCTGCAACCTCATCACTATCTTGGACATCAAGCTTTCTATGAAGAAACAGGTAAACACAGCCTCATCTGCCTGCTTCCACACCCTATGCATACTCCGCAAAATCTTTAGTTGGCTCTACGTCAACAAAAGAATGACTGTCATGCAGGCCCTCAAAATCAGCAGGCTGGACTACAGGAACACACTCTACATGGGAATCACAGTACGCCTCCTGAAGAGATTACAGACAATTTAAAACTCAGCTGCAAGACTCATCCTGAAATTCCCCAGATGGACCCACATCACACCCCACCTCAAAAAACTACACTGGCTCCCGATTCAGAAGTGATGGCAGTTAAAGATGTTGACCCATGCATACAAAGCCCTGCACAACAACAAACGCATGACCTTCCACCAATCGAGCAGACGCCCACTTCTTCCTTGCAGACACCCACGAATCCACCCAAGCGATGGCGAAGGACGCTCCTTCTCACACCTGGGGGTCAAAGCTTGGAACGACCTTCCCCTGCAACTCATGATAGCCTTATCACTCCAGCAATGCAGAATAAGCACTCAAGACCTGGCTGTTCGAATGAACAGATCACCACGAAGCAGTTAGCAACTCCATCGCCTTTAGACCCTCATGGGTGATTTGCCGTGATTTATAAATCCATAATTGATTGATTGATTGACATCACTCCTCCCAAGCATGCCCAGGACTTTTCTGCACCCCCTGCAACCTGTCTACTGCTGAAAGCCAATCACGCTGCTCATGGCATTCAGCTGTGTGCAGAGAAGGTTGCCTGCAAGCCCTGAACTTTGGCCAGGCCTTGTGCACAAAGCTGGGAAGTGTATACTCAGGTTATAGTTACCCGAGCTAACTTTAACTTAAGCCCCTGCAATACACCTCACACATTATATCATTCATGACATTTGCAGTGACATCATTTCAACGTAGAGTAATACATACTACTAGCATGGAAGGGGTGCGGCCAAACAGGCAGAGATTGTAGGTGATTAGTCACTTTTGCATTCTCAGCAGCAACTAAAAGGGGCAACTGTATTATCAGCAATGATGGCATTTCAGATGTGATTGGGGATGTTATAAATTTAGTGAATGAAAATGTCATGAGTGATTTAATATGCAATGGTAAAAGCAGTGCATGACAAGGGCTCAAGTTATAGTTACTTTAGGGTACGAGTTACTGTTACTTAAGATACATTTAAGTGGTGAATTTCACTGGTTTTGTTACTGTAAATTGGAATGTTTTATGCGACAGTTTCACCTAACTATAACATCCCTTTAACCTTTGTTTTTTTCAATGTATTTCTAAGGTTTTTTTTAAATGTAAAGTTAGGGGATATTCTTGCAATTCCTAAATATATAACGTCACTTTAATCTTTGTTTATTTAGTACATTTCTAGGGTATTTTAAATGTAAAGTAAGATGTTAATCGTAATGCACAGCAGGAGGCTTGACGCAGGGTCTGGTCTGGCATTGTCCATTGTACTTCCCCTGTCCAACCTTGCCCGTCCCTTCCCCTTCTTCCTTGCCTTCCATTGTCCAAGCCCATACCGCTGCCACCTTGTCCAGCCATGTGTGGCTGTTGTTCTGCCACTGCCCTTCTTGCCTGCCCTGCACAGTTAACTTTCTGCACCTACCTACCTAATCTCTGTCCTCTTTTGTGAGTCCATTCACCTGCTCCCTCCCTCCTGCCCTTCATGGTCCGATGTGCTGCTGCTACCCATCAGTTAGCTTGCTCTCTTGTCCCACCCCTCCTGCCCTCCGTAGCCCAAGTGTATGCCAATATCATTACCCTCCTGCTTAGCCTCTGTGCTTAGCTTACTGCCTCTATCGTCCATCCCTGTGCACTTTGATGTCTGTGTGCATGCCCTGCTCCTTCACTTTTTGCCCACCATGTTCCATGGACCTGTTACTACCCTTCCTGCATACTCCGAGTGTTCAATTGAGCCGCCACTGCTCCTCCCACCTGCCCAGCATAGTCAGATGGTTGTCACCTGTTCCTGCACCCTTCGACCTGTTTTCCAATGTTCGAGTTACGTGCCCTTACCCCTCCCTCCCATCCTCCGCGGTCCATTTTTCTGACACTCCCTTCTGCCCTCCATGCTCTTTTGTGCTGCAACTGCTCTTCCTGTATCCCCAGCATGGCATACTGTGAAGCCCCTGCCCACTTTCCTTGCCTTTTCTTGTCTGTGTCCTGCCCCTACCCCTCTGTCTTGCTCTCCATCGTCCTTAGTGGATGCCCCTCCCTCTTGCCCACCATGGCCCTTGTGCTGCTACTAACCTTTCTGCTTGCCATGCATTGAATTTAGCCCGGCCACTGCCCCTTTCATCTTGTGTGATCAGCTTGCTCCCTGACTCCCACCCACCTTCCCTACTTTGTCTTTGCATATGCCATTATAGTCTCCCTGTTGCCATCCGTGGTGTGTTGTGCTTCCAGTGTCCATCCTGCCTGCCCAATAAGTACAGTAAACTGTGATGGACGGAATGCTTGAATTAATCTCAGCCACTGGTAATCATTCGGGCTGCAAACCACTCTATTGTTAATTTGCACACCATGCCACCTCAGTTTGAACCCAGCTATATGCAAGTCAGTCTTGACCCTGCTGAAATAACAACAGCCCAGTCCGAACTGCCAAGCCAGGTCCTATCTGAATCAGAACACAAGCAACTCAGGACTGTTTTAACCCTAGTTATCGGCTCATCAGTCGGTACAACTTGGTTCTAGTGACCCCATGTGCACAAGATCTGCGTCTGGGCATACCCATCCCACTTAGGGCAATCACTGGGGTTGCATCCCAATTCATCGTTTGGACCCAGCTTCATGCAAATCAGTCTTGACCTTCCTCCAATAGGAACAGTCCAGCCCCATCTGCCAATCCAGGTCCTCTCTGAACCGGAACATAAGCAACCCAAGATGGGTTTAGCCTTAATTATGGGCTCATCAGCCGGGTACAGCTTGTTTCCAGTGACACAGTGTGCACAGGAATTATGTCTGTGCATACCCATCCTACTTTTAGCAACACAATAAGTATACAAATGAGTGATGTATGCTCACCCACTCATAATCACTTGGCCGCATCCCAATACATTGTTATTTTGAACAACATGACACTTCAGTTTGGATCCTCCCTGAACCAGAACACAAGCAACCCAGGACCAGGTTTGTCCTAGTTATGGGCTCATCAGCTGCGTACAGCTTGGGTTCAGTGACACAGTGGGCATGAGACCCATGCCTTGCATGGTCAGCTTGCTGCTCCTGCCCACTTGCCCCTGCCCTCCCTTTTTCATGTGCAGGCCCTTATCCCCTCCCTCCTGCCTTTCATGGTCCATTGATGTGCCCTTGGCCCCTCCCTCCTGCATGATCTGTTGTGCTGCAACTCCACCTCCTTTCCGTCCGGTATGGTCAGGCAGCTTCCTTTGCCTCTTTCAGCTCTGCTCTCTGTTGTCCATGGCCCTCTCCCCTCCACATTGCTCTCCATGGTCTGTTGTGCTGCAGTGCCATCCTGTTTATCCTAGTGGTGTATTGTGCTGCTGCAACCCCTGGCGCCTACCCTGTAAGGTCAGTTTGGTGCCCCTGCCCACATCCCTCCTGCCCTCTATTTTCTGAATGCATATTTCTAACCCATTCTTCCTGCCCTCTGTGGTTCAATGTACCATACATGCCAACATTTTGAACTTGGTAAGAAGGAGGTTTTGAAAAAAGAAATCTGGGGGACTGATTTTCCCCATTGACTTACATTGAAAAGGATAAGATTTTAGGTGGGAGATGGTTAACATAAAGCCTTTTTTGGCTTAAAAACATCAGGAGTCTCCTGCCTGAATCGGGTCTGTTGGCATGTATGCTTGTAATGCCACTACCTCCCTCTTCTGCCCTCAATGGGCTATTGTATTGCCATAGCCTCTCCTGCCTGCCCTGCATGGTTGGTTTGTTGATCCCGCCCCCTTTGCCCCGCCCTCCATGGTTCATTGTGCTGTCACTGCCCCTCCTGCCTGTCCAGCGTGGTCATCTTACTGCCTCTCTTCCCACCTCCCTGCCTTCAATTGTCTGAGTCCATGCCCCTGACCTCTGCCTCCCCACAGTATTCCAATGAACAACTAGATCACTAGCACTCTATATTTATTACAAAAGGGTGGCACACCTGAAGTCATCTTGATGTAATCAAAAGTGTGGTACCTAAAGCATTTCTTTTAGAAGTTATGAAAATGACAGGGTCTTTTTCCTATAGAAATTATGGTTTATGTTCTAAAAAAACTAAAATGAGGACACATTTTGTGAGTTCTCAAATAGCGAGAAAGTGCTTTTGAACTAATTGCTATCTTTGTGTTTTTTCTTCTAGTTGATCACTTGATTGTTTGCTGCATTTAGGGGAGAGGATGTGCCATTACGGCCAGAGCTGCCGACTTTGCAACTGGGGAAAAAGGTTTGAGTTTCGGCAGCTGCTCAACTTCCTGTGATTTTGGGCAAATGACTCAATATCCCCACGCCTAAAGCCGAAATGAATGTGTCTTGTGTAATGTAACTGATGCTCATGTAAAGCACCCCAATACAGTCGGGTCAAGCCCACGCTATATAAAACTGGGAAAAAAAGGAATTCCACATTTGCACAATTCTGTTATTGGGCTTTACTTGTGGTACATTTGGGTGATACTTGTGCTACATTTGTGCTCTTTTTTCTCTGGTGGCCATTTTGAGACACTTTTCTGTTATAAAACTCCCTAATTTCCTCATTTACAGCAGTATCCTCAGTAGAAAATGCTTTCAGTTTTCTACTTCAATTCTATCAAGATGGAGTTCATATGTGCTACACATTTGGCATAAATTCAATAAGTTAGCTCTCTAGTTGCTCATTAGAATACTGTGTTAAAGCTTCTAATTACCAGGGAGTTCAGTGGCAGCTTGCTGCTGGTATTGAAAGTGCATATTTCAGTCTGCATGTCAGAATGTTTTAATAAAATAGATGAGTAATATATTTAAGACCTCATTTAAAATGTATCCTAATTTTGCTTTCTACAGTGCTAATCATAATGAAACGAACATAAAATGTGTATAGCGCAATGGCTACCCTCAGGCCTCCCAGCACTGTGGACTAACGCAGAATAACAGGAGAGGAGCGGATTAGATGCATTCATTGAAAAGAACGGTTTTTAGAAGCTTTCGAAAAAGGAGAGCAGGTTTCGTTCCTTCCGCAGATGGAGTGGGGGTAGTTCCATGAGTTAGCAGCATTATGGGAGAAGGAACGCCCGCCCCATCTACCCTTCCTTATTTTGTGTGTGGTGACTGGGAAGGAAGACATAGAGCGGAGGTCCCTGGGAGGTTGATAGGGAGTGATCATGGATTGGATTGAGACTGAGCCCTTCTTCCAGAAGGCCCTATGAGTCAAGCACATGGCCTTAAACTGGATCCTTGCCTTCATTGGTAGCCAATGGAGGCTCCTTAGTGCAGGTTTCGCCGATTGTCAACGGGGAGCCGGCAAAAGCATGCGAGCAGCACAGTTTTGAATGACCTGGAGCTTATGGATGGTGGTTTGGGGGGCTCCCAGGTAGAGGGAATACCCATAGTCGAAGCGAGAGAGGATGAGGGCCTGAACCATGATCCTTCTCGCCTGAAAAGGGAGAAGGGGGAGGATCTTATGGAGCATCCCCAGGAGGCCGTAGCAAGTGGCTGAGATGTTGACGCCCAGGTGATTAAAACTGAGCGAGCGATCAAGCCACACACCAAGGCTCTTGATCTGAGTCTTCGGATCTGGTGCGGGACCGAGGCAGTTTGGCCAGAGCAAAACCGGGTCGAATGAGGGTGAGTTGCCCAGGAGCATAAGCTCGGTCTTATCCCCGTTCAGCTTAAGGCAAGAGTGTTCCATCCACTTGGCAACTTACTCTAGGCACGGGCCTAGGGTGCTAGACGGGGTGGTTCAATGCCACCACGAGCTGCATGTCATCAGCATATGTGAGGATTTTAATGGCAAATGTCATATTTTCTATGACAACATCAACCCCCTCATTTTTTTCCTTTCTAAATGAAATGTTTTAGGTTTTGCCAGTTGGATTCAACCAAGATGGCTTCAGGAGTGCCACACTTTTGTAATAAGTAAAACTGTTAGCACTCCAGTTGTTCTTTAAAACACTATGGGAGGCTGCTCCTGATGGAAGTACATGTTTTACTGAGAATGTCAGACTTTGGGCCTGATTTAGATCTTTGCAGATCTGGTCCCACTTCCACTTTTTCGTAAGTCTTCCTGCCAGACTACTAGGCAATGCGCCCACTTTATTTTGATGCTAGAAGTTCGATGGATGAAAGACCATCGTTGTGTCACTGACTCCGCTAGGTATGTTCACCCATGTCGATGGCGCAATAGGCAAAATCAGCTGTTGGAGGGAGGACCGGCAGTGTGTCCGCTAGGCCAATCACAATGTGCCTTCCCGCCAACATGACTGTGGTAAAACCTCCACAGCTGAGGTGGCAGTATTGGAAGGGATATAAGGCAAAACATCACCTTTTACCACTTTCCCGATCTTCCAAGTCCTGCTGCTGCTGATTGATGATGAACAAAATCAACATCATCGTGGATGGAATCGACGGTAAGAACCACTTTTACCTGTTACCTTTTATAAATGTGCAATGCATATGTCTGTAATGTTGACGTATATGAGATTTAAAGAAACACACCTGTATAATCACATGGTACGTATACATTTGGTTCAAGCTGCCTTAAAAAAATGGACACTTGCACAAAAAGGATATCAAATCAAAAATCAAAATGTCACCATACAGTTGTGTTTCAATAAATGTTGTAAAACACATGCAACACACAACATTGGAATAAGTGCAATGTAACATGATGTAGAGATTGAACTATACAAGGTGAAATATTTACCTTATAAATTAACAGTAAAGTCATGTCAGTCCCAAATTTGAACTATTCAAAATATACATCCAGATAACATTTCCTCTTGTTTAGTGCAAGCCCTGTACTGTATCCAATTCCAATAGTCACAATATTTTATAAGGTGTAATGCACATGTGCACATACAGATCAATATTCAAGGCAAAACAGGCACACCTGTGGTAACACATCCAAAAACATTTTTTAACATCAATGAGTTGGTGTAAGTGGTTACTATGATGAATGCTGGCACCTAAATTCAAATGACCATCACATAATATTTTAACCAGTGTATGCACATAACAAAGAAGACATTTCAAAAATCTGCTGTATTACCTGCCATCATGGTAAAAAAAAATAAGTGCTTCACATTGCTAGGAATGAAACAATTGCAAAGGAAAATTGATGCCAGGACTCATTTGGTGAAATCAAACTTATGGTTTTATTCCAAACAATGGGAGTGGTGCTCTTGGGTTTGGGAAGGGGTTGCATTTGGAAGGGGTACTTTTGGTTTCAGTAGAGGTTGTTTCTGTATTGGGAGGGGTGCATTGGGAGGTGGAAGAGGTAGCTTTGCATTTGGGAGGGGTTGTTAGGGCTTTGGAAGGGGTTAGGGCAAGGGCAAGCAACAAACTCTCACAGGAAAAATGGGGAGGTACTTTGGCAGGGAGTTGGGTTTGGGAGGTAGAGGGAGTGGTAGTGGCTGATGTGTATGTGTCTGTTGAGGGTGCAGGTGCCTGTGAGTCTCGTGTATGTTGTGCACATTTGGGTGTGTCTTGCTTCCTAGGTGTCTGTTGTTTGGGTGAGTGTGGGTGTTTCTGTTTTGTGGGTGTGGATTCTAATGTGTGTGTGTTTGCGATAGGTGTGCTGTGGAGGTATTGGGTGTGGTTGTTATGTATGTGGTGTGATGTCTGTGGGTGTGATGGTGATGATGCAGGTGTGTGTGGTAGTGGATGCAGTGCCTGTCTATGTGGTGGTGCATATGGGTGTGGTAGTGGGTGGTGTGTCTGTAGGTGTGCTGGTGGTGGTGCATGTTTGTGTGGTGGTGATTTCAGTTTCTGTGCGTGAGCTGGTGGTGCATGCAGGTGTGATGGTTAGTGTGGTGTCTGTGGGTGTGCTGGTGGTGGTGCATGTGGTTGTGGGTGTGGTGTCTTTATGTTTGGGTGTATGTCTGTGTTTTCAGTGGTGTTTGAGTTTCTGTGTGGGTGTGCTGCTTATGTCTGTTTGAATGGGTTCAAGCAAATGTGTACATGTGCTTGAGACAGGTTTGGGAATAGGGAATTGAGATGGAAGAGGGGCGGGAGGTGGGGCACATGGTTGGGATGTTTGGGAGGCTGTGATCCGTGAGGTGGCTAGACCTTCAAAAGACCTCTGTAGGCCAGACATTGTGAATGCCTTCCAGGTATGCTAGCATTTGTTGCATATGGCAGCTCAGCCCCTGGATGGATGGAATTCTGTAGTGTAGGCTGGCCTACAGAGATGTTCCGGAGGTGGTCGATTGTCTCCTTAATAAATGCAGCCGGGGTGAGAGGGGCAGAGGGTGAGGTGCCTGCAGCGAAGGAGATGTCACCCCTTTTGGGGGCGGGTTTAGCCAACTGGGGGCAGCAAGAGGAAGGGTGGAGATGGTACTCTGGGTGGTAGACAAGGATGCAGTTGGTAGAGTTCCTTTCGGGTCCACTACCACAAGGGCGTGCTCGCTTGTGGAGGGCTCTGAAGAGGATTTCATGGAGCCGGTGGCCTTCATTGCACTTCACTCACCTGGATTCAAGCTAGCTAAGGGTGATGCCCTGAAACCAGTCCCAGGATGCTTCTTTCTGGTTCAGGGAGGACCTGGCTTGGCAGTTAGGGCTGGACTGTTCCCATGAGAAACACTGTCAAGACTGCTTTGCACATGGCTGGGTCCAAACTGGGGTGGCGTGGCGAGCAAAAGAACGATGGATTCAACCCAGATCTTTGAGACTCGGGGTGAATGTTTGCCTTGTTCAGCATTATGTCCATCATTTGTTCCTTTTGCTTTTGTTGCACTAAGTAGGAAGGGCATGCCCAGACGTGGGTCCCATGCTCACTGCGCCACTAGATTCAAGCTAGACTGGCTAATGCTCCAAAATGGTCTTAGGATGCTTGTTTCCGGTCCAGGGAAGACCTGGCTTGGCATTATGGACTGGACTGTTCCCATGCAGAACAGGGTAAAGACTGATGATTTGCATATGTCTGGATCTAAAATGGGGTGGTGTAGTAGGCAAAAAAACTATGGATCAAACCCAGATCTGTGACTGGGGTGAATGTTTGATTTGTTCAGCATTTCGTCCATCAATTGTTCTTTTTGAACAGTTTTGAGATGTGTCACTTTTAGTCAGTATACAATGTTTCATGCCTTAAATTGTTTACGTCAACAAACGTTGATTTGTGAAACTAATTACATCAATTTATTTACATGACAAGAAAAGAACAAAATACAAAGTTCAAACAATTTTCAAAAGAGAGCATTAAATAGAGCATGACACTTTACCACAGATGAAAATATGATAGAAAAAGGAGAATGAGCAACATTTAATGGCAATTTTGTGATCACATAACTGAAACAAGGCATCATGGTAGTTGTAGTTGTTTTAATTAAACATTCACAAGATTGTGACTTGAATATACCTTGTGTAAATCTGTCATCGAAAGAGAAAAAAAATGTACTATGTGAAACACATATATGTTGTTTGTTATTTGGAGTACAAACACTTACAAGCACCATGAAAACTTGAGAAATGTGATGGTTATTGAAACCGGTTATCTTAAATACAACTCAATATATTCAAACAAAGGAGTCAAACAAGATGTTACTTATATATTTAGGTTTGTATGTAAAATAAATTGTACTGAACACATTAGCAACAGCTAACTTCAAAGCAAACAGGACATTTAGGTTTAGTGACAAATTGGAAAGTATAACTTACCAGTCTCCACTCCACCAGGGATTTCTGTCTAGCCTTCAGGATGTAGTATCTGCAAGACCTTCTCCTCCCAGGTCATGAGTTGGGAGAACCACCACCAGTCCTCTTGTCCTCCATGTGATGCTTAGAGGCCTTGGAACTCACTCTCCACTGCAAGTCATTCCTCTTTTTCCTCATTTCCTCCTGTATGTGCAGGTTGCTTGCTGCAGCATTCACTCTGTCAACTATTCTGGACCACATTTCCCCTTTCTGAGATAGGGGTGTATTTTGGACTTGTGATCCAAACAATTGTGGCACTACTCTTATTAGTTCATCCACCATGACTGACAATTCTCCCTCAGTGGAACGTGGATTTTTGTGCCCTAGCATTATCCAAATAAATATGAAGAAATCAAATTAATTAAGCACAAGGAAATAAATGAAAGAAGAAAAGGGGACAAGAAACAGGAAAAAGCAGCAAAATAACCTGACTTCAGTGACCAAATTTCACCTTTCAAATGTTGTGGAATGGCAAAGGGATCATGGTCTGAAAGGAAGTGTGTTTTATAGTGTGGTATGCAGGTGCACACAATTAGCCAAAACACCACAGGTGTGTGATGCTTCCAATGTTGAACGCATCCCGCAACAGATTTACTCACTCGGCAACCAGCCACTAAAACACAGCCCGCACAACTGTGAATTCTAAATTGACTCTGCGCAGCCCTGATGACGACGGAGTACTATGCGCCGACAAAGAAGTCCACCGCATTGGCAATGCTGAGCCTCATACCTTGGGGAAAACACTCTGTCGATGCGGATGAAGATTAAGCTAGCATACATCTAAATATGGTGGGAGGACTGCCGTCTGCTTGAGGGAGTACTTGGTACTGCCATAGCAGTGGTACGGCAGTAGTCCTGCCAAGATCTGAATCAGACCCTTTATTCTCACTTGGCTGAGAAAGATAGTTTGAATTTACAAATAATATCCTCTCAGTTTTGCTTCTGGAGCATCTTCCATATCTTCTATGAGTTTTCTCTCAAACATGATTCAGGCAATTCCAGCAGAAGGTCAGCATTCTTCAAAGGGTAAAATCACCATGGAACACACCATAATTCCTCACATTAGTATGGTACCACCAACAAATGATTTATATTGCAACTAAAATCTGTTAGCACCCTTTATACATGCTCCTTTTTGTGACCCTCAAAACCTGCCATTCAATACAATGTATTACAATGGGTTCCCTGTCCTGGAGTCCTCTAAGGGCTGCCACAGCATGTTATCTAAGTTGTGACCAGCCAATACAGGGAGGGGGGTCCCATTGGGACCCCACCACATGCTCTTTGGGGTCTGGGCATGCCCACTCTGCCCCTTACATATTTTTATTAATTAATTTACAGGACACAGGGATCACGTCTCTGAGTCTTGTAATAGCTGCCAAAACACATAGTTCAGGAACCAACCAATCAGGATTGACTAGTCCTCTTTAAACTGGCCAATCAGATTATATCTGGACACCAACTGTCCAGATATACAATTATTTGTTAACCTTAATTGCTCAAAAACTACTGAACGGATTTACACCAAATAACAAAAAACACAATATGTTGACCTGAATCTAGCTTCCTCCCGAATTTGCTGTAATTCTGTTCAGCAGTTATTGCTGTAGCCCTGCCTAAAAGAATCAATGGAAAATGAATGGGTATTTTGTATTTTGGGACCCACCTTTTTTCTCCACCCCTGCTTGATGGATCCCACCAACACTTTCCAGAAGAGAGCTGCAGCGGATGAACTTATGTTTGGGAAAAGTTTGTGAAGATTCTTCAAACAGGGCTAAAGTTATTTGCATCTCAAAAAGCACTCTTTCTATGGAAAGCAGACCTAACTATAACTACCTATTAGCAACAGCCACTATATATGCCTTCTTAAAAATTGGCAGGAATATAGATTATAGTGTAGAAAGAGTCCTTCAGTTGATAAAAAGTTTTGAGGCACAAAAACATAGTGATATATTGGGCCACGGTATACCACAGAAATTTCATGATAAACCACAGTACATGCTGATGGCAAACCAGCATATCATTGGTTCAGACAAACCCTTACAAAATTCACCACACTTAGTCTAGGTTGTAAGGGGAAATATGGTGTACTACTGTTTTAGACGTGCATAAGAAGCAATGATGCACTTTAGCTAAGTCTATAGTGGCAGGGAAAGTAGTTTTATTAGTTTACTTTATATATTTAAAAAAACTTCACAGAGTATGACGGAAGTACCTAGAAAGTACTGCAGTATCTAAATAAATAAAAACATATTAAATATGTATGTTTCTTTTTTACATTTTTTTGTAAGTACTGCAGTATTTCCTAGGCACTACTGCTGTACTCAGTAAACCTATTTTTAATGCATGTGAAGCAATAAAACTAGTTTTCTCTACCTTTTCAGACTTAGCTAAACAGCCTCCTTCCATCCTATGAACTTCTAAAACAGCACTAGACTATATGTCCATGAAGAACTGAGAACACAGACTATGTGTGGTCTAGATAATATGGATGCCTTTTAATTTTGAAAGAACTCTCATTACCCAATCATATATTCTTTTGTCAATGTGATGTACTGCTGTATACCCTAAAATTACAGTTGTATACTGTGGTTCAATCTATCACCAAGTTTTTGTACCTTATAACTTTAGAACTGCTGAACCACTTTAGATATATTACCAAAAAGGACCCATTACACCCCATAATTTATATTCCTGCCAAACGTCATTTAAATCTGTTCAGTCATTTTCCTTCTACATCTGTTTAAATGACTCTATGACACAATATATCACTCCACTCAATTTTAAAAGACATGCCACTCCACTCTACGACATGCCACTCCACTCTATGACATGCCACTCCAATCTATGACACGCCACTTCACTCTAACACATGCCAATTCTCTATATGACATGTCACTCCGCTCAGCGACTTCCCACTTCACTTCACTCGGCTCTACTCTCCTCCACTCTAAAACATTGTAAAACACGTCACCCTATTCTACTGTACGACATACTACTACTCTATGCCAATCCACTCCATAGCACATCACTCCACTGTACAACAGCCCACTCCACTCTATGGCACTGCACGCCACTCCACACCACTCCTCTCTATGATATGCCACTCCACTCTACCACACGCCACTCAAGTCTTCAACATGCCACTCCACTTTAAGCCACTCCCCTCTACGGCATTCCAATTCACTCCACACTACTCCAATCTATGACCCTCCTCTCTAAGAAACTATATGACAAGCCACTCTATGACATGCTACTACATTCTACTATATGACACACCACCATACTCTACACCACTCCACAACACTTGACTCCACTCTATGCCCCTCCACTGTACACTACTCTAATCCACTCTACAACACACCACTCCACGACACTCCATGCCACTCCACTCTATGATACGCCACTCCACTCTACCACACATCACTCCACTCTCCCATACACCACTCCACTCTACGACATGCCACTCCACTCTACGACACCCCACCCTACTCTACCATATGCCCCTCCACTCTATGATATACCACTCTACTCAAAACCACTCCACTGTATGCCCGCCACTGTAAAATACAGGACCACACGCAACTATATAACACGCCGCTCCACTCTACTTTATGACATGTGTAGGAAGGTGGATATCTGACTATGGTTACCCCCAAATTTTTGCCTAGTGTCTAGCTGGTTTTTCGACTTAGTTGGCCTGAGATCCTGCCATTCAGGATCTCAGCCTGGCTGTTCTCTCTTTAAAATGGACTCCATGTACCTAAGGTACATACCCAATTGGTTGGATCACCCTGTGAGCCCCTGTACCAGTGTACACTAGGTACCCAGGGCATTGGTGTATCTAAGGCCTGCCAGGGGCTGAAGCATGTATTATGCCACCCCAGGCTTGGCCTAACAAATTTGACACAACTGGCTGATCACTCAGCTGGGGTAAGTTGGTGTAACCACCTCTTACTTAGGTGTAGTATACCTACACCTAACCTTAAATGGGACACATGTTAACCTATCAGTCACTCCTATGGCAGGCCTTAACAATCCTGAAGGCAGAGTGCTTGGTTCCATGTGAGATGGTGCTCTGGCATGAGCTGAGCCTGTCTGCAGTGGTCGGAACCACTTCCTTCTACTGTTTCCAGATATCGTCATACCATATACTCTTAAGTGCATTATGAACCTCGCGGTTAAATGCTAACTTTGGTTTGGCTTTATCAAAACATGTCGAGTAAGGTTTCATACGAATTGGAATACTAACCCCTCGCCAATTCTGGCGACGGGGTTAGCATTCCACCCTTCTAGAGGGACACGACATGTACAGTACCTGAAACCCGGGTAAAATCAGACATAGCCTCAGCTCCACAAAATGGATGCTGCCACCACAGACACAAGTCTGCCCTCCTGCTGCTGGGAGTCCTTCCAGCTTGGGAGGTGTGGACAAAGGGTTTCCTGCCAGGGGAGGTGCATGCACCACCCCAGACAGGATTTTGTGTATTGGTCCGGTAGGGCTTGAAAGAAACCAGACATGCCTGAGGCTCACAAGGAGCCTCGGTGCATATGCCAGTTCAATCCGGTCCTGGGGCACACCAGTCCCGGGCCTGGGGCGAGCTGGACAAAGGATTGGGGGTGTAACCACCCCCCTTCCTGGTCCCACCCTTAGGGAGGGACCTAGCAGGTAGTCCGGCCCCTAGAATCCGAATAAAGGTAGGAGCTGTGTCCTAAGACTTCAGACATCCTGGAATCAACTTAACTACAAGAAGAAGACGGGAACTTCGACGCTCTGCCGCACAGAGGACTGAAGCCAATCTCCCCTGTGGTCAGGGAGTGACCACCTTGCTAACGCAAGCACCATCCAGCGAATCAACGTCTGCTTTGCCGCCGCCTCCCGCCGGAGCCCGAGCCCAGAGACTGACAAGACCTGGACCTCCAGACCTCTCACCGCCCGATCCACAGTCCCTGAAAAAGAGGAACCCGTGGAGGCACCCAGACACGTGGAGCCAGCCATCTTGAAAAGACCACGACAAGCTGCAAGCGCAACAACCGAGGCTCCCTCCAAGTTGTGCTTTGGGATCTGAGAAGCCCAACACCCGAGCAGCATCTGCACCAAAGGTGAGCCCGCCAGCATCTCCACGATCTGCGTGGGGCCCTTCTGCATTTTGCCACTCGACGCGCCTAAGCGGTTGCTGGCCGCTGGCTAGTGGCCATCTTGGCGACGAACTTCAAGAACTACACCGCTGGTCTGGTTGCTCCAGACTGGCCCTTGCTCCTCTCCAAAGGAGCAGTCCCTCTGACCTTGCTGGTCAGAACCATCAGCCTATTTTGTTTTCCACAACAATTGCTTTTGCCAAGGCTTGTTTGCTTCGATCAAGTCGCCGACACCGCCGACAGCGAGAGCCTGCGTGGAACAGCTTGTGAACCGACTCCTGGACGTCGTCGACCTTCAGGGACCACGTGGCTGCAGAGACAAGCTACACCTTTCTTCCTGTTTGCACCCGACATCGCCTGGTACCCACCTGGTGCCACGCTGGTCACTGGCTAGTGACTGTGAACACTGTCCCCTCTGCTTACAGGTCTTCTACAACTCCGATCCACTCTTGGATCCACCGCATCTCTTCCGGACCGATCGCCTGCAGCATCTTTGACTACAGGCTCCATTGAACAGAGAGAAGAAACCCGACGCACTTCGAGACCTATGCACCCGCTTCCTGTGGGTGAGGTAAAGCTGGCACTCCGGTGCCCAAGTGTAGAGTATCATCTCTAGTGTCTGTGTTTCCAATCTTGAGTTCATAGTCCATCCGGAAGATCCTTTTTGCAGTAACTTTGTAACTTTTACGCACCCATTGAAAACCTATGGGAGCTCGCGTGTGACTATTTGCTCTGCACACGCAACCCGTGGACCTCCTGGTCACTAACTAAAGTTAGCTCCTTGTAGGCCCAGCGATTCTAGAGGCCCTAGGCCTTTTCCCTTTTCTGTTCGTGGTACTTATACCACTATTTTAGTATATGGTTTGAGTGGCCACCAGGGCCTATCCATATAAAGTGCAACTTCTGTGTATTCTAACGTATTCTTGTTTAACGATTTGTGCTCCTGTGCTCATAAAGAGTCTAGGGGATACTTTGAGAAATAAATACATATATATTTTCAATATATATCTGTGTGGTGTCCTTTCATTGGTATAAAAGGGGGTTGCATTTGGTAAAACAGCTTGCTTAACACGTTTCACGAGTTTAGCCTCAAAGGCTGCTTAGCCTACGCTACCACTAGGGCAGCTAGTCCGAAAAGGTTGACTTACAACCACACCATAAGGGTTGCTTGGCATGGTACAAGGTGGTCACTTTAACTAGTGAACATCATATACCAGGCCAACTTCTCACAACATGCCACCCCACTCTACGCAACTCCACTCTACAATAAGCAACTCCATTCTTCGACAGTCCACTCTACTCTATAACACTCCTCGCCACTCCTCTTTACAACATGCTACTCCACTCCACTCTATCACATGCCAATCCACACTACCACAAACCAGTCCACTCTACAACATGAGATTCCACGCTACTCCACTCCAATCTAAGACACTGTACAACATGCCAATCTATGACACACCATTACACTCTACTGTATGACACCCAATACAATCTATGCCTCTCCACATCACTCTGCTCCACTCTATGCCCCTTCACAGTATGCCGCTCTACTCCACTCTACAACACTCTACGACACACCCCTCACTCTACGACATGACATTCCACTCTATGATACTTCACTCTACGACACTCTACTCCACTCTACAACACTCTATGTAACTACCTCAATGGCACTCAATGTCATTTTACTCCACTATGGTATAATACACTACTCCACTCTACTGTACTATTCCACTGTAGGTAACTTCTATCTACACCACTTTATGCCTGTCTAATCTATGGCACTCTATACCACTCTACTCGACTCTACTCTATGACACTCTACTCCACTGTATGTCTCTCCATTGTACTCCACTGTATGCCCCTCCAATCTGTGCAACTCTACTCCGCTTTACAACACTGTCTGACCACCAAACCACTGTACGACACTCCAATCACTTCACTCTATGACACACAACTCCACTGTATGACACTCCACTCCAGTGAATTACATGCCACTCCACTCTATGACATACCATTCCAGGCTATGCCTCTCCACTCTACGTCTCTCCACTCTAACACAGTCTATGAGTCCACACTATATAATGTGCCACTCCACTTTACTGTATGACATGCCACTCAACTCTATGCCACTCCAGTGTACTCTTAGACACACCACTCACCTCCACTCAACTCTATGCCACAAGATTCTACACTATGACACTCTGTGCCACAACACTCTATGCTACTCCACTGTATGCCACTTAATTCGACTGGACAATACAACACTGCACTCCACTCTACTCCACTGTATGCCTTTCGACTGTATGAAAGTGTACTCTACTCTTGAGCACAGTACTCTACAACACTCTACTTCACTCTACCACACTCTACTCCATTCTATACAACTCTATTTCACTCTACTTGACTCTACGACACACTACACAACTCTCTCAATGCCACTTTACTACACTCTACTGCATGAGACACTACTCCACTTTACTCCACTCTTCTCTGCTTATCCACTGTATGTTACTACACACTACACCACTCTATACCACTCCATTCTTTGACATCACTCTATGCCATGCCACTCTAGCACACTCTACTACACTATACAACACTGCAAACAACTCCACTCTGCAACACTGTACTCCAGTGTACATCACTCCACTGTACTCCACTCCATCACACTCTGCAACATTTCACTCTATGACACACTACTGTATGACACTACACTCTATGACACTGCACTCTATGACACTGCCCCCCACTTTACGGCACTCCACTCATCAAAAATCCACTCTCCAATACTCTACTACTCCAATCTGCTCTTTACTCTATGCCACTTCACTCTACAACACGCTATGACACTACACTCTACAACATTCTCCCCCACTGTATTCTATGTCACCCTAGTTGATGGCACTCCACTCAATGAAACTCCACTCTCCAACACTTCACTCTAAAACACTCCATTCCACTCTATGCCATTCCACTGTACTATAAAACATGCCACTCCACCCTGTGCCTCTCCACTGTAGAACACTCATCTCCACTGTATGCCTCTCATCTCTATGCCACTCTACACAACTATACTCCACTGTATGACACTGTACTACACTCCACTGTATGGGACTAGACTGTAAGACACTCTCCTTCCCTCTTCTCTACAACACTCCAGTTCACGACACTCCACTCCACTATACTCCATTCTATGCCTTTGTATGACATTGTAATCAATGACACTACTCTCAGCAACACTCTAGGTGACGATGGTCCACATGACTATACTCTACAATTTGAAACACATTTTTATTTTTAAAAAACCTTTGAAATTCAAGGAAAAAAACAAAGGTTAAGGCTAAGGTATAGTTAGGAAAGCTTTGCAACACTGATAAAGCTGAATTTCTGTGCAGCCTTCAATATTGTGTACAATGGCTTTCTGCTCAAACGATTGTGGAACCACTGCATCAGAGCTAAGGTCTTGCAGTGGCCAGCATCTTTTTTACAGAATCACACTTTCCAGTGGCTCAAAAACTTTTTCTATCTGCAGTTCTTTCACTGCGACAGCAGGTGCCACAGGACTCAGTGCTGAACCCCATGTTTTTCAATATGTACATGTGCCCCCTAGCTGATATCATTTGATGTTATGGCTTTCCTATTGTGTCACAGTCTGATTAAACGCAGCTTATTGTCACTCTGTTTCAGGATTAAAGAGGCAATGCAGCTCTTCTGCGATCCTGTCGGTCAAAATTGGCTGAGTGGATGAACCACAGTTGACTCAAAATAAATGCTGGAAAAACTGAGGTTCTTACCCAGGGAAGCTGGGAAGTGTTTTGGGATATTGAAAACCCTGAAAAAGATCTTGAGGTTTCTACCAGAAGCTGCAAGAAAGTCAGCAGTCCAGGACCTGGTAATGTTCAGATTGGACTATTGAAATGACCTGTATCTAGGAGTCTCACAATATAGATTGTGGAGACTACAGAGTGTATGCGTGTCTTTCTCCCCTCCAGATGTGGTTAAACAAGGCTCTTTTGCTGCCAATCTTTTTTTACTGCCTGCTGATGGCCTACATAACCACAGACCCATAGCTAAAAGGAGTACATCATTCCTTGCGGGTGGAGCTCCTCTTCTGCTTAACATCTGAGGCTATCGCCCATGGATCCAACTCTGGCTAAATTGCTCTGGCTGCCATTTGGCTCGACTGCATCTTTTAAAGCCATGTGTTACTGTCACAGAATCGTGATTGGAAAAGGGCCTTGTATTTGCACCCTCTTGTCAAACCCTATCTTCCCGGCAGTAGTCTCAGGTCTGGGGGAGATTCTTTAGCCGCTCTCCCCACTGTGAAAAGAACACAAATGGGAGGATGCTCTTTTAGTTTGCTGGCCTCCAAAATGTGGAATGCCCTGCCTTTGGCACATAGAGAGGAAGATAATGAATTGGCCTTTTATAGGAAACTTAAAACTTGACTATTTAGACAGACTTAAGTGCCATTTCTGGAGCGTGCTTTATCGGGGGTGCCTAAGAATGAAATTTGAGTGTGGGGACACTTTGGTTGAAGTAGGCATGTGCTCTATAAATAATTGTATTATTATTATTTATTAGTATTAGTTTTTTCTGTACAACACAAACTTAAACTACACAAACATTAGTAATTCTACAGTTATAGTTACAACTAACACTTAAAATTTCTGCCCTGGTTGAAACATTCTGTAACTCGCGCACCTCCATGCATGGTGTGGTCAACTCTCTAGCCACACTAGATAAACTATATAACTCTAAGAAGTCATGTCACAAGTGTTGTAAAATGTGAGGTCATAAGTAGTGCATGTCTTTCTCCCCTCCAGATGTGGTTAAACAAGGCTCTTTTGCTGCCAATCTTTTTTTACTGGCAGCTGATGGCCCACATAACCACAGGCCCATAGCTAAAAGGAGTAAATCATTCCTTGCGGGTACAGATGTTTGTTCTTCTCTTTTTCAGAGAGAACAGTTTGGAATGTAGGTGGGTTCAATTGATCAAGGCTACAGTGTAATGAACCTTCAGGAGTGGAAGATATATCATTCTTTTGACTGAACAGGAGAGGTTGTGATTCATCTAGGGTGTCCCCAGGCAGCAAAGCAACTAGGACACAAGGGCATCCTTAGGCTTAGCTTGATGGGTAGGAAGTGAGAAGAAAAGAGAAAAAGTACCCAGCTATTGAGTGTATTGCTTCTGCATGACTCCTCTGTCTCTGCACAGAAGATCCAACTTCATGAGGTGCATATTTAACTGCATGTAACTTTTCATATGATCATGGTGAAACTAAAGGTACAGGAAGAGGAATAATATTTGCAGGAATTGGTGGGACAGGATACTCTTGTAAGAATTAAGAAAGATTACAGGAGAATGGTCGACAGGATAGGTTACTATAGATTCATTTGAATGTTAATTGTAATATGTCCCTGCTGAGGTTGAGTCTACAATTAGGTTGATCATCCCATTCCTGGTCATTATGGATGCTGTCTCATGTCCTGAACTTTTTGCCCACAAATCATTTTTTTCATGTGTTTTAGTCCAAATAGTTCATTGGAACCACAACAAGACTTCAACATCCAGACTGCATTAGGGCATCACACATAAGTTCAGGAATGGAAACTATGTTCAATAATGAACTGGAGGGAAGTTGTCTCCCTAGCACCTCAACAATGCCTTCTTTGTAATGCCTCCTTTAAGGACAAATACATAATACTAGGGCCAGGGTAAGAGGCAGCTCCAGTCCTGCCACTTCGGGAGAGGCCTCTTTTGCTACAGGTGCTCAATGATGACAAATTATGCTAATTTATTCTTGACTTTACAATTATTATTCTCATGTGGTTTTTATAGAGCATGGCTCTGACTTTGAAGTTCCAAAGTCATACACTTAGCATGGTCATTCCTTTTCAATTTTCCAACAATTTGCACAGGCTGCATGAAATATTCTGTTGCCACTTAGGGGCTACACAATGGCAGTCACAGTGAAAAAATGTTACACATTGGTGTAGGAGGAGTAATGCTTCTAGTATTAGGATTTATGGAATGGTTGTATGACATTACAACGTATAATGTTGCAACGCATGCCTATACAAAGCATGCGTTACAATGCGAATGCCAGTACTACGTTTAACCTTTACCACGAGTATGCATTTAACATGCATACCTTTACTACAAATTTCTTTGTAAAAGCATGCATGTTAAGGGCATATTCATGATAAGGGTTTTTCCTGACCCCTCCCTCCTGTCCTTTAAAAAAAAAGAAAGAGTACCACTGTACCAAATCCTTCTACCAAATACCCCACGCTTGCCCTAAAATGTAAAAACTGACCCCTGCGCGACTCCCTTTGCCCCCCAACCTCCGGACTTTCTTCATGCAATCCTGCTACTGAGTCCTAGAAGCGGACGCCTGTCCCCCGCCCCCTGGCATCCAGCCCATCTATAAGCTCCCTTGCCCTGAGCCCTAAAAGGTGACCTTTTAACAAATACCCCTCCTCTGAACCCTAAACTTGGACCCCTGCATGACTCTATTCCCACCCACCCCTTCTTCAAACTACCCCGCCCATGTCAACTTGAGCGGGCCCCTACCCCCGCCTATCCGGCCCCCAGCCCATCTAAAAACAACCCCGCACCTGCCCTAAATACATTAAAACGTAAATACATTTGAACACAATAATTTCAAATCCCCTTACCTCTCAATGACATCACCTCTCCAGCTCTTATGAGACGCGACACACGTTTTACAGAGGAAGCAGAAGTGTCTGTTTCCTCTAACGACACCGCTAGACCATCCTTACCACACACATAATTTTTCCACACATAGCTTTACAACATAAAGGCATGCGTGGTAAAGGCTGTGCGAGGGAACACTGTATGCATTGTAACGCATGCGTGGTTAAGTATATGCTGGGAAACAGCCACGTTGTAATGGCTATTTCCTGTATGGAACCATTTGTAGGGTAAAGAAGACTGAGTGAAAGAGGGGAACGTGTATGGGTGAGTTAACCAGATTCATTTTTTTCCAACAGTATTACATAGATTTTTTTGGTTTATGGTTAATTCTTTCCATTATTATGTTATCGCTTTTAACTTTTTCCCTGCTGCTCCGATTTTTTTTTGTTTCTGTCTTTTTCTTAACCTCCCTTTAATCTTTTTCAGTGTCTAATACCTCCATTTCGTTTGCTTTTACATGACCTTCTTTTCTTTACCTTATTTTAATGTAGCTCTTTTGATTTTTTCTTTTCCTTTCTTCCTTTTTTCTCAGGGAGCAACTGCCTCTCCCCTTCTTTTAGTTTTCGCCTCTTCCTTTGCTTGATTTTCTTAGCTGCTAGCTAGCATGTTCTTCCATTTTTCACATTTTTGTGTATTATGTTGGTAAGTAATGATTTCACATTCTTTATATATTACAGTTTTAGGTCTTATCAGCAGACATATTTAGCTGTCTCTTAGCCAAAGCTATTGTTTGCATAGAGTGGCCTTCTGGTAAATCCCTTATTCATGACTCTACAGCTTTCCTTTCTAGTCTTGTGTATGTCCCACCCAGGAGCATTTCAGGCTCACAATGCTCTGATTGAATGAGTAGCCGCCTTCCTCAGCATACCTGAGAAAAAGTTTGTTTAGGTTTCAATAGCTCATTCCCACCTCCCTGGTCCAGGCGTGTGGACACTGAGCTGCGGCCAAAGCTCAATGTTAGATCTGTTTGTTCTTTAAGATGTTTTAATTTCACCCCATTTGGTAATGTTATCCTGGGCTGCAGTGCTGGGCTGTGATGGGTTACTTTAAAAAGTAGGTGTGGCCCGAAGCTACCAATTCTGCTCTGGGCTCCCTGATAAATCTCACAAATTACCACACCCATTTCTGGTTGTGCACTAGATTCGGTCAACCATCACTGTGAGAGAAAATAAAAGTCTGCACGTGAACTCGACGTGTATGCATGTGCGGAATCCCGCTCTCTGTCTAGCATGTTAGCGATTCAGAACTTTAAGGGCCTGGCTAAACACCCTTTGCTTTGTAGTTAGAATTGTTAGAATTTTTCTTGAGCACTTTCTCAAGCTTCATGTACACTTGCATCTACCATTCTAACATTGCCATCTGCATGTTAGCAAGGTAAATTAAAAATGTCCACATGCATCACAACGCAGGCGGGGTATGCAATTGCATGCACCATGATGCATGCATGTGCATTTGTGGCCAACTTGAAGTGGGTTTTCTTTAATAGAAAATCTATTCCAACATTGCCGGCCATGCATGTGCATGCATTTTGACAAGTGCATTTGCATGCCACTACCAACAAGCATTGATAAAAGCTATAGCTTGATTTTGTATTTAAGCCTGAGCAACTGCTGATATTTGTTGAGGGTTATCTCAGTATTACTTCCTTTGCCCTAAGGCCATTACAGAACTCTTTTGGCCACCTTAGCATGCTTGGGATTCTGTTTTGCTGCCATTGTATGAGTGGAGGAGGGTTTACTGCCCACCTTACCGTTTCCAATGACAGCACATGCTATACCTTTCCCATTCATTCTTCCTAAGTGGTCCACCATCTACCTTTCATTAACCTTACTTACACCTAATGAAGCCTAAACATTGCTTGAGCCCCAAATTCAGCCTTACCTAAGCCCTGCTTGCTGTGCCTCAACCCCTGAACTATTCGTAGAGAAATTAAATTGGGTACGGGGTTTTGAGTTGGGGCTCAGAATTCGTATAGGGGTAGAGAGCGGCTGGAAATATTATGTAGCTACAGTTGGCTACAATTATGCAGCAGAGTTAAGCTGATTAATTACATGACATGAATGATACATTTTGCAACATATATTATTGTGAGTCGTTTTCCTGTCACAGTATAGTTTTTCTGTTTGGTCTTTTTTGCACACATAGTTGCTGTCTGGGCAAATGTTTCACCTCATCATTTTGTTTAAAGCGAATACTACCTAAATACAGCAGCAACAGTAAGGTAACCTCTTACCTAAGCCCTGCAAAGGATCTTACAGTGTGCTTCACCCATATGTGGACTTTTGTAACATATTTTTATTAGTTTCTGCTAAAAAAAGTTTTAATTATGCAGGTCATGGTGAAATAATATATGGCAAATATGGTAAATACTAATTATGCAGACAAAATCTTAAGGATGCAGAATTCCAGTTGCCCTGTATAGATGAATTCCAATATTGTGCGACTCTACAAAGACACATACTTGCACTGTCATTTAGTGTGATTTTTAGGTCTCGCCTAGCATGCTGTATTAGGGTATTTTTTAGAAGTGGTGTGGAAGCCCCCCCCAGATTTTTCATTGGCTGGCGTCATCGTCCATGGTAAATGCTGGCTTCCGATTGATAATGAGGCTTCTTAGTCCCTCCTTATTACTGCCCTGTCTCCTTTTGGGACTGCCCATTAGGACTGGATCTTTTACTTGCGGCGTTCATTTAGTCAGTAAGTACCTAGTTTTTCATTCTGCTTTGGCAATGGCGACAGCTTGTTTTATAAAGCGTATACGGTGGCCGCGCAACTTTTTTATCGTGCGCGCCACCAAAGTTCTTTTCGTTTAAAATGTATATGTTTTTATAAAGTGCGGCACGCCAAGCTTTGTATTTATGGCGGCCGCACACTTATCTCCCGCTTCGGCGTTGGCCACGGCTCTTCCCTTCTGACCCGGCTTCGGCTAAGACAGCGGTGGGGACAGCGAGACTAACAAAATTGTTCTTGCTACTTATTTAAATTAACAAAAAACAATCGCAACTGCCCCCTTGTGACCCATGATTCGCTCCCAGCAACCTAATGCCGCCGACATTGGGTGAAAGTATGGAGGGCTGCAGGGGGTATAAGCAGTGGCAAACCGGGCTCCTAGAGGCAGCCGCAGGGCAAGGATGGCACACGGGCACAGCGGCAGCCAGGCCAGCTCTGGGGTGCCAATACTTCGCCTGTCTTCCACACTTTGCCGAGCCAGGCGCGCTATGCCTCTGGGATGCTTCCCTCTTGCTGATGTGATGATACCGTACGGCTCCTCGGCAGCATGGCTGAATTCACTGACTAATCGGAGCTTAAAAATGTATTTAAGGTGAGGTGCTTGTTTAAATTGTATGCAGTATCAGACCACAGGAGGTAGCCCATAAACCACAGTGAGACTGGGGCAGTATATGATATCAGACAACAATGTCTCAACGTGGAATTCAATGGAAGGACAAGTTATTCAAAGGTGAGCTGTATATTACAGTATCAGAGGAATGAATCCATACAGAGAGGACAACAGGAGACCAAGTTTATAGGAAAGAGTTGTATTTTCAACAAATGATGAACATATTGCGTCATATGTACATATCATGTAGGTTAAAAAGCACTGCGTGACACTTAGTGAAAGTGTAACCGAAAGAATACTGTGCACAAGTGCTCGTGGGATTTGTGACGGCGCAAGTGACACATAAAGTGGTATATACAGCGGTGAAACGGCGCAACAGGGAGAACAATGGTACTTTGATTATGTCAAAATTAGGGCATCTACACAGTAAATGTAGGAGATTTCAAAGGACAGTAAAGCAAATGCCCATGTTTGTAAATGCGCCAACAGTAACGCTGTTGAAGTCGACGGCGTTTCGGCCCGTAACACTCAAGGCCATCATCAGGACTGGTTACACATATTTTGAACAGTGTCGTATGGAAAGGGCGAGCCGAGTGAATCGGTAAAGCTGGACCCCGTGTGGAGTCAGGCGGGTCCGGGGAAGTCCAAATCGTTCGAAGAGGGCGAGCCGAACAAAACGGCAACGCTTGACCACGTAAGGGTCCGTAGTAGTTCACGTTCGGGAGGGAGGCGGAGAGCAATCAATGAAGAAGATTTAGGCGAGGCGAGTGAATCACCGAGAGGGGGTCCGTGGAGAGGGGCGTGCCGGTGTGAATCAGGCAGAGAGCGAATTGTATGGTAGGTTAGAAAACTATTTCCTTTTACTTAACATGTCTAACATAGAATGGACGGGACACACATGTTGGCATGCATTTTTCTCGCATAAGTATCTGGGCATTAATCATTAAATGCTTTCGGTGTTGTATGAATGCTTGCCGAGTCTTTGAAGATTTCACCAAGCTTCTATTACAACCGGCGTGCCCTCCCTGTCACAAGATGAGATTGCCTACTGTAGGACACACCCATCACAAAAACTAGGAACACTGTGTGCGGAGTGCCATAAGTGGAGACAGTTGTTAGAACAACAGGCATTGCGTAACTCACACACCAGTTACTGTTAAACAGATGTGCATGATTCATCATGCCTCTGACATGAAGCCACAAATCAATGTAAGGCCTGTAACACAAACATGTTCTTTGCAAAATGGTCACTTAGGCATTACTGACAAGACTGTTCAGAAATCTGTAGACCAGGGCTTGTGAACTGTAGGAAGTCCCATTGCCTCTATAACTTTACTGCGTGTCTTGGTTCCACCTTGTACTCTGCCCCAACTCAGACAGTCATATCCAGCAGATTCTCTAAGGTAGGTAATAGTACAGCACATAGGTCTAAAATCCTTGGCTGAGCGGTGGCTCATACTATGTCCTCATCGCCACATACAAGGTGTTATAATCCTCAGATACCGTGTGTAGTCAAAGGCTTTATTTCACAAGAATTATGGGAGATAAGTCACCAAAAAGTCAGTCAAATGGCGAGGCATTAGCTTCTACTCCTTTCAAGAACTTTAAACTAATTCTTATTATATAATAACATTGTTTGGAACCATAACTAAAGAACTTTCTGTAACACATCTGCAAAATTACTTGGAAGAGAAAGAAGTTAGATATTGCATAATACAGAGATTTTGAGCTGTGTTAAACCCCTATGAAAAGGACTGTAAAGGACACTACATTCCTACATATAAATACACTACACGAAGAGTATAGTTTGTTTTATTCTGTATCATGTTTATGTTGGTTTGTGCCTGCTTCTCAGCTCTGAGTCAGTAGATGGTTTTAGCCTGCCATATCTTCTTCCTGGGTCAGAACGTCTGGTCGTGAAACATTTCCAGCTGTTGATGATTTTAAGCATGGGCGCTTCAATTTTGTGAAAAAGGAGAACCAAATTATGCTCAATTTTGGCTCTTCTCAGCAATTGCAACACCAAAATTGGTGATGGATACCATGACTGATAGGACCTGGACTTCTCACCTCCCCACAGATGGCACAAGGGCTAAGACGAAGGAATCTGTGAATCGCAAGAAGGGTGTGGGCCCACTAAAGCAAAAACAACAAAAGGGGCCTCAGCGTAACCCTCAGTGCAATCCTGAGGTTACGACCTGTTCCATAGGTACACAGACTACAGACGCTACTTCGCTAATGCAGCCTTGCCCTCTGGAGGATAAAACTGCCACCATCGCTGCCGGCGTGACCGCCTTGGACATCGTCCTTGAAGGGATTAAGGAATCCATAGACAAAAACTTTGCTCTATTGCACGGTTGCCTAGAGCATCTGGATGGCGTATTGACTAACTTGTTGGGACTTTTAGAGTTGTCTTCCACCCCCGTGAACCCCAGGTGTCGAAGAAGGGCCAGGGGTCCGGCAATGTTTCTGATCATCAAAAGTGAGCCTTGGTTCCCCTAGAGAAATGTTGGCCAAGACATCGGTCATTGAGGACCTGTTGAGTAAAGTACAGGGTGGAGGCTCTAACAACACACCGCATAACCGCCCAGTGAGCACACTGAATGACGGCAGGGCAGCTCAGCCCCCCTTGGCAGATATCTTACAGATCGGTCCCCAGGGCATATGTTGGCTCCAAGAGCACTCCTAATTTAAATCATAACAAAGCGCCAGCCCAAATAGTGCCCAGTGATTCTCTAAGGATGCCTAACCTGTGTACTATTTCAAGGGAAAGGGACAGGATAAACGGAGAGGAGATGAGCTTAAATTTACCACCAGAGGCCATACCATACACAATAATATTGGCGAATGTACCACAACTCACCTCAAAGTCAACGGAATCTTGGGAGTCCTTACGAAATAAGGCCCTCTGTTGGCTCGGATCCAAATCCGGCCTAACCGATGTCCTATTTAGGGAGTTTAAAATGGCAAGGAGAGTGGGATGGGTGGGGAAAAGAGATAAAAGGTTCCCTGGTGACTGCATTGTTCTTACGTTTAGAACGCCAAATCTAACACAAGAGATTTTGAGCCAACAGTGTTCCAATCATGTGATCAGTCATGGTATAAATGTACTGCCCTTGGTTATTTCTACCCTCCTATAAACCATATTTCTAATGTAACACAGCAGACCCCGGCTTACCCCATGAACCATTCCCAACTCAGCCTACCCTTGTTTAACAGATTTGAGATGCTTTCTTCCCTGGAGGACATTGATTGACTTAGAAATAGTAGTAGTAATGTGGCTCAATCCCAAACCCCAAGAAATAACTCACCGGGTCCAACCTCTCCATGTATAGTCCCCGTGGCTAACGTCGAGCAAGCCGACACTGAGGCAGGAGATAATCTCAATAACTATAATACTCAGAACGGAACAACTCAATTTATCATAAATACTTTCCACAGTGACGTATCAAATAGCCTTGTTCATCATCTTGATGGCCCCTATTCCGTCCTCTCCCCCATCGATTGTGCATCTCAGCCTGTGTCTAGAACTAATGAAATGGAAATTCTGTTTTAGAATGTGGCAAGCCTTAAAGTCAAATTGACTAACCCTGCCTGGCTGGAATGTATCCATAAATTCGATATTATATGTACTCAAGAAACCTGGACGGATAATATACCACATATTAATGGTTATAAAACATTCTTCACCCCAGCAGTTTCTTCGAGCCAGGGTAGGAACAAAGGTGGCCTTTGTACCTACATTTCCTATAGGTTAAATGCACTCAAGATAGACTTTGTGAAGTCCAAGACCTATTTATCAGGTGCTTAAAATTAATGTAGACAATATTCATTATTTAGTTCTAATAAATTTCTATAATAAAATACCCGCTGTGGATATTGAGCAAACTCTAATGCTTTTGCAGATAGACTTGGATGTAAATGTATGTGTCTTGTAAAGCGCACTGCTGCCCTGAGGCGTCCTGGCGCTGTAGACCGCTGGGGAACCCGTCCTGGCTATCCCTGTGAGATGGTCCCTCCAGGGTATCTCCAAGGTGAAACCAGGCATCCCCGGCGAATGTGGGGGGCCGTTGTGGAGATGAGGCAAGCTAATGCCCAGAGTCGCCGAGTGTGATCCCTGGTTAGAGTAGGCACCGAAGCGAGAATTATCGGTCCGCTGGCCCTGGTCCACGACCCTGCCGCGTCGGGGATTGAACCCTGGTCCCGGGCCGTCCTCTGCTTCTGGGTCTGCTTCCTCTAACCAGTGAGCCACACCTCTCCATAATATGGATAATTATGGATAATATTCAAAGGAGCACTGGCAAAGACTACTGCATAATTTGGGGAGGGGACTTTAACTGTGGACCCTGCCAACATACCGTAGGAGATGTTTCTGGTATTGAATTAAATGATGATAATGACTCGTGCCATTTTTTACACTCAGCTCTTGGCGACCAATTCAATTTGCTAAAATATATTCCGCATCTGGGCTTTGCTAATAATGTATGTCTATCCCCAATTCCTTTTAGTAGCACTTTTAATGGCCGTGGCCTGTCCTCAGTCATAGACCACATACTAGTATCAAATAGATACGCCGACAGATTACACTATTTTAAAGTACATCCGTTGCTTTTAGCAACCATAACCCTATAAGCGTTCTCTTAGATCTTCCTGCCAAGGTGCTCACTAGTAAAACATTGGCTACCCATCCGGCGGAAGATATTGTTATTAATAGACAAAATGGCTATACAGTCAAATGGGCAGGCGTCAACACATCACAACTATGTAAGCACATCTTAACTAGCTGTAAAGACGACTTCATGGTCTGCCTCGACGAAACTGCTAACAAGTCTGATGCTCTTAGCTCCTTCATAAACATATCTCAGTCTATACAAAATAGATTACGGGTAAAAAGCAAAAAACGGGCAGATAAGAAGAGTGGCTGGTTTGACTCCAAATGTTCAAAAGCTCACGCAGCCTTACATAAGCCCATAAAAGACCGAGGAGCAATAAAAAGGGCTATATTAGCGTACAAAATGTCCCTTAAGGAACGCAAGTCGGCCATAAAGCTAGAATTATGGCAAAATCTAAAACAAGCATCAGATCTGAAAGACATGAAAGGTTTTTGGAAGGCCGTGAATGCCCCCTTTCTTGCCTCGGGTAATACGCCCAGCACTGAAATAACAATAGGGGAGGATAAATGGGTGACTCACTTTTCTAGTCTTTATAATAATCTGGTGGATCCCCAAAACGAAGAGATCTTAAGCGTAAACTCCTCAAATTATCTTCTGATTGAGATTGATTTTGATGCCCAGGAGGTGATTTTAGTCATAAATGCGATTACGGGTGGTACGGCCCGACAGCATACCAGTGGATCTATTTAAATCAAGTCCAGCGCTCTGAGGACCCCTGCTAGCTATGGTCCTAAAGGCCTGCTGCACCTTGGGATTCCCAGCCACCTGGACGGAGTCCATACTCGTCCCTATTTATAAGAAAGGAAATCGCGACGACCCATCCTGCTATAGACCGATATCACTACAGGACTCTTTTGCAAAGGTGGACGGGCGTGTTGTCTTAAATCGCCTCCAGCTCTGGGTGGAGGAAAAGGGCATAATTTCAGAGTTACAGTATGGTTTCTGTCAAGGTCTGGGCACTGTTGAACAGAGCCTGAACCTGAATCTCCTGCTGGGAAAATATCTACAGGCGAAAAGGGGGAGTCTATTTTTGTGTTTTGTTGATTTGAGTTCAGCCTTTGATTGTGTTAACCACTAGAAGCTATGGAGTATTTTAGAGACCATGGGGGTTGATTCACCTATCCTAAATTTCTTTAAACAGTCCTACCTAGATGCCAGGTCCCGTGTGCGCTATGGAAAAGGCGGCGAACTCAGCCACAGCTTCCCTGTATAGTAGGGGGTGCGACAGGGGTGCATGCTAGCAACCCTCCTGTTCACCCTTTATATTAACAGCCTAGGAGTAAAACAGTGACAGTGACTGTCAGGATCTACCATGTATTGATTGATGACCAATTGGAGCATTGTTATATGCGGATGATGCTGTCTTACTGGCTCGTACCCCCCTTGGCCTACAAAAAGTTATCTCTAGCTTATCTGCCTACATGTCAAATCTTGACCTTCATGTAAACATTAACAAAACATTTACAATGAAATGCTGTAAGCCTAGTATCAAGTGTCGAGATTTCTTCATTATTAATAGGAAACTCGAACTCACTAGTCACTTTTCATACTTGGGCATTGTATTTGAAAGAAGGGGTCTATGGGCTAAAGCTATAGAATCTAGAAAATGATTATTTTGTAAAGCAACTGGTGCATTGATTCACTTTGCTAGAAAGGTTGGAAAGCGCCCAATCGCTGATTTACTAACAATCTACAAAGCTAAATGTATACCGATTGCTATGTATGGAGTGGGCATCTGGGGTTATGCTAACATTGAGTGCCTGCAGCTAGTAGAAAATAGGTTCTTAAGATATCTCCTAGCGGTCCCAAACAGCACAGCCAAATTCTTATGCCACGCTCAGCTGGGTCTGTCCTATCTGTCCGATCAGATTAAAATGCAGCCTATCCTGCTGTGGCATAAGGTTTGGACCGGCATTTCTACTAGCTTGAACAGGGACTTGATCAACAATTGCCTGTCTCTTGATGGGGCAGACCGTATTCCTTGGCTGGCCTACGTTAAAAGTTTCTAGGACACCCCGAGTTCTTTGCCAATCCCGACAGTCTGAATAATGTCACTAGGAACAAATTAAAATCATTATGTCTAGATCATTTGGAGTCTATTAATCTAGTTACTAATATTGTGAAACTGTCACTAAGAGCACACAACTACTCCTGACTCAATCAAGAACGCAACCTTACTTACTAGATATCATAGGAGCCTATGACAGGCTGTTACTGACCCGCTTACGCCTCAGAATTTTGCACGTCAGGGTCACTTTTTCCAAATACTAATGAGTGGTCAGCCCCCGATGCTTATGTCCGTGTGACAATATCTCTGCTCAGTCGACAATTCATGTTATGTTTCTCTGCAAATTCTATTCCACGCTTAGGATAAAATGGATTTTACCTATTTTAAAGTTGTATGGCCAGAGACAATGTCGACCTGCCTTTTTAAAGTTGCAATATCTGAATTATGGAACAGTGACCGATCATATAGCCAAATACCTGAAAGGGGTGTTTAGATACCGGACGACAATGGATGGTCCTCCTCTTTCTTAAATTGTCTGAGCTCTTTTTAATCTTTTTTTACTCACATTATCTTGATGTAATGTATCTTCCTTTAATATGTCTTGTGCTTTTATGGTTTAATATGTTTTAAATCGAATAAAGCGTATTCTGATCTGATCTGACTCTGTGATGGCTTTCGGGCAGCCAGGGGAGTTGGAGGAGGGAGGAGGAGGCAGAAGCAGCTAGAATGGCTACACTTCTAGCAAACAACAACTGAGGTAGGTAACCATCATACATACTACCACTGCAGTCATGACAGCTGCAGTCTCCTGACTTCTCCCACCTCCTTTTAGCAGCCAGCTATAGCACCCCTCCATCCGCACCCATAAAAATGCTCGTGTACAAAAGGGCCACGAAAAACCGAAAACATACATTTAGTTTTAGAGCCTGCCACGGTGTGGAGAGCAAAAAGAGCAATAGCTGGATTGCTTGAATTCATATCAAGTCACTAACTCAGTGGGTCACGCGCTCACTTTGCATTAGGATTCAAGCTGCATCTTACTGATAGGACCAAATGGATCAAAAGCGCTGTGGTGTTGCTTATGTTCCTACCCTTGGGAGACAACATTTGGCAGTTTGGGCTGTACTCTTTCTTTTGGAACGATATCAAGACTGATTAGCATTCCATTGGTGGTTGTCTGAGGTGGCATGGTGGGCAAAAATTAGCATTAACATTGACTGAGAGTAATACAAGCAATTCACGCCTGATTTTTTTTTCCCCCATTCATCAATTGCTCCAGCACATATAATACAATTATTCTATTTCCTTTTGTATACTTGACTAATTTCGACCCTGCAGAGCCAATTGACAGTCTCCATGAGTCAATACGTGTGCAGTATTTCTATAGTACCCTTAAACAAACTTTTTGGGATTCTACCACTAGTTCCCAGAATTATCTACCTCTTCACTGAGAACAGCATGGTACATCTTGACTTTCAGACAAGGAGTAAAGATGCACCTATTTAGATTCTACATTGAAGTCCCAAGCCCCATGATCTCTCCCTTTGGCATGACTCACCAGTGGCGTAACAAAACTTGAAGAGTCCCCATGCAAAGTACATGGAGAGGGCCCCTATGCTCTGGACTCCATCAGGGGTTCTCAGGCCAAGGGCCCACAGCTCATACACAGTGCCAGAGGGGTCCCCTGGAGCTCAGTCCCCCCCACACTGCGGGGGCTCATGTGATGTCACTGTGGCTCACCCCTCCACGTATCACTCCCCTCTTTTATAGGAACTGTTCACAAAATCTAATTTGTCCCAGAAAATGTTCTAAATGTGATTAATTTACAGATCTAGGGCTATATACAAGGTCCTCTTATGTGTATGGTATTAACAGTATCTTTCACCTTCCTATACCCTCATCCTTCTGCCCTCCCGCAGTTACAACACTATGTTGTTGTTCTCTTCATAGTGTTGTGTCTTGTTAGTTAGCAATGGTGGAACTCTTTTGGTTCCTGTTGGACTTCATAGAACTATGACGTTAACTTTTTGGGTGTAGTGAGTAGAGTTTGTGTTTAGAACGCTGCGTTCGCAGTTACACACTGCGTAATAAAGACGTGTAATACTGAGCTCCGTGTGTGGTGTATTCCTTTATGAGTACCCAGGCTGGGGAAGACACTACAACTGGTGACAAGATAGGGGATACATAACCCAAAGATTGACAGTGCTCTCCTGAGAGTTTGCTGCGGTCCAGCAAACTGCTCGTAAGTGCTGCATGTGCATCAGTCGAAGTGAAGATTGATGTTTGGCATATGTGGAGTCAAAACATCACAACAGCCATTGTGAAGCAATTGATGATAACAAAAGCCTCATTGAGAAGTTAATTCATTGTTGGCCAGAAATCTGCTCCTAAGGCCATGAAAGAGGTACTGCGCTACTACATAACGCTGAAAAGGAAAATACAGGTACAGAAAAGTGCTGGAAGCAGCGACAGATAAACACAAGAAAGCGAAATCAACAAAAATAGCCAAATACAAAATAGCGCTAAAGGCTGTGAAAATCATGTTGAGTACTTACCCAAAAGCTGAGTAAAGAGAGTCATTATATGTGCGCTGTGGGCACCATGACCCAATACAGAGCTGTTCATTCCTGACGCGGACACCACCGAAAGTGGCAGGTGCGTTCCGCATGACCCAAAAGTCATTCAAGAGTTGAAAAGCTGCACTGGAAGAAACAGACAACAAAAAAATTATCAAATTTAAAAAAATCCTGCTGGTGAAGAAGTTGTTGTCTTTAGATCGATTTATGAAAAGGTCCCACTTTTAGGAGTCCAGTACACCGGAGAACAACTGTTGCCTCTGCTACCCAAGTTTACAATAAAAACACTTTTTACAGTTTCAGAGTCACCCTTTATCAGATAAACATAACACAGCTGCCCTCTGTCCACACCTAGGGCTTCATGTGATGGAAACACCATATATAGAAAAGCATCAAACACATGTGGAAGATTGCAGAAGTAAATCACATATGACCCAATGATGTAATGCCTAAGAAATGAGTCAGATGCACACACTCAGAAACACAAACAAAGGCTCAGCAGAGGGCCTGCATTTGGCCCAAAGACGCGATACCAGAGCAACTGGCCAGTTGCATTAATCAGATAAAGCCCAAGCAATGCCTAGTAGTAAGCATCCCCATAGATTACACACACACAACACACCCGGCCACCTGGATCACCTCAGAATGTGACCACCAGTTGGCATTTATAGCCCCTTCTATCAGGTTGGGATCAAGCATCCAACACCTTATTTATGGCCCACTGTAACAGTATTTCCTGCTAAAGGGGGATGAGCTTCTCTTTATTGCACCCGCTGTACAGGTTTATTAGGGATATTGATGCGTTCATCATTAAAAATGAAATCTTGCCCTCATTAATAGAATCACCCGTTCTGACCTCCACATGAAACTCGACTCAAAAATATGTAGGTAAGCAGGTCCTGAGACCTACAGCCGGGATTGCTGATTGATAGGTCACTGGTGACATGGTGTGTAGCTGGCAGGCACACAGGCAGGAAACTCCTGATCAATCCCATAGATGGGCGCAGTGACATTACAATGGTCAGGGGAGATTACCCCAATAAAGCACACTTGGCCAGATGGGGATTAAACACTACTAAAAATACCTTAAAAAGTCAGATGGCACATGAGTTAGGAACACATATCCAATCAGGACCCAGAACATGAAGTGATCATGCGCTCTTCATGCTGGACATCTGGGCAAGTTACCCACTGGCCACACTGTGTCCACACGAGGTCGAGATCTGCCTGTAGTAACCATTTGACCATTAATTTATAAGGCAGCAACCAACATTCCTCACCACATTTGGTACACTGGAAACTTTTATAACCTGTCGTGTTTTGTATAAAAGAAGGACATTTACCTATTGTAAATTGAGGCAGTCCTCATACCTCATGCCTGCAGCTGTTCTCCCGACCATAATGCTCCCGTTTTGTCAAATGCCTCTTGTCTTCTGTTTTTCTGAAGGATTTATAACTCAAGCACCAGCAGTGTAAAGCGTGCCATGTACCTAATGCAAGTTGAATTTCAGCACGCAACTGTAAGATATGTGGCTGCTAATCCTGGTTGTTATTGTTTAATTAAACGTAAAATGTTCCTGAGTACCAAGCCTTGCTGCTTTCCTTTTTTATAGTGGGAACCTGCTTACAACATTTGGCAAGCCAGATAGGAGCTGATCATGGCAGATACCCAGACTGCAGCCTGGGTGCAGGAGAACCCAGCTGCCCGAACCCACTCTGCAAGCATTTCCAAAGAAAAAGGTGCAGCAGGCACATCTCTATACTGCAAACCTGCCAGCCTGTGGCGGGCTGGATCTGTCCACTTGCAGCCGTCAGAAAGGGTGAGATGCAGGGATTAGCTTTTCTTTCCTAAACAATACAAACAACATAGCGAGGCAAACAGAAGCGGTAGGTGTAAAAATAGATTCACCCAGCACTCATAAATATGAGTAGCCTTGAGGCACTTTTTTGTATTCTTTTTTATTGTGGACTAGTCAGCCAACACTCCTGATCATAGTGGCCTAGAGTTCCTCTTTAAGTGTAAAAATTGATTCACCCAACATTCCTGATCAGGTGGCCTGGAGGTACTTTAAGGGTAGAAATAGATTCACCCAGCCAGCACTCCTGCTCAAAGTGGCCTGGAGGTACTCTAAAGAGTTAAAATTGTTTCACCGAGCACTCCTTCCTGATCAGAGTGACCAGGAGATATGTGAGCCTCAATCTCATATTTTTTAGCTAACCGTGAGTTTAGTGCATGACAGTTTCTTAACACCCCAGTGTCTGAAAGGAGTGTTGAGAGGAGAAAAAAAAGCCTTTGTATGAACTCTTGAGGGGCACATCTCAGCTGACATAACAAACACTCTACAAATGGTTACACTGTTCACCCCGCTCTCAAAACGGGCATTTTTTTGTGGATGTGTTATTCTTTGTGGTAGCTCCACATATGAAATCTGCTCAATACGCACACTTTCTGCTCTCTTGTGCATATTGTTCACCCTGCTCCCAAAATGCACATTTACTTGTGCACTCATTATTCTTCGGGATGCTCAATATGTGAATTCTGGTCAATAGTCCCACTCTGCTCTCTGCATATTGACTACGCGTTCATAATTAGACTGTTGTCCACTGTTCACCCCGCTCTCAAAAACCATGTTTTCTTGTGCACACGTTACTCTTTGGGGGTGCTCCATATATGAATTCTGGTAAATAAGCACACTCTCTGCTCTCTTGTGCTTATTGACTACTTGTCATAATTCGATTGTCGTTTTGTCACATGGCCCGTAGGGACATTGTTGTCTTTCTTAAGTTGGCATGAGCACGTTGCAGACTGTCCAGTGCTTTGCGCAAGTTACTATAAGAGTTTAGTGTGTATTTTCCCATTCTGAAACTTTCACATAAGAATATACAGTTGTTTTCGCGCTTTGCAAGTTCCTGGGATTCAGTCTAAACATTGTGAACAAAGTCAAACAACAATGCCCCTTGTTATTCTGTTCCGGTCAGGCCCTAGCACCTAGATAATACAGCCCCAAGCCTGCTTGTACTGTTGCAGGGGCTGCAGCAGCATCACACTCCCTTCATCCTACTACCCCTCCCCACTCCCCGCTGGCTCACAACAGGCAAAAAACATATTTGTTTTTAACTCCAAAATCAGGTGAAACTGCCAAGAGAGGGACCCAGGGGCACATAGCCTCTATCACCACTACAACGTTACTTTCAGTGACGTTGTGATGGCGATAGGGCTTTGCCTTATTTACATTGGCTTAACACTGCCTTGTAAATAAGACACCCTTTCATGCTGTATTTAGCACGAAAGGGGAGGCCATTAGGTGTTGCTTTGGGCGTTCCACCGCAACACCCATTGATTTTTTGACGCGGACAACTATTTTCAAAGGTGGCGTAATTATTGGCCAGTGTCAAAATTAAGACCAGGGAAAACCTGGTGTTAAACAGGTGAAACGAGGAGAAATGCTTTATTTCCTCACATTTTTTTCTGTTTCCATGTGTGCTGTGTTGTGCAGCACACATAGAAACAGCAAATTGACATTGATTGTTTATGTGCAGGAACGTCTCCATTCCTGCACGTTAACAATAAAAAATAAAGAAATTGCATTTTGAAACCTCTATGTGTACTGCATTGAGCAGCACACATAAAAGTTACACAACTTCATTTAAAGATTGTTTATGTGCAGGAAGGCAGACCTTCCTGCACATAAACAATGTTCCCCTCAATGCAGACACGCTTGCACTATGGTGCAAGGTTGCCTGTATTGGCGCTAGGCTGCTAAGTGTAGCGCAGGGGGAAACGCAGAGCTGCACAAAATCTTTTGTAAATATGGTGCAGCCATGCGTTTCTGAAGTGGCGGAGTGCGGCATTAAGCCAGGAAGGCTAACGCCGCACTCCGTCACTTCACTGTAAACATGCCCCCCAGTGTTACAAGTTCTGGGGAAAATTTTACAATTCCTGGAATGCGAAGTATAATACCAGCCGAAATCAGATTCCAGCCCCCAGTAAAACTCCACAAAATTCCACGACACTCGTAATGAGGGCCTAAGGATTTTATCCATGAAAACATATCAATGACTACTGAAACTTGCCCTAATGGAAACAAACTCCCTAATAAACTTATAACGCAGTACATTTAATGAGAATTTCTTCAGACTCCAAAAAACACAAAATGTTTTAATGGGGCGACCCTCTGACCGTGTGCATTAGAACAGTACATTCCCATTACTCTGCAGTGGAGCAGAAGATTGTATTATGCAGGCCGACAAGCAGACGACTGAATTATGCAGGCAGAAAAGCAGGCGACTGAATTATGCAGGCAGAAAAGCAGGCGACTAAATTATGCAGGCTGTAGTACCAATCCTGACTACGTGTGAATGCACAGAAAAAAAGGCTCAAAAGCAGTTCCTAGTCCAAGAACTGGTAGGCAGGGACAGCTTCCTCCCCAGTTTCTGAGAACTGGAGACGCTTGCGACATTTAGCGTCATTGTACTGTAGGATGCTGACATGACGGGCGCGGGAACGAGGCCGACGTGCATCCGTGAAGCGCTCGCGCTGTTTTCCTTGGCTCTCCTTCCCGCGTCCTGTCTCTCTGGCCCAGAGACCAGTAGATGGATTTGTTCTGTTTTCTTAATTAGCAGCAGCTGGGAGAGGGTTTGGAGCCGGAGAAGAAAACTACGGAGATCCAACAGGTGTTCCAAAGGCCAAGCGTTTTCGCGCAACAATGTGAGCAAGATGAGATTTCATTTGGGGTAACCTGTCACTGGTGACAGAGAAAAAAAATGATGCAATGCAAAAAAAAAAAATCATTCTAGAGTCAATTCCCACCATCTCTAATCCAATCATTCTATGGGTGTACAAAAACACTTCTTCCCTGATAAATTTCACAAAAGTTCTTATAATCAGTGCAGACTGGGACTGGAGAAACACATTATATTTTGCAACTCTTACTGCCACTGCACCTTTTCATGATATTCTATTTGGTAGAAACTGTTCTCTTGTCAAATAGCTCATTTATATGCACCATGACTTTATGTTGCGGAATGTGAGAAAATGAGCCTTTCCAATTCCTAGGAACTGATGATGTGCGCATCTGGAAGCGATACAGTACGCGGAATTCAATATAGATATGACAGACACAATCTGACATTAATGCAGTCTCCAGTGTGCATCCTATCCCAGATTTTACAATTCACACTATTTCAGGCCAACCCACTTGTGCTGAAACTACTGCACACTGGGGGCTGCCCAGTAGGGCTATGTTTTTGTAAAATGGATCCTGCAGCACCGTATGTACTGGAAGGGTACCCTCCTAGCTCAAAATACAAACCGAAAAGCTTTGCCCACTTTGAAAGCAAGCAGTGGAATGCAGAGCGCAAGCAAAGTTGGACATCTGTGGTGAAATTGAAACCTTTCTCCTCTTTTTTGCATGCCTCAAGGGTGTGGACATTTTTGGCACAAAACCTTCTCTACAAATATTAGAAGATAGGGCTTTGCATCAAAATACATGGGTGGTGGCAGGGGAACGCACATGTACCATCCATAGGACACCCCCTTGATGCAAAGAAGTGTAGAGCACAGCTACTTTCTAGTGCAAGACACGTTTTGCACTGCAAAGTTAATCTCCTTTGTGCTGGTTTGCATCACACTTAGTGACTTTGCACATACTTAAAAATATGAGGTTATGTGGTCATTTACTTTAAACTGGCAATACAATGTATTCAAAGTTATGCCCACCATGCCCTGCTACCCTGCCGAGGAGTTCTGCAATGCTGTGCATCATCGTGTTGTGCTGCTTCTCCTTTCTACAGTGCTTGTTTTCTGAATGATGAGCAAACGTGCACTGCTGCAATCAGCAATGTACCTTTGTTAATGTGTGTTTGGGGGCGGAGCTTGCCCCACTGTTACTGCACATGCTCTCCCTGTTCTGCATGGGAAGAAATATGACTTTGTTGCTCCTTGTACTATAGCAGTATCTCGTATGTGAGAGAAGTCTGCATTGGTGCTGTCTGTGCTGTACCTATTATGGGCTAGTTTCACACAAAAAGTAGGAAACATATAGACAAAGATCTCTGCTACCCTCTGAAATACTTTTCCTACTTTTGCCATTTACAAACATTCACAGGAATATACCTGGAAAGCTTCTCAAGGTGCAGATTTCCAGTCATACTCATGGGCAGGTCATTTTTTATTGTTTTGTAAATTTGTTTATTCAATTTTCAAAGGAATACAGTTAACATTGTAGCATAATATGATCTTGTACACACATATTATCAAAGTGCGATGAGTGCCGAGGCATAACAGGAGACTACCTAAGAAGGCAAAAGGATAGGCAGGAGACAAAACAATCAATCATTCCTTCAATTGATAATCAGAGTTCCATAAATTCTAACAGGCGGGTCATTAATATTTAAGCATAAGGGCATGTGAATTTTAAAGTGGGATCCTACACCTGTTGTGTTGGGTTCTTCATAGTGTGTCATACTGCACAAAGACAACCCTGTATGCCCACAGGGACCAGGGTCAATATCTCATATATGAACAATGCCCCTATCGGACTCATTCAGAGTGTGGGACACCCCTGAGACATTTTGCCAAATCCATCATCCAATGTCAAATTATGCTATTACAGCAATATCTTGACAATAAAGAAGCAAGGGACAGGTTACTGTCAATAGTATGTATTCAGAATTCGTATGCAGCGGTCAGTGGATGAGTGAACAAAGTGCAGACGACTCAGTGCTCAAAAAGTGAACAAATATTGATATCACGTAACAAAACACACTGTACACTGCCCCTGGTTCTATAGATAATATTCAGATGTATTTATTAGAAAGCAGTAAATAAATCCATAGTTTTTATTAATATAAATGAATCCAAGAACCGAGGGGGACTGAATGAGTCCCACAATACATTGTGTATATATGAGTTCTCCATAGCGGACAAGTCCACTAAGTGGGAATAGGATTCCCTTGTAAATACGCACGTTTTCTCCCTGAGATAAAATATGTTTACAATGGAGAAAGCCCTTTACCTGTATCTCCAGAAAATATGCGGTGATCTATTCCCCTTCGCAACTTAGAAGTAGAGTTACACCAGCCCTTGGCTGGAGTAAAATTAAAACCTTTTCCTGGGTTGAATGGGAGAGAGATGAGTTTGGGAATACCCACAACTGTATATGTTTGTAAGCATTTCCAACCTTTGAAGACTAATGATAGATTGGAATACAGAGGTGGCAGTAATCTCTGCCCCCATAAAAGGGTTTATGGAATTCAGAATTCGTTCTAAACATACATTTCCAACCGAATTTATATTTGTGAATAGACTCTTACGCATGCTAGTGAAGCTTGCACTGTTGTTGCCCATGCTCTACATGTTATACCTGAAAGAGTTGTCTGCATTCAATCTAGCTAATACTGTACTTGCAAACATAGGGTGAATGAAACTTGAGCCTACATTTTCTGTAGCGAATCAGCTCTGTGTGTGAGACATGGTTGCATTGGGGATGTTTTATCCCTGTTCACTCTGAAGGAAGTATGTGAGATTCAAACTTTCCCTACTCTTCACCATGCTGTACAAATGATGCGTATCATTGTGGGGATATTTTATTTTCAATATTGCTATCTTCTGTGTACCTGGTCAGTATGCCAGAGTGATGTTGTTCTGAGCATTGGGAAATATTGCACAGTGGCAGGTTATGCTGTACATGCTCAGTGCTCCTGCCCCTAAAGGCCCAGAGTTACTTTTTTTATGCAAGGCAATTCTGCACCAAAGTTGCTGCACGCCTTGCATCAAAAGAAGAGAGAAAGAATGCACCATTTCCAATACCATTTGGTGCATTTTTTCTCTCCCCCAGAGCTGGGGTACTTTTGACAGTCATGCGCCAATGTACACACCCTTGCACCATAGTACAAGGGTGTGTGCCTTCTCCCAAGCATAGGTTTTTCAGTAGAAGGAGTCCCTTCCAGTACAAAAACTATGCTTTCAGGCTTTCCCCACTTTGTATGTGTGCTGTACAATGCAGCACACACACAACGAGGAGAAATGAAAACATTTTTCATTGTTACCCCTGACTCAAGAAGGCGTTAGATTTTGGAGCAAATCACCATCTACCAATGCTTATAGCTAAGGATTGTAGATAAGGGTTTGCATCAAAACGTATGGGTGGTTGCATGGGATTGCCCATTCTCCATCCTTGGACCACCCCCTTGATGCAACGCACATAGCACAACTTTGCGTTACTTTGGGACACTTTCAAATGCAAGTGATGCAAACCCACCCCAGCTTGTGACAGAGCTGCCGGGCCTGGCCTTATCAGAAGATGGGAGAGTACTTCAGGTAGAACTTCCTCTTGTAATCCTACCCCTGCTGGTCTGAACAGATTTCTCGTGCCCTGGTGTCGAATTTCTGGAGTTACCTGACCTGACCCTTCAATATTCCATCATGGGAGCACAATAAACGTAACTTTAAAATGTTTCTGATGTTACTTTATGTGCTTATGTCGGAGCGTAGTGTGTGCTTGTGGTAACAAGTGTGTGTGTGTCTGCCTGTGTCATCAGAGCATGTGTGTATTTATTAGGGTATGTGTGTCAGAGCATATGTGTGTGTGTGTTTTCTATCTGTAGCTGCCTGGCAAAAATACACACAAAAAACCTATTTGCTAGGTGAAAGCGGGGAACTGTGTTTTTTACATTACACTACTTCTAAACTTCATCAGAGACCACTGGCCTCCACGCGGACCAATTGTAGTCTTTGGTAATCATGTTCACAAGTTCTTGAAGATGACAAAATCGAGTTAGCTTGAAAAATCAAAGCATCAAACCTCTCCATGGATGTGTTGCCATGCAACGACAATGAAGCAAATCTTTTCTTCTTTGGCAACTGACCTGACAGCAACAAATCTAGTACTAGATAACTACTGATTTCTAAACTCCTTTTCTAAAGTACAATTCCGGAAAGAATTGGAAACCTCGAGCTTTAAGAATATGCAGAACAAAATTAGCTGCTGCACCACTTTCAAACTGTGCTTTTGACACACCCAATCATGACGTACTACTATCTAGATTGAAACACTGTTAAGGGTATCCAGGAGTGTTCTAAACTGGGCTAACTCATTTCGACATGGGCACACTCATTAGCCCCCCTCAAAGTCCTCCCCTGGCGGATCATTGTGGTGCCTTCCAAAGCTGCAGCAGCTCTTCACTCCTGTGCACCTGCCAGAGACCTCCACTGCCATTGCTGCTTCGCCAGCCTTATATGTGAAATCAAAGAAATGTGACTTTTTATAAACAGAACAAAGAATGAAACTTTTTCCTGGGAAGTCTTTCAGGAACGCAGCTTCTGGGGCCAGGGAGGGGGGTGGCGGGTTGGGGAGTTACAGCACATAAAAAATGTATTCTGTAGTAAGTAATTAGGTACAAGTGCTTTCAGTCAGGTAATGTGAAGTGTTTGTTGGATTTCACCTGGGAGTTTTACATTCCCACAATGACAAACACGCACACACACTCTTTCTCATCTATGTATTGAAGGCCTTAAAAAATGCTGATTAGGTTGAAACATTTTGTGTTTTAAGTACCCATTAGCAATTGGCACTGCTCTCTCATCCACTGTGCCTGGAGCTTCCCTTCCCCCCTCATGTCCAGCTTCTCATATGATGTGTTTTAACAAGATGTCCCAGTTTGATTGTTGGGATATCTGAAGCTCACCCCCCATCATACTGACCAAACTACGCCCCTGTCTTTACTCTACTTGAATTCTATTCAATATGTCATTTAGTCTTGGGACCTCTCACTCCACCTATCAGAACATAAATAACATTTGCAATCATCTATTATAATCTGTCATTCACCTTCGAAAGCTGTGCTGTAGTCAAGGGTATCACCATTACTCCTGATTTTTCTCCTTCAGCTATCACATTAGATTGAGCTCACTAGTTGCCATGCCGTAGGATGCCTCCGCATCCCAAACAGTTTTTTTGATAGGCTGCAAAGTCTCCAAAACCAGGCCCACCAAGATGTTCCCGGACCTTCACATGTTGATCACACCAACCCAGCTCTGCAAGCACTCCTCTGGCTGCCACAGGATACTGTGATTACATTCACTCATAGACTGCAGACTTCTGGGGTAAGGCCCTCCCCTCTCAAGGCAAGGCGTATTCACTCATAGACTGAAAACCTTTGGGGTAACGTCCTCCTCCTCTCAAGGCAGGGTATATTCACTCATAGACTGCAGACCTCTGGGGTAAGGCCCTCCTCCTCTTAAGGCAAGGCGTATTCACTCATAGACTGAAATCCTTTGGGGTAAGGTCCTCCTCCTCTCAAGACAGGGTATATTTACTCATAGACTGCAGACCTCCGGGGTAAGGCCCTCCTCTCAAGGCAGGGTGTATTCACTCATAGACTGCAAACCTCTGGGGTACGGCCCTCCTCCTCTCAGGGTAGGGTGTATTCACTCATGGACTGCCAACATCTGGGGTAAGGCATTTCTCATCTCAAGGTAGGGTGTGTTCACTCATAGACTGAAGACCTCTGGGATAAAGCCCTCCTCTCAAGGCAGGGTGTGTTCACTCATAGATTGCCGACCTCTGGGGTCATGCCCTCCTCCTATCAAGGTAGGGTGCACAGGGCAGAGCTATGCAGCATCAATCAATCAATAAGGATTTATAAAGCTCAGCTAATCACCTGATAGGGTAGCCAGGCGCTTGCAGCATGGCTAGGAATGCTCAGTCTGGTTCTATGCCTTTTAAACACTCCAGCTCGTTAAGGAGGGACAAGGAAACCCATATGATGAAGGGTGAGGTCTGTAATTGCACGAGTTCTCCTCTCCTGTTTTTTGTCACCCCTTCTCAAAGGCTAGTGACCTTCTGTACTCCTACAAGGTGAGAACACTACTTTGATTTGTCTGACTGCTCACATCGTCAGTCAAAGACATAGTGTGTGGTTGAAGAGCTGCCTGGATTGCTGTATCTGTAAAATGGTGCTATGAAAGTTGAGGATGATTCAGGGGAGCAATGTCCGGACGCTCCCATGATAACCGTAGAATAATCACACAGTTGTATAGAGCGATTGGGTGAAGTGACCTATGGCATGACCACAGATTCTTTATGTCCGTGACCAGGGGGAGGGGGGTGGGATTGTTTATGATATTTTGTTTTTGTGATTTGTTTATTGAGATATCTAAAACTGCTAGATGCATTATATAGAGTACAGATGCAGATGCTCATGGTTAGCATGCACTCCTAGTTTAAGAGGTATTATTCCTTTCATGTATATTTTTTCCGTTCCAATCTTAGCTACATGTCAAAATGTGTGTAGTGCATTTATTGTTATTTTATAAGATTGATCTGTATTGAGAAATTGCTGTTTCTGTACTGACTTTCTGAAACCGGAAGGTTTGAATCCTCAATAAATAAAAACATGTTTTTAAAAAAAGAATCGGGCAAAGTGTTCATAAATCAAAAAATATATATTGGCCTTATGCACAAAACATGCTGTAGGCAAATAACAGATTCTATTTTTTATATAAATGTCTATTGATACTGCTACTAATAAAAACCGCTGGATCACTGAATTTTTAATTGCGATAAGAAGAATGTGTATTTACGTAGAATGACAGTGTTAGTTGGTATTTATAAACAAATGGAAAGTATTTACCATTCAAACTGCCCATTGAAACGTACACCTAAAATTGTAATCATAAGCGAAAAAGTTGGGTTTGGAAAGGGAACGGAGCAGTGTGTATTTTTATAGGGCCAGAAAACGGGTTTGCGACATTTAATAAAAAAACGATACAGATAACAAGAGAAACACGTTTCCTCACATTGATGTTAACATTAAAACATCAGATTAGCAAGCGCGCAAACACTCCACAGCTGTACAATGGGAGCCTGGGGGGCAGCCGAGCACAGCGAGGTCTGCCCCCCGGGCAGATTGGGAGGGGGGAGGGTGGGAGTGGCCGGAGCGGCCATTTTGTAAATATTGGGCTACATTTGGGGATAGCCCAAATGTAGCCCAAATTCTGAAAAGTAGCCCAAGGGGTATTTAGGGCGTTTTCGCGCTTTCCCAGCCACCATTTTAGGCTTGGTGACCCGGTGGCTGGGAGCGCTAGTCTAAAAGTTTTTTCTGTGTAGACCTTAGCTTTGTGTGGCGATCGCAATCGTACCTGAGGTGATGGCAGGCGGAGATTATAAGGTGTTGGAGGCGATACGGCTCTTGAGTGAAGCAGGGAGGTTGGATCTCCTTGTTCAGGACGCGACGTGGACGGGGCACCCCGTGAGGCGCGCGTCCGCGGGGGTGGCGGCCGCCATCAGTGTATGTTCGCCCCCGGGAGGACGAGGGGCGGATCGGTGAGTGGCAGGGGCTGCGCGTATATGAGGAGCGCGGCCCCTGGGATTGCGGCGTCAGCGGATGTGGGTGCAGGCGGGGCGGAGGCTGAGCGTGGGTGTGGAAGAGCGCCTCGGCGGGGGAGAGCGTCGGGTGCCCCCCTGCCGAGGCCTAAATCTTGTGATGGCCGCTCCTCAGGCAGGGGAGCGACCATGGTGAGGACGACAGCGGGAGCGCGAGGGCAGAGCTATGCAGCATCAATCAATCAATTGTGTGAGGCCCGCGCCTCCGACCGGGGAGCAGCTCGGGGAGCGCTGGGGTTGGCAGAGCGGCAGGAGAGGGGCGGGGTGCAAGGGGGAGAGCACGGGGTGGGAGTCCTGTCGGCGGAGATATCTCGGGGCAGCGCGGGGCAGAGAAGCGCTGCCCCGCTGTCTGGGGCACGAGGGGAGGGTGCAGAGGGCAGCGGCCAGGGGTCACGTAATTCGGGGGAGAGCATACCCGAGAGTGGCTCGCGGCGGGATTATCAGAGGGGGCATACGGCAGGCAGGGGCCACGCGCGTGGAAGTGGTGCGGGCCCCAGTGGGGAGCGGAGCACGAGCGGACAGGGTGCGCCCGCGGGTACGAGGGGGATGGTTGGGGGGACGCACGGTTCGGGTGGACTTGAACGGGAGGATGGGGGCAAGGGGTGGCCTGCACACGTTGGGGGGAGGAGGGGACAGGCGGACGAAGGTAATGAAGGGGGTGCAGCAGGTGGGGGATCCCCGGTGCTGTTTGACTCGGAGGGCAGCGAGAGGGACTGAGAAGGCCTGGATATCTTTGAGTCATGGGCGGAGGGGTTGGGGGGGGCGTCCGGGGCAGGGGAAGGAGGCGAAGGGCCGGGGGCGCGGCGCCGGGGTGGGGCGCAGCGGGGAGCTGTGGGGCGACGGAGGGACAGGCGTCTGGGGGTTGGGAGGGAAACGCGGAGGGGGTTGGGCCGAGCGGACAGGGGGTGGGGGGGTCCGGTGAGTGGGAGTGGAGCGACGGAGAAGACGGAGATGGTGAGGAGGGGGAAGTCATGGATCTGAGCGCGGTGGGAAAGGCGTGGGTCGCGGGGGCGTGGGGGGCAGGTAAGCGGGGATGGGATGGTAGTAGGAAAGGAGGTAGGCCCAGCACACCAGACCATTCCTTTTCTTTTCAGGTGAACGTCGCGGGGTGCCGGACTTGGTAGGGCTGGGAGCGGCTCGACGGCACCAAGGAGAAGGGAGGGTGGAGCCTTGGGCGGCGTATCCTGTACCGGCGAGGGATCCCGGCGCAGCTGGCATAAGTAGGCCCGTTACGGGCTCGCCAGCCCCAACACCCACGGGGTCACAGCGCCCCGGGGGGCATCGGCAGAGGAGCACCGCAGGGGAGAATGTTGGTTTACCACTCAAGCAGTTGGCACCACCAGCGGGGAGCGCTGGGGGTGCAGGGCAGGAGGAATTGGATTATGAAGAAGATAGTATGGAAGAAGGGGAGTTGCGTGATGTGGGGGACGGTAGGGACGGGGGGCCGAGTAATGTTGTGGCTAGTTTCTTGCAGGTGTCACGACGCCAGGCGCGGCCCACGGGTCGGACATCAAGGTGGGAAAGCAGCTCGGCCCCCAGGACAGGACGCCGGGAGGAGCGGCAGACGGAGAGACTGGCGCCAGGTGAAAAACATTTGCTCGGGCGCCCAGTGATGGTTTCAAGAGGGGTTGAGGGGCTGGGGAGGGGGGGGGAGGTTGCGCAAGGGAGCGTACGTGGTGGATGTGGCAGTGGGCACGGAAGGCACAGGCAAGGGGGACGACGGTAAGACCACTAAGGGTGTGACGGACGAGAAAGAGACAGTTGACGCAAAGACAGGGGAGGTAGAGACTAAATTGGAAAGTAAGGAATTGAAGATCAAACGGTTACCGTATATGGGGGTAACGAAGCCCTTGGGGGCGCATTTGATGTTGGCAACAAAAGAGAGGATTTGGAAAGGGGAATATGTGGAAATGCTCAAACTCCTTCACAGGGAGGTTAGGGCAAAGGAGGGCTCTAAGGAGGAGGAATTCGAGTTGGCTAAGAGGCCTAAGGTACCTCTGACAATAGAGAACTGGACAGCGGCTTTTCTCATTTACGCCAGTGCGTACTGTGAGAAGTTTCCGGAGAGGTCAGTGGCCATGTTTAAATACATGGACGTCATTCGGAAAGAGCAAATTACAGGGGGTGGATATGCCTGGGCTCAGTATGATGAGGAATTCCGGGCGCGCATGGCGTGGGATACAGAAGCAAAGTGGAGAGAGCTGGACACAGATCTGTGCCAGCATACGATGGGGCTCGCGGGGTCGGGGAAGACGATTTTTATGGCCAGCGGGCTACCGCTCGTGTATCAGCCCTTTCGAGGGGGTCCCACCCGAGGGGGGGTGGGTGGAGCCGGCAGGGGGACGTCAGGAGAGAAGGGTGCGTGCTGGGACTATAACAAAGGACTATGCACGTGGGAGTATTGCCGTTTTCGGCACGAACGCTCGGGCTGCGGCAAGCGACATTCGTTGGTCAAGTGTTGGGGGGCTCAGGGTCAGTCGCACGGCAGTCAGCAGTGGCAGTCCGGTGCCTTTAAGGCTGGGGGCCAGCAGCAGTCACAGCAGGCGGGAGGGGGGAGGGGGGCTAAGGGGCCTGGGACAAAGGGCTCATACTCCGGTTAAGGTGGAGAATTTGGTGGGGGCTCTCGGGGGTTATCCGGACAGGGAGGCGGCGGAGCAGCTGCGGTTGGGGTTTCTGGATGGGTTCAGGTTGGGGTATGAGGGTCCTAGGGTCCGGAGGTGGACGGACAATTTGAGATCGGCACAGGAGCACCCACAGGTGGTACAAGCGAAATTGGATAAGGAGTTACAGGAGGGCCGCATGGCGGGACCCTTTCAGGATTGTCCGTTGCCTAATTTGATTGTGTCACCCATTGGAGTGGTGCCCAAGAAAGAGTTGGGTCAGTTCCGCCTGATACAGCATTTGTCATGGCCAGAAGGTGGGTCGGTCAATGACTTTATTGCAGAAAGTGCGGCCACTGTGTCTTACTCATCTGTTGACGTGGCTATGTCACTGGCGGTGACCGCGGGCGCAACAGCGCAGATGGCAAAGTGCGATATAAAGTCGGCTTTCCGGCTGCTGCCAGTCCATCCAGATGACTGGGATCTGTTGGGCATACAATTCGGCGGTCACTGGTATGTGGACAAAGCATTGCCGATGGGCTGCTCCATGTCTTGCGCACTCTTTGAAGGTTTCAGCACGTTCCGACAATGGTTGTTTACGGAACGGACGGGTCACCAAGGCGTGACACATTACTTGGATGACTTCTTTTTTGTCGGCACCTCAGACTCCGCGGACTGCCAGAAGGCTCTGGACAGTTTCCATGAGATCATGGGGGACATGGGCGTGCCGCTGACCCCGGAGAAAACACAGGGTCCCAGTACGGCAATGGCTTTTCTAGGCATTGAACTGGATTCCGTTCTGATGGAGGTGCGCCTCCCGGCGGATAAAAAGCAAAACATGTTGGAGCTGCTGACCAGTGTGTTGGCACGACAGAAGATGACGGTCAGGGATATCCAAGTGTTGCTGGGACATCTCAATTTTGCCTGTAGGGTGGTCAGAGTAGGGCGGACTTTTTGTAGGCGACTGGGGAGAGCGTTGGAGGGGCAGAGGCCTCCACACCATCATGTGCGGCTGTCAGCCGGGGTGAGGGAGGACTTGAGGATGTGGCAGTTTTTCCTGCAGCAGTTTAACAGGGTGCCTTTGATGAGAGAGGTGGACATGGTGTGGGACGTGCAGATTTTCTCGGATGCAGCAGGGAGCAAGGGGTTTGGGCTGTATTGGCAGGGGAGGTGGTGTGCAGAGCCCTGGCCCGCGGAATGGCTGGAGGGAGGCAGGAGCAGTGCTTTCTTGGAATTCTTCCCCTTAGTGGTGGCGGTCACGCTGTGGGGGGTTTTGTTAGCCCACAAGAAGGTCACGTTCAGAATTGACAAGATGGCGGTGGTGCAGGTTGTCAACAGGCAGTCGGCGCGGGACGCGCAGGTGCTCAAGTTGTTGAGGGTTTTTGTGCTGGGATGTTTGAGACATGATATGGCGTTTCGCGCGGTGCATGTGCCAGGAGTGGACAATCACATTGCGGATGCCTTGTCTCGTTCACAGTGGGGGAGATTCTGTGGGCTCGCCAAGGACGCAGACGTGAACCCGACCAGAATGCCGAGCCAACTATGGGAAGTAGGCAATACAGGATGCTACAATTGGTTCTAGGCGCTTTAGCGCAGTCTATGAGGCTGGCATACCGGGCAGCGTGGGAAGAGTTTGTTCGTTCAGGGGCGAAGTGGCGGGCGTCCGGGTTGGAGGATTCGTTCAGGGGAGGATGTCGTGCAATTCATACTGGACCTGGGTGGAAAAGGGCTGACGAAGGTGACGATATTTGGCAAGTTGGCGGGGGTTGCTTTTGTCGGGAAGTTGCTGTGGGGCTACGCGCCATCCGCGGGGGAGCTGGGTGCTCGGATTTTGGAAGGCTGGGCGCGGGAATGTGGGAGCATTGCACGGGTGAGGAAACCACTGTCGTGGGAGCTGTTAGACGGGGTGATGGGGGTCCTGCCCGAGGTGTGTTGGGATGAAGGGGAGGCCATACTGTTTTCCACGCTCATGTCCTGGATGTTTTTCGGGGCCTTTCGGGTGTCGGAATTGTTGGGGTCAAGAGGGGAGCGGGGCCTGGCTTGGGTTGTGGTCTCTTTTGGGGAGCAGGTAGTGAGTATTTGGCTCCGGAAGGCGAAAACAGACCAAAAGTGTCGGGGAAAATGGGTTGCTCTGAAGAGAGGGCGCACGCCGACGGTTTGTCCTTTTCGGTGGGGTATGCGGTGGAAAGCATGCTCTGGAGGGCTGGGGGACCTGTTTTTTTCCCATCGGCAGGGGCGGGGTGTTAAAGCTTCGCAATTACTGGCAGTGCTGCGTAAAGCACTTAGGAGACTGGGGGTCGAGGAGAAGGGTTTTGGCACGCATTCTTTCCTAATTGGGGCGGCGTCGGAGGCACATGCGAGGGGTTGGGACAGCGGGGACATTATGAAGTTGGGGAGGTGGTCATCGAATTGCTATCAGCGTTATGTGCGCAGTGAAACAGGGGGCGGGTTACTGTAAAAAAAAAAAAAAAAAAAAAAGGAAACTCAACAAAATAGGTTTCAGTTGGGGTTTGGCTTGGATTTCATTCTTGTTTTCTTTTCAGGTTCGGTCATGGGACCCCGCACCAGGGAAATGTCCATTTGGATTGTGGGGCATTCGTTTGTGAGGCGGGCGCAAATCCAGGCACAGGAGAGCTATTTTGGGGAGCGTTTGGGGTTCAATACAGATTTGTTCTCTGTGGGGTGGAGGGGTAGGGGCGGCATGCGCTGGAAGGAATTGGTGCCGGTGTTGAATGGGATTTTAAGGGCGGGTCGGTGCCCGGATGTGTTGGTGCTCCATTTGGGAGAGAACGACATGGTCAGGGAGACGGGTTTGGCGCTGATGCGGGCAATGAAAAAAGACTTGGGGTTAATTAAGGAGAGATGGGCTGGTTGTTCCATTGTTTGGACTGAATTTTCCCCCGGAGGAGTTGGAGGGGGGCGGTAAACCCGGGTGCAGTGGATAAGGCGAGGAGAAAGCTTAATACGGAGATGGTGAGGTTCTGTCGGCATTTGGGGATAGGCGGCTTGGCACATAAGGACATCTGTTATGAAGCGCGGGAGATGTTCAGGGATGATGGGGTGCACTTGTCGCGGATGGGGATGGACCTGTATCTTTTGGAGTTGAGGGAGGTGTTGGCACGATTGCTAGGGGTTTACAGGCGCTAAGTTTTTACCAGGTTCCGCGGGGCTTGGGGGGGGGGCAGAAAAAAGGGAGGAAGAGGCGTAGCCGCCGACACTTCCCCCTTTCTTCTGGGTGGCGGGGTGGTTGACAGTTGGCCTGGATTGGCTAGAGTTTGTTGTTATAGGTTTGTTAATTTGGGTCCAGGGACAGGTAAAGGGTATCCAGGTTGGATAAGTTTAGATTAGAGGTTGGATAGTTACAGTTGCACAGAAGGCAGGTAGGGGTTACGGTCAGGGGAGTTTGGGAGTTGGAATGGCTACATGGTGTAGGATTGGGTTATATGTTGGTTATTGAATGTTATGTTGTATTTTGGGGGATGGGGGAACTGATGTGGGGATCGTAGGGGTGGGGGAAGAAACAAGGGGTCAGGAAGTTATTGTATAGCGAGGTGTTAGTTTTGTAAGGCAGTGGCCAAGGAGTCTAAATTGTGATATGCACCTGTTTCAATAAAGCGGCCTTTTTCACACACAATAAAAGTGGTCTGGTGTCGGCTTGCCCCCCCTCCCCCCTTAATCTCCCAATGTCTGCCAGACACATGACTTGATGTCCTACACATGGAGTAGTGCTACACAATCGTAGTAATACATCTTCCCCCATGATTTTCTGAGTAGTGGTGTACACAATCACCTGCTAATTTCCTCCAATGCACTGAGGAGTTAAACAACAGCCTTAAAACATGAAAAATAAAACAATGATAAACCAGGATTATTATTGTTTTATTTTTTTTCCATTGGTGGGCGGGCCCGTCGCTGGTGTGGCAGGAGTGGGGCACAGGCACGGGAGGAAGTGTTTCGCACTGGTATCAGTGTGCATGTGGGTTTTGCCAGCCATCTCAGGCCAGCCAAACCTATATGTGCACAGAAGCTGTCTCCAACCCGTAGTGAGTTGCCAGGTTGGAGCCAGCAGGCACAGGCTCCCAGTCTAACTGGGTGTGTAGATTCACGGCACACAGGCCAATCCTGATGCTGCTTTCATGCTGCCACCAGCAGCATGAGAGGAGCATCAGGATTGGTCACAGTGGAGTCTGGAAAGCCTGTGCCTGCAGTGGAGAGGAGCTTGGTAGAGCGTGATGCGGCAATCAGGTGATGAGGTTGGTAAATTGTTTTTTTGTTGTTTATTTGTGTTATCCGTCTCCCCCGCCTGCCCTGCAACCGTTCTGAGAATCCCGCAGCTGCAGTTTTATGCTCTCCTCCTGGTTGTAATTGATCTTCAAGGATGATTTAGAGGTTGTGCAGGTAACCCAAAGCTGATGAAATGTGGGGCCACTCCTGGCTATGCTGTGCCCTTTCATAGTGGATAATTGTGTCCATTCTCTATGTCATGCATCAAAAAGCTTGCAGGGACCCTGTGGAGCTTGGATCATTAATGCTAATTGAATCTTTGTTGGGGGATAACAGCTGGAAATACGTGAGTAAATCACACCAAAGCCTGGAGTATGACACAACTACTCACAGAAAGCAATTGTAAATTAGGCCTGTATATTCAGTTATAATGCACACAGAGTACATGAGTGAGACTCAACTAGTTATGGAAAAACATGTGTGAGTTGGGCCCAGTGAAAAAAATTGCCAAAATGTGATTTTGCAACTGATTTGATGACTTGATTTGATCCCCAACTTGAATTTGTGATTTTCCCAATATATCATATCTATTTCTTAGAGAGCATCTTGAGCAAAGAAAGCTTCAAAAATAGTCCATTAGGGATTTAATATGCCTCAGAGACATAATCCCTGCTGCCGAGGTTGCTGAAAGCTTGAGGAGCAGCAGAAAATATTGTAGTTTGTCCATGGGAGCATCAGCACAGTAAACAAAATATGAAAGCACATAAATGCATGAATTTGAGAATAACATTCAATCATGTTCCCACAGTTAGAATAAGTGGTAATCTTCTGCTAATTTTGTTTATATGTCTTATATAAATTGAGGGATGATTCAGTTACAGAAAACCTCATATTTAGAAGTCATTATGATACTCTATGCTAATTGAAATATTGAAATTTCTCTGGCATGATTGTTTAAATTTTGAATATATTTTGACACAATTTGCATTTAATTGCTCATCGTGGTTTCAATTGTGGATAACTCTGAACTGTTTCTGCAGTTTCCAGACATGCATAATTATCATTAAAACATTCTTCTGAAATCCATGGTCTCAAGCCCAGTGAATGAGAAATGAGCAGCTTCAATTCAGAGCTCTCCCACGCTATATTTGAAGACATCAAGCCAGTACCTCATTCATGAGTTAAAAGGATAATACCTACTTGGAAAAGATTACTAATCAGACCTGTAAATTTGGGTATGCCGCATACATGACCTGGCATGTGTTCACTTTTGCAGAGTTTGGGTATGCGCACACATTCCTTGCTATTTGTGTATCAACTATTGATCGTATTGTGCATATGCACATGCACATATTCTCATACAAATAACAAGATCACAGAATTAGCCATAAAAAGTAAAGCCCCCTACCCTTTGTACCTTGTAGTGCCATCTGTAATGAGAATTATCCCTACTCCTGCTTCCATCATATCACACATCTGATCAACATGACCTTTTTGGAAAGGTGGTCCCCTTCAGCTCAAATGTACAGTTATATCCCAATTTCGCAATAAATCAACAACAGATACATTGATACTTAAAGACTCTAAAATCCCTTTCCCAGCAGAATAATTGCAAAGTGGTCACAAATCAACTTCAACAGCTAAACGTTTTGTTTCATGACTATCACTTAAAGTTAGATCTCTTTGCCACCCTCAGTGAGGACTGATGTATTGCTTTGACTCCTCTAATCCCTTAGCAGCCTTGAAAAAATATGCTGTTTGCCTGGCAAAAGGAATAGCGCCGATTTTACAGATATTGCTTTTTTTATAGCAAGTGATTATTTATTTACTTCCAAGGATATATCTTACAGAAATACTGAATATTACACAATCACTAATAAAACAAGTAAAATCTTCATATTAAAAATCCACTTTAAAATGACCTAGCTAAATAGAACATTTATGCTGTTTGAATGCAGTTCAATTCTAAGCATTGCTAGAAGAAAAGTGCACAGTGCTTCATGACTAGACAAACATTCATCCTAATAGGCAGTACATAAATTCACATACATGACTTAGGCGCTGATTACGAGTTTGGTGGTCCATCGGACTGTCGGACCCATGTTGGCAGTCCCTGGACTGCCAGACTTGAGGTCCACCCACTGCATTATGATTTTGATGGCGGGACCGGATCAGGTCTGCCGCAACTGCAGGGGATCATGAAATCCGCTGTGGTGGTGCCGCAATGAGTGGTCCTAATATGCAGGCAGTGCCACTGCTGCACCGCCAAGCCTTTTAGGAGTTTCCACACGCCACAGTTTTCATGGCAGTGAACCTGCCATGAAAACTGTGGCGGTGAGAAAACAAAGGGGGCCCTGCTGGGGATGCATACAGGGGGGCAAATGTTGTGCCCTCCTGTGTGCATGCACCCTCTTTCCTGGATGGCATGGACGGAAGGGTCCATGCCATGCAGCAGCGGCCTTTGGGGCTCCCTTTTTAATAGGCACAGCCATGGGACCGCCAAAACCCGCCCCCAGACACAAGGAATCTCAGAATCTGGTACGTAGTGTTCACATGGCATGTGCGGTGTGGCACTATGACGGTGGAATGTCGGCCCCGGTGTCACACTGCCATAGTTGCAATTAAGCCCTTAGATTGCATTGGATACAACACGTTTATATCAGGTTAATTGAATCTTCCATTTAGACAGTGCCATGTAAGAAACCCAAAGTGCCACCACTCTCTTCACTGTCATACGATTAATATCCCAAATTTGGCAGGATTGTCAGGGGCACTTTAAAATGTATGCTAATGACACATAAAGGGTCTGATTATGACTTTGGCAGTGTGGTAGCGGGCCGCCATGCCAGTGTCCCTCTGCCATACTGCCAAAGCCATTCTGACACTGACAGCCAGATTAGGAGTTTTCTCCTGGTCTGGCGGGCAGTGTTTGGCAGTCTCAGGCGGTGAGCCTTAGAAAGGCACCACAATGGGAATGCCAAAGAACGTTCCTGCATGGCATGGACTATAAAGCCCATGCCGTGTAGGAACTATGCATGCAGGCGGAGGGCTCACCATGTGCCACCCTGCCCGCATCCCCATGGCCCTGAGGCATCAGGGGGGACCTGTATGGCCTCCTTAGTTTCCTCACTGTCACAGCTTTCATGGCGGGCTCACCACTGTGGTGGTGAGGAAACTTGCAATAAGCTTGGCGGTGCCACAGCGGCACTGCCAGCATATGATGATCAGAACCTTATCTTCATGCACAAGGTGTGGCAGAAAAAAGATACTGTGCTCATGTTTATGTTAGCTCAGCAAAACATTCCAACTAGACACCTTTAATGGAACATGTCCTATCTAACCCAACAAAATTGCTTCAAGTGCCTAAGTATAACAGTACCAAGTCCACAAACTCTAGTATTTTCTGAAATCCTTTCTCAATGAGTAAATAGCTAAAAAAAAGTTCTACAGTTCAGGAAATTTCAAAACCTAACTTTTCAAACAAGCATTTGACTGAAACTTAATATTGACTGTATTCTCTGTACTGGAAGATTTTCAGACTTCCAATCTGTTCGTGGTGTTCTTTAATGTCCTAAAGTAACCATAAGCAGATGTGAGGGGCTTTACAAAATATTGAAAACTAAATGTACACCTTTGAAGAACTGTGCATTTTCTACTCATGTATTATTTGTTCATACTGTATGCAATACCTGTATTATGCTTCCATAGGGTTAGTGATCTGTTTACTATATCTTATTCTTATATTGTAATGAATCTTGAAGCTGTTTTACCATAATATAAAATAAAAGATACTGTGGTTCACTGATATCGTATTTATATTGTGATTAATACAATATTGTTGATAATCTTGACGGCAAGAACATAGTGTTCTAGTGCTTTTTTAATATTATAAAAATATTATTGTTTAAAATATCATTATACTTAACAATATTGTTTTTAATTTTTTGGGCACATGCCTTTGTGATATAATTGTTTTTAAAAGTTAAATATTTATTTAGGATTGAGATGTGTGGTTTATAGGGGAATAGGGTGGTCATATTCATATTTTGTGTTTTTACTGATTTTTTAAATGTATTTAAGTGTTCCAGGTTCAAGGTGCATTCCTTGGTCTCCAAAAACCACCCGTAGGACTGGCAGTGGTCCTTCTGGCCCCCCATTACAATGTTTTCCCTGGGAGGAGAAGGTCTTGTTCATCCTGCATTCTGAGGGCTTCACAGGAATAGCTTGGGGGGGGGGGGGTTGTGGAGTCTGGTAAGTTACACTTTACTAACGGTCACAATACCTCAATGTCCTGTTTTCTCACAACTATGCTTTTGCTATTGTGTTGCCTACCTGCTTTCCTAACATTCAATCCTCCAGGTATCAGAGATGCTGGTTTGTCAATGTAAATGTCTATTGTTGCATATAAGATCAGGGCTGGACTGGGAACCAAAACAGGCCCTGGCAAAGTGCTCGGCCGCCCCACCCCCCACCACTCCCCCGGGCTTGGGGGGGCCGCCGAGCTCTTTGCCATGGCCGATTTAGGCCTATTTTGTTACAAGGCCGATTTGATAGCTATGCTGCAAACACGTCCCTGTAACAAAAAAACGTCCGGTGCCCGCTACGGCCAGTCCGGCCCTGTATAAGATTACATGTATCAATCTCCATTACATGCTACATGTTGCAATGCTGTCTGTAAGTGGATAAATATACAAATATCACCCCAGAATCCATGATATGTGTTAATCTGCAAATGTATGGCCCATCTCAAATGCATGTTGCCAACAGGTATATCACACCAACTATTTTCATGTGTTGGGAAGTGGAGATTGAAATTACTACAACTACCATGAGGCTCTGTTACTGTAACTCTAAACAAGGTGCAATAGTGAGCTTGCCCGGTCTCACTTGTCTGCCCTTTTACAAATTGTGTTCACTTATCATGCAGGTTACCATTTGTCAACTGTTGGGGAGTTCTGATTGAAATGACTACAGCTACAATGATGCTCTGTTACTGTAACTCTAAACAAGATGCAATAGTGATCTTACCCAGTCGCACTAGTCCGCGCTGTTACAACTGATGTTCACCAGTCATGGGCTGTTGATTGTACATACAATGCTTTAATCAGAGACACTGACTACTTTGCTTGATCTTGTCCTGGTCTTCTCAACTGAAACTATTGATGGCATGAGTAACATGATATCAAGTGGATACCTCCAATATGTGTAAGGCATGAAAGTAACTCAGCTGATAAGAAGTGGCAGGTTATTCAATGACTCAGCACTGCTCACATGATAACTAATGCTAGTTATACAACCGAGTTGTGTGTTCACCTGTGTCCGACGCAACTAGGCCTTGGAATCGTCAGATACATATGTTACCTTTACACTGTGCTGGCTTAAATGTTCTGGAGATGTCATATTCATTTCATATTCCAAAATGTAACATATCAGCACATTCAATGAGCTACTTAATTCTACTACATATATTGAATGTCTCAAAATGTCTTCTTAACAAGTTCAATACCACTGTAATAGATCACAATAGTAATCTCTACCTATTTTGTTTTTTCCTCGGTCTCTACTTACTGTGACACAAACAATGTGGATGTACATACCACATTCCCACCAATAAAAAAGGTTCTCTATTTCTCAACAGGTCTATCTGGCAGAATACCTGGCCAGAGCTTGCCCCCCGAGCAGACTGACAATCCAGCCCAGGTGCTGACAACATTCCTGGAGAATCAGACGTGGATGACCTTCCTGGCACATCTGGTCAGCCTGAGCAGATGGCGACAGTGGGTCTCACTGTGCCCACAAAAGCACCTCCCACCCCTGCTGCAGCAACACAGCCAACCTCTGCCCCCACAAATTGTGCACCTAACACAGTCAGCAACATCTTGTGCCACCAACTCCTGGATTCTGAGGTAGCAATTACTAACCCAGTCACGGAGGAACCAGGACCCAGTGGGAGGGTGCAGCTTGGGCCAAGGGCACAGGCCTGTGCGATTAGGGGTCATGGGAGGGTAACTGTGGGCCTGCTAAGTGAGCTCACTGGGGCAACTTTCACCCACATCGCAATCCAACAAGTCTTGAAAGACTATCAGGACTCCCAAGGCCTGATGGGCCAGGTATTAATGGAAATCAGGGAGATGAAGCAGCTTCAGGGGGACATATTCCAGGCGGTGGCCGGCATCAACACTAACATGGGCTCCCTCGTTGTGGTGCTGCAGGACATTGTTATATCCTGCTAATGTTAATACAATGCCATTCTACCACAAGTGGAATGTTAAGGTGATGATGCTGTCAGAATGTTGGGGATCTGTCAGAGAAGTCACAGTTGACTGGGCTGAGCTGCCTGCTGGCTGCTCCTGGTGGGGTCTTGTACTGGTCTCCCTCTGATCCTCATCTGGTCCTGTTCTTATCTACCTGTGATCTTGTACCATCTTCTAATAAACCTACTTGAATCATCACAACAGAGTGGACCTGATCACTACAATTTTTTGGCGACGAGGATGGGATTGAAAGGACCTACTTTTGTCACCTCAAGCAACTTCAATCTCAAGCAACTTCAATTTCAAGCAACTTCAATTTCAAGCAACTTAAAAAATACATCATCCTCCAGCAACTCAATTCAAGTTATCTCAACTGGCATCCTGACCCCACCAGTGACCTCCCATCGGTCGCCCACTACCAGTCTGCCAGTTGTTCCTGTGAGGAAAACCGTCTGGGAAGTCTACATTCAGTCTTGGGCATCTACTTTCCAGAGCTATTGCTACGCGTCTTTTGCTGTGCCTTCATGTGAGGGTAAGCCTTCTTAAGCCTGGGGAGGTGCTGTGCCTTCAGTGAGGGTAAGCCTGGCGCTTTTCAAGCCTGCAAACGTATGTGACTGTCAACTCTTGCATCGTGTACTGTGTCAGCATCATGTGCTGTGCCTTCAATGTGGTGAGGGTAAGCCTGCCTTTCTTCAGCGCCTGTGTCCTGTGTTGTGTTTTCACTGAAGGTAACCCTGACGCTCTCCAAGCCTTTCAACGTCTCTGTCCTATGCTCTGGGGAAGAAGAGTCCTGCATGCTGTGCCATCAGACTGGCATTTTTCTTTTACTTGGTCATCCTGCGTGTATCCTTTATGTCGCTACCAAGGACTCTGCTGTTTTTCGCTGTCTCTTGGATTACCGTTTCTGTCCCGCACTTTCCGGAGCGAGAACACTCTCAGGCACAACAGAGCTTTTCTTAAGCTTGGGTGAAGTTGATCTGCGCACATTGACTTTATTCCTCTTTTAGCCTTAAGTGAAGTGAATGTAAGGTCTGTATGCATGTTTTTTTTTGGACTACATTTTAAACACCCATGGGGAGAAAAATGGCAGTTCTGTTTTGACAATGACCGGCACCATATTACCTGCATGGGATGTTTATTCTGCCATTTATGGAATTCTATGGTGGTTTTCAATAAATGGTACAGTTGGAAATGCACAGTTTCTCTAGCGCGAGCCGCCCATTCAAATTTTCTTTGCGCGCAACTTACTTCTGTCATCGTTTCTTAAAGTTCCTTCGTGACATCTTCTTTAGCTGCTGATAGACGCTCTGCTGCCCAAACGTGATGTGAGCCACTCGGCCGAACGTAAAATACGTGCTGCCATCTTGTGGTTCTTCTTTGCCTTGGTTTACAAGCCGTTTGCCAGCCACCCTCATTACTCTTCAAGTTTTTTGCCAACCACGTTTGTCGTCAGTTGAGTTGTTTAATAAAGTTAATTGAAGATTTACTCTGTCAGCAGCCGTCGTGGGAGCAATAATTACACGCTCTTGTCTTTTGCTCGTGGTTTTTCGAAAACTGCAACATGAAGGTATTTTTCTTATGGACAGGGATGCTCTGCTATAAAACTCTCTGTGGTTGGAGGTTGCTTCACAAGCCCACGAGTTGCAAGTTGTCTGGCACATGCTTGTTTTTTTCATGGTTCTTTTGCATATCTGTGCTTCTTTTCACTCCGGTGACAGGCACACCACGTTTTAAGACTGCCTGTCTGTTTTCTTGTACACAGCATTTAGTTTTTGTATGCCTTTATTGTCATGTCATTTACTCCATCTTCAACCAAAGGCATTGCTACTCGGGTGAGTAGTCGCTCACCGGCGTGTGTCACAGCTCCATGGCATTACATTGTGTTTCAAACGCTATTGCTTTTGCATGATTGCTTACGTCTCAATACTGTTCTTGGACTCTAGGTATTCACCCCGTAGGTACATACCGTCAGGGTACACGTTGTATTTAGTCCATTGTTCACTGTTTGCATGCCATTTGTCTCCCAACATTGGGATCGCAATGGGTTTTAGTCCCATTTGCCAGCAATGGGTTTAAGTCCCATTTGCTCTCTGTACACATAATTCTCATGTGTTTAGTTCGCTTGTCTTTTTACTCTACATAGGGTGGTTTTTTTTTGTGTGCACAACTCGATTCTCCCTCCTGGGAGCTATGCAAGGGTGTAGCCCATTTGCTTAAATTCACAGTCTAGTTTACCTTACACAGGGTGTACATTATGGGCCTTAGTCCCATCTGTTTGTTGTACGTTTATACAATTTTCACAGGTGCACTATTCTGTTTCCCTCTCACAGAGGATCCATGCAAAGGTTACAGTCCTATTGCATAAGTGCGGGTTCCCACCCAAACTCTGTCAGTTCTACCCTTTTATAGGGATCACATGCAAAGGTTACAGTCCTTTTGCATTACCAGGGGTTCTTACCCAAACATTCCTTTCATTGATTGGAATATGTCATGAGTACCTACTCATATGTGCTACATTACTTCAGTGCACTGTGTGGCTTTTCCACACAAAGTTTGTTTTTACACTTATATGTGTATGGGAAGCGTTCCCAGTTTGGTGCACAAGTCATCTCTTTCCCAAGAGATCAGTCGTGGGTTTTCACCCATGCAATTTAGTTCACATATTTAGCTCAGGTTTATACATTCATATTTTCATTGCTAAGTATGTTCTGTTGATATTATATTTTATTGCTATTTTTTTGCACTGTTATCTTTGCATTACAATTTTGTCATTGCTTTAAGATAGTGGTGTTTAGATGGGGAATTACCATTATATTTTTTCCTCATTTTTCTTGTTTCTTTCTTCTTTTCGGTTTCCTTCTGAGGTCTTCTTCTCGTGTCTCTTGTGGAGTCTGCATTTTCTTTTGTTTTTCTGTCGTGTTATCTTCCACTGCGTTTGTCGCTATCTGTTGCCCTGTGGTCTTTTCGTTTTCCATTTTCAGCCTCCATTTCATTCCTGTTCTGGCCAGTGGGTATGTTTTGGGGCAGTCTGTTGCGTTTTCTTTTATCCTTTTCTCTTACGTTGTTGTTTTTTTCTTCTTCGCTGTTGTGTAAGAAGGGAGGATGGTTTCTATGTTTGATTCTTCTGTTGTTTCTTCTCTGTTTCTTAATTTCTCTCTGGTTGCTTTTCTCTATGGTTTTTCTCACAATGCTTTTTTCTTGATCGTTGTTCTCCTTGTTTTTGTATTATCACTTTGCTTTCACTTTCTCAGGTTTTTCTGTTCAGTTTCTAGTTTTTTTGTTTTCCGTAGGAGAAAGGGGGATATGTTATATCCTGCTAATGTTAATACAATGCCATTCTACCACAAGTGGAATGTTAAGGTGATGATGCTGTCAGAATGTTGGGGATCTGTCAGAGAAGTCACAGTTGACTGGGCTGAGCTGCCTGCTGGCTGCTCCTGGTGGGGTCTTGTACTGGTCTCCCTCTGATCCTCATCTGGTCCTGTTCTTATCTACCTGTGATCTTGTACCATCTTCTAATAAACCTACTTGAATCATCACAACAGAGTGGACCTGATCACTACAGACATCAACACCACCCTCTTCAAGACTTTTCCACCACTGACTTCCCCATCCTGTGGTCAACCTACATCCACCCCATTGACATCTGCATCAGCCACAGGAAGGGAGGCCCTGCCAGAGGAAGACACACCTGCAGCCCCTGTCTCAGCAGCAGCCGATCCCCCTCTTTCCAAAAAGAGGGGGCGTCTTCCCAAAAATCCAGGCGGTGTGGATAGCAACACATGCACCACTGCCAATAAGAAACCTCACACCTAATTTCCTCCTGTGTGTGCAACACATTCACTTTGTGGACTATTCCTGGCCACATTTCCATTTCTGATGGAGTAGTATTTTGGACTTTGGACTCCACACAATTTGGCATCTATAACTATGGTTTCATCCACCATGACTGATTTCTTCACTTTGGTTTTGGCACAATGGTTCAATTCAATTCATAAAGCTTTATTCGGAGCTTGACAACAAAGTCCATAAAAGCAATACACATAAAAAACATCATGATACACATAGGTTAAAAACAAAAATAATTCATAAAAAACATCATCAAGGTGTTAAAAACAGGTAATACATAAAAAACGGCAATATCGATTTTAAAAGATGATAATACTAGGCCTAGCCTTGATAGCTTTTAAAAGGAATGTGGCTGTAAAGAAACAGACATCAGGGGAGGGGTTAAATATCAGTTTCAGGACTTCCTTAACTGTTCTGACACCAAGTTTCTTATACAGGGGTTTTAAAAATGCAATACGGTAGTTACCATATAGTGGGCAAAACAATAAAAAGTGCAATGTACTTTGTGCTGTAATTCCATCACAGGGACAAGGACCCATGGGGTATTTTTTGGTATTAGGAAACGCCACCAGATGGTGAACAATTCCAAAGCGCGGTCTGGTTAAAACAAACCTGTGAGATGGCCTAGTAACGAAGCTCAGATAAGATTGATAACCTGACATCTCACAATTACTGTCATAGAGCTTACAGGTGGTTAGATTGCTACCGGCCTTCAAATGTTCCTCGAACTTTAATGTCAACCAAACAGACTTCATTTCGCTTTTGGACATAGTGTTGGCAGCATAACAATCCTCATATAAATTAACACCATATATGTCCTTAAAACTGTGCATAACAAATTTTATCCAGGGGATCTTCAGATGATTATCTAGAGATAAACAGTCCTTGATAATATCTCTATTCATGGAGGTCTCCTCCTTAGCCCAGATCGCACGCCACAACATTAAAGGTCTATGGGCAATGGAATCTAGTAGATGGGAAATTCCAAATTCCCTATGGACCAAATGCGTGGATGCTGAAGTAGGCAAACAGAGTAACCTTTTTAAAAACAGGTTTTCCTCCACTTGGAGACTCCCAACCGAAACATGCCCCCAGACACCCGCTCCATAAAGGGCAATTGAAAGGCACCTCATCTGGTAGATCTTCAACATGTCGCTAATTCGTTTTTCCCCAATCTTAGAGGCGAACGTGAATACCCCGTGAGCACATTTCGCCATTCTTGCTCTAACGTGGGTAACTTCGCTGGTCCAGCTACCTGTCTTGGAAAAGGTGATACCCAAGTAGTTAAATGTATCTACCGTCTGTACCCTCTGTCCTTCCATAAAGAATGAATGAGGTTTTTTACGGCCCTTACCACATTCCATGACAAAAGTCTTTGTTTTGTTAATAACCAGTTTCCTTTCCCCAATAAACAAGGAAAACCTGTCCATGAGGCGTTGGAGGCCTACAGGGGTCCTAGAAAGAAGAACTGCATCATCCGCATACAGTAATACCGGGATATAAGAATCAAGAATGGTTGGGGCATCAGCTCCCACTGACCTTAAGACAGAGTCCACCTCATTAATAAAAAGTGTGAAGAGCAATGGGGCTAACACACACCCCTGTCTGATGCCACGCTTAACTGGAAACTTAGGGGTGCGTTCCCCTCCCGGGCCATATCTGACGCTAGAGCTAAGGTTAACGTACAGTCTGGCCAGGAAATAGACAATACCCTCCGGTGCCCCCATACTCAGTAGTGTCTCCCAAAGAATCTGATGGTTAACCATATCGAAGGCACTACTGAGGTCGGCAAAACAGAGGAAGAGGGAACCCTTCTTGGCCATAGTATATTTCCCAATTAGCAGTTCTAAGTTGAGGCACTGTTCGACTGTGCCTCTGCCCTTCCTAAATCCATATTGGGAATTAGCCAGAATATTGTTATCTTCCACCCATTCTTCTAATCTGACAAGTAGCACCCGGCTCATGATTTTCACGGACGAATCGAGAAGGGAGATAGGCCGATAGTTCTTAGCATCACCCTTCTCCCCCTTTTTATAGATGGGAATAATAATAGATTCCTCCCATGTAGGCGGTGCACCGTGTCTCACAGCAGAGTTAAATACCTTGGTCAATAGTGGGCCCCAGATTTCAGGTTCTTTTTTATAGATATCCACCGGCACACCATCCGGTCCCTGGGCCTTCCCACCTTTACTTGCAATAATGCATTTCTTAACCTCGGCACATGTTATATCTAGGGGGAGAATTGGCCAGGCCCCATCACCATTGACCATGTGTTTATCAGAGTCAAAAATCAGGGAAAAGTGGGAAACCCAGCTTTCCACGCTAACGTTAGCAGATAAGATAGGCACAGCCTCGTCCCTTAAAAAAGGGCTGTTGACTGTGGCCCAAAACAGCGAGGAGTCAGAGGTTTCGGCGGCCCGATCTAACTTATCCCAAGCCTCACGCTTAAGTTCAGCCTTTCTATCTGTGATGGCTACCTTATAGGATGCCCTAAGATGCCGGATGAGTGTAATATCCCTTTGTTTTTCGGCCAATGCCACCTTAAGGCTCTTCAGGGCAGCAGTACAGGCACGATCAAACCACCCCCTCGGCCGATTTGAATCGCCCTTAAGATTTTTGGTGAACACTGCTTCTATGGAGTGATTGATGTCGACAAATGAATTCAGTATAACAGCTGTCGATTCTTCGCTCACTAGGATAGTTTCGATTTCTTTAGAGCAGTTCTCAATGATGGTACTGGACAGGAGGTCTGGCTTCTCTCCCTTCCACCTAATTCTATATCCATTTGGTCTATGTGGCTCGATGTTATCCACAATACTTGGTATGGGATCTGTATAAGTTTTCCAAAAAGCCAACTCCATGGTCAGGCAGTTGTGATCACTAATCAGATTATCAACTACTAGAGGGGCAGAACACCAAGGAATAAGGCTAGTGGAAATACAAATAAAATCGATGACGGAGTTAGCGTTTCTGCCCGTGAAGGTAGGGACAATTTCATCATGGATACCCCTCGCATTCCCCATAATCTCCATATCATATGTCATCAAAATTTTATTTAATGAATCCCCATATGGATTATGTGGAAAATGGGCGACTCCCTCTCCTTGGGTGCTTAAAAAACCACAGACCCTTCGGGCAGAAGACACACAGGTAGAAATATTGAAATCACCCAACCAAATAAAATCAAAGGCGATTTCATTTCCTGTAACAATTTTAACCAAAGCTTCCTCCAAAGCAAAAGCTATACGTTGCCTAGAATTATCAAAAACATTATTATAAAAATTGATTAAAAGGATATTCCTATCCTGCTCCTTATAAAGCCAAAGGATCTGGGAATGGTCCCCCACCGGGACATGTTTCTTTACTACAAACGGGGCGTCAACAGAAATCAGTGTCAGGAGGCCACCCTTGGCTCTTCCAGAACTAGAAGCCACTGCAGGTATTGAATATGAGACAAACCCGTTATAGTTGATGGGGACCAAACTCCAGGTTTCCTGAAAACATAAAATATTAAAAAGATTGATAAAATCGAACCAACCTAAGCAATCATCCTTATGGGGAAGTCCCGCAACGTTCCAACAGGCTATGACACTAGAACCAGAGTTAACTAAACGTGTGGAAGGGTTCTTCGGGGGCCTATCCCCGTTCGGGTTAGCCAGATTCCCTTGGTCGCATGCCACAGTAGAGTTCAATTCGCTTACCCCAATATTATTAATAATTGAAGTTGATATCCTGGGTGCCTCAATATAGCTCACTTTGCTCGGGTCCGGGTCCTCCGACCTGACACCATCAATAGTCGGCTCCAGTCAGTCATTGTAATCTAGCCCACTTAACGGCTGGAATCTATTAAACGTTGAGATAGTGGGTATAGCACCCAGGGCCTGAACTCTAGGCCTATGCCAAAGGCGCTCATCAACAGATTGAATAACAGGTTGGGTTGCTAAATCTCTATAAAAGAACCCAAGCGGCCGCAGGGATATACCATGTTCAGTCACTGGGAGAGAAGCGGCTTTAATTAAAACTGTGGAGGTAAGATGGGGGTTGCGGAAGTTGATGACTATACAGTCACCTTCGCAGGTCTTACGGGACTTACCTACCCAATTAGTTCTCCTGGTACAAAGTATATCTCTGGATAATGCTAGAGGGAAGTCACACTGTCGGTGGAGCCAATCCACGGTTTTATTCTTTAATGACGAGTGTGATTCTACACCAGCAGGATTGCTATCATGCCTCTTAACAGGGGGGACGTTCATAAGGACAGCAACAAATGGGGCACACGTAGGTGGCAGGTTCGGTTGGGGGTTTCTGGAGCTAGGGAAGTTAAAGTTGTTGCCCAATGATTCCCCTGGTACTGGAACGGCGGGTGGTTTTATAATATTTTGCCGCTTGGATGGTACATTGGGGACTACAGCAGGCTTTCCAGGGGCACACCCAGGTCTACATTCAGAACTGCTATTCTCAATCATCAATGGGGCTGTATCAAAGGTAATTAAAGAGGTCTCCTCGGGCACCTGAGTACCAGAAATATTGGTTGGAGCTGGACTAGCCTTAACAAAGGAATCCAGGATACCTCCCAATCTGACTACTTCATCGGCAAGAGAGGAAAGTTTGGTCAATAAAGGTTTAACAAATATGTCAAACTTAGCAACTATAGCCTGGGTTATAAGATCCAGCTGTTCTTTATCTAAAGTGACCTTAGCTCCTTCCGTTAGCACAGATTGGGCTGGGACATTTAACTGCAGGGTGGAATCCTTTTTGTTAGTATGGCGATTCCCTCCTCGCTTAGACTGTATGGGTTTAGTGGTGTTCCTACAGGTGCGTATCAATTTTTGGCGTCTGAGAACAGACTGACCGGGGATAGGTACATCAGGTAGGGTAGCTTGGCCTGGTTCAGGGTCGATCGTGGACTCCGGGGTGTCGCTATCCGATCTAATAGTGTCTGTAACAGCTCCCTCAGATAAACTAACAGAAGGTAATAAAGGAGTATTAAGATCCTGAACAAGGTGGCTCTCAGATGCCAAACAAGTAGGCGGGGGGGAAACCAAACTCTGTGACCCTGGACGACCTAATGATTTCCTACGTTCCTGGTTAATTTTATCGACCATCTTAACCAGGTAGTTGTCCATGGTTGTTGTTGAAGCTGTTAACTTTGCTTTAGGCATAATTAGCAGATTAGGCTTCAAAACCCCCCTAGGATTACTTATTGTAGACACCGACAACAGTATGCCAAGGTTTCCCAAATAAGTTGTCACATACAACCTCCAATCACCAAGGAGCATTAAATAGTAACCAACAGTGACTTGGCAATCTAAACACACGACAGGGTGTACAATAGTGAACTTTAAATAACACAGGTATCCAAAAGCCAGTCAGCTGCTCCCACCTGCCCCCTCCTGTCCCGGACTGTCTCAGACTGTCCGCCCTTAGTCCGGGCTTCGTCCAGGGCGTCCCGCGTCGCGTCCCGCTCCGCTTGTAATGGGGCTATTTAACCACAATAACAGCCATTGGGAAATGAGGGTGGATCGTTATCCGGTTGGTGGGCGGGATGGCGGGAGGGCGTGCCGCTACACAGCTGAGGCGCTGCGGCGCTCAGGGCTCCTGGGACCTGCAGTCCCGTCTGGCTGTTCCTTCAGGTTGCTACAAGGTAAAGCGACCTTCCACCTTCTCCTCCTGGACGATGCGGGACCCGCGCCAGCGGGTTCCGCGAGGAATTTTATCCGGTTGGTGGGCGGGATGGCGGGAGGGCGTGCCGCTACACAGCTGAGGCGCTGCGGCGCTCAGGGCTCCTGGGACCTGCAGTCCCGTCCGGCTGTTCCTTCAGGTTGCTACAAGGTAAAGCGACCTTCCACCTTCTCCTCCTGGACGATGCGGGACCCGCGCCAGCGGGTTCCGCGAGGAATTTTATCCGGTTGGTGGGCGGGATGGCGGGAGGGCGTGCCGCTACACAGCTGAGGCGCTGCGGCGCTCAGGGCTCCTGGGACCTGCAGTCCCGTCCGGCTGTTCCTTCAGGTTGCTACAAGGTAAAGCGACCTTCCACCTTCTCCTCCTGGACGATGCGGGACCCCATGGTTATTTTAACCTTGTTCACGGCAATAAATACACTAGTTACAAAGTTATTGCCTCATGTAGGCTCTCTCACATCTAGCCATGTATATATACTATGAGAACTTTACAATGCCAAAGCAAGCTACTTGTGTAAGCATGGATATGTTGAATGTCAACAGTGTTTAACTCAGGATCAAAACCATGTCACACCAACACCAAGTGTCTGGTATTTTAGACCTCTTTATTCATTGATCATATCAGAGGCTGACATGATGTCAGAAACATAGCACACCAGACATAATTCAAATATACTGTGTCAGTGATTACATTTTCAGTTGCAGACCTTAACAAAATGGAAGGAGGGGACACAGCAGACAATTTCGTATGCAATAGGCAACATAAAATTAGGTCTACATCATCAGTTGGAGCAAAATTGCCTGTCTCACAAAAGGAATCCAATATCATTTAAACCAATTAACAGACACACGGAATTACAACCATTTCTGATCACAGGGTCATTCCAATCCAGTGTTGCTGCATCTGGTGAATGTGTGCAGTGATGTGCAGCAAGCATTGTAGCCTACAACGAGAAGACACATCAACAGCTACATACAGTTAATACACAATAAGGATTTCGCCAATGTGAAGGCAGAATACCATGATTTGGGCCCAACACAGCATTGGGAACAAGGAACAAGTCCAATGGATCCCTCTTAACTTTCATCCTATTACTGTGCAAGCTGTCTCGGTACAGGTTTTCTACAACCAACATCTGTGGCAGACATACCCAGGAACAAGCCATGTACAATTTGTGCATCAGAACAGCATCATTTACCTAGTAATGAAACAACCCTGAAAATGTCTAAATGAAGATGCCATGATGACTGTATCTAAAACAGATTCACATAGGGCTTAATTATGGGCCGCCAGACTCGTGGAGGTGCAGCGGTGGCGGTCTCTCTACTGCCCTATTATATTAAGGGTGGTAGGACCGCAATTGCCCTGCAGCCACCAGAGAACCGTTGTTCCCAGGTGGTGATTGGCAGTCAGGATGCAGTAATAGGCTTATTCGGACCACTGCGGTCCCGACAAGCATATTACAAGTTTCCTCTCCGCTATGGTTTTCATTGAGGTTCCACCGCCATGAAAACCGGCGAGGTAACAAAGCGGGCGCTATAGGGCCCCATTGTGCCTCTCAGCCATGTGGATGCACACATGGAAATACAACATGTACCCCCCTGTGTGCCTACACACCAGTTCCTGAACGGCATGGACTTCACAGCCCATGCCGTGCAGGAACTGTTTTTGGCATTCCCATTGCAGTGCCCCTTTTCAGGGCACTGCTGTTGGAACATCAAACAAAATCCTGCCAGACATGAGTTGCACTCGTAATCTGACAGGTGGCCCGACTCGACTTTGTTTGGTGCAGTGGCGGGCGGGACCCAGCACCACACTGCCAGAGTCATAATCAGGCCTATAACAACTTCTAGAGAACACAGTCCAATACAAAAATCTAAGCTAAACAAAGAAACACCAACACAAGTTTTTAGTCTGCTGATTTAGTTAATAGTAACAAACACCTTTCACCAGATTTTGCAATAGCTTTATCTTCCTAGATATTTCCATAAACATACTCCTCACATCATCACAACAAAAGTAGCTTTAAAAGTCAGAGTCATGACATCTTACAACATACTCACATCCATGAGAAGAAATTGTAGATGAGATCTTGACTAAAGTCACCTCCTTCCTCTTCATCACTATCATCATCATTTGGCATTTCAGGTTCCTCACCCGGTGACTCCTGTTTGTCTTCATCCTCTGCAATATAAGTGATTTTCCGTTGCAGGGCGATGCTGTGGAGCATGCAGCAGGCCACAGTGATATGACACACTTTCCTGGTTGAGTAGAGGAGGGATCCCCCAGTCTTGTCCAGATATCTAATTCTGCTCTTCAGGAGCCCAAAAGTCCATTCCACTGGCCACAGTGTTCTTCCATGGGCCTCATAGAAGCAGACTTAACATGGCATAGTTGAATTCCTCGGCAGTGCCAACAACCATGGAAGGTTGGGATACTCTGAGTCTCCTAGATGGAAGACAAACAGAAGTGCAACATTACGTTACACACTTTCAGATTATACTTCCTAACATTACCAATACAAAGTTAGGACAGATCAAACTTACCAACAAGCCAGGCCCTCTCTGGTAGCAGTTGTGGCAATAGCTTGGGTATAGGGCTATTCTCCAGTACAAAGAAATTGTGGTCTGATCCTGGGAACTGGGCGCAGACATCTGAGATGTACAAATAAGGTAAACAGACAACTTGCATGTTGACAGAATGGAAGTGCTTTTGGTTAGGGTACGCTTGTTCCCTGGCTTGCGGTGGGACTAAAGCAATATATGTGCCATTAATATCTCCAGCCACATATGGGAGGCGACCAAATCCATAGAAATCCCCCTTCACATGGGCTATACTCTCATGTCTGGTGAACTGTATACCATCAGATATAGCCACAGTGTACTGGAAGGAACTAGTGGCCAGAAAAATGTAATTCTGCCATAAGTCTCACTATAGGTGGAATAGATGTGGGATAAGGTATTTGAGGAAGTAGGTCAGGCTCCAACTGATGACATAAATCTTGTCTTGTTTGCCGTTTAAATGAAACAACGTGATTACATGCCATTCTTCCATTGTCTGAAGGTCTGGAAATGGGTGGTACACTGGAGGTTGTTGTCTCCTCCCTCTCACAGTGTACCTATGTGATGAATGAATACAACTTCGAACAATGGTCACAGGGTCCAGAGTATTACATATGTTTAAAAAGTAAGCCAAAAGTCATGTGACAAAACATAACTGCTTCAGCAAGCATTACACATGTTTCACACGATGATTGTCTACTCTTTAACATACACCAATAATCCCCATAATGGAGTTTTTCAAATTTAAACAGGTAAGCCATCCTTTGTAGTGGTGGGTGCACACTTAACAGTCACCAATACTGTAGTTCCAACTGCTAAAATGGTGGGCGTCTGACCTCGCATAGAGGACAATTTGAACTACCGTCACCGGCGGAACACGACCGCACTGTGGGCGGTTTCATCCACGGTGGACACAGCCATAGGCTACGTTGGTAAATGTGACGGTCGCATCCCAATGGCTGTGTGCGGCTACGTTGATGGCCCTGTATGTGGCGTACATGTACGCCGTGGTTTGAAAAATAACTCACTGGCCTCCTGACACTGCTGCTAACAACACCCACTCCATTGTAGCTGCTGTTTGCCACCTCTGGGAGCACTCATGCCAGGCCAAGCAGGTGAGAGGCTTCCTGCCTTCTCTCCAGAGGAGCTGGAGAAACTTGTAGAAGAGGTCCTTCCCCTGTATGGCCAGCTCAATAGCTCACCAGAGGAGCAAGTAACTAATTCACATACATTTTTTACTCTGTTCAACTCTATCCTTTCCATTCCCACAGGCTAAAATGTGCCTCTGAGTCCCAGAGTGAATTTTAATTACTGTTGTTAATATTTTAGAGTCCTATGTAGGAAAATCATGTAATCAACTGTGTATCCTCTGTACTTTGTGTACTTAAAATCACCATTGTGATGTGTATTGTGTGTTAAGCCATAGATTCTACTTGTGGTGGATTCACATATTTATGCATGTATGCTTTTCATGGTACCTATTGTGAGGAGTTGGCCTGGTATATGCTGTCCACTAGTTAAAGTGGGCACCTTGCACCAGTCCAAACGACCCTTATTGTTGATTAGGTTAAAGACAACCTTTATTGAAAGCTATCCTAGTCGTAGCTATGGAGAGCAGCCTTCAGGCTAAGTCTCGAAGGAATGTAAAGCAGCTTGGTTTACCCGATTATAACCTTCTGAATGACCAAATGAAATGAGAACCACACAAGGAATATATAAAATATATGTATTTATTACTAAACACTCTCTACTAACCTCTTTATGAGATTAGAGAACAAGGCACACAATATTAAAGTACTAGAACGACAGTAAATAGCACAATATACAGCGGACTTCAGGGGGAGACCGAACCATATACTAAGAAAGTGGTATAACAACCACGACTTGACTAGACACAGTGCCTAGAACACGTAGAATCGCTGGGACCCCAAGGAACCACCCAAGGTAGTGACACAGGGGACCCACGGAGGCCGGGTGCAGTGTGAGAACACAGCCACAAGCTCCATATAACTCTATGGGAAAGTCGCGGTTGGAATTTTAAAGATTAAGAACACTTAGGAGAGGACTTCAAGCAAACCCTTTGGAACATAGAAGGTTCTAAGGCCAACACCCTTGAGAGTACTGAGGTACCCATGGTACCTATCCCAGAGGAGCCGAGTGCATAGGGGTCAAGTGGTGTCAGAAACGCTTGTTGATTTCAATGCCGTGATGCGTGGAAGTGCTGCTGTCAGGAAGATGAGAAGTGTCCGATGTGATCCAAGCCTGGATCGGAGCTGAGAAGAACCGGAAAGCAGAGGGGACAGAGTCTGGGTCACTTCACAACGACCAGGGGCACGATAGATGAATGACCACCGATGTCGGGTGTTTCAGGTGAGAAGAGGTGAAGCTTGACTCTGCAGCCACGGGGACCAGGAGACGTCGATGACGACCAAAGTCCAGAGGTGAGCTGTCCCACGAAGGATGTCGAGTGCTGGGGGGGGTCAGTGCTCGGATTGGACACCAACAAGCCTTGGCAACAGCAACCCACGCGAGCAGAGGAAAGATGCTTCGGTGAGGACCAGCAAGGTCCTGGGGACTCTCCAAGCGATGGAGAGTCAGGGCACATATGGAGCAACCAGGGAAGCCCACTGAAAGTTAAAGTTGCCTTCACAGGGACCCACAGGCTAACGGGCCAGGTATCGCGAAGGGACCTCAAGCTGAATCACAAAATACCAGCCCACGGAACACTTGTGGAGTGTAGGCCGGAAATCTCCAGTGGAAATACTGCTCGGTGTCAGGACTACAAGTAGCCCAAAGCATATTCTTCTGAAAATGGACACGGTGCACAGGGGTATAGGTTGCACGGTCCCCACGAGGGCTGCGGGTCTCAGGATTGCTGAGAGCACTAGTCGACCTTGGGGACACTTGGAAAACCACCTCCTGTGTTGCAGAAATCTTCGAAGTCCTCAGAAGCTTGGGAGATGCAAACCGGTAAGATGCGTTTAAGGTGCCTGCCTTGCAGGGGAGTAAATCCTTTACTCCAAGGGAGATTCTTAAGTCATCCAGCGTAGTGTAGATAGTCGAAGTACTTCGATTCTGTAGCAGAGTTTCGTCCAGGTAAATCTAAAGTCCTGTAGTCAGGGGTTCCTACTTTATACCCAAGGAAGGGGTGGGACAAACTCCGGTGACCCACCTATTGGAGGGTCAGGACAGAGGGGTGGCTACACCCATGTCCTTTGTCCAGTTTCGCGTCAGAGCAGGAGCAAATGGCTCCTGCAACCGGTTTGAGCTGGACTATGTACAGGGACACCAAATGTGCCCCCAGTGCAGACATCAAAGCACTCTCACAGTGCACCCACCCAGCCCCAATACACTAAAGCCTGTCTGAAAGGTGGTCACACCTCCCTGTGACAGGAAACCTATTGTCCAGCCTTCCCCTGCCAGAGTTTCATCCAGCAGCAGGAGGGCAGACTCGTGTCTGTGGCTGGCAGCTTTCCATTTTGTGATGCCAGGTTCTGTTATGCTGGTACCTGGTGTACCGGTGTTGTCATATTTCTACCTCTAGGAAGGTTCAATCATACCTCCCACACCAGTTACTGGTGTGGAGGTATGATTCCAAGGTGTTTGACACCAAACACGACATGGTTCCATGCAGCCGTTTTAAAGTTAGCATTTACCGCGAGGTTATAATGCACTTAAGAGTATATGGTTGGCTGCATCGCAAACAACCCTGGAATAGAGGTTCCAAAGGCTGCAGAGGGGCTCTGCTCATGCAGGAGCACCCTCTCACATAAAACCCAGCACCCTGCCTTCAGGATTGATAAGGCCTGCCATAGGGGGGAATGATAGGTTTATATGTGCAGTGATATAGATTAGATATAGTGACTAATTAAGGGGTGCATGCCCCACCTTACACAGGCTGCTGTAGTAGACCTGTTGTGTGATTTTGAATGGTCTCCCAGGGGTGAAATAATAATTGCTGCAGCCCCTGAGAGGCCTCTGGAGTACCTTTGCCCTGGGTACATAGTATACCATATACTAGGGACTGATAAGGGTACCCTAGTATCCAATCTGTAGTGTACCTAAAGTACATGCAATCAATTTAGGGATAAAGCAGATAGACTGGAGTCGTGATTATCAGGATCCCAGTCAGACTAAGTCAAAAACCAGCAAAATACCAGGAAAAAAGTGGGGGTAACCATGCAGTCAGATTCCACCTTCCAACACATGTGATATATTTTCTAATCAGATCATGGTAAATGTGCATCCAAATGTATTGGATTTACTGCATGAGCTGTGTATGTATACTATAAAAAGCAGATGAGGATGATGTTAATTATATGTACAGTCCAGCTATTCAGTGCTTAATTTGTAAAATATTAAGTGCCAGGGCACTGACCGGGAGGACACTGCAGCTTGCACCACCCATCATCCATGTCATCGCTGCCAAAATACCTGCTAATCATCTCTCTCGCATGTAATTGTGACAGTTTAGTTTATTCCAGGTCCCCAAAGCTAAAGGAATGGCTGGGGAGGCTGGTATTTGCAATTTTAATGTATATTGTATCCCTAAACAACCATTGTTCTGCTCATCTCTAAATTAGATGAGCAACGCCACCATGTGGTAGACTATTCTTGGTATGGGGTTGATAATTAGGTGCCGGTGCTGAGCACCGGAAGCCAATTAAGTGCCGGTGCTTAGCACCGGAAAGCCCCGGCTCAAATTAAGCACTGCCGCTATTCACTCAGCCCAGATCAGGACTCGCCAAACTGTTTTCTGGGAGCTACCTATACCTCACAGACCCCTTTGTCGTGTAGTTTCTATCAATCCATTAGGATATGTTGGCCTATAGACCAGCTAGCTCACAGTGCCACTGTAAGCCAACCAAACTACCAGGGAGCGAATGGTTTCTGGCAACAACTGAACATGACAACCCTGTCCCCTCAGGGATCATGGAAACAGTACAGGACCTTTCGCTCAGTCACTTGTGCTCACTTATTCTCGGAGAAATAAACAGAGAATACACAGTGGGACGTTATCAATAAATGTTTTGAACCAACGTTATCCTTGCATAAAATACGTGTGCTGCAATAATCAATCGACAGAAGCAGATAAATGTGATTACAAGCACCAAACTTGTGAGGAGTAGATATAGTTCTAGTATGGTGCTGAAACAGTATATATATGCTGGCATATAAACCAAGGCAGTAATCAAGCGTACTGCTAAGCTGCATACCTAGAGTGTGTGTAGGAGTAAAGCCAATAATCCCCCCAGGGGATGATCCAACCCCATTACCTGATGGGATAGAGTGAAAGACCCCATCTTGGTCATGAACTGGACACCCCTTATGAGATGTCAGACTGCTGCGTGGTGATTTCTCAGCATGCAAGGTCCTCGGTATCAGCGGAAGTGCCTCCTCTGCTAATCTATCGGGATGTTCATCTTTAATAATAGAAATCAGCCTTGTGATGTGTGTATAGATTAGCAATGTTATGGATATGTAGATAGCCCCATGGATGAAGATAGTGATGACATTAGTACATAGTGCGAAACGAGACCTTGTACATGATGTTCAGGGCGTTGGGATAATGATGTACGAAGCTAGATGTGTCAACAAGTTTAGTTTCAGGTAGACAAATCCAACATTGTCATGCACGCAAATATGTGCAAATGGTCACAGCTGAAAATGTTATTTGTGAGGACAGTGTAAGAAATAAGCTGCTTCGTTACATGGGCCTAACTTGGGAATAGAACACCTTCAGAGTTCCACACAACCTTGAGGTCACTTATTGGATGGCCAGAAGATGTAAATGTATGTTTAAAAGTGTTTGAAATGTGAGGTTCATGTAGGATCAGTATGCACAACCTGCAGAGAGCAAGACCTTACAATGATTTTTGCCCAGTCTGGGCCATGGCCCAGGCTTAGCCACAGTTACTATGGCAATTCATTTTATACATAATCAATTTATGGACCCGCACATCCTTGAATGTTCTCAAAAGGAGTATTCTGAACCACAACTAGCCCAGATAAGTTATACATGGGCTACATTTGAAATGGTGACTAAGGTACCCCCCTGACCTGATACTTCTTTCAATTGACCCACAGTGTCTATATGAGTCATTTACTCTTTTTTATTTTTGAGTTTTATATAGTGCAAACTCGACCCGAAGATATCAGGTATCAGAGCGCTTTAAATGAGCACCTGGTTTGTTACAGATGGACACATTCATTTTTGTTAGGCAAGGGGAAATTAAGTGATTTGCCCAAAATCAAAGGGGGCTGAGTGTCCCTTCTGAGACTCAAACCCAGTTCCTCAGCTTCGAGGTCGGCTGCTCTAGCCATAGGGCTCTTATCCTCTCTACTTGTAACAGGCCCCTTACTCCCACAGGTCTGAAGTCACTTATCCGTAAGTCATGCTTGCATTGTACATGTCCATTGCACAGGTGACACATTAACAATGCAGAGAGTTGGTTATTTCTGGAGAGTTTTTGATATGTGAATCATCAGCTTTGGTACAATCATCAAATCTAACAAGACATACAATGGTATGTTGAATGTCATGCAGTGCCACATATAGCAAACGGTGTGTCCTGTGATGGTAGTACATACCACATAAAGTCCATCAGATTTAGGATGATATCTCATTGAGTCCTCCACATGTCCATACATCCCCAGTGAGGTGCTCTCAATTACACACATGCCAGTCCTTTCTTTGTGACTTAAGCCTTAGGGTGTAGTCTATACTATGGTACTGGCCTGTATGGACTTTATGCCTCAAATCAATGGGCCTGGTTGTAAAGGTGTCTGTACCATCAAGATAAAGTAGTTTACCCTTCAGACTCTCACAATGGTGTGTTGTGTTTTATAGCATCTCACATCACAGTACATGTAGGATGACCCTGGACTACATAATGCAGTCTAGGTCCAGTTTTAATGATAGTCAGCAGATGGCTACAAAAGTGTGTATTCATGTCTTTGTAGTGCTTAGAATGTGAGACTGATACTTGTAGTGTGTTAACTATTGATCAATGCTTGTGGTAGGTTTATACAAAATGTGTGTCGAATGAACAAATATCCTAGGACTTGCAATTATAATCTATGCACTCATCTATTGTATCCATACAGGTCAATGCCTATCAGAAGCAGTGCATTTGGGAAGCCATTGCATGGAGGGTGCTCACCCTGGGGGTCTATCACCAGTGCAGCGTCCATTGTTATAAGAGGTGGTCGGACCTGAGATGCTGAACGAGGAAGATCGTGGAGATGCAGCTGGGGTTGCCCACCCAATGTTGGCAGGGTGAGCGCTAGACCCTGACCCCCCCAATGACCTGCATATTGGCAGTGGCCTACCTGGAGCTTGATGGGCTTGATGGGCAGTTGAGGGACCAACAGCAGTAACAAGGAGGTGAGTCGTGGCCAGAGTCATACATGTAACATTGCCAACTTTGTATGTCACAGGCAGGCATTTCCTTATCATTATTGGGGCTGGCCCATGTGTGCCACACAAGAGGAGTTACTGTTTGAGTAGGTGCATGCTGATATGTTGTGCCTATTTTCTTTATGACCAGGAACACAGCTGAGTCCAGTCCACTACCAATTTCCTGTCTTGAGCAGACACATGGCAGAGTGAAGTAAAGAAACTGCTCTTGTTCTTTGATGTTCTGGATCACAATTATACCAAACTGACCACTTATCTTCCTTATGTAAGGAGTGCTGTTCCCTCACTACTGTCTCTTATGTGATGGTGGCCCTATTATATGTGACATGGCAGACAGTGCACTCTTTATGCAGTAACTGTACAACACTTCCCATTGGTAAGTTGGGATTCAACAGTGAAATGCGTGTGCAAACTTCACCGGTGCCTTCAACATTAGTGGCTAGATGTTGCCCAGTGTACATTTCCTTTTTGCTACTTCATCTGCAATGGTGTTTGAAGATTCATTCACTGATTGGTGGCATGCATAATGGAGTGAGACATAGAAATGTAGAGATCTTATGAGAGTGTCTACACTTAATCTTACAAGCCAATTTGTGTTTGCTATCCCAAATGGTGCTGTGATGTGCAATCCCATTAGGACTATAGTTCGCCCACATCTTCATGTCATAGATATTCTGATACGCAAAACAACATTTGGCTATGAGAAATATTATGCTGTGTACATTTGGGGTATCTAGCTCCCAAAAGATTTTTCCGTCATTGTCTCCATACTACTTTATATGCTACATGTGATACGTAGGTAAACTACTTCAGTACAGGTTTCATTAGACGTTTCAGGTAGTGGACATATGATGAAGTTTCAAGTCAAACATCTCATCAGTATCATATGAGCATTTGCATGTGACATGTTGATGGTACATTGGCCTTTAACGTGACCTTCAAGACATCATGATGTGTGTTAAGGAAAATGAATACTTTTGAAAATCTGGGCCTTGTATAAACATTGTGCAAATGAAATTGTATCCATCCTATTTGGGAACATAATTTAACTTTGGTATACTACAAGTGCCAAAGTATGCAAGGTGATCAACTATCTTAGTATGGCTATAAGGATGGAATATAGACAAATCCAACAATGCATTTGGAGCTGTGTGGGGTTATGACATAAGTGGAGCCAACTGTTTGCAGGTTATGTAACAAGCATGCATGTGCTCATGGTGAAGCCTGTATGGTGAACCATGAAACTGGTGTGATATGTGCACTTAATAAATATTTTCTGTTGATATGTGATGATCAGGTGTGGAAAAGCTGTTGCAATATACCTATTTTACATGTAATTTCAGATTCATCCAGGACAGACTAAGGAGAAGGGGCCAATGTCGGTGTGCACACAGCTGGTCACAGTTGTCCCAAACGTGACAGCAGATATGGAGGGACCCAGTGGCCATGAAGGACACAAGCTTACGTTCATCTTCATCTGAGTCTTTCTCTGGTGGACACTCCAAAGTGGTGGCGGACCCCACAGGATTAGTTCCCCCTTCATCCTTGTCCACCACCTCAGTTCCATTGCCACTCTGCCTGCTGTCCTCCAATCAGCTGGCGAGCCCCACTCTCCTAAGAGGGGGGCTGTCTCCTTTGCTGCAGGAACCTCAGCCCCTGCCTCTGTAGCCCCCACTGCCCTGAGTGAGGAGGTTATTGATCTCCTGAGAAACATCTCTGTGGGTCAGACAATACTGAATGCCATCCAGGCACAAGTCAGCCAGCTGAAACAGATGGTGGCCTACCTGGAAGGCATCCACTGTGCTATATCTGGGATAAAGAGGTCTTTTCAGGCTCTGGTTTCCTCACTCACAGCAGCATTCCACCAATCCCAATCCCCATCCAAATTCCCTATTCCTATACCTGTACCAAGCACAACCACACATATGCCCCCACACACTTCATCAGATCCAAGCACCACACACACACAAATACCACATAAAAACTGCATGCATGCAACCACTCACCACCACCAACAGACACAGACCCCTCCACAAAACCCAACATTCATGCAAACACTACAGCAATAGCCACAGACCCTTCCACAGCACCCAGCATTCACACAGACACTACAGCAACAACCACAGACTCCTCCACAATACCCAGCATTCACACAGACACTGTACCAACAGCCAGAGACCCCTCCACAACACCCATCATTCATGTAGATACTGCACCAACAGCCACATATGCCTTCACAAAACCCATCTTTCACACAGACACTACCCCAACAGCCATAGACCCACCACAAAACCCATCATTCACGCAGACACTACACCAACAGCCACAGACCCCTCCACAACACCCAGCATGACAACATCAGAGAAACGTAATAAATGCAAATGCTCAAGTCACCCACACAACAGACTCTTACAAAAACACAGTAGATACAGCACCCACACCTCTTACTTCCACTTCCTCTACCTCCCAAACCCAACTACCTTCTGAACATCCTACCCATTTTCCCTCCCTGTGAAGATGTATTGTTTGCTATTGTCCATTCCCCTGTGCAAACCGCCCCCTCCCAAAGTAAAAAAAAACCATCCAAACCCCAGCCCATGCCTTCCAAAGCCTAAACCACCCCTGAGAAACCTAGTTACCCCCCAGTAAACTCAGCCATACCCCAAAGGGGATAAAAAAAAAACCTCCCAAACCCCAACCCATCCCTTCCCTTCCACATCCAAAGCCACCCCTGGAAAACCTCATCCCCACCCCCTTAAACCCAGCCATATCCCTGAGAAGTCAAAGAAAACCCCTCTCAAAACCAAACTCATTCCTTCCACATTCCAAACCACCCCTAGAAAATCTCACCCCCACTCCCCTAAACCCAGCCATACCCCAGTGAAGTCCATGAAAACTCCACCCAAAACCAAACCCACCCATCCCTAACCCCCCCCCCCCCTCCCGCCCAAGTAACATCTTCATGATGTCTGCCATGCCCACCGGATGCCCATTTGTAAGGAGGTCCCCTGGCAGTGTCAGTAAGGGCAAGTTTGGTGCCACAGCACTGTGTTGTGACACAGAGTTCAGTAATGGGCTGGCCATTGGTCTTTGTATGCATTTTATTTGTTATCCATTGATTAAACAGTTTCATAGTTTGGAAGACATTAGTCCTGCCACAACGTTTCTACTTATTTGCTGCTATTGTTAATTTAGTGATGTGTGAGTACAGTTATGTTTGTTTCACCCCTGTTTGCTGATCCATTTGAAGTGGCTATTATGATCTGACCTTGGACCCAGTGCTGGTGTTACTCCAGACAATGGGAAATGTTAAATGGATGTCTATGTGGGATGAGATCTAATTGGGGTTGACATTCCATTGGGTGTTATATTATATGGGAGTTATGTCAGCTTGTCCTGGCCAATATTAAGATAATTTAGGCTGCACTCCTCCCTGTGATGTAGGTTGGATATGTGTTTGATGTGTTCAAGTTAGATATTTGGTTATCCACACATGGAGGGTGATAAAGTGTCATACCATTATGGACATTTGTATGGACATGTTCATTATCCTGTCTGTACCTTACACCTACTTTATCTAGATGTGTGACAAATGCTGTTAGTGCTGTGTTTGCTTTAATGCTTTGCACTTACACATTACCAACACATGCACAGCACATGGTTATGATATAGGTTGACCCTGATAGACTTCAATCCACAGATACTGTGCACATAGAGATTTTAAGCCATGTGCAAAATGGACTGCAGACCAGGGCCCCAGCCCCTTTGACCTTCCCTGGTAGAGGCATACCCATTATGCAGAGAGTGTTTATATTGTGTCCTTTCAATGCTTTTTACACTGGTTATTTGTAATCCCATTTACTGATACAGAGTTATAGCAGGGAAGATGTGTTTGAGTTTCTTGACACAGATGTATCCTAGATCTCACAACAGCGCCTACAATGTGTGCAATGTGAGGGTGTGACAGAGATTGGCAGGAATGATATTGATGAGGAGGTGCTGTTGTGTGACACAATTTGAAGTACACATCACTATCACTGATTATGAGTGGTATACAAATGTCTATTTGTTTAGAATGTGCCATCCATATGTTGGTCTGAGTAAATGTTAGTAGGTTATTGTTAGTAGCATATATGAATACTCTCCTTTCAATGTCACCGTTGCCATGTAATAGGAAAGTGTAATTTGTATGTGTTAAGGTTACATTTTTGGTGACATATATCCTTCAATCTTCATGAAGCCGCAGGGTTTTCTCTGGGTGCTTTTTTGGTCCTGGCTATCAGTCTTTTTAAATTAGGAATTGCAGGGGGTTGCCATAGCATAATCTGAAAAACTGGACTTTATATATTTTGTTTAATTGTTCCAGTAGGCTCCTGTGAACTTGTAACTTCCCTGATGTCTTGCAGTGCATTTCTGACTTCAATTTGTGTTATGCTTGGGGATGATTATGTTCCATAACATTTTAACAGTTACCTTCTAGGCGGGGCTGCAAGACTATTGTTAGCTTACAATGGGCTTAAAACTCTCCCATCACTTACCACTGGTAGGTTTTATTGTCACTCTCATTTGTGTGCTTCTTATTTGTTCGCTTCTGTTGATTCTCCTTCCTCTTCTTTTAATTGTCCCTCCACTGGAACATGGACAAGTTACACTACCAAACTTGAAACAGCAAGCCAAGACAAATACACCACTGTGTACTTGTGACGCACGTCCCCACAAAGCAATCACCCAAAAGAGTCCAAAATTGCGAGTCTTTATGCTCAAACATTGTGCATCTCCATCGCTTCCGCTGTTTCCAAGGAGCAGCCTCCAAGACTAATGTCCAATTTCGCACAAATGTGGAATGCACCACCAACACCAAGAATGATTATGTCCATCCACTGGTGATATCACACTAGTTGTTTCTTTATTCTTCTTATTCAATAAAACAACAGCCAAACAGCCGACGTGTTTTGTCCAACTGGTGTGAACTTCATCAGGGCTGTAGAACATATAAAACATATAGTGTATAGTACACCAAAAATAATCACAGATGGACACTGATACATGACAACACACAAGTCTTAACACTTAGAAGGGCAAACGATTTGCTTGTAAAAAATTCCTATATGAGACACAGTATTGCACCTCTCCATTCCAAGTCTCCCGGGTGACAGAGGTATAGAAGTTTGCCTTACATAGCACCCCCACCCCCAGAGTTTTAGAGGTGGTATAAGTCCAGTGTCGATGAGGATATTTCAGGTGGGACATATGGTGCTCGTCTGCCCTCATTAGGTGGGTCTCCTGGAGCATTATGACGTCTGGGTCATGGTGGAGAATGTAACGCCATATTTGTTTCTGTTTGTTCGGGGAGTTGAGGCCCGGACATTTAGTGAAAGCAGCTTGATGTCTCTTATAGGGAAGGTGAGGACAGGTGAGGCTTCTCTGAGTGGCGTGCAAGTGCCTGCTCCATAATTCTAGCATGTGGTGTGTTGCAAGCCTGATGTCCCATGATCGTAATCTGCAGCACCCCCCTCCCCATAGCAGCCTCAAGCGGACATGACCCACTCGGTCTCCGGTGGTGGGGGAGACTCCACTTTATAGATAATGATTGTCCCACTGTTTGTGTCCCCCCTCCCATAGCAGTCAGCACCCCACCAGTATCCCTGCTGTGAACATCACATGTGACCTGCGCAAGCGACCAAAGAAATACAAAAAGCAACAGCGGACCAACAGGGCCCAACAAAGTCTTCTCAATCTGTGGAGATCGGCACTGAGGTGCTCTAATCCCACTGGAGGAGTCACCCTCTAGGAGAGAAGATCAGGGGCATAGCCAGAATGTCAGATCACCACCAAGATAAGCCTCGAATGCCCCTCGGGCCCAGAAAGCATAGTCACAGTTTCCAGGATGAGGATCCATGCTCCCCGCTGTCCGCATCTGAATCCTCCAATCAGACACAGCAGACTCTATGTTGCAAGCAACCACTTCCATAATGTCCCATCCTTCTATAGAGCCAGTAGTCGAGTGGGCAGGTGAAGGGCCCGCTGAGTCTGCGCAAGTGATCGATTACATCTTTTCTTGCCTCCTGGGACGCCAGACCTGCATGCTGCCTATGTGAGCGTCACGGGGGAACTGTGGCCCATTCAGGCTTAAGATCGCGGCCCGAGGTGCCCAAGGAGGAGCGAGTGCAGTGAGCGGCGCTTGCCCTCCCACTGAAACAAGAGCGCGAAAGGGTGGCCCCACTGATATCGGATGCCCTGTGCATGTAGATTATCAATCAGAACATTTGTAAAGCACACTACTCACCCGTGAGGGTCTCAAAGAGCTGGGGGGGCGGGGTGCTGCTACTGCTCAAATAGCCAGGTCTTGAGTAGCCTCCTGAAGGTTAGTAGGTCCTGGGTCTGCCGTACGGGGATGGGGAGGGTGTTCCAGGTCTTGGCGGTGAGGTGGGAGAACGATCTGCTGCCGGTGGTCGCTCTTCGGATGCGGGGGACGGTGGCGAGGGCGGGGTCGGTGGAGCAGAGCTGGCTGTTCGGGGTTTAGAAGGTGAGTCGTCTGTTGAGGTATGCTGGTCCGGTGTTGTGGAGTGTCTTGTGTGCGTGGGTGAGGAGTTTGAAGGTGATCCTCATGTTGACGGGAAGCCAGTGCAGGTCTCTCAGGTGGGGTGTGATGTTGGCTGTGGCGAGGGATGTCGAGGATCAGATGTGCAGAGGCGTTCTGCATGCGTTGTAGTCATTTCAGGAGTTTGGCCGAGGCTCCTGCGTAGAGGGCATTTCTGTAGTCCAGCCTGCTGCTGACGAGGGCCTGGGAGACCGTTCTTCTTGTTTCAGTGGGGATCCACCTGTAGATCTTGCAGAGCATGCGGAGGGTGTTGAAGCAGGAGGACGAGACGGCATTGACTTGCTTGGCCATGGAGAGTGTTGAGTCGAGGATAAACCTCAGGTTGCGTGCGTGGTCAGTGGGTGTCGATGCTGCTCCCAGTGCGGTCGGTCACCAGGAGTCGTCCCAGGCTGAGGGGGTGGAGCCAAGGATGAGGACCTCCGTCTTGTCCGAGTTCAGCTTCAGACGGCTGTTCTTCATCCACTTAGCGATGGCTTTCATTCCTTCGTGGAGGTTGGTTTTGGCGGTGAGGGGGTCCTTGGTGAGGGAGAGGATCAGCTGGGTGTCGTCGGCATAAGAGATGATGTTGAGGTCGTGCAGTTAGGCGACATGGGCGAGCGGTGCCATGTAGACGTTAAACAATGTCGGGCTGAGGGACGATCCTTGGGGTACGCCGCAGATGATCTCGGAGGCTCCGGAACGGAAAGGGGGGAGGCGGACGCTCTGGGTTCTGCTGGAGAGGAAGGAGGTGGTCCACTCCAGAGCCTTGTCTCGGATCCCTCCGTTGTGGAGGCTTGTGCATAGGGTGCAGTGGCAGACAGTGTCAAAGGCGGCTGATAGGTCCAGGAGGATGAGGGCCGCAGATTCGCCATTGTCCAGCAGGGCCCTGATGTCATCGGTTGCAGCATGAGGGCAGTTTCGGTACTGTGGTTGCTGCGGAACCCGGACTGGGACTGGTCCAGGATGTTGTTCTCCTCGAGGTAGCGGGTCAGCTGTCTGTTGACTGTCTTCTTGATGACCTTCGCCAGGAGCATGGAGATGCACCGGAAGTTCTTGAGGGCCCTCGGATCCGCCTTGGGTTTCTTGAGTAAGGCGTTAATCTCGGTGTGCTTCCAGCTCTCCTGGAAGGTTGCGGTTTCAAAGGAGATGTTGATGGCCTTGCGGAGGTGGGGTGCCATGGTGACGCTAGCTTTGTTGAAGATGTGGTGTGGGCATGGGTCTGACGGAGAGCCGGAGTTGATGGTGTTCATGATTTTGATGGTGTCGTCGTCGTTTATGTTGGTCCAAGTGAGTAGGGGATCGATGTGGGTGGTGGCCCTGGGGTCTGTGGTGTCGGTGGCTGTCGGGATGGTCAGTTTGTTGAAGCTGTCGTGGATATCTGAGATCTTGCGATGGAAGAAGGTGGCAAGGGAGTCGCACAGGTCTTGCGATGGTGGGATGTCGTTGGTGTTCGAGCTGGGGTTGGAGAGTTCCTTCACGATGCTGAAGAGCTCTTTGCTGTTGTGCACGTTGTTGTCGAGGTGGTCCTTGAAGGAGGCCCTTTTGGTGGATCTGATGAGGTGATGGTGTCTGCGGATGGCATTCTCGTTGGCTGCGTAGCTGTCCGGTGTCTGTTCGCGGTACCATTTCTTCTCTAGTTTTCGGCAGGTTTGCATGGAGGTCTGGAGGTCTGTGGTGAACCAGCTGGCTTTCTTGTTAGTGTGTCTGTTGGAGGGTTTCTTGATCAGGGTGATAGTGTTGGCGCAGTCGTCAATCGAATGCCTGGGGTAGCGGGTGGGCTTCGGGCGAGGGTGGTGTTTAGCTGGTCTTCAGTGATTTTGCTCCAGCTGCGGCGGGGGATCTGTTGGGTGCGGTGGTGGGTTTCTGTAAGGTGAAGTGGATGCAGCGATGGTCGGTCCAGTGGAGTTCGGTGGTGTGGCTGAAGGTGATGTGGGAGCTTGCGGAGAAGATGGGGTCAAGCGTGTGGCCGGCTGAGTGGCTGGGCATTGTGACGAGCTGTCTGAGTCCGAGGTTGGCGAGGTTGTCAATCAGGGTGGTGGAGTTGGTGTAATTGTTGTTCTCGAGGTGGAAGTTCAGGTCTCTGAGGAAGATGTAGTCTGTGGAGGCAAGTGCATGCGTGCTGACGAAGTCGGCGATGGAGTCGCTGAACTGAGGCCGGGGTTCGGGACGTCTGTAGAGGAGAATTCCAGGCTTAAAGTCTCACAGTTTACGGAGGGTGACAGCGGAGAGGTTCTGGTAGAGTTGGATTGCATGACCCTGAAATTTGATCTTATTGCGGGCCGCCTGCATGATTGCTTCCTTTTCCATGAAAAAGTGCACCCGTGTGAGGATATCTGGTGCACTGTCCTTGCGAGCCGCTCCCCCAAAAACTCTGTGGGCCCGATCAAGGGCGGTCGGGGAAGCATCCTTATCTCCTCGTACTGTCTGCAGGAGCTCGGCAGTAAACGCCATTATAGCTGTGCCTTCGGCGCCAATCGGGACCCCCGTATGCAAATATTGTTGCAGCAGCTCCTGTTTTCAGGATCCTGCTGCTTGGTCTGAAGCTCAATGTGTTGATCCTCCAAGGCCCTAATGTGCCGCAGTAGCATCTCGTGATCCTCTGACCGAGCATCCACAGTCCACTCCAGGTCGTCAACCCGGTCCTCCACCTCAGTTACTTCTCTACGGCTATCACGGAGCCCTGACTTGAATTCCTCTTTTTAGGGAACAGATATCGGTGCGTATCTCCTGCAGAAACCGGTGCATGTATCCTTGGTTGACTGGCGCCGAGGGTTCCCTGCCCGTCGGGACCGGCGCTGAAGCCGAGGACCGCATCGCCACTTCCGGTGGGGGGGCCTTGCTCCACAAAGATATCACTTAGGTTTCTTTACGTTACTGAGAGCACGGCATAGCAGAGGCCCGGAGGCATTGAGTTATGGAGTCGCCCATGGAGGACCGTCGCTTCCGTGTTGCCAGGGGGTCATGAAGGCAACTCGCACTATGCAGTGTGCTTGCACGCCTCGATCTGTGTAGCACCGCTAGTAGGGGTGCCTAAGGGTGGGGTTGTTCCACACCACTCACCGTGGCAGGTCTGAGAGTAGCTCATGCATCAACCGCGTGCTCAGCAGTGTCCAAGATGACCCTCACTGGTCTTCAGGGTGGTCCCCAGGGCCAACTCGTTTGTTGTTGGGCTACCTATAGTCTCTGGTGCGCTGAAACCTGGTATGCACCCAATGCGCGCTGTAGTAGTGAGCTTGCTCCGCATCCATGTGGTCCTCAGTCTCCACGCGTGTCACTAGGGGAGGGCGAAGCATCTTTCCAGATTCCCCGTCCGGGCACCCCCGGTGTTTCAAGGGTGAGGGGGGCCACACTCTGGCCCAGATTAAGCGAAGGCCAAAGTGAGGTGCGTGGTGCCACCTGCTGCAACAACCCAAGAGCTCGTGCAGCAGTGAGGTGCAATGTCAGCCAGGCCTTGACATCAACAGGGGTCCCAGGGCGCAATCCAGGCCCACCCAGACAGCCGGCAAGCAGTTTCGCTCCCTACAGTCCTTGTAGCTGTCAAAGCCGCTAAGGGGGGGGGCCCAAGAGGACTGAGCACAGACTCAGCCCCAGCACATCAGCCGAGCTATCCACTGCGCCCCTGAAATGAGGGAGGGGGCGGGCCTTCAACAGCCACCCAGGTGTAGATGATGGCCACCGACCCCCCACCCCCCCGCAGCTGCTGTCAGTCACATGGACGCGGCCTCAGACCGGGGACGCCAAGCAAGTGCTGCAGCTATGTTACAGAGGAGGGCACAGGCGTGCCCTAGGTACCTGAGCGAGATGGCGGCAGCCGCCCGCCTCTTCTGCCCACATGTGAATCTATTACAGGGAGAACCAAAGCAAACTTGTGGGGGCAGAGACAGAAGTTTGAGGTCACCCTAATTAGGCAGTAGTGGTGGGAAACAGTGTGTGTAACAACAACTTGGGAAATGATTGTCAAGTTGGAGTCAAACAGTAGTGCAAGCATTTGCCCTTTCACTGTGGGCAGAGGTAGGAGCCCATGGTTGACAACCATCTAAATGGAATGGCCCTGATGTATACATCCTTAAAACAGAATCTCTCCTTACATATAATAGGCAGGATGCATAGATGCATATATGCAGTGGTGCAGCATATATGCAGTGTGCAGCAGTATGTACAAACGTTTGGGAAATTGTGTACCGTGAATTATGAGGCACTAGTCTAGTTATATATCTAAAATAATGAAAACTTAACGTGGAAAGTATTTTGAAATTTTGAAATATGGTATGTAGAATAACTTAGAAGATAAAAGGTTTATAAAAATGATGACTAAAAATCAAATAAATACTATTTACATAAATACATACACAGATGGGAGAGTTCAATAATTATAGAAACATGTATTCCTTATTGTTACAACAGTGGGAGGATTTTGGGGTCCAGCTGCCTCAGTGAATCAAGGTTTTATAGCTGATATTTACAGATAACAGGTTTAAACCAAGGAAAAGCATTTCTTTTTCAAGGGGTGATACTTTGAATACTATTAAATCCGTTGTAGTACATTCCAGTTATTTATAGTGCTACAAAAATACAGTAAAAAGAGCTGTGATAGAAACAAGACTTTTATTCAGTACTTTCCAAGTTTTGCTTATAAATAATTTTTGTTTTGGAAAAACCATGTTTTTTATCACAAAGCCATTTGTAAGCATGGTCATCATAAATGATATGCTCGCTTCAATAACCTGTCTGTAATCAACAATAGAAGATACTGACTCCGGGTGACAATCTATGGATCATTTTTATCATAAAACATATTATTTTCTTGCACATTTCCACTTTGACGCCAACTTCACTGCTAGTGATAAATGAATTAGTGTATGGAAATTAGTGACATCTTCTCTTTTAAAAGAAAAAAAAGCTTGACTTCCTTTTCTGTGGCTACCGAATCTTGAAAATACAGAAAGAGTGGTCGTTGGCTTGACACAACGTGTCTATCTCCTTGTGCTGTTGGTTTCTTAATGTATGATTGTGCATTCTATTGAGTGCTTGCTTGGCAAGGCATGCAGGACTTTTTTACATGTCAAAAGTGAATCAGGACACATGACATTCTTTAGCATTGATGTATCGTATACAAAAATAGATTGTTCGTTTCCTTTTTCCGCTTTTATTAACGTTATAAACGGGACTCAAAATACAAGCCAGTCCAATTGCCAATGCCAATGCTTGTTTCATTTAAAGCCTTGCGGTGTTTCAGGAGAAAAGCATTCTAACAGTCAACACATTTTCCTTCCAATAGAAAATCTCCTAATTCTGCAATGTGCTTTTCCTGTGGCAATCTAGGTAACGTCAGTGCTGGGTGCCCATTACCTGGAGCAGGTGCCTACCTTTACTTGTGCCTACTTAACCCCCTTGCCCTGTTTTAAACTGAGGCATTTGAATTAGGCCGGAACAACCTACAATGGAAACGCACTGTATGCTGAGGGACACAGACTTCTTTACAACCAGCAAGGTCTGCTTTGTGTTTTTGTGTTGCTCTTTCCAGTCAGGAAAGTGCCCAGGCTCATGGGAGATCAAAGGCTGGATATCTTTTCATCAGTTCTGCATCTTCCAAGAAATTCTCCTTTCCAGGAATCCAGCTTGCAGCAATCCCAGACTCTAATTGGTGCCCTGTGTTTGCTGACTAGCTGAGCCTTGCTTAATTGCATGGCATGCTACCATCGTTAGACTCTATCTCGAGACAAAATGTATGTCCTGAAACAGGGAAAAGAACAGCAACACTTTCCAACGCACAGGCATCATTTGTACAGGGCGCAATGAACACTTGAACATGTGTTGTTAACCTCTGTCTCTTCATAATTGTCTTCTTTACATTAAAAGCGCTCTAGAGGGAGCTCATTTGGCATACTTCTGTAATGCCAGATAATAGGAAGAGGAAAATTAGGCCACTAATGCACGGTGATAAAAAGGGCAGTAAGTGATAACACAACGTTTACAAATTAGGGTCGTGGTCCCAAACTGTGCCCTCTGGCGTAGTTAAAGAGCAGCAGGTCAAAATGCGCCCCCCAGACCCTCCTGAAATACACGCGCTGCAGATGTGTTGATGAACACATAAAAAAGCAACATTTCTTCAAGTGGAAAAAAATAAACACATTTTCTTAAAAATTTAAGTTGAGATAAAATTCAAGTTTTTTGTATAATCTCGAAAATTTACGGTATGCAACCCAGTCTTCTTATCACGAGCAGTAACGTAGCACATGGCATTAGTAAGTCACTAATGATATAGTTGGTCACGGAACTTTTCATTTTTAGTCTTATTCATCATTTGTATAGCTCACAATCTGTCATTCCATGAATAATAATGGGGTTTCCCCGTGTCACTCAGAAACCTGGGTATGTAATATGATAAAACTGCAGTAGATTCTGTTGGGATAAAAATTACTCTTAAAATACTGTTTATAACAGATAACTCAGTATATTTGACACCTCCAGTCCAGCAGGCACCATCCAGGGTAAGTCATCTTTCCTATACCTACCTACCAAAACATAATGTTAGCAAATCCATATATCATAGACCACAGGACGAATAACTCCATTGAGATGCTTGCCTCACCCTGGAAATGCATCATGGGAGGTTGTAGTACGCATCATTTGCTTGCTGAACTCTGAGCTGGTGACTACACCAAACATAGCTGTACAACATAAACATGTCATATCACAAAACACATGAAGCAGAGTTACAACAATAATGTGGGCCAACTTTTCACCATTTATTTACACTAACTATTTACATGTAGTTAGACAGATCGCAGCCCGGGCATGTCAAGAACCAATGCAGTGGAATGGTCTACTGACACTGATGTGGTAATAAAGGAAACAACATCCCATCACCCCAACTCCAGCTGGCAGGAGAGCAACCATCTAACCACTGCCAGAGTTTGTGGACAGTGATGAGGGTCAATCACAGAGCAGGGACCCCACAACACCAGAGGCCAGGACACACGGACAGCCCAGAGGAAAAAGATCAGCTGTCCATACTGAGAACATGTCAGATGACATGTCGGAAAGTCCTCCTGTGTATGGTGGGTTGGAGAGGTCCATCATCTCCATACAGTGCCTGCAGTTAAAACAAATATGGACAGTCAGTAGGCAGCTGCAGCAAATGTCTAAGTTGCTGCAGGATTTGGAGAAAGGACAGGACCTGTGGCTAGCGGAAATGGAGTGGGACCCTGTGTGCTGAGACAGAGGCACAGGTAGTACCTGGCAAGGTTTGATTCATTTGCACGGTCCATCAACCATCTGGTAGTAGCCACAACAACGCTAGCAAGGTGGACTGTGAACATTCAGACTGACATTGGGTACTGGTGTCTGGACATTGCACATGTTCTAGTGCAAGTGACCACAGTCCCTGAAAATATCCAGACCCACAACCTCTGTGTCCTCAACATCCTGCCCAAACCTGACAGCGACAAGGGCTCTAGCCTCAGTGGCACATCAGTTCAGGAGGCATGCAGTACCAGGTGTTCACGCAGACACACTTCTGGGACTGACATGTCACCAGTCCTACAGTGCAGTGTTGTTGACAAGGAACCCAACCCCATAGGTCAAAAGAAGTGAACCACTGTACTCTTACAAGAATGAGCCACCTTCTTTTTGTTTGGCATTACTTACTTTGTTGTTTATTTTCTTAAAATGTCACATCCCAACGGATACAGTTGATCCTTGAGTGAAACCATATAGTTGCTATCTGAATGAAAGGTGGTCTCTCAGTTATGCACCAAGCATTACCATCAATTGTGATGTCTCATTATTGGATGTTCTAATTTCTACTAACTCAGAAATAGTTGTTGGTGATCTCTATGTGTTGTGCACATCCCTCTGCTGGACGTGTGCCCTCCTGCTGCACCTGTAGTGGTGGTAACTCATCATCAGAGTCAGAATCAGGTTGCATGAGGATGTCGTGCACTCTTCTTCATTGCAATATTGTGCAGTATGCCACATGTGGCAATTATCTTGCACCATGTATCCGGTTTGTACAGTAGTGTCCCGCCGATCATGTGGAGGCAGCAAAAGTCGTCCTTTCTATTATTGAATGCGTTGTCCTTGGTGCCCTGTTGTTCTGCCTCTCACTTTTTGTCCTAAGAGTCAGGTACGGTGTGAGTAGCCAGGGACTTAAGGCATATGCACTGTCACCTTAAGGGGAAGAAAAGCCATTGGGTCACATTACACACACCGTTTTCGCCACTGTGTTCACTGAGTCTACGATTTGCTTACCTAGTAGGAAACTATCGCCAAATTCACCCTGTGCCAATCAGATTTGTATTCCTCTGGGGCGGAACATGAATGAGTCGTGGGTGCTGCCTGGGAATCTGGCCACAAGGTCTGTTACGATAGAGGAAGCATCACACACTCTCTGCACATTAAGGGCCTCATGTAGGTAGCCAAATACCGGTCGGTAACGGCCGATTTTCGGTAAATATGCCGTTACCGACCGGTACTCAGACAAGTGAGATGTAGGAGTCCAAAAACCACTTTTCGGTAAATATGAGGCGGTAAATACCGATTCATAGTTACCGAATTCTAAAATACCGATTCATATTTACCGAATACATTATTAACGAATCGGTAAATATGAAGTGGTAAATATGAAGTGGTAAAAATTTAAAATGACATGTAGGAGCAGTCGGTAATTAAGAAATCCAGGAAAATCGGTAAATAAGAGTCGGTAATTAACACGGATGGAAAGCAGGTGGTAACCATCAACAATGCACATAAGCAATCCCAAAATGCAACAGCGTGGACAACATGGCCGCCATGTACGTCATTGCAAGGCGCCTACGTCTACAGGCAGCAGGACTGAGGGTGTGGCGACGGGAGGAACAAATCTACAGACAGCGCATCACACTATTCCAGCTGACTGATGCAGAGATACATGAGAGGTACAGGCTACACCCCGAAACCATCATGGACTTAATCAGGGACCTTCACCCACTCCTGGACCAGCCAATAAGAAGGGCGCACGCCATACCCCCACATGTGCAGGTGCTCTGCAGCCTACATCTGTTGGCATCCGGCAGTTATCAGGTGGTGATAGCTGCGGTGGGTGGGGTATCCCAGAGTTGCCTGTCACGTTTCTTCAGGAAGTTCCTGGATGCCATGATGCAGAGAATGCACCACTACATAAGCTTCCCAAACACACAGGCTGCACTGCAGAAAACAAAAACAGACTTTTATCACATGGCACAGTTCCCCCATGTCATCGGCTGTATTGATGGTACACACATCCCAATCTGTCCACCAGCTGACACAGAGCACATCTACAGGAACAGGAAGTCCACCCACTCCATCAATGTGCAGGTGATCTGTGATGCAGGGAACATCATCACAGATATTGTTGCAAAGTTTCCTGGGAGCACCCACGACTCTTACATCTTCCAGAATAGTGGGATCTACACACGACTGAGAGCCGGAGAATTCGGAGAGGGATACCTGCTGGGTAAGTAACAGTGACGCCCCTTGAAACCTGCAAGTCAGAGTGTATAGAGGCATGTAACTGATGGTTCCCTTTTACTCATCCAGGCGACAGTGCATATGCATGCCGTTCATTCATCCTCACTCCCTACCTACACCCAGCAACCCAGAGTGAGAGACGATACAACGTGGCCCACAAATCTACACGCAATGTGGTGGAGCGCACGTTTGGACTGCTGAAGAGCAGGTTCCGCTGCCTCCACAAGAGCGGAGGCGCACGCCAGTACAAACCCATCACCTGCTGCAAGATAATTGCCACTTGTGCAATGCTGCACAACCTTGCCACGAAAAAAGGTACAGATGTGGAACTAACATATTTTGAGGACAACGAGGATGAGTCAGGCCAGCCAGAGGGCAGCGCAGCTAGAGTGCCAACTGCAATCGATGGGAGAGAGAGACGGGCAGAGATCACATGCAACTATTTCTGAGTAAGTGAGGGGACACAGCGAGTCGTGAGAAGTCATGACGTAGTTTAATGTGGCACCACGCCATGAACACATGAACAGGCCAATCTGGCAATATGCCATCTATACAATGAGTATGTCCAGGGTTACGTCACCCAATGGCAAGTGGATAAGCAGGGCCACATCAATGTTTGCGCATACGCGCTGCAGTGGTGGATTGCACGGCCTGTGCATCCTCACTAGAGCCAACCCCAAGCCGCCTGCTGCTCCTGCGTGCTTCTGGGACGGGGGGTGTGATGCTGCTGCTGGTGTCGATGCTCTCCGCAGCATCCCCTGCAGCAGTTGTCGACGCCTGACTGGTCAATAGCACCCCTAGTGCACTTGTCACCTGCACCATCCCCCGAGACAGGTCGCTGCAGCACTGTGTTAGGCCCTCCTGCATCGTCACAGAGCGCCGGCAAAGTAGGGAAGTCGCAGTTGCCAGACGGTTGAGTGCCCTGCTGGTAGTGTCCCTTCTCTGGCGTTCCCGGCGCCGTGCTTCGATGTCAGCATCTAATTTGCTGCACAACTGCTGGATTGACTGGGACATGTCCCGAATGCCCGCAGCCATGCCGCCAATGTTTGTGTCCATGTTGACTAAGCTTGTCCTCATCACCCGCATGTGCCTCTGGACTGACATTACTGCCTTTGATTGCAGGCGCTGTTGCTTCAACATTTGGCCCTCGAGCCCCAAGAAGACACCATGGCCGTCAGTGGGTGCTGGTGGACTCTGGACACGCGACCTGCGGCGCCCTCTTGCTCCCGTCTGTGCTGCCTGTGTGGTGTGGGGCACAGTGGGATGGCTCCCTTCCTGGGGCCCGGTGCGGTCTTCTGGGCCCATGCTGTCGTCTGACGAGGTGTCTAAGGCTCGTAGCCTGGCTGCTGGACGCCTCCTCATTCTCACACCTGCAAGCGGAGATGTGGCCGGTGAATCGAACATGAGTGGCGATGCTGGCTCTGGTGGTGGTGATGCTGGCTCTCGGTGAGGTGATGCTGGCTCTGTGTGCGGCGAGGCTGGCTGCGTAGGTGGTGCGGCTGCAAGTGGGCCTGCTCCCTGGTCTGCACTCGTGCTGGCTAGAGGTGATTTTTGTGGCCGGTGTGCCGTCTCCCCTGCAGCATGCCCTGTACTGCATGATGTCACATCTGTGGACAGAAAAACAACATTGGCTCAGTGTCCCCGAAGGGCTGCATTGCAAGCGTCACAATAAATCATTTCACATTCCAATCTGTCCTCTGTCTCCTTGTGCCTCGAGTGCGTGACATGCCTTGTTGCCCTGTGACATTTACGTCATGGTTAGTGTTGCCCTGACTACATCTCCCGGAATGCATTGCCTGTCTGCACTGACACGTGTGGACTGCAGTGTGATTCTCGTTTCACAATGGGGGATGTGGGATAGGGGTAGGGGCGGCTACATTGCTGTGCTTTCGTCTTACCTTGCTGTGTTGCGGCTCTGGCAGAGCTGTCGGCGTCCCCAAGACCCACGACGCTCTCTTGCTCGATTGTGGCCACCACCAGCTCCTCCAGTTCGGTGAGGGCAGGTGCCCTGTTGGTTCCACCTCCGGTCTGGCTGGCCTCCTTCTGGATGTCGCCCATCTTCCTCTTGATCACAATCCTCAGGTCATACCAGCGCTTTTTGAGGACCTCAAATTCCCTGTGGGTCACTCCCACAGCATTGACCTGCGCCTGGATGGCCAGCCATATGTTGCGCTTTTCGGCCTCAGGCACTTGCAGGGATTGCCTCCCAAACAGCTTCTGGTGCTGCTTCACCACCTCCTCCACCAGCACCTGGAGTTCCTTGGGGCTGAATTTGAGCTTCCTCCTCCTTTCCCCTCCGTCTTTCTGTGTTCTCTGGCTGGACATGCTGTTCGTTTCCCGCTCGCACATGCAACTGCTCCCTGCCTCTCCTCTGCACTCCGAGCCTCTCCAGGGTCGGCTAATTATGTACACCTGCCTGGGTGTGGCCACTTCGGCTAATTGTGTCCACCTGCCTGGGTGTGGGCAGTTCCTGGTTGGGTGGGCTGTCGTTGCACAGGATTAGCTGTTTCGTCAAGTCATGTGTTGTTATTTACCGAATCCGTACGTACCGATTCGGTATTTTCCGATTCGGTAGATACCACCTCGGTATTTTCCGATTCGGTAGATACCACCTCGGTATTTTCCGATTCGGTAATTATCACCTCGGTATTTACCGAATCGGTGAATTCCGATTCGTATTTACCGAATGTTACCGAATCGGTAACTGTTACCGAATTTTTACCTACATATAACTTACCGATTCTAATTTACCGATTCGGTACGGCTCGGTATTTAAGAGCCGGTAAAATTTATTTACCTACATGAGGCCCTAAGTGAGTGTGAGCTTTTCCTGTTACTGTATGTGTATACAATTGCTGAGGGGGAACATATGACAATATGTGTGCCATCAACATAGCCAATGACACTGGGGAACAGTGCTACCCTGTAGAACGTCAGTTTGGTTTGTTGCCACAATTGGAGGGTATTGGGAATTATATATGTTGGTTGCCTTTGCTCACCATGATGTCCAGGAACCTGCAAAAGGCACTTTGTGCTGCCCCCCCCCCCCCCCCCCCCCCATGACTGCTATGACGCCCTGGTAACTGCGAGAAGATAAGAGGTGTGGGGAATAAAATATCTGCACATGTGGTGGTACTTTTTATTCGTTTTATTTTTTATATAGCACAAACTCGACCCGAAGATATCTATGCACTTTACATGAGTGCCAGTTGCATTACAGATGGGCTGATTCATTCTTTTTTTTTTTTATAGGCCCAGGGAGATTAAGTGATTTGCCCACAATCACAGGATGTTTGTGCCTCCTGTCAGACTCGAACCTGGTTCCCTAGCTTCAAAGTCGGGCACCCTAGCTGTTAAGCCACATGCGTTGCTTCTGAGTGTTGGGGCCTGTACCTGAGGTTGTAAGTCAGCAATTAAGTCAAGGATTACATGATAACTCAGTCTGTACCTCTCAATAATCTCTTTCTCTGTCTGTTCAAACAGGGTGACCCTCACCATAAATATCCTCTCCTGTCTCCTCCTCCTTCTCTGTCTCACAGCCAAAATCCTAATCCTCCTCACCAGAATGTGCATCACAGCCATTGTGAAAGAGCCTGATGCATTTTGGGTGTCTTTTTATAGTTTGCACCTGGTTACCACCTGATCCAAATCAATGGTAATTGCATTACCTAAATTGTAACAATTAGGCAATCCTTTGTATATGTGGTTAGCTATTTAGAAATCCCTATTTGGGATTCCCTGTTTAGCAATATCCAAAATGCAATTTCTACAAAGTAGAAATTGCATTTTGCACCACCACAAATGCCTTTCGTACATACCGAAATAGCATTTTGTATTTGCAAATCGCATCATTAAAAAATGTAAAATGCCTTCGTACATATGGCCCCAAATAATGCATGGTCTCTAACACTTTTATTTGAATTTTCAAAACTGAGAATATTTAAGGAATCTTCTAAACCAATTAACTGACTCCTTATTGGACAATGTTCCAAATGAACCTCAGAAAGGGAGAAAGGCACAGAAATACACAGTTCATATTTTATTAATTTTTCAATCAGTTCTTTAAGAAACTGATTTCTGTGCCTTCAATGGTATGGTGATCTCTTCCAGTATAATAATGTCAGGAAACATTATGACATACAAGAAACAACTATAGTTCTGCCTTATGGTTTTTCTGTACAAACGTTTAAATCTTAGTGTGCATTGTGAGCTTCTACCTGAAATAATGTAATGTTTCTTTTTTTAATTTAATTAATTTATTGATTTTAGAAACAAGATAACATTATAATTCAGTTACTTGTCCTGCCCCCATCCCCTCATCCTCCAAATCAGGAAGAGAGATGTGAGTCACATCATAAACAAATGAATATAAATCTTGATTATATAAATATGATCGTCCCTGGGAGGCGTTGTGATCGTGAGTGCGGTTCTGGAGTAGTATTAGCGGCGGTACTGCATCCATTGTCCCCGTAACTCCAGTATTGCGAGAGCAGAGGAGCCATGAACTGCATTTTCGGCAAGTCCAAGCCCAAGGCACCGCTGCCCAACCTGACTGACTGCATCGGCAGTTGAATTTCTATGTTTTAAAAAAAATTCTGTTTCCTAACTGCCACCGATGCCACAGGAGACGAGTTGCTGCGATTATGGTCAAAGAATAGGAGAAAATAAGTATGGGAAAATGCTTCTCTTCTGCTAACCGGGAGCCGTGAGGGAAACGGCCAACATCCCGCTCTAAAGCCATGAGGGGAACGGCCACCTACCTACTACAACCCCCAGCGCCCATTGCAACCTCGGCGCTCGCTGATGCTGTCACCGCGACGGGCGGTGCTTCAAACCTGCGCCGGCTTCCCGCAGCCCGGGACACGCTTCACTTCTGCTAACCGTGAGCCGTGAGGGAAACGGACAACATCCCGCTCTAAAGCCATGAGGAGAACAGCCACCTACCTACTACAACCCCCAGTGCCCATTGCAAACTCGGCGCTAGCTGATGCTGTCACCTGCAACGGGCGGTGCTTCAAAGCCTGTGCCGGCTTCCCGCAGCGCGGCACGCGTGCAAGACGTGCCCGGGCGACGCCGGGGCCAAGGGCGGGCCCATCTGCGCCCGTCAGTGCCAGGAGATGGCAGGGCAGGACCATTCCCCTTTGGCCGGCCTTCGAGAAAATGTCCCGGAACTCCAGAGTTATGCAGGTAGCAGGCACATAAGGTGGGTGCCTTTGCTGTTTAAATTGATAAACTGAAAGACTAACAACACCAAAAAAACAAAAACAAAAAAATTATTGACTATTTGCCTCCCTTACCTGGATGTATCCTCTCCTATTTGGGAGCCCTGTGTTCCTTACAGCAGCCCTGGTTGGATTTTACCCACTCCATGTATTGTAGTTCCATCTGATAGAAAGGATTCTAACAAAATAAGAATACATTCTTGTCTGGAAGCTAAAATGGGGAGACGTATCTGTGCAGGGAAAAAATCAACATTAACTGCCCAATCTCCAACAAGCCACCAGCCAACTTCGATAGATAGGATGCTGCAGAGGGCAATAGGGGTCGTTAAAAATGAAATTGAACAAACTGAAAGATGGTTATCAATAACACCTGACCTAGTCCTTCCCCTGACCAGCCCAGAACATTCACCGGTCCAACGACCTGTGGAATCCATCTCCTTAAGCGCCCATTCTAGGACAAGGGCCCTGGTACATGAAGCACCGCCCCTGGATTTACATATCGAGGAGCCTCCTCCAGGTGCACGAAAGAGAAGGAACATGAAAACTGCCACGGAACCAGGGAAGGCTCAGAAGAGGGGCACTAAAGACCCTGTAAAAAATGGGGGCTTGGAGAGGGTAGCATTGGGCGGGGATGTGAACGTAGGCATAGAAAAACCAGTGTGGGTGTCTAACTTGGTTAGGGATCTACATTTGGATATTAGAAACATAGTTAAGGAGGAATTGAATATCCTGACCTCTCGGGTTGATAAATTGACATCCTTACTAGAAGTATATATGGGAAAAATAGACTCTAGGGTGGATGTCCCGCATTATCAATGCATGCCTTTAACCTGCCGAGCCCACCAGGAAAAAGACCATGTCCCAGATCCTATTTTTAGTTTGCCCCTACAAATACAGAGCAACAGGGAGGATGGGGCTACCAACACAAATGCATCGAATAAGTCAAATGAGGCTACTAGCCTACAAAATCAAGAGCCTAGAAAGGGTAGGGAGGATGTTAAGAAATTAAGACCCATCGTAGGAACAACCCTAGCTGAATCCAAGATACAGAACCCGGGCTCAGAGCATAGAGCAACTGGGGAGCAGGACCTAAGAATAGAGGGAGTAGAGGGTAGTCCAGCCTTACCATGTATTAATCTCTCCCAGATTCCACACCATATGTTTTGATCCTAGCTAAAGTCCCAGAACTCAAAATAGGACACAGGGAATTGCACTATGATTTAAAAAATAAATGTATTTTTTGGTTGTCAAATGAACTCCAATTCTCTTATAGAGATGCAAATGAGATTCTATTTACGCGTAGGGTGGGATGGGTGGGCCAAAAAACAAAAGACATGCCTGGTGACATTATTGTAATCAATTTTAGAAACCCCCAGGTTGTAGGGTTCCTCCTAATGCGAAATAGTCAGACATGAAGGGGGGATCAAACCCCTACCATTGGGGTATTTCTATCCACCGAGATCCATCCCCGAACGCACCACATGGATAGTCCGTGGTGCGGATATTAGACACTGACCCGAGCAAAACTTTAGGGTGGGACAGGACCAACCAAACTTGCTGTTTTTTAACCTTCCACTTGTAAATAGATTTGCATTCCTAGAGCAAGTTGACTGACTAAAATCGCTCCAGCCACCCAAACTAGAGTCATGTCTGCAGAGGGATCATTGGGGAAACCACCCGAATGGGAGGATACCGCATAAGATTTCTGTTAGCCCTAGACAGAAACTGACACAGGGACTAAGGAAGGTTGACGGGGATGAAAGTGCCCAAAATGAGGGGGTGAAGGGGCACTCTTATACTAACATCTATACTACACCAGATATATTATCGAACTCTGTGCTAATACCTATAGCCCAGTGCCAGTCAACTACAGGCATCATACTCACTAATTCCAATGGGAACGGGAATGGCCTTAAGCCTGCTGTAGTAGCCATTGATAGCCTAAACCAGTTACCAAGAAACCTACCAAAATTTCAAGTTCAATCGTGGAATATTGCGGGTCTTGCCTCTAAACTAGAAAATCCAGAATGGGGAGCCCTCAAACATGCAAATGACATCTGCATGTTTCAAGAAACCTGGGCAAGGGAGGGCACCCATAGACAAGGTTATGCAAACTTTTTCCTAGCAGCTACTAGAGTCCACCCGCTACTAGTAGCGGGTGGACTCTGTACATGGATTGGCATGCATCTGGGTTGCACTGCAAAACAGTTTGAGTCTGCTTCACGGGATATACTCTGTGTCATTCTGACCTTTTCCACTAAGGTCAGAGTGGCCATAATTAATGTCTATTCCCGCCCAGTCAGCTACGGCCAGGAGTCGTCAACCCTTGAACAATTGTCCAGTTTCTTGCACACTATTCCAGAAAATACCCCGATAGTTCTCGCTGGAGATTTTAATTGCCAATATGAACCCCTGAAAGATTTAATCAGAGGGGACCCCAATGAGGAAGATCAATATTGGGCTATACCAGAATTGAATGCTCCAGGCACTCTGGCTTGAACCCCATTGGTACTCCAAATGAATACCCTCACACTGACCCATTCTATTAGGGCTTGTAATGGTCGCACTAAATCTGACTCCCCGGCAAACCATACCTACAACTATTGTGTTGGACACCAAAACCTGGCACCGGGTGATTGACTTTAATTTTGTCTCCCGTCATGACAGTGACCACAATGCCTTAATTTTAGAGATGGCATTGTTTTGTCCTATGGTCACTTATACAAATCAACATCCAACTAGACCTAGGCTACTTTTATTCAACTGCAGGAGGATAGTAAAATGGGGGGGCCTTTTGTAATTCACAGGAAAAGATTTCATCTCTTTATAAAACCATCATCCCTTATTTAGAGGCTGCTGATCAATTCAGTGATAATGTTGCCTGCAATACAGCCTGAACAGAAATTGGGAAGAACCATCAAGGTTTAGTGTGTGACTTGGCAAATATTTGTTTCCCTTTGGCAAAAACTAAGAAAGAAGATCCCGTGGGCCATCCCTGGTATAATGGTGACTGTCGGGAGCCAAGAAAGCACTAATCTCAGCTATTTAAAAAAACAAAACGGCCCACGATAAAAGACAAACGGATAGCCCATAAAAACATAATTAATATGGCAAAGAAAAGGTGGGAGGTAGACAAATGGGAAAGCTTGAGATTCACCCTATGTTCCAGGGACATGAAGTCCTTTTGGAATCTAGTTAACACTGGCTCCATAGAGGGTAAGTCGGCAATAGAACCAAACTTGGAGGCAGAAATCTGGAAGATCCACTTTGAAGCACTCTATACAAGGGCAGAGGAAGATGAGCGCCAAGTCATCAATGAGTGCGTTTCCCACCAGCCCCATAATTTCGCAGTGACTGAAATTTCCCTGCTAGAGATAATAGGAGCACTGAGAAGGGTGTCCCCCTCAAAGGCGCAAGGTCTAGACAAGATCCCGGGTGACCTACTATGCAGTGAACCTAATATGTGGGCTCCTTACCTATGGACCCTGTTTAATGCCATCCTACATGGAATGTCGATTCCCCGTCTTGGTTGGGGGCGGAGATTATTCCAATTTAGAAAAAGGGCTCACCACTCCTCCCCACCAACTATCGTCCAATTAGCTTAATAGATGTTACTCAAAAAATATACGCAAGAGTGCTACTGGATCAAATGGAAAGCTGGATGGAGGAGCATTCTATACTTAGTCCCTACCAAGCAGGTTTTAGAGCCAAGATGTCCACAATAGATCAGATACTCAGGCTGCATTTCTGGACTGGAAGACTGTGCTTTTGGAGGGAGGCAGCCTCTATCTGATATTTATGGATCTAAAATCGGCCTTCGACCTGGTCCCTAGGGATAAATTGTGGTCCATTTTGTTAGACTTGGGGATCCCCCTTACCTCTGTTATCAGATGAAACGGCTCCATGAAAACAACTATGCTCAAGTTAGGCATGGTAAAAATGGTGAGCTTACAGACCCCATTCCAATAGACAGAGGGGTAAGGCAAGGATGTGTCCTGGCCCGACCCTCTTTTGTTTATTTATTAATGGTCTGGCGGAAACTCTGAATGCTGGGAGGGACATAGACTCCCCTAGGCTTCCGAACAACCGGGTCCCGGCCCTGATGTTCGCCGATGATACCCTCTTACTATCCAAGTCCCCAATGGGAATACAGAGGGCCTTGAACATTTTCCATCTATTTTGTAAAAATAGGGGTTTGGAAATTAATTCACTAAAGCCAAAATGTATGGTTTTTAATGGAGGTAACACCACACGACCAAACCCTCTTTTAGATGGGAAACCATTAGAGAAAGTGTCTGTTTTTGACTACTTAGGCCTAACCCTCACCAACAAAATGGAGTGGACCACACAAATTAAAAAGGCCAGCTTAAAGCTGGCACAGGCAGCTGGGGGGATAGCAAAGATGTCTGGGAAGTGCCCACAAAAAATGGTTGGTCCAGCAATGGAAATTTATATGGCCCAGGGTAGGGGAGCGGCCTTATATGGGGCAGAAATCTGGGGCCATCGAGCTTGTGATCATTTATCGAAAAATGAGAACTCTTTTATTAGGCAGCTTCTATGTCTCCCCAAAAGTACACCATTAATGCCACTCCGTCTGGAACTTGGGGTCAACCCAATTGCGGAGGAAGTTGCCCTAAGGCCTCTTCTCTATTGGAGACGTATCTGGAGTACTCCAGAACTTGAGTCCTTCAGACAAGAGCTGAAAGAAGTTGTAAATCTACAGAGTTGACAAAATCGTGGCTGTCCTATATCAAAAACACCTTGGCTGCTATGAGGATGGAAGACCTATGGGCTAACGCTGAAGAAACTAGCATGACAACTCCCAAGAAGGCCTTGTCAAAGATTTTTAGAGAATTTAAACGTAATCAGATAAAGACCAATTCCGACACAGGCGCACTGAAACTATCTTTTTTAAAGGTAAAAGATCAATACACGCTGGAATCTGTTCTTGATGTCATACAGCCCCCCCTTGCAAAAAAACTGTACCTGCAATTTAGGTATGGTGTACTACCATTGCACGTATTTACAAGTAAATGGGGAAATGTTTTGATCTAGGGCTGTCCATTCTGTGTAGATAAACCGGAGACAGACCAACATGTTTTATTTGTCTGCCCGGCATACAAGAAGAATAGATACCGATGGTTACAACAGGTGTGCCGGAATCTTGGGATAAAGTATTCCGCGGAGGCCTATAGGATCCTAAAATATTATACTAGTCTGCCCATAGTGTACTCAGTTACTCGTTACTTATTTTCTATGTGGTGTGTACGGTCATCTATTTTAAAAGCTGGGTCTATTGGATAATTTTTCTTTTTTCAACGTAAACAAAATGTAGTAACACTTTTTAATTACCTTTTTAAATGTTTTAAAAATATTAATTCCGAATGAGCTCTTTTCTATATTTAGAACTCCTCTTTCTCTTAATGTTGCAATGCACGCGCACTTTATCTTTGCAAGAATTATGTGTGCAAATTGTGCTGTAATACTTTTTTTAATGTGCTTTTATGGCTGAAATAAAGAATTTTTTAATTTAATTGAATTGAATATAAATCCATACAATATATTTGGATTGCTTAGGCAGCACAATTAGTATCATTACATCATATTATAACAAATCAGTATCTCAGACATTTAAAAAGCATTAATCATCCGTTCCTTCTACATCTTGTTTTGGTTCAGAGCTTCCCAAATCCTGTTATTACCAGACTTCTACTAAACCCCATTCCACACTTCCTTCCTGTTGCACTCCATCGTACCCCACATTCAGCCCATACCCACATTGCAAATTCCCATGATCATTGCTTTTGTGTGAGCAGTCGTTTGGTCTTCCATCTTAAGGCTACACATTTGTTTGCCACGGCGAGACCTAATTCTAATACCTTCTCCGCAATATGTAGTTCATTAATTTTAAGTGGCTAGTCCCAGCAAACACATCTGTATTGGTGACTGTAGTTGTAGGTCGGGATGTATGACATTACAACGCGGGTTTTTACCACGCGTGCAGTTACATCACATGCGTCACAACGCATGCGATGTTACAACGCTATGCCATTCCAACGCAAGTCTTTACATCGACTTGCGCTAGATGGCGTGCTAACATTAAAAAAGTGTAATTTACTATTCCAACTCCAGTCCACTTAACAGTAGGGAAGGTGTTGGGATAGTAAACTACACTATTTGTAATGTTAGCACGCCATCTAGCGCAAGTTGATGTACAGACTTGCGTTGTAATGGCATAGCGTTGTAACATCGCATGCGTTATAACGCATGCGATGTAACTGCACTGTGTGGTAAAAACCGCGTTGTAATGGCTGTTCCCCGTAGGTCGGTCACTAACTCTAGGGTCTGAATTAACTCACACCAAAAGGCACTCACACCACATGTGAATATAGGTTCCCTCTGTTATTCTGCATTTATGTCACTTCTCCGGTTTTGAAGCATCTTGTCTGTGCAAGCACTGTGGTGTGTTGAGTGATGAGTTTGCTCTCTTCTCCCACATCTGGAAGGGCTCGGTTTAGCACATGTGTTTCTGGTGCTTGGTGAATCCCTACTTAGCCTTTGCGAGTAGCTGCCCCAAGCCAGCATATGCCAGAAAGAATCCACTAGCTATCCCTCATTTATCGCAAAAAGCCGCAGAGCCCACCATTCGGCCATCTGCAAACTAGAATCCCATATTTTGTGGGATATCTTCCTCACCTCTATGTCTTAAGAAGAATGACATTGTTGGACTAATCCCAAAATGCCAGGGAATCAGCTGTTACATAAAAACATACTAGTCCCCTACTCTTTTAGTTGCCTGTCCCCATAAATCTAACAGGGTCTTAACCTGTAATGGCAAAGCTGTCCGCTTCTTACAACAAACTAAGTGTAATGCAGTAATGCCTGTGGTTTGGTGTGAGCTAACATCCCTGCCACACGATCAATACCTCCCTCCTGGAACCATGGCAGAGTATGTTGAATGTGACCTGTCCAATAATAGGTCTTAACATTTAGGGCCTGTCACCCACCACTATCCCACGGAAGCTTTAATGCCTCTAAAATTATCCATGCCCTCCTGATCCCCCAGTAGAGCAATTTGAGAAATTCATCCAATCTGTGAAAGCAGGACTCCGGTATATGCATGAGCACGTGTTGGAATACATACAGTACTCGAGGTAACATGATCATTTTGCTGATTGCAATGCACCCCATTAAGGACATAGGTAACTTCAGCCACATGTGCACATTTCATCTGAACCTTTATATTAGGTAGGTATGATATAATGTTTCTTAAATAGCTGCTTGGTTCTTTACTGTCTGCTGTGAACTTAAGGCCCTGTTCACAAACAGCATTTTGTAGAACGGTAAGTACTATAATAGTAATATTATAAAGTATACTTATTTATAATTTAATTTAATTTAACATTATCACTGATAGGATTTTCTATGGGATGGTGTTGCAGTATCAGTGGTTGGCCATGTATGGTGCTGGAATTACTACAGTTTCTGTTTCGTCAATAGTAACTTACAATCGTAAATTTGACTCCATCTACTTTTTCAGGTGGTTGAAACATGTAAGTCTGCACTTTTGAACTCAGTAGTAAAGTTATAAAAATTGTAAGAGTAAATGTACATTTGTAAATTACTCACATGTAACCTATCTTTGTGAATAGCCACAAAAGTTCCTTGCATTGCATGGTTTTAGTAAATAAAATGGAAATGGTCAGTTTGAATTTGTTGAACAAATAAGTAACTATGGGGCATATCTACAAGGCGGCGATAGAAAATTATCGCCGCTTTTGCGGCCGTTTTCAGCTGAAAAGCGGCGATAATTTTATCGCCTAACTAGCAAGATCACTCTAACGCGTGAAACCTTGCTTTAGCGCACGAAATCTTAACGCCCAACTTTGCATCTCTAATGAGATGCAAAGTGGGCATTCCTGACCTAACATGACAGGTGAAATGTCGCTAAGCGACATTTCTCCTGTCATCAAGCCCCACACTATGAAGCATAGCGGCAAGAAAAGTAGCGATAACCCCTGTTATCGCTACTTTCCTTACGCCTGCTTCAGGACTGACTTAGCCATGATATCCTATGGAAGGTGGATATCATGGCTAAGTTTGTGAGGCCCTATCAACAAGCTAACATCACATTTCGTGAAATTATCGGTGGGTTTCCAGCGATAATCTCACATTAGGAAGTTAGCGCTAGGATTTTTATCGCTTTTGAGATAAGCGTTGTTAATAGCACGCTATCTCAGCGATAAAAATCCATGTTAGCCAGCGATAATTATCCTAGCGCTAAGTGCGCTTAGCGATAATTATCGCCGGTTGTTGCTGATATGCCCCATAGTGCTTGAAGCCTCCTGGTCAGGAGATTTTATGAAGTTGTAGTACAGATAATGGTTATTTTTTAATATGTTGGTTTGACAGCCCCACTCAGAGACTCATGCACCTACTTAGAGACACAGTCATAGAATTAAGTGTACTGTTTCAAACCTACTTAGAGACCATTACACACATTCACAGAACCACCTGGGCACTCATGCACCCACTCACAGACCCACTCAGATACTCATGCACCAACTTACAGACTCACTCGGAGAGTCACGCACCCATGTACAGACCCACTCAGAGATTCATGTTTTTTATATGTATTCTGCTTTTATGGTTTCCTCTGAAGAAAATAAATAAACACTCACTCACCCACTTACAGATCCACTCAGACACTCACACGCCCACTCAGACACCCATACAGTCACTCACACACTGAGACACAGACTCTCTCAGAGAGTTATGGGCTCAGTCACTCACTATTATACTCAGAAAGTCATACACCCACTCACAAACTCAATCAGATATACATGCATGCACCCACTCACTCACACACTCAAGGCTCATGCATCCACTCACAGACCCAACCAGACATTTGCTCTCCCAGTCACAGACCCATTCAGACACTCATGCATGCACCCATTCACTCACCCTCTAAGAGACATATGCTCTCACTGACAGACCCATTGAGAAACTTGTACACACACTCACAGAGTCACTCAGACACCTATAAATCCACTCAGACACTCACACACCCATCCAGTCACTCACACACCCTCTCACAGACCATTTAGAAATGTATGCACCCAGTCGCTCACACACTCAGAGACTCACACATGCAATTGCAGTTCCACTCAGAGACTCATGGACCCACTCACAGAACCACTTAGACTCTCATGCTCCCAGTCATAGACCCATTGAGACAGTCATGTCGTATGATACAGAAGCATTGATAAACTGATGCACCATGTTACAGATTCACTGAAATAGTTATACAGTGAATGAGAGACTTACTGATACAGCAATACATGCAGTGATAGATTACACTGAAAATGTTATGCACTCGTATAGAGATATTAAGGGATTTGTACATGCTATTATATGGTTATTTATGGTTATGGTTATTTAAATAGTAATGTGTTTAGTCTGTTGGTTATAATCCATTTTGCAGTTATAAGTTTTGAATGTGGTGTGGCTATTAAATGTCTGCATTTGCTTTGTTATGTCGCAACATATTTGCGAGGAATTAGCATTTTAAAAACCTTAGAAATTCACTGAAAAAAACAAAGGGTACAGGGCCACTATGGTTATGAAATGAAAATTTTAAAAACTTAGAAATTCACTGAAAAAAACAAAAGGTTACAGGGACGATATAGTTATGTTGATATTTCACTTGTTTAAAACTGGAGAAATTCAGCAGTTATTGGTAGCTGAGCTAACTATACCTTGCGCACCTGCAACGCACTGCTTATGTCCTCACATATTACATCACTCATGACATGGTCAGTGACATCACTGATGACATCTCAAATGACATCACTGATAATATCAGCCACAGAATCTCTGGCACATCCACTCACACTCCAATTGTTGGCCTAACGGTTAGGGCGCTCGACCTCGGACCTGGGGAACTAGGTTCGAGTCTCGGTAATGACGCTGAACATCCTGTCATTCTGGACAAATCACTTAATCTCCCCGTGCCTAACAAAAAAATGAATGTGTGTCCTGATGTAACGTAACTGGTGCTATGTAAAGCGCTCTGATACCTGATTGGATTCGGGTCAAGTCTGCGCTATATAAAACTCTGCAAAAAAAAATGTATACACCCACTCCAACTTACACACTCTCATTCTCAAAACCATTGACACACCCATACAAATACTTACACACCCACTCACTGATTCATAGGTCTACATAAACATCCACTCAGTTACCCATGCTGCCACTCATGTAGCAACTCACTCACTAATGCAGCCACTGGTATATCCACTCATACACATGCTGTCAGTCACTCATAGAGTTACTCACAGGCATACTCACTCACCTTGTTATGTACCCCCATCTAGGCCTAAGAAGCTAAACAACCTTTCACCTACATTTGTCCTTCCTTGCTCTGCATAACGGTTCTAGCACTGACCTTTTACGCAGTTATGTGCTGAATAAATGTCAATCAATTTCCTTGAAACTAATAATAATAATAATAATAGGATTAACATACTCTGAATAAAAGTAATGGTCATCTTCATCCTAGGGCAAAATAACTACTTTGCATAATTGCAGGTATTGGTTTTGGTTCATTAACATAATCATACTTACAACATTTCGATTGTGTTAGGAACCCCAAGGCTATCTTTATGGTATAAAGGAACCATACCTTCACTAGGTAGGCAGAGGAGACGCTTCCAATCTGACACAAGACACTGAGGTCCTGGCCTGCCGAAGCTACAACATGCAGTGGTCTGACATCCCTGGCGGGGTGTCCAACTCAAGACCAAAATGGGGTCATGCATTATCTCCCATCCAGTAATGGGGTTGGCTCTTTCCTAGGGGATTCTTGGCTTTACACTCACATACATGCTAGGTACACTTAGGTAGGGCTGCATCATAGGAATAAGCTTGATTACTGTCATGTTTATATGCCTGCATTTATTTACTGTTTTAGCACCATGCTAGAATTCTACCATTTATTTACTTTGTTGGTGCTTGTAAACTTTCACATCTGCTTCTGTCTAATGATTGTCTCAACAAACATGTTTTATACTAGAATGACGCTGGTTCGATAAATGCTTATTGAAAATGTCCCCATTGTTTATTCTGTTTATCTCTCTGAGACTAAGTGAGCACGATTGACTGAGTGAAAACTACTGTACTATTTCCACGTTCCCTGAAGGATCAAGGGTTGTCATGTTTGATAGTTGCCAGAAACTATTCGCTCCTTGGTAAGGTTAGACTTATGGTGGCACTGTGAGCTAGCTGGTCTAAAGGCTTCCATTTCCTTTAGGGGTGTCCAGAATCAGTCTAGACACAAATCCCTGAGTTTATGTTGTGTAAACCCGCAGATCCTATGTATTTTTAGGGACTGCATCTCATGGCGCCACCAGCGTTGGTTTAGTTCTTATTTAACGGTCAAATCTGAGTAGTTCTGTCATGCTTTCTCAAAGACCCCTACTCACATTTAACCAAAGACGTCTGGAGTGGGAAGTGGAAAATCTGCTGCACCTGAGTAGGCATATCCTATATATTGGCTGTAGGTCTGTTCAAGCTTGAAGGATTATAGTTCCCTACAATGTGCTGAACCTTATCTCTTTTTCTTACCACTTCCTTCCACAATGTTGGTCCAGGACAGCGTTGCGAAAGCAGGGGAAGAAGAGCTTGAAGGTGCTCTTAACATTATGGAACATTGCAGACATGCTATTGCTATGAAATTAGTAGATTACGGCCTCCCAGCAACGGGTGGAAATGTTAACTTCATGACTGAGGCACATGAGGCATTCAGGACAGAGGTATTCTATTCTTGGTTCAAATTCCCACCTGCAGATGCATGCACACATTTGTTTCATACTTACATTGAAGATGAGACTCCTGATGAATACCTTCCATACGTGGACATAGAAATCCCGTTAACTCACTAAGAACATATTAACTGGTTAAAGGTGCCCTCCCCCGTACCACAGAAAATGTGAGACTCGGTCTGCTCAGCAGAGAAGGAGCAACCTGGCAGTCCTAGCTGCTAAATAGAAAACACAATCTTAGAAACCGTGACAATTAAAAAAAAACTGACAGTTATCAGGATACTGATACATGTTCCTCTCGGGTTCATCCAAAAACTCGGAGAGAGAAGGCCGGTCAGAACACAGATCGGAGAAGCGAGTCAAGCCAAGAGACACACATTGCACTTCAGACTACATTATCAAACAAGAAGATGAACCCAAAACTAAACCTTAATTTAAAAAGAAGAAGGTAGCTGGCATTAAAATATTAAATGGACAGTCTACTGAGGACTCTAGTACTGAACGGCGACTGGCCTCTGATGATGCTAGACAGCGCAGTAGAAGTAACAATAGCTCACCAGAACCTGATGGAAATTCTGGTGAAGACAGCATACAAAACAGGAGCTGCTGCTGTTTATTTTAAATGAAGCCACGATGGGCCAAGAGGACTACAATTGAAGGAGGGTAATGATAATCCCATCCCCACATCGAGTGCACCCTGGCTGGGGTCTGGGATGTCATGTTACATAACTAATGGATACCTTTTGGGACACACTATATGTGTCTTTCTTTGAATACATTTAAGGCTGCCCTTTGGTCTGTTTTAGTCCTGAGGAAGACCCACCATGATGTACAGTGGATAACACTTGATCACAGGGTCGAAACATTGATGACATTCCGTTATGTCCTATGTCAGCTATCCTTGGAATATGCAAAGATGATACAGGATACAATGAACAAAACGTTTTTGGGGATATTTTGATTATTTGTGTTTCCAAGGTCTCATGCTTGTGTTTGTGATTACCGGGAGATTTGTGATTTTCACTATGTATATGTTAATGTGATGTATTGTTCTTTATGTTCTTGACAGCTGTTGAAAAGAGAAATATGAAAAGAGATAGATATAAGAACTAAAAGCCCTAATACTAGCACTAAATATGGATTGGGAATTCCCCACACTTATTGTATGCAAATCATTTTATTGTGTATAGCCATATAATGAATATCTTCACGAATGGGGCCAGAATGGGTTTAGAGATTCCAAAGGTTGCACAATAAAGCCCAAGTTGCTTTGGGAACAAGCGACAGAGCTGAAAAAATGCTTGCCACGGGCTCATGTAATTCACACTTTGAGTCATAAGTATGTTGGCGTGCACGTTGAAGGGAATTTATCCCCTTCACTGCGGCGCGAATTCCGCCGCAGCGCTGGGGGGGGTTTGGGCCGAGCGCGGTGCCGCCATGCTCATGACGGAACCACGCCGTCATGAGTCACGGGCGAGCTGTGCTCATGACGGCGTGGTTCCGTCATGACTCCACCCACTTGCGCTGATCGCCCGCACAGGCGGGGAAACAGCGCCGCGTGGGAGGAGCGGCCGCCAACGGCCGCAGCATGACGGAACCACTCCGTCATGAGCACACGCCGCCCGTGGCTCATGACGGAGTGGTTCCGTCAGAAGCATGCAAGGGGTTAATGGCTGATGAAGCCGCCAAGGCAACAGTGCGAACTGCTGCCGTTTCTGCAATCACTTGTTCTAGCACGAGGATAGATGGACAGATAATGATAGCTGACAGCTCAGCCTTGCCAAAAGGTTTTCCACTAAAGTACTCCAACAAGTTAGATGCACAAAATATTCCGTATGCTCAAATTCCAGGACTGAGGGATAGAGTAATAGCAAACATGGATCGCAACTTTGGATTAAGTCAAGCTGCACATGAGGGTCTGGTTCAGCACATGCAGGTATGGCTGTAACTATTTCACTACTGAAGCAGCACTATTGGTGGCCAGGTCTTACTAAACAGACAAAGGGTTATGTCCTTAAATGCGACATCTGTCAGGAGATGAAAGGTTCCACCGTAGAAGTCCGCCATATACACCATTACTGATATCAGACAGACCTCTTGCATGTGTCTATTTGGACCACTGAGGCCCCTTACAAATTGACGGGGCTTACGAGTACACCTTGGTGGCAGTGGATTCATTCTCTAGATTCCTGTGGGTATGCCCTTAGCACTCGGCTGACGCCCAAACTGTTATAAAGGATTTGCAAGTCTTCATAGGGACATACGCAATTGGCACATTACATTCTGACCACAAAGCTGCGTTTAGCTCACGGGTTACAAAGAAGCCATGGAAAGTTTTGGTGTAGCATTGCGGTACTCCTCTCCATATCATCCTGAGGGAAATTTGATTGTGGAGAGGAAAAAACAGATCTTAAAGAAATCCTTAACAGCTATGGTATTAGATTTGGGTGGCAGTTGGGTCAATCACCTATATGGGGTCCAGAGGGCACTTAAAAACATGCCAAGAAGTTCCCTGGGGGACCGTACTCCATATGAAGTCCTGTTCAGGATTAGAATGCGGGCACCTGGCAGATGAAAAACCATTTGACATCAATGATCGTTTGGCTGTTTTACAAGAACTCAATGACTTCCGGACATTACAAAGCAACATTCAAATAAAACCCACCACCACTAGTGAAGTGAAAGCTGTTCCAACAAGACCTGCCTGGATCCTGATGATTGGGGATCAGATCAGAGAAAAGATAGTGGATGGAAAAGAATTTGGGTCATGTCACAGAGCAGCTGTACCTGTCCTGGCTGTCGAAGGAACAAGAACAGAACTTTTTCTGCCTTTTGCCGGCTGCAAAGACAAAAGATTTGTCTTAATTGATCAGATCAAACCACACTATGTGGCCGATACTCAATAGAAGGCCACGTGCCTCCTGGGTAGTGCCAGATCTCCTCTCGCTACCAAACAGGAAGTTCAGATGGCAAGAATGATAACTATTGAAGACGCCACTTCGCGATGTGAAGGAATAACCAACAATGGAATGCAACTTGTACCTGTTGAAATTGATCAACATGAAACTACAAATAACACAGATCTCAATTTGGTTAATACTAACATCTATGTGAATGTGTCTCAAACATAGTCATCTGCAAATTACACTAAACCTGCTGAGCTTCCAAAGATAGATCGAACTGCTTCTGGCTACTTCCTCAATTTTGACAGTTTCTCATTGGATCCAAGTAAACCCTAGTTACCACCACCGCCTGTTTCCCTCAAACAGCAAATTTGTGATTTCTACTTTTGGCTGAAAAAGACTTACTTTCTTTTTCCCTGGCTACAGCTCTGGATTGCAATTGGTCTGCTGTTCCTAGTCCTTTGGAATGGTATAGTGACTTTCTTCTTCTTGCACCTGAATGGACTTTACCTCCCAGAACACTCTGCAGTACAACATATGAACTTGGTCCTGAAACCTCATGCATCATCACACCGTGAACAGAGGGACCTGTCCTTAGTGAACATTACAGTAGTTCTAGTTCCTGAAGAAATAGTATGGGACAGAGGTCGCTATGATGTATATGTTCCTCCTGAACTTTTAAGAATACCACATTTATATAAAATTTCACTTAGTGATATCATCACCTCTAATACTCTCTCTGATGATTGGGACATTGAAACTGTGCATACTATGCTATCTGATTTAGAACAATCTGCTGCATTTTCAAATGATGAATTGTATGATGATACATCTAACTTTGACACAATGTTTTGTTACCAACACTATGGTCACCATTTTTTGCACAATGCAAGTATCCCACGTAATGTTTTCACTTACCATGAATGGGAACATTGTCCAACACCGCCAAAAGGTAGTTCAACCACATTTGCCCAGAAGTTTGCTTCTCTTTCTGGGTTTAACACTTCAGAGCCAACCTCTTATTACTATAAGCTCGCACTTACACCTGCAAAGAAAAATATGCTCACTAGCACAAAACAGATATACTCTGCTTCTTTTATTGCCCAGCTGTCTGCACATGGGTTTGACTTTTGGAAAGACACTATAGACACAAATCTGTCTGGGGGACTAAAGATAGTCAAGTGCAGGTAAATGAGGCCTTATTTAGAGCATGCCTCTTACCACTTCAGATGATTTTCCTGAACTCAACAGACTTTCTGTCTTGGGCTAGCCAAGATCAAGGATTTGAACTCGGATTCCCTCACTTACAGACATTGAGGGATGACAAAATTACACACAACACAGTGATGATACATTAGATGCCATGCTACACAATGGTTCTTACAATTCATCAAACCCCAATTTGAAGGGATGGTTGGTTTGACCTATCAACACAAATAGGCGTCAGTCAAGATTCAAGAGTACCACCGAAGGGTTTAGTATCCATAGGCCTGATCAACGCTATATTCAATCAATACAATCAGAACACTCTGGGTGGTGACATCTTACAGTGTTGGGAAGTTATGCCTAGAGTGGCTAATGACCTCAACACTGTCTCAGGTGAAATAACACTTATCTCTTCTCTCAAATGATATGGATCTTAGGGATCTTTTGTTGGGTCCCGAGAAGCTACGTCACAAGTATTATTGTATGCTAATTACAGCGAGCTATGGAAAATCTCTCAACAGGAGGCTGCAGAGAGATTATATGAGATTGATAGGGTTAACCTAGAAAAGCCTTTGATGGTAGTTGACAATGGAATGACCACACTATTATCTATAATGTATTCAGTGGGCAACATTGTGTCTTCTGCTATAGATATAATGGAACACGATTTGTTTATTCTTCAACATGGACAATCACAATTGTGATCCATTCTATTATTAAGCTGGACACCACAATCATTGCGTTCTGGCCACGTGCCCCTGGTGTTACTTACATCAATAGCACAGCTCTGTTCTTGGTTTACAATCTAACAGAAAGACAGATGATTATGGATCGCAGGGATAAAATATACCATATTACACATTGAAAAATTGGACCAATTACCTTTCACCTGAATCACCTTCCACTGAATGGTTAATCCATGTCTGTATTATTCTGCCAGTCATGACATTCCGATTTCAATACTGTCTACAGTATCACCAGGTAGGCAGATATAAAGCACTGGGAGATGGATACATACATGAGTACTGGTAATTACTATACATATTTACATGCAGGAATGGGGACACAGAAGTTTTCTCAGCGGTTAAAACTGTAAAAGTGATTTAAGTGGATCTCTAGTTTGCAAAGACATTTCGCTTCACGGAGCCTGTAATGCTTTGGTTGCTAACTTGTCCTGTCACTTGAAGGGTTCCCCAGCTACAGTGATTCATCCGGTGTTCGAAATGGTCTTAAATGGGAGCTATTTGATGCTGAATGGTCAAGGCTGTTGTGGGATGATACTGGGCATCGCATATCTGGTCACAGTGAGTTCCAAGGTTACATGTTGTATGCAAGTATTGTTTCCACCTACCCCCACAGTTAGGGAGGCAACGCTACGGCCTTCATTGAATGTTTCATTTATACGGTTTGATTCTCTGAGCAGTCTGAAAGCCATGCTTTTGCAGAAGGGTATGTCTTAACCTCAGCCAGAGAGACTTTTGATCTCTAGCTTGCAAGGTCGTCATCTGAGATACAGGCCCTAGTCCATACAAACTTCCCACTCCATTTCGGGGAAACGGTTCATCGTATCTTTAACATTACTGATACAAGGGGCACCGTGCACCTATTTGACTGTGTAGGTTCTGGAGTATTGAACACCTTTCAAACATTCTTCTGAGTTTTCCAGCATTCAAACACTCTATATTGGGAAGCATTTTTGGAGGGCTTCTGCTGATGATACTACTTGTAGTGGGTATCTTGGTTTTAATTTTCCTGCTACGCAATGGACGGCCCAGTTCATCGAGAGATGGAAAAAGCACTGCTGGTGTGACGTCATGAACGGATGGTACTTCATCTGGGCACACTTCGGCTTTGGGAGCTAAGCGAGCATTGGTTCCTATTGTTCAGACCATTCTGGGTTGACTGCATCTTGCCTGTGCTCTGCTACCTATTCTGCAGATGCGAATGCGTGTTGGACATATGTCTGACCCTTCCATTGGTTGCGCTACTGGACATAGACGCATTACTGGACCCCTTAAAGACCCACTTGTATCAGTGTCCTCAGTGTATTCCCCTGTTGATGATGGCATTCTTAGAGCCTCCACGGGATACTTCAACGGCTCTACAACAGGCTTACACGTACCAGGTTTTGCCTCAGTGGCTGCTGTGGGAACTGAAGAAAATCACCTTTGCTCTATTGACCTGATACAAAAGGTGTTACAGGGACCATCGTCTGTGAATGCGAGTGACAGTGATGTTGCGTCTCCCACACAGGACACATAAATATTTGGCGCTCCGTGTGATGGGAACAGTTTGCCCCTTTTTCCAAAACAAGGCGAATTGGAATGCAAAGCATCGTTTTGTTTTATTCTTTTTGCTGTCACTGAGCACCATGGCTTTAAATGTGCTTAGTTAGTCTAGCCATATATTGACTCTTTAGTGGACTTGTAAAGCTTTTTTAATTTTAACAGCATCGTTTTTTTACATATACCATGTTTTTAGATGTTTTTAGACACTGGTTTTATGACAATGTTTTATGATTTTTAACAGGCATATTTTACCATTAGTTTACTTTATCGACCTTTGGCTGAGGAGTGGATGTTATGTACCCCAATCTAGGCTTAAGTAACTAAACAACCTTTCACATACATTTCTCAAACCTTGCTCTGCATAATGGTTCTAGCATTGACCTTTTACCCAGTTATGTGCTGAATAAATGTTGATCGGTTTCCTTGAAACTAGCATTATTTATTATGCATAAGGATTCTTAGAAAAGTCCTCTTCACACGACGTGCATAACAGGATTAACATACTCTGTATATAAGTCATGGTCATCTTCATCCCAGGGCGAAATAACCACTTTGCATAATTGCAGGTATTGATTTAGGCTCATTTACATAATCGTACTCACAACATATCGATTGTGTTAGGAACCCCGAGGCTATCTTTATGGTATAAAAGAACCATACCTTCACTAGATAGACAGAGGAGACGCTTCCATGCTGACACAAGACACTGAGGTCCCGGCATGCCGAAGCTACAACATGCAGTGGTCTGACATCCCTAGCGGGGTGTCCAACTCGAGACCAAGATGGGGTCATGCATTCTCTCCCATCCAGTAATGTGGTTGGCTGTTTCCTAGGGGATTCTTGGCTTTACACCCACATACATGCTAGGTACACTTAGGTAGGGCTGCATCATAGGAATAAGCTTGATTACTGTCATGTTTATATGCCTGTATATATTTACATTTTATTTACTCTGTTGGTGCTTGTCATCTTTTACATTTGCTTCTGATGCACTGTGAAATAGCTGGTCTAAAGGCTAACATTTCATTTTGGGGTGTCCGGAATCAGTCTAGACACCAATCCCTTGGTTTATGTTGCCTAAATGTGCAGATGCTATGTATTTTTAGGAACTACATGACAACCTATACTGTCAACCAGACAGTCATTTACTCACCTATACAGTTATACACACACCCACTCACTTATTCATACAGAAATTTACACATACTCACCCACCCATACAGCCCCTCACACATGCACTCACTAACCCATAAAGCCACTATCACAGTCCCTCAATCACACATATAGTTACTCATATACTCCAACACTCACCTATACTGCCTTTCACATATCCAAAAAACAACACAAATTGGCAACCAGGCAAAATACAGACTAACTGAGCACTCAACAATCATATAGGGCAAGTGTAATGATGAAAACTATGTATCGGTGCTCCAACTGAAAAGAAATTGGCTCCCAATTCAACCATGGAAAATTCCCTCCAATGAAGGGGGTACAATGACAATATAGTTCCTGCCTGAGCACTCAGAATTGTAAATGAAGAGTCCAACAGTAATAAAGTCTCTTATTGTACTTTCGTTCCACTTTTTATTTCGGATATTCAGCATCGATGTTCAACAGTACATTTTCATTCAGTATACAGCTTCCACAGATGTTGATATACGACAAAGCAATCTACAGCCAAAACACGTGGTTCGTCGTGTCGATTCCACACAATGAATTCTTCAGGGCTGTAATTCCAAATAAAGGATGTTACCATCAATATTCCTATTTTAGAGACAGAATGACCATAAACACCCTTGTGTTATGCAACAAAGTCTCCATCACCAAAGAAATAACATGCAGTGTAAGAAAAACACATAGTTCCCAGCAGAACCAACTTCATTGTCCCGTAAAAGGCAAGGACAAGAATATGAGAGAATAAAAAGGCAGTAAAATTGAAAAATGGAAGAAAGTGGGAGAAAATATCCATTGTTGTACGTTAGATCAAAAAATGGCTTCCTGACTGCCAGCACCCGTGAATATAGACGCGTGTATGTAGAGAAAATATAGGAAAAAAGAAACCGAAAAATAGGGTGTTAAAAGAAATAGAAAGACTAGAGATAGGTGGGTTCATACATAATATTACTGGTGGTTTATAGATCGACTGGATTGTGGATTTGAACCCATTGGTCTCCTTGAAGTATGTGAACATTGTGTCATGTAAGTTACTCCTTTTGGGAAAGAGACTTTATGATTCTTGTATTTCAAGCAAAGAATACGAAAGTAGTATTTCAATATAGAGGCTGTACTGGGTTCAAAACAGATATTTGAAGCTATTATCTATTTACCAGCTGATTTCTGTATTCACTTAAATGATGTAAAAGAAGGAAACATGAGTCGAAGATAGGGAGTTCAATTGATGCAAATGATGTTTCCCCCAGCACCTTTAGTATATCCGGTCTAATCTTGAAGATCTGGTTAAAAAACATAAAATTGAGAATTTTTAGACTCACCCAATTAAATTGTTGGCTCGAATGGGTCTCTTTTATATTTTTAACTCCTTGGTAATATTTCTTATATTCTGTACAGCTCATTTATTTGTGTTGTAACTTGTTGTAAGTCATTTGCTGCTTGAGGCTTTCTCTACCCATGTTAGAATTTCTCCTCTATCTTTTCGTATTTGCCAAATATGAGCTAAAGTGGATAAGACCAACCAATAATACAGATGCAAGTCTAGGAAGATGGTACAGTAGTCAGAAAAACCTTGAAATATTGCCATGTGCCTTATAGTGAAACCAAGACTAAAAGTAAGACTTGCTTAGAAACTGGTATGGTGACATACGTCCAATAAAATATTTACCTTCATCCTTATTAGTTTTGTTAGAACACACATTCCTCTAGTAGCAATTACTAGGCAGTTTGTAGCAAATTTTCGCAATCTGTAAACCAGGGACAGACCGACAAATGAGTTACCTACTTAGAAGTTAACTACAAACAACAATAATTGGCCAGTACCATGGAGGATATTGCATTGTTTTACTCTTTCTTTGTCTAAATAGGATAAGGGATTTAAGTATGAAGTGCTTGGCTTTAAGGAGATACCTCTGTTACTATTGTTTTGGGTTGTTCTGCCCTCCTTGACTTTAAAACTACTTATACGAGTACTAATGCATCTTGCGTTTTCAGGCTCCAAACAGCAGCTAGGCAATCCACTAGCAGGAAAGTTACATTGTCCTCAGTGGTTGAAGTGCGTTAAAAAGTATGGTAACTGTGATCCTCAGTGCATTTTGTCAGAGTCAGTGAGTGTGGGGGCGTGGGTCAAAGATGTGGCTAAAAAGGACAACATATTCTGTAACTATTTTGTTGGCCTTCCACTTTCAGGTAACTGCATATAATAGCACACCGAACTTAAATGAAAAACTGAATGCAAGTTAAACATTGCTTTTACTTATTCCAGGTTGTCGTGGAAGGTATTTTACACATCCGAATCCGGAAAGCTTTGTCTGGGATGGTGGAAGACTTTTCCATTTTCCAGCTCTGCTTGGATACCATTAGCTAATCCTATGCTAAAAGACTGTTCTGCATAAATGTCACTTTTTTAGCTCAATGTGGATGGTATTGGGGAAATCGAATGCCTAGAAAGTCTACTAGAAAAAAGACGTGCACATGTATACTGTCAGCATTGATTTAGAGGGCTCCATATAAAGGAGCTGTTCCCCACCGTAAACCTGGGAACAAGCACAGGTTCCCTGCTTCTCTTTTATGTGGATGTTTATTATATTTTAAATGATTGACCCATTTAATTTAATTAATTTGATTAAAAATTATAATTATTAAAAACGTAAATCCCTGCCTCCATTGATTTCTGTGGGGGGCCAAGTACGGTGCTTGACGTCCACCAAGACTGATCTGGAGCACTTGTACATCCCTTTTGACTCCTTTAGGGCTGCAGTAACTTTAAGTTCAAAAGATCTTTATTAGAGAAGTAAAGGTGTCAATACATAAGAAAAACTAAAGCATAACAGCAATATAATAAATAAATAAACATGTCTGTGGAGATAAACATGAAGTTAAGAGATAACAAATAATTGAGGCTATATAACAGAAATCAGTACTGGAAATAATATGCAGTAAAATAAATCATGGAAAATGCAAAGGAACAGAAAAGGTCAATCAGGGAGGTTTGGGGACCTCCTGCTGAAAGGGAGGCAAATGAGACGAGCGCTTAGCGCAAATATCAAGGTACAAAGTCACAGGTAACCAAAGGTCATGTCGTTTTTTAGCCAGATTAAGGGGATAGATAAAAACGGTATCTAGCCTGTGATTATGGCATACGTTGTACCACCATGCTCTAAAAGAGATATTAGCAGAATTTTTCCAATTCACAGTAATTTGCTGGAATGCAACAGCTAGTAACAAATCAACAATCTGCACATTAAAATCAACATCTGCCCAGCAGGAAGAGAGACTTCCTAAAAAGACATTGACAAAGGAAAAGGGAGATGTAGTGTGAAATATGGCATTAATCTGGGCCCAAACTTGTTTCCAAAAATTATGCACAGCAGTACATGAAAAAAGCATGTGAAAAAGAGTAGCTTTGGGAGTCGAGCAGGACCAACAGTGGTCAGGAATTAAAGGAAACCTTTTATTCAACAAATGGGGTGAAAAAAGAAGTCTGTTGTAAATTAAAAAAAGGGTTTGCGTAAGGGAGGCAGCCCGGGATGATTTGCGAAGTTTGGTCCACACTTTATCCCAAAAGGAGGTGGGCCAAGAGATATCAAAATCAGACTCCCACTGCTCCTCTACCGTGGATTTTGGCCTGGGGGAGAGAGTCGTGTGTAATGAGCAATAAATTAATGAGGCAGTATTAGAAGTGCGAAGCAAGGAGTGAAGGCGCAGAGTGGGGTTGGACAGATCGGGCTGGGTGAGAGAGTTAGAAAGTTGGATATAGGTGGACATTACTGCATTCTTGAGCGTGAGGTACTTACGGGCAAAGGAGGAGGGGAGGTTGAAGTTCTGGCAGAGAACAGAGAAAGGTAAGAAATCAGAGCCAGAAAAGAGATGGGATACCCAGATCAGTCCTTTTTGTCTCCAAGATTTCCAATAAAAGGGCTTGTGATTAATGAGGATGCAATTGTTATACCAAATGGTGGTGTTGAGAAAATCGGCTACAGAAGAAGGAGGGTTTGGGGAAGTGGAAAGAAGAAGCTTGGTGGTGAATTTGTGGATGGGATTGGAACTAAGCTGGGGTTTACGAGAAAATGAGAGAAATTCAGCGAAAGTAAAGGGGGATAGAGAAAGACGCTCAATAATATGCCATAAAGGGGGAGAGTCGCAGCCAAAGGGAAGCTTGTCGCAGAAGGAAAGCTTTGTGGTAAGTGGGAAAATCTGGAAAATTGCCCCCACCCTCTGATTTGGGGAGTCGTAGCCTGTGCAAGGAAATACGCGCTTTTTTGCCTGACCAGAGGAAAGAAGAAAGAATAGTGTTGATTTTCTTAAAAAATTTAGCTGGAATAGGAATTGGAATGTTGGAAATGGTATAAAGAACTATTGGGGACAGCATCATCTTAATCGTGTCAAGACGACCCCACCAGGAAAGGTAAAGTGGGTGCCATCTAGAAGTAAGGTCAGACAATCTCTGGGTACATTTACTAAGGCATAGTGAGACAGTGTCTGAAAGGGAGGGGGTAATATGCAAACCAAGATATTTGATGTGCGAGGCATTCCAAGTGAAGTTGGACGTAACAAAATCAGATTTGAAAGTGAATTTTGTGAGGGGTAAAATTTCACATTTGTCATTATTCAACTTATAACCGGAAATTTGGGAGTACTCACGAACTACAGTTAGAAATGCAGGAATGGAGATGGTAGGATTGGAAATAAAGAGAAGAATGTCATCTGCATAGGCAGCAAGTTTAATGTTTGTTTGAGAGCAATGGAATTCGTGTAGGTTAGGATTTTGGCGAAGCTTTGAGAGGAAGGGTTCTAGGGCCAGATTAAAAAGGAAAGGGGAAAGGGGACAGCCCTGACAAACTCCTCTACCTAAATTGAAGAAAGAAGAGGTTAGGCCATTCGCACAAACCGGCGCTCTGGGATTAGAATAAAGGAAAGAAACAAAGGAAATAAAATTAGGACCAAACCCGAACCATCTGAGGGCGGAAAAAAGAAAAGTCCACTCTACTCTGTCAAACGCCTTTTCCGCGTCCAAAGCAATTGCTGCTAATGAGTCTTGGAATCGTGAGGATTTGGACAGGACATTAAAGAGAAGTCTGGTGTTGTCTGTGATGAAACGACCTTTAACAAATCCCGACTGCTCTGGGCCCAATAAATCAGGAAGAAAGGGGTCTAGTCTCATGGCGAGGGATTTAGCGTATATCTTGTAATCAATATTGACTAAAGAGATTGGTCTATAATTCTTGCAATACTGGGTATCTTTTCCTTCTTTGGGTATTATGCAGATGTGGGCGTCTGAGAAAGTGCCAGAAGAAGTACCACTAAGGACAAAAGAATCTATAAGAGAGTGTAATCTGGGTAGTAATAATTTAGAAAATTGCAAATAAAACTCGACGGTAAATCCATCCGGACCCGGGGCCTTATCCTTCTTAAGTGATTGAAGCGCAGTGTGCAGGTCGGAACTGGAGATGGGCGTTTCAAGAGTGGATAAGTCAACAGGAAAATTGGGGGGAGCCTGAATGCTGGAGAAGAAGTTGGCCAGGGATTGAGGAGTAGGGTGAGTTTCAGAAGAGTAAAGCGTAGCATAGAAGCGAGAAAATTCTTCTAAAATATCAGCATCTGTGTGTTTTAAAACAGAATTAGCATCAAAAACAGACTCAATATTCAGTTTGTGTTGCTTAACCTTTAAATAATTGGCTAAAACCTTCCCCGCTCTGTTCTTACCCCCATAAAAGTTTGAACTAGATTTTAACAGATATAACGAAGCATCATCAGTGGATTGTTTGTTAAACTGCATCTTAGCTTCAATAAGAGTAGTCAAACTTTCCTGCGAATGGGAAGTATAAAAGGAGTGCTCCAGTTTTTTAATCGTAAGGAGGAGATCGCTAGTTCGCTTGCGCGCGGTTTTACGCTTTTTAGCCACAAAATCAATGATGAACCCCCTGGCTGCAGCTTTATAAGCGTCCCAAACAACATGCTTGAGGATATCGGGCGTATCATTGATAGCGAAAAATTCTGTGGCTTTGGCCCAGTGGCCTTGGGTAAAACATCAATGTTAACTAAAACAGGGGCATGATCAGAGAACAAAATGGGGCCGATATCGGCGTGAGTTAGGGACTGAGATATATGATGGGAAAGAAAAATATAATCAATGCGTGACTGGGATTGGTGAGATGGGGAGTAAAAAGTAAACTCTTTAGTAGTAGGATTGCATAAACGCCAGGCATCAACGAGTTTGTGCTGGGAAACTGCTTGAACAAACAATTTGTGAGACTTATTAGGGACATAGGATACTTTGGAATGCCTATACAAAAAGGGGTCATGGGGTAAGTTGCAATCTCCTGCCATAATGAAATTATCGTCAATGTATTCAGAAATACGGGAAGCCATTGTGCGCCAAAAGGTGGTGTCACCACCAGTAGGTGCGTAAATGTTGAAAAGGGAGATGGGAATACCCTTCGAGGAAAGTTTGACATGCAACCATCTGCCCTCAGGGTCTGACTCAGAAGACAAAAGAGAGTGAGAGAGAGATTTACGAACTAACACAGCCACACCTTTTCTTTTACCATCCCCAGGGGCAGAGAAAACATCACCAACCCAACCTCTCTTGAGCTTAGCAGCTTCAACATCAGACAAATGTGTTTCTTGCAAGAAGGCAATGTCTACATTCAGTTTGGCTAGATGAGAAAGAATGTTTTGCCTCTTAATGGGAGAATGAAGACCTTTAACATTCCAGGATATAATACGCACTGACATTAAAGATTATTAAAAGAATAGTACAAAGAAGAAATAAAACATTGAGAGAAAGCCTCGTGAAAAGTAAAAGGCGTAGGAAAAGAAAGAGATAAAAAGAATATAGAAAAGACGAAATGGACAAAAGCAGGAAGAGGAAGAGAAGACTGAGAAATACCATAAAGATAGAGGAAAACCAAAGTGTTACTAAGATCAGTGAAACGACAAGATAAAGTCCGGAGATAGTGATAATAAAAGTCCAATGAAAGAGAAAACAGATCATGCGCCAAGAAACCAGTGAAAAAACAAGATGAGAGAGAGAACAGCCAAAAGGAAAGGAAAATAAATATGGGTCATAGGAGAGGTGAAGTGACAAGGGAATGAAGTGTATAGTGAGAATGAAATATGACCGGGGAAGCCAATGAAAGGTAAGAAGAAAAGGGGAAAGAGAGAGAGAGAAGAGGAAAAAGGTCGCAAAAAAAGTAATGACACCAATAAATCTGAAGGCATGAAGGGAAAAATCGAGGTCAATAGAAGTAGAACAAAAACAGATATGTCATAAAGGATATGAGGAATACTTACAAGGGGTAAATTGGGAGAGGAACGGTCAGGAACAGAAACATAGAAAAACGCACGTGGAGACGAGGGGAGGGAGGTAGGACCAACTGGAGAAGGCAGGACACTCGGGGTCAGCGAGACGTCTGACCAGAGGAACAAAGCGGAGCTCAGAACATTGAACTGCGAGGGAAGAAAAATAACAAGGTTAGGCAGCGGCAAACGACAAAGACAATTGACAAGCAAAGGATAGGGCGGACCCAGAAACTGTGACATAAATAACAAACATTTTGTAAAAAGTATAAACTCATCAAGAACATACATAAGTCAAAGAACATGTGAGTTAGAAAAATCAGTAACACTGAGAACTGGAACAGCATAATAGAACTGCGGAAAGAGTCACGGTGGGCGAGAAGAGGAAGGCCCAGAGAGCTCCATGTCAAACTGGCTGCAAGAGTTCAGGAAACTTCGAAGTCGCGTAGGCTCCTCATATGTCATAGTTTTATTATTGTAGGTGACTTTGAATAAGCACAGGTGGAAAAGACCATATCGGGCACCAATGGAGCGGAGTTCAGGTTGTGGAAATTTAGCCTGCAAACTGAACATTATCTGCGCCATCTTGCCTCTCCCCAGCGCCACGCACAGCGAATGCACGGCCGTCATTTTAGGCACCCCACTCTCTCCCTGCTCACTCTCGATCGCCAGCGCTTTCCCCTGGCGCTGCGAGCATCCCCCGCGCGCTGGCCACCCCCGCTCTCTCATACAGGCCATAAACCCTCTCCTTCTGCGCGACCCTGCTACGGAACCACATCCGACCGACATCCCATACATGGTCATGCCTCTCCTTTGATAACCCCCTTCCTCTGCGCCCCATTGTCTGAACTGGTCCCAGGCCATCACCTAGCCCTGCGGATGCAGTTTATTGCCCCTACTGTAAGGGAAACACCCCGCATCAAAGGGATTACAGTAGATCAAAGCCCCTACCCCCTGAGACCCGGCCGGTTGCACACACCCCCGGGAATTAGCGGAATTCCCTGCTGCGCGATAGCCATCTCCCACTGCGGGTAGGGTGGGAACCTCTACTGTAACTATGTGTGGGATCGGATCTGAGCCGGGGCTTCAGGGGATGTTCTTTCAGGCATCAAGAGAATCTCAAGAATGTACTATATGTAATAAAGCAATAAACCAGTGTATAAGAGACCAGGTCTCAGAGATGCGGTTAGAGCACCTTGTGACGATACCTTGCTGTCTGATCTGATGTGTTCTGCTCCGACGGAATAAAACTTTGTTTCCTGCCTTCCAGTCTCCGGCGCCCGCCTCTTTCATTGGTAAATTATCGAGTGGTATAAGAGGCGATTACCGCCGGGCAAATACTTGAAAGGTTATCGACTGAAACTGCCGCTATCATTTAACAATTGGCGCCCAACGTGGGGCCCATCAGCGACACGTGGATCCAGTGGGAGAGGTCCCGACGACAGAGTGAACGACTGCAACAATCGGGAGAGCTCCTGCCCAATAGACCCTCGTCTGGCAGCCGATCATCCGAACTTCACTGGTTCCGAGCAGACCTCTCTCGAGTGATCTACGGTCCTGACTGGGAACCATCAGGAGTGCCGCGGCAAATACGGAGAGTAGAGGACGATCAGGCGCTGGAGGCGGAAGACGAGAAACTGTCCACGCGGTCCGGGTAAGGTCGTGATACACGACAAAATGCGAAATAATTGATTGATTGTTTAAAGCTTTGGAAATACTAGTATTGCTCATTGATTGTGCTCATTGATTGTTCTCTTTGAGATATTCGCTGTCAACAAACGGGGAGGAGTAGAAATACTCTCTCTCTCTCTCCCTTTGCAGATAGTGAAGGGTAGGTAACGCAGACTTTTGTCCCCGTTGAAACCCGTCGTGCCTATCTTTATCTCCCCATTGATTGATTGTCCGAACATTGATTGTTTTGGAGAATAGTGCTTTTTGAGATATTCTCTGTTTGCAAATAACGTAGAATAGGAATATTCTGTCTAGTCTTTGCAAATAGTGAAGGGTAGGTAATGCTGACTTTTGTCCCCGTTGAAACCCGTCATGCCTATCTTTATCTCCCATTGATTGATTGATTGATTGATTGTCCGAACACTAGTTGTTCGATATTGGTTCTTTGGAGGTATTCTCTGCTTGCAAATAACGAAGAATAGAGATATTCTGTCTAGTCTTTGCAAGCAGTGAAAAGATAGGTAGTGCTGACTTTTGTCCCCGTTGAAACCCGTCATGCCTATCTTCTCCCCACTGATTGGTAGTTGGTTCTGCCCGGACCGCTTATTAGAGGTGAACCATCCGGCTCCACTGGAGGGCACCCCTAATAAGGACATGTTCACTAAATATGGACTAGTCGCCGTAGCTTATACCAAGCTATGGCATAAATATACAAAGAAGGACCCCGAGAGTCAGTGGCCACTGATGGGATCCTTCGACGACCATAAGATAGAAGCGCTAGAAATAGCTCTGCGTAGCAATAAGACGACGCCTACTATGCTTGACAGTATCGGCATGTGGCGCAAAGAAGCAACGCAACGGAAAAAGAGGGAAGAAGTAAAAGCAGAAAAGGAATTACGAAAGGCAGCTCACCTTGCCGCTAGAAAGTTAGAAGAAGACATAAAGGAGAGAAGGGAAACTAAACTAAGACAGGAGCCCGAAACCTCAGGCCAGTACGCTGTTAGGACCCCTTCATTGCTCTACCCTGAGTTGTCCTCCAAGCAGCGAACGAATGATGAATTACTGTTAGGTCCCCCGATCATTTACATGCCCCCTCCATATGCACCCTCCCAGTCAGTAGTGCAACACCTACAACCCCCGAACACGAGCGAAAGCAGTACAGGGGCCTCGGTCCTCACGGCCTCCGCGCCGGCTGAGCCTCTTGTACTGAACCCAATGTCGGTTACAACGCTAGATGACCATGAGATGGGAAAGAAAGAGTCCACCAGAATGAATCGATTAACAAAGGATGAACGAGCAGGAATTGATAAGATAGTAGGGACACTGGTGGAGCGAAAAGAAAGTGAGGAGTATATAACAGACGTGTATAACTCGTATGCCGACAGCCGCAGACGACACTTCGTCGTACGGCTCTGTTATCACGCCCTGAATGCGTATGAGGAAAGATACCACGATAAAGGTCCCGAAGGCTTAGCAGCCCTATATAGGAAGGTAGACATCGGAGAGGAAAGAGAGGGCGACGTTACGAACCTCTTCACTCGTACACTCGAGGTCTACCGACACCTTAAAGAACATGGACAGACCACCAAAGCAGAAACCCCCATAGCGACTAAGCCCCAGGAAGGGAGGGCTGATGCCATGATGCCCATTAAAGAAGCTGCCCCCTACTGGGTCCCCCCACGAGGTCTGGGAACACATGACGACATCAACCACCAAGATGCGAAGGGAAGGGTTGTATATAACTGGGTCTACCAGCCGTGGGACCGGCAAGACATTTTGACATTTAGAAAAACTCTACCCGACTTAAGAAAGAACCCGACTGCCTTCTACACTGAACTGGGTACAGCCTTAGGTTCTACGATTATGACTTTAGCAGATATCGACTTGTTCTTTGGGCTATGTCTGCCGGCTGATGTGTGGAAACAAATCCGGAAAGTTGACCACGCTGAGCCGTTCGGATATACCTGGGTACAACTCGATACCATAGATAAGCAGCGAGAACCAGGACAGAAACCCCCAAAAGCCATATTAGAGCTCCCAGGCAAGATTGTACTAAAACTGAAGACTCTAATCCCAGAAAGAAAGGTAGACTGGTCGATAGTAACGGCTTGCCGCCAGAAACCCCAGGAGGATGTGTCTGAATACTTCTCCCGATTCGAGACTGTGTTTTCCGATTACAGTGGCCAAGACATGACCACCGCAACCGGACATCACCTCTTTGTCCAGAATTATGTGAAGGGTCTGACACAAGAAATTTCCCAGAAACTACAGACCAGCGAGAGTAGCTGGGCAGCCTCCAAACCCGCAGCGATTCTCCAGATGGCCCAATACTACGAAAATCAGAAAAACGAGAACGATAGGGCATCAGAGAAGAAGAAAAAGGAACTGAAGGAGAGGGTAATGATAGCACAGTTGCAAGGGGTGACCATAGGAAGGGAACCCCCGAAAGAGAATTACCACCCAACCGCCCCTAGAAAGCTACCCCCTAGAGACCATACACCTGCACCCTACAACGGACGGAGAGACTTAGATGGGAACCAATGTGCGTTCTGTAGAGGGTTCGGACACTGGAAATCCCAGTGCCCGGTCCTTCTGGAACTAAACAAAAATAGGGATCCCAGAGACACAGCATATGACCCCAGAAACAGAGGACAGGGACGAGGGCTCACGAACGACGCAACCAACGTCAGGCCAGGCAAACCAAACACCTTTGACCGCCCCCGACAAAACCAGTGTCAGCAGTCCGACTATGAAAGCACCCATGACTTCGCATAGGACCGCCAGGGGCAAGGGAGGGATCCAGTCGAACTCCGTGTTGACCAGCAAGGCCCTTACGTCACTGCTAAGGTCTTGGGCACAAAATCCCCATTCCGGGTAGACACTGGGGCGACACGTAGTGCGTTATCCAAACGACTGATCCCTAGGGCACCCTTGTCTGGCTCACATTTAACCTCAATAGGCTTCGATGGAACGCCCTCCACTAACCCCTTATCAGCACTAATCTCCTTTGACTTAGAAGATAACACCACTGACACGACCTTTCTGCTCTCCTCCAACACCCCCGATGCTATTATGGGACTTGATTTGCTAAAACATTTTCGAGCTACCATCAGATGCTCCCCAGACGGAGTTCGAGTCATCCTACACGATAACCCAGATCTGTCCAGACCCTGTCACACACGGCGTATGCTCTCTATAACCGATGCTGACATGTCCCTACTCGACACATTACCTTCACATCTATGGGCTAAAACCGACTCAGATGTAGGGCGCATGGTGATCGACCCGGTACACATAACCGTCCGACCGGACGCAGTGCTCCCAAAGCTTCCACAGTTTCGGATATCACCCGAAGGCGAGAAGGCATTGGTGGAAATCATCGAGTCCCTAGTCGAGGCAGGAGTGGTAGAAGAAGTAGTGAGTAATGTTTGCAACAGCCCTATCCTACCCATTGTAAAGAAGCAAGGCGAGGGGGACGAGAAAGCCTACCGTTTCATTGTTGACTTGCGAGAGGTTAACAAAGTAGTCATACCCCAGTACCCCGTGGTCTCAGACATCACCACCATCCTCACCCTGATTCCATCCACTGCCACCATCTTTACTGTTATTGATCTCAAGAACGCATTCTTTTCCATCCCCATCCACCCAGACAGCCGCTACCTGTTCGGATTCACTTTAAAAGCCCGTTCATACAGATTCTGCAGGGCACCCCAAGGCTACACTGAGAGTCCCAGTATTTACAGCCAAGCCCTCAAGAGGCAACTGGATGCAGTCCAACTACCCGATGGAGTGGTGTTGATACAGTACGTCGATGACATTCTTTTGGCGGCCGACACCACTCCACTTGCCGTCACAGCCACCATTCACCTCCTCCGCTTCCTTGCTGAGAACGGTCACAAGGTCTCCAGAAAGAAATTGCAATTCTGCCAGCCCCAAGTAACGTATCTAGGCCACCTACTATCCAAAGACGGGAGGAAACTTACCCCTGACCGAATTCAAACCATTCTAGAAACCCCTGTTCCCAAAACTCAGAAGCAAGTGCGGTCCCTAGTGGGCCTCACCTCCTTTTGTCGACAGTGGTTGCCAAATTTCAGTCTTATCGTAAAACCTCTGCTTTCCCTGCTGGCTAAAGATACCCCCTTCCCCCTCCCCTGGACACCCGAATGTCAATCCTCCTTCAAAGAATTACGAGACGCCCTCTGCTCGGCCCCAGTCCTAGGAACCCCAGACTACACTAAACCTTTCTCCCTCTACACCCACGAAAGGGAGGGATGTGCGTTGTCTGTCCTAACCCAGTCCATAGGCCCTAAGCAACGCCCTTGTGCCTACTTCTCTGCCACTCTTGACCCCGTAGCCAGAGCTTTGCCCGCCTGCCTTCGAGCAGTAGCCGCCGCTGCTGTCTCTATCTGACAAAGTGAGGGGATCGTGCTCTCGAACCCCCTCACGGTATTGGTACCCCATGCTGTTGACACCCTCCTGAACCAAACCAAGACTCAACACCTGACTAGCGCACGACTAACTGGTTACGAACTGACTCTGCTTGCACCCCACATCACATTGAAACGATGCACCACTCTGAATCCAGCTACACTACTGCCTCTCCCTGACGCTGACCCCAATGCATCCCCTATACATGATTGCGTGACCCTCACCGACGAACAAACCAAGAGTAGGGTTGACCTCCGGGATACTGCCTTCCCGGACCCTGACGGAGAACTGTGGGTGGATGGCTCATGCATCAAGCTCCCCGATGGCACCACCTCAGCTGCCTATGCAGTCACCACAGCCCGAACAGTTGTTGAGACAGCCCGCATCACACAGCGATCCGCACAGGCGGCGGAACTAATTGCTCTTACACGAGCCTGCATCCTGGCAGCAGGGACAACCGCAAACATTTACACAGACAGTCAGTATGCCTTTGGGGTAGTTCACCACTTTGGGCTCTTATGGAAAGAGAGGGGATTCTTGACTTCTCATGGCACACCCATCCTGCATGGAGATCTAGTCTCTGCCCTGACCGAAGCAGTCCTCCTCCCCACACGGTTAGCTGTGATCAAATGCCAAGCACACAAGAAGGTGACAGACATTATAGGACAGGGAAATGCACTAGCTGACATTACTGCCCGAACCACAGCCGAGAACAGGTCCACGACCCGCATGTACGTGACCAGGTCACAAACTGAGAAATGGAAGGATGCTAGGGAAACGATTAGGGATATCCAACTAGCCAGCACACCACACGAATTAACTGAATGGGCCCGGGTGGGGTTGAAGGACGATGACGGTTGTTGGCGAACTAAAGACTCGAACAAATGGTTGCTACCCGACTCATACTTGATCCCCATGCTGACCATGGCACACTCCCCCGCACACATAGGGTCTGCCCCCATGATCGAACTCATCTCCAAAGTCTGGCACAACGACAGAATACCAGACTCAGCCAAACGTCTGGTCCAACATTGCCTAGTATGCCTCCAACACAACCCTGGGAAAGGAACTGCTGTACCCCGGGGAGGGTTTGGGGTCCCCAATCACCCCTTTGAAGTCCTACAAATGGACTATGTCCAGCTAGAAAGGTGCCAAGGTTTAAAGTATGTACTTGTCGTTGTGTGTGCCTTCAGCAAGTGGGTGGAAGCCTACCCAACCCATGACAACACCGCTATGACTACTGCAAAAGTACTACTGAAGGAATTCTTCCCCCGATACGGCCTTTGTCGAATTTTGTGGAGCGACAACGGCCCCCACTTCGTAGCCGAAGTTATCCAACTCATCTTAAAAGGGTTGGGTATAAAACAGAAATTCCATGCGGTCTTCCACCCCCAATCTGCAGGCCTGGTTGAGCGACACAATGCCACATTGAAGCTTAAGATAGCAAAAATAGTCGCCACCACAGGACTAAGATGGCCAGACGCTCTCCCACTAGCATTGCTATCAATGCGTTCCACCCCCACCAAACACCACTTAACCCCCTACGAGGTCGTCTTTGGGCGGCCCATGAACCTTTGGACTGCACCAAAACCAACATCTATCCACGACGTCCCGGACGTCCTCAAGTCTGACTATTTGTATAACCTAACTAAGACGTTGTCTGTTATCCATCAGCAGGTGCTGCACGCCATTCCCGATGTTTCCAGGGGCCCCGGGCACGACATCCAACCCGGTGACTTCGTCTTAGTGCGTAACTTCCAGCGCACCAAGAGTCTGGAGCCCCGGTGGACGGGCCCCCTGCAAGTCCTGATCACCACCCGAACAGCTCTTCGAGTGGAGGGGAAACGCAATTGGCTGCATGCACACCACTGCAAGAAGGTATCACCGACCCTGACAACCACGGACAACATCACCGCCCAAGAGGAACTTCTGGACAAAGACCGACCATCCCTGAGCCGCTGCCCGGATACAGAGACACTTGAATTGATCGAATATCCAGATCCCACTGTGCCATCCAAAGAAGGGTATAACTTGCGACGAAAGGAGAGAACTTCGGCTAAGCAGACCACAGGCTAAGTGGAAATCTCAGAACGGTAGCCTAGTCACCTCAAAGGCCACCAGGAGAGAAACTAAAACAAAGTCGGTGGTTCTGCCCGCTACCGAGTCTCTTGAAGGTGATGGAAGCGCCCGACATGAAGATGATGGAAGCAACCGGACGTCCGAAGATCCACTACAAAAACCCAAAGACTGACCGAATGCACAGCTTTAAGACAATAGCACTTTTCATTTCCCTTCTCTTTTGCCTTCTCCTCGTGGTCACCTTCTGGATCATGGAGGAGAGCACACCCGCTCATAAGACATTGCTGACCACCGTTCAACCTACCACCACGAAAGAACACCATCTGATCTCACTTTCACCCCAACTCCGAGAAAGGCGTAAGGAGTTCTGGAATAACTCTTTTGTGCAGTTGCTCCACCAACACAATCTTGCCACCAACGCCACTAACTGCTGGATCTGTGGATTGCTGCCCCATGCCACTGGGCACTCAATCCCTTTCATCCCTTCACCTTTTTCTGTCCATGGTTCCTGCCTCGCCTGGCTGATCCTCCTGCAGGAGAGCTACAAGGACAATGCCACTTCCGGCAGAACCATGTCACACTTCTACCATGGGTTCTGGCTGAACAAAACTGGTAGAACCTCCGCCCTCTTCTGCCCTCTGAGATCGAACACTTCCTTTCACATGGACATCCCCGCCAAAGAACGAGTTGAAATGCAAGTGTTCAACAATCCAGCCAGACCCACCTTCTCTTACCTCCGAAAACGGACAGCCGCCACCCTAACAGTGGCCCTGTCCGTCATCAACATCACTGGATCTGTATGCCTCGAAGGCCTGGGGGCACAGCTGGTGGGCCACAGCTCCTGCCTCATCACCCGAACATTGGACTCAGTTGACCCACCCTCCTTTGTTGCCTCCCCGAATATGTACTTCGTCTGCGGTACTAAGGCCTACACCTGGCTCCCGAAAGGTTGGGGAGGCACCTGCTACATCGCCTTCGTCCTTCCCCCGACATATGTGGCTCCAGCAAACCATCACCGACAGAAACGTGCCAAAGACATTGTACAAGCCGACTCCACCGGAGCACAGTTCATGGACGCAGTAAAGGGTCTTGTTCCGCTCTGGGGTCCGATGGCAAACAGCCGTGCCATCCGCCACTTAACCCAGGCAGTCGAAACAGCAATGAACATTACAGCTGGCGCCCTCGCCAACAACACCGCTGAGCTTCAGGCCGTCCGCCTGGTGGCTCTTCAGAACCGCCTTGTTCTAGATGTGGTTCTGGCTGATCGTGGAGGAGCATGCCGCATCATTGGGTCCAGCTGTTGTACCTACGTACCAGATAACTCACCCTCAGTCTACAAAGCAATTGAACACCTCCACAGACTGTCCACAGAGGTCCATCAAGAGCAAGAAGAATGGTCGCTGGGGAGTTGGTTTTGGGACACTATTAAAAGTTGGGGATGGAGGCTGTTTTCATTTATCCTAATACCGAATGTGATACTATGTGGATGTTGTTTGGGGATTCAGTGTCTGCCACCTTTATGTTCGCTTTTTATGAACTGCATCTGCCCTAAGACTTTGAACTCTGAAACAGAGCGGATGAAAGCCCTCTATGAGGTGGAAGTCCGCAGTATTATGGGGATAAATCCGAACTAGACAAGCTGGCGAGATATGTTAAAAGTGAGGACTGTGGAAATTTAGCCTGCAAACTGAACATTATCTGCGCCATCTTGCCTCTCCCCAGCGCCACGCACAGCGAATGCACGGCCGCCATTTTAGGCACCCCACTCTCTCCCCGCTCACTCTCGATCGCCAGCGCTTTCCCCTGGCGCTGCGAGCATCCCCCGCGCGCTGGCCACCCCCGCTCTCTCATACAGGCCATAAACCCTCTCCTTCTGCGCGACCCTGCTACGGAACCACATCCGACCGACATCCCATACATGGTCATGCCTCTCCTTTGATAACCCCCTTCCTCTGCGCCCCATTGTCTGAACTGGTCCCAGGCCATCACCTAGCCCTGCGGATGCAGTTTATTGCCCCTACTGTAAGGGAAACACCCCGCATCAAAGGGATTACAGTAGATCAAAGCCCCTACCCCCTGAGACCCGGCCGGTTGCACACACCCCCGGGAATTAGCGGAATTCCCTGCTGCGCGATAGCCATCTCCCACTGCGGGTAGGGTGGGAACCTCTACTGTAACTATGTGTGGGATCGGATCTGAGCCGGGGCTTCAGGGGATGTTCTTTCAGGCATCAAGAGAATCTCAAGAATGTACTATATGTAATAAAGCAATAAACCGGTGTATAAGAGACCAGGTCTCAGAGATGCGGTTAGAGCACCTCGTGACGATACCTTGCTGTCTGATCTGATGTGTTCTGCTCCGACGGAATAAAACTTTGTTTCCTGCCTTCCAGTCTCCGGCGCCCGCCTCTTTCATTGGTAAATTATCGAGTGGTATAAGAGGCAATTACCGCCGGGCAAATACTTGAAAGGTTATCGACTGAAACTGCCGCTACCATTTAACAAGGTCTCATGTCCAAAAAGTCCTTACGTCGGTTCGCAGTGGCTCTGGCATAATCCTGCGCAAAGAACAGATTGGAGCCTGACCATGTGAGACGAGGAGAGGCTCTGGCTGCTGAGAGAACTTTCAACAGGTCTGTATACTCCAAAAAATACATTATTACATCCCTGGGCTTCGTTGGTGTGGATAGAGAGGAGGAAGCTCTTCCAAGCCTATGGGCGCGTTGGATATTGAGCGGTGGATCTTCGGGTAAGTGTAAAAGCTTGGGAAGAAATGACTTGAAAAAATTGACAGGGTCACTCCCCTCGCATCCTTCCACCAAGCCGTAAAGGCGAAGATTGTTGCGCCTATTCCGATTTTCCAAGTCCTCCACCTGTTTCTGGAGAGAAGAGACTTGCGCATGCAGATGGGTAACTTTGGCTGCGGAGTCCTGAAGAGAAGAGACATCACGCTCCACTATCGACACTCTTTCATCCATTGAAGCCCAGTTGTCAGTAAGAACCTGCAACTTAGCGTTGGTTTCTTCCATAAAAGGGCGCAAGGCCCGTATCTCTTCAAGGAGTAATTCCATCGAGATGGTCGAAGAGGACTTGGGAGGCGAAGGTGGATCTTTTTTCAACCTCTTAGACACCGTTTTTGCTGAAGGCTGTGAAGAGGCTTCCACATGTGACGTCATCTCACTGGGAGGTAGAGACTGGGAAGCTTCTAAATGGGCCAGTTCCGTAAAAAGCCTGGAGTTCTGAATATAATTGCGCTTATGGACCTTGCTGGAACCATCAGCCATCGATTCGTCTATGAAGTGCAGGTTCACCGGGGGCACACCGGAAGACCAGGAGCGAAACAGGCACCTTGCGGGAGCAAAAGAGCGTGAGAAATAAAATAAAAAAATAAAAAAGAGGCTACTAAAAAGAGTTGGCGAAAAAAATATGCCAGGCCAAAAGAAACGATAATACCAAGAGTCAAGAGAAGCAAAATAAAATCTCAAAATGGCTGCCGAGTATGAGGAGGAGAAAAAATGCCCATTAAGTCACAGAAAAGCCATGCGATTCAAGAAAAAGTCACCTGGAGATATTTGGCTGTGGCATCTGTGTCATCTAGAGTGCTGTGGTGATTGCAGGTCCGTAGAAAACATTCAGGACTTGAAAACGCGCTAAATGCGCTGCTGAGGTGATTCCAGGCATACAGGAAACAAAATGGCGGTCGCGGCCGTTACAGAGCCGTGACCGGGACCAAAAGGGGCAGCAGAGTTAGCAGGAAGAGCATCACGGCGGTAGAGAAGGGCTCAGGACATGCCCGTCATCTTAAAATTGCAGAGGCTTCCCTCCAGTGGTCGCGTGTGGCGCGCGAAACCGCAGATGTGTCCTGGCTCGGACGGAGCTCTGCTCCGGCGCCGCCATTCTCCTCGGGAGCCTAGCTATGCCCCTGGCTGCAGTAACTTTAGAAGAAAATGTTGTGAATTGCAATTGTCTTAATCTTTTGTGAGTGTCCATTTTGCAGTAGCATGCCCCTCCCAAACCACTCCTTAGGTTGCCCTCGTCCTCTCCCTTTTAGTTATATGTATTCTTCATTTTCTCATCACTCCTCTGGTCCCTCCCACATAACACTTACAAATACTTTGTATTGCCAGGAGTGTAGAGATCTCTTCCGCCTGTAAATTATATTCAAGCCATGTCAATACCATATTAAGCTTTCTTACTTCAAACAGTCTAGTTGTCAGACGGACATTGTTAATGGTATAAAAAGCTGCTTATATTGCTAATAATATGAGCACTTCAAGACACCATCAAGATTTGACAGCTCAGCCCTTCAAGTCTTGGCTCAAACCCACATGGAAAGCGCCAGGAAGTTAATTTATTTTGCAAGTGTCTGCGTGCAGAAAACAACACACTTCTCCAAAACCTTTCCTAGATTGAGGAGGAGTGATGAAGAATAAAATGAAGTCAACTCATTTATGTTTAAAGACAACTTCTTCATTAGTTGTTTGAGAAGTGCCTCCTTGCTTGCAATTGGCATAGCTCCTGGCCTCACAGAACTGTTGAATAGTGTCACTAGTTCTGCCAATAGCCATTGGCAAAGTAACCCCATGTTTCTTGCTGCATAAAGATTGCTCGATGAATTAGAAGAATGGTGGCAGTACTTCGTATATCGCGTTAAAATGATCCACAACTGTTATAGGGCAGTATGATTCCATTTTTGTGATTGCATCAGCGAGGATAGGAAGTACTTCCCTTCTAGCTTTGTACTGATCTGAATAATCCCCTCTTCATTAAATGCAGTAGATGGTAAAAATACTGATTGATTTCCCACAGAGGTTTGAGATAGTGAGGTAAGTCTGTACCTTAGCTTTTTCCTTTCTTGTCTGTCTTTATATGCAGAAAACAGGGATAAGTAGTCTGCTCATAAATAAGGAGAATATGTTTTCTTCAACAACATTCAAATAGGTGAACTTCTCATTTGTTTCAGCCAAACTAGGAAAGAACCAATCATTGTACTTAGTCTGCTTTGCTTTTTCCCTCTCATAGCAAAGTGTGATTGAGTGCCTCACAAATCTTCAGCAAAAATAGACTTTAGGAGCTGTGTTACTGCCTAGAGATTTCAGATTCCTGAGTGACTGACAAAGACAAGTGGAAGTGAGTTCTGGATTAAATTGGTTCCAGTTTTATTCTTGCTGAATGTAGCTTTTTATAGGTGGATTAAAGAGGATAGAAATACATATTTACCCCCTTTTATACAGACCCCCAAGATGAACAAACAATCAATTGGGAGTGAAACCACGAATAACCCCTCCTAACCATGGAATCCCTTCCTATTTGTAAAAGAACTCTCACCCACTAGAATTCACTAGTGCTTCATCACTTGCTGGATGAAATAGCAAGGATGACACCCTTGACGAACTAAGGGCCTGATCTAGATCTTGGCGGATGGGTTATTCGGTCACAACAGTGACAGATATCCTGTCCGCTGAAATATGAATCCCATATGATTTATATTTCGGCAGAGACGGGCTATCCATCACCGTTGTGATGGAGTAACTCGTCCACCAAGATCTAAATCAGGCCCTAAGTCACAGCTCACAAGGAGTTTTGTGGCACATACCTTTGACCGCGAGGGGCTCTAAAACCGGAGTGTGCCTTGTTCTATTTCTAGTGTGTGACTACGGGTCCGCCCTCCTCCAAATTCTCTAGATGCCTTGGATGCCCCACTTCAAGGTATGATCTCCCACCTGTGCTCTATAGGTGATTGTTTTGAATTGCTTGGGTGTAGGTTACACCTAGTGTACACCAATGCCACTATACATATAAGATATACAATAGCCTTAATGGTTGACACCATTTGCACTTTGTATGTTTGGTCATCGTGCTGTAGTGATTGCAGTGCTCTCTATTGGTGAGTTGGTCCTTATTCCCAGGACATCGTATCCTGGGACTATGAATGTTTTTTCAATGTTTTTTCTGTGTTTCTTTCACTAACCACAGGTATCATTAGGGCCATTGAACTCAAAGGGTGTGTAAGTTGTGACTTACTTCAATGTATGTATTTTTCGCACACACCTTGACCTGACTTGGCCACAATTAGTGGATAACAAACATTAATGTAGGAGACTCCCTTTACACATAGAAGACAGGAATATGTTATTCATAGGACCTGAAGAAAGCCACTAGACCCGTCTTGGGCTGGGGTGACTGATGCTGCAGAATGCAGTAAATTGGTTTTTTTAGTGCAGATTTTACATAGCATGAACTCGACCCGAAGGTATTGGAGCGCTTTACATGAGCACCAGTTACGTTACACAGGGAAACATTAATTTTAAACCACAAGCTGACACGAACCACCAAACACTTCCGTTTTTATCCGACAAATCACTAAGGCACGACGCAATGAAGTCACTAAAATAACTGCCTAGCCTGATTCTCATCTATATGTGTGTGTCTGTATATTGTTTTGTCCTTTTATCTTCACAGGTACAAACTTACAGGAAAACATCCTCTTACAATTACCGCACCTTAGTGAGTGCGTCACTTAGGAGCGTATACATACTCTGTAAACCCCCTTTTTAACTCACCTTCACCCATAGGTCCTGATGAAAGCCAGAATTAACACGAGGCCTGGCTGAAACTAGTTGACCACACAGGATGTGGGAGCCCATAAGTCTCTCCAACCACATCCTCTAGCCTTGCTTTTAAACACTGCCAAGGACCCACACATAAATTATCCTGTGGATCTTGGGACCCTTAGGACAGTTTTTTAACTTACACCCTTAACACCACCATCACTGCACACTCACTTAACACTATCCGCTCCGCTGTAAACAGACGTCGCAGCACACCAGAGGCACACGATGATGAAGCATGCCACCAACTAGGTTGGTGGGAGAGGGCCTTTATAAAAACTAATATGTTTTTCTGACACACATGAGCCTTACTAGTACACCGCACTCAGTGGTGGACACTCGGGCCAGGTCGTACACGAGGGCATGGTAAATGGGATCAACATCGATATAGGTTCTAAGTTATGATGTATATTTGGCTCCTTGTGCACACATATGCAATGCAAGAGAAGTTATGCAAAACACACTACAAAAACTGTTTACCCTCATAGGCCTTTAGGCATCCTCAACCTGATTCAGGCATTTGTTTTGGGAGTTCTAGTTGTATTCCTGAGCACTGGAGAAAAACAACATACTATGCATGCTTACTTACATCATGCCATTTATCATATTCTTGATTTAACATCTTGTTTGATTTTATTTATTCCCACTGGCCCTCACAGATCCTTCACAGAGCATACATTAAGTGTACCTGCTGTTTCACTTCAGAGGACTAGTTTGCATTCACTTATTAAAACTTGAGTTACTTTCTTTGTGTAAATTTCTATGCACTAGCCTTAGTCTCAAAATCGGTTTAGACAGATGTATTTTTACCAGTATTATTATCATTATTTCATGCTTCTCTTGGGCATCCTGTGGAATGCATCCGTTAACCTATGAGGTTTTTTTCAGGTACCTGGGATGCCAATGGATATTTCTGAAAGTTGAACAACCTAAAAAGATTAATTGACTTTAAAAGGTCGGGAGTAAGTCATTGTAGACTGATATTATGATGACTTGTTTACCGAGTTCCTATGTCTAGTAAACATGTTGTAAGATGATAGTACTAGTGTGGAAATGTACCTTTTTAGGTACATCATGCAGTGCACTTCCTCAGCAAAATTTCTGTCCTCCGTCAAGACCACTCCTTCGGACGGCCGCGTCTCCAATGGGGTCCCAAGAGTCGGGCTCCAACTGTGGAAATGTACCTTTTATGGGGTACACTGGTGCAGGGTCACCCTTTTGTCCACGGGTTCAAAGACAAGCAAAATAGAGATCAGCACTGGAGTTGGGAATAAATAACGAGTTTATTAATCCCTCATGAGTGGAACCACATCCACACAGCACTCTCAAGTGCTGCCTTAGGCAAAACACTGAAGTCACAGAACACAGGGCTTTTATACAGGTTTTTCTGCAGTGTAAGCATGTGAACAAAAATAGGAAGAACACGGTTTTATTAGAAATAGGTTTCAGCAAACAAGGGCAGATGAATAACAACTTGTTCAGCAAAGTGGGAGGAGGAGCAGGAGTGCTTATGGCAGCAGTAAATGGCTGACAGTTAACATCTGAGACCAGGTGCTCTGGCAGCTACAAACCCTCAGCATGTACTGTGCTTTTAGTGGAGTCAGGAAATCAACTAAAATAGATAGCACAGGCAGAGTGAAAAGACGAAAGAATTATGAAGGAAACTTAAATGGACACCACAGCCAAAATGGCTGTCGCTTAAGCCAAGTAAAATATTACACGTTTTCCACACTAGTTAGAAGAAACATTCACTTCTCCAAGCAGTTAGGGGTCATCTTTGAAGGTCTAATATTTTATTATTCTCTTCTGGATAAATGATACCGGAAGTTGGGTACAAATGTTGAAAAAAAGACAATAGCCAAGACCTCTAGAGCACACTACACTATGTGGCATATTTACAATAATGTGGCAAAGTGTGTTGTTAAGCCAAGTAGGCTAACAACACGCTTCGTCACTTTACAAACGCAGGGCTGCACCATATTTACATCAATATGGTGCAGCCCTGCGTTCCACCCTGCGCTGGCTCTAACTTTAGCTGCTAAGCGCCAATGCAAGCACCCTTGCAAGATAGTGCGAAGGTGTCTGCGCTGAGGGGAAGATTGTTTGTTTGCAGGAAGGTCCCCCTTTCTGCACATAAACAATCTTTAAATGATGTTTTGTAACTTATATGTGTGCTGCTTAATGCAGGACACATAGAAGTTGCAAAACAGCATTTTTTTTAAATGATTGTTTATGTGCAGGAAGGGTGACCTACCTGCACATACACAATCATTGTGGTTTATGTGTTTCTATGTGTGCTGCACAAGGCACTAAAAGTGATGTTGTGGTGGTGATAGGGGCTTGTAAATATGCCCCTATGACTTACCTCCTATTATAGGGTACTGGCAGATTGGAAACTCTGTACCTGTAAACACAGTTACCCTTGGAAACAACCTATCAGTCCATGTATGTATTTACAAGTTAATCCTCATCCTATCTGAATTACCTACACAAAATTACTGGTTCATTGAAGATTAATATTCCCATTTACCACCCATACAAAGGTAGTAAATGAGAGAAATAAGGGTGGTGCAGAGTGAGGGTTATTGGGAGGGGCTTAGGAGGGTGGCAGAATATGGCTGGGCAGGGGGAGCATCACATGCTCACCTATGCCTTGGAGGTGGGTTGGGTGGGGGTTGTGTTGCGGGGGCTGGGTATAGGGGTTGGGTTGTACTTGTATCCCAGATTCCAAAAAGATTTTCTAGCCACTATTCTAGCCAGATTTCTGGTGCTCTTGTCCGGTATACCAAACCTGGCTATGGGGCCAGTGGTGATTTGATTGACATGTGAGCACATGGGATACCGCTCCACTCAACTTTTAATCAGGGCCAAAGATGTGTATGTGTATGGCGGAAAAATGATATGACCCCATCAGGCCTGTCATGAACTGATAGACCAAAAGGAAGTCAGTAAAATTAGTTTCTGGTCAGCAACACAAGCTACTTTTCAACACCGCAAAATAATATGTTCTGCAGTGTTTAAGGATCCATGGAGGTCTAGAAACACCAGCGTAGCTAACCTGCCCGTGTCTGAAGTTATTTGGAAGTTGATAAATATGTCTAACAATACCTTCACAATACCAAAGCAGGGGTGGAAACATGATTGATGAGTACCTAGCATGTTAGTTTTGACAACTTGCCTTTGAATTTGCTGGTTTACCAGTTTCTTCACCAACTTTTTGATTCTCAGGAGGTCTTCTACCGGTATGTTTTACCCTGTGTTGCTTACATATCTGGAGAACATGGCATTTGAGAGGTATACAGGACATCTGGCAGTAAAAATAATTTCCCCACTTCTGCAGAATATATAGGAACCCAACTGAAGCAGAGCATGAAGGCCTGGGCACTATTAAAAGATGTCAGGGGACAATCAGTTTGGTTGTACACTTGTATAAAATAACATAACGTGTATTTGTAAAGCGCACATTCACCCAAGGGCATCATGGCACTAAATAACATGTTTATTGTTACCCAACTCAATGGCACTTATTTTGTCAACGCAAACACAAGGAGCTGAAGGAGGGACCACTGAAACTTTTCAGACACTCACCGCCAGTCACAGATCTGGTTTGAATCCCTCAACTTTAGCTCACTTCACCACCCCAATTCAGACCCAGCCATATGTAAATCAGTCTTGACCTGGTTCCTCATGAGAACAGCCCAGCCCGAACTGCCAAGCCAGGTTTTCCCTGGACTGGAAACAAGCATCCTGGAACTGGTTTCAGGGTAACAGGGTAATCAGCAAGGCTAGCTTAAATCCAGTGGCAAAGTGAACAAGGGACGCATGTATGGGCATACCCTGCCAACTTAGGATGAACAAAGCAAACACATCATTCTTTATCTCACTTTGCCACCCCAGTTCAGCCCCAGCCACATGCCAATCAGTCTTAACCCTGTTCGTCATGGGAACGAACAATGATGGATCCAACCCAGATCTGTGACTGGGAGTGAGTGTCTGTAAAGTTGCAGTGCTCCGTCCATCATATCCTTGTGTTTGTCCTATTTATCAACCTCAGAAGGATGAAAGGCTTAGTGGACATGCTGGGATCTGAACCTGTGAGCATGAGGTTGAACATAGGCCCCTACCGTCGACTCATTAGCCGCCAGACCCAGCATCACAGTAGTGGGGAACAGCTTTTACTTTAGTTGGTATTACACAACTGCAATGTACAGGAACAGAAGCAATTGTACCTGACAAATGATACATTTATTTTGCATCTTAATCAAACTCATTGCATTGGAATTAATAATATCACATATTTTATGCTTCACTTTTTTTGGAAGACTGTTTATAATTTTCATATGAAAACAACATACAAAATCATGATGCCCCTATGTATGAGGATACAGAACCAGCAATGTTAAAGAAAATACCATTCAGGTATGCTAGTGGGTTTATGAAGGAGTTCAGAAAAAAGAAAAAAACATTCTGACAGGAGCAATGTTGAGTGAGGGGGCTGTCCAAAGTCGCCCAGGACCCACAACAAAGCTGCAAATTAATTCAGGAGGTATATAGCAGGGAAGCATGATGATAAAAAATAGTTGGCCTAACGGCTAGGGAGGTCGACCTCGAATCTGGGGAACTGGGGTCGAATCTCGGCAATGACGCTGAACATCCTGTGATTCTGGGCAAATCATGTAATCTCCCTGTGCCTAACAAAAATGAATGTGTGTCACAAAAATGAATGTGTGTCCTCATGTGACGTAACTGGTGCAATGTAAAGAACTCTGATACCCAATTCGGGTTAAGTTTGCGCTATATAAAACTCTGCAAAAAAAATAAAAAATCTGAGATGACATTGTCCAACAATAGCAGATAGTCTCGCAATGGTTGCCATATATCTTCATGTCTCAAGATGAATGGCTGCAAGGTGGCATCATCTCCACTGGTTTTATCAAAGTAAATCATAGTCTTCAACCATGCAGAATCAGAGGGACAGGTTTTGCTGCCTCAGTTACAATGCAATCCCAAGTTTTGCAAGCATCGGTTCAATAGCAGTGAAGTGGCGAACATCTTGAGGAAAGTCATCAACATATCTCAGGAGTGCCAGGAGTGGAGAGGGGTTCAGTATGGTGTCTATGACTGTAGACAGTAGGGAGAACATTTTGGTCCAGACTTTGTCAGGGTGGGTTTATCCCAGGTCACGTCCCAGGCATCTCAGGTCCGCCTATCTGGTTCAGGTTTCAGCACTGCACAACCTTGATATAATCTGGAGACTAGTTGCCCCCATTGGAGTCAGTAATGATGGGGGTTATGGGAGAGACGTTGTCTGGAGAGAGGGGATAGGTGGGCATGCAGGAGCATAGTGTGTTATGTAGACACCTAAGCACAAAGTGGTCCATGAATGTGGTATCATGGTACCGGACATCGTCTACATGTGTAAGCACATAACCATCTGGAAGAAGGCTGCCAATAGTGTGTAAATTGTGTTGCGATAAAGTACCCTGAATGAGTTTCTCCTGTGTAAGGGGGAGCCAAGGGTTGTTAGCCAGGGGTGTGGCAGGAAAGTAAAGGGGTCCCCCTCCCAGACTGCGGCAAAGCTTCCACCATGCCCAGCTTGTGGTTGATAGTGTATGACAGATGGGTCCATGGAAATGTCCTTGGGTAGAAAAGATGGGAGCGCCACCTGTCCAGCCTGGTCTTTCTCAGGGCTTGTGTAGGGAATACATGCATCTGGGTGATACTAATGATATGCACACTGGCATTGGGCTGACAGATAGTAAAGTTATAGATCTGGGACAACAAACCCTAAACGTTTGTAAGGGAGCACTAGGGTGTCCCATCTAATTTGGGGTCTGCACCCTGCCCATATGAGGTGCAATAGAAGGCTGCGTAGGGTAGTGAAGAACTTGTTAGTTAATGGGATTGGTATGTTGAGGGAAAAATATAGGAAGTGTGGGAGGACGACCATTTGAAGGATTGCCACTCGTCCCACCAGAGATAGTGGAGTTTCATTCAACGATCAGTCTGCTTGGTCAGCCGGTGAATGGTGCGACTGTAATTAGGACAAATTATCTGTTCTGAATAACTCCCAGGTATTTGGTGGAGTCCGTGCACCCAGTCACGGGGTATTCACTTCAAACTCAAAGTATAGCAATTAAAAATACATAATGTTATCTGCAGCGCTTGATTTGAGCCGGTGGTTGCTGGTGCCCATTACTCATGTTTGGTAACCAGCACTTGTTTTTTCTCATCAGACATTTCCAAAGAGAGGGAAAAACACACACAGTTCAAAGTCGGAGAAAGAGAAAGACAGAAAAAACGTCAAAAGCAGGAGCCTGCACGAGTGAGATAAAGCAGCCGAGCGGCTGCAGTGGGTTAGAGAGGCCTGAAGTGGATTCGGGACTGTGCAGCCCTGGCCATTAAAGGAAACCATGGGAGCTAGCATAACTGTGCAGTTTCTCATCGTGCAGTGATGTCACATGTTGCGTCACCTCGGCTGTCTGCGTTCTTTTCTAACGCTTGTAGAGGGCAAATCTTTCCAATAAGTACATTTATGAACGTTAGCTCACTGTTTGGCTTTCCTTCAGGGAACATACCATATAATATTTATTTTCTGACAATTTTAATCTGAAGAAAAGTCAACCCTGCTTGTCTGTTGAGCAGAAATATTTCCTGAGCAAGGAATACCTCGGGGTATTTTAAGTGGCTCATGAATGTATCCCACTTCTTTCTTGTGTGATGTACGATTTCCTACAAAGACTCGTCCCATGTACACAAAGGTCACTTTGGGGGCATTCTAGACAACCAGAGGATGTGCAGGGGCTTCATAAATCTTTGATTGCTATGTTCAATAATTCCTAGAAAGAGGAGTCAGCTGAAGGTTCACTGTTAAATATACACTTGTCAGCTGCTGGCTCATGCAAGTAATAACACTAAGCTCCACAGGTGCACGGTCAGAGCAGCTAGGAGGTAAGATTCGTCAGCAAGATCCCTAAAGGAGACTGACAGAAAGGCATATGAGATAGATGCTCTAATATTGTGCAAAGAAGCGGAAATTAAATGAACGCTGCCAGGTGGCAGGATAATCCCATCTCCAGGCACTATTTACTTTAAAACTATAATCTCATACATTGAAGAATTTCCTAAATCGATGAAGAGATTGAACTCCTGCTACAGGCGACTCATTAGAGACATCACACCACCCAGATCTTATTAAGTAAAAAGGCCCCTTGGGCACAATGCAACTGCGTATTCGCCCTGATTTGGAACCCTTCTAGATGGATGGATGACGAACAACGCATTCTGCTGCAAAGCATTCCATTGCAACGCATACCGCCACCACGTGAGCATTACAACGCAAATGCCATTACCGCACGGGCGTTACAATGCAAAGGCCATTACCACGCATAACCATTACCACACATTTTTTTTTACAACTAATGCATTTACCACACATGCCTTTCCAACGAATTTCGCTGTAAAAGCATGAATGTTAAAGGCAACTCCATGGTAAAGGTTTTCACTGACGACAGCCCTGAGCCCTAAAACCAGACCCTGGCACAATCCCCCCCCCCAGCCCTTTTAAAAAAACAACAGCTTCTGCCCTGAACCCTAAAACCAGACCCCTGGCGCAACCTACCCTGGCCCCCAGGCCTTGTAAAAAAATAACTGGCCCCTACCCTGAGCCCTAAAACATGACCCCGGAACCCCCCATGGCACCCAGACCTTTAGAAAAACAAGCCCTAAAACCAGACCCCTGGCGTGACCTCCACTGGCCCCAAGCCTTTTAAAAAATACCCAGCCCCTGCTCTGAGCCCTAAAACTGGCCCTGGCGCAAACCTCTTTCAGCCCCCAGTCCTTAAAAAAAAACAACCCCTCAGCCTAAAGCCCTAAAGCTGTAGCCCCCCTCCCCTGGCCCAATTTCCCTTGCCTCACCATGACGAGGCAGCTCATCAAGACTGAGGTGCCTAGCAGGTCATAAAGAGGAGGCGGAAGGTTTCTTCTAATGAAGCTGATTACCACACATATGCCTTCACCACCAGTACACGCATATACCTTTATCATTCATACCTTTACAATGTAACTCGTAAAGGCACGAGTGGTAAAGGCATATGCGTTGTAAAAAAATGTGTTGTAAAGATGAATGCGTTGTAGCTCATGCATGGTAAAGGCTATGTGAGGTAACAGTAACATTGTAATGGCTGTCTCCCCTTCTAGATTGCTAGTTAACAGGTATTATGACCCATGCTAAAGGTGCACACCAGAGGTGTGAAAGACGCCCTACTGCCTATGTCAACCATGCCGAGAACCTAGCTAATTCCATAATCCACAAAGTTGCATCTTCATTGGCCAGTCTACACAGCCCATGCTGCGCATCCAAGGTCTTGTATGGCTATCGCTATTGGAACGTTTCACCAGAAATGCTCCCTCCTGTGGCTGGCCTCCACTTTACCTTGTTAGTGCACTTAGGCAGCGTCATACACACATGTATTGTGGCTGACATCAGAGCAATGTTATCCTACATGGACAGCTGTTTGCTGGAACAAAATAAAATGCTGCAGACTTAAATGGAGATGTGATGTAAAACATCTATAAATAATGAGGGGTAATGGAAGATGGGCACATTTTTGGCCATTCTATCAGGAGGGCGTGCAACCTGGGATAACTTTTGAGCTCTTGCTACATTATCAACAGATTGGGGTCAATCTTACCTAGTCTTCACTCATTGGCTTTCCAACTTTCAGGCCTAGTTTGTCTCGGCAGAAAGCGCTGGTCGATGCTGGATTCTAAGGTTATTCTGAGTTTGGGGGATGGCTACCCCTGGCTTTGTCCATGGGAGGCAGATCAGAGGATTGCTTGCCCTGCTCAGAACACATGTGAGATAGGTAGGTTGTTATTGTTATTGATATCATCACTTATAAAGTGCACTATCACCCTACGGGCATTCTGGCGCTATCATACGTGTGCCCAACTGAGCTCATGGTACGTGAGGGGTCTAGCCGATTGAGTGAAGTTATGCTCTAGGATAGAGCCATGTCTTCAGACTCTTCCTAAACTGAAAAAGATCTTCCAGCTGTCTCATCTTGAGTGGAAGATTATTCCAAAGTCATGCAGCAGAGGTGCTGAAGGTCCTACCTCCTGATTTTGTTTTTCTGAATCTTGGTACCTTCACCAACCTGGCAAAGGAGGAGCGGAGACTCCTAGCAGGAGCATACCAGGCAAATTTATTCTGCATTGGTTTCCAGGTTGTACATGACAGAGTGCTGCAGAGTGAGGTCTTGCAGTAAAAGAGACAAAGGAACAACATAGAACACAGACACATGAATCAGCATTTGATCAGTGCAGCTCCATGCTGAACAATGTGACTTGTCACATAGTAAAACAAGAAGTGCAGAGTACCGTCGTATTTAGATCCTAACTGCGATTGCCATGGAGAGATGAAGGGGCTCTTAAAACTCAGATGAGTCGAGTGAGTCCTCCATTTCATGGCTGATGCCCTTTAGGCTCCATTCCTCATGTAATGGATTTCTCCTGACCCTGCAGATATTGACAAAATAATGCATATTTATTCAAGGTCTGAAAAAAGACACTCAGGCCTTGAATACAAGTGCATTAGAAAAATTCCTGTTATTTTTCAATAGCAAAATTACCATTATTGGGGTCTTGATAATTCCAAGGGGACAGAAATAAAGGGAGTTAAGATTAAGGAGAATAAGAAGCAGGAATAGGTGTTCCTGTGCCAAATCTACATGTTTTCTCCCTGCATTTCACACAAAATCTCCATGTGAAAAACACAAACTTGGAATTCCAACTGGCCAAGTAACTCACAGTACACTATCCACCAGAATTCATGGGACACTTGTAATCATGGTTCTAGTAGAATGCCTGACCTAAAAGGCAGAGAAAAAAGACTACATGGTCAATCATGCTAAGAAGAAGATCCCGAAAGACCCATGAAAACAAAAACAAAAAAGACACTGCTTAATAAGGCGAAGAGACAAAGAGAAAAAAAGAAGTCATTGGGAATTGCTTCCATATTACAATTCAAAGCAGTGATTTCAATCTTCTACTCCCTTAATTGAGAGGTCAGAAAGTAATTTGCAAGTAATAGTGTCCTCAAGTGGGAAACCCGAAGAAGAAATACTCTACTTTAATAGTATGTTTAGACTGTATTTGCCTTTATAGTCTTCCCTTCATTTTAAAAGGGCTGAGTAGCTAGTCTTAACACTTCAGGAAGATAATCTACCAACCAGTAATCACATAGATTCTTCTGACTTTATTTTTGAATAGAGAATCATCCCACATATCCATTCTCAATCTCTAGAGAAAATGTCACTCTTGTTTAACCTTTAATTAATGGGGGTGGTAGCTATATCTGTATATATTTATCATCCGATTCATCCTACAATCAGAACTACAGAAAACTTAACCTGATTAAAAGTGATCTTCACACATATCATGTAGCCAGTGCATCCAGCAAAAGAATCCTCTAGATCCACTAACAAAACAGTGCATCCAATGGAAGAGCCCTTTAGCAATAAGCAAGTGCTTTTAAGCAATAACATGGCAACTCAACCCAATTGCATGTTTGTTATCATATAAAGAAAATGGGAACACATTTGTGTACAATGAGATAATATCCTGAACGTCTAAAGAAAAATGTACCCTGCTAGATTTCTCAGAAATACTCTTTATTGGCCAGTATCACTGTCCTTGTAGAGGGGGACCGAATACAGATCTTCTATTCGTCTCTAAGCAGACAAATCTGTAGTGTGAGTTTTTCTCGATTTTCCTTCAGATATCCTTCAAATATCTAAAGGCCCAAAATTAGCTACGGTCATATGCTGAAAATCACCCTCTATTCCCCATCTGATGCTGGGATACCCATATCCATTTATGACAACAGTAAGTTAATGACCCAAGCCTCAGGTAATAATCTTCAAATTTTCACCTACACTTTCATGACAAAAAAAGCATTCTCATATTTAATCCACCAGGCTCAAAGTCAAGTGGCAATAGCATCAAACATCATGTTCCATTACCTGCGTCAAAAGATAGCAACAAATCATTTTAGACTAACTTTTCAATAGAAGTGGTTACCAAATCGTAAGATCGAGTCTGGAACAGACACTTTAACCTTCTAAACAGACAACCAGAATAAAAAGAAAGGAGAAATCCAAAATATTACATACTTCAACCATAGACAGTAGTCCTTTTGCAGAAGCACTTAACAACTAGCAATAGAGAAACAAATGCTAAAGAAAAACGTATAGAATATCAATTAGCCCTTTAAGATGTCACATAAGACAGGAAAGGAGGCTAACAGGACAACAGGCTTGATCATTTTATTTACCAACAAAGGGCTGAATATCTTGTCCACTAGAATCAATGATTTGCTAACAAAAGTGAGATCAATTTTCTATATCTTGAAACACGTGAATATTCCTATCCAGCCTCGAAACTCTAGTCAATGTGCACATCAAATATCACACAAACCAATGACAGATGAGGTATCAAGGTCAATCTAGACTGCACAGCTGAGACCTATACACAAGATGGTCCTATTGCCTCCTCAGAATAGAAAATGTTGAAGATCTGCTTAGCTCATGCAACTCCCCCGGATCCTACAACATCCAAATAATAGGTAACTCAAGGAGAAAGACAACTATATCCCAAGCCAAAGCAATTCACAAAGATAACCTTCTTGAAATAAAGACCTTGCCCTATAAAATGAAACTATTCAAATCTATTTTACACAATTGTAGGTCAGCAGGCAAACTCTGAATCAAAACTGCAGACAGAATTAAGACTCATAATCTCAAACTCCTCTGTTTCTAGTAAAGATCTGGTGAACTGAATAGTCTCATCCAGTGATGCTCTTACTTATCTCACTGGATTTCTCTATCATCTAACTGGACTCAGGGATATATTTATGAGCCCCTTGCACCGCCTTGAGGCGCAGCGAGAAAACATAAATGTATTTCTTCTCATATTTTCCTCTTTCTCTGAGTGCTGCATTCTGCAGAACACACAGAGAGAGGAAAAAGCCCCCCAGGATTGTTTTTGTGCAGGATGCTGCCCCTTCCTGCACAAAAACAATTTTGCTGACAACACAGGTATCTTTGCACCATGGTGCAAGGTTGCCTGTGTTGGTGCTAGGCTGCCGAAACAGCACCAGCACTGGGTGAAAGGACACTAATGCACCATATTAGATATATATATATATATATATATAATATATATATATATATATAATATATATATATATATATATATGCAGTCCTGCCCTTTCACTTTGATGTAGGGCATCGCAGTTATTAGGTGACTTGCTGTGTTGCCCTTAGCCAAATCCACTTAAATGAGGCCCTAAATATATAGAAATGGTGATGGGTTAGCAGTGATTTATATAGACTACCCTTTTTAGAAAACCCACGTCAGGAAATACACTTTTGCATGCATCAAGTGCACATCCTCCACATCTGATCAAGAGCATCCCCTATGGGGAGATGCTCCGCATCCGCCGAATATGTAGTGATCCGGAGGATGCGAAAATTAAACAAACGGAGAGTAGCGCGAGGTTTTTAGCTAGAGGGTATAGCCCCAAAATAGAGCAGGCTGCTATGAAAAAATCCCAAGAAAAGGCCAGGGAGGATCTTCTAGTGTACAGATTTAAAAGGCCACAGTTGACCGTGCAGAACAAGATGCAACCGCTCAGGCTTATCCTAACATATTCCAAACAAGAACATGAGCTGAGGAATATTATTAGACATAATTGGTACTTTATTCAGGATTACCCAGTGATAGGTGCCCTTATGCCCTCAAACCCGGCAATATCCTTTAAAAGATCGAGGAGCATGGGCAATGCGTTGGCCAATAATAGTCAGGAGAACTTTCGGAAGGATACCTGGCTCACCACTAGAAAGGGATTCTTCAAATGCCTATCGTGCAGAGCATGCCAGTTTGGGAGCAATACAAAAACCTATACTACTGCCTTTTCCAGAACAGAGAGGGAAATTAAACAACATCTAACTTGCAAGACGGAATATTGCGTCTATGTTCTGGAATGCGACTGTCATTTAAAGTATATTGGCAGTACAAAACTGGCAGTGCATAAGCGTATTCTGCAGCATCTAAGGGTAATAGCTAATAAGGACCAGAGTTACCCGGTTGCGAGACATTTCCAGGCGATACATAACAGTAACCCACAACATCTCCGCTACTTTGCAATTGAAGCCATACCATTGGCAAAAAGAGGCGGAGGCAGAGAGGCTAAATTGCGCCGCCTGGAAACGAGCTATATTTTAGAATTTGATTCTAAGTCCCCGGGTGGGCTACATTTTTATGAGGGCTTATCAATTTATGTTCAACTATTTGTAGCTCAAATTGCAACACATTTGACTATAACTCAGATGCAATACACGATGATCCTAATTTATGCAATACAAAGGTCATGAGGAATTGCTTTAGATGTATCACACTTAAAAGTCCTTTTATGCAATGACATCTTTGTACATAACTTGTATATATATACATTTTAGATTTTGATAATTGGTTTTAGACAGGAGGGTAGTTCCTTATCTTTGTGTCTTTTAACTGATTATATTTAAATTGGGTCCCTGTGTACTTGACATTTATATCACCCCTTCACATGGTACCGAATGATAATTACGTCCACACGAAACTGTAGTCGCAAAATAAAATATGGTCCATACAGGCATATCTACATTTGAACGGATGTATATATGCCATAAACGTTTTTGCATTAGCACTTTATTGGCACAAGTCACTTTTTTCCAAGTACTGTAGCATATAGTCACTTTAAACAGTTTGGTTATCAATCTTTGAGGCAGGGAGTGTAAGAAAAAGCTGTTTTTTAAATTATGATAATAGCTTTAGCCATACAAATTGACCAATGTACAATATGTTATGGACTCTTATATGGTAATGGTAAACATATACACCACACCCTTTAGCCCCATGCCTCATAAACAAACTAGTGATTGACTAAAATGAACATATTTGGAGTTTTGGTAGCTGACCTGTCAATTATATATATTTTGTTTGGAAAATTTTCTTCCCTGTAATGATTTATCAGGAATATTTGGGAAGATAAAAAGTCTTTTTTGGTATATTTATATTTACTTCGAGGGAGCACGTTAAGTTGTAGACACTTTGAATGATTTTTTGTACTATCTATGAACAGTAGAAACGAAGTTAGGAATGCATTTATGCTTTCATTATCGGTGATTGTATTGAAATTTTATACCTCCAAAAAGTGATACTATTTACAGTTGGTAAAAAAGCTTTTTTTCGTATTTGTATTTTAGAAGTGTATTTCTTCTATGTTCGTTGATTTGTACATGCACTGGCACTTTAAATTCTGGGTTAGTTGCTAAGCGCAGTCATGTGATCAAGGCCTCCTGAACGGCCGAAACGCGTCGAGACAAACTGCTGAAATAAAGAGCATTGAAACTTTGATGGTCTGCACTCGTCATTTCTGCACAAAGCAGAGGGTTAGTGTCACGAGTTGGAGGTGTGATATATATTATCTACTGGCGGCCGCCAGTAGATAGTTATAGTTAGGACCGTGTTTCCATAGGAAATCCGCAAAATTCTATTTGGAATAACTTTTGCGTCGATTGACGAATCCTCGTGAAATTTTCAAAATAGGTGGGGCGCTCCGCTCCGCTCCTTCCCTGAAAGTCTCGGGGGATTCGTCAAGCGGGGGCTGAGAAAAAGGGGGGGTCCCAAAACGCGTTTTCCCCATGCATTTTCCCATAGGACCTTTAGTCCGCGCTACAGCCCGAACGGCTGAACAGAAAACCTTGAAATTTGGCAGGGATGTGCCTTTTGCAGGTCTGGTGTAAATCTGTTCAGTATTTTCTGAGAAAATAGCATTTAAAAGCATATATATATATCTATAGGCGCGCACCGTGCGCGTACGGTAAGCGCACCCTGCCGTGCACAAGCGCAATTCTGATTGGTTGTTAGATCTTAGTAAACATTCGAATCGGTCGAAACCAGGAAGTGTCGGCCGCCATTTTGTCTCTCGCAGTCCGAGGGATGTGAAAAATAAAGGTGGAGAACATGAAAAGGGGGCAGGGTGGACAGTTCCTGACCCCCTAGCCATTGTCAGGGGGTCCCCAAATGACCCCCAAGGGCCATAAATGTTTTTAATATTTTTACGAAAAATCGCAGAGTGCGCTTACCGTGCGCGCACGGTAGAAACGTGAAAATTACGTGAACGGCGTAACGTGGGTGCGCGGTGCGCGAAGCGCACCGTGCGCGCACGGTACGCGCACGGTGAAAAACCTAAAAATAAATAAATAAATAAATACATAACTTAGCATTTAAAAAAACTTACAAATTCACTGAAAAAACCATAGGTTTCACACACGTTATAGTTAGGAATTAGCATTTAAAAAAACTTGCAAATTCACTTAAAAAACCATAGGTTTCACACATGTTATAGTTAGCTGGACATTTCCCTCGTAAAAAACCAATGAAATTCCACCGTTATAGTTAGTAAAGGGAACTATAACTCACGCGACTGCAATCCACTGCTGATGACGTCAGATATTACATCACTGATGACATATGTGTCTTTCTGTAAAATAAATATTTATTAAATATGTATAGCTAAACGTTAAAGGAAAGAAAAATGGGTAAATAAGTGAATAAATACAGTGATGTAATATCTGACGTCATCAGCAGTGGATTGCGGTCGCGTGAGTTATAGTTCCCTTTACTAACTATAACGGGGGAATTTCATTGTTTTTTTACGAGGGAAATGTCCAGCTAACTATAACATGTGTGAAACCTATGGTTTTTTAAGTGAAAAAAAATATATATATATATATATATATATATTACCTACTGGCGGTCGCCAGTAGGTAGTTATAGTTAGGACCACGTTTCCATAGGAAATCCGCAACATTCTATTTTGAATAACTTTGGCGCCGGTCGACGAATCCTCGCGAATTTTTCAAAATAGGTGGGGCGCTACGCTCCGCTCCTACCCTGAAAGTCTCGGGGGGATTCGTCAAGCGGGGGCTGAGATAAAAGGGGGGTCCCAAAACGCGTTTTTCCCATGCATTTTTCCATAGGACCTTTAGACAGGGCTACAGCCCGAACGGCTGAACATAATTACAAGAAATTTGGCAGAGAGGTAGTCCTCAGGTCAAGGAAGTGCCTTTTGTAGGTTTGGTGTAAATCTGTTCAGTAGATTCTGAGAAAATAGCCTTTAAATCAATATATATATCTGAGCCAGCTTACGGTGCGCTTACGGTACGCTTACCGTACGCGTACGGTGGCGTGCGCGAGCGCGATTCTGATTGGCTCTTAGATCTAAGTAAACATTCGAATCGGCCGAAACCAGGAAGCGGCGGCCGCCATTTTCTCTCTCGCACTGAGAGTGATTTTTAAAATATAAAGCCCAAAAACATGTAAAGGGGCTGTTTAGACAGCTCCCACACACATAGCCATGTTGAGGGAGTCCCCAAAGATCCCCCAAGGCCAAAAACGGAATTTTTATTTTTTCGGTAATTTCGCCGATTACGCTTACCGTACGCGTACGGTAAAAATTTAAAAAAAAAAAAAATTATCCACACTCTCTCCACCCCGTGTGCAATTGGTGCCCAAAGGTCACCAATTGTGCATGGCTTATTACACCTGAGATAAACTAAAATATTTAAAAAAATAATAATTAAAAAAATAATTATCCACACTCCACCCCGTGTGCAAATGGTGCCCGAAGGGCACCATTTGTGCATGGCTTTTAAAATATACGAAAAATTAAAATATTACCTTTCAAAACTAAGTGCATCATATGTCCTCCATGTGCGCACAGTGCGCGAAGCGCATCGTGCGTACATGGCCCATCTAGCGTAACGTGGGCACGCGGTGCGCGTAGCGCACCGCGTGCCCACCGTGCGTGCACGGCACTAACTGCGTAAAGTGGGCGCGCGGTGCGCGAAGCGCACCGCGTGATCACTGTGCGCGCACGGTGCACGAAGCGCACCGTGCGCGCACGGAACGAAATGCGTTAAGTGGGCGCGCACGCCACGAATGGCGTAAAGTAACTTAGCATTTAAAAAAACCGTACAAATTCACTGAAAAAACCATAGGTTTCACACACGTTATAGTTAGGAATTAGCATTTAAAAAACCTTGCAAATTCACTGAAAAAACCATAGGTTTCACACATGTTATAGTTAGCGGAAATTTTACTGATAAAAAACCAATGAAATTCCCCCGTTATAGTTAGTGCAGGCAACTATAACTCACGCGACCGCAATCTTCTGCTGATGACATATGTGTCTTTATGAAAAAAAAATATTTGTAATATATGTATAGCTAAAAATGTATGGAAGAAGACATGGGCAAATAAGTGTCTAAATACAGTATTAGCATCAGCAGAGGATTGCGGTCACGTGAGTTATAGTTGCCTGCACTAACTATAACGGGGGAATTTCATTGGTTTTTTATCAGTAAAATTTCCGCTAACTATAACATGTGTGAAACCTATGGTTTTTTCAGTGAATATATATATATATTACCTACTGGCGGTCGCCAGTATGTAGTTATAGTTAGGACCACGTTTCCATAGGAAATCCGCAACATTCTATTTTGAATAACTTTGGCGCCAGTCGACGAATCCTCGCGAATTTTTCAAAATAGGTGGGGCGCTCCGCTCCGCTCCTACCCTGAAAGTCTCGGGGGGATTCGTCAAGCGGGGGCCGAGATAAAAGGGGGGTCCCAAAACGCATTTTTCCCATGCATTTTTCCATAGGACCCTTAGACAGGGCTACAGCCCGAACGGCTGAACAGAATTATGTGAAATTTGGCAGAGAGGTAGCCATAAGGTCCATGAAGTGCCTTTTGCAGGTCTGGTGTAAATCTGTTCAGTATTTCCTGAGAAAATAGTATTTAAATCAATATATATATCTGTAAGCGCGCAGCGTGCGCGCTGGGTGCGCGCACCTTGCCGTGCGCGAGCGCAATTCTGATTGGTTGTTAGATCTTAGTAAACATTCGAATCGGTGGAAATCAGGAAGCGGCGGCCGCCATTTTGTCTATCGCATAAAGAGGGGGTGATAAACAAAGGGGGAGAACTTGAAAAGGGGGCAGAGTGGGGAGAAATTAACCCAGTAGGCATTGTAAGGGAGTCACAGTTGGACCTTGTAGGGCAAAAAAAAAGATGTATATTTTGTTAAAAAATATCGCCGAGTGCGCGCACCCAGCGCGCACCAGAAAAAAAACTTTATTAAAAAAATCAAAAAAAATCGCATTTAAGTGTTTAGATATAAGGTGGCTCTAAAAAGAGCCCTTGTGTTTATTGTTTGTTTTTTGGTACCTACAAGTAAGTACCGATGCAGAGTCTAAAGTTCAAGAGGAAGACTCTGTTGCCTTCATCAGTGAAGTGTACACCATCTCCTCTATAAATGTCTTGCATGTTGTAACGCAAGTTGTTGTGGTATATAGAACCCATACCATAGTCTCTGAGGAAAGCAGAAATAGATTTGTTGACGTGCTTCCTTGCTTTGTCAATCTGCGGACAAAATTGGTTGGACCAGTTCCACTTTTGCCTTTGGCATATGTTAGAATATACGAAGGCAGTTTGTGGAAAAAGCGTCATCAATTGCACAAAGGTGTCCTTAATAAGCATTTCCAGACCTACCCCAGTTAAAGTGCCTAGGTCATTTCCACCACAGTGCACAATAATAAGGTTAGGCTGTGGGAGATGTAGAAAGGTTTTCACCAAAGGCATTAATTGGTGCCACTTTAACCCTCTCTGACCAATCCATTTAATGTCTACATTTGGCAAAGCAAGGTCTCTCACCATACCTCTTTTTTCTGCAAATTTGTCACTCCAGAAGACATAGCTGTGTCCTACAATCCACACTGTGAACATCTTCCAAGGAGATCTGGATGCACTCAGGAGGTGTCTTTCAGTAGAATGGCAAAAAGAAATGAAAGACAGTTTGGAAATGGAGGCACACATACTTTTTTTATAAAAAGAACTCATTGGCTGTTTCAAACCATTCTACACTAAAAACTAGGCTGTATGTTTAAATTTTAAAAAGCATGTATTGCATTGGTTCAGAAAAAAGTGTGAAAAAAGAACATTAGTTTGGATTTGCTGTTAGGTTTGAAAAGTCAAGCACTCTTGCTCTTTGGAAATGAAACATTGTCTGTTGAACTTCTGACCTCTCTGCTCACACCTGTGTTCTATGAACTGTTGCTATGGTAGCAGGCAGAAGTTAAGTTGGGGGAAGGGTACATTTGGAAAGGGGTTGAAGTTTTCATCCAATAGAAATGAGTGATTTCATTTGAAAAAATTTGGGAAGTACTGAGATTGAAAATTAACATGTATATGTGTGAAAAAAGAGAGGGAAACTGTGCCATTAACTGGTTCTGCTGAGAGGAGAGAGGTGTGGAGCTCAGTGATTGTGGTCTGATAAACTGCTGTGTGACTGCTACATTTCTTTCACAACTAACTAATTTTAAAGGTGAGTTATGAGTTTGAGAGGGGGTGTTTGTGGTTAATTTTGATATATAAAAAAAAATTATGATTATTTGTTTACAGTTGTGATATACATTTTCAGTTTTGCAAGATATTTAACTGTTTTGAATATGTAAAATATTATGGAGTATGTTTTCAACATAAGATAATGTGTACTGGTAACAATGAGGAATACTGTTTTGTGACTACCATCAAACCATGAGTCTGTGTGCAGAGAAGAATTGTGGGCAGGGATTTAATTTGTGTTGCTGTTGAAAAGTAAGACTTGCAGTTGAAAGAAAAGGACAGCTTCTTTTTAATTGTAATGGTTAGCATTTAGCAGAAATCACTTTGAACAAAAAGAGAGGAAAATGGCAGCACATTTGAAAAAAGCATGCACACATGCACTGTTACATACATCCCTGCAGTCTTCATGCAGTTCTGGAAGTCTCTTTGCTCATCTGTCAAGCACCAGACAATCCACAGTGTTCAGAAACACACTCTTGGCACACACACAGCAGCTTCTCCAACACTCTCATGTGTAGTACACAGCTCTGTGTGCTGTTTCAGATAGCACTGTGTAATGCAAACACATTCAACGTCACCAAGGCCTCATTTAAATTGATCTTGTTTAATCACTCACTCTGTAACATATGGACATGGTCTTAAGGAGCAGTTAGGAAATGTGCTGTTTTCTGCTTCTGTAAATAATAAGGGAAATGTATCAGGCTGTAACAGTAATTTGGTACTATTCAGAGATACTGTTTTGTTCCAAAAAACATAGCATGAGTCTGTGTGCGCACAGAAATTGTGGGCAGAGATTTAATTTGTGAAGATGTTGTTCAGTAAGAAATGCAGTCCCATGAAAGGGGCAGCCTGTGTTATGTGCCTAAAATGATGGCATGACTCTGTGTGCACACAGGAATTGTGGGCAGAGATTTAATTTGTGAAGATGTTGTTCAGTAAGAAATGCAGTCCCATGGAAGGGGCAGCCTGTTGTGTTTACACAAATTATCCTTTAGCACACATGCACTGTTACATACATCCCTGCAGTTTTCTGCTTCTGTAAATAATAAGGGAAATGTATCAGGCTGTAACAGTAATTTGGTACTATTCAGGGACACTGTTTTGTTCAAAAAAACATAGCATGAGTCTGTGTGCGCACAGGAATTGTGGGCAGAGATTTAATTTGTGAAGTTGTTGTTCTGAAAGAAATGCAGCCCATGAAAGGGGCAGCCTGTGTTATGTGCTCAAAATGATGGCATGACTCTGTGTGGTTCCATTTCTTCACCTCTTTTTGTATATTAATTTAAAAAAAAAAAAAAAATTTTTTTTAAAAACCTTGGGTGCGCGCAGGGTCCGCGCACCTCAAAAAAAATTTCAAAAAAAAATATCTCAAAAAAAAATTTGGGGGGTTTAGTTTATAAGTGGCTCTTAAAAGAGCCCTTGAGTTAATGGAGGGAAACAGGAAGAGAAAAACGCAAAAAAAGAAAAAACATCTATGGCCTAGTGCACGGATGCGCATCAAATTTTCTCTGAAGGAGATCAAGACTGGTCTCCCCCACAGAAATAAGAGAACCGCAATCAGTGCACCGTGTAGACAACCTCGCCAAACAAGGTGGACCAACAAGAGGTGTAGAAACAGGTGAAGGCACCATCGCAGCTGAAGTGCTCCCCTGAGCTGCCGAAGATGTGCTCGGCTGAGCTGCTGCTGATGTCGTCGGCTGAGCAGGTGGAGGGTTTTCTCCAGAAGCTCGACGAAAAGTTACTGGATGCATTTTGTTAACATGTCTCAACATAGTGTGAATGCTAAAAGAATATTTCTTGTTAGGATTCCCACGAGATAAGACTTTATTACAAAGTACACATGTAACTTTCGGTGCATTTACCTTTTTCAGACCTTCTGGAAAAGTGAAAAACTGCCATATAAAGCTGTCTTTCTGCTTCCTGTTCCTCTGCCTCTCAAGAGTGTCCTGGTCACTGTCTGAAGTTGGTTGCTGTTCAGCCATTGTCTCTCAACAACAGAATAGCTCCTTCTCCAAAGGAATCAGAACTAATAATGAGGGGAGTAGGTGTGGTTTGGGAAGAATCTGGAACTGAAAGTACTTCAAACCAATCAAAAGTGATGATTCTTGATCACATGACTTGCCATGAGGGGATTGGGTGTGGTGTTGAAACAATTAGAAACTGAAAGTAATGATAACCAATAAGAAATATTGTTTTATTATGCATAAACCCGAGGTGCACGCACTGCGCAAGCTCCGAGCGCGCACCTCATGATTACGTATTCGCGAACGCGTAAGAGCGTATGTGCATACGTCATATGCGCGTACCTAGCGCGCATACGTTGAACACGCGTATACGCGACCGTTATTGCGCGTAATTTTAGCATATGCGGAAGTAAACCGCGTAGAGCGCGTAGGACGCATGCACGCATGCGTACGTACGTACGCACACATACGTACTGGGTGCGCGCTCCCAGCGCACACTATGACGTATATTTGTGTACGTAAATAACGTACGACGGAATTCATAAAAAACTTACGAAATAGTACTAGGAGCGCGCTCAGAGCGCGCACCCCAAGAATTTATATAAAAAAAAAAAGTGGAAAAAAAATAATTAAAAAAATTAATAATAATTTTTTTTTTATCCTAATTGAAATTAAAAAAAAACAAAAAAAAAAAAAGATACAGATAATATATAAATGAATATATAGGAATTTTTTTTTTTTTTTAAATAAATATCATTAATTAAATAATACAAAAATAAATATCATTAATTAAATAATACAAAAATTAGCATATAAAAAACCGTACAAATTCACTGAAAAAACCAAAGGTTTCAAAAACGTTATAGTTAGGAATTAGCATTTAAAAAACCTTTGAAATTCACTGAAAAAACCATGGGTTTCACACACGTTATAGTTAGGAATTAGCATTTAAAAAACCTTAGAAATTCAATGAAAAAACCAAAGGTTTCACACATGTTATAGTTAGCTGGACATTTCACTCGTAAAAAACCAATGAAATTCCCCCGTTATAGTTAGTTCAGCTAACTATAACTCGCGCGCCCGCAATGCACTACTGATGACGTCACATATTACATCACTCATGACATGGTCAGTGACATCACTCATGACATCACTGATGACATCTCAAATGACATCACTGATGACATTATCCTTGTGACAGAGTGGTAGACCTCCTCTCACCCTAATATAACCTTTGATACAAACATTCAAAAATAGAGACAAAAGTTTTCAAAAAAATGGACATACCAATAACAGTTACAACAACCTATTCAGTAATTCTAAGATCCACATACACATCCACTCATCCACCAACAATCCTATACAGTCACTCATACATGTACTCACACATCATATGTACTCATACACCTATACATCCTGTTACACAATGCCACTCATCCATAGAGTTACTCACACATAGTCACTCATGCTAATAAAGAATCAAACATCCATTTACTTGCATATACAGTTATACACACACCACCACACTTACTTTTACAGAAACTTACACATACTTAGTCTTTTAAACAATCACTTATAGAAACACATACTTATTCATACAGGAAGTCTACCAATCTCTCACTCTCACATATACTCACTTATATACACCAATAGTCACATATACTAGTTTAAAACATATGTAGTTACTTATGAAGACACTATTGAGACAGTCATTCACTCACTAACACACCCATGCACACACTCATCCACCCATACAGTCCTGCACACATGCTGTCTTCAACACATACAAACAGTGAGTCACTCATTCATGCATCTATGCACTACGTAATACCCCCCACCGCACCATGCAGACACTCAGACACTCATACTGATACTCAAAAAAACAACTATTAACCTATATAGACACTCATGTAGCTACTCACCAACCCATGCAGCCACTTATATACAAAGTGAGAGACTGATACAGGTATTTACACATTTAAACATTACTCACTAAGCCATGTATTAAAAAAGATACACTTAATCAGTCAGTTATACAATCAATTTTTCAGAAACAAATCATCAATTTAGACACTTATATACTCATTTATTCTTCCATCGACCTTGAGATATACATATATAAAACATATTTAATTTTCAGAAAAACACACATTCACTGGATGATGTCATCAGTGATGTCATTTGAGATGTCATCAGTGATGTCATGAGTGATGTCACTGACCATGTCATGAGTGATGTAATATGTGACGTCATCAGTAGTGCATTGCGGGCGTGCGAGTTATAGTTAGCTGAACTAACTATAACGGGGGAATTTCATTGGTTTTTTACGAGTGAAATGTCCAGCTAACTATAACATGTGTGAAACCTTTGGTTTTTTAATTGAATATATATATATATTACCTACTGGCGGTCGCCAGTAGGTAGTTATAGTTAGGACCACGTTTCCATAGGAAATCTGCAACATTCTATTTTGAATAACTTTGGCTCCGGTCGACGAATCCTCGCGAATTTTTCAAAATAGGTGGGGCGCTACGCTCCGCTCCTACCCTGAAAGTCTCGGGGGGATTCGTCAAGCGGGGGCTGAGATAAAAGGGGGGTCCCAAAACGCGTTTTTCCCATGCATTTTTCCATAGGACCTTTAGACAGGGCTACAGCCCGAACGGCTGAACAGAATTACTAGAAATTTGGCAGAGAGGTAGTCCTCAAGTCAAGGAAGTGCCTTTTGTAGGTTTGGTGTAAATCTGTTCAGTAGATTCTGAGAAAATAGCCTTTAAATCAATATATATATCTGAGCCAGCTTACGGTGCGCTTACGGTACGCTTACCGTGCGCGTACGGTGGCGTGCGCGAGCGCGATTCTGATTGGCTCTTAGATCTTAGTAAACATTCGAATCGGCCGAAACCCGGAAGCGGCGGCCGCCATTTTCTCTCTCGCACTGAGATTGATTTTTAAAATATAAAGCCCAAAAACATGTAAAGGGGCTGTTTAGACAGCTCCCACGCACATAGCCATGTTGAGGGAGTCCCCAAAGATCCCCCAAGGCCAAAAACGGAATTTTTATTTTTTCGGTAATTTCGCCGATTACGCGTACGGTAAAAAATTTTTTAAAAAAAAAATTATCCACACTCTCTCCACCCCGTGTGCAATTGGTGCCCGAAGTGCACCAATTGTGCATGGCTTATTACACCTGAGATAAACTAAAATATTTAAAAAAAAAATAATTAAAAAAAAAATTATCCACACTCTCTCCACCCCGTGTGCAAATGGTGCCCGAAGGGCACCATTTGTGCATGGCTTATAAAATATACGAAAAATTAAAATATTACCTTTCAAAACGAAGTGCATCATATGTCCTCCAAGTGCGCACGGTGCGCGAAGCGCATCGTGCGTACATGGCCCATCTAGCGTAACGTGGGCACACGGTGCGCGTAGCGCACCGCGTGCCCACCGTGCGTGCACGGCACTAACTGCGTAAAGTGGGCACGCGGTGCGCGAAGCGCACCGCGTGCTCACTGTGCGCGCACGGAACGAACTGCGTTAAGTGGGCGCGCACGCCACGAATGGCGTAAAGTAACTTAGCATTTAAAAAACCGTACAAATTCACTGAAAAAACCATAGGTTTCACACACGTTATAGTTAGGAATTAGCATTTAAAAAACCTTGCAAATTCACAGAAAAAACCATAGGTTTCACACATGTTATAGTTAGCGGAAATTTTACTGATAAAAAACCAATGAAATTCCCCCGTTATAGTTAGTGCAGGCAACTATAACTCACGCGACCGCAATCTTCTGCTGATGACATATGTGTCTTTATGAAAAAAAAATATTTGTAATATATGTATAGCTAAAAATGTATGGAAGAAGACATGGGCAAATAAGTGTCTAAATACAGTATTAGCATCAGCAGAGGATTGCGGTCGTGTGAGTTATAGTTGCCTGCACTAACTATAACGGGGGAATTTCATTGGTTTTTTATCAGTAAAATTTCCGCTAACTATAACATGTGTGAAACCTATGGTTTTTTCAGTGAATATATATATATATATATTCACTGAAAAAACCATAGGTTTCACACACGTTATAGTTAGGAATTAGCATTTAAAAAACCTTGCAAATTCACTGAAAAAACCATAGGTTTCACACACGTTATAGTTAGGAATTAGCATTTAAAAAACCTTGCAAATTCACTGAAAAAACCGTAGGTTTCACACACGTTATAGTTAGCAGGACATTTCACTCGTACAAACCAATGAAATTCCCCCGCTATAGTTAGTTCAGCTAACTATAACTCGCGCGCCCGCAATCCACTGCTGATGACGTCACATATTAGTGATATTACATCACTCATGACATGGTCAGTGACATCACTCATGACATCACTGATGACATCTCAGATGACATCACTGATGACATCATCCATTGAGTATGTGTTTCTGAACAATTTTAATATGTTTAATATGTATAGGGAAAGGCCTGTTGAAGGATGAGTGTGTGTACAAGTCTGTAAATGGATGATTTTCTGTGGTGCGTAACTGACTCTATAAGTGAGTCATTAAATGTATCTTACTGCAGACTATGTTTGTATGTGTCTGTATGTTGGTGTATAAGTGGCTGCATGGTTTTGTAAATACCTATATGAGTGTGTATATGTGTTATTGATTGCTTGTCTCAGTATCTGTATGGGTTGCTGTTTGTGTGGGTAGGTTGTGTGTGACTCTATGCATAGATGTGTGAGTGGGTGATTCTATGGGTGCATGGTTTTAAGAGTGCATCTGTGATGGACTGTATGGTTGAGTGAGTGTATGTATGGGTGTGTTAGGGATTGAATGCATATCTCAGTGGTACATTTGTGACTAACTACATATGTGAAAGGCAGAATATATGCGTGTAAGACTATATAAGTGGGTAAATGTGATAGGGTGTGATTGTGAGAGTGACTGTATGGATGAGTGTATGCTTGTATCAATGATTTTATAAGAGTGCAAGAATGTGATACTATTTTTATGAGTAAGTGAACTTGAGTGTGTATAACCGCATAGGTGAGTAAATGGGAGTGTGATTATTTGCATGACTGAGTAGGTGTAAGAGTAGCTCTATGGATACTTGTTAGTGTGTGAGTGTCTATATAAGTGTATAAATGCATATGATAGTTTTGTATGGAGTGACTGTAAGTATGAGTGACTGTACAGGTGAGTGAGTGGAGGTGTATGTAGACCTAAGAGTTAATAAGTGGGTATGTAGTTATTGGTATTGCAGTATGTATGGTTTCGAGAATGGAACTCTTAAATTTTGAGTCGGTGTATCAAAGGTTATATTAGGGTGTGAGAAGATGTGGTCATTTATCACATGGATGACGTCATCAGTGATGTCATTTGAGATGTCATCAGTGATGTCATGAGTGATGTCACTGACCATGTCATGAGTGATGTAATATGTGACGTCATCAGCAGTGGATTGCGGGCGCGCGAGTTATAGTTAGCTGAACTAACTATAACGGGGGAATTTCATTTGTTTTGTACGAGTGAAATGTCCTGCTAACTATAACCTTGTGTGAAACCTATGGTTTTTTCAGTGAATATATATATATATATATATATTCAATGAAAAAACCAAAGGTTTCACACACGTTATAGTTAGCTGGACATTTTACTCGTAAAAAACCATTGAAATTCCCCCGTTATAGTTAGTTAAGCTAACTATAACTCGCGCGCCCGCAATGCACTGCTGATGACGTCACATATTACATCACTCATGACATGGTCAGTGACATCACTCATGACATCACTGACGACATCTCAAATGACATCACTGATGACATCACTGATGACATCATCCCGTGAATGTGTGTTTTTCTGAAAATTAAATATGTTTTATATATGTATATCTCAAGGTCGATGGAAGAATAAATGGGTATATAAGTGTCTAAATGGATGATATGTTTTTGAAAAATTGATTGTGTAACTGAATGATTAGGTGTATCATAGTGAATACATGGCTTAGTGAGTAATGTTTAAATATGTATATATCTGTATCAGTCTCTCAGTTTGTGTATAAGTGGCTGGATGGGTTGGTGAGCAGCTACATGGGTGTCTATATAGGTTATTAGTTGTTTTTTTGAGTATGAGTCTGAGTATCTGTATGGTTCGGTGGGGGGTATTACGTAGTGCATAGGTGCATGAATGAGTGACTCACTGTTTGTATGTGTTGAAGATAGTATGTATGCAGGACTGCATGGGTGGATGAGTGTGTGTATGGGTGTGTTAGTGAGTGAATGACTGTCTCTACAGTGTCTTTATGAGTAACTACATATGTTTTAAACTAGTATATGTGACTATTGGTGTATATAAGTGAGTATATGTGAGAGTGAGAGATTGAAAGAGTTCCTGTGTGAATAAGTATGTGTTTCTATAAGTGATTGTTTAAAAGACTAAGTATGTGCAAGTTTCCGTAGAAGTAAGTGTGGTGGTGTGTGTATAACTGTATATGCAAGTAAATGGATGTTTGATTCTTTATTAGCATGAGTGACTATGTGTGTGAGTAACTCTACGGATGAGTAGCATTGTGTAACAGGATGTATAGGTGTATGAGTACATATGATGAGTGAGTACATGTATGAGTGACTGTATAGGACTGTTGGTGAATGAGTGGATGTGTATGTGGATCTTAGAATTACTGAAGAGGTTGTTGTAACTGGTATTGGTATGTCCTTTGTTTTGAAAATTGTAGTCTCTATTTATAAATGTGTGTATCAAAGGTTATATTAGGGTGAGAGGAGGTCTGCCACTCTATCACAAGGATGATGTCATCAGTGATGTCATCAGTGATGTCATTTGAGATGTCATGAGTGATGTCATGAGTGATGTCACTGACCATGTCATGAGTGATGTAATATGTGACGTCATCAGCAGTGCATTGCGGGCGCGCGAGTTATAGTTAGCTTAACTAACTATAACGGGGGAATTTCAATGGTTTTTTACGAGTAAAATGTCCAGCTAACTATAACGTGTGTGAAACCTTTGGTTTTTTCATTGAATTTCTAAGGTTTTTTAAATGCTAATTCCTAACTATAACGTGTCTGAAACCTATGGTTTTTTCATTGAATTAGCAAGGTTTTTTAAATGCTAATTTTTTTTTTCTTCTATTTTTTTAAACATATTTTTAATTTAATGTTCTTACCTTTTATAAAGACTATGGTTAAATTATTAAAATTCTTTAATATGTTTTTTTAAATATATTTCATAAAATAAACATGTTATAATTTTTTGCAGTTCATTTTTTCTTTTTTTTTTAGTACGCGTACCGTAAGCTTACGATAAGCGTATGGTTTACGCAACGCCCGTAATTTATCTACGCTGTTTGCGTATAGTTACGCAATTTGCGTAGCCGCGCGTACTCCGCGTGGGACGCGTACGCGCGTACGCTACACGCGAACGTTACGCGGAAGTGTCGGGTAGTGACTGTTATGCGCATGCGCGCAAGCGCGTGTCTTTTTTACGCACATGCGCACTTTTGCCGTAAGCGTACCATAAGCGTACCGTAAGCGTACGGTAGGTCATGTGATCATGAAACACAACTTTTGATTGGTTGAAACTACTTTCAGTTCTAGATCTCTCCTACACCACACCCATTCCTCTCATTTCTGCTTGTGATCCCTTAGGAGAAGGAGCTGGGTTGTCTTTGTGATACGATGGCAGACCAGCAGAGCTCTTCTGAGAGTGAGGCTAGCACTAGCAGCACTACCTTGAGGCAGAGAGCGAGGAAACAAAAGACTTCTTATGTATGGGATTATTTTACTTTTCCTGAAGGCCAGCAAAAGGTAAATGCACCCTTAGTAACTTGTAGGCTGTGTAAGCGTGTACTTTCAAGAGGTAATCCTGACAGGAAGTATTCCTTTGGGAATCATACCATGAAGAGACACCTCAAGGATGTACACAGAAGGACACATGCTCGACTTTTTGGAGGTAACTCTTCAGAAAGTCAACCAAGCACATCCACAGCAGCTCAGCCTGGACCATCATCTGCAGGGCTGACTCCTTCTTCTGCAGGTCAGGTGAGCCCTTCATCTGTGGGGGGAGCATCTCCTTTTGCTGGCCCTCTGGAAATTAACCCTTGGTTTGCGAGGGTTGAAGTACGGTGCGCCCATTGTCACGATCTACTTACTTATAGGGAGACCAGTGTTTCCCTAGTAAACAGTAAAATAGATCAGCACACTTGTCGTACCGTCTAATATTCCCAATCTTTCTTTCCTCTGTCCCTGCATGAACACAACGGCTCTTTTAAGAGCCAACCTTACCTTTCATCTATTTTTTATATATGTTTTTAAAAACTTTTTTTTTTTTTTTACCCACTCAAAAAAATATTTATTCATTTGTTTTAAAAAAAAATTGCTTTAAAAATGGTTCTCGTTTTCGAAAATTTTCTATATCAATCTGAAAAAAAAGAAAAAAGTATTAATATTTTTAAAACATTTTATAATACAGTACACATATTTACATATTTTTCAAAAAATATTTTTGCCTTATTTTTGCTGTTTTCAGAATATATTGCATTTCACTATAAATTGTGAAAGCAATTGCATTCATCATTTTACAGCGGGCAAAAAAAAATAACAATCTCAAAGATTGTATTAAAAAAGCCCAGAATCTCTTTTTACTTAAACTTAACATTATAGAAATGCATAATATTCTAAAAAAATATCATCTAATACCAATACTTATTTCTTTAAAATACCGTCTGATATGTTTGTTTCAGAAGTATAATCACAATATTATATCTCAAATAACTCCACAATACATCTGATTCCATTTCCTTTAGGCCAAATAGTAATTTTAAATTTTTTTTTGGATTAAATTTCCAACGGTAATCCAATAAAATTCTAAAGTTTAATTTGTCCAGATCTCACCGATTCTCTGTAACGAAAATTTTTTGAATAATTTATTAAGTCCACAATAGAATTGGTTACTTTTCCGCATGGCCAAATAGTAATTTTTAAAATCATTTTTGAAAAGATTTCCAATGGCACTCCAATAACATTCCAAAATTTAAATTGTGCAGATGTTACCGATTATCTCTAAATTATTGGTTTTTGAAAGTTTCATTAAAAATTTAAAAAGTCCACATTACAATTGGTTATCTTTCCATTAGGCCAAATGATAATTTAAAAAATCTTTTTTTTAGAAAATTCCAATGGTAATCCAGTAAAATGGTAAAATTATTTTGTCCAGATCTTGCCAAGTCTCTCTAAAATTTAGGTTTCAGGAAGATTAGATAGGAATTTGCTAAATCAAAAGGCAAACGTTGTTTGAAAATCAATTGGGAATCATTACACAGTGTCCAGCCTTTTTCACATTTAAGATAAACTGTGTAATGTCCAGAAGTAGCAGTAGGTCCATCATGGAAAATTATTGCAACAGTTACAAAAGTTTTTCCTGAAATTGATAATTGCTGTCCTGTAAACTTCTTTATTAAAGTATCCAATTTTGAACCATCAGCTCTACATCGTTGCATCATTAAAATTACATACTGTCCGTATTCCTTTAAAATTAATGTTGAAAACATGTCAGATTTACACTCACTGCATTTCATGCTATGATTAGCATCTTTAACTAATTTTGCAAAAGTGACTGTTTTACTCTCTGGCAATGTCAAATAAATAAACCTTTCATTATCAACATTAGAGCCACATATATTATAACAGTTTTCACAACTATGTTCCCATTTATAAGAGAGACCAAATAAAATATCAATTGCAACTTCTTCTACTTCCAGTACTTGAAGAAAATACATCAAAAATTCGTGTGCATCTTGCTGTTCATTTTGAGAAAACTGTGTTCGTCCTGAACATATATCTAAAAGTTTTCTAATTTCAGTAGCACTTTCTATTTGAGTTTTATCTTTACTCAGCTTTTGAAAAAGGAGACTCAGCTCAGAACAGAATCTTTTTCCCTGATTTACTATTATCTGCTCTTGCAAACTTTCCAGATGAAATGCAACATTCAGCACTACATTTGCGTAGCAGTTGACACCAGAGCTATTTTCAAAATGACATCCTACAACCTGTTCTTCATTTTCCTTTTTCTTTTTGCTTGCAATTACATCACTCCTCTTTTTTTTCCTCTTCTCTACATCTTCATTACAGATATTCTCATTTTTTCTTTTACGAGAAACTACACGTTTCTCCAACACAGGATACTGACCTAAATGAGGAGCATAGCTTCTTCTTAATCTATTATACTCCTTTACACAGTTTGTATCAGCACTAACTTTTGAATCATCAAAGTCTATCATGAATAAACCTGATAATGTTTTCACTCGTGACAAAGCAACATATGCCATACCTTCTTTGAACACAGTTGAACCAATGTTCACAAATGCACAATCTACAGTCAATCCTTGAGACTTGTGAATAGTTACAGCATATGCTAGAGAAAACGGAAACTGCTTCCTACGTACATATAAGTCTTTCACAAGCATGAAACGAACTGTACAACGACAAATATCTTTAACTTCTTCTATCTGATCAAATTTTATTTTTAAACATTCAATTCCATCTTTTTTCTGATAATTAATAAAACCCACAACTCTTCCCATAGCTCCATTAACTAAACCTTTTTCAACATCCAAATTTCTTCTTAAAAATACTCTACAGTTCATGCAAACATATAGATTTTTTTCTAATCCAGCTGTTTTGGAGATGTTCTTCTCTAGTGAGTCCAATTTATTTTTTCAGTTTGCCTGTTACTGTGACAGTAATTCTTCCATCCTCAATTTTGTCCACTGCTTCCAATTTCCTGATCTCTTCCTTTTCCAATTTCAAATGCTCCTCATTAAATATTGAGCATTCACGTAGAGTTGGCATTAAGCAGATGACACTTTTGTTTTCTGCAATGTTCTTGTATATTTTCTCTGCAACTATTTCTTCCTTTGGAAATAAATTATGTAGCAGCCGACTCTGTAATGCTTTTTTGCCAACTTCTGTGAGTAGTACAATTCTGATATCTTTCAGAATACTTCCATATTCTTCATCGCTTGCTTGCCTCATATTAGTAGTAAGTTCCTTGTACTCAAAGAAGGACCAAATATTTGTATTCCCAATGCTTCCCAAGGACTTCTTCGTGTCTTCATGTGTGACAGTATTAAACACTGGTTGTCCTTTAACTGGAGTAAGTTGCAAAAGATCTCCAAAAACTATGACGTGTTTTCCACCAAATAACATGTCATAGTCTGTCTTCAAAATTTGCTGCATTCTTAAATGCACAAAGGCAAGCATTAAGTTTGATACCATGCTCACCTCATCAATAATGAGAACTTGCATCTTCTTCAATATTCTTGAAACTTCCAAGGATGCTTCTCCAGTTAGCTTGTTGTATTGTATTTTGTTCTCATGCTCCACTGGTAACATTAGCAAACGATGTAAAGTGATTCCTTTTATGTTATATGCTGCTAACCCAGTTGGAGCAGTAACCACACAAGACAAAGTAGAATCTGTTTTTTGCTGTAGGTAGCTTCTGATGACTTTTATAAGGAAACTTTTTCCAGTTCCAGCTTGTCCGCTTACATACATCCTGATTGGATGAAATGATGTGCATGAGCCCTCTTTTTTTTCATGTAGAAATCCGTGATCAATTTTGTTTCTGATCTCTTCATAAATTTGTTGCTGCTCTTGATTCAGTTGTCTTTCCAAATTTTCTAAGTCTATAAATTCTTCTTGAGCTTGATTCATAGCCGTTTCCACTTCATTCATGGCTATTGATGCTTCATTTTCAACGATTGGTTGTCCTAGGGGATCTTGACTGAGTGTTCCTGAACTTTGGCTGTCCTGAGAACTGTCTCTAGCTATTTCTGCTGCAATTGTAGTTTCCTGTTCAATTTCTTCATTTAACATTTGCAGATAACTTGAGAATGTACTGCATTGTATGCTGTCTTTGCAAGCATTAAAAGAATCTTCATAGCTTTGAAATTCTCCCAGTAGTTCATCCTCTGTACGCCATGGTTTAAACAACTGTAAAAGAGCCAAGTAGTAAAATTCCTTCTTGTCAGTAGTGTCGCAACTCAGCTTCCTGTGATTTATCAAACTTCCTTTTGTTTGCTTCACCAAACATCCTTCCTCACCAACGACTTTATATTTTCCATTGTTGATGTCTTCTGCGGCTTTCCGTGAATAAATGTAGTTCTGCAGCACTTCATAGAGACACATGTTCTCCAGATGTTGACTTCTCTTGGGATAATATGTGTCCAACATGTTTGATTTCAAAATATCTGTACTTTCTGGGTCATTCTCGGCCAAATATTCAATTTCTCCTACAGATTTCAGTACCCGATTTCTCATTGCTGCAAGGCCTAAACTTGCCTAAATTATTCTTCTTGACTTCGAGTAGAGACTTGCAGAAGATAACCTATCTGAACATTCGTAGGATCCAATTTCTCGATGCGATAACATCTTCAAACTGAAACTGTACAGCTTCTTACTGACAGTCTTCTCGTGAGAAATCTCTTCCCACATTTCCTTCAATTCTGTTTTTTCTGATTCCGTAATGTAAGACGTTACATATCGAGCAACAGCAATGGAATTGTCAGATACATACTGTATATCCATGTTAGCGTTCCACATGGATAAAATGACTGGGTTGTAGTCATTTATATTTTTTGATTCTTCTTTTCTTTTTAGGTTGTAGGTATTCTTAGGTGATTTTCTTGTGATAGTATGTCTCACAGCTGACATAAAACTGTTGACTCTTCCATTTGAAAGAACAGGTCTAGGAAATCCAAATCGACATTTAGTGTAGTATTTATCTTTGCTCTTGTATTTCCGTCGACAGTATTTTCCACACCGATGACTTTGGAAACGTAAAACTTGCTCCTTTAACTTTTTCTCTTCTGTGCTTTTTGGTATAGCACATGTTGCATATTCTTCAATGAAAGATAACACTGCTTCATCAGTATCTGTTCCAAATTTTGGGGCATCCTTGATCCACAACAGCATATGAATATGAGGAGCACCTCTTGCCTGGTACTCTTTTCTCCAAAAGAAATCTACTACTTCTCCAAGAGGTGGATTTTTTTTTATTGCAGATGAAGGACATCATAGCCTCAAATCTATGATTGAAATATCTGCAAACATTAACCGGATCCAATGAGCACAGTTCTCCTGCTGTCTTGTATTCGATGTTTTTAATGTTTGAATTTGCCTCTCGTAGAAAATCCAGTAAATCATCCCAAGCGTACTCCGCACAGCTTAGGGTAACGAACCATGTTGGTGTTCCTAAATTGCGTAACATGCATTTTAGTTCACCATGGCGTCGGTACCAATATTCATTTGTCCCACGCTGACAAGCCATCAGATTGATCAGTTGTGTTTCCAAATGATCATCTCGGTGCTGCACTTTCTCCATAAAATCCTTAGCAGACACATTTTGTAAATGTACTCCACTTTTTAAAATGTGATTTACTGCATAAGACAGTGCAGACAAGTCGCTTTCAAATAAAAGATGGAACAAATAAGGAATACTTTGTCGAAATCTGGGATCTTCAGCATATAGTCTTGTAGTCCGATACTCAGAAGCTGGAATCTGTTCTGGACGTTCATCGTATCGTCCTCCTTTTCCTTTAGGAAACAGCTGGGGAAAACATCGAGCTTCCAAGCTCTCCTCCCATACACTCACGGGAGTTCCTTTTGCTTTCTTCATCTGAAAGAGATCAATATTATCTCCCATAACTTCTTTTGAATGAAGAGGATGTATGCTAAAATGTTCATAAATTTCTTCTTCCTTTGACTTGTCCACTTTTTCAATTTGTCCAGTTGGTGTTTCTGTGTCTTCTTGTAAATCTTCTTCTTCTTCTTCTTCTTCTTCTATATAAATTGATTCATACCATTTGTTATTCCTTTTCAAATACAAATTTGCTCTTTGTACTTTCCGCACATCTACCAGCTCCTGCCAAATCTTCTTATTCTTTGTAGGTACACCATTAACCAGAATAACTAATGGTTCAGTTTCCAAAGTATCCACATCAATAGTTTCCATATTTTTTTTCAAATCCAAGGGCAAATACACCACTCTTCCTTTTAAACCTCTCAGTAAATCTGAAGGAGGTAATTTACCAGTTTTGGGCTCCATACGTACTATGGTCTGGAACGGATGAACACATTGAATGAGTATAGACTCATATGTATTTAATTCAGAAAGTTCAGCAGGAATAGCATCCAATTCTAAATTATTATGTACAGCTCTGGTCGGCATTCTATTTTCCTCTAACTTGTTGTAACAGTATTTACAAATACGCTGATCTTCACCCAAATCAAAACAATTTTCTAGAAATATATATGTGGCAAAATCCTTCCACTTATAATTATCTTCATTTTCACTCTTTCTGTAGAGATCAACATTCCTAGTTTGTTTTCTATAATGAGTTCTGCGGCAACAAATACAAGTAAAATTTGGTCTTTCATTAGAGACTATTGCAAATTTTGTTATGTGATCATTAAATGTGTTACTTACAGAGGATTCTACATTCTCTTCCACTTCTTCCTCATTTACTGTGTCCTTCTCTGCACTGTTTTGTTCAGGACCAAAGTAACAAAACTGAATTTCATCAACAACCTTCTCTACATCTGATACCGTTCCTCGGAACAGAGCCCTATTCAATTCATTTAACTTTATTGCTGGACTTTTGGCAAAATACAACCGTCTCACAAACTTTCTCATTTCAGTATGATGAACAGCCAGCATCCTAAAATGATGGAAAACACTATTGCACACTTTTCTAGATAGACAAGCCAGAGAATGACCCTGCAAACCAGTATTCTCTCTCACTCTGCATGGATCCAGACTTTGAAGCACCTTAATCTTCTGTTTTATACTTTTTTTACTATATTCTCTTAGAAACTCTCGAAATTTGTCAATAGATTCCTGACGCACAGTGCAAATACTACTACAATTCCAAGTGTACACTGGGGCTTTAGGACGTCTCCCCATAGCCTCATCTGCCATCACTTGTACCTCATCTCTTGGAACCATTATCTCCTTCTCCATTATGCAACCATTTTTTACTTCGTAAGAACGACCTCTGGTGTCAACTGCATGCAGCAAACTATTACTTTGAAAATAGCTCTCTTCATTAAAAAAAGGTTCACTACTTGAACTATGCATCCACTTTCCTAAAAACACTTTACAAAAGTTTGTTCTGTTCACTACTCTTTTCCTTTTGCTATGTGATTTCAGTACATTAACCATTTTGTCTAATGTACGCATCCTATTCAAAATTAAAATGAATAGTTTCCTTTTTAATTCTAATGCCTTTGCTGCAATGGCTTCTATTTCTTTTTTTCTTTTATAAAACTTTGTCTTTTTCTTATATTTCTTCACATCCTTCATCAAATTGGACATAACTCTTCTCTGAAACATTTTTCTACGTATCTCTTTAAACGCAGTTTTTCTATTTCTATAAATCTTTTCAGTTGCTGAAGGTATATTTGCATTAACTAAATTGTCAATTTTTTCCTCTCCTTTTTTGTTCAAAACGTCCTTTCGAGTACAGACATTTTGTACATTTTTCATTCTTTTGAATATATTTTTTAGAAATTGTTTTGTCTGCTTACCAGAAGATTTTTTCTTTTTCCCAACATGAGCATCTTCTACTAACTTTGGTCCTCTAGTTGTCTTCAAATAAAGGTTTTTTTGTGCGTTTTTTGAACTCTGGATTTTGTAGGCATCTTAAATTTTGTCCACTGCTCTTCAGCAATACCTGAAAAAAACTAAAAAAAAATTCCTTTTTTTTATTTAAATATATTCCTACATTTCTTTTCACAATAGTCACAAAACGTAATTTCTTTGCCAATTTGAATGCACACTTACTGCTCTTTTTTTTTGGCAAGTTAAAATCACTTTTACAGACTGACACATTATGAAACCACTTTTCAGTTTTTTTAAAAAGCTCATGACCAGACTGCTTTTTCAGACCACCACCATGTGTATCCTGGGTGACTGCCTACACTCCAGCAAGGGCAACCAGCCTTAGTGATGCTGCATGTATTTGCATTACAGACTGAAACCTGAAAACCCCACTCGCTTGTAAATACTGTGCATGATTCCACATGGCAAGCAGCTGGGTGTGTGCTAAGAGTCTGCTTCTTCCCCCAAAAAATCGCTCCACCTTTTTCCTACTAATGCAACTGTGAAATCACCAGAGCAAAACGCAATAAATCTCTGCCTGTAATTCTTATTTGCACACAGAGTCATGTTTTCACATTAGTCCCAAAACGAAATTTCTTTGCCAATTTGATTGCACACTTACTGCTCTTTTTTTTTGGCAAGTTAAAATCACTTTTACAGACTGACACATTATGAAACCACTTTTCAGTTTTTTTAAAAAGCCCATGACCAGACTGCTTTTTCAGACCACCACCATGTGTATCCTGGGTGACTGCCTACACTCCAGCAAGGGCAACCAGCCTTAGTGATGCTGAATGTATTTGCATTACAGACTGAAACCTGAAAACCCCACTCGCTTGTAAATACTGTGCATGATTATACATGGCAAGCAGCTGGGTGTGTGCTAAGAGTCTGCTTGTGCACCAAAAAATCGCTCCCCCTTTTTCCTACTAATGCAACTGTGAAATCACCAGACAAAACGCAATCAATCTCTGCCTGTAATTCCTATTTGCACACAGAGTCATGTTTTCACATTAGTCCCAAAACAAAATTTCTTTGCCAATTTGATTGCACACTTACTGCTCTTTTTTTTTGGCAAGTGAAAATCACTTTTACAGACTGACACATTATGAAACCACTTTTCAGTTTTTTTAAAAAGCCCATGTCCAGACTGCTTTTTCAGACCACCCCCATGTGTATCCTCGGTGACTACCTACACTCCAGCAATGGCAACCAGCCTTAGTGATGCTGCATGTATTTGCATTACAGACTGAAACCTGAAAACCCCACTCGCTTGTAAATACTGTGCATGATTCCACATGGCAAGCAGCTGGGTGTGTGCTAAGAGTCTGCTTCTTCCCCCAAAAAATCGCTCCCCCTTTTTCCTACTAATGCAACTGTGAAATCACCAGAGCAAAACGCAATAAATCTCTGCCTGTAATTCTTATTTGCACACAGAGTCATGTTTTCACATTAGTCCCAAAACGAAATTTCTTTGCCAATTTGATTGCACACTTACTGCTCTTTTTTTTTGGCAAGTTAAAATCACTTTTACAGACTGACACATTATGAAACCACTTTTCAGTTTTTTTAAAAAGCCCATGACCAGACTGCTTTTTCAGACCACCACCATGTGTATCCTGGGTGACTGCCTACACTCCAGCAAGGGCAACCAGCCTTAGTGATGCTGAATGTATTTGCATTACAGACTGAAACCTGAAAACCCCACTCGCTTGTAAATACTGTGCATGATTATACATGGCAAGCAGCTGGGTGTGTGCTAAGAGTCTGCTTGTGCACCAAAAAATCGCTCCCCCTTTTTCCTACTAATGCAACTGTGAAATCACCAGACAAAACGCAATAAATCTCTGCCTGTAATTCCTATTTGAACACAGAGTCATGTTTTCACATTAGTCCCAAAACAAAATTTCTTTGCCAATTTGATTGCACACTTACTGCTCTTTTTTTTTGGCAAGTGAAAATCACTTTTACAGACTGACACATTATGAAACCACTTTTCAGTTTTTTTAAAAAGCCCATGTCCAGACTGCTTTTTCAGACCACCACCATGTGTATCCTCGGTGACTACCTACACTCCAGCAAGGGCAACCAGCCTTAGTGATGCTGAATGTATTTGCATTACAGACTGAAACCTGAAAACCCCACTCGCTTCTAAATACTGTGCATGATTATACATGGAAAGGAGCTGGGTGTGTGCTAAGAGTCTGCTTCTTCCCCCCAAAAATCGCTCCCCCTTTTTCCTATTAATGCAACTGTGAAATCACCAGAGCAAAACGCAATAAATCTCTGCCTGTAATTCCTATTTCCACACAGAGTCATGTTTTCACATTAGTCCCAAAACGAAATTTCTTTGCCAATTTGAATGCACACTTACTGCTCTTTTTTTTCGCAAGTTAAAATCACTTTTACAGACTAACACATTATGAAACCACTTTTCAGTTTTTTTAAAAAGCCCATGACCAGACTGCTTTTTCAGACCACCACCATGTGTATCCTCAGTGACTGCCTACACTCCAGCAAGGGCAACCAGCCTTAGTGATGCTGAATGTATTTGCATTACAGACTGAAACCTGAAAACCCCACTCGCTTGTAAATACTGTGCATGATTATACATGGCAAGCAGCTGGGTGTGTGCTAAGAGTCTGCTTCTGCACCAAAAAATCGCTCCCCCTTTTTCCTACTAATGCAACTGTGAAATCACCAGAGCAAAACGCAATAAATCTCTGCCTGTAATTCCTATTTGCACACAGAGTCATGTTTTCACATTAGTCCCAAAACGAAATTTCTTTGCCAATTTGATTGCACACTTACTGCTCTTTTTTTTTGGCAAGTGAAAATCACTTTTACAGACTGACACATTATGAAACCACTTTTCAGTTTTTTTAAAAAGCCCATGTCCAGACTGCTTTTTCAGACCACCACCATGTGTATCCTCGGTGACTGCCTACACTCCAGCAAGGGCAACCAGCCTTAGTAATGCTGAATGTATTTGCATTACAGACTGAAACCTAAAAACCCCACTCGCTTCTAAATACTGTGCATGATTATACATGGAAAGGAGCTGGGTGTGTGCTAAGAGTCTGCTTCTTCCCCCAAAAAATCGCTCCCCCTTTTTCCTACTAATGCTACTGTGAAATCACCAGAGCAAAACGCAATAAATCTCTGCCTGTAATTCCTATTTGCACACAGAGTCATGTTTTCACATTAGTCCCAAAACGAAATTTCTTTGCCAATTTAAATGCACACTTACTGCTCTTTTTTTTTGGCAAGTGAAAATCACTTTTACAGACTGACACATTATGAATCCACTTTTTAGATTTTTTTAATTGCACATGTCCAGACTGCTTTTTCAGACCACCACCATGTGTATCCTGGGTGACTGCCTACACTCCAGCAAGGGCAACCAGCCTTAGTGATGCTGAATGTATTTGCATTACAGACTGAAACCTGAAAACCCCACTCGCTTCTAAATACTGTGCATGATTATATATGGCAAGCAGCTGGGTGTGTGCTAAGAGTCTGCTTCTGCACCAAAAAATCGCTCCCCCTTTTTCCTACTAATGCAACTGTGAAATCACCAGAGCAAAACGCAATAAATCTCTGCCTGTAATTCCTATTTGCACACAGAGTCATGTTTTCACATTAGTCCCAAAACGAAATTTCTTTGCCAATTTAAATGCACACTTACTGCTCTTTTTTTTGGCAAGTGAAAATCACTTTTACAGACTGACACACTATGAATCCACTTTTTAGATTTTTTTAATTGCACATGTCCAGACTGCTTTTTCAGACCACCACCATGTGTATCCTGGGTGACTGCCTACACTCCAGCAAGGGCAACCAGCCTTAGTGATGCTGAATGTATTTGCATTACAGACTGAAACCTGAAAACCCCACTCGCTTCTAAATACTGTGCATGATTATATATGGCAAGCAGCTGGGTGTGTGCTAAGAATCTGCTTCTGCACCAAAAAATCGCTCCCCCTTTTTCCTACTAATGCAACTGTGAAATCACCAGAGCAAAACGCAATAAATCTCTGCCTGTAATTCCTATTTGCACACAGAGTCATGTTTTCACATTAGTCCCAAAACGAAATTTCTTTGCCAATTTAAATGCACACTTACTGCTCTTTTTTTTTGGCAAGTGAAAATCACTTTTACAGACTGACACATTATGAATCCACTTTTTAGATTTTTTTAATTGCACATGTCCAGACTGCTTTTTCAGACCACCACCATGTGTATCCTCGGTGACTGCCGACACTCCAGCAAGGGCAACCAGCCTTAGTGATGCTGAATGTATTTGCATTACAGACTGAAACCTGAAAACCCCACTCGCTTCTAAATACTGTGCATGATAATACATGGAAAGGAGCTGGGTGTGTGCTAAGAGTCTGCTTCTTCCCCCAAAAAATCGCTCCCCCTTTTTCCTACTAATGCAACTGTGAAATCACCAGAGCAAAACGCAATAAATCTCTGCCTGTAATTCCTATTTCCACACAGAGTCATGTTTTCACATTAGTCCCAAAACGAAATTTCTTTGCCAATTTGAATGCACACTTACTGCTCTTTTTTTTTGGCAAGTTAAAATCACTTTTACAGACTGACACATTATGAATCCACTTTTTAGATTTTTGTATCCTCGGTGACTGCCTACACTCCAGCAAGGGCAACCAGCCTTAGTGATGCTGAATGTATTTGCATTACTGACTGCAACCTGAAAACCCCACTCGCTTGTAAATACTGTGCATGATTATACATGGCAAGCAGCTGGGTGTGTGCTAAGAGTCTGCTTCTTCCCCCAAAAAATCGCTCCCCCTTTTTCCTACTAATGCTACTGTGAAATCACCAGAGCAAAATGCAATAAATCTCTGCCTGTAATTCCTATTTGCACACAGAGTCATGTTTTCACATTAGTCCCAAAACGAAATTTCTTTTCCAATTTAAATGCACACTTACTGCTCTTTTTTTTGGCAAGTGAAAATCACTTTTACAGACTGACACATTATGAATCCACTTTTTTGATTTTTGTATCCTCGGTGACTGCCTACACTCCAGCAAGGGCAACCAGCCTTAGTGATGCTGAATGTATTTGCATTACTGACTGCAACCTCAAACCCTTAAAGTATTCCTTATTTTTACCAGTACACCTTAATTTATCATGAAAAAATAGTCTATATTATTTTACATGTTCCTCACATTTAAATTTCTCCCAAAACAGAAAATAATAAACACAACTTCTACAAAAGGAATTCCAATTCTATTATTCATTTCTTAATTTACCATATACATCCCCTCTCTAACTCTAAACTCACCTTTAAAATTAGTTAGTTGTGAAAGAAATGTGGCACTCAAACAGCAGATTATCAGAGCCAGGATCTCTGTTCTCTACACCTCTCAGCAGAACCAGATAATGGCAAACTTTCCCTCTATTTTTCCACACATATACATGTAAGTTTCAAATCTCAGTGCTTCCCCCTTTTTTTCAAATGTAATCACACATTTCTATTGGTTGAAAACCAACCCTTTTCCAAAAGTACCCTTCCCCCAACTTGACTTCTGCCTAGTACCCTTCCCCCAACTTGACTTCTGCCTGCTACCATAGCAACAGCTCATGGAACACTGCTGTGTGGAGTTAGGTCAGAAGTTCGCCACACAATGTTTCAATTCCACAGAGCAAGAGTGCTTGACTTTTCAAACCTAACAGCAAATCCATAGTACTGTTCTTTGGTAACACATTTTTTTGTACCAATACAAAACATGCTTCTATTAATTTACACATACAGCCTAGTTTTTATTCTAGAATGGTATGAAACAGCCAATCAGTTCTTTTTGTTTTGAAAAAAATATGTATGCCTCCATTTCCAAACTGTCTTTCTTTTCATATTGCCGTTCTACTGAAAGACACCTCCTGAGTGCATCCAGTTCTCCTTTGAAGATGTTCACAGTGTGGATTGTAGGGCACAGCTATGTCTTCTGGAGTGAAAAGTTTGCAGAGAAAACAGGTATGGTGAGAGACCTTGCTTTGCCAAATGTAGACATTAAATGGATTGGTCAGAGAGGGTTAAAGTGGCACCAATTGATGCCATTGGTGAAATCCTTCATGCAAATCCAACACCCTGACCTCATAATAGTGCACTGTGGTGGCAATGACCTAGGCACTTTGACTGGGGTAGGTCTGGAAATGCTTATGAAGGACACCTTTGCACAACTGTTTTCACTTTTCCCTAAAACTGCCTTTGTGTTTTCCAACATATGCCAAAGGCAAAAATGGAACTGGTCCAATCATTTCTGTCCGCAAATTGACAAAGCAAGAAAGCACGTCAACAAATCTGTTTCTGCTTTCCTCCGTGACTATGGTATGGGTGCCATTTACCACAACAACTTGCGTTATGACATGCAAGACATTTATAGAGGAGATGGTGTGCACTTCAATGATGAAGGGAACAGAGTCTTCCTCTTGAACCTTAGACTCTGCATCGGTACTTACTTGTAGGTACCACTTAAAAAATGACTTCATAAACACAAGGCTCTTTTTAGAGCTCCCTAATATCTAAACTCTTAAATCTGCATTTCATTTCTTTTTTTATTTATTTTTTCTTCCGTACGCTTACCGTAAGCTTACCGTACACGTACCCCGTGATTTTTTTTAAAATCAATAAATGTTTTCTTTGTACTTTACAGTCCTTCTTTGACCCCCTCACAAATGTAAGGGGGTCTGTAACTCTCCTCCTTGCCCCCTTTTCAAGATATCACTCTTTTTTTTCTGAGTGAAACACACGAAATGGCGGCCGCCGCTTCCTGGTTTCGGCCGATTCGAATGTTTACTAAGATCTAACAGCCAATCAGAATCGCGCTCGCGCACGCCACCGTACGCGTACGGTAAGCTTACGGTACGCGCACCGTAAGCTGGCTCAGATATATATATTGATTTAAAGGCTATTTTCTCAGAATCTACTGAACAGATTTACACCAAACCTACAAAAGGCACTTCCTTGACCTAGGGACTACCTCTCTGCCAAATTTCTAGTAATTCTGTTCAGCCGTTCGGGCTGTAGCCCTGTCTAAAGGTCCTATGGAAAAATGCATGGGAAAAACGCGTTTTGGGACCCCCCTTTTATCTCAGCCCCCGCTTGACGAATCCCCCCGAGACTTTCAGGGTAGGAGCGGAGCGTAGCGCCCCACCTATTTTGAAAAATTCGCGAGGATTCGTCAACCGGCGCCAAAGTTATTCAAAATAGAATGTTGCGGATTTCCTATGGAAAAGGGGTCCTAACTATAACTACCTACTGGCGACCGCCAGCAGGTAATATATATATATATATATATATATATATGGTGCAGTCCTGCCCTTTCACTTTGATGTAGGGCATCGCAGTTAGGTGACTTGCTGTGTTGCCCTTAGCCAAATCCACTTAGATGAGGCCCTAAATATATAGAAATGGTGATGGGTTAGCAGTGATTTATATAGACAACATTATGCAAGAACAGGAAAAACAAACAATTCCCTTCATTCCAAAGCCTACCAGTAAAAATAAAGTATAAGTAATCTAACACTATCAAACTTCACTTCAAATGTCACCCACTGGGAAAAAACCCAACCTATGTTTACCGACTCACTACATTCATAAGCAATAAATTGTTCTCTCCAAAGAACAGCATATTCTTAGATTAGTTGAACTTGCGCTGGTGGTTGAGAATGATACAGCAGTCCCACACATCCTCAGTGTTAAAGAACATGACCGACTACCACTATGCCATACTCATCACATACTACATACATGAAATGCTCCATGCTACACTTCATCATAACAGATCGTGGAATATTAAAGACAGAACATCCCATGCCATTTCATTTCCAAATCCCCCTCACCCTTTCCTCATTCAATATCACTATATGTGAGGGCAACCTTGAAGACCCAAACAATGGGTTAGAATCTCAAAAAAATCAACCATGGCAGCATTGAGCACTCCGTCTTTGCCACACTACAATTTCCACAGATCAAGATGTCAGCATAATCTCTACACATTCCGCTGATACCAAGGCAAACATCATTGACACTCTTGCAACCCAAAAAGAGACTGAACAATAAACAATCTGCCCAATGGTTCTAGAAAGATTTCAATGAAAAATTAACATCCTAAGAATGTCAGCACAAATAGGAACAAAACCAAACAATCAGAAAACAACCCATCAACCATTGCAAAAACACATAAGGAGGCTTATAAGTTAGTAAAATAACACACTGTACCCACCCATATGTTGATTGTCAGCAAGTTCATGGCGAGATGCAAAGAACTTTCAAACTAAGAACTGAGAACTATCAGAAATGGAAATCCTACAGACCATTGCAAAGGTTTAGCTGTTGTAACTTCTCAGAATCCATTCTTTGATTAATCTTAAAGGACATCAGTCAATCCTTACCATCAGAAAGCACCAACCTGATCAATGTATCTCTAAGTCAAGGAGAAGTCTATGACTACCTCAAAATTGAACCGAGTACTCTTGAGCTTAAGAAAACTAGAATAGACACCAGGGACATTGACAACTTTCTCCCAATCTTGAACCTATGATTTCTTGCACTAATATTAGAAACTTGGATAGCTAAGCAGATCAAACAGCTCATCATTGACAACAAACATCTGGATCAATGTTTATCTGCCCCTAGAGAAAGATGCAGAATGAAATCAGTCACACTAAAAACTGCTCAATGATGCAGCAAAGACACTTGATTATGGGGATTCTTGCTTCCTCATTTTCTCAACCGTTCCACTGTATTTGATGCAGTAAGCCATCAGACATTACTAAATACTGTAAGAAAGAATGGCCATAGTAGACACATTATTCATTTGGTTCATGTTTTGTCTTTGAAACATAGGTGAAGTCATAAAAATAGCTGTTTACTTTTCTAACTCATTAATGTGCCTCACTACTTAAAAATAAAAAAAATCATGTTACTTCTTTGCTTATGATTCTCAGCTGTACATGAAGATCTCTCCGTCAAATTACATCACAGCCCTAGCTGTTCCACTCAAAGAAGGGCCAGCATGCATGAAATATCACCTTATCAAACTAAACATCTCAAAATGGAATGTGCACAACACTGTAACATTCTGGTACGGCAATAGCTTAACAATTTGCACATTCTTGACCTCAATCTGGAAACTGTACATTTTGCTAAATCACTGGGTTTTGTACAACTTAAGCTACAATCACAAATAAATAAACTAGCTCATCAAGCACAATATCAACTGAAACGAATAAAAGGAATTAAACACCTCATCCTAGAAGAAGACTTCAAACATCTAACTCAGACTTTAGAGCTTCCAAGACTGAATAGCTGTTATTCCCTGCTTTGTGAAATTCTAAAAATCCTTAAAGCTCCTCCCAATGCAGTACCACATGCAGCAACCTGACTCAGTCAGTCAATAAACTTTATTCGGTCACCAGGCAATAAAATTACACACAAGATTAAATCATTCATTCAATACAGAAGCAAATAGTAAATGCACAACATAGAGCAATAAATATCCATAAAACATATAATAAAATACAATAAAAGGAAGACACTTCATGATTAAGACAACCTGCACTGTTATACATCATCAAACCTGGTTAAAACCCCATCAAAAACACAGAGGTGACTCTACACAAAGATCAACAAACCTAAGTGAAATAGGGGGGATTATACTGAGGGGCATCCATTTCTTACACTCAAGGCAAGATTGACATAATTTCCCAAAGCCTCAAATATCTCCATATTCTTCAGTTTTTGCAAACGTGCAAAAGCCTCCGTTTGAGAGTTGGTAATGGGTGTACTAGGTGCAAAACACAATAAAGCGTGTTGTGCTTTGTGGTGCAATATTATTGCATGTGCACCTCAGCAATAAAGATCCCCAGGCTACATTTCTAGGAAAGGCAACTAGAAATTGCAGTAAGTTAAAACGTAGTCTAGTTAGTCAAGTAGCCAAGTCAAGTATTTTTGTTATGATTTGGGACTTAAAGAGGCCCACAAAAATATAAAAAGGTCTTAAAAAAGGCAACTCATACAATGTAAAATATACAGAATTATAAAATACAAGAGGAAGACCATTCAATGTGCAACCATACTGTACTTTAGATATAAGGCCTAGGAACAGGAAAATTGCAAATGCACCATTGAATCAGATTAAGCATTATAATACTATTCTTTGACAGTGCAGGACAACTATACAAGCTAAATGTTGCAGCAAATAAAAGGAGGAAAATGTTTTGTAGTACAACACTAATATAGTACTTCTATTTATGCAATACATTCAGCTATAAAGAATAATACTAGTAAGGTACTTCTATTTATACTATACAAAATAATGAAGGCCTAAAATGCTGTATTCCACAAGCGCAAAGCCGGATACAGTTAGTATAACAATTACAAAATACAAACATATCTAAAAATATTTAAGAAATACTTAAAGAATGTTAACATTTTTGAACAAACAATTTATGATGGAGGTGCAAAGAGGCATTTCCGGTCCTACACGACCCAAGTTATTTTGTATTTCATAAACAGTGGTCTTAGCAATTGACGTCGCAATGAATGTAGGAAATGGCAACCACATATCACCTGGTTTAAATCTTGGACATAATTCCAGCAAAGATCACAAAGCCTCTCCTCCCCAGGTAATACTTCCCAAGATCCAGTAATAATTTGCAAGGGAAGCATATTCAGCCTAAATAACAAAATAGTTCTACGCACACCATGGGGAAGGTTCCATAGAACATACACTTTTGTTTTTTTACTAGTGCTGCTCTCCACTACGATTTCATTCTAGTCATGCTGAGCACATAGTACCATGCCCCTTTTCCACCTTACTTCATAGAATGATTTTTAGTCAGATTTTTCAAGAGAAGTTTTGGGAGGCGTACCACCTAACTTTGACCAATTTCAAACACATCCAAAGCTTTCATATAATTTGAGAAGACAGAGCTTCTTTCCTTCAAGCTATAAAAAAAATCAGATTTTAATGCAGCCCAGATAGAAGCCGAATTCAGTATGTTATTCCCCCACCTTAAAATAGCTGCCATGGCAAGCACATATGTAGAAGGGAGCCCAAAACCAGAAGGTCGAATGTACAGCTGAAATATTCCATTAACAGATTTGGCACCAAATACACCCTTCAACCTTCTCGAAAAAAGACCAAGACCACTCTTCCATTACTTCACAGTCACAGCTAAATGAAGGCTGAATTTTAATCTTCTAAACTTCCAAAACATGGGCAAAAGGCCTTTGCCCACAACATTTATATAGTTTGCGAATGGCTGAAGCTTGAGCGAATGCCTTACTTCTGCGCTGCCTTATTTATGCAGTTACTAAAAAAAACAAATCTACCAAGATATGGGTACAACTTCACAACTTCCAACCAATCATTCCCCAGGAACCAGTGCAAAACCTTCCTAACTATGCACCCCCAGGACTTAAAGATGTTTAAAAAGTGTTCATCAGCATAGTTTCCCAGCTCAAAGAGACTAGTCTGTAAACCTATTGGGGTTAAGTCCAGCAGAACAACATCATCAGAGTAGAGCAGACAACCAACACTCATCAATCCTAATTTAGGTGGGTCCCATTTAGGCTGTCCAACTCTGTGAGGAAAATTATGAGTGTAAAGGGAGAAATGGAGGGGAACAAGTAAGCACCCTTGCTTCAAACCATTATGCGTTTTTATTTTACTTGGCCAGACCCAGGTTCTCTCCCATCAGTACCTGAGACCATGTTGAAGAGTGCAGAGCAATGATCAACCTAAGCAGGTGAGCCAGGATCCCCAGTGTAACCAATTTCCTCCACAGCGTCCCACGGTCAACCCTATCAAATGCTGTGGAGAAATCGATGAAGGCAGAATATAACACCATTCCCTTACCCACAGGATACTTTTCAATCAGTGTTTCAAGGGCCGCAATGTTATCTAAGGTTCCACAGTTCTCACGGAAACCGGCCTGCTCAACAGAAACTAGGGGCCAGATATATCAGAGGTTTGCGAAAGGTAAAAAGACTTTTGGGATGTATCAACCCAAAAGGCATTCCCAAAATAGGTAATCGTAATTTTTGTGATTGCCTAATTTGCAAATGCAGTTAGGGAATCGCACTTTGCGATTCCCTAAATGCAATGCAAAAAGCATTCTCATAATGCGACTTTGCTTTAAGGAATCGCAAATTACCACCAACTTCAAGTTGTTGGTAATTTGAAATTCCATCGAAAAATGCACAAAATAACATTTTCCTAAGTGCCTTTTGGCGCATACACATGCCCTTAGGGCATGTGTGTGTGCCACATATTCACACTTACCTTTTTTGGGGGTGCATCAGGGTGCCCTTATGGCCCCCTGGCACCATTGCAATTGTATTCGCAATTTGCAAATACCTATTTGGCAATTGCAAATTGCGAATGCATTCCCATTCATTCCTATAGGCCTCTAGGTCTAGATTCTAAAATAGCAAATCGCTAAAATTCACTATTTTAGAATCGCAAAATGCATTGTTGATACATCTGGCCCTAAGTTGATACCAAATGCCCAATCCTGAAGGTGAAGAAGAATACTCTTGGTTAACAATTTCCCAACCGCATCCAATAATGCAATCTTCCTGAAACTTGCAGGAGCGGTTTGTGGACCCTTTTTATGTAAAGGCACAAAAACACTTCCTTTCCAGGAAGACGAAATGACCCCATGCTGTTAACAATATTTAAAAAACGTACACAGAAAAAGAACCCATGCAGTGACTTCTTGTTTGATTAGATAAGTTGGGAGTTCATCCAAGCTCATTGCCACAGAGTACCCTGCTCCTTTAATAAAACTCTATACGTCCTCACAAGAAGGCGGGCCATATACATTCAATAAGGGAGGCTCATGGTTGAACTCAAGCAAAGTCCTACAGCTGGAATTAGCAGCATATAACTGTGAGATATATTGAGAACACTCTGCGTCGGATATAGGAATGGCCTCAGCCTTAATTCTGGAATCAAAGTATTTGGCTATTAAAGACCAATATTTACGCAAGACACCAGAAAGAGCGACTTCTCTCACCTTAATCCATTTCTGGTCCTCCTCCCTTCTTCATTCAGACACCTTAAATCTAGTTCTCACCTGCTTCAACCAATTGATTTCCCTTTGCCTCAGTAACGATGGCTGCTTAAATTGTTTCCTTACTAGGGAATGTAAATTGCAGTTTATCTTTTTAACCACCCAAGGGGTAAACACCAAGGGGATAACACTAGTAATTCTATGTTGACTTACACATGATCGAAACAGGGACAGCTGCTTTTCAAATCAGGCAATAGGGTTCTCTAGTGAAGCTGCTGAAGGTCCTAAACTCACAACTTTAACAAGAGCGCCAAATTCACCATATTATTATTTGACCAAAATGTATGCCCATTTGTTTTATTGTAGGCAATAGTTTTATTCCTAGAATTCCAGGACTTAAGCGTCTTAAGCTCTAAATCAAAGCCATTGAGAGAATATAATGTGATCACTTAAATCCATCCTCAGTACCTCAAGTTGAGAACAAGCACTGAACATTTGTTAGGATACCACCATATAATCAATTGATGATTGCCCATAAGAAGAATGAAAAGAGAAAGAGGTTGTGAGCCTGACATTTAAAGTGATGAGGTCATTGGATCTCAGACAATCCAGGAAGCATAGACCCCACCTATGTGATCTAAATTGACTAGGTAAAAGAACCTCTGATATTCTCCATACCTCATCCAACTCTGTGTGTTTCCGAATGTCAAAGAAGAACAGGTCAAGATTTTGGCATTGAAGTCTCCCACAATGATTATAAATGTGTATTCTTCCAAGACACTAATATTATGTACAAAAAAGGACATAGACTCAATTAACGAGCCAGACGACATGCCAGAGGGAATATAACCATTTACGAAAAGAAAAGCTGTATATGGTCTTCCAGTTACATTGCACAGGGCTAACTTTAAGCAGATGCAAATTTTTGAGGAATGGACAAACATCTTAGGATTCAAATTTATACTACTACTAAGTAAGATAGCTATGCCTCCATTAGCATGACTTTTTACCATGGGTTTTGCTGCATGAGAACATACAAAAGAATTCTCATATTTAAAATCAGACCATATCCAGGTTTCCTGTAAACAAATTATCAATGAACAAAACCACATTAAAAAGCTTAGCTTGAAGTTAGACTTCCAAAGCCGCCATATTCCAGGAAAGAATTTTACCCAGGGGGCTACCTCTGCAAGATTGGATGTTTTGTGGGTTTTTTAAGCATTCAATACACCTGCTACCCAACTCCAGGGGGATAACTCATCTCCCTTCCCAGAATCTCTGACACACTGGTCCTCATATCCCACAATGTTTATCACTCTCCTCCCCGTATCTTTACAAATTGAGATTGTAATATCCTTCAGATTTGCAAACCCCCTTCTACTACATGAATCCTGAATGGACTCCTGGGTGCCCAATTTAAAGCTATCACTCTTAGGGTCTATGGTCACTTCAAATGGAACATCACTGATACCTTTTTTTCAGAAATGGTCCACATTAGACGGGATTAGCGTCACAACAATTCCAGAGCTAAATGTGACCCTAGAACTCAGAAATGGGCAAGGGGATCCAAATGTGCTCGATTAATATCTCTACTTGACAGCAGACCCAGGACCCCATTTTATAATAGGATCTGCGACATAAAACCTCTATTCAGTGGGCCCAATTCCCTATCCAACAAGGGAAAAAAGTCAAGGTGTTAGAGAGATGGCTGGAACCAGTTCCTACAACAGACTTATTAATATGCCTTGATAGAAAAAAGCAGGAGCCTTCCCATAAAGGGTCCTCACAAATTTGGGAGCCATGAGTAATTTAGATTCCACGCAAGGGGGAGCTAGGAGAAAGCGTTTAATGACCCACTCATCCTTTTGGGGTAATCCACAACCTTTTTTATTGCTGCTCACCAAATCAACATTCCCATCCCCAGCATCATCCTCCACTAAACCCATGTTCCTATCACCCCAGTTACTATGGACAGTTGCCCCCATATCCATGAGCCCCTTTTCCAGCCAGTGGCCATCTATAATTGGTACTACTAGTATATTAGGGGAGGAGGGCATTCTAGTTGCTTATGGGGAGGAGGGCTCCCAACTTAAATGAAGGATGGCTTTCTTCGGCCTTTCCACTTTATGAAGCTCAATGATGGGGGCGAACTCTTGTAGAACATTAGAAAAACATTAGAAAACCTAAGCTTTTTAGAGGTACATTTCATAATGCCCTGAGTTCTTTTACTTTTCCCCTTCTGGAGTTTTGCCCTATTGTGCCCATGGGGGAGAAACATGAGAAAAGGAGAAAAGCCGCCACCTTGATAAGCTCTTGGTAAATTAGTACTAGAAGGATCATATTGGAGGCACACAACCACAGAAGTAAGGGGAGACACTTTTTTAAAGATCTGAAAAATAGGAAGAGGATTCTAAGTTACAGTTGCATTTGCACTATGAATTACATAACATCGTTATTCAAATAAATGATTTGAAAGAGAAGAAAAGGGCATGTTGTCGGTCTCCTTAGTGGCCTCGGGATTACCATTGTGTTGCCCAACTAGAGAGGCCCCAAGTCAACCATAATCACCAGCCTAAATTCCAATTTCTGCCACCCTATTTTTGCCATTATGTTAATCTGGGAGGCCTGAGATTTCATTTCAATACCCCTTTCTTCTTTCCTTGGACAAAAGCAAGGGAGGTGAGGTGCTGCACTCCCATTAGTATTGGGACAATCACCACAGAGTCCACCATGAGTCATTCGGGAAGTTTCCTAAAATGACAACATTTCCAACACAAAGGAGGCAGCTTGGCCACCAGATGGAGCCATGTGACACTTGGACTCAGACTCCAATTTAATGCCAACAGTGGTCATCTTAGGAACAGCCTCTGTGTCCACTTCTTTCACTGCTTCCACTGGACAACATGATTTGTTAGGCTGACATAAAGGTATAAAGCAAACACAAGGAGATGATGGACGGAGCGCTGAAACTTTTCAGACACTCACCCCCTATCACAGATCTGGGTTGAATCCATCATCATTCTTTAGCTCACTTCATCATCCCAGTTCAGACACAGCTGTATGCAAATCAGTCTTGACCCTGTGCCTCATGGGAACAGTCTAGCCCGAACTGCCAAGCCATGTCTTCCCTGGACCGGAAACAAGCATTCTGGGACCAGTTTCGGGCTAACATCCCTCATCAGCCAGGCTAGCATGAATCCTGTGGCAAAGTGAGCAACAGACCCACGTCTGGGAATACCCTGCCAACTTAGGGCGAACAAAGCAAACACAAGGAGATGATGGAGGGAGCGCTGAAACTTTCCAGACACTCACCCCCAGTCACAGATCTGGGTTGAATCCATCATCATTCTTTAGCTCACTTCGCCACCCCAGTTCAGACACAGCTGTATGCAAATCAGTCTTGACCCTGTGCCTCATGGGAACAGTCCACCCAAACAGTCAAGCCATGTCTTCCCTGGATCGGAAACAAGCATCCTGGGACCGGTTTTGGACTAACAACCCTCATCAGCCAGGCTAGCTTGAATCCAGTGCCAAAGTGAGCAAGGGACCCACGTCTGGGCATACCCTGTCAACTTAGGGCGAACTAAGCAAACACAAGGAGATGATGGATGGAGTGCTGAAACTTTTCAGACACTCACCCCCAGTCACAGATCTGGGTTGAATCCATCATCATTCTTTAGCTCACTTCGCCACCCCAGTTCAGACACAGCTGTATGCAAATCAGTCTTGACCCTGTGCCTCATGGGAACAGTCCAGCCCAAACAGTCAAGCCATGTATTCCCTGGATCGGAAACAAGCATCCTGGGACCGGTTTTGGACTAACAACCCTCATCAGCCAGGCTCGCTTGAATCCAGTGGCAAAGTGAGCAAGGGACCCACGTCTGGGCATACCCTGTCAACTTAGGGCGAACTAAGCAAACACAAGGAGATGATGGATGGAGTGCTGAAACTTTTCAGACACTCACCCCCAGTCACAGATCTGGGTTGAATCCATCATTGTTCTTTAGCTCACTTCGCCATCCCAGTTCAGACACAGCTGTATGCAAATTAGTTTTGACCCTGTGCCTCATGGGAACAGCCCAGACCAAACTGTCAAGCCATGTCTTCCCTGGACCGAAAACAAGCATCCTGGGACCGGTTTTGGGCTAACAACCCTGATCAGCCAGGCTATTTTGAATCCAGTGGAAAAGTGAGCAAGGGACCCATGTCTGGGCATACCCTGTCAACTTAGGGCGAACTAAGCAAACACAAGGAGATGATGGATGGAGTGCTGAAACTTTTCAGACACTCACACCCTGTCACAGATCTGGGTTGAATCCATCATCATTCTTTAGCTCACTTCGCCATCCCAGTTCAGACACAGCTACAAGAAAATCAGTCTTGACTCTGTGCCTCATGGGAACAGTCCAGCCCGAACTGCCGAGCCATGTCTTCTCTGGACCAGAAACAAGCATCCTGGGACCGGTTTCAGGCCAACAGCCCTCATCAGCCAGGCTAGCTTGAATCCAGTGGCAAAGTGAGCAAGGGACCCACGTCTGGGCATACCCTGCCAACTTAGGGTGAACAAAGCAAACACAAGGAGATGATGGAGGTAGCACTGAAACTTTTCAGACACTCACCCCCAGTCACAAATCTGGGTTGAATCCATAATCGTTCTTTAGCTCACTTCGTCACCCCAGTTCAGACACAGCTATATGCAAATCAGTCTTGACCCTGTGCCTCATGGGAACAGTCCAGCCCTGACCTTCCTAGCCTCACACTCTTGTCACAGAAATACAGTTACTCTTATATAGATCGATCTTTTCTCTGATTGTTTTTTGTCTGACCTTCTGACAAATAAGAAAAACAAATCAACAACTCTTTGTGTCAGAGCAGCCCTAGAAATGTACATATTATATATATAGGATATATTTTGGTTAAATGGCAGGCCTAGATATGTGAATGACTTTACTGTCAGGATTTCTGTCCCCCCAATAAAATGTTTTAGGGCCTTATTATGAGTTTGGCAGTCCATAGGACTGAATAACTTGCGGTGGGGGTCGGGACCGCCCCACAAGTGGTCCAACTGCTGTATTACGAGTACAGCAGTCGGACCTCCATGGGACTGCCGCAACTGCCAGGGAAATGTGATCCATGGTGCTGGTGGGGTGGTCTTGGGGGCTACAAAATGCTTGTTGGTGCCACTGCGGCACTGTCAAGCATATTACGGGTTTTCTCCCCGCCAGCAGCCTCATGGCGGTTCTCACGCCATGGAACTGCTGGCGGTGAGGAAACAAAGGGGGTCCTACAGCAACCCCTCTTGCCCCTGTGCTTAGGGTGCATGCAGGGGGGCACATGTTGTGCCACCCCTGTGTACATGCACCCCTGTTCATGAACGGCAGGAACTGCACTGTGCACGAACGTGCATTGGCAGTCCTGCAGCGGTGCAGTTCGAAGGCATGCGTATAAGCCCTTCTACTGCACTGCCGCTGGACCACTAAGCCGTTCACTCACCAGAGCACGAAATAACCCCTAATCTGGCGAGCGAGCAGCGGTCACTTTGGCAGTCTTGGAGCGGGGCGCTAGTGGGGTGGCGCTAAAGTCGTAATTAGTCCCTTTGTTTTTAACATTTTTGGGGGGCCAATACTATTTGTAAAAGACTTCTGTAGGTTAGGTTTAAGATCCAGGTTACCCATAAAAGTATACAATTTGCCTAAAAGAAGCAGTAGGACATTAGCAGTTTTTGCTATTAAGACTGCATCATCTGCATATAAAAGGACTGGCAGACCTCTGGACTTTATCATAGGCAGATCTTTTCCCATTTTGGTCAGATGTGCTTCAGTAATATAAATGAGGAACAAGAGCAGGGCCATCACGCATCCTTGCCTTACTCCTAAATCAGACTGACTCATGAGAAAGATAAAAATTCAACCACATTACTTCGCAGCTGATCTCATTCAGCTGGTTAGTTATTAGAAGCCAGTACGGAGTAGGCCGAATTTTATAAAAAGGCATACATTCCAGAGCTCCTAAGTAACTGGCCCAGAAACTGACCATCTCAGCCAGATAACGTTTCCAGATGAAAAACAACACACTGGCCTTCTCCCAAATCATCAGGAACTCAAGGAATTCATGTTCCGAAGCTATTTATCTTCTGCATAGCCCTCCTTTGATCATCATTTCTAAAGGAGTCCCTATTACTTTTATAGGGGCTATACAGATAGCTGATCTTTTTTGTATAGAATATTGTACTTTGTTACATAGCGCTACTATATTAGACTAAGAAATGTTTATTATTGTTACTCTTACTATTACTACTACTTCTACTACTACTACTACTATTGCTACAACTACTAATACTAATACTAATAATAATGATGATGATAATAACAATAGAGGTGAAGATGTGACTGATCCTTCTTGTGATGTGCGGGCTGTAATAGCAGGCACGAATGGTTGCAAAGCCACTAGCGCTCTACCCGAGTCTAATGCTTTACCAAAAAAGTAAGGAGGAAAATGAGTTCAAATTAAGATCACCAATGATATTGGGGCTTTAAGCACTGAGAACAACAACAGCTCAAAGTCATCTGAAATTCAGTGGGGGGTGGCTTGTACCAAGGTTTGTGGGGTGGGGGGCACTCAATTTGTATTTTCATTAATTGACCTACCTCTCTAACTTGCTGTGCAACCTTATCCTCCCTCAGTTGTCTCCTCCTGGAAGCTCCGGACCAGGAAACTGCACTACCCAATCCTGGCATTGCTCTCACAGCATAAAAGCAGTGCCAGGGTTGGATATTGCAGGCTCTTTCAGCGCTCCTAAGAACACTGGAGGCCTGCGCTTTCTCTAACTCAGCTATCTAAGGGGCAAATCATCAAGGGCTGGCGTTAACATCATCGCCGCTTTTCGGGCGAAAAGCGGTGATAATGTTAACGCCCTATCATCATGGACACGCTAACGCGTGAATCCATGCCTTAGCGCCCATAATCTTATTGCCTCACCTCTCATCGCTAATGAGATGCGAGGTAGGCATTCCCGTGTGAACTACAGCGATAATAATTGCTAACAGGCATTCTCCCTATCATCAATCAAATCGCTAACCGGCCTAGCGACATTTAAACTAGCGCTAACCGGCTATATCGCAGGTTTCTTTCGCCTGCCAATTTTCTGGCTTGGCTATGTTTATAATGGGAGATGGATTATTATGCTGAGTCCACATCTCCCTATCAGCAATGTTTTTGTCTAACTCTTTTTTTTATCGCAGGTAATCCTGCGATATTGCCCCTTAACGCCGATATCGCCTGGATTTCTATCACCTCTGCGATGCGCGTTGCTGATAGTGCGCTCACCGGGCGTTGGAATCCGGCGAGAGGCGGCGTTAATTTTCTGCACACTAAACACGGACAGCAGTAATTATCACTGGCCGTTGTTAATATGCCCCTAAGACAGCTAGGTTTGAGAATTTCAAAGTACGCATGTCTGGCTGGCCGGCCCAAGATGGCCGGCCAAAGAGACATTCAGATTTTAAAGCACACAGCTCCCTGCGGCTGCCACTCAGCAGCACTGGCCCTGCCACGTCCTGACACTTAGTTTGGGACGGGTTGCTGAAAAATAAAACGGTAACAGATAAACTTTATTATCATTTTGTTTTTCAGCTCTGTGGCTTGTGTGACGACGCTCCTCCGCTGAAATGGAGGAGCCGCCCCTGCGTAAAATTAGTCATGCCTTGTCATTATTATCTGAGCCACGTCTGACTCAGCAGGCTGTGCTTCTCCAGAAGTTGAATCATGATCTGACTAGAGGGTTGAGGGCTTGGCTAACCTGGAAGGGAGCAATGGATTCCACGTTTTCAATCAGGGTCACTGGGACTGGAAATCTGGAGCCAGGATTTGATTCCCTTTCAAAATCATATCATGAACATCTTTAAATAGAGTGGCATATATAAGAATCCAATAAGAATGGCAAATGCAAAAGTCCTGAAGGTGCCTTGCATTAACGCATGTTCTATGATAGTGCATGTTTTTACGACATGTTCCACCTCCTGGAAAAGAGAGATCTGGACATTTTGGTGACTTGGGTAAATGCTGACTTTGAACAGAACACTGCTCTACCCGAAGGGGGGGGGGGGTCACCATAGTGGTGGGAATCCAGTAATTATCATGAAAAGTTAGATGAATGTAAATTCCATCCAGCTAACTAAATTCAAGTCGCTTGAGCGGTTGGCATGTAAGTGTACTTCATCTCCCAACACTTCTTTTACAGTGCTACAAAGTCCTAAGCAGACATTTTGGGAAAGTTGTTTGTATTGTTTGCAGCCTTCTTATAGTCTGTATCAGTGTTTGATTGGTCAGTAGGTGCCTGTGCTGCAGTTTGGGTGTGGTCTGTCACAGGTGATCTAAATCAGACCTCATTGTCCAGCCCTTGCTTGGATTACAATTTGCACGTGCCAACGTGCCAATGATGTGTATTATGGAATTTGAGTTTGACCTCATTATTAAATTATTTTAATCCTGATGTTGGTTGAAACCCGGAGCGGCCAAATCATGCATTTGTTTTTAATTGTATTAATTATAACTATGCGTACTGTTTTCCTTTTTTCCGATATCATTCCATTTTAATATATTTTATTGCACTTTTATGGTCTAGTCTTAACTAGACGAAATAAAGGGCCTCATTTACAATAAAATGGTGCAGCGCTGTACCGCAAGCAATTTTGCAGTGCCCCGCTGCATCATTCTATAAGTACAGAAATGTCCTGTATTTACAAGAATAGGGTGCATTCCTGTACTGACCCCTGCACCAGTGCTAAAAAATCAGCCTAGCACCAACGCAGGCAGTCTTATGTCATGTTGCAAGGCTGCCTACAACATGGAAAGAGGAAAACATTTGGAGAAATAAGGATATGTTTCCTCGTTGCGCCTCCCTAATGCCACCCCTGGGTTGGCGTTAGAGTCTGACGCACTCCCAGGTTTACAATTCCTTGTAAATCTGGGAATGCTTCAGATTTGATGGGTGTTGCATGGTAGTACCCACAGCCGCACCCATGTTCTGTGTGAAAGTGGCACATATTTACAAGGCCATGAAAAGCCACGCAAAGTGGCTTTGCGTGGCCTTATAAATATGCTGCGGCACATTGCGCCACAGGGGCATCAAAAAGGTGACACTCCAGCGGCGCAAAAGTGCCGGTGGGGCCTTGTAAATTAGGCCCAAAGTTTTTGTGAATTTGAATTGAGGGTGACCTTAGGAATAAGTGCTGCAAGCCATTTTATATCTTGATTGGGTTGGGCATCACCACTTACTTAATGGACGTTTGCAATATAGATAAATATGTTGGGGCAGATTTACAAGCCCCTTGCGCCGCCATTGCGTCACTTTTTTTGACGCAACGGTGGCGCAACCAATGCAGCCTATTGACAACATGACGCATTTAGGGAGATGCGTCACGTTGTAAAGCCCTGCGTCACATTATACCTGCGTCAGGTATGATATATGCAGGGTGGGCGTTCCTCCGCAGGAAGGCCTCGTAAAAGTAACGCAGTGAAATCCACTTTTAGGACGCCACTGCGTCAAAACTTTACGCCTTCTTGAAGCAGGCGTAAAGGAGTTAGGCACTACAATAAGTATAGGCCTCAAAATACATTGCTGGAGTTGCGCTGTGCTTACGACACAACTTCAGCAATGCATGACTTTTAGGACAACAGATGCATCAGAATTTCTGACGCATCTGCTAATCCTTGTGCCATGGAGCACTGTATTGTAAATACAGCGCATCCATGGTGGCGCAGGGACATATAACGCTGGTGCAAGGAAGCTGACGCATCTATGCAGATGCGTCAGTTCCTTGTAAATCTACCCAGTTATTGTTTTGTTATGCTGTTGGCAACAGCCTCCTAGCCTGCAATTATTTGTCACTCCCCTTTCCAGTTTGGCTTTTATCGCATTACTTTTTTTCTTGAAAATCCATGTAATCACTAGCACTGTCTGCATCCTTTGCAATTTCACTGAACAGCCTGCATGAGGCGTGCGACATTGGCATAAAGCCATTGCTGCCCATAACCCCCGCTGCGCATTGCCGAAACTGCTCTCCAAAACGTTATTAATGTCAGGACAACTAGCAATATACAGCATCAAAGCCAAAATTATGAAGAACAGTTATCTCAATCATGCTGAAAAAAAGGAATATAATGTAGTACATTCTCTGTCAATAGTAATTTCATTACGTGGAGCAAGAAAAAAACATTTTGGGAGAAATCTGCAAATTATAAAGCAATTGTGGTAAACGCATAATTATGCGGTGAGTGCCATTAAACGACATAAATCCATTGGGCCTCTGCATTGTTTATTGTTTTCTCAACATTTTATTTATGAAAGAAACATCGAGACCTAAACATTGTAATTTTGATCAATGCTCTTTATTCCAAACAATGAAGAAAACAGCGGGGCTTATTTACAAGCCCCTTTCGCCACCCGTACGTCACTTTTCCAATGTTGAGCATTACGCAAAAGTGGCGCAAGGGACTTGTAAATAAGTCCCAGCATTTTTAAGCTAACTGCCCCTCAATAAATATGTTAAATAAAACGTGCATAATGGGACGTAATAATTGGGCATATTAGCAAGGGCTGGCGATATAATTATCGCCACTTTATTGTCCGTTTTTGGGCGAAAAGCGGCGATAATTATATCGCAATATCATCAAGGACACGCTAGCGCGTGTTTCCTTGATGTAGAGCCCGTTTTTTCACAGCCTCGCCTCGCATCGCTAAAGAAATGCTAAGAAGGCGTGGCTGTGAAAACAACACATGTTAATATCGCAAAGGCAGCTTCGCGATATTAACAAGGAGGTGCGGCGATAAAAAAAATCGCGCTACCTCAGCCTTAACTCAGGAATGTGGGGGCATATCAACAAGGGTTTTATCTCTGCTTTTTTGGCTTTAAAAGCCCTATCAACAACAGGGTGCTAACATGCAAATTTGCATGTTAGCACCCTTTTACTCTACGCTTCCCCTTGCATCTCTAATGAGATGCAAAGGGGGCGTTCCAGAGTAAAATAATAGGAGAAATGTCGCTAAGCGACATTTCTCCTATTATCAAGAATGTCGCTAACCCTGTTAGAGACAAAAAAAGCAGCGCTAACCGCGGTTAACGCTGCTTTTTTACATCTGGTATTTTTCTGACTTAGCCATGATATCCTATGGAAGGTGGATATCATGGCTAAGTTTGCCTGTCCCTATCAACAAGGTAACGTGAGATTATCGCTGGGTTTCCAGCGATAATCTCACGTTAGCCTGTTAGTGTGAGGATTTTTAACGCTATTGAGATAAGCGTTGCTAATAGCACGCTATCTCAGCGATAAAAATTCACGCTAGCCGGCGATAATTATCCTAGCGCTAAGTGCGCTTAGAGATAATTATCGCCGGTTGTTGTTGATATGCCCCTTAACGTCTGTTAAATTCCTGACTAAGGCATACTTTTAATGGGAGATGGATTATGCTGATAGGACCACAGGGTCCTATCAGCAATGTTACCGCTGTTTTCCATTGAAAACACCGCTATCGCTGAAATATTATCGCCATAGCGCTATGCGTTGTAAATATAGCGTTATCATGGCGATAATATTCAGCGATAGCCGGCGATAATATTTCTAACGCTATGTACGGCCAGCGATTATTATCGCTGGCCGTTGATAATATGCCCCGTGGTGCTTTATTGCTATCTTACGGTTCTGGTGACATTTACAAACCGCTTGTACTCCAATTTCTAGTTAACTATGTCACCAGAAACCTTTAATGAAATATTGGACCATACCACACGGGTCCCCATCATGTTTTTTTCTCTTGCTCTCCGTCCCTCTCTCTCTCCAGAGAGAGAGTGTTCTATGGTGAGACAAGGATCTACAGAAAAAGTGCGATAGACGACACTATTTGTGAAAATAGTGAATCAGACAAGCTTAAATATCGGTACCGAAGAAACGTATGCATTCTTTACCATTTTCTATTCCTAGTTATATTTTTGCTCGTTCAGAATCCTGACACCTGGTGGTAAGATTCAGGATAGTCCCGTTCGATGACAAAGCACAGTGTTGTATATCTTTGGCGCCACCTGCAGTTTTTTTAATGCAATTTTTAGAATTCAAAGACAATGGCCGTTAGTTAAATTGATTAATCGAAGCACGAATGTTAGTGACGCTGGGGGCATTTTATCCGAATAGTTTATTAAAAGAGCTGCTCAGAACATTGAAACTGTTGATTCATTTCCAAAAAGAGGTAGCGTGCATTCGCTGCTTCTCCTGGGGCATAGAAAGGCTTACTTGTAAGTTAAGAGGAATGTCTTTATTCTCACGACTTGTATTTGCTCCTTTTGTTTGCATGCAACAATAATATTTTTGGAATATTTTGCGCATATATGGATTAACGTTTTGCGTCTTCTATTTCCTTCTACTTTTTTGTTTTTGCAGTGTGATATAGCGCCTACTTGGCCCAAGAGCATCGGAGCACGTGACAAGAGCACAGATTAAGTTGCACAAGGTCAAATTCATGTTGTTTTCAGGCACCGGAAGATCAACTGTTTTGCCCAGAATCACAGGATGCCGAACCGACGCTGGGACTAGAACCTGACTCCCTAGTTCCAAAGGCGGGAGAACTTTGGTAACGCGATATAGCCTTCCCGCTGGCAATCAATCAATCAATCAATCAATCAATCAATCAATCAATCAGGGTGGTTAGAGCGCACTACTCACCCATGAGGGTCTCAAGGCCCTGTGGGGTGGGCGGCGGGTGCAGCTCCGGCTCAGCTGGCAAAACCGTTTTCGCTTTGGAAAAGTCAGTGGACTCAGTCTTCCACAAGTCTTTAGTTCAGGGATTTCACCCCAAAATTGAAATTTAGGCACCTACTTTTGTGCAGTAAATTGTCAATGGAGACGGAACACTTGTTGGTCGCTTTCATTCATTTCTAAGCAACAGCTCGGATAATGCAACAACCTTGTCAAATTCTTCGGTAGGCACTGCTCGATAGACGCTAGATGGCAGTGTAGGATAAGTTGGGGGAATAGCTCTACAATTTACTGACCGCTGTTTTTTTTCCCTTTTAGTGTTCTTCATTTAAGGTGGACCGGGTGAGTTGTAGGACGTCAGATCATGTAGAGGCGGAATCATTTAGGGAGCGCATTAAAAAAAAAAAACAATACTGATTGGTACACTAATACATCTTTAACAATATATAATAGCTCATAGTATAAAAGAGCATCGGATACTTTATATTCGCACTAAAATGCACTAGAAATCGATCGGTTTATGATCATATGTGGCTCTTCCACAAGGTGGCGCACTTCATGCTAGATTAAGAAAAGACACGCGTCAAGCAACGCGAATGACTAAAATAAGGTGCAGCGCGTGCAGCAACCTGCACAGTGCATCTCGGCGCTGTAATTCAGACCGCCAGCGAGGAGAAGCACAAACAATTAAGAAGGACGCGAGGGCAGCCAGGTTGCGCAGTGCCTGGGGAACGGCTTAGCGAAGCCGAGGCGTGAGATAGCAAGCACATGAGACCGAGGGACAGATTTACTAACATTTGAATCAACACGGCACAGAGCATAGTGCAAAAGTCATCCTTTCATTACAAATTATAATTCCTAGACAACCCTCTGGACTTTCCCCTCTTTGCATGTGTGCTGTATAAATGCTGTGTCATGAAAAGTTTGGAGCAAAAAAAAAATCTATTTGACTCCAACCTCAAGAAGGCGTATTGTTTTGGTGCTAAGCATCCTTGATGCAAGGTAGTGCATAGGGCCACTTTGGTTCACTTTAACACAACTTTCCAGTGTAAATATACATTTGGACTATACATTAAATAACAAATCAAAACTTTGAGCTGGTTTGTGTCAAGTTTGGTGACTTTGAACCTGCACAAAGTGATGCATTTTTCATATGGTTTGAGGTTATTTTATTTCAAATGAAGTGTGGTATTTAAACAGGAGAACGCATTACCAATATGCAGGAGAATGACACATGGGGTTCAAACAGCAAAGCAAAGCATATGGCATCAAAGAATAATAACAGTAAAAACACCTCTTGTCTCCGGCATTTCAGATTCAAGAAGCTTCTGTGGTTTGTCAGATTTGGATGGTTGTAAATGCACCAGCAGCTCCTGCCTGGTAAAAGGACATAATGAAACTGACATATTTTACATACTTAGGCCCTGATTCCAAGGGCTCATTTACAAGAAAATGACACAGCGCCACAAGTCATTTTGCTGCACCAAGCTGCATCATTTTCAAAGCACAGGGATGCGTCGTATTTATAAAAATACGACACATCCCTGTGCTTCCATGCGCCGGTGCAAGCACCCTGCTTCATTTTGCGAGGGTCCCTGCGCTGCGGGGATGATTGCTTTTGTGCAGGGAAGGACACCTTCTTGCACAAAAACAATCATTAAAGGCATTTCCACTTTCTATGAGTGCTGCTTTCTGCAGCATGCATAGAAAAAGGGAAAAGCTAAGAGAAATAAAAGTATTTCTCCTCATTGCACCTCCTTAACGCTTCCCATCAGGTGGCGTTAGAATCAAACGCATTCCCAGGTTTCTGATTCCTTTCACGTAAATGCATTGTACTGCGTGAAAAGGGCACATATTTACAAGTCCATGAAAAGAGACATAAAGTGGCCTTGCGTTGTCTTGTAAATATGCTGCGGCACATTGCGCCTCGGGAGCGTCGCACGGAGCGATAAAAAAGCGACACTCCAGTGGTACCAAAGTGTTACAGGGGACTCGCAAATGAGGCCCTAAGTTATTTTGGAATGCTTTTAAACTCACCTGTTAAATTAGGCTATGCTGGGGTACATGATTTATTAGGTGCTATAAATATCTCCTATTCTGAGTTTCTGTGGAATAACAAGTGGATATTGGTGTTTACTGCACTAAAATCAGGATGGTACTGCAAATGCCATAAGCATTTCTCTTGGAAGGTTTAAACTGAAATTTAATGGCGGATGAGATATTTAATGCACCCGATATTTACCGGATGCTGTAAATACAATCAAATGCAGGGCTCTCAGTTGGATACAAAAACAGGGGGTCTCTCAAAGAGGCATGGCTTTAAAACACATAACCTAAAAATCTGTGCTTAGCAATACAACGAATGGGAGAGGCATTGTCATGAGAACACGAGTTCATAGGGTGTGAATCCCACAAATAATGTACAAAGACGATGACAGAAATGTCGAGTCTTTCACTTTAAAGTGTTGTAGATCCTTTTATTCTTTGTTCACATACAACAGCCAATGTGTTTCACCCATGCGGGCTTCTTCAGGGCAAAAATATAGGACCTGCACACTCCACGAGTTGTAGTCCATATGGTGTAAGCTCGGTTCAAAACGGCACTTGCTCAAAGAGGTTTGCACTTTACCGCAGGGTCTGCACAAGTGTTCTCATTCCACATGAGCTGACTCCAGACTTTGCCCCCTTCAAACTTTCCCACCTTCATTGCCATTCATACCAGGAACCCAGCACTTCAGGAACTCACTGTCATAAAGCCCCTCTTGAGGTCCAACTTGCGGCTTGCCCCCCATGACTCATCAACAACCACTTTTTCTCTAGAAAAGTCCAAAGGAAATCTTTCCATCAGGTCGAACCTGGTCCCTGTATCCGATCTGCTCTCTATCAGGGTAATGTTTGACTTTGACCCGGTGTAGAGTGAGCAGAAAACTACAGTTGGTGCTTTGTGCTTTTTGGTGCTATTTTTGATTCAAACTTTAAAAATTCATATCTCCGATTCAACTTACTGGATTTTTGTTGTTTTGATCTCATTTTATTTTAAAAAACTTACTCTATTTTTCTGAATTGATATGGGATTTTTTTTTTTGTTGTGTTTTCACTTTATTATTTCTAGTCTGCTGCAGAAGTACTTTACACAGTGGGGCAGATTTATAATAACTGACGCATCCCTGCATATCAGCAGGGATGCGCCAGTTATTTTGCGCCCCAGCTCCGCCATCATGGATGCGCCGCATTTATAATGCGGCGCACCATGGGGCAAAAACGGCACAGATGCGTCACACATCTGTGCCGTAAAAGTGGCGCATTGCTGGAGTTGCGTCGCAAGCGCGACGCAGCTCCAGCAAGGCTCTGGGGTGCCCTATCTGCACAATGCTGCGTCAATAACCCTGGGCGCGACACTACGCTTCGCCCACGTAGTGTACGTAGTGCTGCCTGCTTCGCAGTTTTCGAAGTAGGCGAAGCAGGCAGCGCCTACGCACACGCGAGGGCGAAGCGTAGCTGCCTGCCGCCCATCACCCGCCTCCCGCCCGCCCTACTTTTAAAAGCTAAAATTAATTGGTAATAAAGCAAATTAAAGGCACTTACCTGACGCGCGGCGTCTCCCGGGGCTCCCTCTTCCTGGTTTTCAATTTTCCTGACAAATGCGCATGCGCGGGCGTGACTGCTATGTAAAGGTAGTGCGATGTAATGACTGCGTTGTAAAGGTTGTTTCCCCTTCCAGAGAACTTTTTAAGGTGAAATCCCTCACATCAAAAGAGCCGGAGGCCTCCCCAAACTCCTTTTCTTAGAAGAGATGCAACTATCATGAAACCACAACCACACACTCACTACCAGCGTAAGGTTTGGCTGCAGTACAACTATAATTGCTTCCTATAAAAACCCACCCCTATCCCGTGCACCAGCACTCCATGTATTAAATAATGTTGAAAACTAAAGCATTTGCTTAATTGCGATTCATAGTACTGCCTGAATAAATATGCAGAGGTTTGACAGATATTGTTGTTCAATGCGACCTTTTGAAATCATTGTATTGAAGGATATAAGTATTTGATGTGCTTTTAACATCATTGTGATGTTCATTGTATATCCTGCAAAAGAAAAGGCTTGCAGGAATTCAATGCCGTTTATAGATGGAGTTTCGTTTGAAGAAACTGCTCGCAAAGAAAAGAACAAACTTCTTTGGTTCGCGAGCAGGGGAAAAGACGCTAGGACATTGCCGGCAGTGTGCGTTTGAAACGCAAGTCACATCCTGACGTTAGGCGGCCATTTTGGATGTGGCACTCTATAAATAGCCACACCCAACTTCTAGAAGACACTTAGCCTTCCGCTGCTTCCAGAGTCAACACCTGATTCCGGAAGAAACTTACCTGGTAACTCATTCTGCTTGGTTTCCTGAGAAGAACCTTGGAACATCCCTGCAAAAGAAAAGAAGAAAGCTAAGTACTTTTTAGTTATTACATGACGTCCAACGCAAGAAAGCTGCAGCGTCATTTTGGTTAATTTGAATTAAGAAACAATTTTTTGAGAAATTCATATTGCTTCCAATACAAAGGAGAGACGGCGAAGAATTTCTACATAATTACAGACTTTGGACTTTAAGATCAAGAGACTCTTCCCTGATAATATTTGTGGTTTTGTGAGTGTTTTGTATACTTTATTTTGTAATATCTTTTAGCGCAAAGTGGTGAGAAGAGAGAGTTGCTGAACAAAAATATGTAGTGGTAAAAAACAAATTTAAACACGATAAAAAGTTAATGAATCATTTAAGGGGATTGTAAGAGGAGACAGTACTTATTTATTTGCTTTATCACTACAGGGCAAGTCTGCGTTTGTCATATCAACATCCATTCAGCAGCTGTCAAGTTTTCTAGCGCACTACCAGCTGAAAACCAAAGCCTCTCGATCATCACTCAACAACACAGACGTGAAGCAAAACACCTGTAGTTCGCAGGTAGGAGACTGTAAAACTCAATTTGCTCAGAATAAAGTCGGAAGATATTGTAGTTTAGAAATACGTCTGTGTTTAAGAATTCTCTACTAAATACTCCTTCACTCTTGTTGCCTCGCAGGTCGACAACAGGAATTCAGTATAGTCCCGGATCCTTCCCCCCTCCCTAGCTTTATCGTGTAACCTAGTGGTATTTACTAAAAACACTGGTTGTTCGGTAGGGATTTGGGAAGTCCGGCACATAACGTCTCTGCATACTTCATCAAGACACCCTACAGGTAAGAGTGTCTTCACTTGTCTGACAGCAACAAAATGGCAGCTTTTTTAAAAAACAAGATGGAAAACATTTCTAATTCCATGATAGAGAATGAGTACAACCCAGACCCTCAAGTCAGTTGCTGAGCCCACATCGAGACCCACACTAAAGGCTTTTCCAGAAATGAACATAGACAATACAACCAAGATCTTACAAGGCATTAAATCAGGGTCCCCTTTAGATCCCATTCCCCCCCACATCCTGTTACGGGGGGAGATACCATCCTGACAACAGCCACAGTTACTTAACCTTTCCCTCACACAGGAGATAATGCTGAAATCCTGGAAACATGCCATAGTCCGCCCTTTGCTCCAAAAGCCACAACTACATCTAAAGGATCTAGGGAATTTCCGCCCAATATCACTCCTTCCCATTTTAGGAAAGATGGCTGAAAAACATGTTAACCACACGCTGTCCCAGTTCTTAGAGGAGAATGAGATTCTTCTCCAGTCCCAAATGGGCTTCAGACCAGCGCACAGCACCGAATCTGCCCTACTGCTTGTCACAGAAAAACTGAAGAGAATTCTTGACTAAAGGGGTGCTGCCGCCATCCTGCTGCTCGACCTGAGCGCAGCATTTGACACGGCGGATCACGAGACACTCTCTCTCAGGCTAGAGAGAGCAGGGATCCAAGGCCTCACGTTAAGGTGGATAGTGGCATTCCTGAAAGACAGATCCTTCCAAATCACAGAAGGCGGACACTTCTCTGACAACTTCAAGGTCACGTGTGGGGTGCCACAGGGCTCCTCCCTCAGCACCACACTGTTCAACCTGTACCTGCAACCTCTGGCCAAAATTGTCCAGGAATTTGGGTTGTCAACCAGAACCTATGCAGATGACACCCAACTGATAGTCTCAGTAAAAGAGGACCCCGACTCTAAACTCAACTAAGTGTCTCCCTGCATGGAAAAGGTAGCCAGATGGATGACACGCAGCAAGTTAAAACTTAACGCGGACAAAACAGAACTAATGTTCCTAGGCAACAAGTTAACACCACAAATCACTATGAACTGGCCAAAAGAACTAGGACATCCCCCTGGGCATAAGAACTCCATAAAAAGCCTAGGAGTGTGGCTAGACTGCAACCTCACAATGGAGTCCCAAGCCAGGGAACTAGCAGCCGCCTGTTTTGGAATCCTGAGGATGCTCTGAAAAGTCATGGACCCCATTCCAGAGGAGGCCCAGAGAACTGTGGTACAGGCTCTGGTGGTCTCGCACCTCAATTACGGAAACTCTCTCTTCCTGGGTTCACCCAAATACGTGGTGAATAGCCGACAGGTAGTTCAAAATGCGGCAGCCAGAGTACTTAGAAACACACCGAGACAGGAATCAGCATGAAAGGCTCTGAAATCACTTCATTGGCTGCCAGTGCAGGCCAGGATCAAGTTTAAAATGTTGTTCATAGCACACAGGGCCCTAAATGGAAAAGAACCAACCTTACTAAGGACCCTGATCACACCCTATACACCAGAAAGAGCCCTACAATCCTCCTCAGTGCACCTGGGCAAAACCACCAGGATTAGGAGATCTAGATGGGAGGAAGATCATTTACACATTTAGTGCCGAAACTATGGAACTCTATGCCCGCAGATTTAAGACTCATCATAGATGAGATGGCCTTCAGAAAGAAACTTAAAACCTGGCTATTCCCAGGTTGAGCCTTGGATCATGCTCACTCCTGATCCATAGCGCTGGGAAGCCCTCGGGCAGCTATGCGCTCTATAAAACTCACAAAGATAAATATAAGCTATGGTGCTGTCGTAGACATTTTACCATGGTATTTGGAATTTGGGTTGACGTCTGAGTCCTGAACTGTTCAGCCTGCCCAGCCAAGTATAGTTCGAATACAAAATGATAAAAAGAGCAGAGCTACATTACATATACAGTTATTTTAAAACTGTTACTTAGCCCTTATATATTTAGTGTATCGTGATAAAACCTATAGCATCAGCAAATACCTTGATAAACATGAATATTATACACAATCAATACTAAGTTAAAAAAGATCATCATACAAGTTTAAAAGCATTTCTTCCTTCAGGACGGCAAAACCCAACACATTTCCATGGCTAATCAAAGGTCTTTCTACTGCGTACAGCCCCTGCGAAAAAAACTTGCAACCCCATAACATATCAGGGGTATTGACAGCATTTTCAGATATTTCAGGGCAGGTCGTATTTGTGCAAAATAACAATTTCTTTTAAAGAGGTAAGATATATTTAGACCGTAAATCACTATAAAAACCGCAAAAGACCATAAAGTGCAGCAAATCTTTTGTCTGAAAAATCATCACAGGAACATGGCTTTAGGGTCCCCAACTTAGAGAAACTCTTGGGAACCTAAAGTTATTTTATTATTTTGTAATATTTGGCTTTATATTTTGCAATATTAGTTTAGTCGATATTGTGTATCGATATTTTTGAGCTTTTATTTATTTATTTATGGTTAAAAACATTTTTGTTTACACTATTTGTGGTATTGATATTAGTAGAAATAGATATTTTTAATGGCAAGATTTTGATCATCCATATTTATGTTGTTGTTAATTAAGTATCGGATGACAATATTTTTGTAGACAATATTTTACTAATATTTTTATGGATCATTATTGTTTTCAATGATATTAAGTCATTGATCCAGGCAATGGTCTACCATTCTTGCCATGAGTCCATTAGGTAAAGTGGTGGTGGCAGTGCACCATTTGTTATTTCTTGTCAGTGTGAGTGCCACCTATATTGCCCCAAGGGCTACTGCTGCAGAAGATGAGTGCCCTGCTGCATTAGCCCAAAGGCCATGACTGGCCACAAGCCCGCCAAGCATATTGTCTAGCACCTGTGATCTGGAAAGCAGCTAGACAGGCATGTTGCTAGGTCTGAATCTCGAGAATGTGTAGAAGGTAATCACGTTGGCATGAACATCAAACTCACCAGTATCGCATACTCTCTCTGAATGAACTGAGAGACTTTACCTAACTCTACTTTCTGCCAACATTACCTTGTTGGCTAAAAGACTATTTGACTAACCTAGACACCAACCTCTGTGGTAATCACTAGTGATTTGCACCTATCCTTAGCTTATGCTCGTGCCCATATCATTACCTGAGTCACACACAAGAAAGAGAGGGGTGAGTGGTACTCTAGAGAATCTGCATTTCATTAGATCCTGCAGGGGTTACACAACTCTGTAACTGAGACTCCCCCCCACCCCGGATTGTATCATATTTCATACTGCTGTGTGATTAGCACCTCCATGAGAGTCAAGTGCAAAAAGGGTTGTAACTTACCAGTTTGCAGAGCCATAGTAAGATTAGCCCAGGACACTGATGATGAATAACGTCAACCACTATGGTTGGGGCCCAATTGCCACTCTACGCCAAGTGACCCTATGAAGAGTGTTTGACAGTGCTAAAATTAACAACAAAATGTTTTTATCTTTTCTTTATTGTTCCATTGTACATAATACATGACTGTCTGTTAATGGTAACCATGTACAAATTTTGAAAATGCACAAAAATGCATTTTTCAAAGTGCCATGTAGCACCCATTTGCACCCAGGGCATGTGTGCTCTTTACATGTGCACAATTTGAATTTTGGGGGTGCTTCAGGGGGCCTTAGGCCCCCGGGCACCCTTGGCTTTGCATTTTTTAATTTGCGATTACCAATTAGGTAATCACAACTTTGCTAATGCAAAACCATTCGCACCTATGGCCCTTTTGTACAATAGGAATGAAAGGAGTCATATTACCTAATAATGATTCACTATTTACCAAATTTCTATTAGCTAATATTAAGGAATCACAAAATATTTTGAGATTCCTACATACATAGTATTTTGCGATTACCAAATAGCGATTTGGTCAAATTCTCCATTTGAGAATCGCAAAAAGCTTTTTACATACATCTGACCCTTAGTGATTAATCTCAGTTTGGGAGCAGCTAGAAAAATTAGTCAATGCCCCATTTTAATAGTAATTTCAAATCCAACTTATTGGTTCAGTTAGATATTATATCATTATTTTGAAAATTACACTTCTGCATAGTTGCCATTTTCCTGCCTAAACCGAAAGGGGGCTTTCTGCCATGGTCCAGTGTTCACCTCAATACTGATTGATTTCCTGTGATGCGATATGGATTGCAGTCAGACAGTGGGAAAAAGGCTTAGGTGTTGAGAGGTGTTTTACATCCTTGAGCAGGATGAGCTGGGAGATGTCTATGGTCTTTCTTTACTTTTTCTTTAAGTTTTAATGAATTGTTAATAGGGGGGAGTGCAGGCGGGTGGGGTTACTCTAGAAGACCCTCGCTTGGTATCCAGTGAAGAAGACAGTATTAATAAATGGGGATACCCAGTATCGTGCAGAACCTGGGGACAATATCGTGAAGAGAACAGTGGTTCTGCCACAAGTTTACTTAACATCAAATATACCTTTAAGGTTAATTATCCCTTTACTCACTTGGGATATCACAAATGTTTCTTCAAAAATTGGCTAAAAACATGGTGATAATATACTAGCACAAATTAATTGTAACTTACAATAATTTAATAGGCCAAATCAAAGGATTAACTCATGGAAAGTCAAGTACTACACATAACAATTAGGGTGAAAGATGTGTGACACAGTGCATTATTGTGTATATAACGTACAAACATCATGACACTTACATTAAATACAAAAACAAATAATGAGGAAACATTTTTAAAAAATAGAGTGAAAAATACATATATTCACACATTGACCTGTAATTTAGTTATACAATTTATAAGGTCACTGTGGAATGTACTACTTCTAATTAAGCGTCGACGTTTCAAACCTACTAAATGTTGTGCTTTAATGGAGCATCAAATGAGGATCTTCTTCAGGACTGGAAATAAATGGGTATGGAGCATCCACCAATGTGGTTCACTAGGAATCCAAATTAGTAGTCCTATCAAGGAGCACAGCCGTCGCTCTTTGTAGTAAGGCAATCTGTCCAAGTGGGGGCTCAGCTTAATTCTATGTATAAATTTCACATAGTGCCTTTAATGGGAAAACCCACTGCATGGAAATGTCCGTGGGCTTTCACTTCACAGGCTCTTGGATGTATTTTTAAGATTTATTAAGTGGGCTTGACATTCGACTCCAGTTCCGGAGTCTGCTCTCGTGGGCTCTTTAGGCGGCTGGGATATGGCATAGACATCGGGCTTTCCAAATTGCCCTGTGTCACGGGTAGAGACACAAAAGAGTCCCGTATTCTTTCGTGGACTCTGAAAACAGCTCGCAGACCACGTCGCTGCACCTGTGTTCTCTCCTGAGGAAGAGGCACAGCAGTGGCAGTCTCTCTATTATCATTCACAATCCCCTTTACCCCTCTCTACTGTAGGTGGATTATATAATTAGCTTGCAGTGGAGTTTGGGATTTGGGTAAAGTTCTTCTGCTCCTGTGTAAGTCAAGTTTCAGGTGCGTGATACTGACAGATTGAAGTGCCATTTACCAAAAAATTTCACCAGGGCAGAATGGCTGAAGGGATAGATGTTAAGGCATTAGCAACGGTTTTGGAAGGGTTACAGAAACAACTATGTGAGAACATGGAGGAAAACAAGACACTTAGAGACAAGATTAGGAAGTCAAGTCAGAAAACCAGGTATCTCCGACAGAAAGTAGCTGAGTTGGTGGGTGGGTCCAAGCCCATGTCCAAGGAACAAAAACCCCAGTGATTCTCTCCATCCCCTTCAGCCACTGAGTTGATTACACAGGTGGTTCATGCTTTTTTCCCCACAATTCCTCTCACAGGCCCAGAAAGATTTAATGGTGACCCCCATGAGGCTCAAATGTTTCTCACGCAATGCTCATTGCATTTTTTATGTAGGCCCATCATTTTTAAGGAAGATCAATCCAAGGTGGCCTTTATATTGTCCCACCTGAGCGGAGATGCCGTAGCCTGGTCTATGCCCTTGGTAAATTGTAATGATCATATCCTATATGATTTTCAGGAATTTAAAGTTGAATTTCTTCGTATCTTTGATCGGCGAACCATTTTACAGTCTACTGATAACGAGCTCTTGGATCTCAAGCAGGGGAATCGTGAGCTGATCTCGTATCTAGCGCTATTTAATAAGTTAATTATTTAAACCAATTGGCCTGAAACCAAGAGAGCAGCCATTTACTATAGAGGACTCAAAGATGAATTAAAGGATGTCCTGGCTCACATTCCCAAAAGACCCACTGATGTTTCAGAATTAATCGATTTGGTGTTACAAATTGATCAACCTCAAAACAAGAGAAAGAGCGAGCTCAGAATGATGTTCGACATTTTCGTCCTCGCTTCGATAGAATCAAGTCCGACACGGTGAAAACCAGTGAAGTCACGTCAGGTGAAGAGCCTATGCAAATTGGCACAGTGTGAGGTCTATTAACCAAGTAAGAGAGAGAAAAACAAAGAATTGGAAACTTGTGTATGTTCTGTGGAAACCCCTGGGCACTTTGTCAAAGAGTGTCCTAAGTAGCCAAAGAATAATTCTTGGGTAAAAGACAGGCCCCACCAGTAAGAGGAGTTGCTCTGATGGGCGCTTCAGATAAGGCAACTCCAGATACACAACTAGTCACAATTACATTACAATCCTCTGCCCCTCATTTAATCATTTCCAGCTTAATCAAGTTTGGAATGACTGAAGTGGATGAGGTCTCTGTTATGATTGATTCTGGGGCAACCTGAAATTTTTGTGATACAAAATTTGCCAAGTTGCTTGGTATTCACTTTATTAGGAAGGAAAAGCCTTAACCAGTCCGAGCAGTTGATGGAACCAATCTATCTTCGGGACCCATTACCTACAACACAGAGGAGATTTTATTGATTGCACCAGGCCAACACCAAAGTTTGCTGAGATTCAGCCTTATCGATGCCCCTCAATTTCAGCTCATCCTTGGTTTGCCGTGGCTTACCGAACACAACCCGAAGATAGATTGGGCCAGAAGAACTGTGGAGTTGAACTCTGAATACTGTAAACATCAGTGCTATAACTCGTGTATCACCGATCATCATCCAATCTCATTGTCTTTGTTAGCCGAGCAGTCTCGTGTGATTGGTACAGTAGAAGTCCAAGAGTTCCCCAGTGAATATCACGATTTGGCTTCTGTTTTTGAGGAGCAAGAGGCCAAGAGATTACCTCCGCATTAGGAGTATGATTGCAAGATCGATTCTGAACCAGGTGCTTCGTTACCATGCAGCAGAATTTATGCCCTTTCTGAAGCTGAGAATCGCCATTTGAAAGAATACTTGGACCAGTAGCTAGCCAACGGATTCATTAGACCTTCTCAGTCTCCAGTCTCCTCACCGCTGTTTTTTCATCCCCAAGAGGATGGGAAACTCAGAGTGTTTATTGATTATCGAGCCTTGAACCTAGTCACCAAGATAAACCGTTACCCCCTGATTTCCTAACTCTTGGATTAGGTAAAGGAAGTCCATATATACACCAAATTGGATTTGAGAGGGGCCTACCACTTGGAGAGAATGGCGGAGGGCGACAAGTGGAAGACTGCATTCTGAACTCGATTTGGTCTTTTTGAATATCAGGTCATGCCTTTTGGCTTGTGCAACACTCCTGCAGCCTTCCAGCACTTTATCAATGACTTTCTCAGAGAGCTTGTGGATCACTTCACAGTTGTATATATCAATGATATTTTCATATTCTCTGCAAACATGGAGGAACATGTTCTGCATGAGCGTGCGATTTTGGAGAAATTGCTTGACAATCAACTTTACTTTAAGCTAGAGAAGTGTGTTTTTCATACATTTCAAGTAGAATTTTTGGGTTTCATCTTGTCTCTAGATGGCATAGCTATGGATGAAGCAAAGGATGAGAGCGATCAAACATTGGCCCTCTCCTCAAAATGTAAAAGAAATACAAAGCCTTATCGGATTCACCAATTATTACAGGCGCTTTATCCTCAATATTTCTGAAAATGTTAGTCCATTGACCCGTCTTCTGAAGAAGAAAGAGAAGTTTGTTTAGAGTACTGAAACTGAAGAGGCTTTCCAGGTACTGAAAGAAACCTTAACTAAAACCCCAGTTCTTTTGCATCCAAATTCTGAAGAACCCTTCTTTGTTAAAGCAGATGTATCCAATTTGGCCATCTGAGGAATCCTGTCGCAAAGACACAAGAAAACTGGTCAACTTCACCCGGTGGTTTTTCGATCTCGAAAATTAACGGCTGCTGAAAAAAACTATTCAATAGCAGACAAAGAATTGTTAGCAGTAAAGGATGCTTTCCAGGAATGGAGGCATTATTTATGGGGAGCTAAAAACGAGACCACTGACCATAGAAATTGGCAGTTTCTGAAGTCGGCTCGAACTCTCCCCCCCAGACAATTGAGATGGTCCCTCTTCTTCGCAGACTATAATTTAGTTTTAACGTACAAGCCGGGAAGGCAGATGCTTTGTCTTATTTAAATACAGGCGAAGTTAAAGAATTCTCTAAGGAAGAACTGATTATTGGAACCATCTCGTACACTCACTTGGAAGACAGACTCAAGAATTCCTTTTCAGAAGAGGAGATGTTGGATTGGGTCAAGAAGGGTTCTGGAAGAGAAATTAAAAATGGGAACGCCATTATCAAGGAAACCTTTATGTTCCAAGCGAAGAATTACGTGAATAAGTCATTCAACGTTGTCATGATAATCTGTTGGCTGGTCCCAAAGGTGTGAAAAAGACACTGGAGCTGGTAAGACGAGAATTTTGGTGGCGGATGTTGAAGCTCAGGTGAGACAATATGTGGCATCTTGTGAGCAATGTGTCAAGGGGAAGGTCATCAGGCAGGCTTCAAAAGATTTACTTATGCCTTTGCCCGTAGCTTCTTATCCATGGCCTACAATCTCCATGGATTTCATTGTTGAACTGCCCTCCAGTCAGTGTTATTCTACCATATGAGTTGTGGTTGATCATTTTTCCAAAATGAGTCATTTTGTCCCGTTAAAATCCATTCCCAATTCTGCACAGTTGGCCATATTATTCAACCAACACATTGTAAAGGCACATGGGATCCCCAAGGTGGTTATTTTCGATCGAGGTCCAGAGTTTATCTCCCATTTTTGGAGGGCATTTTTTAAGAGATTGGGAGTTGATTCTCGGTTGTCTACTGGTTTCCACCCTGAGACTGACGGTCAAACCGAGAGAGTGAATCAAGATCTGGAGCAATAATGGCACCTGTATCTGATGGATCAAGAAGGGCATTGTCCAACCTTGATCTGGGCAGAAGAATTCGCCTATAACAATGCAGTACATTCTTCCACCGGTTAGTCCCCATTCTTTTTGAATTCTGGCAGGCATCCAAATATGTTAGTGGGAAAACTTGTGGAGGTTGTAGTTAGAGATTTGTAAAAGGCTACCAGGTAGCCACCAGTAATCTGGCGAAAGCAAAAGGTTCCTTCAAGAAGCAGACCGACAAAAAGAGTAGAGGAAATTCAGTTTATGAGCCAGGAGATAAGGTTTGGATTTCCACGCGCAATATGCACTTAAAAGGGAACAGGAAATTCCAGCCTCAATTTATCTGCCTTTTTCTGGTTGAAAAGATGGTAAACCCCGTCAGTGTAAAGGTAAACTTCCCCAGTAAGTTAAGAATATGTCCTGTGTTCCATGTATCATTGATTAAAAGAAATCCACCAGATTTTAGAAAAGATCTGCCACCGGCCCAAGGTCAGTTACAGTCAGAAGAATTTGAAGAAAAAAACGCATCTTAGATTCTAAAGGAAGGAAGGGAAGGTTATTTTATTTGATAGATTGGAAAGGCTGTGGCCCAGAGGAAAGATCATGGGAACACAGTTCTAATATTCATGCCCCTAGACTGGTTCGCAAGTTTCATAAAACACATCCAAAGAAGCCTAAGGAGGGAGGAGAGGGGGCTTTGGTGGGGGGTACTGTCAGGACTGTTTGGTTCCGGTCCAAATCTATATGATTCCATTCCTGTAATGGTCTAAGGCTAAAGAGGTTTCCTAGTTACTTACCTGGCAGGCTGTATCGATTCCCTTCACAGAGGCTTCTGCAGAAGTTATGCAAGCAGATTCATGTAGGTCCCCGGCGGCATTCCAAGATGGCGGCTAATTGATTTTCTCTCCTTGGTGAGCTTTCTAGTCTTCAGCCACTGGAGAAGCGTTCCTGTTAACGCGCTCGCCCTCTATGCGCTCGGCGCACTTCAACTGTCGAATCCTGTACAGAAGCAGCATTTTTGCCTTCGCGCATGATTTTTCTGTCAGGAAACTCATTAGAGGAGTAGCGTTTCTTTAACATTGCTCCGCCTGACTATCTCTTAGTATTTTAGTCTACAGCACCCCATAGAGAGATTTCCTGAGTCTCTCAAGTTCAGGTATTTATTAACTCAACATAATTTCTACTCTCTCAGTGGGGTAAATTCATTTTGGAGATAAGTTTGAAGAAGCGAAGACTATTCAAGTAAGTTGAGTAGTTGATTATTTCCAGGACTGATATTCCTTATTGTTTCTGGCAGTTGTATAGAGGTATACAAGAGACTATTAACTCAAAATTTGCAGAGAAAATTTTTAAGAACTATAGAGCTGAATCAACAGTTTATTGTGGAACTCTGCATTGAAATAAGCAGTTAGAATTGCCTTCTTCATCTGATATACAAATTTATTAAGCATTGTATTTCACAGTAGATATATATATATATATATTTGTACTTACCACCAGCAGTATTGCAACTGCAGTTCAGCAATCCGCTTCTATAAAGAAAGGACAAAAAAAGAACTAAAATATATTATACAAGTTCAACATGTACAAATGTCATGTAAACATTTAAGAGAGCAGCTAATCCTCTGAACAATACAGGTAATTGTAAATGCATAGTGAGAGAGATTGGCGATTAAGCATGGATGGGAGGTGGGACAAAGTGTGAAGTAGTAATTCTGTGTTTGTGCTTGCAGATGCTCGAGAAGACCCTCGCTTGGTATCCAGTGAGGAATAGGCACAGCAGTGGGAAACTCTCTATTGTCATTCCCAATCCCCTTTCCCCCTCTCTACTGTAGGTGGATTATATAATTAGCTTGCAGTGGAGTTTGGGATTTGGGAAAAGTTCTGCTGCTACTGTGGAAGCCAAATTTCAGGTGCATGGTACTGACACTTACCTCCGACACATTGGGATTGCTAAGAGGTCTTTAGAGGCCATGCCCCCCTTTCTCCACCATTCTGCAAACGCGTCTCCTGGAACACTACTGGTTGGGGGGTGAAGTCCACTTTACCTGTGAGGGACCTTGGGGGCCAAGAAGCCCTCCTCGTACCTTCTGTAAGTCCTATGCAACGGAATTCCTGAGAGCTGTTTGGAAGTCCAGCCTCTTTTCTCCACCACTCTACTAATGTGACTGCTAGTTAATAAGCCTTAGAAATTCACAAAAAAATATAAAGGTTACAGGGATGTTTTAGTTCGCAAATAGAATTAAAAAACTTTAGAAATTCATTAAAAAAACAAAGGTTACACTGACGTTATAATTAGCAAATATTTTAAAAACCTTAGACATTCACTAAAAAAAACAAAGGTAAGAGGGATGTTATACTTAGCAAATAGAATTCAAAAAAACTTTAGAAATTCACTAAAAAAAGGTTACAGGGATATTATAGTTAGAAAATAGAATTTGAAAAAACTTAGAAATTCACACAAAAAAACAAAGATTGCACAGATGTTACTGGTAGAGTCAAATTTTACTCACACAAAACCAGAGAAATTCAGCCGTTATAGTTAGCTGAGTTAACTATAACTTGCGCCCCCACAATGCACTGCTTATGATGACCTCACATATTACATCACTTATGACATGGTCAGTGACATCACTGATGATATCTCAAATGACATCACTGATATATATACACTCACTCCACAACATGCTCACAAAACCTGACAGTGGTGCATATGTTAGAACTTGACACCTTCCAACAGCACCTTTCCACTCCAATAAATGGAAAATGTACACTCCAAAGTTGATTGATGCAATACTTTAATCAAACATGTCATTCAGGGAAGTAGAACCACCCAATGCGTTTCGGTGTACAAACTGCCTTGTTCACAGGTGATACAGGCCCCCATATCCCACTTAAGTGATCAACATGAAAGAAGGGCTACTGTGGAAATGGCTAATACATAACAAATATACTGTGACGGTCATTCTGTGATGTGCTCATACTTATAAACCGCGCTGTAAGGATTACAAAGACTTATCAAACAGCAGCTATATGACAAATCTAACAATCTTTGATTGTACAAATGTGTGCCATTTTCCCTGTTGGCCACAGTATGATCAAATCTCCTAAATAGCGGTTTGTACATTGTTTGATGCCTGGTAAAAGTTGGGAACGTAATCATGATTTAATACTGAAAACCACCCCTGACAACACCGGTGTTGGGAATCAAAATAATACATATATGTTAATGCATCATTGCAATAAATAAACTGTACTGTACTTTGCATCCAGTCAAATAGACATATAAGCCATCAGAATCAGTATGGATCCTTTGCAGTTCCACATTTAATGTACATGCAAACTGAAGATCTGTGTCGCCTGCCAGGACATAAGTTGGTAATTCCCTGCAGTTCATGAGTTCCTAAAAACAAGCCCAAGTGGGCTAAGGGTGATAAATTACCCAAACTCTATATTTTTGGTGAGCAGCTTTCAATATCAGCGACCTGGATTCTGCTTGTATATATACTATGTTACACCTGGGAGAAACCGGTTATAAATAGGGGAGGTAACAAGGCTTGAGTGAAAATTACGTCACCGTAAATAACATCAATATGTACATATCACAACACTCAAATGAGTGTAGAAAGTCATAAAGTTTACCCCAAAAATAATTAGACCTAACACAAGTCCCCCCACCCATTTGTACAAAGGCGCAACAACAACATAGTCTTAACTTAAAAAGATGCTCAGTACTTATTGTCAGTGTTTCCAAAAAGCCCTGTGTGAAAAAAAGGGGAAGAGATAAGAATATATCATTATCTTGCTTGGGCCAAACAGGCTTTCTCCCAGAGGGTGGCCACCAAATGGGAGACTTCTGAATTACTGAATCAGTCTATGCACAGGTATGTAATGTTAAATCAGTGAGTGAGGTTAAGCATTACCTCCTCCTGGACATGCCTAAACAGCACCATCGCCTCTTGACATATCTGAGGCTGGATATATTCCATCAGCTCGTATTTCCGAAAGGGGTATGGTTCAAATCATCTAACCTGTGCATATAGTACTCATTTGTCTGAAGTTTTTTACTTTTCACCACAAAATCCTAAGGCCCCTTTTGATTCCTGAACAATTTATACAGATAAGACCTGCATACCTCTATCTTAAGTTTTTATCTACTCCCAACTGTGCTTTTTTGCTTCCCATTTTTTGTCTGGCATGCTCCACGCATGCCACCTATTCTATTTCTATTTATTGGATTTATAGAGTGCATGGCTGCCCAAGGGCTTCCCAGTGCTAAAAGAGTTCAGACAGTAAACAAGCTAAGCCAAAATTATTGTGGGAAAAGCCAGGTTTTTCAAATTCATCCTTGTTAGAAGGGCGCCCTCCGGGAGCCCAATGGTGTCGGACCGACCACCCCGAGAGCCGCCGTTCCATAGGCGAGTAGCCGAGCGCCGCTGAGAAGCCTCCTGGGCGAGGTCCTTCTCCTATGATCGTATCAGCCAAGCAACCCCACCACCACAAAGGGACACCACCAGGGTATTTATTCTTATAAGATTTTATCGGTTATCAAGGCAGGTTTCCGTGGCAATATTTACAGGTGGATCGAGGGATCCAAGATAGTCTCAGAGTCTGGTGGGAATGGGGTAGCGGGACAGTCTCAGTCTTAGCCTGGTACTGGACACCCTGCGCCTAGCTCTCAATCCTCGAGCCGGGGGGGTCCGGGAACCGGGACTTCGTCCACTCGGTTCAGGGGATTGGGGCGGTGAGGTCGAGCCGCGCCGAGTTTCAGCAGGGCTCCGATGGTCTTACTTCTGCGAGGTCGAGCCGCAACGAGGTCAGCAGGGCTCCGATGGTTTACTTCTGCGAGGTCGAGCCGCGACGAGGTCAGCAGGGCTCCGGTGTTCTGGGAGGATCCTCTTCTCAGCAAAAAGGGGGGAGCCGCGACGCAGTCAGCAGGGCTCAGAGGTCCAAGGTCCAAGTAGTGAGTCTTTCTCCGTAGGGTCAGCCGCGATCCGATCAGCAGGGCTCTTGACTCCAGGATACAACTGCCGTCCTGGCTTGAGGTTGCCCCAGATATAGGTCTGGAGCCCTTTGATGTCCGGACCCTTGCGCCTGGGGGCGGAGGGGCCGGGATAGGAGAGGCCAGACACCCAGCTGGAGAGGCACCAGTGCCCAGGAGGGCCGGAGGGCAATTGAAGCCAGGCGTTGAGGGACGGTTGGGGGTCCCATCGAAACTCCCCTCCTCCGGGATCAGTGGAGTGGCCACTTGGTACCCCCTGGCCGGATCTTGGTGCCTCGATGTCGGGGCTTCGCTGGGGCTGAGGCCGGGGCGAGCCGTGTCGCGTAGGCTGGTGCGGGTAGCAAAGTACAATCCGGAGGGACCCCGAAGGGTGGGGGCTGCCCCCGTCGGGTCGGATGAGAGGGTTCGGGACCACACCACGAGGCCAACTGTGGCACAGACAAGCCGAAGACAGCCAAATTAATGTGTTGAGGGAGGTAGGGAGGAGCACCTTTGATGTGTGTGTGTTGCCAAATCTGGAAACTACGTGTGCCCTTGCTGCAGTGGCTGCAACAGCAGGTGGCATGTCCTGGGAATTATGCCACAATATCCACACAAAGACTAGGATGTCAGAAAGGACTACTGCAACAGGTGTATGTCAAGGAAGGAGTTACCGGTTTGCAATGGCACACACAGAGACAAAGGATGCACAATCACCAAAGATGACTGACACCGGATCATGAAACTGAAGGCCAAGCTGTGCACAGGAAACACACCCCAGAAGGTGTTGACGGCCCGTGGGGGGGACTAACATGCCAAAACACATACACAGCCATGGACATCATGCACAATAGAGAATCAAATACATGAAGAACAGCATGCAGGTTGCTAATCTACACATAGACTCATATGCACAATCCTTGACAACCATGCCAGAGATGCCACATGCACAGTGGCAAGAGAACTGCATTGACAGAGATGAGGCACCTTGGAGGCTGAGGAACACCTTTATTACTCATGCTCACACCTATGCAAAAGCATCAACATTAACAGACTCACAGGTCTATTGGATTAACATGTGGGACCTACACCCGACACCCCCTTTGCACCACAGATGCTGTAAATCCATTGTACTGGCACACAAGTGAAGGGGTTGAGCCAAACATCCCCTGCTGCACACGGAGAGGCTGCAATTCCCCATTGAGCATCATATGGGGATGTCCCACAATATGTCCACCCATAGCCTCCCGTATGTTTCAGAGGGAAGTTGTACACACATTGATGCCTTCATCACAAACCACAATCCCATAACAGATGACTGTCACGAAGTGTGACTATCAATTCATGTGAGTCATGCCACATGTCATGTGCCCCATGGTGAGTCGACATGTATGCATAGTAACATAACCTGCACAGGAGCAGTGCCCACACATTACAAACAACTACCACACCCAAAAAGCCTTGCTGCAATCCTTACCTAAAGGAGAATTTTCACCATGTCCGTGCATGTAACGCTGATTCAGCACACGTTGCATTACTCATGAGGAATAGCAGGAGCACAATGATGCCACGAGCAGACAGCATGCGCAAATACCTGGGGATGAGAGACACACAAGAAGCCAGGAAAAACATAGTCATCCGCATGCATGGTCATGTACTCTACATGAATAAGGTTGACACCATGCCAGTTGTCAATTGAGTGTGTCAGCTAAAATGTGTGGAATGACATCAGCACTCGAGTGACACATCAGCACACACCTCAAAGTCACTTAGCATACAGTCAGCTGGACACACACATTGCAACACATGCCACACAAGGCTCAAAGCGTGCACACTCAGACCCAGGGACTCACCATTATGAGAAGAAGTTGCGTATGAGCTGACTCCGGATGTCCTCCTCCTCCTCCTCCTCCTCCTCCTCACTTGCCTCATGACCAAGGCCGTCGTCCTCCACGGGTGGATGTTCCTGCTCATCGGGATCCAGGATGAGTGGCACAGCTTTCTCCACTGCCATGTTATGCAGCATGCAGCCCACGAGGAAGATTTTGCAGACCTTCACCGGTGCATATGGGAGGGACCCGCCGGTCTTGTGGAGACACCGGAATCGGCTCTTCAGGAGGCCAAACGTCCTCTCAATCACTCGCCTGGTCTGCCGATGGGCGTTGTTGTAACGGTGATCTGCAGCTGTTCTCGGGTTGCGGAGAGGCGTCACCAGCCATGGCATGTTGGGATAGCCAGAGTCCCCTACATGGAAACATCATGTAAAGAATGGGTCAGGAGATGCTGTCACATACTAAGATAACGCTGAATACTGGACAGAGTCTACTCACCAACAAGACATGCTCGTTCGTTGTGCAGCTGCAGCATCATTTCTGGCACCCTGCTACGCCTCATGATGTAGGCATCATGTGCTGACCCTGGAAAACGTGCACAGACATGGGAAATCACCATGTTAGCAAGACACACCACAAGGGCATTAATGGAGTGGTAATGTTTACGGTTACAGAAGGCTACCTCCTGTGCCTGTGGTGGTACCAAAGCCACATGTGTCCCATCAATGGACCCAATTACATGGGGCATTCCCTCCCAGGGCATGGAACTCACCCTTGATACCTGTCAACTGCTCAAGAGTTGGAAATGGATGAATTCATCCAGGTGCTCCAACATGGCTTCTAAAACATCATGCAGGACACGGCTGAACATGGTCTGAGACATGCCACCCACATCAGCTATGGTCAATTGAAATGTACCGGTGGCAAAGAAATGTAGGGCTGACATCACCTTCATCTTGGGGGTCAGTGCAGTCGGATAACTGTGTCGCGGTTGGAGGTGTGGTGCCAGCCTGTTTGTCAGGTCCACAATTAACCGTTGGGGGAATCCGTAACGGCGTATGCAGTCACGTTCCCTCATGGCAGCCAAGTCTGGCATTGGTCAGGGGAGAGGCGGTGCCCTGCAAAAAATTGGAAGGAATACCGAAGATTGAGTACATTACTACACCAATGTCAATGAACTGAGCACATGTTCAACAGCTAATACACATATGCCACATACAGAGTCTGGTCTGTGCAATACATCCTGCACATGTATGCCAGCCAGGTGATACTCCTACCAAGAGCCTGCTAAAAACATGGATTATCAAGGTCTACATGACATGCCATGAAAGTAGCTGTGGGCCAGTGTGAGTGAACAGCCAGACACATTACAGGAGTGACATACATCCACATATGTGCATTTGAAGGATGTCATCTCATACAGATATCTGCCGGCAAGCTAGACGCACAGGTCACATGTCATGGAAAAAGGACAGACCACACACCTTGCCATGAAGGGGTACATGTCAAATATGATCACACAGACATTGAGACTACGCAGATATGTCCTAAGCTCGCAAGTCCCTGTTAGATGCATATAGACACACGTCACATGTTATTCCAAATGTGTCCTGGTGTGCGTAATAGTGTGACATGGGCATCTACACACAGATACATGTTGGATGCAGCTAGAGCAGATGCCGTTGACGGAACACCAACAGCAAGATCATGGGAACACATGACACACACATGACATAGTCACTTCGTGGCATGCTGGTAGTGAGATGTCAGGTGTCATCATCCGTGTACCTGGCATCAGGGGACATTTGCGGGTGTTGGGGACTGTGCCATGCCAGTGATGCAGTGCTTGAAAAGTTTGAAATACATGCACACATGTAAAAGGTGTGAAGGGGAAGTGTGCCACATGGTGCCCCATCACACATGACATGTGTACACAGGTCATCACACTACTATTGGGTTAAAACATGAGGAGGCATGTGCCAGCTCACTGCCTGACACACCTAGGCCCTACACATGATGCACTACACTGACAATGACTTGATGTCCATCCTTGTGCGAGTCATACACCTCCATTCCTTTCCTGTGCGCCTCCTATCACCAGTGTAAGCTGTGAAACGCACCGTACACACGCTCTGAGGGCGTGTTTACGGTCGTATCACAATATGGGGTTTGGGTAGGAGTACGCGTGTGTGCAAGGACCGTACACACGTACGTGTACACACTGGACCTATCCCCATGGTAGTGTTGGCGTAGGCGTATGCCATAGAGATACGGCTCGTACCCACGTATGTACGGCCCGTGGCACTATGGCGTACGCCTACGGCAACACTACCATAGTGCTACGGGCCGTACCCGTGCGGGTACGGCCCGTAGCACTATGGTAGTGTTGCCGTAGGCGTACGCCATAGAGATATGGGCCGTACATATGCGGGTACGAGCCCTATCTCTATGGCATACGCCTACGCCAACACTACCATAGTGCTACGGGCCGTACCCGCGCCGGTACAGCCCGTAGCACTATGGTAGTGTTGCCGTAGGCATACGCCATAGAGATAGGGCTCGTACCCGCGCATGTACGGCCCGTATCTCTATGGCGTACGCCTATGCCAACACTACCCCAGTGCTACGGGCCGTACCCACGTGTGTAGGGCCCGTAGCACTAGGGTAGTGTTGCCGTAGGCGTACGCCATAGAGATACGGGCCATACATACGCGGGTATGAGCCCTATCTCTATGGCATACGCCTACGGCAACACTACCAAAGTGATACGGGCCCTACACACGCATGTACGAACCGTATCACTGGAGTAGTGGTGCCCTAGGGGTACGTATGGAACGCACCGTACCGGTGTGTGGATAGTGAAATTACATAGGGGACACATGAGGGACAAGTATAAGGGCCTAAATGCATGCTGGTCGTCATGCAGACCGAGTTTCCAGTTCAAAATTTTGCATCAGGTGGCCAGCAAAAGTCGGTTGGAGACAATATACTATGTTGCAAAGTGGTTGTTGACTTGACATCGTGCTCAAATTTTGAACCATGCAAAGGCCCTCACTGGGGTAGGTTTAAAGGGATTGGAGGAAACGTAGAATGCAGATGAGATTGACCAATCACTCTGTACTCCTGTAAATGAAACAGCCCAGCAAGGGAGATATAAGGCAGCCAGGACCCATGAGAGAGCACTTGCCTGCACAACCTTTCATTCCACACCACTGCTGCTGCTCGTGATTCCTCTGGGACCATGTCCAGGTCTGTGGCGAGGGCCCAGCCTTTCACCCAAGAGGAGAATGAGACGTTGCAGGACGTCATCCTCCCACAGTACCTCTGCCTATATGGGAGACCAGGGGAGCAGGTGAGTGCTGATTCCACTAGCTGTGACGGTGCCCCTTTTTTGTGTCTGTTACTTCTGGCATTGTGTTCAGGTGTGACAGACATGCAATGTTGTTCATGGTGGGTCCCAGGGGGGGGAATGCCTTATGTCTCCCATGCAGAGCCTGATGTGGTTCATATCTGCACTCCTCACTTGCATTGTGCTTACTGTGACAATCACTGCATGGTGCATGCCACATTCAGCCTGGCTAATCTCCTTTGGAATGTTGTTTCCATAGTCCTGATGTGATTCTGTGATCCCCCCAGTGTGACAGGTGACTGTACCCACAGATGTGTGTGAGTTGAGTGTACCTGTGGTGATAGTGTCCAAATGATGTGTACGGCCCCTGGACATTGGTGTGTGTGTAAGTCCCCTGTCATGTGGGTGAGTGTCTATGTGGAGTGTTGCACCCCAGCTGCATGGAGGATGCATATGCCCTACCCATCTGATGTGAGCAGGGATTCGTGCTGTGTGTCTGACGTGCTGAGCTAGGCCCACACCTGTGACTCCCCCCAGTCAAGTGGCACATGTGCAGAGTGATGTTTGTACCCGCAGTTGCCAATGGCAGGTGATTGTCCTGTGCCTGTGTGTGTCTGTGTACTCCGCTGAGGTTGCGTCAGTGGCCTGGGGCATGTGACTGCTTTGAGGTGCTGTCCATTATCCTGGTGTTGCTTGTGATGCACAGTGTGAGCCATGATCATTGATTCTGTCGCACCCCGCATGCCACCTGTGTACTTTAAATGCCACGTAGTGCATTTGGCCTTCCCCAGAGGATTATGTCCCTATGACAAAGGTGCAATGAGTTTGCTGCATACTATGCCCTGTTCAAACAAGCCCAATTGTTCTAATGTGTGTCTCTGTGACATGGAGCAGGTGTATTGATGTTGTCTCACTTTGTCATCCTCACAGGTAGCCACCTACGCCAAGGGGGAGATTTGGAAGCGGGCCGTCAGGGCCGTGAGGTCGGTGGAGGGTCGCAGTCGGCGCCTGGCCCAGGTGAGGAAACGCTGGCAGGATATCCGGTGCTGGACCAGGAGGATCGCCCGGGTCCTGCTGGACGACTCACCCCCACGCAAACACGGCGGGCGCCGGCGCCTGACCCACCAAATAAAGCGTGTCCTGGCGGTGGTCTTCCCTGACATGGATAGGCGGCTACAGGAGAAGCAGCAGCAGGAAGGGGGTAGGTACATGTGTGTTTGTTGTGTGTCACCAGCTTTTGGAAGTGCTCAGTCGCCTGCATACACTGCCAGGGTTTATATGTGCAGTGCATATCCTGTTCCCCAAAGTCAACCGGTCCTGTTCTTCCTCCCTTCCCCTCCTTGACATGTGTTCCGTGGTCTATGTGTAGTCACTCTTGCACAAGGTAATCTAAGCTGGCAGGTAATCCAAGTGCCCAATGCTTGCAGCATCATGTGTGGGGGTGGTCTGTGACGTGTGTTGGGACCTTGCCTGTGCCCTGTCCAGTTCAGTCATTTTGAGGTCCATGATTGTTGGCACTGATGCAGAGTCTCAACATAGGAGTGTGAGGCTTAAAATGAACTGCCTTGCAGCATGCATGACCGATGTTGTGGCCTCAGACATGATGTGCATGAGGGGGAGATATGCATAGTGCAGGGACGGTTGCTCCTGTTGCAGTCAGATCTATCCAGGACCATGGAGCAGTGTGGCTACTACAGTCCCCTGAGACACCTTTTCCTAGGAATCATGTGTATCATCCAACACTGTGGACATTCTCAGTGTCTTCAGCATAGGTTGGCCTCTGTGGCATTGTACCCTGGCCACATTTGTATTTACGTAAAGTGTGCTACATGTGTACACTGTACAGGGTGACCCAATGTGGCTTCTGCATCCTCACACTGGCCAGTGCCTGTGTGTCTGTGTACAACTATCTGATGATGGTTGTTTGTCAATATTATGTGTGGTCCGCCCCACGAGGGGTAGTTAGAGTGCAATTAGGATTTAATGGAGCCCATTTTTGTGATCCCTGATTAAGAGGTGTAAGTCCTTCCTCTGTCTCAATCACATTGTCTCAGGTAGGGGGGGGTTTGTGCGGGCAAGGCCTACATGTCGAAAGCTTATGTCTCCTTGCCAGGTCTGGCCTGTGTGTGATGATAGTCGGAACAGACACTCAACAAGTATTGACCCAGTCATGTTGTGCAGGGTTTAATGTTTGTGCTTTGCAGCATGTGTCAAAAGTTAAAAGACATGGTTCCTGCTCAACCAGTTTTTGGCAACGGTGTGTGGTCCAGATGCTGTGCTCGACTGGCCAGAGACACTAGCTTCTCTGTATAATTTGATATCAAGTTCTTTGCTGTTGTGTCATGTTCTCCATTGTATCAAAGTGGCATGGTGGGTCAACCAACTGTGTAGTGCAGGGCCTACATATGTGCGTAGTATTGTAGATGTTACTCATGATGCTTTTCATGCTATGCACTGTGACCTATGTAGTTTGGACTCATGTGTCATATGTATACAGGTGTCTGATTATTTCCTGTCTCTTCACCTTGCCCACAGCATCGTCGGGGGACACCGAGGGAGACACCGGCACGGACGTGGAGGAGGGATCCAGCACCGGTGCCACCAGTGCTGGAGAGTCTGGCGCAGCAAGTGGCACGGAGGGCGAGGGGAGTCAGGCGGAGGACCTGTCCAGTCCCAACACCGACTATGACGCTGATGGTTCCGAGGCTGAGCTCCCAGAGGGGGCGGAGGCTGCTCCCACAGCTGAAAGCAGCAGTACATCTCTCGCCGCCCCCTCCATTCCCATCACCGCCCTCCCACTTGCTCGGGTCCCTTCTGTCCGTGCTAGGCAACCACATGTCTCCTTCATGCCAGGCACCGCACCCCCTGCCCCTGTCTCCCCTGCTGCCGTCAATGCCGAGTCTGTGGACATCCTGTGGCAGTTGCAGGTTGGCCAGACATCGCTGCTTAATGTCCTCCATGGCCACACCAGACTGCTGACACAGATGTTGTCGTACATGGAGGGCATGTCATCAGCGATGTCTGACCAACAGATGTTGCTGAGGTCCATGGACTCGTCACTGACGGCAGCAGTGGGTCTCTGTCCCCCCTACCCCTGCCCCATCCACTCTTCCCACTCCCATGCCTGTCCCAAGCACACCCAGACATCCCCATGCACACACCCCACCAGACACAGGCAGCACACCAACAGGGAAGGCCAAGCGCACACCTCTAGTCACGCACACACAGGGGGAAGTAGGCACAACCACTGGGTCGGGGGGCAAACGGCAGCCACGCAGCCACAGTGGGAGTCCGTAGTCCTCACAACCCACTTCCTCCAAAACCACTCTCCTTAGCTCCCCTGCCCAACAGTCGGACAAAGAGTCCTTCATGGCCAGTCTGTCCCTCAGCCCCAGTGTGACACCACCCCGCAAGCGGTCGAGGAAGTCCCCAGGCAGGGGAGTTGAGTCCCCCACCCTGTCCACACCCTCCCCCAGTAGCGCTGCAACCCATCCCTCCGACCCCCCCCCTCCTTGCGGCCTGTGGTTCCTTCAGGTGCAGGGGAGACGCTGGCAGACCTTGCAACTGTGTGCAGCGCCATCCTAACCACCACCTTTGGTGCTGCCCCACCCCCTGTGGTGGAGTCGTCCGTCCCTGCACCCACAACACCTACCCTTGCCCCTCCTGTCCCTGCGGTGCCTGGTCCTTCCCCCCCACATGATGCCCCCCCCTGTGGATTGAAAAGAACTCTGAACTGTGCAGGCAAGCTAGGGGAGACGCATCCCAATGTGCCCCCCCCCCCCCGGAATTCGCATATGGACTGGCCTATGGGCCTTGTATATAGAGTACATTTCAAATACACTCCTTTTTATGCTGAATAAAGCATTTTGTTTTTCATTTGCACACGAATGCTTTTCTGGTATTGCTGTTGGTGCTGCTGCTCCCTGAGTTGGGGTGGTGATAATGTGTTAGGTGTCTGGGAAATGTTGTAGTGTGCTGCTCATGGGGAGGACCCTGGTATCTGTGTGCCATCACAAGGTCTCTGCAAATAATCTTTGGTCATGCAAGCTCTTACTGTATGGTGACATTGTCCCAAGGAGTGTTCCTTCCTCTGTGGCACCTGACTTCTTCCCTGCAGGGTGTTTCCCAATTGTTGTGCTGACCTGTGTCTACATTTCCTTGCTGTGTGAGGGATCCCTTCAACTTTGGCCATGCCTGCTCAGCAATGTCTCCGCCTGCATCGTCTGTGCCATCCTTGGTAGTCACTGTACTTGTGTATGGAGTATGTTGCCATGGCTTAATGTTGACATGGTCCCTTTTCCGCACTATGCATGTGTGTACTTCCAGCCTAGCACACATGTGTTACTTGTTCTGCAGGGTATTTGGGCACCTGACTGACAATTGTGGGCATTGTATCGGTGGGTACTCCACCCTTTTCCTTCCATGGGAGGCAACAACTTATTGGCTGCCCCAGCACCTGTACATTCCTATCAGTCCTGGAATGTGGGTGACAGTGTGTGTTCCCTTAGGCTCTCTTAGTTTAGTGGGGTTTCACATGAGGATACAGTCTTGTTGCATGATCTCAGTGTGTGTATTGTGCTGCCACCACCAGGGGTTGGTATGCATGTGTAATTTGTCATCACACCCACATGTGGTGTGTCATGCAGTGGGGGAAGGACATCCATCCTCATGGGAGTGGGACACTGCTGTCAGTGATGTGTTGTCATGGCACTATCAACATAGTCGCACATTGTGGATGCCTTCATGCACCCATGGAGTTTTGCTAATGGGAGGATGATGTACACACCCCCATGTCTCTGTCCACTGCTGGAAGGCCTCTGGTCCCACCCCTCATATGTCTGGGCACTGCTGGGAGTGATAGACACCCACCCCTCATATGTTTGGGCACTGCTGGGAGTGATAGGCACCCATCCCTCATATGTCTGGGCACTGCTGGGAGTCCACTGCACCCACCCCTCATATGTCTGGGCACTGCTGGGGGTCCTCTGCACACACCCCTCATATGTCTGGGCACTGCTCGGAGTGATAGGCACCCACCCCTCATATGTCTGGGCACTGCTGGGAGTGATAGGCACCCACCCCTCATATGTCTGGGCACTGCTGGGGTTCCTCTGCACCCACCCCTCATATGTCTGGGCACTGCTGGGAGTGATAGGCACACACCCCTCATATGTCTGGGCACTGCTGGGGGTCCTCTACGCCCACCCCTCATATGTCTGGGCACTGCTGGGAGTGATAGGCACACACCCCTCATATGTCTGGGCACTGCTGGGAGTCCACTGCACCCACCCCTCATATGTCTGGGCACTGCTGGGGGTCCTCTGCACACACCCCTCATATGTCTGGGCACTGCTGTGAGTGAAAGGCACCCACCCCTCATATGTCTGGGCACTGCTGGGAGTGATAGGCACCCACCCCTCATATGTCTGGGCACTGCTGGGAGTGATAGGCACCCACCCCTCATATGTCTGGGCACTGCTGGGAGTGATAGGCACCCACCCTCATATGTCTGGGCACTGCTGGGGGTCCTCTGCACACACCCCTCATATGTCTGGGCACTACTGTGAGTGATAGGCACCCACCCCTCATATGTCTTGCCACTGCTGGGAGTGATAGGCACCCACCCCTCATATGTCTGGGCACTGCTGGGGGTCCTCTGCACCCACCCCTCATATGTCTGGGCACTGCTGGGAGTGACAGGCACACACCCCTATGTCTCTGTCCACTGATGTGGATCGTAGCATGACACCCACCCACCCGCCCACACGCTCTGAAGGCCTGGGTACGGGCCGTACCACCATTGTTGGGGTGCCGTAGGGGTACGGCCCGTACCCAGGCCTACAGAGCGTGGGTACGGGTTGTACCACGCCTACCCCTACGTCAACCCAACAATGGTGGTACGGCCCGTACCCAGGCCTGAAGAGCGTGGGTACGGGTCGCACCAAGTGTACCCCTACGTCACCCCAACAATGGTGGTACGGCCCGTACCCACGCTCTTCAGGCCTGGGTACGGGCCGTACCACCATTGTTGGGGTGACGTAGGGGTACGCGTGGTGTGACCTGTACCCACGCTCTTCAGGCCTGGGTACGGGCCGTACCACCATTGTTGGGGTGACGTAGGGGTACGCGTGGTGCGACCCGTATCCACGCTCTTCAGGCCTGGGTACGGGCCGTACCACCATTGTTGGGGTGACGTAGGGGTACGCGTGGTGCGACACGTACCCACGCTCTTCAGGCCTGGGTACGGGCCGTACCACCATTGTTGGGGTGACGTAGGGGTAGGCGTGGTGCGACCCGTACCCACGCTCTTCAGGCCTGGGTACGGGCCGTACCACCATTGTTGGTGTGCCATAGGGGTACGCGTGGTGTGACCCGTACCCACGCTCTTCAGGCCTGGGTACGGGCCGTACCACCATTGTTGGGGTGACGTAGGGGTAGGCGTGGTGCGACCTGTACCCACGCTCTTCAAGCCTGGGTATGGGCTGTACCACCATTGTTGGGGTGACGTAGGGGTAGGCGTGGTACGACCCGTACCCACGCTGTTCAGGCCTGCGTACGGGCCGTACCCCCAATGTTGGGGTGACGTAGGGGTAGGCGTGGTACGACCCGTACCCACGCTCTTCAGGCGTGGGTACGGTGCGTACCAAAATTGTTGTGGTGACGGGACGCGGCCACGTCCACTTCCGTTGTGGCAGGATGCAGGCCTTGGTGGACACGCCCCCCCCGAGTGACCAGTCCCTGGAGGTACAGTATGTACAGGGCATGTATACATTTTGCCTTGGGTGGGGGTTATGTTTCCTGCCCCTGCCCCCCACCTTTGCCCCTGGGTGTTGTTCTGACCTTCTGCGGCGTCTGCGTCGGTTCCTGTGCACCAGGTCGTAGGCTATGAGGGCCGGGATGACACGTAGGATGGGGTCCATGGCTGTCCGTCGCGTACAGGTGCTCCTTCCTCGCGTCGTCCTCAATTTCCCAGCAGTTTTTGGCTCCCGTAAAAAATGCTACGTGCGGAGTGACGTAGGCACGAATCGTACTTGCTGGTTCGTAAAACGCTGCCTGACTCCGTCCGGACGTCACGTATGCGGTGTCCCGGATCGGAATTGTGGGTATATTTTAGCCGGTCGCTGTTTTGTACGAATCGTACGGAAATGGTATTTCTGTACGAATCGTACTTGCGGGTTTGTAAGGTGGTTTTCCGGAGTACGAGTCGGACGGAGAAAATGCTCCGTACGACGGTTTGTACCCGGGTTTTACAGGATCGGAATCGGCACCTAAATGTAACACATTGTATATTTAACACTCCCAAAAATATTATACAATTCACTAAATAATACTAATTACAAAAGATATTAAAAAATAATCATCAGTATTCTACATTAAGAATAATTTTTGAGACATGAAAAATACAATATTTTATTATATGATGAAAAAACATTTGTCTATATTATCCTTTGCTTTACACATAGTTAAGTTTTTTATTAAAAAGCACAACAAATTATGAAATATGTAAACAAAATACAACCAACCTAAAGAAAACAATGATATTATGCAAAACTATGAATCATCAAAATAATCTTTTCATATATTATTTGGAAAAATAACATAACAGCCAACTTATACATTACACTAAAATTAATTTATTTTTTCTGCAACACACAATTAATTGTTAGTCAAATAAACATATATATTATCTTTTCTTTAATCAAATATTAAACAAATTACATTTAAAACGTATTAAATAATGAAAAGGCTACACATTATCAATTAATTTAATACAAAAAGTAATTAAACTGCGCTTAATATATAACATTTTAAATAATATCTTTTTAAATAAAAAATTGAACATAAATATAAAACTGTAAAACACTTTTACATAATATAAATTAATACATAATTAAATTAACACGCAACAGTTAACATTAAAGCACACATATATAAGCCATAAGGCAACAGGACCCCCACCTCAACCCCAGCATTACAATAAAAAATGCACTGGTTGGTTGGTATAATTTGCTTTAAAAGGGTTTGAGGGATACACTTTGGGCCAGGCACACATTGCCTTGTGAGTTCTCTATAACCATGACTACAAACATTCTCAAAGGTGAAGGGGTCCCTTGGGGCCCCCTTCCTATTTGCGAATGGGTTACCACCTACTTGAAGTAGGTGGTAAAATGTGAATGTTTTGCAACCGCAATTGCGGTCACAAAACATTCATACATACTGCTGTGATTCGGTATTAGGAAGAGATGCCCTAAACATGCCCCTTCCTAATGCCCAATGCCAAACCCATTTTCACAGGTTAACGAATCGCAAAATTAGGTTTGTAGCGCTGGGGGTACATACACGGGTGGGGGTACGACTCGAACGTACACGGGGGGGTTCGACTCGAGCGTACACGGGGGGTTCGACTCGAGCGTACACGGGGGGGTTCGACTCGAGCGTACACGGGGGGGTTCGACTCGAGCGTACACGGGGGGGTTCGACTCGAGCGTACACGGGGGGGTACGCACCGTACACGGGTGTACACACAGGGGGGGTCGGCGCGTACCTACGGGGGCTGGGGGGGGTCGGCGCGTACCTACGGGTGCTAGGGGGGGTCGGCGCGTACCTACGGTGGCTGGGGGGGTCGGCGCGTACCTACGGGGGCTGGGGGGGGTCGGCGCGTACCTACGGGGGCTGGGGGGGGTCGGCGCGTACCTACGGGGGCTGGGGGGGGTCGGCGCGTACCTACGGGGGCTGGGGGGGGGTCGGCGCGTACCAACGGGGGCTGGGGGGGGTCAGCGCGTACCGGGCCACCTACTCTGGTCGATTCGCGCCGTACTTCGCTTTTGCGGCACTTTTTGGGTGCCGTGAAAATATTGCCGTCCGGACTGCTGTCAGTTCGAATCGTAATTCCTGGTTCGTGAAACGCTGCCTGAAAGCGTCCCGACGTCACGTCGCAGCATTCCCGGATCACATTCGTATGTATATTTTCGTCGGTCGGTGTTTTTTACGATTCGTACGGAAATGGTGTTTCCGTGCGAATCGTAATTCCATGTTTGTAAAGTTTTACAAACGGGTACGAGTCGGACGGGGAATTCGCTCCGACCGACGGTTCGTACGCGGTTTTTAACGGATCGTAATCGGCACCTGTGTCTTTTATAATATATCCCAGATGTAATCTTAAAATGGGGAGCAACTGCTCTTACCAATAGGACAGATTGAACAAGATGTTCTAAGTGTAATCTTTTTTCTGCTGATGTCCTGCACAAGTTCACACTTTGCCCCTGCATACAAAAATTCTGGGAAGAGGTGATGAATTGTATGTCACTAACTCTGGGCTTTTCCGTACAATTATCTGTTATGGTTATTAAGTATGAACTTGAGGGGGGTCTCAGAAACTAATTACAATTATGTTGGTATCTGCCCAACTTTGTATTGCTAGAGCAAGGTTCTCAGGAAATGCTCCTAAAGATTCTGAATGGTGCTCCCTTATCTATCAGATATATGAATTAGAGCTCGCTTTGGATAAAGCAAGGAGTCCTTCCATGTTGCTAAAGTTTGATAAGATTTGGAAAGATTTTAGACGGGATTTTATTCATGTTGATAATGATTAATTGAGTATTGAAATGGTTGAATCTTCTTATTTATATATGTTTATATCCCTGTAAGGTAATATAATATAATCTTGGTCAGTCTATTAATTTATCTAGGAATTTATTGTGAATTATTGAATTAATTAGTCAATGATAATTGTGCCTACTTGGATTGCTTCTCTTTGATGTTTATCCTGTATGAATTTAATTGCTCTTATTTGTTTTATACTATGACCGGGAAAAAAAATATATATATCTATTTTTTTAAAGTACATAACCAACTGGGTCAAGTCCATATCTATAGGGTAATGTCTCTTCATATGGCCTCTAAAGATGCAAATAGCATATCTGTGTACGTAACCAACAGGGTCAAGTCCATTTCTATAGGGTAATGTCTCTTCAATACTATGTAGAAGAGTTTCTCTCTCACTATCGAAGGTCTGCAGGAGTGATGGCAACAGGCATCTGTTCATCACAAGAGTCTTCAATAATGATGACATTCGACCTGACGTCTCAGCTCATGCGGTGGAAACATAAGCAACAAAGGAGGCAATCTAAGGGCAAATGCTGCACCTTCTTGGAATGGCCTCCTCGGGTGCGAAATACGTATCTAAGTATACAGCATGCTGAATCAAGTCCATCTAAGTCGGTGAAATGCTTCTTCAATCAAGAATGAAAAATTCTAAATAGACAGTATATGATAAATAAAAAGCTAACAGCAAACAAAACAAGTGCCAAAGGTTCATACAGAGAGGGAGATAATATCTTAATGATTTATTCACTGCCAACAGGCATGAGGAAAAATAAGGAGGTGAGGGGAAATGGTAAAAATAAACGGCATAAATCCGTGCTTCTTTTCTTTTCCTTAATCAGCAGTTCACAGCATCCCATCTACAAACGGTTGACTCTCCAACACCGAGGCCAACCTCCTTCCGCTCCCAGAATCCTCCCCCACATTCCAAATTACGTGCAGTAAACTCTACACATCTCCTCTGCATCGCAATTATAATAAAATTCAAACATTAATAAGAGCAAAAAAAAATACATGCAAATCAAATTACAGGAATAAACAAGAATTACAACATCAATGTTAAAATCACACCTTAGCATGATAAAAAAAATTCATTGTAATCACTCATTGCTGGACAAAGGTTGATTCACTTTGCAAATATTACCAAAACTCCATGTAGACCCATCAAAAAGAACAATCACATTGCATTTCACCTCCTGTGCCCTCTGTGGTTCAGTAAATTTACTCTCCCCTTTACACACGATTCGACCTTTCCTTACTACCACCCAATCACCTTCCTTTAACCGTTGTGTCTTAACTCTTTGGATTCAATCATAGTACATTTGAGTTTTGTCATGAAAATCCGAGATTCTATCTTTGATGATTTTATGATCCACACATACATTACGGGAATCCCAAAACCACAATGGACACTCTTTCCTTCCGGGTTCTCTCGGTTTCAGTGAAACAAAAGGAGACACTCCAGTTACAGAATGCAGTTTTATCCTATGTGCCCAGATAATTTTCCTTAATTCCTTCATCCAAGGAAGTTGATTACACAGTGAAAGTTGAATACACTCCATAACCATTCTATTGATCCTTTAAACTTATTCATTGGCCTGTGGCCTGAACAAAGAAACTCTCTCATGAGTAATGCCCATCCGCGCAAGATAGCTGGTCATTTCTCTCTCTTAATAGTTAACCCATGATCTTCCAACCTCCTCATCAACTTGTCAAACAACACATCATGATCTTTTTCATCCTTCCCCACTATAAGGATCTCATCCTGGAGGCACATGGGCTGATCAATGTGTCCATGTATATTTTTCATCACCCTCTGAAAGACAGCAGAGGCTGATGCTAATCCAAATGGCATCCTCTTATAATGGCACGCCCCCAAAGGTGTTACAAAATAAGTTAAATGGCATGACCCTTCATACAAATTCACTTGGTGGTAGGCAGACGACATGTCAAAGACACTAAAGATAGATCCACCCCCCATCACCACAATGGTCTCAGAGATGTTAGGAAGCGGTTGTCTGTCCACCCATATACTCTTGTTTAAGTCACTCAAGTCCACACACAAGCAAGTCTTTCCCCCTTCCTTCGGTGCAACCACAATGGGGGCCAACTATTCTGGTGCCTCAATAGGCTCAATTATGTCCTGTTCCAACAGCTTATCCAACTCTTTGCGTAAGGGCTCCCTCATCATATTTGGCACATTCCTCACCCCATGCACCATAGGTTTAACTCCCTTCTTCAATATTATTTTATGGGAAAATCCTTTCAACAATCCCAACTCATCATTAAATACTTTAGGGTACCTTGACATGATGAGGTCTTCAGCAGTACCAATAGCGTCAACTTTTTTAATAAGTTCTACCACCATCACCGGTTCTTTGGTATTAGGATTTATTACAATATTCAAATCTCTCTGATGAAGCCTGCCCAAAAGGTCTGACCCGAAATTAGTTACATACACACGGCCAAAAAACCCTTCAGACTCGATTTTGAGGGTCATCCATTTCATTCCCAGAATTTCAATTCTCACACCACCATAGCCCACTGCCTTTATATATGGTTCATTCAGGAGCATATTTTCATCCATCCCACTTTTAACTAAGGACTGCATAGAAATTAATGTGTACAAACTCCCAGAATCTGCCAGTACGTTTAACATTTTCCCATCAACCGAAACTGTACAATGAGGTTTTTCCAACTTATCAACGCTCTCCAACTTTACCCCATCCTTCCCCCTCCGTTTCATTTTTTTCCCTTTACGCTCATATCGTCTTCACCATCAGTAGAGAGGAGAATATCATGGACATTTTCACATACATCATCGACATTTAATCCAACTTCTTGGACCTTTTTATTACCTATATTCCTACACATCTTGGCTAAATGTCTCCTCACAATGCAATTTCTACATATTACATTTCTTGCTCCACACCTCAAACTAGACGCTGAATGTCGTGGAGCTCCACATCTAAAACATTCTCTCATAATGCCTTGATGAGTTATCGAGATTATTCCACGGTTCTTTTTGAATATCTATTTTCTTATTCGCAGCATCACCCGGAGTCTTCGCTTTCATCCTATTCTCATTTACCACTTCAGCGACCACTTCACGCTGATCACTATCTTCCATTTCTTTTATCCATGGTGCGGTATGTTCCATACTTTTTGCAATTTGTAGAGGTTCTTCTAAACTATTTTCTCCCATCAAAAGTCTCTCTTTCACATTTTTACTCGTGGTACATCTGACCATCTGTTCTTGTATTAATGATTCAGATAATTGTTCAAACTTAAAAGATGATACTAACCCCCTCAATGCGGCTACATAGGACGCAATGTCTTCATCATCTGCTCGTTGAACCCTAGTAAAGAATTTATGTCACTCAAGAACTACATTAGTTTTTGGTGTAAACTGCAAGTCCAACATTTGTAATGACATTTCATATACATTGTATGGCTGACCATCCCCCATCCCCAAGGACAACTCCGGGAGTTCCTCATATACACTTCTGCCTTCCACACCTAGATGATGTAATAAAATTGCCTGTCTGCGTAGTGGGCCATTCTTATCACCACCAGTAGCCAAAATATATGTTAAAAACTATTTCTTCCTCAGTGTCCATGGTACCGGGGTGGATAAATGCCATAGCTTGGTCTGCCATACCTGCAAAAAAAACACTTAAAATAATATTTTAAAATAACAATCCAAATGAACAATCTAACATAACTAACTAACATAAAAGATTAAAAAAATTGACTAAAATAACAATATATTCTGGTGTCAAAGATAGTTCCTCAGACTTTAATACGGTTCACTCCTCTAATTTTCTTTTTTGTTTAGACTCCCAGAATTCCAGAGTCCCAGAATTCAATGCAGCGCAGGAATGTTTGGCAGTTCAGGAAAGTTTCAGGTAGGAAATCCCTATTGCTCAGTAGTGCAGTAGTGTAATTTCAGCAATACAGCAATACTTGTATTTTAGAATAAAAAACAGCTTTGCAAGCCCTCCGGGACACAGATGATACTCGTGGGTCAATGTTACTTCTGGGAGGCTATTATCACATAAAAATAGCTTTGCGAGCCTTTGCAGACATGGATAGTACTCGCGGTCCGATGATAATGTCCTTAGGGACCGTGCAGCCTCACAACTCCTTGCGCACCCTACGTTACTCCCGAGCTTGATCACAGAGCGGCTTCAAAGCTCCTTCTTCACGCACCCATACGTCACTGTGATCTCGAGCGTGGCTTACAAGCTCCTTCTCGCGACCTCTTCACGCGACCACATTTGCATTTCAACCGCCACAATAAAAAAACTAAAAGTACCTGAAATTATGTGGGGATTATGTCTGACACGGGAAAATTGTCATAACACTCACGGCCGGTACGTCACAGGTCATTTTTAGTAAGAATCACCGATGACTTCATCAGTTTCAGCTTTAGTCTCTTCTCCCAAATCACCGGTGTCCTTTCAGATTTCAGCATCCAGGGGTGGGAATGCCTGCAGTCTGTCCCCTGCCAGACCAACTTGTTGCCATGTAAAAATAAACTGCAGAAATCTGTGCTTCTTTTCTTTTCTTTAATCAGCAGTTCACAGCATCCCAGCTACAAACGGTTGACTCTCCAACACCGAGTCCAACCTAGTTCTGCTCCCAGAATCCTCCCCCACATTCCAAATTACGCGCAATAAACTCTTCAATGGGTATGTATAAACACTATCTTAGAGGTACATCCAAATATAATTAAGGCATGTCAGTCCACACAGATGGCAGGATCGAGATATCACTCATGACAGAACAAAGAGATAGTGCATTCGGTTCTTATAGATAGAATGTATATTCGAGACCAAGGTTATTATTTAATGCAGTGTCCTATGGTAGAGCTTTCGCCTGGACATGGTGGACATAGGTCTGATCTATCTTCCTGTTGAACTATTTGATTTTCCATATGATTTCTTCATTCAACCCTTTTTTAACTGTATTCAAGGAGAAAATCCAAAACGTTTCTCTTTCTTTGCGCACTTCCATCATGGTGAGTCCTCATTTCTATTTCACCTTTTCTAAGATCAGAAATTTGATGTCCATTTCGGTATGTTTAGAATTCAAAAAGTGTTGTACCAATGGTGCCTGGGCCTTTTTGGGTCTGATCGTGGATCTGTGTTCTCCATACCAAATCGAAATTCTCTCCCTGTCTCACCTATGTAGGCCAAACCACACGGGCATCTAAGGAGGTAGACAAAGATTTTGCTTTTGCACTTTCTCATATCTGTTTCCCTGATCATCCTAGATATTCCCATTGGGTTGTAACCTTTGCTGTGTAACACATGTGGCATGTGCCACATCTATGGTTCCCTTTGACCAATGGAACATCTGCAATGGTCTTTTGTAGTTTTGGTACTTAGTCATGAATGCACCGGTTTATCTCTCAAGTTCGCATTGCATCTATAGGCAAAAACTGGTTTCTCCAGTGCCGGATCATCTTCATTGGTATTAAGAATTTTCAAGGTTTTTCAAAAATTATTTTGACTTTGAAGTTGATACTTGAGTGATTGGTGACACAGATTAGCTTTTCTTCCTTCTTTTTGGTCTTTTTTTGTAAGAGGGCATCTCAATTAGCATGTTGTAAAACAGTATTGCAAGCAGTATATTTTCAGTGTAGGCTTACTTCAAGGCGACCTTGCTGTTCTGTAAACCAGATATCCAGAATTTCTACTCTGGGTCCGATTCCGATTCCGGCCGCAAAACGAACCGACCAACACAGACCCGGACCGAATACCGACCGACACGGACCAGCGCCGTACAACCCGTGCAGTACGATGCAACGCGAGTGAATTACAACCGACACGTATGGAATACAAGCCGTACGACCGAGCCGGAGGGAAAATAGTGATCTGACCGGAAAACCGACGCGATTTTCACCGACCGACACAAACCCGGAATGAACCCGACCGACCCATACCCGCGATGTACGATTAGCGCAGTGCAATGCGTGTAAAACCAGACCGACTCGCACAGAGACCAAGCCGCTCGACCGACATACACAGACAACCCGGCACACAAGCAATAGAGACCGCCGCGAACGACGCGTACCAAACACAGAAGACAGGCAGCGTGAACTAGGCGGAGAAGCCCGCACGAGACAACAGCAGCGTCTGTTTCCGTCACATGAACGTCTCCTTCATGCCTACAAAACACAAAGGAAAAAATACAAAAAAAAAGACCAAACAAGCAATGACTAAGCCAATAAATATAAAAAAAAAAATGGGACAAAGCCACATCCACTATTCCAACTATATAAAGGACTACAATCACTACCATCATCCCTTGCAAACAGGAGACACAGCCAGCAGCAAACACCAGTACACAGCAACCAGAGACACACTCACAACCCACCCATCACACAACTCAAACACCATCAGCACCTCATACAAAAGCACACACACATACACACAGCAAAACCAACACCAACCCAACATCACTTGCACTCTCACACACACATCCCCCACCACCACCACCACCCATCACCATGCCTCCAAAGAAGAATCCAAAGTTCACAGATAGTGAGTTAGAAGTTCTGGTAGACAAGATCATCAGAGTAGAGCCTCATTTGTTTGGTACATTGGTTCGAAGGACCCCCATCTCACAGAAAACCAATATGTGGGCGAGGATTGTGGACAAGGTGAACGCACAAGCACCAACGTTGCGCACAAAGGACGATATCCAGAACCGGTGGTATGACGTGCGCAGGAGGGTCAAGAAACTCATCGAGAAAGATCACGCCTTGAGTCAGCGCACCGGCGGTGGCCCTCCTGCCAAACCAGTCTACTTCAGGACCTGGGAGGAGAAGGTGCGGGACATCCTACCACCAGAGAGCATCCATGACGTAACACACATCCCAGAGCCTGGTTAGTACACAAACAATATACCCAAGATTGTGTGGCAAGGGGACAGTGAAACCATGCAACACAAGCAAAGCTACACTAACCAATAGATAATCAACCCAAGATGTGTATGCCAGTCACACAAACACAATACCTGACATCTCATAGTGACTGGGGACTGTGTCATTACATGCACTAACCTACAAACAAATAGAGCAAGCCAGTGACACTAAGCCAAATACACCCTGCCAGACAGTTTGACACCACAAACACACCACCTCAAAGTGCAGCTGACTGTCAGGAAGGAATAGTGGGGATGCAGGTGAAGTGAGTGTAGCCAAAAGCATGATGGGGCCTGTAGTCACAGATAATGTCCCCCCTCCTGATTGGCCCATCAAGACCTCTCAGAAACATGCCCACATCACAGGGAGTGGAAAATAACTGACAAGATGGCTGACACTGGGTCCTGCTGTGGGGAGCAAAAGGCCCTGCTAGGGCTTGTGTGCGAATCAGAAGCAGGACAACACTGACTGACATCCTGAAGGACAACTTGCACGCCCTACAATGGAAGCACGTTTCATGATGGGAAGGAGGACTGACAGCCCTGACCATACTACTCAGCATGGGGAGACACCACCCAACACAAACTCCACGCAACTCACCGGCTACAATGCTTTGACACACACCTTAATGAACTATCAGCAAAAGATACCCCATACTGGGTGCTGCCGTGTGAAGCACAGGGGCTCACTTGGGACTTGTAGCCAAACAAACACCAGGATTTCACAGTCAGCCATCTTGCCATTGCTGTCACACCCCCTCACAGGGAAGCAGAGTCAAGAGGGAGGAAGTATGGGCATGCTGGGAAGGGGGGTGTAGCCAAGAGTATGATGGGAGTCACAGTCACAGGCAACCTACACCCACCCACATGGCCAAGCAAGATCAAACTGAAACATACTCGCCTCACAGGGAGTGGGAAGTGACTGACAAGATGTCTGACACTGGGCTCTGTTGTGGGGAGCACAAGGCCATGCTGGGAACTGGGCACCAACAAACACAAGGACTTCACAGTCAGCCATCTTGACATTGCTGTCACACCCCCTCACAGGGAAGCAGAGTCAAGAGGGAGGAAGCATGGGCATGCTGGGAAGGGGGGTGTAGCCAAGAGTATGATGGGAGTCACAGTCACAGACAACCTACACCCACCCACATGGCCCAGCAAGATCAAATTGAAACATACTCACGTCACAGGGAGTGGGAAGGGACTGACAAGATGTCTGACACTGGGCTCTGTTGTGGGGAGCACAAGGCCATGCTGGGAAATGGCCAACAACAATATCAAACTCTGTCTGTGACAAGCTGGGAAAAAGCAGTGTACAGGCAGGCATCTGTTTGAAAAGTAGAAAATGTCATGTTTGTGAACCAACGATGCATGTAGAAACATAAATCACATTGTGTGTCTCTTCCAAACACAGGTCGTGCTGGGCACCCAGCACCAAATGATGAGGATACCCAGTCCCAGACTCTGGTGGACACTGAGCTCTCTAGACTGACTCTCTCACTGTCCTCTTCGGATGATGACGACCAACCTGGCCCCTCCAGTGTGAGCCATCATGCAGCACCAGCAGCATCAACATCTGCCCCCCCCCTGTACCCACACCTCCAGCATCTGGACACCGACAGGGCACCCCTGCCAACACGGACAGACCAAGGACAATCAACACCCACAGCACAGGGACACAGGACCCCCCGGAAGCTACAGCCAACACCACCAGCAACACCACCCAAGGGGTCCCAGGGTCACCTGTGTGTACCGCCGCTGGTCCTGCCCATGTGGAGAGGGGTGCTGGGAGGGGTGAGAGGCACAGGGCATGCCTTGCAGAGGCGTCTGGACTGCATGATGACCCCCAACTGGCACGCATCTTAGATGCGTACCAGGATAGCACCGGAGGATTTGGCCAGGTAGTGGGGATCCTCAAGGACATGCAACACGAGCAGGTCGCCCACCATGCCCGCATAGAGGCCAAGTGGGATGACATCACTGCGGTGCATCGAGACATACTACAATGCTTCCACCAGATCAACACCAACCTGTCCACACCCCCCTGTGTGCCCACAACATCTGTCGCAATACCATCTGCTAGCGCCACAGGGAGGGAGGAGGACTCTGGCGGAGAGTCCCCTGCACCGCAGAAGCCTGCACATGATGATCTTCCCACCGGAAGAAGAGGGTTCGTCCGAAGAAGGACATGTGAGAGGCAGATGTCCCAGCACATCCCCAGGGCCTCCAAACCTGTTCTGGACAATGTTCTTTGTGCGCAACCCATTCACCTTGTCCAATCGCACAAAACTCGCCCACATGACATGGAGGGTTCATGTTGGGCCAATGTAGCAGACGACTGTGGACTTTACTCTGGACATTTCATCTACCAGCACTTCCAACTCCAATGTGAACTTTTGATTCCCAAACCACTGTACAGCACTCACCATCCTGTGCACTTCCTTCACACATGTTTGTAATTAAACTCACCAGTACACCATACTTGCCTCTGTTGTGATTCCAACTTGTCATGTTCATGGAGATGTCGATCTGCCACACAACACAGCGCATGCCAAATACTGCAACAATGTGACCAACGTAAGGTGAGTCATGGGGATGTGACACATGTGAGGGAGACACACCACTATGGCAACACAAACCATCCTCACCATGGCCATGTTACTCATCACACACAATGATGTTGACCTGAAACACATTGGCATGCACAGACACTACACCAAGCACAGTCAGTGGTAACAAGTCCACAGGTGAGGTAAGCAGATGTCAGTCAGATGTGGGAAGACAGACAACGCACATAACAAAGCGTAGCACAAGTTCATTACACATCAGCAACATGTTTATTCCACACTAGTTGCACGGTAATTCAACGTAACAGTGGACACACGCTCACAATGTGTTGGAGAATGGAAGTCCAGGGATGTGTGGTACATCAGTTGATGGGAATTCTCAACTTCCACACTGGTGTTGGCTTCTGGGTGTTGGGGGTCAGTGTTGACCACACAACAGGCAAAGGACCCTGGGAAGGACAGACAAGATACAGTCAAAAGCACAGAAGAACAGGAGAGAAATGCCATACACATGCACAAAACATGTTGCAAAACACCTACACAAACACTAGTTAGCAGTACTACCCTATTGTGGAGTACACACCACCTGAATGGACACATCACAGCACGCATCCAGTCAAGTGGCACACAGACACACTCAGACAGCAACAGAGCTGGCACATCACATTCCAGGCTACCTCCATACATTCACATAACAACTCTGGAAACTCACATTCAGGTGAAGAAGTTGTTGATGAGCTGTGAGCGGACGTCACCATCATCTTCATCCTCACTGGCATCTTGGCCCAGGCTGGGATCCTCCACAGGTGCCGGACGTTGGTCGTCGTCATCGTCACCTCCTTCCGCACCGCCATGATGTGTAGCATGCAGCAGACCAGTATTATTTTGCACACCTTTGCAGGCTCATATGGGTGGGCCCCTCCGGTCTTGTCCAGGCAGCGAAAGTGGCTTTTCAGGATGCCGAATGTCCGCTCAATCACCCTCCTGCTCCTACCATGCGCCTCATTGTAGCACAGCTCGGCTGGTGTCACAGGGTTCCTGAGGGGTGTCAGCAACCACGGCATGTTGGGGTATCCAGAGTCACCTACACACACAAAAATGAACAAGTAGCTGAGTTTTGTAGGAGTGCGGAATATAACACTGACAAACACACACAAAGAGAAACAGTCAGTACACACCGACAAGCCAGGCACACTGAGCTGGCATCTGTGACATCAGCGTTGCAATGCAACTGCTCATAATGTAGGCATTGTGCGCCGAACCAGGGAACCGTGCACACACATGTGTGATCAACATGTCAGCAAGACAGACCACCAGAGCATTGATCGAATGGTAGTGCTTCCTGTTCCGGTAGGCCTGCTCATGTGCCTGTGGTGGTATCAGGGCAACATGTGTCCTATCAATGGATCCAATGACGTGTGGCATCCTCCCCAGTGCATAAAAGGCATCCTTAATTTCAGGGAGTTCATCTTGGCTCGGGAACTTCATATACAGGTCGAGGAATTGCAACATCCCCTCCAAGACATCGCGTAGAATCCGACTAAACATTGTTTGCGACATACCGCCAGCAGTAGCCACAGTGTACTGGAAGGTACCGGTAGCAAAGAAGTGCAGGGCTGCCATCACCTTCACCTCTGGGGTCAGTGCTGTAGGGTATGTCTGGCCAGGTAGAAGATGTGGCGCCAACTGCTCCGCCAACTCCTCAATCAGTGGCCTGGTGAAGCGGTACCGTCTGATTCTGTCACGTTCCTGCATGGTTGCAAGGTCTGGGAACAGACGATGGACAGCTGGTGCCCTGCAGTACAGAGATGCACAAAGGAAGATTGTCAGTACATCCACCCATGTGGCCATGACCACGATCACTAGCACATGCTAGTTCATGACATTACACAATGTACTGAGGTGTGTGCTGTTGGTCATGGACACATATGTCACCTACAAGACCACCACCTCACATCTCAAGTCCACATGTCCACATGAGTGCCATGTAGTGCAATGGGCCAATCATCTGGCTGCGTCACCCAACCTATGTGCTGCTGCAACTTTCAAAAAACACACCCCAGTGACAATTGAGGACTCATGTCTCCCAGGCATCACAGATCTTTGCCATGCAGAAACCCATGGTCCCTGTATTGCCACATCAACACAGCAATGGACATGGCGTAGCACGTACACACCACAAGGCAAGCGTAAGTCCCACCGGTAGTGGCCTATGTTGTTCCTGCCGGCCCTACATGTACGTCTCTTAGATACACACCCCATCAAGGGTTGATGCATATACCACATGTATGTGGAGACTGTCACCCACTGGTAACATGTGATCAGATACATCAGTATTGGGGCTACAGGTCTCACTGTGACGTACATGCCATCCCCCCAGGACTCAGGGTGTATGTGACATGTCTGAAACATATCCAACCTGACACTGTGGCCTTCACTCATGCTCATTACTGTCCAATTGCACATCACAGTGGTAATGTGCACAACACACAAAGGATTCTGCCCCCATGTACAAGATAACAGCCTGGGAGTGGCTGCACAAAGTGCCAGACAAAAAAACAGCTATGGCCCCCCCAAACACCCAGGGAATTCAGCCTTACATGCCATGGGACACTGTGTGGCCAATGCTATAGTGTGGCAGGTGTGCGCAGGTGTCCATGGCCAGTATATGTGTGTTGCATCCGTATAATAGTCACACTAATGAGGTCCAACGCGGGTGACAATGCATACGCATTGCACGGTTCATAACCGAGCCGTGCGTACGCTTTGTCATTGAATCCAATGAGGTCCGACGCGGGTGACAATGCGTACGCATTGCACGGTTCATGACCGAGCCGTGCGTACGTTTTGTCATTGAATCCAATGAGGTCCGAGGTGGGTGACTATCATGCATACGCGTCGGACAGGCATGGTCCGAGACAGGGGTACGCCTTGGCCATTGAATCGTATGGAGACGGGTGCATGTGTATATTCAAAATACGCGTTGTACAGTCAGTTGAACGAGCCGGGCGCACCCATTGGCTCAGGACTGTCATGGAGACGGATGTGGATTCAGAACTTGTACGAGTTGTGCACTGGAAATTCAGTTGGATGCCTACAACAATGTTGCAATTTCAAGTGTTCCATGAAGGTGAAGATTTGAATGATGCGGAAGGCGTGTACGAGTCGTACTTTTGAATGAATTGGCCAGATTCATAGAATGCAACCGTGTTGGACCTATCACTTGGGACACATGGCACAGATTCTGCCTCTGCAGCACAGATATAAGGCTGGCCCCCAGGGAGCTCACTTGCCTGCACTACATGCTACTGGACCACATCCCTGCTACCACTGCTGCTGTCTCTGCATCCTCTGGCTCCTGCAATGGCACATACTCTGGAGATGGCCCCAGCCTTCACTGAGGAGGAGAACCAGGCCCTGCTGGACGGGCTCATTCCAGAGTACCGAAAGCTCTATGGGACACCAGGGGAGCAGGTGAGTGTGCTGTCCAATACCTTCCTAATTATACATGTTGTCTGACTAGCAGTACTAGCAGTGTGTACACCAGTGGCAAGCATTCTCACTGACTACTTTCATCCACCAAAGTGTGTAGGTACATGTAATGAATAGTTTTCCTGCTGCTAAAGTGCATTATTGCAAGCTTAAACAATCCAGGCATTGTTAACATTGCAGACATTCATGTGAGTCTTCATTGCCCATGGTTGCACTACCTGTGTAATTTATTTCCCTTTGTGATGATGACATGTCTATCCAATTGTGTGCTGCACAAATCTGGGGCATGTGTGTTAATGTACTTTGCACTTTGTCATCCTCACAGGTTGATGCCCACCAGAAGCAGGAGATCTGGCTGACCATCGCCCGGGCTGTTCGTTCTATGAGGGGTCTACAAGCGCCGCATCCGCAACTGCCAGAAGAGGTGGCAGGACCTTCAGGGCTGGACCCGGAGGATAGCTAGAGTCCAGCTGAAGCTGTCACCTCCACGCAGGAGGGGCAGACACCAGACCCTGACTCCCCACATGCTCCGGATACTGGCGGTGGTCTTCCCGACCTGGATAGGCAGCTGAAGGCCAGACAGCAGCAGGAAGGGGGTAAGTCCATGCCTAATCTGTGTACTATGTCTGACATGCAAATAGCAGTCTTTTGTCCTGGTCACACTTCCACATTACGTAGGTCTTGTAGTACCAAACTCAGGTCCCTCATTTGCGTGATGCACCCTCCTCATCTGTTCCACAGGTGTGGTCCCTACAGTCTGTTGCTTGTGTCACTAGGGCACTGTGTCCTGCAGTCAGCTATGCTTCAGGTACCGGCCAGTATCAGTTCCCGTGACTCTGTTGTGTGTTTCATGGGTGGGTCAATTGTTTACACAATGCCTGAGATCTGACATGGGAACTGTGTGTGACCTTGAGATGTGTACCAATTGCTGGTCTGACTCATAACATGTGTCTGGGGTATTCCAATCAAACCCATGCAGCAGGGGACTCCAAATTTTGGGCATCAGGAGTATGTATATCAAGTATGTCACAATTGCTTAGCCACCTGACTACTGCCCGGGGCAAAACACTGTTTCACTTAGTCCTGCCCAGTCATGCCCCCTCAAGGGCATTCAGAAACACTCTGTAATCCCAATCCTGTGTATGAAATTGCAGGTTGTGCTTAGTGACATGTGCCCTCAGGTGTCTGCCTCTGTGTCATTAGGGTGTGGCTTGTTGCTACGTACAACTGGGGTGTCCATGATTCAGAGGGTCAGCATGCCATCTGCAATGTGACTGTGGGAGACAAGACCTGTGAGACATATAGGTGTGTGATCATCTGACAGCACACAATGGTGTATGCAACTGTGGCCTTCATGCAGCTGGGTTACATGCATGGCAGACTGTGATGTGTTAATGTACAGGGAGTTGTGTTTTCTGAGACTCATATGAATGATTTGCATGATGTGGGGTCTTCTGGGTCCTGGATATGTTGTTTGCATGGAATGGGCAAGTGCGCCGGTCATCTGCAGAGTCCGCTTTACCCCTGAGCTAGGATTGTGAGTCAGTGCATATTGTTGTTGTCTGGATGCCCTACCCCTGTGACAGGCGACAGTGTTGACTGACTTTCAGGGCATCCCAGTGCCATGGCATTTAACTTGCTATGAGTGATCCTGCGTTGTGTTCAAGTGTGCACCATGCACCCCATTGTGGCCTTGCCCATCAGGACATGAGTACATCATAGTGTGTGTTGCTGGCATGCATCCCAAGCATGTGAAATGAGCCTCTGCCCATCCCTTCATCCGGACACCTGTACTGAGTCAGTTGTAAGAGATGTGCTGTGTGTATAGTGACATACTCCTACATGTTCACTTGCATGTCCAAATAATGTGTGGGTGGTGCATGTTGGCACATTGGTGTGTTAGCATCCAACATGCAACGGACATATGTCTGAAAGTCAAGGAGGGATATGTGTGCCATGGTGGATGTTGGGAATGACAATTGTCTTATCCTAAACAGTGTTGGCACTTTGAGCTCTGTTCAGCTGATGATGCCAGGGCTTGCCCTGTGATGTGATGTGCTCACTGTGGTGTGTGCAGTCAGTGCAGGTGACTGATGTAGTTCTGTTACTTCCTATTCCTATCCAGATACATCCACGGCCACAGGAGGGGACAGCTCCACGGACCATGAGGAGCCACAGAGCCTTACAGGGACAGAAGGAGAGGAGTCAGGTGGACCCAGTAGCACGGAGGGCGAGTTGAGCCACACAGAGGAGTCGTCAGCACCATCCCCCCCAGCTGAAGGCCACAGCAGCTCTGAGGGTGACTCCCTTGTGGAGGCGGGTGTCAGCAGCCACCAAACCCCAGCTAGTGAGGCTGTCTCCGCCACCGCTACTGCCACCACCACCACCCCCCTCTCATCGGCTCCCATCCCAGAGGTCCCTGTGGGCTCCCGTGTTCGAGAGCATGTCTCCTTTGTGCCAGGCACCGCACCCCCTGCCCCTGTGTCCCCTGCTGCCCTGAGTGAGGAGTCTGTGGACTTACTTCGACAGATCCATGTAGGGCAGACGTCAATGCTGAAGGTCCTCCATGCACACACAGGTCTGTCGACACAACTGGTGTCATTCATGGAGGGCATTTCCTCGGGCATGTCTGCCCTACAGAGGACCATCCAGTCTGTGGCCTCTTCCCTGACGGCAGCATTGTCCCTCCTCCAACAGTCCCGCACCCCTCCTACCCCTGCACCACCCACGATTCCTAGCACCCTACCTGTCCCAAGCACAGAAACCCCCAAACCAAGGTCTAGACATGCACACAAGCAAGCGCAGAGGACTGATTCCACACTCACAGAGGCTGGTTTGCTGACACACACAGAGTCATTCACAACCACTCCACAGTCCTCCGAGACCTCTCCCTCCCTGACCCCTTCCCTTGCCTCACCTGCAACTCCATCCCCCAGAAGCTCTTCCTCTGTGACCTTGACCTCTTCCCCACCGACCCAGCAGATCATGATTACAAGGGGAAGTGGAAGTCCCCACACACAGAAGGGAGTGCCCCTCACACCCGGACACCCTCCCCCAGGCGCAGTCAGACCGAGACGCCCACCCGCAAGTCCCCCCGGCACAAGAAGAGCAAGAGCCCCCCGCCACCACGCAGCTCCAAGGCAAAGTCTCCGTCCTCCATCCCCCAGGCCAGCACTCCAGAGGTTCCCCCGCCACTCCCTGCCCCAGGTTCCCCCCCACACAGATACACCATCCCCAAAATGCTAAGGCCATCCCCCCTAGCACTTGCTCCTCCACACCTGGTCAGACAGTTGGTGCCACTGATGTGGGGACCGTGTCCCTCCCTGCCCTGCCGACCTCACCTGTCCCCCATTCCGCTCCCATGGATGTAGGCACTGCTTTGGAGTCCACGACCACCCCGTCTGACTTGGGCACTACAGTGGTGAGCCAATTCACTCCATCTGACATGCTCACTGGAGTTGTGCCGGCACCCACCCCATCTGACTTGTGCCCCACAGTTGTGACAGCACCCACCACTTCAGTTATCTCCACTGCAGTTGCAAGTGTCTCGCCTGCATCCCCCACCTCTTCACTGCCTCCTTCTGCTGCGCCCTGATCCTGTCCCTGCGGTGCCTGGCCTGCCCCCATGTATGCCCCTCCAAGGGGATGACCCCGGTCCTTTGCAGTGCAGGCAAGCAATGTATGACAGTTGTCACTCTATTTCACTGGCCTTTTGGTTGCACAGACGTTTAGAATTTCATATACTGAATTTGTCACTCTAGTTCACTCCTTGCCATTTGGACATGGACTGGCCATTGGCCTTTTGTTGGAAAAGACGTTTCACTTTTAATATGCTGAATAAAGCTTTTTTCTTTGTCCCTGTGAACTTGATTTAGCTGCACATCATGTTGATGTTGTTTTAAATGCCCTTGCACCTGTGATGCTTGGTTTACAATGTTGCATACTGATGTGTTGGTGTGAGGTACTCCTTGTGGTCCATGAGATATGTATCCTATTCTGGTGGGTATCCATGACATCCTTTGCAGCTACCTGAGTGTGTCAGGATCAACTATTTGTGTACATCTCTCTGTGAGCATTTCATTGGCATGGTCACATCTGTGGCTTGCACCCCTGCACATATGATGTGCTTCCCATTGTCCAAATTGTCACTTCCACATACTTTGTGTTCATCAAGACTGGACCTACAGGTGTGGGCATCATTGTAATAGGAGCAACTGGGGCCTCTGTGCAACTTGCTAGACATATGTTTTGGGTATGTGCAGATGACTTAGGGGAGACTCACGTAGCCAGGCTGTTGTGACCAGAGCCTTCATTGTGTGGTAACTGATGGCTGACTGACCAAGTGTTCTGCAGACATGAGTGGGACTTGCGGTGAATATGTTTGTCACAGCTGGGCTCCCACAGGAGTTGTGTCCCCTCAAGTTAGTGTGTTGTCCAGTGACATGGCCTGGGCCCATAGTGTGTGTTGTATGTGCATGTGTGTGTGTCCACATCCCTGTTCATACACAGTGTTCCCTTGATATGTTCCTGTTGTTGATGCTTTCTGAGTGGTACTGGGTTCATCCCACTACTTTTCCAATGGGCTACCCGATGTGTGGGTGCATGACACTCTACTGTTAATTGGTGTATCATCATTGGGATTTGTCAGTTCTGAGTGGTGATGATGTTGTCAGACACAGATGGGACGCAGTCAGGGTTCCTCAAGGCACTTGTTTGTTCGCAATATCATGTAGTTGTCCCTAGGTTGTGGTTTTCAGTGATTGAGACATTTGTATGTGTGTGTGACTGCTCCCACTTGTCGGGTTCACGGCTGCGATGCTGGGAGGTGTCAGCATGGGTGCCTTGTGTTTCTCCTTAGCATCTGCATAGTCCTGGGACTGTGCCAGGGATTCTGAAGGTTACATGAGCTTTGAGGTCATGGCCATGTACCGCATACTGTGCAGTATGTCTGTCATTCCCCAGGGTTGTAAACAGTCCTTGTGTGATGTGTGTGTGCACCTTAGTTCCTGCCAACATTCCTGTGTTTGTCATGGGTGCATGTGCAATGTCACCTGTCCATATGGACTTCACAGATACACATTGTTGCAGTTCAGGTGTGTGGTGTTGAGGGTGGACTGATGTGAATGTTTGCATGGATGGTCCCCTAGCTCCCGTTTGTCCATGGATGAGGGGCCATGCTGAGTGATTTGTGTTTGTGTATGTGTGATGTACGTTTGTGGCACAGGGCACATGTCTGGGTTTCCCAGTTTGTACGACATCTGCCTTTGTCATCACAGGGGAGGTGTCATGCATGTTTGTGTCCCCCCACTATCTGGTCCCTGGGGGTAGTGGTGTTGTGTGTCAGTCTCTTGCTGTGTTAGTTGGTGTTCATTCCAGCTTGTGTCACATGTGTGTGTTGTGCTTCCTCTCATTGCCCACTGAGGGTGTCCCAATGATGGTTTACTGTTGTATGGCACTGTGTCCACATCTGTGTCACTGTGGTTCAGCCCCCATCATGTGTTGTGTAGTTGCCTGGGGATACTGTGACACACACACACACATGTTGTGTCCGATGTGCAGTGTGAGTTTGCCTGTTTGTGCATCTGCACCAGTGTATTGGAATTGCTGTTTTGGGCCTTTGTCTGGATGCTGTTTCTGTGATTTTGCCTGCTGTCCCTGTGAGTCATTTCACAACATTGTGCACATTCATTCTGGTTGTTGGGTGCCATTTCTGGCATGGAATGTGAGTTTGTGAGCTGACACCTACAGTCTACACATGTTGTTTTGATTGGTGTGTCTATTTTCGAGATGTGTGCATGCTTGGTGATGGTCACTTCTGCTGTTGTGTCATTGTACGCTGTATGCATTGTCAGCCCCCATGTGTGGTGCTTGTCTGCACATGTCCGAGAGTGTTATGTTTTCACAGCACAGTTAGCCTCACCACATCTCTGTGTGTATGGGACACAACCACTATTTTGCCCCAGAAGTGTTTGATGTGTTGGGAGCAGGGATCATACATGCTGTTTGTTATTTGCAGCTTTGACCATGATGACACTTACCTTTTGGTCACTGTGATGAGGGGGGTTTGGTCCTCACCACCACAATGCTCCACATCTGCTGCATTTTGTGAGCCCCAACTTAACTTCTGCTCTACACAGTGAGGGGGTGTTCTTTTTACATTGCCACAGTGCTATGGTGATGCTTGCCTTGTGTTTGTCACACTCATGTGTTGGTCACACATGTGCTGTTACTTACATTGTATGCTCGTAGCCATAATCATTGTTGTGGGCATTTGCCACAGACTACACACTGTTGTCATGATGTCATGGGGGATGTATTTTGAGGACATACCTGATGTTTGCGTATGCTGGATGTGTTGCGCATTACCCATCCTATGGCTGGGGGTGGCAGGGGTGATGGCCAACATAAGCACTATGGGTGTGGGTGGCAGGGGTGATGGGCAACAGGTCCCCTGTGAGTGGGGGTGGCAGGGGTGATGGGCAACATAAGCACTATGGGTGTGGGTGGCAGGGGTGATGGGCAACAGGTCCCCCTGTGAGTGGGGGTGACAGGGGTGATAGGCAATAGGTCCCCTGTGATTGGGGGTGGCAGGGGTGATGGGCAACATAAGCCCTATGGCTGGGGGTGGCAGGGGTGATGGGCAACATAAGCCCAGTGAGTGGGGGTGGCTGGGTGATGGGCAACAGGTCCTTTGTGAGTGGGGGTGGCAGGGGTGATGGGCAACATAAGCACTATGGGTGTGAGTGGCAGGGGTGATGGGCAACAGGTCCCCTGTGAGTGGGGGTGGCAGGGGTGAGGGGCAACAGGTCCCCTGTGAGTGGGGGTGGCAGGGGTGATGGGCAACAGGTCCCCTGTGAGTCGGGGTGGCAGGGGTGATGGGCAACATAAGCACTATGGCTGTGGGTGGCAGGGGTGATGGGCAACAGGTCCCCTGTGAGTGGCGGTGGCAGGGGTGATGGGCAACAGGTCCCCTATGAGTGGGGGTGGCAGGGGTGATGGGCAACATAAGCCCTATGGCTGGGGGTGACAGGGGTGATGGGCAACATAAGCCCTGTGGGTGGGGGTGGCGGGGTGATGGGCAACATTTCCTTTGTGAGTGGGGGTGGCAGGGGTGATGGGCAACATAAGCCCTATGGGTGTGGGTGGCAGGGGTGATGGCCAACATGTCCCCTGTGAGTGGGGGTGACAGGGGTGATGGGCAACAGGTCCCCTGTGAGTGGGGAGTGGCAGGGTTGATGGGCAACATTAGCCCTATGGCTGGGGGTGGCAGGGGTGATGGGCAACATAAGCCCTGTGAGTGGGGGTGGCAGGGGTGATGGGCAACAGGACCCCTGTGAGTGGGGGTGGCAGGGGTGATGGGCAACAGGTCCCCTGTGAGTGGGGGTGGCAGGGGTGATGGGCAACATAAGCACTATGGGTGTGAGTGGCAGGGGTGATGGGCAACAGGTCCCCTGTGAGTGGGGGTGGCAGGGGTGAGGGGCAACAGGTCCCCTGTGAGTGGGGGTGCAGGGGTGATGGGCAACAGGTCCCCTGTGAGTGGGGGTGGCAGGGGTGATGGGCAACATAAGTCCTATGGCTGGGGGTGGCAGGGGTGATGGGCAACATAAGCCCTGTGAGTGGGGGTGGCAGGGGTGATGGGCAACATAAGCACTATGGGTGTGGGTGGCAGGGGTGATGGGCAACAGGTCTCCTGTGAGTGGGGGTGGCAGGAGTGATGGGCAACAGGTCCCCTGTGAGTGGGGGTGGGAGGGGTGATGGGCAACAGGTCCCCTGTGAGTGGGGGTGGCAGGGGTGATGGGCAACGCCATCCCTGTGAGTGGGGATGGCAGGGGTGATGGGCAACAGGTCCCCTGTGAGTGGGGGTGGGAGGGGTGATGGGCAACAGTTCCCCTGTGAGTGGGGGTGGCAGGGGTGATGGGCAACATAAGCCCTATGGCTGGGGGTGGCAGGGGTGATGGGCAACATAAGCACTATGGGTGTGGGTGGCAGGGGTGATGGGCAACAGGTCCCCTGTGAGTGGGGGTGGCAGGGGTGATGGGCAACTGGTCCCCTGTGAGTGGGCGTGGCAGGGGTGATGGGCAATAGGTCCCCTGTGAGTGGGGGTGGAAGGGGTGATGGGCAACAGGTCCCCTATGGGTGTGGGTGGCACAGTGATGGGCAACAGGCCCCCTATGGGTGGTGGTGTTAGTGGTGCTGGCCATGCAACCCCTATGGTGGGCTGTTGTTAGTGGCCAGGATGTGGATCCCCTGTGTGTGTGTGCCATTTTGCGAGTACATGTCGTTTGTTTGTGTTGTAGGTGTCTGACTTACAGTCTGCGCTGTCGGTCCCTGATCTGGTCATAGATGTAGAGTACTGGTATGACCTGCGCGATGGGATTCATGATGTGTTCGTGTCGTACACGCTGCTTGTTGCTCCGTCTCGTACCCGCTGCAAGCTGGTCCGTCTCGTATCCGTGTATTGAGTTGTGGCGCGAATCGTAGCTGATATGCTTCTTTTCCGGATGATGTGACGTGCCGTACGTGACGACCCGTCCGGCGAGTAGGAAGTACGCATCGTACTTGTCATGCCGGAAACTGCTATGGATACTGCTTCCGGGCGACTCGGTTCCTCTTTAGGAGTTACGGCTCGGACGGTGAATGGGACTTGATTCACAGCCTACGTGTCGGTCGTGTTTTTGGCAGTTATGCACATCGTACTTCCTGTACAGGACGGACCTGCTCCGGGTACGTGTCGGTCGCACGGTAAGGCTGCGGACAACTGTCCGACCGGCCATCGGAATCGGCTCCTCTGTGTCTAATGGAGTTGGCAGTAAACTTTAGATTGTTGTTACTAGAAACAACTAGTACAAAGTTAAAAACCTGATTTCTCCATTAAGTCAGAGATTAAAAACTAAAAGGAAATACAACATTTTCTAGCCCCTTCCTAAAAGGAGGTAGAAAATGAAGATTTTAATGATGCCTAGGCACATACATATATATTTAGGAATATAATTAACCTGGAAGTTTTATTTGCTTAAGGGTAATTTGATCTATTCAAAAAAATGTGTTGAGATGATTATTCTCCAATACACGTGAGTGACATACTTGAATGTTTTGTGTCCTCCCCTTTCCCTGTTTGATTTGTCTTTACATGTATAATTCATATTTGTTTGTACATTGACGTTTATATGCTGAATACATTCAGTTTCATATTGAAAATGACAAAAAAAAATGGAAAAAAAGGAAAGGTCTAGTCAGACCTAATGAGGGAAATAGCTTCTAACTTTTATTTCACTATGAAGGCACAGCAGCCCCAATATGCTGTGTATGCTATGTTTATATGTTAACACTTTGATCTGCCGGCTTATAAGCTACATTAAAAGAGCAGCTTATGAATATCTAAATAGTCTTTTACTACATTGCAAAAACAGTTTTCCCCGGCATGTGTCACTGTAGTGCATTTAAACTGCAGCCTGGGCAGAGCATAGTGATGCTGCTGTAAAAAATATGTTTTTATAGCAAAAGGGAGTCACTGTTCCTAAGTAGAGAGAGAAAGAAGGGAAGTAAGAGGTACTCTCATTGTGTGCTACTCTAATTGTGGGATGCAGTGTGTCCTCATCTAGATGCCCTTAAACAACCCGAAGGATGTCATGATTCATCATTGGGCTTTTGCTCCTCGTTGGGCCGGTGCTGCAATGCCCTACAGGTCCCCCGAAGGGTCTCTTTTTCGGAGATCTTTTGATGAAGCCGTATGGGTGCGTGGGTGTAAGTGGCAGTGAAGTCCTAGAAAGTGTATTAAAAATGGCTGGAGGGAATGTGATTAATTTTTATTAAGGTGGTCCCTCTGTCATTATCAAAACAAAGTGTATGCATGGTGCTGTTTAACCCCTTCAGTGCCCATGACGAGCTGGACTCGTCATGGGCTGCGGTGGCGCTGTGCCCATGACGAGTCCAGCTCGTCATGAACTCCGCCCGCTAATGCAAGGCGCGGCACTGGGCGGGGAAAGGGGCGGGCATGCAAGGGGTTAAGGGGTATTATGTCCCTTGGTAGCTGGGTAACTATATGTCCCTAGTGGGCATAGGTTGTGGTCAACATGTTTCGCGCTTTGTGGTCTCAGGGGGAGATCCAGGGTGCTTCGCTAGGACTGAGTAAGAAAATTGTATCTACAGTGGCCCGAAAATTTTGGTGCCCCCGGATAAACAAAGGGAGTAGAACTTCTGTAAAAACAAGACTCAAGCCATTAGGGTATCCATACCAATGGAAGTTTCGCTCAGGTCTGGGTTCTCCATTGGAGGGCCAGGTGCTTGTAGTTTGTAGCGTGATCATTACTGCTAACGGTCGTGTTATATATACGTGAGCTTAAGGTGCTGTGGTCATTCTAAAATTTGTTAAAAGGGAAGTTATAGCTAAGTGACAGACAGACAGACATATAACATCAATGATTAGTGCTGAGAGAATGGTGACAGGGTTGTTCTCTGTATTATTATTTTTATTTGTAAACTGTTCCAAGTCTTATCAAGTAGACGTGAATCGTATATTTAAAGTCAAAATTCAAAAGTGAAAAGGTTCTATTATTCAGGCCCCTCCATTTATGGCAAACCTCGAGACGCTGTGTTTATATTCACAAATACATAGATAATATATCTCACCCCTTAGTAGGTAGGGTAAGATTCCATGAGATCAGTGAGGGTCACTTGAGAGCTGTAATGAAAAAGAAAAGAGAAAACCACATGTGACATTTTAGAGGGCTTCCTAAGGATCTAAGGTATAACCCACAGCTGGTTTTTCAAATGAAGGGAGGGGATGCAGCCACGTGCAGGATCTGTCCTGGACCGATGGTACATCTTAGTTACTCACGGTTCTCTCGGTGCATCTGGGCTGTGTCACCTGTGTGCCTCTCGCTGTCTCCGCTGGTAGAGAAGTGAAAGCCTGGTCTCCTTTTATAGGAGTAGCCTGCTTCTGGGTGGGGCGTTAATTGTTTATTCACTGGATTGATTGGCAAGTTTTTGATGTTTCTATGGGTGCCATCTTAGAGTGGTATACTCTATATTAAGCTCGTATGAGGAATATTCTCGGGGTGTTGGATATTTGTGTGTTGATAGTTTTTATGTGTCGCTGGCATGGTGATATTTCTCAAAGGGAGGCGATGCATGTATTGTGTATAAAGTTATATGTATATTTCATTTTCTTTTAGTGCGGCGCGCATGGGAAATGTCTTGGTCGCCATCTTGGGGTGGGTTCTTTCGATAGATGCTGGTACATAAAGTATCCCTGGTGGACTAATAAATAACAATAAAAAGTTATCGCATTTATTGGTGTTATTTGTGGCACAACAGTGTCCTCTTTGTCAGTTTTTACAGTTGGTGCATCATTATGCGGCGGATGGTGCACCTTGGATATTTTCATAGTGATCTTAAGAGTTGAGAGGTGTGCCAACATAGTGATGGAGCGCAAAAACCCTGGTAACGGGGAAAACAAACCCGTACCGTTATCCTCCCTGCGTCACAGTCCCGACGTCACACTAACTCATTCACACATGCAGTCATTGGTGGGGCCCATAACACCATCACTCACACTAACCATTCACCGGTCTGCACACAGCTGGAGGGATGAGCGGTTCAAGCGCTCGACATGTGAGGGGAACACCTTATAACCTATAGGGAAAGAAAAGTTTATTTACAAAATATACATCAACACCCCTTCCACCTACAGATCTCAATCCTAAACATCAAGGCACTCCTCCCACGTGGTCAATGGACCAAATAGCTGGATTGGTTGATGGTGTTCTAGAACCAGCTAAAACACATTTCAAGATTTAGATCTTACCCTTCTTAATAAACCACAGACTCATTTCTTGTAAATCAATATTTGTTTATCTAAAATTTCTTGTAGAGTTAGGTTCGCATTTGGAAAGTTTATATCAAATTTCAAGTAAATCACAGAACATCATATTTACCTAATCTGGCTATCTGAAGTCCTCTAAGTCATTGGGTCTGCATACTCAAATCTGTCATCATTCGTATAAAAAGTTCAAAGTTCTTTGCTCAGCACGCTACAGTCTCAAAGGATCGGTAAAGACCAGAGACGTGCAAGCATCTGTCAGTGCCCATAGATTTTAGGAAAAGTTCTCAGTCATCAGATAATTGGGCAGCGTCTGGACCATCTAGGATCCAGAGAAAACGCAGTCAGTCGCCTAAGTAGCGTCACGAGTAGCGCGGTCGATGAAGTAGATACATTTTGTAATTTCAGCACGGTTATGATTTACTGGTTGCGATTGTCCGATGCTAAAGTTTGGGACCTTAGTACAGTTCGAGGGTTGAGGTCATCAAGTCAGTGAAAAGTCAGTTTGTTCAGGTTATACTGAAAATCAATTGTCTTCAGTCTTGGATGTCTTCCCACAGTGTCCTTGCTTGGGTACACGGAGATCACGGTTCACGACGGGGTCTGGAAGACTGTGTCGCTTCTGCCCATTTCACTCCATGCCTCGTGGGACAGTGGGCACTTCGTCGTGTCGCATCACCGGCCATTTTGGAATTTAGGCCCAAACGCCAACTTAAGCGAAACAAACACAAAAGAGTAATTAATGCATAGAAATAATAAATCTAATGTTAACCCCTCACTAATCCCTCTATGTGCTTGTATTTATCTAGCATATAGCAACATTTAAAGCAATTATATTCACCCTTTCGGTCCTCCTCTCGAGCAACATTACTGAGACATTACAAAAGCAACATATATCATGCAGTATTCTATTTATTACATATACTACTATTAGTATGCGTACAGATTTTTAGTCATAAAGGTTATTTAGCCACGCAATATGCGATCCCATGTGTAATTTGGTTATTAGTAATGTTGGTTTAATATTCATGCAAACTCATTTAATAATAATATAATTAATAGATTATTCGATTAGTATTTTCATTCAGAATGGGGGAGGTATACAAAATGTTGTACTACCCGCTCCATCATAGTCATCACTATAGTGTTTATGAATGTCGCAGTGGAGAGGTCGATGTCAAGAGTTTGGTTTCTATAGTACCTCAATCCAAGGTATTTCATCGTTAAGACCCTGGGCGTTCGTTTGAAGACAATGGACCCATCTTTGCTCTTTTTGGAAAAGGGTCGTTGTTGTCCAAAGGGGATTGGACTCAATGGCGGTCCAATTGACTTGGTCTGGTGTATGTCCCTTTTCAATGTAGTGCCTGCTCATTTTGGTGATGTTCCTATCGCACCGGATGTTGCTCCTGTGCTCATTCACCCTTGTTCTTACAGCTCTAGAGATCATCCCTATGGTTACAAGGACATTTCACCATGCAGACGCAATTTTTTGTATTGCAATTGGTGTGTCTCTTTTGTGTCCACTCTTGGTTCTTCAATTGGAGTGTTTTGGTATGTGCTGTGAGCGGGCAGACATTACAAGTTCCGCATGGATAGTGTCCCTTGACTGTCGGCAGGTCCCATAATGTCCTCTAACAGTCCCCCTGTTTTTTCTGTGGTCTCGTGTGGGCAACGATATCTTTTATGTTCTGTGTACACCTGAATGCGAATCTTGGGCGTTGCAGTTGCATTTTACCTGTGTTCAGGATGTTCCAATGTTTTAATAGGACCTTTTTAACCTGATTAGATTGAGGCGTGTAAGTTGTAACACATGTAATTGTTTCATCTTTGCGCTTTTCTTGTGTTTCTAAAAGCGCTCCTCGATGGTTGTTCCGTGCGTGTTTCTTGGCAGACTTTATGATTTTTTGTGGGTAGTTTCTTTTTTCCAGATTTCAGCTAAGTTCTGCTGCCTGTATTTCGTAGTCCTTGGTAGTGCTGCAATTTCTCCTCAGCCTGAGAAATTGGCCGAAGGGGAGATTTTGTCTCAAGGCTTTGGTGTGATGGCTGTTGTAAGGTAGTAAGCTGTTGTGATCTGTAGGCTTCCTGTATGTAGTGGTCGACAGTTTCCCATCTTTGAAGAGAATTAGTAAGCCCAGGAATGGTATTTCTTCACTTGAGGTTAATAGTGTGAATTTGAGGAAGGGGCCCTGTTGGTTGGTCCAGGAGTGGAATTCTTTACATCAATCCTCTGTCCCCGTCCACAACATAAGTACATCGTCTGTGTACCGGTTCCATTCTTTTATTTCTGAAGGGGTTAGTTTCAGGTAGAATATGTTGGGCTTGGCGCAAATGTGCTGACCATACTAGTTCCATGGACTTGTTGATAGTGTTGGTCATGGAACTTGAAGATGTTGTCCTTCATGGCAAGTTCTGCGCATTCTAGGATGAAGTTAATGGGTTGTTGTGTGGGAGGATCACTGTTTCTCAGGGTTTCTTCAATCACTCTTAGTGTGGCTTCTTGTGGGATGTTTGTATATAATGCCGCCACGTGGAGTGTTACCAGTAAAGTGATTTCCTCAGGTCCTCTGATGTTTTCAGTGAGGTTGATGGTCTCCTTGGTGTCCTTGAGGTATGACGGCGTTGCTTGAACTAGTGGCCGTAGAAAATGATCGCAATATTGACTCAGTGGCTCGAGGATTGAGTTGATCCCTGACACTATTGGTCTGCCGGGTGGGGGCATGATGTTTCTGTGGATCTTTGGTAAGACGTAGAAATATGGCGTAGTTGGTTTTGTGTTCACTAGGTACTCCACTTCGTTCTTGGTGATCCAACCATTCGATAGTGCTTCCGCCACTGAGATGCTGATACTTCTTGTGAGAGAATCTGTGGAGTCTGTGTCTATTTTGTGGTAGTATTTTGTGTCAGCTAGTTGTCTAAGGCATTCATTGTTATAGTCGTCAGTGTTAAGGATGACGTTAGCTCCGCCTTCGTCTGCAGGTTTTATGGTAATTGCCGGATCATCGTTGAGGTCTTGAAGGGCTTTCCTTTCTTTCGTAGGTAAATTGTCATATGTTCTCTTGGGTTGTAGTTTGTTAATGTCTTATAAGACTGCTTTTTCATAGGTCAGTATCTCACTGGCAGTCATTGCTGTGGTGGGCGTGAATCTGGAGGGATTACGTAGACCTGTGTGTGTAGTATAAGTGTCCCTCCTGCTGGTATCCTGTGTTTGAAAAAATGATTTCAGACGTAGCTTTCGAAAGAACGCGCGTAGTTCACCAGTGAGTCTGAACGAGTCATCTTTGGTGTTGGGACAAAACCGAATCCTCTTTGTAGGACGGATTCTTCTGTTGTCATCAGGGTCCTTGTAGATAGGTTCACCACTATTTTTTCTTCGTTTGACTCCGTGTCCTGCATTGGTCCTCGTCCTCCGTCCACTTCACCTGTCTTTTGTCGTTTTTTCGCCTGCCTCTTCCTCTGCCCCTGCCTATCTTCCAAAAAGGAGGGTGTGGTTGTTGTTGTTGATAGAATGGATGAGGTGGTGGTGGTGAATTGTAGCCCAGATACCATGATGGTGGTGCTCCTGGATAGTCTGGCATTGGGTAGTTGAACATTGGAGGAGTTGGTAGTAGTCCCGAACCTCCTTGGAAGTTCTTCCAACTTCCGTTGCTGGAATTACTGCTAGATCTGTTTGATCTTGTCGAGGATGTTGATTTATCGTCAGATGAAGTGTCTTGGTTATTTGTCACGTAGTCTTCCTTAGTGTACGGGTATACTTTTTCCTCTCCAAATTTTTGATATCTTTTTGCAGTTTGGTGATTTTCCTCTGCAGGAGGTACATTTTATGGTCATTCATTTAGATATTTATCTCAGCCAAGCGTGTCTTCCAGGTAGAGAATGTAATGATTGTTTTCTGTGCATTCTCTGCAATGGTTATTTTTATTACTAGGGCTTTTTGTAGGGGTTTGGCTGTGTTAATTATAAGTACAAGCCAGTTAATTGTGCATCGCCAAGCGATTTGGCTCCAATCCTTCCTGAATATTATGTCCTCTAGGAACATCCGTGGTGCTACCGTCACGATGAGGCTTTTTGGAGCTATATTGGCCTGCAGATGTTCCATCATGATCGCTCCATGCATCGCTATTTTTACCTGTTGTTTTTTTAGGGTGGCTATGTTGTTCCAGTCACCTTGCGCGGTACTTGTTGAGGCTGAGCCTTCCATTCCTAATAGGCTTGGTGTCCTCAAGATTTCAGATACTATGTCCTCATAACATTTTAGACCTATCTATTCTGTCCTTGTTGTCAAGTACCAACACTTGAATTTAGATTTGCACAGGAGCAGATGATATTTCCTCAATCGCCTACTCCAATACTGCGAGCAAGAGCTCACAAGCAGTAGAGAGGGGGAAAGGGGATTGGGGACAGAAGAGAGAATGCCACTGCTTCACTTCTTCTGGACTGGTCTCAGGCTATGCTTCTTGTTGCCTCCTGTAATGAGAACACAATCTAACCACCATAAATGCAAACTAACCCTCAGTCAATACCTTCCCTTTGTTACCTGTCCTTCCACAGTGGTTAGCTGCTCTCTTGAATGTCTATTTGATCTATATGTCTTGACCTGTCACTTCTCAACACTGGTGTGGTGTATACTCTTGTAGATTCCTGTAACAGAGAACACATGTAACATCTATGGCTTGACAACTGAATTAGCTGCCTCTCTATATCTCTATCTTTGGTACCTGTATTTCCAACTGTGTTCTGCTTACTAAATATCAATTTAATATATGTCTTGCTATGATTCACAGATGAATTAACAGCTCTTTTCCTAATTCTTCTTCTTGTCTTTCAGATGAGAACTCTGTTGAAGCTGTTGGTAAGTACAATTACATATATATAATTATATCTACTTTTTTCTTGTTACTAGTGGTAGAACTGTTCTCCTTAATTCTGGAAGATGTATTTGTTAGACTATCTCCAGTAGTGAAAACTCTATTAGGTGTCAAAGTCTATAGTCTTAACTCCTTAGTCTCTACAAGCGTTAATTCTTGCCAACTCTTGCTAACACTTGTGAAATGTCTCTTGATGAAGTTGTTCTTTCTATAATTTTCTGAAAGAAGGAAGCTGTTATATCCTGAGTTTTACTTAATTGTAATTAGCCTAGGTCTTCCTAGCTGCTCAGCCAGAGTGAGAGATGGTAACGGAATGTTGGTGTGACTGTGATGAATGGAATGCCTGGGTGCCTGTGTGGGTGAGTGATGACAGTTGGAGATGGGCTGAGCAGCTAGGCAGGCTGCTCCTGGTGGGGCCGTGATATGGGCTGTTACATGGGCTGACATAGAGGCTGTAACAAGCGCCTAAGATAGGCTAATGATGAAGCTGGTACGTGGCTGAACCTTGTCTGAAGTGATCTGGAACTGGAACTAATAAAGAAGGCTTTGAAACCTACAACATGGCTACAAGTGTCATCCTGTACAGATTACAACATATTAATTTTGGCGACGAGCGGGCCTGGACCCAAGCGTACTTAAGGACTGAACAGAAACCAAGGAACCACAAAGAAACTGTGAGAACCAGCGCAACTACAAAGAAACTGTGAGAACCAGCGCAACTACAAAGTAAAAAAAAAGAAATGCACATGTAACAGTATGGAGTAAAAGGCAAGCTGGCCCCACCAGTGTCCTGTCATCGGACGGCCTCAACCTGTGACCTGCCTGATCTTACTCCATGGACTTGACCAAAGGTATGGTCTGTATGTTAGGGTGTGAAATGTCTGCTTGTCACCAACCACTTCCTTTTAAATCTGCAGTATGGATGTATCCAGTGGCTGTTCAAGATGTGAGTTGTGGTCCAACTCAGTGAACTAAAGGAATAGTGGCTGTTCAAGATGTGAGTTGTGGTCCAACTCAGTGAAGTAAAGGGAATGTGGCTGCACGGATTAGAGTTATGGACTAATGCTGTGAAGTAAATTTCACAGGTGCCACACAGGAGCGGTGTGGTTCTTCTGAGATTGCTGTTTTAATTGGCACATAGGAAGTTCTACTTTTGTCAGTGAACTCTGTGGTAGTAATGTGCCTGGGGATCTGTGAACATCAGACTATTATTTTGATATGACCCCATGAAATCCACAAGCGCTGTGAAAGAGGTGGTTATCTAGTGGAGGATTAACAATTATTAATTCCTTGCCTGCTGACAAGTTTGTTTTTCTTCGAGTGGTCATGAGGATATGCCAGCAAAAGGATTGGTCTTTACAACTGCCTAAGTGATGTTTTTAACATTTATTTTTGACCGTGTTGATTGAGCTGCATGTTCTTCTCTATCGGTAACTTGGCAGCAAAGTTTGCGACAAAAGCGTTTAGTGTCTTTGGCACGATACGAGGTCAAGTGCCAGTTTAACTGCATTGATGGGGTTTGAAAGTGAAGCGCGTGATCCTTTCAGCGCGCGCACTTCTACCTGCATGGTGACTCTGATCTTCAGTCATCAGGCTCTTCACGAAGTACTGTTCCTCGTGGGATCCACTATGACGTTTGCTTCTTTGCCGCATCACATCTTCTTTGAAGTGCACAGAGGTAACGTGAGCCACCCGGCAGCGACGTACAAAGCGTGCCGCCATCTTGTGGTTGGCAGCTCCTTACTATTCTTGTGGATCTTGTTTCTGCCAACCACGCTGCGGCGGTAAAGGTTTCTTCACAGTTTGAAGGATGCAATTCATCGTCGATGCGTCTACAATTTAGAAGGGGCTTGAAGTTGTAGTGCGGGAGTTTTCATTTAAGAAGACAGAGTACCATTAATTGAGGAGTTGTCGTCGAGGGATGTCTCTGGTGAGGTGCTCCTTTTCATGAATGTCGGAGCAAAGCTTACTGTGCACTAGCATGTTGTCTTGCTATAGCCACCATGTTTCACTCCAGAGCCAGATATGGATTAACACATACTGTCGAGGAACAACGGTGACATTTAGTGCGAGCTTGTGGAGTCACCACGGAATATTTTGCACTGTGATGTTCCTTGTTCTTTCTATTGTTAGGTGGGGCATATTGTCGCGTTGCCGTAACAAAAAGATTATATGTGTAGATAAACATGAAAAAGTAATGGCACGCAGTTATCCTCTTTAGTGGGATTTATGTTCAGATAACACAGGTTTTTGGTATACTGTTATTCTTTTAAGAATACTGCATGATTTGGTCAATGGTATCTCCCACAGGTCACTAGTGTTCTACACTAAATGTAATATTTACAGTAATTTTATGTCGTGATTCCACTGTTTTATACTGTTGTTAGATGGGACGTCTTAGTCTCATGGTGGGTTGTCATCACAGTTTATCCCTTAGGAATAGGGGTGAGGTTGGGTTTTAGTCCCAGTTAGTGTCCTCTACATGGGGTTAGGTTTATGGATTATCATCTTTATACCAGTGGGTTTTATTCCTGATGTATGTACAAGGGTACATTGTTTGTGTATGTCACTGTTTCTCCCTTACATGAGGGTGGTTATGGTCTTGGTGGGTGGTTTCCCACTTCTTTGTGTTGTGTGTAAGTCGTCCTGCGCTTCACGTGTTGTTCTGTGTAAGTCGCCCTGCGCTTCAGATGTTGTATGTGTTTAAGTCGCCCTGCGCGTCACATGTTGTCCTGTGTAAGTCGCCCTGCGCTTCAGATGTTGTTGTGTGTGTAAGTCGCCTTGTGCATCACGTGTTGTCCTGTGTAAGTCGCCCTGCGCTTCAGTTGTGGTCGTGTGTAAGTCGCCCTGCGCCTCACTGTGTGTACCCTATATGTGGTCCATATTGTGGTACACGTGTATTTGTAGTGTCGGTTCACCCTTGATGTCTGTTTATGGCCTCGGGTGTTTGTCGTGGTGTGTTCATCTTTCACTACGTGTATTTAGTATGTGTTCATTTTTCACTACGTGTATTAGTATGTTCAGGGGAAAGAAGGAGGGGGTCACTGCTAGTTAGACAGTGTTAAGTCTTCCCCAAAGTACGCAGTGTTAGGTGCGTTGTAATTTGGTATATTACTCTTCATGAGGGAGGATGGGTAATGTTGATGCATGTTATATTATGATATGTCGTTTTTTCCTATCTTCTCTTTAATTTGCTTTGTTCTTGCTTTAGTGATGTTTTACTTTTGGTTGCATCCTTGAGTTATGGACATTACGGTTTATTTTGTGTATAGTTCTTTGCTGTAGTAATGTAAACTTTGTTTTCATTTTAAAAGGAAAGGGATAATGTTATATCCTGAGTTTTACTTAATTGTAATTAGCCTAGGTCTTCCTAGCTGCTCAGCCAGAGTGAGAGATGGTAACGGAATGTTGGTGTGACTGTGATGAATGGAATGCCTGGGTGCCTGTGTGGGTGAGTGATGACAGTTGGAGATGGGCTGAGCAGCTAGGCAGGCTGCTCCTGGTGGGGCCGTGATATGGGCTGTTACATGGGCTGACATAGAGGCTGTAACAAGCGCCTAAGATAGGCTAATGATGAAGCTGGTACGTGGCTGAACCTTGTCTGAAGTGATCTGGAACAGGAACTAATAAAGAAGGCTTTGAAACCTACAACATGGCTACAAGTGTCATCCTGTACAGATTACAACAGAAGCGCTACTTGAAAATGCCTAATCTTGCTTCCTTTCCACAAACGTTGCCTTTTTGCAATAGTCGCTTTAACCAAACTGAAATGTATGCAACTTACTTGGAAATTAATTGTTTTAAAGGATATGAGTCTCAGTCTTTTCCAAATGTTGCTGAATTCTAGAGCTTATGCGGAATTATTCTCTCGGGCAAAACTTGCTCTCTCTCAATTCTCGAAGAAATATCTATACTGTGACTTGCTCTTCCTCTTGGAACACCACAATCGAAAATTGCAGTGTTCTCTGAGAACTGAGGGCAGCGAGGACCAAAAACGCTGCTACCTCATAAAATCTTCAGTTGAAGTGCGCAGCGCTCAACGAGCGCGAGCACAGCTGCGTTTGGAAATCAGTTCCGACACTAGACCTGCAACCTGATGTACAATAACGGGCGGCCATCTTGAAATCCCGCAGCTGTGGAGAAAATAGGAATCGGAGCCATCATGAAACTAACTTGAGTGAAATGGCACTGCGAAGTTTGGAGTACAGGTACCTGCATGTTTTACTGCTTGAACAACGATGTCTTGGGAATCTTGAGGTTTTCACCTGGCCAATCCTGACAATTGTAGAGTTAGATAGTTAAGGAAAGAGTAAAGAGTAGATCCCTCGGCTGATCCGCCATGCTAAATTATCCTATTTATCAAAAGAGGGGGACTCCAGGAGCTATTCAAAAGGTCCGGTGATCCGTGCTCCCGAAGTTAAACTTATAGCAAAAGGGAGTCACCGTTCCTAAGTAGAGAAAGAAAGAAGGGAAGTAAGAGGTACTCTCATCGTGTGCTACTCTAATTGTGGGGGGCAGTGTGTCCTCATCTTGATGCCCTCACACCCCCGAAGGATGTAATGTTTCATCATTGGGCTTTTGCTCCTTGTCGGGCTGGCGCTGCAATGCCCTACTGGTCCCCCGAAGGGTCTCTTTATCGGAGATCTTTTGATGAAGCCGTATGGGTGCGTGGGTGTAAGTGGCAGTGAAGTCCTAGAATGTGTATTAAAAAAGGGCTGGAGGGAGAGTGATTAATTTTTATTAAGGTGATCCCTCTGTCATTATTAAAACAAATTGTATGTTCCTAGTGGGCATATGTTCTGGTCAACATGTTTCATGCTTTCGTGGTGTCAGCGGGAGATCCAGGACGCATCGTCAGGCCCGAGTAAGAAAATTATATGTACAGTGGCCCGAAAATGTAGGTGCCCCCGGATAAACGAAGGGAGTAGAACTTCTGAAAAGACAAGAGTCAAGAAACAAAGATACAGTTTGCCATTAGGGTATCTATACAAATGGAAGTTTTGCTCAGGTGTGGATGTCCATTGGAGGGCCAGGTGCTTGTAATTTGTAGCGTGATCATTACTGCTGACGGTCGTGTTATATATACGTGAGCTTAATGTGCTGTGGTCATTCTAAAAATTGTTAAAACGGAAGTTATAGCTAAGTGACAGACAGACAGACATATAAGATTAATGGTTAGTGCTGAGAGAATGGTGACAGGGTTGTTCTCTATATTAGTATTTTTATTTGTAAACATGTCCTGGTCTTATCAAGTAAACGTGAATCGTATAAACAAAGTCAGAATTCAAAAGTGAAAAGATTCTATTATCCAGTAAGCTCATAAACCTTTTAAATCTAGGTAATTAATATTGTTGGGCCCCTCAATTAATGGCAAACCTTGAGACGCTGTGTATGTATGCACAAATACATAGATAATATATCTCACCACTTAGTAGATAGGGTAAGATCCCATGAGATCAGTGACCTGGCCCTCCAATGGAGAACCAAGACCTGAGTGAAATCTCCATTGGTATAGATACCCTAATGGCAAACTGTATCTTTGTTTCTTGATTCTTGTCTTTTCAGAAGTTCTACTCCCTTCGTTTATCCGGGGGCACCAACATTTTCAGCCCACTGTAGATACAATTATTTTACTCGGTCCTGATGAAGCACCCTGGATCTCCCCCTGAGACCACAAAAGCGCGAAACATGTTGACTAGAACACATGCCCACTAGGGACATATAGTTACCCAACTACCAAGGGACATAATACCCGTTAAAGCAGCACCATACACTTTGTTTAAATAATGACAGAGGGATCACCTTAATAAACATTATTCACTCTCCCTCCAGCCATGTTTTAATACACCTTCTAGGGCTTCACTGCCACATACACCCACGCCCCCATGCGGCTTCATCAAAAGATCTCCGAAAAAGAGACTCTTTGGGGGACCTGTAGGGCATTGCAGCGCCAGCCCGATGAGGAGCAAAAGCCCAATGATGAAGCATGACATCCTTCGGGGTGTGTGAGGACATCAATATGAGGACACATTGCCCCTCACAATTAGAGTAGCACACAACGAGAGTACCTCTTACTTCCCTTCTTTCTCTCTCTACTTAGGAACGGTGACTCCCTTTTGGTATAAGTTTAACTTTGGGAGCAAGGGTCACCGGACCTTTTGAATAGCTCCTTGAGTCCCCCTCTTTTGATAAATAGGAGAAATATATTTTTGCCATACAAGTGGGTGCTGCAAATACACAGTGCAGCCTAAATATGACACTAATCTTTCCATGTCTTAGGCACACTTAAGGCACCATTTACAACGAATTTATAGGAAATTTAAACAGGCAAAATAGGGAGTTCCAAAGTACTGCACATAATTTTAAGGGGGCATACAGGCACTATACAACTCTTTAGCAGTGGTAAAGTCCACTGAATGCTAAAGCCAGCAAATATAGTGTCCAGAAAAATTAAAAAAGTCTGGGATGACTATGCAAAAAAGGCACATTTGAAACATCGCTTTTCACTGATTTGCGATACGTTGCATCAAGGGGGCATTCCAAGGGTGGTACTTGAAAGTTCCAATTCTGCACCCATGGATTTTGACATAAAGCCAGATCTACAAAGATTTGCATCACAAAATAACCCTTCCCGGGGTTAGGCGTTAAGTAGGAGGAATCGATGTATTTCTCACATTGCATGTGCAATGTACTATATACCACCCATCCAATGTCTGAAATGTTTTAAAGTTTGCCTAAGCACAGCATTTTGTGCTGGATGGGTACCTTTCCAGTTCAAAACCTATGCTAGACATCACTCACACACCTTTGCACTATGGAGCAAAAGTGTGCATGTAGTGCTATGCAGTCTGTTTATGTGCCAGCACAGGGGAAGAGAGCGGCAGCAGACCATATTTAGTAAATTTGACTTTGAATACCTACTCCCCTAGAGCAGTGCAGCATCCTTGGTTGCTGTGCCTTGGTTGCTGTGCTGTATTGTGCTATTTTTTAATAGCTCTACTAAAAATTGTCAATGTTAATCAATGTACACAGGTGACTATGTCATAGGCATCTTTTCCGACTAACAATGGTAGGCCAGGTAAGCCTAGTGTCAACAGTAAGTCAACAGTTTTACCTTTTCATTAAGTCTGCAAAAGCAAAGATAAAAAGCTCTTGTAGGGCAGGACTCTGTGGCCTGCGAAGGTTCCACAAGTCCATATACAATGAAGATGAAATCCTACTTACATCTTTAGTTACTGACTATTTCACATTTGAGCATACTCTCTTTTCTGGAGCTCAGCATTCTTAAGCAGGGCAAAAAAGGATGCTATTGCCAGTGTGGAATACCAGACACACCTTGTATACAGAGTAATCGACCTGGCACAGTGAAACTGGCATCATGAACCTTGTCACTGTAGGTACAGGGTAATATTAATTCTCTACATGTTCCATTTTTAAATACCATGCTCCCTGCCTTGGGGGCTACAAGGCCTACAAAGGTCGACTAAATAATATTTAAAAGGGAGGTCTTTACCTGTCCAAAAGGGTAAATATAACAGGTCACACTGCAGGTTTTACACTGCTGCAGTCAGGCTACACAGGGTAGGCCTGTAGCCATTTTTGCACTGCCACTGTAAGGGAGGTCACAAAAGGTACTGCACCTCACAAGTCGCATTTAACTTCAAGGCCCTGAGTGCATTCTCTACACCATATACTAGGGACATATATGCAAGGTAAATGTGTCTATCAGGAATAAGCCAGTTTAGCCATGTTTAAAGGATAGGCATAGGCACTTTACTCCTGGTTAGCAAGAGTAAAGTGCACAGAGCTCTAAAGCCAATGAAACATATCAGTCAGAAATCTGGGGGGATGTCACTCAAATTATGGGCATTTCTTAAAGCTCAGCTCTAAATACATATTCTGTTTAATTTATTATACCATCATGTACAATGCAGTTACTGTTGTTTTTCAAATGCATTAACGTCGCCCATGCACCCTAACACAGCCTTTGTAATAACAGTAACTCTCACATATTTATTTGGCTTATTGGTGGTCTCTCATTTACACTTGACTGGTACAGCCATTTGAGCCATGCATAATTGAAAATAATTATTATATTTAACTTAAAAGAAGCTCAATATATTGTCAAAGAATTGGAGTTGTTCTTCTAAAAATGATCATTCGGACAGATTTGCGTATAAACACTGAATCACAGGAAGCCTTTATGTCTAACAAATTCCTCTGTGGCCACCTACCCATTTACTGTAAGGCAGTGTTGCCAAAGGACCCTTTATTCACACAGCATGTGTGACTTGAAAGTAATGATTGCTGCTTTCCAAGTAGAAAAGCAGATTTTACTGAAAGCTGTTTGCTGTGGGAAACGTCCCACAGTTACTGGAAAGAAACCTAGTAAATTTGCCACTTTTTACAGATGATGTACCTCAGTAACCTGGCGCTGTAGAGGAAAAGCTGAATAAAGTACCATATACTGAATGGAATGAAACTAAGGGGCATATCAGCAAGCAGGCGATAAAAAATTATCGCCGCTTTTATCGCCTGATCAGCAAGGTCACGCTATCGCGTGAAACATTGCCTGATCGCCATTTCCCTTAATGCCCATCTTTGCATCTCTAACGAGATGCAAAGTGGGCGTTCCTCCCCAGGATAATGAGAGAAATGTCGCTAAGCGACATTTCTCCTATTATCAAGCCTCACGCAAAGCAGCATAGCGACAAGAAAAGTAGCGCTAACCTCTGTTATTGCTACTTTCCTTACGCCTGCTTTGAAACTGACTTAGCCATGATATCCTATGTAAGGTGGATATCATGGCTAAGTATGTGAGGCCCTATCAGCAAGCTATCGCCAAAAGTTATGTGATTATCACTGAATTTCCAGCGATAATCGCACATTTGGCAGCTTGCGCTCTGAATTTTATCGCTTTGGACATGAGCGTTGCTAATAGCACGTTATCTCCGCGATAAAATTCAGAGTTTGCCGGCGATAATTATCCTCACGCTAAGAGCGCTGAGCGATAATTATCGCCGGCCCTTGCTTATATGCCCCTAAGTATCAAAAGGCAACCGACATATGTCTCGATTCAGTAAGGGCTTGGACACCAGATACTGAAAGTTAGTGATATTGATGGCATGACACTTAAAAAGATTTTAATAATCGACAGTCTCAGGTTTACTAGTTCACATGGGTGCAGATATTTAATTTTGAGGAATTAACAAAGGTTTTCACGAGTACTCCCATGATCCTGCAACTGCTGCTTTTTACATTTACTACTGTTGGAAGACTTTCACAAGCTTCTGTTTGCGTTCATGTGAAGTGATTTCCACATGCACAGTTTACAATGAGTAGTTTAAAAATGGTCTTGTGAAAATGCCTTTGTGTTTGTTCAATTGCAATTTGTTTCTGATGTCTCAACAAGAAACCTCTACAACCATATCACTCCAATTTTGAGGTTGTTGCCATCTCTCTGCCACACTGGAAATTGATGTATTCCTTTCCTCGACAGGCATACATCTAGGACTGTTGCAACAGAAATGTCCGAAACAACTTTTTAAAAGTTCACAAATGTACAGATTTGTAGTTGATCCCAAACTTTCCTAAACCTATCTTCCCAAATATGCCCGATTCCGATAAATACCAAACCTGAATTTGCAACGTGCAATAATTAATTATGCAAGTGAACAGAAATATATTTTTTCTCCCAGCCACCACTGGGCTATACACTGGCAATAGTTCAGTCTAAGGTTATGTATTGTATAAAGAACCATGCAAGTATAGATTTCAAAATAGAGGGAGAATTGGTTCCATGAAGGAACTTCCCTAAGCTAAATAAGGCATCATAAAAATCAAGGGAAACTTCTGAGCAGGGAGGTGCTGGTTCAAGTGAACCAAAGTAAAGTTCACGTGAAAAGCTGAAATGTCCAAGAGTCAAAGCCGAGAACCAAAGATAGGAGCATCAGCAGAGACAGCAGGAATCTGCTAAACTATTCTTTAAACACACTATTAAAAGGCACATTGCATTCCCTTCAGAACATCTTTCCCCTCACTCCCCATCCTTGGCACCGATCAGGTTTCACCACCTCCTGGGAACAGGTCGACTCCCTGCTTTCCCACCTCCCGGAAAAGGCTCACACAGCGACACGACCTTGCAGATATCAGAAATCCGGTCCGCCTGGTACATCTCTACACACCGCGTGAAGCACAAGAGGTATTCAATTATCTAGCATTTCTAAAACAAAAAATGAACAGCTCTTCTAACTACTGAGAGTAGCCTGCAAGGGAAAGGAAAAATGTGAAAGCACACAGACACTAAACAAGCATTTCACAAATACTTCCAGAGGCTCTGGCCTACGCGCAGTTAGCAAAACATTAAGAACATCTCAGGTACATTGATTCAGCCTTGTCACAAGCAATTCACGGATTATACTTTTTTTTATATATAAATGTAACTTGGTTAGATTGATATACTGCCATGCATTAACACCCAGCCTGACGCTCTAGTACATTGATTTAACATTTAATTAGTAAAATCAAGAAGCACTAAGGTTATGCGGCTCCAATTGGCTTTGGTGTATTTTAAATATTCTAATCGAATAAGCAATTGCATTAAATAAAAAGGATTTGAATGGGGAATAATTCATTAATTTGACTGCTGCACAGTTCGTATCAAAAGTACTTGTGGCAAACATAGGGCCTCATTTAGGAGGTTTCGCTATAGGGCAGGACCGCAGGCCTTCCCTCAGTTCTGCCCAAAGGCAAAAGAAAGGGGCAGAAATGCGCCCTATCTATCAGAAACATGCATTTCTGTCTTTTTCCCCTGCCACTGTGCACAATGGGCTGCCGTGCGCCAAAGCAGGCACTTTGCACAAAGGTGCAAGGGGGCCTGCCTTGCGGGGATGATTCTTTTTGTGCAGGAAGGGAAGCCTTCCTGGACAAAAGCAATCACTGCGTTAAAAGTGACCCACATTATGAGCGCTAGGTGGCGCTAGCCAAGATGGCCGCAATGGAGTGAGGCTCCTGGCTGCCGGACCCCTCACATCCGACCCACATCTGCAGATGCAGTCCTAGGTTGGACCTGATGACCGTCGAGTGTGGGGGACCCGATGCCCTGCCCTCGGAGCGAGTTTGACCTGCTTCGGCACCTTTGGGACTGAGTTAGATGGCCCATGGGCCGCGCCGGTGCCTGGGTTGCGTCCATCCGGTTCCCTGTGCGTTAGCGTCCGCTAAGAGAGCCCCCGGCGCGCCATGAGGGGCGAAGGCCGCAAGCTCATCATCGGCTGCCGTGGGACCAGAGGACGAGTGACCTGCCCGTGCCGATAATTACTGGTGCTTGCCCGGTGGTGGAGAGGCTCTGCTCGGCGGGTAGATCGGCCCGTTTTGGCCTCAGCGGCACGGGGCTGCCTGAGGGCCTGTGCCGCTGCCTGTCCCCACTCTCTCAGGACGCTTGGCCCGGCGCTGCCTCTTGGGGCATGGTTCGCCCTGGCCGCCCCGCCGTGCCCTTCTTGTGAGTCCCTGGCTGGCTGAGTCCGGAGGTGGCGTAGGCGAGGGACTGCTGACGGCTGCCCCGAGACCGGAGGAGCTGTGGTCCGGGCCCACGTTGGATCTGACTCCGAGGTGAGCTGGGGGAGGCGAAGGTTGAAGGGCGCTCCCCGGGGGTGGTGAAGCCCTCGTCGGCGGGTGGATCGGCCCGCGCGGAGCGAATCCGGCTGAGGAGACGGAGCTGATACATCGCTGCTGCCTGCGTGGGAGGACTCCTCCTGGCGCCCCTGCTGCTTTCCCCTGGCGGACTCCTGGTGAGGTGACCTCGGGGGGGGGGTGCGACTCCCCGGGGCCCCGCAGGCGGTAGCCGCGCTTGGGGCAGAAACGTACTCTTGGCGCTGACCTGTGCGGGCTGCTGTGGTGGCCCCCGAGGCCCTGAGCCACTAGCCTGGGAACATTGCCGGCGGAGAGGGGTCCCCCCGCCGCACCTTCTCCGGTGCTGCATCTTGCCCCCGGACCTGGGGGGGGCTAGGCTGTCTGCTCTGGAACCTCCTGATGTCTTGATCAAACCGGCGGATTGGGGTGGTGGACGGCGCCTCGGTGGCCCTCATGCAGTTAATCGTTGGGCACCAGTGCGGGTGGACATTCTAGGGTGAGGCTCACGCCGTGGTGATGACGGCCTGGTCCGGACCTAACGGAGCGGCCGGGAGGTGCCCTTGCCCTTCCTCTTTCTCCTCGATCTCCCCCCTCTTTGGCCTGGTGCGGGGGGCTGCCACATTTGCCGAGCGGGAGCCGCCTGCTGGCCCTCCGGGCCTACTCTCGTGCCCGGCCTGTGCTCCCTCGGTCCGCCATGGGCAAAGAGAAGGGCTCCAAGCTGCCGAGCGCGTCCCACCAGACGAGGATTGACCAGTTCGCCAACTCGGACCCTCTGGGCGGGGGGGGGGTTCCGGCCCCGAACAAGGACTTGGCCGTCATCCTTCAAGCCATTGATGCCTCCTGCACCTCCCTGGAGGGGATGGTTGGGGAGGTGAAGGTTGATGTTGCGCTCTTGCGGCAGGATCTCCGCAATGCCACAGCTCGCATTACGGAAGTGGAGTCCCGGATCTCCATGGCGGAGGACGACATTCACTTACTGCAGGATCAGGTCAGGGAGCTCACAACCCACTCCAAGGAACTGCACAGGCGGGCAGAGGATGCCGAAAATCGCGCCCGTCGCAACAACCTTCGCCTGGTGGGCTTTCCGGAGGGAGTGGAATCTGGCCGCACCGACGACTTCCTCGAGCAATGGTTTAAGTCCTGGATGCCGGAGACCGGGCTGTCGACCTGGTTCGTGGTGGAGAGGGCGCACCGGTCGCTGGCAGTCAAACCTCCCGTGGGGGCTCCCCCGCGCCCGTTTATCCTGCGGATCCTCAACTTTAGGGACAGAGACGCTATCCTGCGGGAGGCGCGAGTGCGTGGTCCTTTGACTTTCAATAACCACACCATTATGGTCTTTCCGGACTACACCCGGGAGGTCCAGGAGCAGCGCCGCTCCTACACGGAGGTGAAGCAAAAGCTGCGCTCCCTGGGTCTTCAGTATCAGCTCCAATTCCCGGCCCGCCTTCGTGTTGTCTTCCAGGATAAGACAATGTTCTTTGTTACCCCTCAGGCAGCCTGGACCTGGCTCACTGAGGAAAGGCCTCTGCGCCAACCCGCGAGGATGTCATCCACTGCGGGGCCCCGGGGCCGAGAAGTACCTGGATCCCGACGACCACGGCGCAGGAAACGCACGCAATCCCGGCTGCGCCGAGGAGTGGCGATGGTCCGGACCCGGTCTGCCAATGCTTCTGAGAGACGTGTGAGGGACTCCTCGGCCTCTTCTGGCACATCGTCTCATGCGGCTGGGGGACCCCGGCGCTGCTTGTCACCCAGGCCGGGGGGATCTCCTGCCCCTCTCACCATACAGTCTGACTTGTCTGACCTCTCCCGTAGTCCCGCCATGTAACTTATTGTCTGCTCCATGTATCCACAGGGGGAGGCGACGGCCCTGCTCGAGGGCGGGGAAGAGGGGGCTTTGCACTCTTAAGCTTTCTTGCAACAACCTAGGACGTATCACTGAAATCCGTGCTTCCGGAGGGGTCCACTACGCTCTTTACACCCGAGCATCTAGGCTTGGGGTCTTGTAACTGTTGGGTTTGTTCAGGCGACAGATACTTCCGTTCTTGAAGTGTAGGGTGGGGGGTGGGGGTCTGGGGTTGGGGGCCTGTTGGTTGTTCCTTCTTGGGGGAATGTTTTGTTTGGGTTGGGTCTGTTTTTACTTGACCGTCTTCTACTGCACCACACTCCGTGCATCGCCATGCCTCTCCACGCAGTCACCCGCGCGGGCCCCACCGCCGCTCGCCCTCATGCGCTGCCCAATGGCCTTCCCTAGTATGGGACCCGTGGTCCTGGCTTCTTATGGCCACTTCCTCCCTAGCGTGCTCTGCTCCCACCACTCCCATGGGTGACCTCACCTCCAAAGCTCATGTGCGCATTCTGTCATGGAACGTGAACGGCTTATTGGATAGACTCAAGCGCACTGCAGTCCTTAAGTATGACCAGCGCGCAGAGGTCGACGTGCTCCTTCTCCAGGAAACCCACCTGCTGGGTGAGAGGTGTCCCTTCTTGGCCAGATATGGGTACGACCGGGTGTGGCACTCGGGATTCTCTCGCGGATCTCGGGGGGTCGCCGTCCTGCTGCGCCGTTCCGTCCCCTTTGTCTTTACCCGGGTGGTCCGCGATCCCCAGGGGATGGGGATCGCTGTCAGTGGCACGCTGGAGGGTCGGCCGCTCAACTTTCTGTCGCTCTACGTGCCGCCCACCGGGTTGTCCCAGGCATTATCCCATGCCACGTCCCTGTTGGCTGCTCTCCCGCCGGGTGCTGTTGTTTTGGGTGGGGACTTCAACGCTGTCTCTGCCCCACAACTTGACTCCTCAGGTCCGGTCTCGACGCCCCGCGCTGCGCGGGCTAAGCAGCTGGTGGGGTGGGCAGAGGCTCAGGGCTTATGTGACGCTTGGCGTATCTGGCACCCGCGCGCACGGCAATACACCCACACTTCGGCCGCCCACCACACTCATGGGCGGATTGATGCGATCTTTGTCCCTTCCACCGACTGTGCGGGCATCCAGGATGTCTGCATCCTTCCCAGAGGGATATCCGATCATTCCCCAGTCCTCCTGGGTCTGGGTCCCCCACCCCGAGGGGCCCGCCAGATGTGGCGCTTCAACGCCTGGTTTCTCCGGGATAAGAAGCTCTGTAAGGAGGTAGGGTCTGCGTTGGCGCAGTACTTTGGCGACAACGATGGGTCAGTCTCCTCGGCGGGGATCCTCTGGGAGGCGGGTAAGGCCACCATCAGGGGGGCCGCCAAGGCACTGGTGGTGCGGCACCGCCAGACGCAGCTCCAGCGACTCACTGCCTGCGAGGCCCGGGCGTTACGTCTGGAACAATCTCTCTCCGCGGTTGGGGATCCGGCCGTAGATCGGCAGCTGCGGCAGCTGCGGGAGGAGATTCGTCAGCGGTCGATAGATGCGGCTAAGCTCCTCTGGCAGTCCTCGGTGGCGAGGGTCTACGGGTGGGGTGATAAGAATGGTACTCTGCTGCATCGGCTGGTTACCTACCCGGGGACGTCGCGCATCATCCCGGCGGTCACCGATTCGGAAGGTCGGCTTCAGTCCTCCTCTGTGGCCATGGCAAACGCCTTTGCTCAATACTACGCACAGCTGTATGAGGCCCGGGCGTCGGACTTATACCTAGCTTCGCTGCTTGCAGCTCATAATTTACGGCTTCCTTGTCTTCGGTCCAGTGACTGGGAGAGTCTGGAGGTGCCCATCTCTCTAGAGGAGATTGGGGAGGCGATAGGGCGCACGTGCGCGGGGAAGACCCCAGGACCGGACGGATTCCCCCAGGAGTTTTATGCCGCCTACAAAGACCTTCTGACCCCTCGGTTGAGTGCCCTCTATTCTGAGATGGTTAAAAACGGTTCCTTCCCTCCAGAGGCCGACATGGCCACGATTGTGGTTCTGCCCAAGTCCACACCACCCTCTTGTGATAGGTCGGCATACCGGCCGATCTCCCTCATTAACACGGATATCAAACTCTACGCGGCGGTCCTGGCACAGAGGCTTCGGCCCTTTCTGTCTAGCCTGGTGCACCCGGACCAATGTGGCTTCATGCCGGACCGGGGTACTCGCCACTGCCTCCGTCGACTTCATGTGGCCCTGGCTCACCGCCACCGCATATCCCCATATCTCACGCTCCTACTTGCCGACTTCGAGAAGGCTTTTGACTCGGTTGGGTGGCCCTATCTATTTGAGGTCCTGACCCATATGGGTTTCGGCCCCAAGTTTGTCGGAATGGTGTGGGTCCTTTACGCGCGTCCTCGTGCCAGAGTGCTGGTCAATGGGGCATTGTCGCGGCCGTTTCGGATCGGCCGGGGAACACGGCAGGGGTGCCCACTGTCACCCCTCCTCTTTGCCCTTGCTATGGAACCCCTTGCTGCCCTGGTCCGCGCGGACCCTCTTCTTCGGGGCTGGGAGTGGCCGGGTCTTGCGCCAGACAGAATAGCCCTTTACGCGGACGACGTTTTGTTGTACCTTAGCGATCCGGCGTGATCTGGTCCCCGTGCACTCCATATCCTGGGCCTTTTTGGCCGTGCGTCTGGCCTCTATTTAAACCCGCACAAGTCGGTCCTTGTGCCTCTGCACCCCTCCCGGGAATGCTTTGACTGGCAGGACAGGATTCCCCTCCGCTGGCTGTCTTTCAAATACCTGGGTATTTGGGTCTCCCTTCTCCCAGAGCTGAGCTGGGCCCTTAACGTGGCCCCCCTGGTCAAGAAGGCCAAGGTGGATCTGGCGCGATGGCAATCGCTCCCGCTCAACCCGCTGGGGAGGGTGGCACTCTACAAAATGATGATTCTCCCCCGGTTCCTTTATGTATTACAAAACACAACCGTGTCCTTTCCGAGGCCTTGGTTCCGCGAGATGGACGGGTTGGCAACTCGATTTCTCTGGGGTGGTGGGAGACCGCGGCTGGCCCTGTCGACATGTCGCCTTCCCACCTTTGATGGAGGGCTCGGTATGACCAATCTCTACCTCTACTATTTGGCCACTCGCCTTCTCGTCATTCATGATTGGTTCGGAGGGGGATGGTCCGACCCGGCCTACAGGGTGGAATTAGCTGACTTGGGTTTCCCCTGCATTTTGGATCGCCTGTATGGCGCTCCCATCCCCGCTTCCTGCCCCGAAATCACTAGAGCGATCTTCTTGGCCTGGCGAGTGGCGCTACGCCATACCCGGTGGACCGGGCGGCTGACTCGCGCCACTCCCCTTTGGCATGGGACGTGGTAACGGGACGTTGCTGCCCTGGAAGGTTTTAGATCATGGGACCTGCTCGGCATCTCCCAGCTGGGGGACGTCTGGCAGGGGGGCGCATGTGCTCATACGCAGAACTGCAGGCGCGCTTCTCCCTTCACTCATCTCAATTTTACAAGTACCTCCAACCGCGCCACGCCATATGCATCTATACTCCTCTGGATGTTCGGTTGCCAGACCATAGTCCCCCGGAGGCTCAGGTCCTGCTGGGTAACCTAGGGAGGGGGGGTATTTCCCGTATACACCGTTCTCTTATTAACAATACCCCCGCGGTTCAGGACGGCTTGAGGGGAAGGTGGGAGGAGTGGGTGGGACCCCTGGATGAGGTGGACTGAGGGATGCCCTTATGGCCCCCCCGGCTGGTGACGGCCTCCGCCAAACTGCGGCTGATTCAAGTATACTATCTCCACATTGCCTACCTCACACCGGCGCGTCTACGCCGTGCGGGCCTCTCTGCTGACGCATCTTGCCCCCGCTGTGGTTTTGATCCGGCCGACTTCATCCATATGGTGTGGTCCTGTCCGGACCTAGGGGATTACTGGAGGGGCATAGAAGCTGATCTCACAGAGGTGTTGGGCTGGGAGGTGCCACACTATCCTAGACACGCCCTTCTGGGCATCACTGACGGTCTACAGGGCACCCGTGCAGAGAAGCTGTTCCTTATGACAGCGTTAATGGTGGCAAAAAGAGATATTGCAGCGGCATGGAAACACCCACAGCCGCCTACCTTGGCCAAATGGAGTGCTGGTGTGGACTGGTGTGCGGCCCAGGAATGGACTCTCTAACAGGCGAGGGGCTGCCCCAAGAAATATCGTAGGGTATGGGGGAAATGGTTGGGCAATGTATTCTGATTGGGTGTTTTGGTGGGGTGGGGGCGGGGGGTGGGGCTTTGGGTGGGGGCAGGGGGGGGCCTGATCTCACTCCGTGCGATTGTACAGTGGTGTTTTGTCAGTCTCAATGTTTCTTTTGCAGTGTTTTTAAAATCCAATAAAACTTGTTTATCAAAAAGTGACCCACATTTACGAGGCAGCATTAAGCCCCAAAAAATGGCTTAGTGCTGCCTCATAAATATGGAGCAGTTTCCTGGGCCACTGAAGTCACAAAAAGTGACTTTCTGGCGGCGCAAAGGGCCTCATAAATGATGCCCTCAATTTATTAACTTGGGCTGCATAGAGATTCCTTAATAAAATCAAAAAATTAAAACTTTAGTTGGTTTACTTTTAATGATGCGGAGGGGACATGGCCCTTCACATAAATATAGTGTCTGAATTAGCCAGAAGGTAACACAGGCAATTCAATTGAGCACTCCTACCTTCCCAGCTCTCAATGTGAGGGGATCTGTCTCTGGAATGTAAATGCTCTGTACACTGTGCAGGACATGGCCTAATCACAATAAAGCACTAGCTTTGAGTAGCAGCACCCCGCCCCCACCTCCCCAGCGCCTGGAGACCCTCACGGGTGAGTAGTGCACTTTACAAATGTTCTGATTGATTGATAGTAGCTAAACTCTGCAACAAGCCATACTGTAGCATTAAACCCAAAGTGTGCACAGCCAGACCTCATGCACGAGGCGCTCCTGTTTCATTAATATTCATGTGGAAGGATGTGTCTGTGAGCCTTGTTACAATTGCCTTGGTAATCCTGATTTGACCAGTAATGTGATTACAAGATCTGCGACACTCCACATATTTAAGAGTATTTCACACTGAGGTTTCGTCTGCCATAAGAAACTGAGATCTCCTGGTTAAAAACAAAGGGAAAAGGACAAGGAGAACGTTAGAGAAGGACAGAGATCTCTTCATTGGCTGCGAGTAAAGAAGCGAGTGCGCTTTAAAGCACTCTGCTTGACTCACAAAGCCCTCCACTCTCATAGATCGAGTCATCTCAAGACAACCCTCGATTGGTAAGTCCCTGAGAGACGCCTGCGTTCGGCTGGACAAACTATTGTGGTGGTTCCTCTGTGTAAGAAAGCTAGGTGGGGGGAATGGGCCTTCACTGTGTCAGCTGCCAGGCTCTGGAACTCCCTTCCGACGCATATCAGGAGCCTTAGTTCACACCTGTTGTTCAGTAAGCAAGTTAAAACGTGGCTTTTTGCAGATTAATTCTTCTTTGGGATTGGGGGGATCCTTTTGTTCTTAGCTGCCATCTTCTTCAAAGATCTCCCTCCTGCATAGTGCTTTGATGCCTTGCGTGGTCTAATGCGCTATATAAGTGCTACAAATAAAAATACAAAACATGCCATTCTGACATGTTATTTCACATATTAGGTGTGATTCAGCTCCCTGAGTTTCCATTGACCCCAGTATTGGTGCCCCAAGGGAGTAGGGGTGAGGGATTTTGGTCCGTGTTGTACTAAGTTCGTAATGGAGCCATTTGTACTGAAAGCAGAAACAGAGCACTGGAAAGCAGTGCTTAATTTGTAGGGGAAAAACGCAAGTGCCAGGGCCCTTCACCGGTGGCCACTGTAGCCTGCACTGCTGGGTGCCCCTGCCAGCACTACCAATCACAGTACCAACAAAACTACTAACGATCACACCCCTACAACTGTGACAATTCAGACTATTCCAGGCCACCCGACCCTCTAAGAATATGGCGAGTGGCAGAGAAAATTAATTTAAATTTTCTTTTTATAATGACATTAAAAATTGTTGTTGTGCTCATCTCAAACCCAACCAGCGCCACCATATGGTGGACTGTCATTAATGCGGGTGCAGAGAATGAAGGGCCAGTGCCAATCACCAGAAACCACTGGCTTAAATTAGACACTGCTGAAAAGCAGTACTATCCTCTGTACTGCTTTTGATTTTGTAATGATTTTGTGATCCCTAAAAGGACAAAGCTCTCAAAGCTGTGATGTAATTTTGGCAAATGTACACTGTGGTAGCAGGCCACGGGCCATACCACCCCCACCTCCCAAGAATCACTCTCAACAGGTCCACCCCTTTTCACCCACCCTTGGTCACAAAACTGCGTTCCATATCCTACCACAACTCCTCCTCAAGACCAGCCAGGACCAAGGCCCCCCTCTCTGAAAAGGACATCCAAGCCCTTCTCCTCACATGCATTATAAAACATCATGACTTCCCACATAATCTGAACCCCATCTTAACAATTGCATCAAACCCACACAGAGAACAAAGAACAAACTCTAGAGAGGTAAATAAGGCCAACCTCAAAACAGTACCTCTCACAGAGATAACCGCTACGAACACCAAACCTCACCTGAAGTGCATGCTCCTAAATTGCAGGTCGGCCGTACAATATGCAGCCGACATGGCAGACCTCATTATTTTGAATGATCTTGACCTAATCCTCCTAACCGAAACATGGCTAAAGACAGATTCTGCACACATCCTTGACATTCTAATCCCTCCAGGCTATGACATGATAAGGGCAGACAGACCAAAAAGATCAGGGGGTGGTATAGCTTGTATACATCGCACTAACCTCAAGGTAAACCAATCACAAACCTCCGACCACCCCACCTGCGACTACCTAAGCATACATATTGTGAGCAGCAACAGTCCCCTATGCAAATTACACCTGAACTTCCACCCTCCGGGCAACAACCACTCATTCATCGAACAAATCATGGAAATCATCCCCTCCAATGTATGACAACACTGCGCCCACATCTTCCTCGGAGACTTCAACCTCCACTGGAACGATCACAATGACCCCTCAGTCAATAGCCTAAAAACCTTCCTCACTGACCTTAACGTGGTCCAAACCTGTGACAGCCCAACACACAAATTTGGTGCTACACTGGATCTCGTCATTGCTAGACCAAATTCCATCAAACTAGACTCGATCATCCCCTCTGACTGGACAGATCACCACTACATCACCTTCCTTATTTTTTTTGCAAATCTGTTTTTATTGTTTTTTTTTAAAGAATACACGTTTTGGCAGCATACATTACACACAGAAGTTCGTGAGCATATGCAGATTGTTAATCCGTACTTGGCCTGTAGTCAATTTAATATATACCTGAATTCGAATTATGTGCCAACCACCACCCGCCCAGGAGCCGGCTGCATTTTCCTTATCAGTTCTGGTGTTGTCTCTTAAGGAGTGGCAGTAGCCACCGTATATCAGCCACTTAGCCGTACATACAAACTTATGTCACCCACACAACTTAGGCGTTAGAAACAGATGAGTTACCTACAATTCAAAAGAAGAACTCATAACAGTGGCAGCATGAACAGTTGTACACATAGATTGCTACCCCCTTCCTTTCTACCCCTGACTCCCCCCCTCCTCACCCCCGGGATCACCCCCCAAGCCCCACGATTGCAACCACCCCCATGTGATCGCAGACACCCCGTCTTTAGGCCAGAGGAAATAGGGGCTATGCTGTCCCATCAGCGAGGCAGCCTGTACTACACCGTCACTCGCGCAGGCACTTCCAACCACCCCCGTGTGGCCCGTGTAACCCTCCCCGTCCAAGCGCCGGAGCTCAGCAAGTAACTGCTCCCAGCGGTCCACCATAGGTTCCTTCCGCAGCCCCAGAGTTTCCTCCCTGCGGATGGCGGTCCCCTCTGCCCTAGCCCATGCCTGAAATGAGGAGCTCCATGCCCGCGTGTGTGGTGGGTCATGTGCATTCCATCTCCTAGTGATGAGGCGTTTTGCTACTATGAGCCCCAGGTCCAGAAATCGGGACGTTACCTTGTCTTTGGGCGATCTTTTAAATTGGTGTAAAATGTGTTCGGGCCAGTCTAGTGGGATGTTACGACCCACACTCCCCTGCAACAACCCACTGACCACTCTCCAATAGGTGCCCAACCCAGGGTAGCTCCACAGCATGTGCAAAAACCCCGCCCCTAGTTCACTGCACCTAGGGCAGAGCGCGTCATTGCGGTGAAAGTACCTGTTAATCAACTCAGGTGTGAGGTAGGCCCTGTGCAACTACATCACCTTCCTTATAACCGAATCAAGACACATAAACCCAAACTTAAGAAACCCAAACAATGGAAAAGGAACACCTGTGACATTAACCTCAATGATCTAACCTGCCTCAGCAACAGCATACTACTGCCGCCAGTAGATATGACTGAGGTCCTTCTCTTCACTAACCACTACAGCAACTCGATGACTAGCATTCTTGACACAGTTGCGCCCTTTCAGCTCAAAACAACTTCCTCTAAATACTCCAAACCATTGTTCAATGGGTGCCTAAATGACCAAAGACGCAACCTCAAACTAGCTGAACGGACATAAAGATCCTCACCATCGCTAGAGTACCCTAAGCAACTGAGATCTCAAAGAAGCACCTACAACAAACACATCAGACTCTCAAAAGCACATTTCTTCAAAGCTCAGCTAAACAAGGCTAGAAATCAACCAAGGAAACTCTTCAAAATGATCATCAACAATCCGCTCAACAAGCCAAAGCTTTCACATTAGGTCCGAACTCCCAACAAAACCGTAACAGATTTGTCTCCCACTTCCATGAAAAATCTAAAAACATAGAGAATGAACTCGAACAGCAAATGATCACCTCAAAAAAATACCTTCTCCTACCCCCAACTCACCCCATTCTGTACAAACCCCTAACCAAAACGCACTCTCTCTCAAAAACAAAGCATCCTAGATCACTTTCAAATCTCTTAACGAAAATTACATTCTCAAGATCTTAACATCACTTAAACCACCTAATCACTTCTGCGACCCTCTTCCAGCCAATATCTTCAGGGAGATCAAAGCCTCTCTAATCGCCCTCTGGACTAAGATAGTGAATGCCTTCCTACTGCAAGGAACCCATCTGAGCTGCCTAAAAACAGGTCAGTTAACCCCCATTTTAAAAAGACTCACAGCTGACGACAAAATCCAAGGTATCTGCAGTCCAATTTACACTATTCCTACCCTAGCAATACTACTGGAGAAATGCGTCCAATCCCAACTATGTAGCCATATAGCCCGATATCACCTCATTGACCAGTTCCAATCAGGCTTCCGTCAGGACCATAGCACGGAAACTGCCATGACACACATCGTGGACGACATCCTAAGAATACTAGACCAAAATGAATCCTGTCTCCTAATCCTCCTAGACCTATCCTCAGCTTTTGATACGGTCAAACATGATAGTCTCCTAGATTTACTGGAACACAGAATGGGGATATCTGGGAATGTCCTAAAATGGTTCGCCTCCTTCTTAGACAGCCGAATGCAAAGAATCAAGCTCAAACAATTGATGTCGACCACCACAGTAGTCACCTTAGGAGTACCTCAAGGTTCCTCCCTCTCACCTACCCTCTTCAATCAGTTCATTGAGCCCTTGACTGAAATTCTGAAACTCTACAATGTTCACTACCACATATAAGCGGATGACACCCAACTATACCTAAAAGTATCATAACCTGATGATATCCGCTCACTCAATACAACTCTGCAAAAAACACACAACTGGCTAACCAGAAACCACCTCAAACTCAACACGCTCAAAACCGAATTACTCCTATTTACCCCTCCGTGAGTATGTTAACATTGAAGACTAGATGACACATTTAACAGCCTTCAACTGCAAACCACACATCATAGACTTCACCAAATTTCTAGGAATAACAATCAACAAACTTCTCAACATCCAGGAACACATCAGTGCAGCCACCAAAGGAGCAAACTTTCATATGAACATTATCAGAAAATTAAAACCCCTCTTTCCAATCGACGACCTCAAATCAGCAGTGCAAGCACCTAGTGATACCCAGACTAGACTATCGGAATACAACCTCATGTGGTCTACCAAGATCCAGTCTGGCTCTACTATAAGCCTCACTCAACGTGGCTGCAATACTGGTCATCGGCTCCAAAAGGAACAACCACATCACCCCTGATCTAAAGGCACTGAACTGGCTCCCTTTTGAGGCTAGATCACTGCTAAAAATCACCTGTATGACACTCAAAGCCCTGCACTTCAGCACACCAAAGTATATAGCATATAAACTGGAACTATCAGGCAGTGGCAGAGCAATCGAGAAGCACCATCACCTGGCTACTGAAACCGCAAAAATTCCAGAAAACAAAACAGACAGCCAACCGTAAATTCTCCGGTCTAGCACCTAGAATCTGGAATGCCCTGCCCCGGAAGTTAGAATGAACCCTTATAGCACTTCCCAAAAAAACGTCAAACTGCTTTTAATGATCAAATTATTACCTAACCCCATCACTTAACTTGCTCTCCAAACAGAACTTACATCTGATCTTCAGGACCATTGACTATCACACTCTTGAATACCCCTGGACCCACTACGAATGTTTGACATCAAGTTTGCCCCCGCTACTCTCTACTCTCATTTTGTTCCTATTGTATTAAACTTTTATGGGATGTAACCTTTGTAAAGCACTCTGATACTCTTCCAGGGTCTAGTCCGAGCTGTAGAATACTTTTCAAATAAATAAATAAAAAATACCACAGTGAAAGCTGGCACATGTGACCAGTTGACACTTTTCAATGCTTATATTATCCTTGGCATGTAGTAACTAGATAAGAAGGTAGTGGTCGAATTACAACAGAGTCTCGATTCTGTAGCCCTATAACAGAAGCTTTGAGGAGTTGAACACACAAAAAAGCCCAAACCTGGCAAAGTAAATCAGAGGTAATCCATCCTTTCCCTGTAATGTAACATGGACTGTACTCGAAGCATAAACCACATTCTAATTAACACTGAAGTATTCAAATATCTTATGTTAGGCACCGAATGCCACATTTAGAAAGAACATTATACGTTTAGTATTTTTTCTTACTTATCTATGATATCATGGGTATTAGTGGAAATGTTTTGCTTCCATACAAGTCTTAAATGGCTTCCTGTCTTTATTAATTCATACTTTAAGTTTCCATTCATTAAAATTGAAATGTATTCAACTTCACTTTTATGAATGTGATTTATTTTTACAGAAGAAATACAAAGGTAGTAAGCAGTTTAAATTAACACATTTCTCACTTGTTTGGATATTTTGTCTAATTTCTTATCATTTTGCACATTGTCAGTGAAAACATTCTCCATATTTTAATGCAGTAATATCTCAGAGTTTTGAACTTACCAATTGTGCTCCTCAATGAGTTTTTTGCATGCACTAAAACAGGATTTTATAACACATGCTGAAATTGCAAACAGAATTTTTAGATGAGATTTCATTGCATATGATTTTATTGAATTCTCTAAAATCACGGGGTGCAGAATACAATTAAAATTACAAGCAATCCATAAGGAAGCTAAAAAGATTGCCTTCACTAGGGGCCAGATGTATGACCTTTTCATTTTGCGACTCGCAAATTGTGATTTTTAGCGAGTAGCAATTAGTGAGTCTCAAAACGAAATGTACTAATGTGTCTCAGACACATTTAGCAAATTTCAATGGGAAGGCAAATTACCTACCTCATTAATATTCATGCGGTAGGTCGCAATTTGCGACCCAATGGGAATGCCTTGGAATCACAGGGATGGTGGCCTGCTAAGGTCAACAAACCATCATGTCTGTGATTGCCTTATAGACAAACCTATTTTTTTTCTTCTGAAATGCAGCCTGTTTTCCCTACAGGAAAACGGGATGCATTTAAAAAAGAAAAATGAAAGGTTTCCTTTCCATTTTGTAAGAGTAGGCAGTGGTCTGTGGGACCACTGCCTGCTCTTAAAAAATGTTGGTGTCTATATTCACAAAGGGTAAGGGGTCCCTTGGAGACTCCTTCCTATTTGTGAATGGGTTACCATCTCCTTCACAGAGTGGGTAAAATATGAATGTTTTGCGTCTGCATACCGGTTCAAAACATTCATACATGCCACTGCAAAATAGGGTTAGTATATTGCAAAAGCCATTAGCAGTCAGAAATGGCCTGATTCTCCATTTGTGACTGCTAAAAATGGTCGTACATCTGGCGTTAAGAGGTAAGCAGTTTGAGCGTGGTGGTGGTAGCATAGTGTAGTGATCAGCAGTAGAGAACAGGTCCTTTTTACCCTGTGTGACTTACTACAGGCTCACACACATTTTTAAAAGTTCTGCTACAGTGTGAGGTGCTTAATTCACCCTTGGCCCACATCAGGTAGATGTGGAGTGAAGTGCTGCACAGCGCAGGAGTAGTGACTCTGACCTGCATATATATGTGTCTGGGAAGGGTACAGAATAAGAATAGAATAGTACTGTGCAGTATATGCATGGTTAGTGCATGTACTCTATGTATGTATGCCTGGGAGGTATACATTACATGAGCGGTGTAGTGCTGTTAAGTGTGTGCACAAGAAAAGCATGTGCTTTGTGTATTGCTTGTGAGAAGTATAATGAATGAATGATGAAATGCCTTGAGACCCTCACGGGTGAGTAGCGTGCTTTATAAACCCCTGATTGATTGATTGAAATGTTGTGCAATGAAAACATGGTGTGTGTGTGTGTCTGCTGGCAGTATGTGTGCTTACAAATAGCACAACCTGGTACAATACAGAAAGGCTAGAGCACTGAGTAGAGTGCACAGACTGAATGTGTGTGCTGTATGCATGTGTCTGTACACAATGCATTTGATGAGCATGTCACTGTGGCTGACATTCAGGTGTGAACTCTGGTCACTCTCATGATCTGTGTTGTGGGACCATCAGCTTTGGTGTCTTGCCTGCTGGGACAGATAAACTTTCAAGAGGAAAGAAAAAAAGTAGAAATGTGCACTTCACAAGAAGCAGAGCCCCAAAATAAAACTTCAAAGACTCAAACCCTAAAGAGCATTTAGTGTCTGGAAAAGGATTATAAGAAGGCAAGGTTGAGAGACCAAAAGTGGCCATCTGCCAAGCAGCCAGATAAGATGTGTGAGGAGAGAAAGCTCCGCAAGACTTCTGCTTCTGGCCGGGGCTGGGGGCCTGCTAGTCTCCCAGCTGGGGGGAGGTCCATCACATAGAGAAATTAAGATAACCTGCCCTGGATCTGGAGCACCAGCACCTACCTTCTTGCCAAGACCAGTGTGCCTTGTGAGGAAGAGGAGAGTGTTAGTGGGAGTGAGGTCCAGTGGAGAGCCTGACCTAGAGGTCTCCCTGAGCGAAGCTTCAGGACAATGGCTGCTCAGCAATCAGATAGTTGATTGTGTGCAGGAACGGTCCGGCAACTGCTGTATTCCAAGAGAGGGCTGCTGTGATCTCACCCATGTAAGGAGCACCTTGCAGGAAGTGCTAGGCCATACCTCCTTTTTGCCGTTACCCCGTATGCCACCATTAATCTTACTGGGCCAGGAGCATTGAGACTTGTGCTCACCTTTATCGGTGACACCGTATGCCAGGGAGGCTGCTGTGATGAGGATGATCACAATGGAAGAGTCTATGGAAGACTGCAAGTACCGCGAAAACCTGTATGCAAGGAGAGGCTGTCAGTACCACTGTAGCCAAGAGTTCAGGTTTTTATCCAGACAGAAAGAGTGCAGCTGTTCTGGTGGGTCAAGCCTGCATACTGAGACCTGCACCTGACTGATCTTACGTGGTTTGCAAGGACGACACCGGAGATGTTGCCCCTCTGATGGGTTCCGGTCAGGAGCCAGGGGATCGAATCTGGCCCCCCATGAGTGGACTTACTTAGTATTTGCCAAGCAGGAGCAGCACCAGTCGTTGGAATCAACCAGCAGCACTACACGAAGGAGAGTCCATGATTAATGGGTGCTGCCAGTGAAACCATGAAAAGCCCGACTTTGCTGAAAAGGATCAGGAGTCAGGAGCACCCAAGGAGAGGGTGCTCACTGCACCTCTAAACGCTTTTATACTGCCAGAGCGAGTAATACTGGAACTGATCCTCGGGCCCGGTTGACTCGCTGCTAATAGGGCTGTTGAATAATTCGTAAGGAGTCAAAAAGGAGCTGTTGAGTGCAGCTGACTAGTCAGCATTCCTTGAATGGAACCACCAGTAAATGGGAAATAATCTCGACCACAATATAAGAAAGATGGTGGGACAGGGATTTGCCTGACAATGACTAGTTGCCTACCATACTTCAAGGCGATTGAATTATTGCTCATGAATATCTTTATTCCTTTGCATGTTTAGAGTTAGAAATACAATACCTCTTTATCTTATAAAAGTAAGTATTTGACTGGTCATTGTATTTTTTATACCTACTGCATGCACTTTGAGTTATGAGTCATGCTTCCTTATCTGTAAATACACTCTCCCCTGTCACTCTGAGGGAGCCTTTGACTGCTCGTCCAGAGCTACCACTACGAGTCAAATGCAGAAGGGGTACTTGGTCCAATTGCTCAAGATTCATAGTCTGTGGGGCCTGGCACAGCAGGAGTAAAAGGCCTCAATCACTGTGGTTGTGCCCAGTAGCCCCTGCATGCCTTGCGGCCTTCTGAAAGGGGTTCTGACAATGATGAAGAGGGACAAATATTGGAATTAACTAGAAGAGAAGGGAATAAAATGAACGTTTATGGAGTAGGTGAAGTAAAAGGGAAGGGATAGCTTGATAGAGGGGGATAGACTGTTCAAGAGAGAATGAGTGAAGATATATCATGCTTTTTAAGCTCATGAATCAAACCTTTATCAATCTCCAATTCCTTCTCCCATATATGTCCCATTTGGACTTGTACCTGGCCACCTAACCCAGCCACAGAGAGGCGTTGGATAAGGAAGTGCACTGCACTCCAGTATGGAAGAGTTTAGTTGAACTCCACTGTCGGTTCATGCATGGTGCTGCTCTGGGCCAGGGCAATAGGGAGGCACTCCATTAAATGAGGGCACAGGCACGACACTGACAGTCACATATTTTGGTTATTGCCACTAGTATAACTGGTTACAGTGAAATGTGTTAGTGAGGTTAAGGCTGTGTAATTTTGATGTCATACACACCACTTCATCTGTGACGCGAACTGGGTTTGATGTCAAGTCAAAGGCCATCTGATGTCATTTCCAGTGATGTTCTCATTACCACTTTTCAAAGCTGAAAAAATGATACGTATGTTTAGTTACCAAAAGTATGTTCTCAGACAAACCTACTCTATATTGCTATGCCTCCTCTTTTCCACTGCTATTTCCACATGAGTGTGTGTCCTTTGATGGATCAGTCGCCTCCCTGATATGACCTGACTGCAGGCCTTTTAATGCCAGAAAGCAGGAATGAGATACGGGGGAGTGCTTAATGGCAGCAGTCACTACCTCAACGAATGATGGAGCCTTGCCACCTGCACAATGGGATTCTCCTCACAAGTTTTTATGCAGCAAAATGAGTAGGGCATTGGTTTAGAGCAGGATACGTCAATTAAACATTCAAAGTAGAACAGCTGATGAATACAGGCCCCAGCTAGGCCCGCAGGACACAAGGGTTCGCTCTCCTGTAATGTAATCTATAAGGAAGTTGGCACGGAAACTGCAAAGTACAAAGACAGCATTTATTAACCCTTAAGGGTGGTCCTACAATCCACACAACACTCTTCAGTATTGCATAGAGTAGCACAAAGAACATTCGTACATGGTCCCCTTTTATACACAGTAGAGGGGCTCATAAGTGGGTGGATACAACATGAAGACGAAGAACATTACCATTTATGGTCATTTTCGATACTGAATCAATATGTGGGCGGAGCTAACGTACTCCTTGGGCCCGCGAAAACATGGTCAAGCAAGGCTAACTGATAACAGATGTGGTCAAGTCTGGACATGCGCCAGATGGACAAAGGAGCTATTTATAGACTGTTACTGGGCAGATTACGAGAGCAACTAACACAGAGGTTGGACTCTTCTCGTGGAGAACACGTGGAGGCATGACAATACAAAATGGAGTCCAAGCTTCGGTCAACATAACAGAGAAAACACGATCTATAACAGAGGAACTAATGTCTTTAGTAAATGCTTAATCACATCGTTGTTTCAATTTACAACAGACGACCCTTTCAGCATTTACTGAAGACATCCGGCTTGTTAGGATAATCATCATATATATCAATTGTCATCATTTCTTCAACTTCTTTAGCTAAACGTTTTTGGTGAGCAACATCAGCAATAGCTTTCTTATCAGGGATACAGAATGATACACATAATGAGCAGAGTAAGGGACCACATTGGATACAAATACAGCATGAAAACAGAAACACTACAATAATACAGAGACCAGTTAGAACCTTCCATCCCCAGGCAGTAATTAACGCCCAAAACCATCCAGAAAAAGACCAAGTGCCGTTTTCTGTATGGATCTCAGCTGCAATTTTATGCAGTTTATTGATGGCATTATAAACTGATGGCGTATGATCAGGGATAAACACACAGCAGCTACTTCCAATAATTTTACATGCTCCTCCTCTGTCAGCTAGCATAACGTCTAATACCATACGATTCTGCAATGCAACAATTCTTGTGATCTGCAATTCCTCCGTAAGATTCCCAAGAGCAGCAGCAGTCTGATTTGTCACAGCTTCTACCACTCTTGTTAATCTTCGGATCTTCCTACTGTTCAGGGCAGCTCCAACAAAGAAAAACAGTCCTAAGTTAAAATCAATATACTGTTGCAGACTGGTGTCAGTCTGATCTACGTCATCAATTGATAGAGTACGTTTATACCTATTTACAGTCACATTATTCAATAATTTCAAATCCTTATGATAAGATGCAGGAGCTAGGAATACAGGAGGTAGTAGAAATGATACATAGCATACCCCAGACCACCCAGCCGGCAGACGGTAATAACCTTTATTTCCACACACAAAGTACGTATTATGGGAGGCTAAAAAGGTACTATTGTTCAACCCATCAATGTTCAAAACAGTAATGCAATCACTGACACCAACAGGGATGAAACCCACACTCTGGACACACAGGTCCGCTTGAGCTTGTGCTACTTGAATTACAAATTTATCTCTTCCCACAGTGTCTCTTGTGTTCGTAAAGATGTAGGGAATGGATTCATTGTCTGGTCGGTACTCTTCCCACTCCCAAATTGTCCCATTCGCTTGTGGATACCCATTCTTGTCTTGATGGCATTCTTTATTGAGTCTAAAAAGCAATCGTCCCACTGTCGGTTTCCGAGTGGCAAAAAGCAAAGTATACCATGCTCTACAAGAGCCATTATGAGAGAAAGGAAGTGGTATAAATGGCGTTCCTCCTTTCTTCTGATGAGCTGGCATCATCCCACATATCCAACAGTTCGTAGCATTCGTAGCAACGTGGGTATGATGCAGCATCTGGATGAAAGTGTTATTCAAATAAGATTGTCGATGCTTCAACTCTTGATACGGTAATGTATAAAAATAGTGCTCCTCAGGCACCGGAGTTGTCAACACAAGAATCTTCCGAGCGGGAGTTACATCCTCCACGAACCATGTGGTTATCCCAACAATGGCTACTGTCAACATGAACCCTAATGCGCAGAGTATTTTCTTTTTCTCCATATCAAAGCAAAAATAAAACCCAATATCTTCCTGAAACTAGAAGTCTGTCAGAACTCTTCCCCTTGGGCAGCGGTTGATTTCTTCACCAGCGGGCCAAGACGGGTGTCGCTACACTAATGCAGGGCTGATCCCCCCCCCTTGCCTCATCGGCTCTCCGTTTCACTAACCCAAGGGCCGTTCTGACAGTATGTCCCGGTACTGGAAAACTCACTTCCGTGGTTGAAGATGATATCGCCTTCCTCCAGAAGTCGCGTGGTCCGGAAAGAGCTCCTCAGTGGCGTTTGGCTCCGCAGCACGACCTGTCTCTGCAGCCAAAATGTCTCGTTGATCGGTCAGCACGGCAGGTTCCACCAATCCGGGCGGCACCTTCCTACAGTGCAGAGAGTGGATCCAATTCTTTCGGTTGGAGACTCGCACAACCGTCCTCGTTGCGAGGAGGACCTGTTCAGGGCCTACCCATCTCGGTTCCAAGCTGTTCGTTCTGTCGAAAACTTTCACCATGACATGGTCCCCAGGCCGGAGACCATGTCCTTCGCCGGTAGACCGATCAGGGAGCGCCTCTCGGACCTGTTGATGGATAGAAACCAAATTATCCGTTAACTGTGCCAGATAATCACTCATCATTACACAAGGTACATCATACACAGCCTTAGGTCTTGGTGGACCCCAAATATTCATTGGGCGTCCAAAGACAATCTCGTACGGCGTAAGGCCAGTTCGAGAGTGCGGTACTGATCTAATTGACAATAACGCCAGTGGCAGAGCGTCTGGCCAAGTCAAAGACGTCGAAGCTTGAATTTTGGCGATCTTAAGCTTCAGTGTACCATTATACTTCTCAACTAGGCCTGCAGACTGAGGGTGAAACACGGCGTGGAACTTCTGGGTGATGCCTAGACCCTTCAAGACATACTTTATAACATCCGCTACAAAGTGAGGGCCATTATCACTCCACAGAAGTCTACAAACGCCATATCGGGGGAAAAACTCCTTCAGCAGCAGCTTCGCAGTAGTCATTGCAGTATTGTCTTTCGTAGGGTACGCTTCAACCCATTTGCTGAAAGCGCAGACCACTACTAGAACGTACTTCAGATTATTACAGCGCTCAAGCTGGATGTAATCCATCTGCAGAACCTCAAAGGGTGCAGTGGGTGTCACAAACCCTCCTGCTGGAGTTCGAGTACCCTTTCCTGGGTTGTACCTCAGGCAGATCATACAGGTCTGCACCACCCTCTTTGCCGTGCTAGCAATCTCTGGATGCTCCCAGACTTGGGTAAGCAATTTCACAATTGCGGAAGCTCCAACATGTGCTAGCCCATGTGCCATCTGAACCATAGGTTGTACAAAGGCCGTGGGTAATTTCCATCTATCCATCTGTTTATTTCTCCAACAACCCTCGTCATCCAGTTCTCCCTCGCTAGCCCATTGTTCCCGCTCTTTGTCAGAAGCGGTCCTTTGCATTTCTCGCACTTCCTCCTTCGCATCATGCCATCTCTCCACCTGTGACTTCACTACATACATGGCAGTAGTACCGGGCTGCATCGCAGTCTCCCGTGCTACTCGATCCGCTAACGCATTCCCTTCTCCAACTTTATCAACCACTTTCCTATGGGCGCTACACTTAACAATGGCAATTTTCTTTGGGTACGTCAATGCAGTTAAAAGATTATGAACTAACTCTCCATGCATTATCTGTACTCCATGTGACGTTAAAAACCCTCTCTCCTTCCAGAGTAGGCCAAAGTCATGCGCTACTCCGAAGGCATAGCGGCTATCTGTATAAACATTCACACATAATCCTGTACTGAGCTCACATGCTCGTGTTAATGCTATCAGTTCCGCTGCTTGAGCTGATTTCTGTGGTATGCGTGCTGTCTCCACTATCGTTTGCAATGTGGTAATCGCATATGCTGCTGAAGCCGTACCATCTGGTAGCTTCAGACAGGATCCATCCACCCACAGTTCTCCATCTACATCTGGAAAGGGCGTATCCTGGAGATCAATACGACCCTTTGTTTGTTCCTCAGTCACGAGAATACAATCATGCGCTTTCCGCGCCTCAGGCTGGGTTTCGGGGTATGGCAGCAATGTTGCCGGGTTTAGCGTTACGCACCTTTTCAACGTAATATGAGGAGCCAAAAGCGTCAACTCATATCCCGTTAAACGGGCACTGGTCAAATGCTGCGTCTTTGTTTGATTAAGCAGGGCATCAACAGCATGGGGGACTAATACCAACAGCTTATGAGATAACACAATTCCCTCGCTTTGGCGTATTGACACAGCTGTCGCCGCAACCGAGCGAAAACACCCTGGTAATGCTCGGGCGACAGGATCAAGTACAGCCGAAAAATATGCACAAGGGCGCTGCTTATCGCCGTGCACCTGCACTAAAACTGACAATGCACATCCATCTTTCTCATGCACATACAACGAAAAGGGTTTTGCATAATCAGGGGTCCCTAACACTGGTGCTGAACAAAGGGCCTGTCGTAGTTGCTGAAAGGCAGTATCACACTCGTCTGACCAAGGGATTGGGATAGGCGTGTCCTTTGTCAAGAGGGCTAACAATGGCTTAGCTATGTGCGAAAACCCCAATATCCACTGTCTACAAAAAGAAACAAGGCCCAAAAATGCACGCACATCCTTCTGTGTGGACGGCCTCGGTGTATCCAGAATTACTTGGATACGATCCGGTGTGAGTGCACGTCCCTCCTTAGACAAAAGGTGACCCAGATAAGTCACCTGTGGTCTACAGAATTGCAATTTCTTCCTAGATACCTTATGATTGCGGGACGCTAGAAAGGAAAGTAAGGATAACGTACTTTTTTCACATAACTCCAGGGTGTCAGCCGCCAGTAAGATGTCATCAACATATTGAATGAGGGCGACACCCTCGAGCAGGACAAAGGAATCCAATTGTCGTTTCAAAGCCTGACTGTAAATGCTAGGGCTTTCTGTATAGCCCTGGGGAATCCTACAGAAACGATAAGATCTGTTATTCAATGTAAACCCAAAAAGATATCGGCTATCAGGGTGAATGGGAATGGAAAAGAAGGCATTCTTCAAATCAATCACTGAGAACATAGTCGCCGTAGGCGGGACCAAAGTAAGCAACGTCGTGATATCGGAAACCACTGGGTATTGAGGTATCACGATCTTGTTCACTTCTCTCAAATCAATTATAAACCGATAAACTCTGGCATCCGTATCCTTTTTCAGTATGGGAAGAATCGGACTGTTACAAATGTTGTAGGGGACTTCCTCGACTACCCCAACCGTTATCAAATCCTGCACTATCTGTATGAGAGCCTCCTCACCCTCCTGGGAAATACGGTACTGTGGGAGGCGTGGTAACACCGCCCCCTCCTGGACGCTAATGTGGACCGGCGGAATCACCATTTGTCCCACATCAGTATCCGAAGTTGCCCACAAAGCATGAGGGAGGGTAGCTAACAGCGCATCCTCTGACATCGTACACATCCGTTCAGATCGAGGGTAATTGTCATTCAATATTACACGCACACCAGCAGGGGAGCAGCGGATAGTAGCCCTAAAGTGCTTTAACATATCAAGACCCATAATATTGTCCGGTGTGTACGGGGCAAGCAGAAACGGACGGGGTGCAGAAAAAGAATCAACCTTAAACATGAGGGGCTGTGAAAGAGGGCTTCGGGAAAGTGTACCGTCAAACCCTACCGATGTGACCATTAAGCCGGATGGGGGAGCCCCCGGAACCAATTGCTTAGATAGCGCACTACGTGTCGCTCCAGTATCCACTAGGAACTGATCAGTAGAGCCCAAAACCTCAGCCGATACATAAGGGCCCTTCTGATCGACCGGCACCTCAACTGATTCTAACCCCCATCCAACGCAATCCTATGCATGCTGAGAGTCATGGTACCCCGACCGGTCAACTCCTGACGCTTGATACTGATGCTGACGATCGAAAACATTTGATCTATCTCGGTGCTGCCCAGCAGACTCAAGACGAGCCTGTTCGTTAGAATTCCCTCGGAAGTTCGAGAAACCCCCTCTACCACGCGGGCCACCGTAGGTATGCCCCTGGCGCGATGCATGCAACACCGGGCAGTCCCTAGCCCAATGACCCGATTGCTTACAATACGCACATTGATTCCTATTCAAATCAGACCGGCCCGTGGGAGGACCATAAGATCCTCCCCTACCTCTATTACTACCTCGTCGAGGCGGGCCATAGACTTGCGCCAACATCACCTTTGTTTTCAAATCTTTCGATTTCTTTTCCTCCTGGCCCTTTGCTTCTTGCTCCTGACGCTCATAATACTGAGCGATAGTCAGGAGGGCCGTCGGCGTAGCGGAGGACCAAGAACTTTCACTCGCTTTTAGACGGGCCGCAACTGCCGGCAGCAGATTAGCTACATATTTATCCACAAAAAGGTGGCGCCCCGTATCGTCGGTAAGCGACTGTCCACTAAAATCATGAAACGTCTCCTCAAAGCGCGTAAAGAAGTCCGCAACTGACTCGTCAACTTTCTGTTTACATGCAGCTAACATATTCCAGTCAATCTTTTTAGGGGGAATAATTGTCTTCAATTTAGTCACAATAGCAGCAGGGAGATCTAAAATACTCTGCGGCGGTTTCTGCGCGGGCTTCCGCTCCCTATCCTCATCCTCAAGGTCAGACCACCGGGCCTTAAAGGCAACTATATCATCTACCTTCCGTACAGATCGCCACATATCCGGTGGTAAAATAAGGCCAAAGAACAGGTCTATATCTGCTAAAGTCATAACGCAAGAATTCAAGGCCCCCTCGACTTCTTCATAGAAGGCCGCTGGATTCTTGCGGGGGTCGGGCAGCGCATTCTTCAATGCCATAACATCAGCCCTATGCCACGGAGTGTAAACCCAATTATACACGAAATATCCCTTAGCATCGGCGGAGGTAATGTCCGAGCTAGTCCCTGCTCCTTTAGGAGGAACATACAAAGGCGCTGCCTCTCGCATTGGTTTAACATGCACTATGTCATCCTTATCTGACTGGGAGGTGGATGAGTGGCCCTCTGCTGTGCACGAATCCGACTGCTTCTCCTTCCCTGCTCGCTGGCGCGCTTTCTCTTTATAGACCAGCACCTCGTCCCGCAAGGCGAACAGCCGCCGAATCGTATCTGGAGCCTTAGAAAAAGAAAAAACACCATTACGCAATGCTTTAGCATCCGATGATACTTCGTCGGGCTCAAAAACACCAGAACGTTTCCGGAAAGCATCAATCACTTCATCCGCGAAATGACCCAGAAAATACAATTTATCTCTCTCCTGCCACGACCCCCAAGTATGAAATAATTCCTCTATAGATATCTTGCCGTTAAGTGCACGGAAGGAAATTTGCCGAAGCTCAGCCATTTGGTCGGCTGATAGCATGGACCGCGTATCTACCTTACCCGGACCCGGGCCAGAATCTTGCGGCCTCGGAGCAGATGCGCCGACATAAGGGGGCGGAGGGCGATCTAGTAAAGAAAAATCATCATCAAGATTATTAAGGACAGGATAAAGTGGCTGCCGAACAACGTATTGACCCGAAACTTGTAGCCTACGCTCCTTCTCTTGCCTGTCCGTCTGCTCTCTGTCCTCCCGACGCTTCGCTTCCTGTGCTCGCACATGATCATTCTTCCGTTGTTCTTTATCAAACAGCGCTTTCTCACGCTTCTCTCGCTCACGCACCTCCTTCACCCACAACCGCACACACTCAAACATATCCTGACGAGCACGCCGCTTACACATACACTGTTCCACATACTCAATCTTACGTATATCAAACGATCCATACAAAGGCCATCGCAACTCAGGATCTTTTTTTGTATATTTCCTCCATACTGTGCTGTACATTATGGAAGAAAGACCATGCTTCACGTACATATCCCTATTAGGAGTCCCCTCTGGGGGAGCTGGAGCAGATTCCTCGAGGTTCAACCGGTTTCCGAAACAGCAGCACCACTTACGGAGTGCGCTGAAAGCAGGCATGCTCAGAAATAATGCAAAATATGCAATATCATAAAAAATGGCACTTAATCGTTGCGCCGTTCAAAGTTACACAGTTCTGGAGAAATCTCTCCACATTACCTGCCTATATGTGTTGCAACGCATATATATTCACAAAGACAAATCCAAAATATGACTAGTCATCACAAATCAAACTCAAATAGCCAGATCAGGCTTCAAAAACTCGGAGCAAGTACCGTACACCGGTTCTTACCAATCAAGAGTCCAGATTCCAACTGCCAAGCTCCACAATCGCCCAAACGGCTTTCACGGCAAGTCCGACAGAAGAGGTCTCAGTCGAGGACCGGCGCCACCCAGACGGTCAGCTCGGAAGGGAAGGAAGAAAAACCTTGGGATGCCAGGGCTAAGACGCCGCTGGCAGTGATCACGTCCCCGGCCCAATTCCTCACCTTCGTCGCGACCAATCCTTCGAGCATCCGAGTCGCCGATGAGCCCCACGTTGGGCGCCAATTGATGAATACAGGCCCCAGCTAGGCCCGCAGGACACAAGGGTTCGCTCTCCTGTAATGTAATCTATAAGGAAGTTGGCACGGAAACTGCAAAGTACAAAGACAGCATTAATTAACCCTTAAGGGTGGTCCTACAATCCACACAACACTCTTCAGTATTGCATAGAGTAGCACAAAGAACATTCGTACATGGTCCCCTTTTATACACAGTAGAGGGGCTCATAAGTGGGTGGATACAACATGAAGACGAAGAACATTACCATTTATGGTCATTTTCGATACTGAATCAATATGTGGGCGGAGCTAACGTACTCCTTGGGCCCGCGAAAACATGGTCAAGCAAGGCTAACTGATAACAGATGTGGTCAAGTCTGGACATGCGCCAGATGGACAAAGGAGCTATTTATAGACTGTTACTGGGCAGATTACGAGAGCAACTAACACAGAGGTTGGACTCTTCTCGTGGAGAACACGTGGAGGCATGACAATACAAAATGGAGTCCAAGCTTCGGTCAACATAACAGAGAAAACACGATCTATAACAGAGGAACTAATGTCTTTAGTAAATGCTTAATCACATCGTTGTTTCAATTTACAACACAGCAGCTTAGGTCCCTTGATACCTACTTAACTAATCCACATCCTTGCTTAGGCAAATGAGATACAAAGAAGGGGTGTCCAACATATGCTCATGAGGGCCGAATCCATGGCCCATTTTCATGATTACTAATGACTTAATAAAGGAGTTCTACCAGGGACCTCATTACAGATCACCAGTTAAATTGTTATCCATGTGCAAACATCTGTTTGTGCAGGTATACCAACTATGAGTAGTGCAGTGTTTATCGCACATAGTAGTTACTAGGTATGACAGAGTTCTCACCTTTTGTTAAATTTCAGAAGGGCAAACCTGTCAGAATTTAACTAGGGGAAAGCCACTGGTGCTTACAGTAAGCACCAACATCGGATCAGCAATCATTATTGCTTCCAATAAAAACCTCAGTGTTGGATTTTATTTATCTTTACATCGCAATAAGTCTACAAAGCATTCATTACAACGGAAGTCGTTACAACGACTTGCGCTGGAGGGTGCTGGACTTAGGAATTGTATGATTTACTATTCCAACTCCAGCCTACGTAACATTAGGGAAGGTGTTGAAATAGTAAATCATACTATTCCTTAGTGTATAGCGCCATCCAGCGCAAGTCGTTGTAGCGACTTGTGTTGTAATGGCCACGTTGTAAACGTATTGCGGTGTAAAGACCCCGTTGTAACGGATGTCTCCCATGCAGAATGGCAGCCCCAGTCGACCTGTAAACTTGAAGTTGACAACATTTATGTAACAAAGATACACGATTTAGTTATTGAAGTTAAATTATCACACAGTGAAATTTTAGATGTATAAAGAACTTGGGGCCAGATGTAGGTAAATTCAATTTTGAGAGTCCTTAATAGCGATTTTTACCGAATCGCTATTCTATTAAGGCATCGCAAAATTGAATGTAGGTAGGAATCGCAAAAATATTTGCGATTCCTTATTATTCCTTAATTGCGAATCGCAAAATGAGATTCGCAATCAAGGAATCCCATCCCATTCATTCCTATGGGCCACGAGCCCGTAGAAATTAATGGGATTAGCACCCAAAATTTGCGATTCACCAAGAGGCACTCGCAAATTGTGGGTGCAATTTCAAGGGTGCAAGGGTTCCAAAAGGACACCCTGTTGCACCCCTGAAATGTGCATGTGTGCACTTGTGGCGCACATACATGCCCTAAGGGCATGTATGTGAGCCACATGGCACTTTGTAAAAAGCCAAAAAGTGCTTTTTGAAATGGAATCGCAAAATACCATAAATTTGAAGTTGGTGGTATTTTGCGATTCCTTAAGACAAAATCGCAATTTGCGATGCCTACCAGCATAGCATTGAGGGAATCGCAAATTACGATTCTCTAAATACATGCACAAAATAAGGAATCGCAATTTTGCGATTCTTTATTTTGTGAGTAGGTTTAAACTTACCTACATTGCAAGCAGCCAAATAGCGATCTCAAACGCTGAAATTCTGCGAATTTCAGCGTTTGCGCTCGCTATTTGGCTTCCTACATCTGACCCTAAATGGTTAATGAGCTGCACAGGAGGAGATACTGAGTAGAGCAATTCCTCGCCGCCAACTGGACAATATATAGAAAATATTCAAAAGTAAAGTTAGGTTCGATTCTCTTTACTTTCCAATAATCCGTGGAAGAGATTATATAAAGCCCATTGTCGTGATCAAAACTTGAATGCAATAAGTATGAACATAAGGCACAGATTTAAAATTCTCTCTCGAGACCTACAACCACAAAACTTAGAAAAACAGAGTTAGAACATTACAACATGTAACTTTATATCAATAAAAAGACCAGTTGCTTGGCACAGAACGTACCCTGCAAGCATTATGCGTAATAAATGGCAGTGTGTGTACAGGTGGCAGGAGCAGGTGCTGAGGAAACCCTTTATAGGCATGTGTCCTTTGCCAAGAAGAGTGCCCACTGGGTATTCCTGCCACCCTCGAGCCATAACTATAATATATCTTGTTTGCTATTGGAAAATTCCCAGAACGAACGACAATACAAGCATTGTGCGTGGAACAGAAAGCTTTTCTTGTTAACACCAAAATGTACGTTTGTGGGTAGTGAGTCGGCTATTTTTGACAACCGTGCAGAGTGCAGGTTAGAAAGGGCTTGCAAATGTGTTGTCATCTTTGTAATGTGAGGCAGAGATGGCTATATCTCTCTGGCCCATGGCTATCAGGTACGCCGCACATTATTCATCAGACCCTTAGTTGGTGACTAGAACATAAATAATATTAATACAGGGAGGTTCCAGTTTACTTGTTCTTCTTAGTTTCAGTTTTCGGTATTTCAGCAATGACAAAAAATAACTGCTTGCAGCACAATTATCCCAAACGCCTGAAATGTAGACAACCCAGCATGCAAAACTGTGTGTTGGGGCGAAAATGTCTGCTTCATGCTGCACTGCAGTGTGCCCCTGCCCTTTGTACCAGATTGTGAGGATCTTGGGGCATATTTACAAGTCCCTATCACCACAGGAATGCCACTTTTTATGATGTTCCTGTGGCAATAGGGGCTTTGCCTTTAACGTGGCTTAACACCGGCTTGTAAATAAGGCCCCCTTTCACGCTATACTTAGAGTGAAAGGGATGGGCAATAGGTGTTGCGGTGGGGCTTCCCCCGCAACACCCATTGATTTTGCAGCCGCCCCTTATTTAAAAGGGTGGTGTAGATAGGAGGCAGTGCCAAAATAAAGATGAGGGAAAACCTGGCCTTAACATGGCGAAATGAGGAGAAATGCTTTATTTCGCCTCGTTTTTGCTGTTTTTTTGTTTGCTGCATTATGCAGCACACATAGAAACATCAAAACACCATGAATGATTGTTTATGTGCATGAAGGTGCCCCTTCCTGCACATAAACAATCATTAAATAATGATGGTTTGCAAATTCTATGTGTGCTGCACAATGCAGTACACATAGACGTTTCAAATCGCCATTCTGGATTGTTTATGTGCAGGAAGGAACACCTTCCTGCACATAAACAATACTTCCCTCAACGTAGGCACCCTTGCACTATAGTGCAAGGGTGCCTACCTTGGCTCTAGGCAGCTTAATTTAGCACCAGCGCAGAGAGAAATGCAGGCTTGCACATATTGTAAATACGGTGCATCCCTGTGTTTCTAAAGTGACTGAGCACGGCGTTAGATATTTTGGAGCTAACCCGCTCTCCGCCACTTTATTACTAATATGCCCCTTGGTAGCCTGATTTTGGCACAAGGTTTAAGCCCGTCCCTCGACAGGAGCGAGGCCTTGGACTCTCCGGTGGCCTGGAGGGGCGCACCAAGCATGCCCTTATTTAATTGACAGAGCAGGGGTGTAACAGACACCCCGCACACCCTGCTGTGTGAGAAGGAGTGGGGAACAGAGCAGGGGTGTAACAGTCACCCCACAGACCCTGCTGGGCGGGGGGAAGGGGCGGACACAGCAGGGATGTGACCGACACTACCACAGACCCTGCTGTGCGGTGGGTGGGCACATCATCTAGCCCAAAGGAGGTCCACTCAAACTCAGCTCCTGTGTGTTTTGCAGTCCTCGGCACAGCACACTGACTCAGAGCTGCTCCTAATGTTAAAGATAAAAAATAAAAATATTAGAGCGAGTGAGGAGAGACCCCTTCAGCCCAAGATCCATTTGTTTTCATGGACACGCGTACCTATCAGTACAATACTGTAGCAGGTGCGATGGCACCAGTCCTCAAAGTTGTTAGTGGGCCCTCTGCTCCCTCTTTTATTGCAGTCTTTTACTACCCAACCACAGGATGAATGTGCCAATCTTTAGTGATCGCATTAGGGCCCCTAGCATCCTAGCACAATAATTCTTTCTTCCTTTGAGGCATGTGAAAGGTGCGTACTGTAGAACATGCCCTGGTTTTATGAAGAGCCACATGAATGATAAGGCACGTAAGCAATTAGGTAGTTATCAGGGGGTCTGATTTGGGGTAAACAAGCAAAGGCTATTTTAAAAGGGAGCAAGACTGGACCTCCATAGCAAAGCCTTCTGAGGACTGGCAGCGTAACTAAACTTGAGGCCCCCCTGCACAGCACATTGAGGGACCTCCTCCTCCAGACCCAGGCAGGAGCTCTTAGTTGCCCATGCATAGTTCTGAAGGTGGTCCCCTGGAGCAAAGGGGTCCCACACTGCGGGGGCTGAGGGGGCTTATGTTAAGCCACTGCTGAGGAGATAGGAGGACTGGATGCGCACCAATACCGGTATCAAGAGCCTTGTCAGAAGGAGGCCCCTATGAGGTGGGTAGTGGTGGCTCACAATAGCCACCAACACAGAGAGGCACCAGCAGAAATACTTTCATGTTTAGTTCTGTCACATCCTGCATTGATCCTCTGCACCAACAGGCCTGTCTCTGTGTCTGTGACAATACTGAGATCAGTAGCATTGTAAATTTCTCCACACGCCATTATCCCATCACACCTGCTTTAGCAGCTAAAGTGGGGGTTGCCCCTGGAACTTGTAAGGTCCAAACTGGCATCTTCTTAAATCTGGCCAAAAAGCTAATTAAATGCTTCAAGGGAATACATGGGGAGGGCAGAGGGGTGGAGGTCAGATAATGTTAACTGAATGAAAATCAGTGAAGGAGGCACAGTATGAAATCCAGGAAAGGGGATGTATAGCACATCAAAAACAGTGAGAGGGAGTGTGAAAAGAAAGAATGATAGTTAAGAACTGAAAAGTAGGAAGGGGAAGGGGAAGAGGAGGAGGTAGGTAGAAAGCATAATTGAAAGGAAATAATAGTAAATGTAATGAGGTAAATATGTAAAGAAGGAAAGTTGAAAAGAAGGCTAAAAAAAACAAATGGACTGAAAGGTACAAGGTTATATGGATATTAAAGTGAAATGATGGGTGGATGGAAGCGTGCAAGGTTTAATTGTTGAAAGGATAAATTAAGGAGTGGAATCATTAATGGATAGAAGCATGGATGGAAGATTGAAAGAGGGAAAGAGTAAAAGGATGGATGCGTGGGTGAATGTATCTGTGTGTGAACAGAATGCTTGCTGGATAAGAGAATGCTGAATAAATGGATAGATGGATAATGAAAGGTGAATGGATGAAGGTAGGTCCGGATAGAATCATTGACTGGTTAGTGGATGGCTGCAATGGTAAGCAAATAGATGGGGTGATGAAAGGATGGACAGGTTAATTGATAGTAGGATGCAAAGGTGAAAGTTAAAAGCATATGGGAGGATGAATTGCTAAAAGGAAAGGAAACCATTCTAGAAAGAGCCAGTGTTAACAATCGATGTTTCTGGTTTGCAGAGTATACGCTCTGTCCAAGCAGGAGCCACAATCCTAGTCAGGGTAAGTTCGATACACAACCAAAATTAGCCTGTGCTCGCCATCTGCTAGCTTAGCACTGGAAAGTCAGGCTTAACTTAAGAGGCAATGTGCTAAATATTTGTGCAACACCTAAATTACAGTAACTCAGTGAAAACACCACAAAAATACTCCACACTAGTTTAGCAAAATAGAGAATATTCACCTGAGTAACACAAGACCAAAATGACAAAAATACAAGTAAAACTTGAGATATGAAATTTTAAAGATTAAAACCAAAAACAGTGCTTAGAAGTCAATAGTGCTAAAAGGTTACTTGAGGTTGTGCTTAAAAAGGGTAAATCCAATGTTGCAGGTCGACCGAGATGGAGGGCAGGCGAGCTACAGGAACCATGCAGGGCCTGCTGAAAAGGTGCCATGTATGGAGCAAGTGTCGGCGTCGAGGAATCCCTGCATCGATTCCGATTCACGCAGTGGAAATCGAGCCTCGCAGTGGCATCTTCAGATCGGCGATGTGTTGTCATTGAACCTCGCTGTCGAGACCCCCGCCATCATTAAATTGGCACTGGGTGGGAGGGCACTGCATTGGTTCCAATCAGTGCAAAGGGGTCACTGCATTGGTTTTTGCAGAAAACAGCTGCAGAACTCACTTCTAAGGCCCAGGACTGGAGGGGGAACCTCAGACAAGGGTAGGACTCACAGATGGCAGAGTCCAGCACCACCAGCAGAGTTGCAAAATGTATTTTGTGACCCTGAGAATTAAGAGAACAGGAGGCAAGCCAACAAGCCCTTGGAGAAACTTTGGTTCAAGGATATTGAGAATAGGTCCTGCCCTTCTCAGTCCCAGGCAAGAAGCAGAAGGCAGCAGGCCAACAAAGCAGAGCAGAAAGCAAAGTGGCAGTTCGCCCTACAGCACAGTAATCAGCCGGCAGCAGGCAAGCACAGAAATGCAGGTAGCAAAGTGGCAGTCCCTCCAACAGCACATCAGCTCTTTTTCAAGGCAGAATGTCATTGGTTCTGGCAAAGTTCTGATTTAGTGGTGTCAGGGGTCCAATACTTATACAGAAATGTGCCATTGATGTGGGAGCGACTTCAAAGAGACCTTTGAAAATCACAAGGTCCCTGCCTTTCCTGCAGTGGCTCCAGACTCATTACCGGGGGCTATGCAACTCTTTGTGTGGGGACAGGCAGAGCCCTATTCAGGTTCAAGTGTCAGCTCCTCCCTTCCAATCTACTCCAGGAAGGACATCAACCTGGGGATGGGCCATCAGGATGCAAATATCACACCCCTTCTCCCTTTGTGTGACTGTCTAAGGGGATTGCACAAAGCCCAGCTGTCACTCATCCCAGATGTGTATTCAGAGACAGGCAGGGGCACTGAATGGTTAAAGCACAAAAAGGATAACTTTCTAGAAGGTCCATTTTCAGACTTACAATTTAAAATCCGACTTCACCATAAGTTGTGATATTAAATTGTGAGTCCAGAGATACTAAACCCCAAATCTCTATCTTTTCCCAATTGTAATTTACACTAAAAGATGCTATAGGGCAATCCTAATGTTAACCTATGGGAGAGATAGGCCTTGCAGTACTGAAAAAACAATGTAGTCGTTTTTCTCCAATGAAGTTATGACCTTTAACATTTATGTTGTAAATTCTGAAATTTGAGAGACACCTATTTGTGAAAGCTCTCAGAGTCCCTCTGCTAAGGCTTTAGAGAAGCATTTTAGTAATCATAGTCCTATAGCATCTGATACCTCCAAGACTGCCTGGTGTTGCAGTTTAATGATCACATTTGAGGAGGACTGCCTTCTACGTTTGAGGAGATGGTTACATGCACACACCAGTGTCAAATGGACACATGTTATCTGCAACACTTTCAACTAGTTCTAGCATTTTTGTCAAAATCATTCAGGGTTCTGGGACACGTCTTTACTAGCATGGGATTTAAAATCAGAGTTTACAGACATCTTTTGCATAACATGCAAGGAGTGACTGAAAGTGTCACACATAACACAGTGCCACATGCCTGCTCTGCAAACTATCCCTTTGTGGCTTCTCATGCTATAGGGTTCTGTAAGGAAGAAAATAAAAACGTAGAATAAAACAATGAAGAGCGCATAACAGGGATGGAAAGATCTAAAGTGAGGAAGAAACAAAAATAAAAAACAATAGAAAAGGGAAAAAAAAGATGTAACAGTGAAGGAAAGAAGAGGGAACAAGAAATAAGGAAATGCAAGATGGGGAGTAGAGGGAAGAAATGAAGGTGAATGTGACAGGAAAATACACAAACAGAAAAGGTATATTATTTTATATATACTTTATTCTTTTCAGTACAAAACTATTAAAGTACAATACAAGACAGTTAAAACTTCCCTTTGTATATCTGTTAGAAAGTACTGATTAATAAAAATATATTTAATAAAATATTGTATATACAAATGGTTACAGCATATAAAATGTACTTCGTTGTTTACTTAACAGAATTTATATTCCTGAACAATGATTAAGATACAGTACAAGAAAGGAAAGTGACTTGTGCAAAATTGCCAATTCATAGGCCATTCATTAATCGGAAAGGGTGCCGGATTAGTATGTCACATATATAAAAACAGTTCACAAAAACCTCAAAAGGGTCCGCCAAGTTCACTGTCTATAATTGTTCCCAATTATCTATTAGATGAATTATTGTGGTGTATACATTTTCGCACTAGTCTAGTGATGTTAATCTTTACATATTCAGGTAGAATAGGGCCATCTTTTCCTTGCTATCCAAATATAGGCACAGATTATACTATTCTTAATTGGGTGCCAGCCACAACATTAGTCGAGATGTGGGTATCATCTTATCCTAATCACTTCCCAGTCCTTAGCAAAGGCTGACTCTTATTTGATGATGATGTTTTTTAAATGTTCAGTCCCCTGCAATTTTGTATTATCCGAACTGCAAACAGAAACCTACTTAGGCTGAAGACAATGGGTATAGAAGCAGCCGCGGCTCCTCCGTTAAGGCGGAGGAGCATCTCCCCACTGCTCTCAGCAGTGCAAAAAGCAAAAATAAAAGGATAATAAAGCATGTTATTATCATTTTATTTTCCCTTGCTGAACCAAGTACAGGGCGGGGCGGGCCAGGCCATCCTTATTGACAGCAGCAGCGGTGATACTGCTGCAAATGTGCAACCGACTGTCTTAGGACGGCCAAACCGACATGTGCTTTTAGATGTCTCCACTCGAGCTGTGTTGCCCAGCCTAGTGGACACAGGCACAGGCTCCCAGGGCCTGACTGAGCATCAAATCAGGCCGCTCAGACCAATGCTGACGCTGCTTTTATGCTGGGTATTACCAGTATGAGAGCATGGTCCAGGTTGGTGTAGGGGTAATGCGAACCTGCCAGGAGTCAAGAGGAGCAGAAGAGGACCGTGGCAGTGGCAAGCATGTAAGTGTTTTTTTAACTTTTGTTTTTCGCCCCCACACAGCCCCCTGTGTTGTACCACAACTTTTTTTCCACGGCAGCCGCTACTGCATAGAAATATCGCTTTTCAGTATTCGTAAAGTGTGTGAATATTGCCTAAAGCATAGGTTAAGACACAATGGGCATATCCATTTCCTTCTGGGCGTCACATAGGTAGGGAAAAGGCATAGGATGTGCGCCACATTCTCTGCCGCAGTAATGTGGCAGAAGGTGCAATGGCAGTCATAATTTTCGTTATGACCATTTTTCTATTTTGTTGTAAAGCTTTTAATTTATAAGGTTACAAATCGAAATTTTATATACAGTGATTTGGTTAATGGTGGCTGTATATTGTTCAAGGGTATGGGTTTGATATCCAGAAATTGAGCTGTTCGTCTCCCTTTATTGGGGCAGTGATTCAAACTGGATGTTGCATAGTTCCAATAGGTGGTTTTCAGTGACGGTAAAATGACCTTACAAAGACATTCTCCCACAATGTCAGTGACATAGTTACCTTTTCTATACCCCATATTTCAACTCTGTATAGGGCGAGAGCCTGGCCTTTAGCTTTATAAACTTCTAAGGCAGGGGAGATGGTCCTAGAGATCCTAGTCTCATGCATTTTGGATATAACTGTGGCCATATGTTGGAAGATGACTTTACATTTCTGGATGTATGGGTTCCATGACACCTTGCTATCAAGCATAATAACTAGATACTCAAACTTAAATACACATTCCAGTCTGTTTTGTCCTAGCTATAGCTTCCCCTTCAAGGACATGTGCAGTTTTTTCTCCATTCATTTGGTTTCAGATGCGTTGATCTCTCTTCCCTTCTTATCGCAATAGGCCTTGAATCTATCCAACAGTAGCTGCAGCCCCACTTGTTGTTCTTGACAACAAAAGATTGTCATCTGTGAATAGCAGAGCCATGACTGGGGAGTCTTCTAGTTTTGGGGAATCATTTAGGCCATGAGCCAGACCCAAAATGTAGGTCATTGCTACCACTAAGGGGGATGGGCTCTAACATTATATTTCTGCAAGGTATGGATGCCTAGAGATGGAAAATATATAATAGCAAGTCATCACTCTTTACCTTTTATCTTATATTATTGGATTAGCAACCATAGTCGAAAAAATGTAATGGATTTCATATTTTTGATAAATAGCATATACATTCATCATACTATGTGGAAAAATAAATCAAATTCCACCAGATTGCTTAAATTCAATATTATTTAAAAAAAATATGATTATTAATTGTAATAATAATAATATAGCCCTTAAAAATAATAACAATAAAACGTCATTGTATTCCTCATATATTAATATCGATTATATGCATAATTTTAATTTACAATTTCAAATATTAATAGTTGTTACATCTTACATATGCAATATAATATATGTCATGAGTGAACATAAAAATCAAAAAACACTTGAGCTCCACACTGTGTGGAGAAGGGAACAAGAGGCGCGGGGTTCTAGGAGCCTGCAGCCTCCAACAATAAATGTTAACCACAAAAAGCTGCTCCTAAAGTAGTGACCACTGTGAGGTTTGGGTTATATTGTGAGTGGAACTATCTCACAAAATGTAACGGACTGGTCTCACAACCACCTGGTGTCATGCTTCATCATTGACAAGTCCTCGCCCTCTAAAACCTTGGTTTGATAGAGGGCGGGCATACACCTGACGACAGGGATGCACTTCTAAACTAAGTGGGGGCCCATGTACAAGTGAGTGTGGTTAAAAATCCTTATAGTTATCCTTGTTGTGTTTTTAATATGAAAGGTAACTATATGATATTAAAATCAGATGATGGTATGTGGGGGAGTTAATGTCTCCTAACCGTTATGTGAGAGGTCGACATGTTTCTGCCGTGTTGGCCCAGGTGGATCCAGGGCATTCATCAGGACCTAAATATATAGAGAGGGGTTCCGTTCTTACCAACTGGTGGCAAGAGAATACCTCTGTGTGGGCATGATCAGTGTCACTCTCCACAATTGGATGACTTTTAAATTCAAGCCTGTAAAAGAAAATATTGAGAAAAACATATACAACAACAAACCATTATCGTGGTGGAGTACTGACCACAATACATGCACTGTTTCAGTAATACGTGATCCATGGACTAGACAAACATAGCCACCTCACCAAAGCTTGATTCCTCTCCTTATACTTTCTGAACAAGACTCATACCATCAATCAGTGTGGCTGAATTCCCAGGTATTTCCTCACAGTTCTAATTTATTGAAAAGGTTCATCACAAGCTTCATCTCTCATATTCTTGTAGACATCATCAGTTTGAATACTAGATGCATGATCTTCCTGCTTTGCTTTAACCATTGTATAGTTCCTATAACTAGATGCATGATAATGGGCTTCTGCAGCCACTATGTTCCTACTACCAACTGGAAAGATCTTCGAATCAAAATTAATGGTTGCACACTCTCAAAGCCTTTTGTCAAATCTAAGCTCAGTGGCCTTGATGCATTTCTCATGCATTGATGTTCCCTTGTAGCATTTTATCTTTCCACAAAATAAATATACATTCTTCAGTATATACGGCTCCTTCACTTCCTCTTGTAAAATACTTGGGGAACCGTGTTGCTTTCTACATTTCTCGCAATGTCTAATAGTGGAATATGATTTCTTACTTGAGCTGCCTCTAACAAAGTTTTCCATGATGAGTAGTCCTGTGGGCTTATCAGCGTAGCTTCATATTGGACATTTGACCATAACTGAATTATACACTGGGGTCCAGAGGGACAGGATGTGCTTGTTTCAGTCTTCTTCATGATGCTTCAACGTCATTCACCACCAGCTCTGGAATAAGAAATTATTAAAACATTTATACATTTTACTTGTTGCACTTAATATAATCGTAATTACTATTATAATTATTATCCATTTATATAATCACATTTACTGTATTTGTCATTTTTAATAATAGAATTCACAATAATAAAAATTATGAAATCATTTCCATTTACATCAAGGTATCTTGGCAGTGGAGTGGTAACACACAAAAAGCAAAGAGTTATGACTTGCTATCACATATTTTCCATCTCTAGGCGGCCATACCTTGCCAATAAATCATATTAGAACTCATCCCCCAAAGTAGTACTGATAACATGGTTGGCACAAGACGTAATTAGTGCAATCTAACAGGGCCTCAATGGCATCATTCACATACATGGATAAAAGGGTGGGCGCAAGAACTTAACCCTGTCTGATTACCCCTTGTACTGAAATGCAGTTAATGAGCTCACACTGGCGTCCCCAGCCTATCTGTGTGTAACTACCTCATCCAGTTATATTATCTGTGAGAGGAGGGCATTAGGGACACCCGTTGACCTGAGTGAGCCCCCAACAAATGTCTGAGGACTAGATTGAAGGCTGCCTTCAGATCGACATATGCTATATAAGGATGGTCTTCTTTTAATTATATATCTTTCCAAGTTATAATGGAGATCTTTTGTACTTTCCTTTAGTGTAAAGCCCACTTGGTAGGGTAAAAGAACCTTAGTGTCTTTCATCTATTCGTCCAATTTGTTTAGAATCTGTTGAGCATAAACCTTTTGTTGACTATCAATCAGACTGATTGGACTATAATTACTAGGTGCACTCTTTTTAAAAATCGAGAAGATTTCTGCCCCCACCATGTTTTGGGGCTCACTGCTCCAGCAACCATTGAATTAAAAATTAAATTGATTTAAGCAACCCATACTGAGGTGTCAAAATGGAAGCAATCCCCAGGAATTTTATCTGGGGTGGTCACCTTGCCTAGTTTGATAGACTCAATGGCAACTTTTGTCTCTTCTAAGGAGAATCTTATTTGGTAACTTGAATTAAATGTTATGTCACTACTATTTGGTTCAATGACAACTGGGGATGTATAATGCGCATCCTCAAGAATATACGAACAAGGGGCGTGGCCAGGGCACGCAAGGAGTCGGCTGCAATCCAGCGCAGCTCACGCACCCGTGGCCTGTGGTTCGGTAATCCTTGGACTCCCTGGCCTTGGACAGGTCGGGTGGGAGTCCTGACAGCAGGATGAGACCCAGTGGACACCTTGTCCATGGGCTGGGCCCGGCGTCTTCCTGGAATTGGACCGGGTAAAACTGCAACGATAAGCTGCACCCAAGATGACGTCACAGCCGTGAATGGCTCATAGATGCTGCGGTGAGCCGCCGCCCCAGGGGACTTTGAACTTTGGCAGGTCGTACATGTGCTACCTCCCTATGTGTGTTGGTAGTTGTGGCAAGTAGGGGGCCCTGGGCCTGATTCTGTTACGGGCATCTGTAATCACACCTAAGGAGACGGTGCAATTGTGGGAAGAACAATTTATGGTAACTTCAGTGCTGGGGCAACAGATAAGTGTGGCAGACCCCAGGACAAAGTGGGGCTTACCCGGAGTACCCGGTAAGGTGAGCCTCATGGTGCTTCTGGAGTCGGGCGAAGGGAGAAGGCCCTGCAATAAACATTCTGTCTGAGAGCATGCCCAGTAGGACAATTGGGATCCCATGTCTTTACATAAGAGAGTGGTGGCATAGGTTCACCCCGGGGACTCCTGAACTTAATGCTGGGGCTCTGATTCAATGACTGTGGTGGTGTGACTTGCGGACTTTCCAGACCTGCTGAGAACTTCAGGTGGGGGAGGCCTGTACCATGAATAAAGGAGGTAAGGAGATGTGTGATGGGGTGCACTTGCCCGGTGAGCCACATCAGAGGGGGTCATAGTTTGGAGGCCTCAGGAAAGTGACCATTCTACTCATTGTTACAGCCCCCCCACCTGCAGAGGGCTATGCATTCTACTTTGAAATGTCAGTAGAGGCCCCCTCTCCTGTCACTTGGTGATATGTGACTTTTGTAGGGTGCTCTGTGGAGGATCTGACCTTGTCCTTGGCAAGGTCCACCGGTGTCTGCTTTATAGGTGCTAGGTGCACCAGACCTTCTGAGTGAGAGCAATTGACCTCACAATACCGGGGAGGGAGGCAAAAATTATGTTCAATGATGCCTACTCTTACATCTATCCGAGAGTCACTTGCTGCAAGGAACTAGCTGGGGGTGATTGTGCATGAGGTCCCATGACATGAGAGATTTAAACAAGTGCTGTGTCTGGAGACATATTAGCCCAGTCTCACTTATCTCTGCACTTTGGCATGGCGGGCCTGTTGGAGGTGGCCCCAATCACACATTGGTGGGTGGTGACAAGGGAGGAACCCAGAACGTATACTGAGATGGTGTTTGGGGAAGTGCTCATGGTAAAGCCAAAGGTGCTCAAGACCTCGCACCAGGATCTGCCGCGCCAGCCAGGGTCGAATAGGGACCCAATAGTGGCTACATCGGACCGAGATCTGGAGTCCCACACATCCACCATTCTATCAGCTATAAAAGATACAAAGACCACCCTGGAATAGAAAAGAGATACAGTCACTCAGGACGTTAATCTCCTCCGGACTGATCATAGGAAAGAGACAGAGTCTACCGTGGCTCTCACCTGTCCAAAAGCATCTGAACACGCCACCCAATTACAGTAGTTGAAACGCGAAGTGACTCGCTTACAGGAGATGGTGGCGGATGCTGAGAATCGGTCCCGCCTCAATAATATTTGCCTAGTGGGGTCCCAGAGTGGGCCGAGGGCCCCGAGCATGGAACTCTTCCTGGAGGAGTGGCTGACATTGGAAGTGCCGGAGGGAAAAACTTCCAAATGGTTTAGCATTGAACATGCCCAGAGGGTGACAGGCTGGCGACAACCACCACGGAGGACCTCCAAAAGCGATTGTTGCCAGGCTGTTTAACTTCCGGGATCTGGATGCTATCCTCCACAAAGCCTGCCCACATGGCCCCTGAATGGTGGAGGGACAACCAGTTAATATCTATCTGGACTATACGAAGTTAGTTCAAAGACAGAGGGAGTCCTACTTGTGGGTCAAACAGTATCTGAAAAGTCTGGACATTCGTTATGCCATGCTGTTCCCGGAGAAACTGAGGATCATTAATAACGATCGCTCATAATTTTTTGCTTCTGTGGTGAAAGCCTGAGCTTGGCTCGAGCAAAAAGGTCACCAACTGCTGACCGATAGGGGCGACACCACTCAGCCTCAACTGTGGCAAGAGCAATGGCGAAGATGAAATAAGATGCCCCCGTCGTAGTTCGCACCGATGAAACTGCAGGCAGCGTCTGAAAGAGCACAGATGGTGGTGGATCTCAAGCGGGTGCCATGGCCTGTGTCTCTGAATAGATAGGTGGCACCGACAGTGGGGGGTTTAACTCCACGGGGTAAGGGAGCTCCAAGGAATGGGACGGAGAATTGAACATCACCCCATGTCATGCCAATGACATCCGACAAGATCATCTGAACTGTGCAATCTCATTTGTGGCTGGGGTACCCCAAAATCTATGATGGCCTATCTCAGGACTGCTGGGGTGTTCATGAGTACAGCCATGGGCCACACCCTTCCTGACATAGGGAATCTGTATTTACAGGTTTCTAATGTGTGTGTTTTATTCAGACAGATGAATTTGGTCATGGATGAACTGTAAATTGGGGTGGTGACCGGTCCAGAGACTGCAGCATGGTAAAGTAGGGAGGGGGAATAGTTGGGGCACTGTTCATTTTTATGGTTTGAGTGATGAGGGCCTCTCACCCTTTTGGAAGGGTAATTTGCACCACAATGGCTTATTGGGGAGGGGGCAGATGAACAGGTGAGATGGCCAACCATACACTTAAATAATTAGGTTATAATGTCTACGGTCTAGGGAACAAGATAAAAAAGAGGGATTGTGGTGAAAGCGCTAGCTAGATATGCCGCAGATGTGTTTCTTTGTGCAGGAAACACATATGAAAGGAAATAGGGGGATGCTAGTAGCAAGGGGGAAATACACGATTCTTAGCCAGGCAGGCTACTCATCTAGTGCGAGGGGTGTGGCATTTCATGTGAAACAAATGTAGATGGATGAGTTGGAGCTCTGTGTGGCAATTCTGGGCGAATAGGAGGGGTAACAACTGACTTTAGTTATTATCTATGTTCCACCTGGAATTTAAGGGAATACTTTGGGGTATTTCAGCAAACTGCTCACAGAACTGCCACCAGCTACTACAGTGGTTGGAGGGACGAGGGATGTTTGCAGGGAAATGCATACAGATCGAAGTCGCTATTTCTTTTTCTCCAGGGAACATGATACCTATTCCCATATTGACTATGTCTTCTCCACAAGGGGGTATACTCATACATCTACAGAAGCTGACTATAAAGCGAGAGGGATCTCATGGCAATGTGTTGACCTCATACATGAGGAGGGAGCAAGTGGTGAATGGCAATGTGGAGAATAATAAATGATAAAGAGGTGGTTTGGTTACAGTTAACCTTGATCCAACACGTTGAGAAAAGTGTTTGACCAGGACAGGAAGATGCTACAGTATGGGAGACATACAAGGCCACCATCTGGGGGTGGTAACGCGGGGGAGAAGGGTGACAGACATAGAGGTCGGGAACGCTGCACAGAATAAGAGAGAGAAATACATCAATTGGAAGACTAACACGTACAGTGCCCACCGGCTGCAGTGAAGATCCAACCCCTTAATAGGGTGGAGGAATACAGCTCAGTGACAACAGATGTGGTTAAGCTAGATTATATAAGGAATGCCTCTACAAAGTAGGAAACAAGGCAGGAGAGAGGTTTGCATGGCTCAGCAAAAGGGACCAAGATAGACTTCACATAAAGGAAGTTAGGGACCAAGTGGGACCCTGGTGATTGTTTCAAATGCAGTAGCTCAGACAATGGAGGCATATTTGAGTTACTTCTATGGAAGCAAACTTCAAACTGAAAAGGAAGATATATATATATAGCTTTGTTAGAGATTGCCCTTGTCAGAAACTTGATCAACAGAAGGCAGATATTCTGAAAGCCGACCTGACTGTGGGGAAGGTGCAAATGGCTGCCAGCTGAATTTCTCTAGATGATGGACAATATAATGATGCCACACCTACATGGATGTATATAGAAGCGCACCAAAGGGGTGGGCTCCCATGTGAAGCTAATTTGGTGACCATATTACTGATCCTGAAACTGGGAAACCATGAGACCGATTAGACTCCTATCGCCCAATATTATTTGTAAATGCTGACTCTAAGGTACTGTCTAAAGTGCTGGTGAATCGGTTGCAAAAAGCGACCTTGGATCTGGTGCATGCAGATCAGAATGGCTTCATGCCCCACAGATTAACCGGGCTTAACCTTCGATGTCTCCACAATAACATTGCTGTAGCCAAAGACGTAAAGCTTCCCTTTGCTGTGGCCTCACTGGATGCGAACAAAGAATTCAGCTCGGTGGAGTGGCCATTCCTTTTTGTCATCATAGAGAAAATGGACTTGGCACCGAAATTCAGATGATGGGTTGGACTGCTCTACAAGGCCCAGAGGCCACGTGATAAAGTGAATGGAATCCTCTGCCAGGAGTTCCCTATAGGCCAGGGGACCAGGCAGTGTTCCCCCAGTCACCTATGCGATTCACCTTAGTGACAGAGGCATTGGCAGAGTGGATCTGGGTGGATGCGCAGATCTGCCGTTGGTGGTGGAGAGATACCTGGGAGGAGAGGATATTGCTGTACTTAGATGATACCCTCCTATACTTGGTGGAAGCAGAGCAGTCACTAACACGAGTTGGAGATATATTTAGGATTAATGGAAGATATTCAGGACTGGTTACCAACTGGGAGAAATCACTTTTATTCTCCCAGGGTTCATGGGAAGCTCTCCCCAGGCCACTTATGGTGGCACTTGATAGTTTGTGATACCTGGCCCTCTGGACATCTAGGTACGGACCCACTTACTATGGGAATAATTTGGACTCACTCCTGCATAAAATTTACACTGACACCATGCACTGGAGGAAACTTCTTCTCTACCTGATGGGTAGAGCGGCTCTATTTAAAATGATTACTTTGACTAAATTCACTTACTTTCTGCAGAAAAGCCCCCATCGGATACCAGAGGCCTTCTTCCATAAGATTAACAGTTGTATGAGGACACTCCTGTGGTTGGATGGCCCACCGTGTGTGGCACTCCGCACCCTCCAAAGGTCTATGTATGATGGCAGGATTGCCTTACCAGATATTCGCAAATAGTATGAAGTCGCTCAAGTCAGCACTGTGAATGAATGGGTGTTTGCAGGACTGGAAGACCCAGACTATCAACATGACCGACACACCCTGGGCAGGAAGGGATAGCTTCATGCTCTCTATGGTGGTAGGATTGACCCTGGCACCCGAGAAGTGACTAAGACGGTGTGCAGAATACGGTACACTCTCTTGAAAGTCATAGGCTGAGGGATGAATTTGACCCTCAGAGCTCAATTATGGGTGGGCATGAAACTAGGAGTGATACCGACCTTGCTAGGCTTTAGAGGATGAACCCCATCGGACTCTCCACGCTTTGAGATGTATGGGATGCGGATAGCATGGTGCAATTCACACATCTTAGCAAGAAATATGATATGGCACCCTCCCATATTATTTTGCATCATGCTTGATGCCTCAATTCCAGCAGCCTTGCACTGTCACTCTCACTGGAATTGTTCTTTGCACTTTAAGATCGTGCTCCTGTACAACATGCTTGGTGATTTAACTCTAGCATTTGTGTACTTTTCCTGAAATAGCACCTTGCACTTTAACTTTATGCCCCTACGTGGGGCAGTGTTGTCCCTCCCTCTCCCAATCTGGGTCCACTCTTTACATACAACGTTAGAGCATCCTGCACCTATCCCACATTCAGCATGCATCTCAAGCACTGTTTCCCACCCTTTAATGCCACTCTTTTCATACCTCCTCATTTCCTACAATGATCCATCATACACACGATGTCTTAGTGTCCTTAAAAGCCGGAACAATCGCTTTAACAGTCTGTAAAATATTGAATATGCACTGTTCTTTTATATATTAATTCCATTCTTAAAGTATTTCTTGCTAAGGCGCGTGTTGAAAAGTTGGTTTGTTCATGCCTTGTAAGAATTTTAAGTAATTACACAATAAACTTATTGTCATTGTAATTACCCTTCCAATTTCTCCTTCATCATGTCTTCGTCAGGTGCGATCCTTCCCCTAAGAGCCTGTCTCAATTTGTAGTATTTAAGAAATTGGAAGGGTAAAACTTTCGACTGCACCACAAAAAGGTGTTGCACTTTCAGTGCGCCTCCTACAGCCAGCCCTCTAGAGGGGACAAAGGGGGTCCTATGACATCATCATGCAGGCGGGTGCGGTCAGTCACTGCACCCACCTGCAAGGGGATCTCTCTCCCCTCTTGTAAGTGCAGGTCGATTGACTTCTGCACCATGAAACACAGCATGGCTTTGAAGCAGCCACTCTGTATTTCACTTAAATGCGCTGCTCCCAGGACAACACAAGTTTGTGGCTGACTTGGGAGCAGTGCATTCACTGTAATATGGCACACTTTCCCTGTTCGCGCACGGGACAGCTATTTAAAGGTGCGCTATAGCGTAAACAGGGCAAGTGCACCAGTGGTGTAACTAGACCATTGGATGCCCATGGCAGCTCCCTCATTTGCCACCCCAACGCAGCCGCAGATAAGCCCCGCCCCGCCACCCTCTTCCTACGCCACTGAAGTGCACCCTGGGGCAGATTTACAAGCCCCTTGTGACACTTTTACGCCGCCGTTGCATCACTTTTGTGACGCAGCGGCGGCGTAAACAATGCACCACTATGCAACATATTTACAACGTGACACATCTAGTGAGATGCGTCACATTGTAAAGCCCTGCGCTACATTATACCTGCATCAGGTATAATGTATGCAGGGTGGGCGTACCGTCACTAGGAAGGCCCGTAAAAATGACGCAGTGAAATCTACAAGATTTCACTGAGTCACTTTTACGTCCAGCTGCGTCAAAACCTTACGCCTGCTTGTAGCAGGCGTAAGGAGTGACGCAGCACAGCAAGTATAGGGCGCCCCTGAGCAGTGCTGGAGTTGCGTCGCGCTTGCGAAACAACTCCAGCACTGCGTCACTTTTACGCTGTCAGATGCGTCACGCATCTGTCCATCCTTGCGCCACGATGCACCGCATTGTAAATGCAAAAAGAACTATTGATGGACAGAATGCAAAACAATGTCATACATTCACCCCAGTTCAGAGATCTGGGCCTAAATCCATCGTTTTATTGCTCACCATGCCATTCCAGTTTGGACCCAGCCATATGCAAATCAGTCTTGACCCTGTGCCCAATGGGAACAGTCCAGCCCGAACTGCCAGGCCAGGTCCTCCCTGGACTAAAAACAAGCATCCGAGGACGGGTTTCGGGGATTCACCCCTCTTCAGCCAGGATAGCTTGATTCTAGTGGCATGGAGAGCACGGGACTCACGTCTGAGCATACCCGTCCCACTCGGGGTGACAAATGCAAAAAGAACTATTGATGGACAGAATGCAAAACAATGTCATACATTCACCCCAGTACAGAGATCTGGGCCTAAGTCCATCGTTTTGTTGCTCACCATTCCATTCCAGTGTGGACCATTGTAAATGCGGCGCATCCATGGTGGCACAAGGGGTTTCTACCATGACGCACAATAACTGGCGCATCCCTGCTGATATGCAGGGATGCACCAGTTATTGTAAATCTGCCCCTGTATATGTAATACGCCCACTGGTGTCATTCTGACAGCCAGAGTTGTGACTAGCTGGAAGAAACTGAATCCCTGACCGCAGGTATTTTGAAGCCAACCTGCTGCTGAGAGAAGGAAGGAGCCTGATAACCCTGCAGAGCTGTGACTGACCTGAAGCACCAGAGCAACTTGAACCGCAGGCCGCAGGAAGAGAGAAGAGTGATCTGCATGCCCTGAGGACTGTGTGCTGCAGACTCTCCATGGGGACAATTGCTGAAGGAATCACTCCCCCACGAGGCTTGTATACAAGGTGGAGCATGCCGCCATCAAGACATTTTTTGCTTGGCAGGCCAAGAAGTTGTGTACCCAAAGTGGAGTGTGCCGCCATCCATCTGTTACAATATTAAAAAGTGATTCGCTTCTCAGGAATGTAAACAACCCTATTTATGAAATAAAGCATACTGCAAGACCTTTTTATATAGTTTCTGATTTACATAATCATTTAGACTTCACTGCATACCTATACTTTAGTGCTATTCGGTGAACGTCCTTTCTCAACTGCTCTAAATGTTTTTACCCCTGACTCTACATTAAAAGAAAGGCACATGTTACCCAAACATGTACTACGCAATTCACCATGAAAACATGATCAATTCATCTTAAAATGGTTATATTTCAAATGTAATCTGAGAAAACAGTGGATAGAAAAAATCGACAGAAATATGAAATGGTGACACGGAAGGGCAGACTGTATGGTTTGTTAATCACGAATGGAATCAGTTTCACGTATTTTTGTGTTTTCCTTTCTGCGTGGGCTGGGAGCAGAGATGATGACTATATATTTTCCTTCTTTTCCGGACGATTATTGTCAAAGCAGTTTATTTCCATAACTAGAAGAAAGAGGCGGTTATGATTCATTCTCCCCCAAAAAACAATTACTCTTCATCTCTGACTTTTGTTGAATTTCCTAGCATTAGTTATCATACCTCAAAAGTTATTTTTTATGTGATTATTTGTTAGAATTAAGAAAATACACACAGGAAAATGTGGAAAATCACTGTGTTGTTCTAAACAACACATATCCTAGCGATAGTTTGTCAAGCGAGCAGATGCATGTTTCTCGTTGCGTTTTGCAGTAAGATAGCACACACAATTCAAGCCAACACCTTCAACGCACTGCAAGTGTAATGAAAGTGGATCCACACAACATGCTGAGCAGGTGTGCCAGCATCTCGTCTTCTACCCACTGGGCTGCCTGACACATGCAAGCTTTTCTTCCATCCCTGGCACCCACCTTCCTCTATAAATGTGAACTCTGCAGTCTACCTGTTAAATTTGACCCATGCAATCTGGCATAACAGTGTTTATGCAATTTCGTAAAAAATATCTCCATTAGAGCAAAACAGTTAAGATAATGTGGTGAGTAGTGATTTTAAATGAAGTGCCTTTGGACGGTGCAAAGAAATAACAAAAGCGAAATTAATATCTACACATAATTGACTTTTGTGTTTATACATTTTGGGCCAGATTTTCTAACATTTCAGACAACGCAACGCAGTAAGGGAAACTGCTGAGCTGCATGAAACAGACAGAGCAGAAAAGTGCTGTATGTACTAACATATGTCACATTTCTGGTCCCTCCTAGTGCTGGCAAACTGTTTGCTGCCTATTGCCGATGCAGACACTCTTGCACCATGCAATGGGGCCTGCGTTACGGGCAGGATATATATTTTTGTTTTGCCGGAGGGGATACTTCCTGCACAAAAACCGTACCTAGGGGTGTTTCCTCTTTGTATGTGTACTGTAGAATGCAGCTCGCATGGAAAGATGAAATAACTGTGGTAGGTGCACTATTTTGGCACTAGTCCAGGTTTGCTGCTTTCGCAAATCTGAGATTATGACAAATTCCATGGGTGGAGTCACAGGAACGCCCATGCCCCACTCATGGGACACCTACTGATGCGCTGCCTTGCGACAACTTGCATCACGCCAGGATAGAACAAGTGCTTATCAAATATGCCCCAGAGCTTCTTTAAACATTGCCTAGATTCCTAGGAGTGTCTCCCAGTAGAAATTGCAGCAGTTTTTATGGCGCAATATTACTATGGAGTTGAGAGATAAGAAGAAATGTGTTACAGTCATTTATCTACAATATTTAAACATGGCAGAGACAGGTTCAGCATGGGACAGACGAAGCATCCTATCAATAATAAAAGTCATACTTTTGCTGATATGATCTGTGAGCTACATGACCATCCCATAGTGTTTGATGCTACAGAGCTTGCAGGAGCCAGTGTCAAGGTAGAGTCAGGTAGCACCATCCGAGTGAATGCAGAACATAATTACTGTGGACAGATAGGGAAGAGAACAGACAGGTGCCAGCGTGGTTGACACAGTGCCACATATTGACGTTGTGTCAGATGCGATGTTTAAGCTAGCACAAATGCTCATGCCAGGTCAAGCTTGCTTATTTTATTTGGCTTATTTTATTTTGGATACCAAGGGGCCGATTACGATGCTGTCGGAAAAGGCTCCTACCGTTAGTCAGAGTTCTTCCGACAGCATCGTAATTTGCCGGATTGCTTTCTACCCGCCTCATTACAATAGAGGAATCCGACCCATCATTCCGACTGGCTTCCAAGGGGTTCGGAGAGCCCGTCCTCCAGTAGAAATGTTGTCAGTAATCCAAGGGCAGCTATTTCCTCCCTTGGGATTACAATGTCTGGTTTCGGAAGCCTTTCTGTGCTGCCTTCCTGACACAGAAAGGTTGTCGGAACTCGACTTTGGGGGCCCCCAGCAGGACCCCCATGGGTGCACGGCCTCTAGTTGAAGGCAGTTGATCCGTGCACCCCGTGGCAGGCACCTTGACGTGCCTGCCACGGGGTGCAGGGATGAACTGCACCTCCTATTTTACAATGGGAGCATGCATTCTTACCGGAATACATGCTCCCATCGTAAAGTATAGGAATGCAACTGAACAGGGTTCGGTCGCATCCTAATTAGTCGGTCAGGACCGCTGACCGGGTATCGGTCGGTCCCATGACTGAGATGATGTGGGGCAGAGGAAACTCCGCCTGACATTGTAATAGTGCCCTGAAACTTTGGCCTCTTGCAAAAAATAAAAAAACAACATACCGTAATAGGTGTTCAAAAATGCTGATTTCTCTGGCAAAGGTTTGCAAAGTTAACCGACATTTTAACTTAACTACGTGCACAGCAGGAGAGTGGCAGCTGTTTTGCAAGTGGCTAAGATGACAAACATTGCAACTTAACTAGGTGTCCAGCAGGACATGTGAAAACACGTCGTGGGTAAACACTCTTTCAAAAAATGGTTGCTGCAGATGATGTTTTGCTGAATATCCTCAAGTTAAAAGATTGGTTCCTGCCAAACATACCTTTAGGGAGTAGTTTTCATGCACTGTTTTTAAAACAATTTAAAACACCTCTGTAAACGAACAACCCCCCCCCCCCCCCACACACACACACACACACGCTCAAACCCCTATTTAATAAAAAAGAACACGAAAGAAAAATGTAAACTTATTTCTGGTGTTCTCCTTCTGGGGCCTCAGCACCATCCAAGTGAATGCAGAACATAATTACTGTGGACAGATAGGGAAGAGACCACACAGGTGCAAGTGTGGTTGACACAGTGCCACAGATTGATGTTGCCTCAGATGAGATGTTTAAGCTAGCACATATGACACGTGCCAGGTCAAGCTTGCTTGTTTTATTTTGGATCCTAAGGTCAACATTAACGCTTCAGGGACAAAGAGTATGAACTCAAATGTCAGATTCTAATTTTGTCTAGCTGATCCTCTCCCCTTCATAGGGCCGCTGGCAAGATTCCCACTCTACAGCCAATGTCAATGCTTTCATTGTTTTTCTCCATCTCTGTTATTTGGACTCTCTTTGTTCACTCTGAGGGCGGGAGCAATCCCTTTGGCAGACAGCTATTTCTGTAACCAAGGTAAGGTTTGTTTTTCAGAGCATTCTAGGCTATGTTCCTGTTAACCTTGTGGTCATTACAAAGCAAAAACACCCTTTTAGTAGCCAGATCTCACACAAAGGACAAAATAATAGTATACAATGCAGGGCTCACAATTTCCTTAATTACTTACTCCACGTATATAAAATATAAGAAAATTAGTTTAATGAGCGTTTGACCTTAAGTCAGTTTTAGACACACACACACACTGTCCTTTTGAGAAAAAAAACATAGTTAAAGTGGTGCTATGACAACGAAATAAACTCAAAACGCCCCATTATACATAGCTATGTGAATCCAAACTCACACCACTGATATGCTCCACTCAGGACTGCACACCTGACATCTCTGAGGAAATCTCACATTATGTCAATGATAACATCATTGATGAGAACACATGTGATATCACCAATCAATATCATTGGTCACTGTGCCCACCCAGGGATAATAAACCCCATTCGACTATGCCCTGCGTCTAGAAGCCCAGACTGTATACATGTGTTTCTAAGAGTATTTTTTTAAAGAATTTTGATTTTGGTTTTCCAGGCAAAAATGTGGCAAAAACTTTCTAAGACCCACTTCTTGCAGTTTGGGGACAAGAAGACTACACTGTAACACCAGCCAAGGGTCCAAGACCTGAAAGGCACTACTTGGAGGTTAGGACTCACTCCCAGAGAGGGCAGCAACAGGGCCATAGGGCAGGTCCAGTTGGAAATGGTCAGCTGGGCTGTTGGAGGTAGAGAGGCCTATGGAAGCTTGTTGTGTCCCTGTAGTTCAAATAACCAACTGACCCTTGGAGTCACTTCTGGGATATTACTTTCAAGGCAAGCAGTGCCTGTCTTACTTCTGGTTCTTCAAACAGTAGGGCAGTCGTTCTTCTGGTTTTTCTCAGGTCCAGGCGTGTTTTGAGGAGAGGTCTGTGGAGTCCACATTTGTCCCCAGTGTCAGACTGTGAGTGCAGGGTAATCCTTTCCCCTACACCAAAACCAATTCTGGTCAGTTCTTCCCTTCACACAGAGATTGGAGCTAGCCTAACTGGAGAGGCAAAAGGGAGGCAGGCCTGGGTGTGAGATTCTTCTGCAAGTGACAGTTTAGTCATCCTTTGAGGCAGAGGAAAGGGCAGAGAAAAGCCCCCAGGCCATCTGGTTAAGGGAGTAGACCCACTCCCCAAACCCTTTGTCCACTGTCTGAGAGCAATACAGATATCACCACAGGAGAGCCATCAGTAGTCAGTTTTCAGCTGTAAACTATCAAGAAAGCATTTTGGGTTTTAGAAGGAAAATGAAAACTTTCTAAAAGTGACATTTCCAAAATAGTAATATAAAATCTGACTCTATCAGTGCATTGGATATTAAAATGAGTTCTTGAAATATTTTTCTAGCTATCCAAAACTGAGTTTAGCAATTTTTAAATGTATTAGTGTAAACCAGTCTTAAGCTAGCCAGCCAGCTTTTCCACAGTGAAAAACGACTTTGGAGGGTTTCCATTGCCTGGACATCAAAAACATAAAATACACAAGTCCTACTTTTAAATGAAATCCACCCTGACCTACAGGCTTTCAAGGCCTATGTCAGGAGTGGTTTATAAGTATTATAAAGGAAGGTTTAGCCCTAGTAAAAGGTTTATTTTACCGGGTCAAAATGGCAGTTTAATGTTGCACACTCAGACTGTAGCCCAGAGCAGGACCTTGGATGCCAATCTCATGTTGGCGTCTGATGAAAATAGGATGTGAGACTGTGTCAAATGTTGCAGAGAGGTCCAGTAAGAAGAGGGCTGTCATATTTCCTTTGTCTAGGATGATGCTGATGTCATCTGTGGCCGTGATAAGTGCTATCTCTGTACTGTGGTTGGGCATTAATTTGGACTCCATGGCATCGAAGAACTGGTGGTTGTTGAGGTGATCTTTGGGGTGCTGGTTGATGAGCTTCTCTAAGACCTTAGCTGGATATGGTAGGAGGGAGATAGGTCTTTTATTGAGAGCTGTTTTTTTAAGCAGAGTAGTGATGGTTACTGATTTCCAGGTGTTCTGGGAACGTGGCTGAGTTGATGGAGGCATTCATGATGGGTCTTAGTGCTTAGCTGATTTATAGGAGTCCTTTGGTGAAGGTGTGGTGGGGGCAGGGGTCAGATGGGGCCCTCCAGTGGATGATTGTTGTCCACATGCTCAGGGTTTGCTCCTTGGCTGTAATGGGAAGTTGAGTTGCAAGGGTGCTGGGGTCCAGTTGAGGATCCAACTTGCCACATTTGGAAATGTTTTTCTACAGAGCAATTCCGAGACTCTGTTACAGAGGTCTTGTGAGGGGACGATGTTTTTGGAGGTGGCTGCGGGCGTGGTGAACCTTTTGATGGTGGTGAACATCTTCTTGTTGCTGTTCGTGCTGGTGTTGGTGTGGTCTGCAAGAACTGTGCATTTGATGTTCCGTATCTTCTGGTGGCAGCATCTTAGAGCAGATCTGAAGATGTTTTAGGCAGTAAACAGTTTTTCTCTTGTCAGTGTCTATGTACTGCTGTAATAACAGTACTGCTGTAATTACAGTACTGCTGTAATTACAGACTTGACCAAAAGCTAAGTCCTGTGGACAACCCCTCTGACACAGTGGAAAGCCATATACACTTGGGGATGCCACTTATCGGGGCTGGGCACTTCTGGGGGCATTACAATTAAATTGTGTGCGAGTTAAGGTTTGAATGGCTGTTTTGAGGGTTATGGATTGTGGAAGCAACCATAGCTGGCTAATGTAGCGGATGTTTCGGTTTTATTTCATAACTATACTATTACTATGTTTTTGAAGTGAATTAATGGAGTGGTAATATTAACTGTAGTAAATATGTGTGTATGTGTGTGTGTGTGCGTGTGCGTATATAAAGAATTTTGATTGGCCGAGAGGGCTTTTTTTCTATGTAACTCATAACTCTACCTTGCAACGCTATGACTCACTGCTTATGACCCCACATATTACATCCGTGATGAAGTCTGAAATCTGCAGCAGTGAAAGTTCCACATATGTCAGTTACTTATAACTGGTAAATGTCAGTGTTTTTTTGTTTTTAAAACAGCATTGTTTTTTTCAGTGATTTTCTAAGTTGTTTTTTAATGTAAGGTAAAACATCATATTTTCTTCGCAAATAACAAGAGTTTAACATATACATTTTACAGATTTATATAGGATTTCCAAAGATTGGAAATACCTCGGATATTTGCTCCCTAATAACTATCCACTCGTTTGACAAATCTCCCCAAAACTTTACAGTCCAATAGTATTTTCTACATTTTGTGACGATTTAAATTTTAGTGGTGAATTGTGAAAGGGATGCAAAAATAAAAGGGGATCCCAAAACAGATTTTCCACCCCAATTTATTTTCCATAGACCTTTTTATTCAACATAGCGCAGAAACGGCTGTATTGATTTTGATTACATTTGCCATGAATATATATTATAGTTTAGAAATGATCCTTTTTGCAATTTAAAGTGAAATTATAAAGTAATCATGAAGTTATAAGGGCTAAAACATAGTGATATCTGTTGTCGAGGTAATACTGTGGTACTAAAACAGTACATGGTGCTGACAAGTCATTATGTGATTGACAAATGACTGGTTTTGCACAAATTTAAGGCAGTGATGTTGTTTTTAGGTACCGTTTGCCTGTGTTCTGTAGGTAAGTATTAGGTTTGATATTTTTTCCCCTTATTTCTTACCACTTTATTTAAAGTGGTAATAGATAGGGAAACATATTTAGAAGTTTCTATACAGTTTGTAAAACATTTATGGAGAACCGCGATACTGTCTTGTGAGTATTGTGGTACCAAAAATATATTTACAAAAATAATTATGTTAAAAATTAATAATACACTGTAGTACACTATATTTTTTTAAATATAGGGCACTACAGTGTATTTTTAATTCTTAACATATTTAAATCTACAGTGAAATGTCCATGGAGTACCGCAATAATATCTACAAATTACTGAGATACTTTTCTAAAAAATATGCGGTTCTCCCTAAACTGCTGTAAAAATATGCAGACAACACATTTCCCTACCTATTAACGCTTTAATAAAGTAGTCATAGAAAGGGAACAACAATAAAACCTAATACTTACTTAGGTCTAAGACCCTAACCAAGAATAGAGTGAAACACAGAACACATAAAAAATGTGCTGAAAACGACATTTGTAAACACAACCGTTAGCCAATCACATACTGCCATATCATGCAGATGTACCACACTATATCGTGGCACAATATATAACTAAGTATTTTCTTTAAAATGATAACTTTAAAACTACTTACACTATTCATACATACTATCAAAAATTACCTGCCACATTACATCTACATGTCATCAGGTTAGTGAATTTACTAATCTCTTAGTGAGTTTGATCCAATATCTTTTATTTAAAATCTCAATGAAAAGAAAGTTCTGGAGTCCGAATTTAACAGTTCTTTTCTTTTCTTTTCTTTCGTTCTTTAAGACCTTGTGGCGTTCCTGTCTGCCGGTACTCTCGACAAAAAGGAGAGTTCGGTTGAGACACTATTATAGGTCTCTTTATGTTTGGAATTGTAAAAGTTAGTTTACTGATTCTTTTGTAGGGCATGTCCAAGTAGCGGGTTTAATAGGAAGGTGCTAAATAATAATAGCGATCTAGGATATAGACAATAAAATAAATAATATTTTGGGTTCAATATCACCATAAAGCAAAAAGAAAAACATTAAGAAGAAAAACAATCAGTAAGTATTCGGCACCCTTTCTTTCTAGAAGAGGCTTTATTTAAAATGTCATTCTCTGGAATATACACAGAGACAGGGGTAACACCGTTTCTCTGCCCCACCCGTCATCTTCAAAAGGACAGAAAATACAAAATAATAATATCCTTTTCAATTTCCGCCCTCCTTCCATTTACAGCTTTCCCTCCAGTTTGTCAGCTCTATTCGAGAGTCTGCCACATACCTGACTGAGCCATGTCCCTCTTGTAATGTGTCTAGGAGCTGGATTCGACCTGCGAAGAGAACTCCTCCTTGACTCTCCGGGTGCGGAAACTTGTAGCATGTAGTTTCCCATCACAACTCCACTTGGACACATGCACACCAGCTCTCCTCTCCAGATTCCATTCTCCGAGCCCGCCTTTCTTCATTTAGGGAGGCGCATGTCCCAAGGGAGTTCTGGTTCCTCCTGGGTTACCTGACTTCCCATCGGCCCTGTAATAAAAGAAGGGCGCAGTCGGCTCCAGGGAGATAAATCACCCCATCCTCAGCCCCAGGTTTGTGACACCACCTCCGTTAACACTTTTTATGCCACGTAACAGAGAGGGCAGCGCAAAAAACCCATCTCCGTGGACTGGAACAGTATGATGGAATCACTTAAAGCAGTGGATGTATTGGAGCCAACTGGTTTTCAGTTAGAGTAATATATAACCAAAACATACGCATTGTAGGGAATATTTTCTCTGGGTAGCATGTCCACACACCAGGTCACCTGGAACTGGTTTTTACTATGAGTAAGGGTGTAGAATAAGTAATGTATGATCAGACACCTTTATCAATACGGAAATGAACTGAACATCTGGATTTTATAGATAACAATCATTCTATGTACAGAGCCTAGATGTCAGATTGAACTAGAAAAACTGTGTCAACACTCTTAGTGCTAAGGTTGTACAGATTTGTGTGTCCATGATGTTACATGAACGGATTCACAAATATGTGTCTATGATTGGTATGTTGGCATATTATATAAAACTCAATAAAAATATGTTAAAAAAAATAAAAAATACTTTTTATGCTACGTCTGTTTCAATTACCCCTCTCTAATGTACTTCGTACTTTAGTTTATTCGAGTTATTTTTTTCAATATGTTTGTGACTATAGTATATTTTTATTTATTGCACAGTTACTTAAAACCATTTGCAATATAACACAATAATTTAAAAAATCAGAGCATTAAAAAGAATTCATTTATAATTATAACCAATTTCATTTCATGAAAAAAATGCAATTAAAATTTAAAAGCTGAAAAGTGATTAATTGTGTATAAAGCATTGTGACAGAAGTGTGCCTTAGTCTGTTTTCTCGTGGTTTGGCGAAGATCTTATTCTTTGACAAGTCTGGAACACACTTTCTCCAGAAAACTCCAGATTCTAGCCAAGTCGGTCAGCAGAGTGCAAGAAAATAGAACCACAACTGCTTCTTTTACTGTCCGAACACCTTTGCGTAGCCAATTGGCTTTAATAGGTTCAGACGAGATTGTAACAGGCCGGGACAACAGCACATCAAATGTTGTAGGGATTCTGTTTTAAAATTGCAAATTCTACAGCTGATTCTATGTTCAAGGGATTTCCACCCCAGATTTAGTTATTTTATGGGAGGGGTACTAGTCTGGCCCACTGAATGTGTTTTAGGGCCTTTCTCCCCAATGCTTGGTGAAGGTAAGGCTGGGATTTATGCTCTATGTATGTAGCGATCAGCCCAGGTTGATCACTTCCACTTTCAAAATTTGCCATATCAATTTTTCTTGATAATTGATAGCATTGTTTGTTGATTGCATCTTTGATAACCGGGTACTTTATGTCCTCTTGACCCCAATTCTGTGTTACCAGATCTAAGATTTCTACTGCTTCCTGCATGTAGACCTGCCATGGGTTAGAAGGTCCTCCATAGATGGGTTTTAACATGCTCTTCAGGCTCCCATCCGGAGCTTTAAGTACTTGATAATAATATTTTGGATGCACTCCCAAGCATTCTTTACTCTGTTGCACCAGGCCAAACTCCAGGTGAATCTAGCTATTGCGGGTGTATTTTGGTAGTTTTAATATACGTTTGTACACCCGGCATTGCGTATTTCCATCATTGTGTTAATTTTGCCTGGGAATGCCTGCTGTGCGCAACCCGCAATTTCCCTTATTTTAGATTGTAGCACCTTTCTAATTGGGATGGCCTTTGGGCTTTGCATTTTCTCATGTAGTTTGCACAAGCCATAGATTGTAGACTCTACTTTAGATTTCATTTTGTGTAAATGCAAAGTTGCTTTACCCGAGTCACTCAGCCAACACCCGAGATAATTGTAAGACTTTGAAACAGTTATTATCTCTTTACCCACGTGCCATTTGAGGTTAGTTTTTTTTCTACAACGCCCAAAGATCTATACTTTGGTCTTTTCTGAATTTATTGTTAATTTATTGATCTGGTTGTAGGCGTTAAATGCGTCTAGACCCCTTTGTAGTCCTGTTTTTGTGTGATCCATCACCACTAGGTTGTCCGCGTATTGTAAGTTTATTGGCTCAAAATTTTGGGACTGCAAGGTTGGCGTTGTGGAGCGTCTTGCCCAGGACTGCTGTATATAAATTGAAGAGTGTTGGGGCAAGTACGCATCCCTGTTTTAGGCCTTGATTTGTAAGACACTTTTTTGTTGTGGTGTTGTTTGCTAATTTGACTTTGATCCAGGTATTGCTATATAACAAGATAATGGTGTTGAGGAGGCCTGAAGGAATTTGCCAATTGCGCAATTTGGACCTGAGCTTACAGCGTGGCACCCCGTCGAAAGCTACTGAGTAGTCTACAAAGCAGGCAAAGACAGTTTTTTTATTTTTAGCATTGGCTTGCTGGCTTAAATATGATATGGCCATGATGTTATCGATTGTTGAACAACCTTTGCAGAACCCTGTTTGATACGGGGGAAGGATTTAATTTTCTTCAACCCACACTTTATGGCACTCCACTCTTCCCCACTCCACTCTGCTATTGCAGTCTATGCCACTCTACTCTACATTACTCCATTATATGCCACTCCACTCTACGCTAGTCAATTGTGCACCACTCCACTCTACCCCACTCCGCTCCATGCCATGCCACGCCACACTACACCACTGCACTGTACACCCTTCCTCTCTTTCGCTACTCCACTGTATTCTTTTCCACTGTATGCACCTTCACCATATGGCACTACTATTTTACTATACCACTCTCCTGTACACCACTTCAGTATATACCACTGCACTGTATGCTATTCCTCTATACACCACAGCACTTTATGTCACTCCACTCTATGCCACTCCACTCTATGACAATTCACTATACGCCACTTCACTCTATGACAATCCACTGCACGCTATTAAACTGTACATTTCTCAATTCTATGGCACTACACTCTACGTCACTCTACTGTACGCCAATCCAACCCACATTTCTACACTCTACACTATTTCATTGTATGACACTCTACACTACACAACTCTACTCTATGCTATTCCACTATGTGTCACTCCACTCTATGTCACTCTACTACAATTCTATGCCACTCTGTAAGATTCTATTGTACATTACCTCACTGTATGCCACTGTACTGTATTCCACTCAACTGTACGCCACTCCACTCTACGCCATTCCACATCATGGTATTGCACTGCACACCACTACATTATACAACGCTCCACTATAAGGTATTCTACTCTACAACGCTCCACTGTACACTACTAGACTGTACACCACTCCACTCTATGCCACTCCAGTGTATGCTGTTCTACTGTATGCCACTACACTGTACCTCACTCCACTCTATGCAATTCCACTGTACACCATGCAACTCTACGCTATTACACTCTATGCTATTACACTCTACACCTCTTCACTCTGCCCCACTCCATCCTCCAGTGTATACTATTCCAGTGTTCATCATTACATTGTACCTCACTCAACTCCATGCCACTCAACTCTACAACACTCCACTGCATACCACTCCACTCCATGCCTGTCCACTATGCATCACTCTACTCTACACTATTCAACTGTACACCACTCCCCTCTAACACACTCCAATGTATGCCACTTCACTGTACACCACTCTACTGTATGCTTTTCCACTGTATGCTGCTCAACTGTACGACACTCCAGGCTACGCCACCCCACTGTATGCTTCTACACTATACACTAATAAACTCTTATCTATTCCATTGTACACAATTTCATTGTGCAATTCTTCGCTGTATACTATTCTACTCTATGCCACTCCGGTGTACCCCACTTTAATATATGCTATTCCATTGTATGTCACTGCACTGTATGCCACTCCACTACACTCTATAAAAATGCATTGTACGCTATTACACTGTACATCACTCCATTCTACTCCACTCCACTGCATGCCACTCCACCGTACATCAATCTACTCTACTCTACTACACTCTACCCTATTCCATCGTGCGACACTCCATTCTGCGCCACTCTACATCATGCAGTTCCTCTATATGCCACTCTACTCTACCTCACTACACTGTATGCCAGTAACAGTCAATGTTATTCCACTCTACACCACTCCACTGTACGCTACTCTACTCTATGCTACTCTACTGTATGCCACTACAGTCTACCCCTTTACACTATACCCCTCTCCACTCTATGGTATTCCACTGTACATCACTCCACTCTATGTCACTATAGTGGATGCACTCCACTCTACTCCACTCCAGTCTACAATATTCCATTGTATGTCACTACACGATACCTCACTCCACTCTATGTCACTCAACTCTACTCCACTCCAGAGTATGCTATTCCACTGTGTGCCGCTCTTTGTACACCACTTTACTCTAACATACTGCACTCCACTCTATGCCACTCAAGTGTGTGTTACTCCACTCTATCCCAGTACAATCTGCCATACTACACTCAACCCGATTACACTGTACAACACTCCATTCTAAGCCACTCTAATGTATGCTATTCCACCACATGCCACTCCACTCTACACCACTACACTACAGAGTAACATTCAATGTTATTTCATTCTGCAACACTCCACTGCATGCCGCTCCACAGTATGCCACTCAACTCTACTACATTACACTCAATGTCACTATACTCTACACTATTCCATTGAACACCATTCAACTCTAGAACACTCCACTTTACGCTACTCCACAGAATGTTATTACACTGTACACCACTACAGTCTACCCTACTTCATTCTTCCCGCTCCACTCTACAATGCTCCACTATATGGAATTCCACTCTACAACACTTCACTCTTATGTCACTACACTGTACACCACACCACTGCACTCTACGCGACTCCAGTCTGGTTATTCCACTGTATGCCATTACATAGTACCTCATTCCACTTTATGCCACTCTACTGTATGCTACTATACTGTATGCTACTCCACTGTATACTATTCCACTCTATGCCACTCCACTCTGTGTCACTCCACTCTACCTCACTCCAGTGCACACTATTCCACTACATGTCACTTCAGTGTATGCCACTCAACTCAACATCATCCCACTCTATGCTATTCCACTGTACCTTACTGTTCTCTATGCCTCTTAACTCTATGCTACTCCATTGTACACTATTCCAATCAATGCTTTTCCAATCTAGGGCACTTATCTCTACACCACTCCACTCCAATGTATGCTATTCTACTGTATGCCCTCTAGTGTATGCCACTCCACTCTACTCTATTCTACCATATGCTACTACACTGTATCTCACCCCATTCTATGCCAGTCAACTCTACAATACTCCACTGTACGCCACTCTACTCTATGCCACTCAAGAGCACCACTCCACTCTACACTTTTCCACTGTATGCCAGTCCACACTAATACACTCCACTGTACACCACTCCACTGTACACAACTGCACTGTATGCCCCTCTGTTCTATCCAACTCCACTCTACACCACTCTACTCTATGGTAATCCCCTCTCAGCTACACCACTCAACCTTATTCAACTCTACACCACTACACTCTACGATAAACCGCTGTAAACCATTCCACTATATGCTATTCCACTTTACACTATCCTACTCAATGAAACTTCATTCTGCACTATTGTACTGTATGCCACTACACTGTACCTCACTTCACTGTATGCTGCTGCACTATATGCCACTGAAATCCATGCTACTCCACTGTATGCTATCACACTCTACCACACTACACTCTATGCCACTCCACTCTTCCCAAACCCACTGCACGCTATTCTACTGTACGCCCCTCTGCTCTATGCCTCTCCGATCTACAACACTTCACTATATGCCATTCCACTGCACTGCACTGCACTGTACAACACAACTCTACGCCACTCCGCTCTACACCACTCCACTGTCTGTATTTCACTCTACATTATTCAACTGTACGCCACTCCATTGTACCACATTCCACTCTACAACACTATACGCTATGAAAGTACACTTTACAAAGCTCTCTGGAGGCACTAGAGAGCCCAATTGAGAGATGGCCGCCATTATGTGAGGCTCTGCCGGTCAGAGACTTTTATTCGCTTTTTATCTGGCATAGACTGAGGTATCGAGGACTGCCCAGGGGTGCCCGTGTGCTGCTCACTGTGCTGTTGCAGTGACACCCTAAATAACAAGCTGAAGGGCTCCCTTGCAGCCAGTTGCATCTGAGAAGGGGCTCTGGTGCCTAATTTGGGACTACCTCATGGAAGAGTTCTCTGCATAGGCTTTTGATGCGGACGAGCTGCATAGCAGCTGCTGGCAGAGGTCCATTGGGGGAGAGCTTTGTAGCTGTACATGCTGCCATGCATCGGAGGTGGTGCTTCTATCTGTGCCAGGTGGGGGCCGCTGGGCTGCCGTCCTGCTCTTCCCACTGCTTGTGCTGGGGACGTGGGGACGGGCCCACCAACCAAGCAGGAGTGAACAGCGGACCTAGCGAGTAGGCAACCCGGAGCACATTGGTGAGACACTAGCCATCAGAGCTGGCCCCAGGGTTGTGCTGTAGGATGGCCTGCTAGCCTGGGGGTCAGCCAGGATGGACGGGTCCCAACGGAAGTGGTTCTGCAACTCTTAGCTTTAGGTTGCTCAGGGGGCTATGGGCTGATATTTTTCCACCCACACACTTGTTTCTCGGGGGCTATGTACGGTGGGGTATATGCCAAATTGAAACTGGATACTGAGGCCTGTACAATAACCGGGGTGTCTGCATTTGGACCCTGGCCATTGCCGCTTGATAACTGCGGATTGCTACGGTGCTTGGTGCTCGCCTGTAACTCTGCCCTGCATGCCAGGAGGTACATATGCCTGCTTGTGCCTCTCACGGTTGTTAGCCTTCGTCGTGGCAGGGCCAAATCTTGTCTGTTTTGGGACTCTCCTTAATCCGCTCTGAATTGACTACCTATTCTGCCTGTGGGATCAGCTTTCCCACCCGACAATTTACACACCATCTTCCTGCTACATTAAAACCAGTCCAAACTCTCATTTGAGCATCGCAGACAGACAAGAGCAGTAGAATTGTCTCCTGAAGATTTGCAGGTGAATCCCAGGAACAAAACAGTTGTACCATGTTTATGGAGCTGAAGGACAGCCTCAGGTGTGGAGTGATTTGTCGCAGCGTATTAGAAAGTCATAGAGAGTGGAGTAAAGTGGAGTTGCAAAGAGTGGAGTGGGGTATACTGCAGTGGCATACAGTGCTGTGGCGTAGACTGAAGTGACATAGAGTAGGTTGCTCAGGGGGCTGTGGGCTGATATTTTTCCACCCACACACTTGTTTCTCGGGGGGGGCTATGTACTGTGGGATATATGCCAAATTTAGACTGGATACTGAGGCCTGTACAATACCCGGGGTGTCTGCAATTGGACCCTGGCCATTGCCGCTTGATAACTGCTGATTGCTACGGTGCTTGGTGCTCGCCTGTGACTCTGCCCTGCATGCCAGGAGGTACATAGGCCTGCTTGTGCCACTCACGGTTCTTAGCCTTCGTCGTGGCGGGGCCAAATCTTGTCTGTTTTGGGACTCTCCTTAATCCGCTCTGAATTGGCTGCCTATGCCTGCCTGTGGGATCAGCTTTCCCACCTGACAATTTACACACCATCTTCCTGCTACATTAAAACCAGTCCAAACTCTCATTTGAGCATCGCAGACAGACAAGAGCAGTAGAATTGTCTCCTGAAGATTTGCAGGTGAATCCCAGGAACAAAACAGTTGTACCATGTTTATGGAGCTGAAGGACAGCCTCAGGTGGGGAGTGATTTGTCGCAGCATATTAGAAAGTCATATAGAGTGGAGTAAAGTGGAGTTGCAAAGAGTGGAGTGGGGTATACTGCAGTGGCATACAGTGCTGTGGCGTAGACTGAAGTGACATAGAGTGGAGTACCGTAGAGAGGAGTGGCATAGAGTGGAGTGGTTTAGAGTGGAGTGGGGTAAAGTAGAGTTGCAAAAAGTGAAGTGAGGTGCAGTGGAAAGGTGCATAGTGAAATAGCATTATATAGTGTGACGTAGACAGGCGTTTCATAGAGTGAAATAGCGTAGAGCGGAGTGTTTTACAGTGTAATAGTGTAGAATGTATTAGTGTATGGTGTAGAAGCATACATTGCAGTGTCATAGGCAGGGGGTTGTACAGTTGAGCAGCATACAGTGGAATAGCATACAGTGGAGTGGGGTACATTGCAGTGACACAGACTGGATTGTGTTGGAGTGGAGTGGCGTACAATGGAATAGCGCAGAGTAGACTGGCATACTGTGGAGTGGCATAGAGTGGAGTGGAGTACAGTGGAGTGTTGTAGAGTGGAGTGGAAAACTGTGGAGTGAGGTACAGTGTAGTGGCGAACAGTAGAATACCGTAAATTGCAGTTGCATAGAGTGGAGTGGTATACACTGATGTGCCATTCAGTAGAATTGCTTACAATGGGAAGGGGTAGAGTGGAGTGGCGTGAGAATCTGGACGTACAATATGATATGGCCATGGAGTACACAGACAAGTTTTGGGTCCAGTCAGTATCGTTTAATTTTTTTCTTTATATTTCTTCATTGGCATTTCAGTATGTCACAACATCAGAAAACATATGCATGTCAACGAAGATCTATCAGCACTAAAGATCACATAATTACCAATTGTATCACAATACATCAGTAAGCAATAGATATTTTTTATACATTCAATGAATATTCCTCCATTGACATTTTAAATAACAACCCATATAATGACATGGAATATATTCTCTGTGTGTTGTATCTCAGTGGAATAGTATAACACTTGAATACTTGACTGCTGAAGGAAGTATGATACATACAGTGTATGACATTCACATTTTGCCTCTTAAAGCATGTGCTTGCAAGTCTTTGTTACAATTTTAACTGTTTTACCATAAATAACATATGTCAAAGCAAACTGTCAACAATTGAAAATGTGGAAGAGACATTGTATGACTAATATGAGCCTTAATACAGTGGAGTGTGGTAGCTGAAACAGATGTAGTGTGAAAGCGTGTTAAAGGATGTAGATGTAATGTGGCAGAAAAATATATTATTTGCTTTTAATGGTCAGTTTTTGGTAGTATGTATGAATAGTATAAGTAGTTTTAAAGTTATACGTTTTAAAATATGTAATTATATATTGTGCCACCTTATACCGTAGTAAGTTTGCTGTGTACATGATAAGGCAGTATGTGGTTGGCAGATGACTATGTTTACCAAAAGTAAAAGATAGCCATATTGTTTTCAGCACATTTTGTCTGCGGTCTGCATTGCGCTGTGTTCTGTGCTTGGGTCTTAGATGCAGGTAAGTAGAAGGTTTTATTGTTCTCCCTATCTATTAACACTTTGTTAAAGTGTTACTAGGTAGAGAAATGTATTTATAATTTTCTATATATTTTTACAGCAGTTTAGGAAGACCTGTGCATTTTTGGCAGAGCAATAATATTTAAGGGATTACTTAATTACTAATATCCTTAATCACATATACTGAAAAATTGTGATTACCCGAGTGTTAGATGAAATCTAGCCCATTTCATTTGCTAAAGTAACTCATTTACATAAGCAGATTAGCGTCAATATCGGCTTATTTTTAAGCAACTTGAATTTCAGATTGCTGTTTCTAAATTGTAGACTGATATGCACAAACCCTGTCTTTTAATAAGAGGGAAATATGAACAGAGCATGCAGTCAAAATAAAACCATAACCTTTTGCTTAAAAACTCTTAATCTACTTTTGCTTGCAACAACGAAAACACACGTATTATCTCTGAAGGGTATGAAGTGGATGGGTGAAACAATCAACTTTATTTGAAAATGTTCACTATTAATTATATGACTGTAAATTGTCACATGGAATGTTTTTGTTTTATGTACAGTTTGCCTACTTATGCACAAGGGATGAAGCATGAATGAATATTTCCTTTCTTTCCTAGATAAATAATATCAAAGATGTTTGTTTTCATAACGCGAAGGCAGGGAATTGTATGGTTAGCTCTAAAATCTATGTATCACACTCAAATTTCAAACTTTTCTTGTGCCTTTTGGCCTCAACTTACCTAATAGATACAGGAGTCATCAAGGCAGTCTTGGGGTGATTGCTGGCATCACCGGAAGAGTATATCATCGCCAATATATGTCCTAGACAGAAAAAATGTCATTGCAAAATCAATGGTAGTAAATCGATCTTTCAATTTACCTGCTAGAATGGCTTGATCATTAGCAATAGTCTCAAATATTGAAGCAAAGAACCATACTTGCATATCTATTTGTTGATACCTCTGTTTTTATGTACCTACTTAGGATGTGACTCAAAACTTTTACCCTTAAGCTGCAGGTCACATCTCAGTCTTTCTTGTCATCCTTTCCCCTTTTTGTGGTGATGGCTCTACGACCAGTCTATTCAGTTTATCTCCAGAAAGAAGAGGAGGTAGATCTGACTCATTTGCCCATTTGGAATTTGTACGGTAAAATCTGTATTTAAGCAGAATGTTTCACTGAAGTAAAAGGGGCAAAATAATGATTTTTTTCATGTTGTGCTTCCTCAATTTGGAACGGAGTAAAAACATAAAAATACAAGTGTATGCTGATCATTTTCTGTTTCAATTATTCTATTTTTTGCAAGTGTTTTAGATTCTTGTTCCGACTCTTGGAATAATAAAAAATGCTGTGATAGTAAAGTGCAAAAAGAACTATTGATGGTCAGAATGCAGAACAATGTCATACATTCACCCCAGTACAGAGATCTGGGCCTAAATACATCGTTTTTTTGCTCAACATGCCATTCCAGTTTGGAACCAGCCATATGCAAATCAGTCTTGACCATGTGCCCAATGGGAACAGTCCAGCCCGAACTGCCAGGCTAGGTCCTGCCTGGACTGGAAACAAGCATCCTAGGACCGGTTTCAGGGTTTCACCCCTCTTCAGCCAGGATAGCTTGATTCCAGTGGCATGGAGAGCACGGGACTCACGTCTGAGCATACCCGTCCCACTCGGGGTGACACTTGCAAAAAGAACTATTGATGGACAGAATGCTGAATAATGTCATACATTCACTCCAGTACAGAGATCTGGGCCTAAATCCATCGTTTTTTTGCTCACTATGCCATTCCAGTTTGGACCCTGCCATATGCAAATCAGTCTTGACCCTGTGCCCAATGGGAATAGTCCAGCCCGAACTGCCAGGCCAGGTCCTCCCTGGACTGGAAACAAGCATCCTAGGACTGGTTTCGGGGTTTCACCCCTCTTCAGCCAGGATAGCTTGATTCCAGTGGCATGGGGAGCACGGGACTCACGTCTGAGCATACCCGTCCCACTCGGGGTGACAATTGCAAAAAGAACTATTGATGGACAGAATGCAGAACATTGTCATACATTCGCCCCAGTACAGAGATCTGGGCCTAAATCGATCGTCTTTTTGCTCACCATGCCATTCCAGTTTGGACCCAGCCATATGCAAATCAGTCTTGACTCTGTGCCCAATGGGAACAGTCCAGCCCGAACTGCCAGGCCAGGTCCTCCCTGGACTGGAAACAAGCATCCTAGGACCGGTTTCGGGGTTTCACCCCTCTTCAGCCAGGATAGCTTGATTCCAATGGCATGGAGATCACGGGACTCACGTCTGAGCATACCCGTCCTACTTGGGGTGACAATTGCAAAAAGAGCTATTGATGTACAGATTGCAGAACAATGTCATACATTCAACCCAGTACAGAGTGCATTCCGTCCATCAATAGTGTGTCTTTAGCTTTCTCGACCCAGTGTGCCAGGTATGCTCAGACGTGAGTCCTGGGCTCACTGTGCCACTGGAATCAAGCTATCCTGGCTGAAGAGGAGTGAAACCCCGAAACCGGTCCTAGGATGCTTGTTTTCGGTCCAGGGAGGACCTGGCTTGGCAGTTTGGGCTGGACTGTTCCCATGAGGCACAGGATCAAGACTGATTTGCATATAACCAGGTCTAAACTGGGGTGACATGGTGAGCAAAAGAATGATGGATTTAACCCAGATCTCTTGACTGGGGTGAATGTTTTGATTTGTTCTGCATTTCGTCCATCAATTGTGTGTCTTTTGTGATAGTAAAGTGAGCAACTAGAGCATATGACAGACTGTAATCAGTAGGTTTGAATATTGAAAGTTATGAATAGATCTTTTTTCCACAAAGGCAGACATTCAGCCACCATATATAAACATAGCTCTGACAAATTCAGATTTCAGGAAAAGAGGCAGGGCAGCAGGACCACAGGGAGTGTAGGGGGCATTTCATTAGATCTTTTTGGGTACCTCTAGTATAACCATGCCCATTCTTGACGTACTGTGGGCGTCGACAACACCAGTCTATGTACTCCTGGCAAACTACAGGTTCATTATTAATGTGCTGTGGACATTGTTGACAAAATCTGAACTGTCATTGGCATAAAAGAGGTCACTCTTTAACATATTACAGACATATTTGACCAATGTTTGTTCATCCTGGCATAATAGCATCCCTGGCAGAATGATACCTCCTTGGGTTATTTGTGGAAGTATTGTGGGCACACTTTGCATTTTGATTCTGTCTCCGGCATACTGTTGTCCAAACTTGTCATGTTTTTGACATACTTTGCATGGCTCTTCTTAGTCTAATGGTGCCCATCCTAAACATACCATGGGCATTCAGCACATGAATGTGGTTAACCCTGGCATGGTGCTATTTTTGACATATTGGGGCACAGTTGATTTATTTAATGCTAACCTTGGCATAAACTTTGCCATGGCCTTGGGGCATTCTTGATATAATAATGGCCATGGGTATAGTATAGAGGTCTGGTCATCGATAGTCTCAGCTCACCTTCTTCAAGATGAAAGTCACTGACCAGCATATTGTCTTCCTCTTATACTCAAAGTTAGCAAATTGAACCAGAGCAAAGTCTTATGCCATTTATCTCCTGGATAAAACTTCAGCAAATTGAAGGGAGCCTGGTTATTAAAGGAAAAGAGGTTTTGGGAGCAGGAGCAAACCCAGTTGTTTCAGCAGATAGGTGATCTAAAGACGTGGAGTGAACTTGTACGCCCAACAGTAAAGGCACAACATCTAGTGCCAAGTGGATAGATTGCAACTTCTCTGCCGTAAGAGGGAGAGGATAAGGTAAGTAAAGAAGTAAGAGTAAATGTGCACAGGTATCAGAGCAGACAGACACAGGTATAACATAGTCAGTGGAAAGCAGTAAGTGTGTGACAAAGCAGGAAATATGCCCAATAACTGAAGGATGATGAATAAAGAGGAGTGGGGTTTAGGCAGCAGAGTGCCTCGTCCAGGATAACTTCTTCTTAGGGTGCTCCATGGGAATGTCCAGTGTAACTGTCTAAGAGACGTTGGTTTCCCAAGCATTAATAATGTATTATTTAGTTCAATAGATCATGTGACTTTTTAAGTTGAGTTTTTTCTCATTAAATTCAGAGAAAGTTCTTTAAATTGGATGCCCATATGTAAATATGTTTCTGTTGAACACCTATGAACAGCTGAGTGCTATCGTATCATGCTGTCCTTAAGAGAAAAATATTTCAGCCAAGGTTAGGCTTCCCACAGGGCATGCAGGGAAATCTGTCAGTAGGCTTAGAGGCAGCAGATGCTTTCAGACCTGGATTAAGATATGCAAAGCTGACACATGCTTGGAGTGCTGGGCTGCTGTCAGACCTTGATTGGTTAAGTTATCCTCAAACAACTAGCCCCAGATTTTCCCAAAAGTTACAGAACGCAGCGCAGCAGCCAAAAATGCTGCACTGTGTTGTGTGACAGGGAGGGAGCAGGAGAGACTACACCCTGTCTAATATCGTTTGTAGATAGGGTTTTGTATCAAGAGAAATGGGTGGTTACATGGAAATGCCCATGTTGGGATGGACTGTTCCTATTGCAGTAGGTCTAAGGCTGGTTAGCATCACTTTTGTGCTGCTAACTCAGCGCAAGATGTTTGTAAATCTACCCCCAAATGTCTTAAATCAGGGATGCAGGAGCAACACACAAATATTACTTGCACAAGCATGATTTTCTGGTGAAATGAAATAATGAGAAAAAAGAAAAAAAAGAAAGAAATTAGGAGGTGCTTGCGTTAATCTCAGTCACTGAAACTGTGTGATGTAATCCTATCCATTGTTTCTTGCCCACTTTGCTATTTTAGACAGGAACCGACTAAAATAAAAAATCTGGCTTGGTCCTGCTCCAGCAGCAACAGCCCAGCTAGAACTGCCAGACCAAGTCCCCTCTGAGCGGGAGGACAAGCAACCCCAAACTGGTTTCTATCTATTTGGGTCTCATCAGTAGAGTCAGCTTGAGGCCTATGATTCAGTGAACACAGGGCTTACATCTGGACATACCTGTCTCACTTAGCACATCACCCTAAGGAAAACATAAAAGTGACCTAAATCTCAACCACTGTTAATTACCCTGGGACACAATCTAGTCCATTGTTGTTTTCCTATCATACGACCTCAGAAATGGACCATTGATATGCACATTGGCCATAGACCTTCTGCAATAGGAACAGTCCATCCCATACTGAAAGGTCGGGTCCCTTGTTAGGAGGAACACATGCAATCACAGACTGATCTGGGCTTGTTTCAATTATCATCTGTAGGGTGCAGCCTGGGCTTTATGGCACAATATGCATGGGGCCCATGTCTGGAACTATAAGTTGCATTTATGGCACCGTGAGGAGGGCAAAAACTAATGGGTGGGTTTCTTGAATAAATCTCACCCCCAGGTTATTACTCTGGACCGCAATCTAGTTCACATTTTTTCTCCGCAATGCCATCTCAGACAGGAACCAGCCATGTGCAAATCAGCCGTGGCCCTGCTGCAGTAGGAACAGTCCAGTCTAAACTGCGAGGCCAGGTACCCTCTGAGCAGTGATGGGCACAACCTCGTACCAGTTTCTGCCATGCCTACTGTCCCACAGGACTTAAGCTACAAGGCATAAGTATGCCAAAACCAGTGTATTTTCCTGTCAGGTATTGATCCAGCCTGACAGCTAAGAGAGGGGTGCTCCTATTGCAAAAGGACTTTACCTGATTTGCTTATGGTAGAGTAGCAAAGTGATGAACTGGAAGATGTCCATTATCGACAGCGCTAGTGGTTGATAGTAATTCATGAACTGCATCCATCCGTTTGTTGTTTGTTGCAGGTGCCCTCCTCAGTGCAACTGGTGTGCCCAGATGTGGATCCCCACTCACTGTGCCACAGGACTTAAACTATAAATCATTGCTGAGTAGAGGTATTCCAGAACTGCTGTGCTGAACAATGCAAACATTCACCCCAGTCACAAAGATCTGGGTTTAATCCATCGTTCTTTTGCTCACCATGCCACCCCAGTTTGGACCCAGCCATATGCAAATCAGTCTTGACCCTGTTCCTCAGAGGAACAGTCCAGCCCGAACTGCCAAGCCAGGTTCTCCCTTTACCTGAAACAGGAGGCTAAATACGACGGCCCCCCTCAGATCGACCAATGGCGACCATCCGCTAGTTGTGAGTGCTGTTTCTGGGAGCCAAACTAGCTTGCCCACTACAAGCCTTGATACAAGAGGAACACCAGAAGGCTGGGCAGGGCCCTTTCCCTCACTCTGAACCCATGCAGAGGACTGTGTTCGGAGCTCGACGCAGGCTTTTGCTTAGAGATGTTTGTTATTATGGATATAACAAGCAGTCTTGGAAACCAATACTTTGGTAGGGACCTGACATCAGGCTTTGTCTTTGGGACGAGGGTGCTGGTGGGCCAATTTGCCTTGGGGGAAACTAGGGCAGTGAGCAGCTCCACAGTTCTCCCTTGTGACCAGAGAAAGAACGGATTCCAGCCATGGAACGAGGCACCGAAACAGTTGTTCATTCTTAAAGTTTCTTAAGTTTGAAAATTTCAAGGAATTTAACAGAATTGTGATGTTGCAAGTCCTTGGGCTTGCAACTTCACACAGTCTCATTATGCGGCACCGTCAGGGAGACTTGGGTAGCCAAAGAAGTCCATTGAGCAGAATTGCATGGTTGACTGGCGAAGCACACGTGTCCTTTTTTAATAAACCTGTATTTTCACCGAAAGTGGCCTCATTTTGAAAAAAAAAATGTAATTTCGATTTAGAGTCTCTGTACAGGCAATAAAAGGGGAGGGGCATTATATAGCCTCAGAAGCTCCTAACAGACTCCACACCTACAGCTCGCCAAATAGCTGCTCCTGTTACTACTGAAACCTTTACTTCTGTGTGGCTGAACTCGCCCTCTGTACCCGCACACCACGCCCTCACATTCCCTCAAAATGGCATCCCGCATTCTTGTGCTCCATCACTAACCAATCTTGCCTTCATGCACCACATTACCTGTCGTCTGCCAAGTTCTAGCCTTCCCATGGTTTCTATATCCTCCCAACCTACTAGACCAGTGGTTCTTACCCTTTAGACTTCTGAGTACCCCCACTTAATCCTTACTGGACCAGGAACCCCCACTGAATAATTAAAGGTATCCGGGGAGCAACAATGAGTCATTACCGTGAGCTAGGGATCCTGGCCAAGCATTCCTGAAACAAATGATGAAATATATTATTTAATTCACAACCAAATATAAATTAAATCACATTTTTAATTTTAATAGGAAGGTTGGAGCCTTAGTAATTTCAATTTAGGCCACTCATTGTCCATACTATAATATGTTTGATAAACGTGCACTGCTCCCACGAGTATATAACTTAATTGTATTAGCCTCCAATTTCAAATAACCCATTTTTGAATTTCTAACATAATGAAAGAATGGTGTAGGCGAGTTTGGTTGCTTTAAACAACCTTTTCAGAAATACTTGGTCTGGATTTGAATGGGAGTTCTAGATTTCTTAGAATAATTAAAACATTAACATTAGATGAGGAAATTTGTACTAACTAGAATATGAGTGAATGTATATTCATTCTTCATCGTTAATGAAATTGGTGGCGGTTCATTCATAAATATAAGGTTTCATTCGTGCATCTAAGCTGTGAGGCCGGGGTTGTAACAGTATAGTGAACAATACTGAAGATAATCTGAGGCAAAGCGGGCAAACCACAGACTCAAATGTTGACTTCATTGACTGGTATGATCTGATATGATTGACCTAAATGTACCAGCTTCAAAAATCTACGTGTGACCTGCGGGCCATAACTGGTCTGGCTCCCACTGACGGGGTGGGGGTTCTCAGAAAGTTGCTCGATGATTGCAGTAGAGCAGGGATGCTCCCCCCACAATTAGAAGAGAGTGCACCTGGCTTTGCATGCCCCCCTCTGTGGTAACGACGCTAAACAGTTAGATTAACCTGTCCATAAATATGTCTACAGAGAAAGGAGAGCTCTTGAAAGTCGAGCCCTCACACCCTCTCCAGGGACCCAATCTCTTAGGAGACCTAAAACCGCAAATCTATCAAAATCAGATGAACGAAAGGCGAAAGAAATTCTTATCTACATCCCAGGCCTGCCCTTCAGATACTGGCCTCTATGGAACCTTGTGAATTAGGGGGTACAATCCCTTCCCTCCCATAGAAGCTCTGAGGGCCATTTCTATAGCATTGGTGGTTTTAACTTGCATCAAAAGCCAAGTGCAGATTTTCTGTTCAAGCAGCGTCCATCTGACAAGCTTTAAACACCTGCTCGTGACACACATTCTAATATAGGTGAGGGGTCCCAGCTCACAGAAACTCTCTTCGGCAAGACTGTGTTTTCTATCCGTGCTAAGCCAGTTAGTCAGCCTATTTGTAGTTGATTAAAGCGCCTCGAAGCTGATTGCTCATATCACGTGGCACTATAAGGGCTCAAATATCATTAATAGTTATTTCTATGTAAGAGATGGTTCACTCTCCACAGTGCTGAAGTTAAACTTTGTGATATATGAATATCAGCCTGAAGCAGCAGCATTGACTCACCAGCATTTCACACAAATGGGAGGAGTTTTCAGTTTCGATAACTCGTATTAGATGTATTTATGTACAAAGCGCAACTTGGTAATAACGTGCATCGATCGCTATTAGGTTTTAATTGACCGCCGTTTCATGATATAGAGTAAACAGTGGAACGCCGTTGCGTCATCCGCTCATCCACTTCTGATAAAGGGGCTGTTCTTGCCCTGGAGCGGTCTGAACGCGCTGGCGAGGGCGTTCGCTGTGTAGCACCTGAGTGCCATGTTGTACAAGCCCCCCGCTTCAAACAAAAAGTAAATAAAGCTGAAAATGGGCACTCGTGCATTCGTAGTTATTTTGCATTCCTTCAGGGTGAGTTCACCTACTGCGAAAACAAACATCACTGCTGCGTGTGGGTTATTTATGACAATTTTGAGCTGAAAGAACTTGTGATCTCATAATATGGCCTGGAAGGCGGTCCAAGCATTACTGCACCCAAAAGGAATGTCTAGTACCTTACCTCATCCTTTGGCACCCCCTCTTTGAAAGGCCCAGGACTCAGGTAACTCTCCGGGAGTCAGTCTGGTTCCCTGAGTCGATAAATAACTTTTCTTGTCGTGCACTTGTGTAACAAGTAAATATCGACTGAGCGAGTTGACCCAGAGTTGTCAAGGTTTATGAAGTACACTTTTTGTTCTGTTAGGGAGTGCCAAATCTGCCCATTTTACATTCAGCTAAATATCTGATAGGAAGCCAGTGCAAACAAATTGTACATGTTTTTTCATAACACGTCATGCTAACGATTTGTGATAATTGATTATATTTTGGATCATCAAGGAAATGGTAATAAGCTTAAAATCTGACACAAATCTTGGCTCAAATGTGTACTGTTCAACAATAAAACCGTAATATATGGGTTTGTACCATGTGCTAAGTAAGAAGGTGGCAGCTGTGGGGCTCATGAGCATATGTGTAATGTTATTTTTTCTTGAGAGAGGCAATTCTTTCTTAAGCACGCGGCTCCAATGACAACAGGACACAGGACAAGTGAAAAAAGTATGGAAACTTAAGCTCACCCTACAAGGTCTGAAGGCAGGAGATGGGGTGCAGGGCATGGACTACACAATGAGGGCACATAGTTTTGAGGGGCTTGTGTCACGTTTGTATTGTACAACGTGGCACATGCATTACTCAAACCTCTAAGTCAGAGGGGCATATCAAGAGCAACCGGCGATAATTATCTCTAAGCGCACTTAGCGCTAGGATAATTATCGCCGGCTAGCATGAATTTTTATCGCTGAGATAGCGTGCTATTAGCAACGCTTATCTCAATAGCGATAAAAATCCTCAGGCTAAAGTGAGATTATCGCTGGAAACCCAGCGATAATCTCACGTTACCTTGTTGATAGGGACAGGCAAACTTAGCCATGATATCCTCCTTCCATAGGATATCATGGCTAAGTCAGAAAAATACCAGACGTAAAAAAGCAGCGTTAACCGCGGTTAGCGCTGCTTTTTTTTGTCTCTAACAGGGTTAGCGACATTCTTGATAATAGGAGAAATGTCGCTTAGCGACATTTCTCCTATTATTTTACTCTGGAACGCCCCCTTTGCATCTCATTAGAGATGCAAGGGGAAGCGTAGAGTAAAAGGGTGCTAACATGCAAATTTGCATGTTAGCACCCTGTTGTTGATAGGGCACTAGTTTTATCTCTCCTTTTTTGGCTTTTAAAGCCAAAAAAGCAGAGATAAAGCCCTTGTTGATATGCCCCAGAGTTTTTAAGCCACGCAAAGCCACTTTCATCTGATTTGATTTTAGTTTTTATGAAGCGCAGTCAAATACCCTGAGGCTCCTTTTCGCTAAGTAACTAGGTTAAGAGTGTGGCCACATCTATTATTGCTGGAAACGCCATGTTTTTAAGGACTTTCGAGATCTCCTAAGGGGAGAGGATGTAGCCTTACGGCCAGAGTGGTTGACCTCGAAGCTTGGGAACTGGGTTCGAGTCTCGGCACAGGCGCTCAACATCCTGTGATTCTGGGCAAATCAGGTAATATTTCCGTGACTAACAAAAATGAATGTGTCCAATTGCAACGAAACTGGTGCTCATGTAAAGCGCTCTGATACCCGATGTCTCTATAAAACTCTAAAAAAAGAACTCATAAGAGAGGGAGCTGTTTTTATTTCAAGAGGGAGCAAGTTCCAATTGCGTGCGGTACAAACCACAAAGCTCCTGCCTCCCCAGGAGGAAAGTTTATTGGAGGGGACTACCAGGTTTCTGGCTGAACTGGAGAGAAGAGTCCTCTCTGGGACATACCTTCTGAGTTTCTCTCTCAGATAGGCTGGAACTGATCCCTGAATCGCTCTGTATCTGATGCAAAGGGCCTTAAACACTGTATGAGTCTGTAAGGGAAGCCATTGCAAACTTGTGATGGCCTGTGAGGCAGACTGAAATCTAGGGATCTTCATCAACATCCTAACGGCCGAGTTCTGGTGAATCTGGAGTTTGTTAATAGAAAATTTTGGGAGATTTTGATATAGGCCATTACAATAGTCCACTCTAGACAGTACAAGGGCCAAAACAGCTTTTTTCAACAGGTTGGATGGAAGGAACTGTGAGATTTTTATGAAAATAGGAAGAATATAAAAGGAGATGGAGATCACCTTATTAACTCACTCCTTGTAGGTATGCCTGCCATCAATCATTATGCCCAGGATTTTTTAACTTTTTTTGCTGGTACTGGGAGTGATCTTATTTCATCTGGCCACCATGAAGGGGTCCAGACAGAGCTGTTGTTTCCTAAGAGGATAACTTCTGCTTTTGAAGAGTTTAACTTAAGACAGCTGTTATTTATCCACAAGCTCACTTCCCTCATACAGTTTCGGAAGGTGTTAATCAGGTCTGGGCCCTGCTAGAAAGCACTACCACAAACTGGGTTCATCAGTGTATGATACTAGTGACAACCTGTAGGATCTCATTAGAGTGGCTAGTCATGTGACATAGAGATTAAAAAGAATTGGGCTTAACGATGAGCCCTGTGCTACCCCGAATGATGTAAATTCCTCCAGGGTCACCGATTACATTGGATCTGTCAGAAAAGATTGCAATAAAGATAGAGCCATACCATCTATTCCTGGGTCTTCTAGCCGGTCGTGCTGCAGACAGGTTGAGTCAGATAAGGGCTGCGTTGCTGTCCTTATCTACTGTTGCCCTGATCATCTCAGTGGCCACAATAAGATCTACCTCTGTAGAGTGCCCTTTGGGGAAACCAAATTGGGAATCATCCAACAGATGGTTATTATCCAGGAAGGTAGCTAAATTAGAATTCATTGCCTTCTCGATCAGTTTGGCCAGAAACAGGAGCCGAGAGATAGATCTGTAGCTACTAGGATCAGAAATGTTCAAATAGAGTTTCTTTAGCAACAGCAGAATTGATGCAGATTTCCACACTTTGGGAAAAAGACCCGTCTGAAACATAGCATTAAAGATTTTTGTCAGTTGAAGAGCGACTAAGTCGGGGACAACCTGCATAATCCTGGGAGGGCAGGGATCTAAGGGGGAGCCTTAACTTGCTTCTCTGAAAGAATTCCAAATTCCGTGAGAGAGATCTTATTCTTATCCCTGGTGTGGAGGTCCTTAATGATCCAATGTTTGGATACATTAGAGGAGAATCTATTAAAGATGATCTCAACTTTGCTCTGAAAAAACTGTGCCTAAAGAGTCAAAGAGAGGAGAGGAGTTGGCCTAACGGCTAGGGCTGTCACCTTCGAATCTGAGCAACTGGGTTCGAGTCCCTGCAATGACAGCTGAACATCCTGTGATTCTGGGCAAATCACATAATCTCCCCATGCCTAACAAAAATGAATGTGTCCTCATGTAATGCAACTGGTGCTATGTAAAGCGCTCTGATACCCGATTCGGGTCAAGTTTGCACTATATACAACTCTGTAAAAACAAACAAAAAGAAGAAGTCCTGATTATATCCTTCCGTGTTCTTCTTTGCGGGGGAGGAGACTTTAGTGACAGCTTGAAAAATGCTTTCTTAGAGCAACAGACCGATTTTATAGATTTAATATAGAAGGCAGATTTTTCATTCAGGATGAGTTCTTTATATTGTGTGAGCAAGGTTTTATATGTTTCTTTTTCTATTGAATCATAGGTTTTCCTCCAGATGTGATCTAGTCTGTGACATCCCTGCTTGCCGACACGAAGCGTTTCGCCAAACCAGTGGGATGAAAGTTTGCTTCTCTTAAATGTTTTACATTTTACAGGGGCTAGTTTATTTGCTGCAGCATTAAGACACTCTGAGTAATTAGACAACATTAGATCAATGTCATCAGTCTTTTCTGGCTGAAAATTTCCCAGAACACAGTTGGGTTCCACTGCTTCCACCCAGTCCCAAGCCCGAGATGAGGTAGGTTTCAATGAGTCTTTGTAGAGGGACTTTTACGTAACAGTGTGATCTCGCAAGTGACTACACTATGCTCTAACTACACTATGGGAAAATTGCAGGGTTTGAAATAGTTGTCTAGAGTGTGTCCCGCTGCATGTGTAGGCTCATCCACTCATTGTTCCAGACCAAACCCTGATAGGGTATCTATTAGTGTTTCTGTATCAGTGGTCGCTCAGATTCTCTAGATGTAAATTAAAATCACCTTGCAGTGCAAAATCTGATTTGGGCAAAGAGAACTCTAAAAGGGGGTCAATAACTTCAGAAAACTGGGTTCTTGGTCCCGGTGGATGGTACAAAAGTAGTCGGTTGAATGATTGGGTTTTGGTTGGCTCGAAATTAAATAGGAAGCCTTCATACTCAATAGAAGGGGTGGGGGTAAACATACCAGTAAATACATCGTGGTACATGACCGCTATCCCCCTCCTTTTTTGTGCTCTCTGTCCTGCCGGTAAAAAACATAACCAAGTGGGACCGCTGTGGTCATCTCTGGGCACGAGGACGGATCCGTTTCACCTGAGGCTTTACTTTTCGGTTAGAGCCCTCTGGACTGACAACTCGTGCGATATCAGCCTTGGTCTAATCTTATCACGATGAGCATCTCCGTGTTATTTACCAGGATGCATCCACATTATTTCTCCATGGCTCAATAAAGCCCCGTTTTTCAATCAGGTTCATCAGCCTTATTATCTCTTGCCTGGCATTCTATCATTCAGGGATTCCCCTCTGACTCCGATATTTCAGGGATTCGTTTCTTACTCCGAGAGCGCCCTTTTCTTCGTCCAGTCAGATTTATTTCAAGCAAATGCATCGATTGATCGCTTTTTAACCTGAGCTATCTTGCTCATACCTTCTATGTGACTTCACAGGTCCCAGCTTTAACCCATTCTAAGACTTTTGACTTCAGTTTGCCCTGAGGAAGGTGGCACCAACATTTCGGTGCATTCACCAAAACGCACGTCGGCGCCTACATGTGGCCCGCTCAAGCCCTAATTCCTCTATTTTGAACACGTGTCACTTGACATAATATTGAATATTCATATGATTCTGTGTCCATATCTATTTTTGTTTACATATTTTATTTTTTTGAATTTATTACATCTTGCACTTGTGAATGTGTGAATGTAATGTCTATGGTGTTGAATGATTTCGGTATGAATGTGTAAGTTTGTGTGTGATTGAGCATGTCTGGGACCATGATTAGTATGTTTATTTTTATTTGAAAGGTTACTCTGCATTTATAGCAAATCAGCAAATGTACTGAATTTATCCCTCCAAAATTAATCTAATTTAAAAATAAAACTCTTATAAATTTGATTCTTGTTTATGTTTTGAACTTAATTGTCTGTATATTTTTCTCTGCTGTCTTAGTCCAAGTTGTGATATACCAAAAAACGATACTTTGTACGTTTCGAAATCTATAGGTAGAGATATCCCCCTTTTTTCGTATTTATTCTACACGAGTACTGATCTGCCCGTGATCCTTTCACAAAAGTAAGGTCTAACTGGTGGGCAATCACATATTCAGCAAATTCAAAGTGATGTTTGATTAAGGACCCAGCGTTGATTAATGGCCATCTAACTTTTGAGCCAGAGTTCAGGGGGATAGCTGCAGAATCTGGAGGCGAAAGAGGAGGCACCGACACTACATTGTGGGTAACGTGGTGGACAACTTTGGTGTTACAGGCTTGGAAATTGTCCCATATCTCATCTTGGACAGAAGGGCTGAGCTTAGGACAGTTGCAAACCTTACGTGATGGTAAAGAGCCAGCAAGACCTCTCTTGAGTAGCTCAGCTGCATCCAATCATTGGACTTCAACTGACTACGGGGACGGGCCCAGGGCCCTGTCCAGATGTGGACGGGTGCAGAAGGGTTTGTCTTACTCGTGACTTAGGAGCTATCCAGTCCTTAATAATCTGTCATAGAGAGGGGCATGTCGTGGGGTATTTCTATACACAGCGGTGCTACAGAACATGGCGCTAAATAGGTAACGAGAAATGAAAGGTTAACAGAGGTCCAGCAACCCCTATCACAGGTTACAGGCTCCCCTGCAACCTATGAAGTACTGGTAACGTAAATGTAAGGTAAATTAAAACTGGTGAAATATACAAACACATAAAACCATTAAAAAGCAGGGTAAGCGCTCTACTAAGATGGTGCCCTAGGATACTTTGCATGGTTCTGAGTGGCTTCATAAATCTGGATTAACACAATGCAGCACAAACTGCTGTGTTGCGTTACTCTGCCCTGGGAAGACGTTCCATGGGTGTTGCATGGGTATTTCCAACCAACTCCCATGGATTTTTACACATTCCCATATTTACAAGAACTTGTAAACATAGGAAGGCGCCAAAATCTTACGTCTTCCCAGGCGAGGTGTAACGAGGAGAAATATCTCTGTTTCTCCTTGTTTCTTCCTCTTTCTATGTGTGCTGCATTCTGCAGTACACATAGATAGAGGAATATACCTCCCAGGATTGGTTTTGTGCATGTGCTTTTGGCGCTAGGCAGACAAAAGAGAGCCAGCACATGGGAAAGGACAGGAATGTGCCCTATTGCCTAAAAGATGGGGCATTCCTGCCCTTTCACTCTCACTCAGTGCAGCTCAGCAAGGTGACTTGCTGCTCTGTGTGACTTCTTCACAAACTAGCCTCTGAGTCTCAAGGGCAAGATCAAGGTCCATACCTAGCGGGACCTGTGGACAAAGGGTCCGGGTGCAGTGGCCGAAAGCAGGCCCCTGAAGCTCCTGCCGTCCAGGGGAGCCCCCAACCAATCAGGGGGACGACAGTCAGCCCAAGTCCAATGAATATCTGTGAGAAATGGTGGACTCAGGGATTACATATTCTGCAGGGCGGCCCCATCACTTTGCCTTACACCACTAGCCAGGTGCAGAGAATTGCTGAAGCTAAACTGTGCACCTTCAGTGAACTGGGTGCATCTGTTGGCTTTCAGCAGAAAGGGACTGGGCATAGAGCCCACTAAGCATGCCCTTCTAGTTATTAATGCTGGGGAACTGTTCAAAGCCTATGATTGTTCACAAACATCACAAAATGGAAAAGTCACTGTAATTCGGGAATAGGGAACTAAAACAGTCATAACTCCGTCCAATGCTCCGTTTATAACCTCCAGCATAATGTGAGAGATCACACTGTGAATGATATACCCAACCACATCACATTTCCTGCAACAATGAACATCAAAAGAGATATCATTACAGCAGCAAACCATTCGGCTATATCTGTTTATTGAATGATCAAATGAAGGCTCTGGTTCTGTAATAAACACAGACAAAGAAAACTAGATGGTGAAATTGATCAAAAGAATCAGTATTGTCAGTAACTTAAGCAACCATTCTAGGTCTTGGATAGAGACAGTCTCAATTTTGTTGAAATCCCTGTTGTTTCCAAAACATTACCTATACTTAGAGTGGGTTTTGATCGACCCCTTACACATGATGCTTTTTGTGTCTGCCTCAGTTCGCTGCTCCTGATTTGGTGGCTTGATGGCTTCCCTCTCTGCGCATGTGTGTGTCCCGCCCAGGAGCATTTAGGTCTCACAGAATTTTGATAGGATGACTTGTGTTCTTCCACTGCTGATGCCACAAAGCTGTTTCCTTTTGCATGTTTCAACATCATTTCACTTTTAGCACTCAGTGGAAATGCATGCCTTCCCCTTATTCCATGTCTGTTTCCACATGTCAATGAATATTCCACCCCTCTCGCCTTTGTTTGTGCTTGCCCTCCTCTTACTCCTAGCTGTTTATCCGTCAGTTAATATATCAGCAGTCAGCACCTTTATTCTCTTTGTAGATGAGAACTATTACCTTACATTTTGGGGTCCCGGTCAAAACATATTTTAGGGCACCCAAAAACGAAAAGGTTTGAATTCTATTATCCTTTTCAAGCCCACATAATGTCAAAGAATACTGAATGTATGTTACATTTTAGCAAGGTCAAATAGAAACAGAATTATTTCTTAGCTGGGACCCCAAAAGTCTTTAAGATTATACTGGTTTTGAGAGACAGATTTAGAGGGAATGGCAAGCAGAGAGGATTAGAACGAGAAATAGAATAGACAGAGGACAAATTGAGAAAGTTCAATTTCCCGGGGAGGAAGTGGGGGGCTCAGAAGCTGCAAGCCCTGGTCAACTTTGCCCATGCCTTAAAATGTCTCAGGCAGCACTGACCTAGTGAGAACAAGAGAGATCAGGACCAAACAGAGCAGTCAGGTTCCTTACTTTCACTGAGGCTGAGAAGCTGGGGCAGTGCTTGAGGTTCAGTCAAATGCAAGTGAGGATGCCTCATTTTCTCTATGTGCTATGCTACCTGGCTTAGCATGATTAATGGACAGGAAGCTCTTTCCTTCATCCAGTGGAATATGTGGTCAAGGTATGAGGTGACCAGTTTTCAAGCAGAAAGTGTACATTTCAAAGTTGAACTGCCTGAGTACTGACCCAGTGGAGCTTAGTAGATATTAAAGACACCACAAATGAGGTATGATCCTTGAGGAATGCTGTATAATACGTGTGGCGGCCGGCAAGGATGAGAGGTAGGGGGCTGGACAGGAGGGGGTAGTACTCAAGGGGGGGAGCACGTACAAAAAACGAAAATAATTTATTTTCTTTTTGCTGCTTCCTCGCAGCATCTCTGCACCATAGTCCTCCCTCGCTCGTCCACAGGAAGCACACCCAGGCTCCCAGTCAGCCAACCACAATGCTGCCTTAGCAGCATTTTGATTGATATGAGTGCTGTGTTTCGGCGCTTAGACACTGACTGGAGGCCTGGGCATGTTCTCCACATGGTCTGCATTGCAGCCGGCATGGAGTCGATGCGAAGTGTGCAAGACTGTTTTAAGCAGCCCGAGAGGGCTGGCAAAGCAGTCATTGCGCATTGAGGAGGGTGCTGCCTACCACTCCTCCCATGCCCCTACCCCCTCACGCAAAGCTAAGTAAGTAGGAAAAAATAAAATGATAATAATGCAAGTTATTATCATTTTCTTTTCCCTTTGTTTCACTGCAAAAAAGCAGTGGGGCAATGCTCCTCTGCTTTAGAGGAGGAGCCGCCACTGGATAATACTGAGCTTACAAATGATTTAAATGATCCAATGCTAAATTTGTAGCTGCATTTGGTGAGAAACCAATTAACTCAATGCAGTGCAGGTTTCTGTATTTCTGCCCACCTCAATCTTTAGAGTCTTTGGTTTTTAATGGAGTGGTCTACAGTGTTGTAGGTGATGGAAAAGGCAAGTAATACAAGGAAAGGTTTCTTGTTCTTATTCACAGAGAAGTGGCACCTACTCCAGATAATTTTACAAATACCCTAAGGCATTCCTTTAGAATATTTGAGACTAGAGTGGATTTTCCCTTTTTAAGTACAGATGTTTTTTTAAATTAGGTTGTGTTTGGTTTATGATAATATCGCCTGAGGTAAGGTAAAATGTAAGAAATTATCAAACAAACAAATGGTAATGCACATAGAGTTGGGTTATAGGTCTCGTTTTGATATAAGGAGATATTAGTTGTGTAGCTAAAGAAACAAAAATATATTCCATGTTTAAAGGCTATTATAAACACTGTTTAATTGTGAAAGGTCGCACATTCTTCACAGGAACATATAAATATTCGTTGATATTTTGATGTGATAAGACATTTAATTTTTACAATCTTATATCTCATTTTCTACAGTATTTAATAGAATGAATAATTCTTTATTGTGCCATATACCTTACCATGTACTGCATGTAAGGCTGGTATAGGTTACAAGTGATGCTGTAAAATCATGACAAGTGGTTTTGCCTTGGAGTGTCTTACCTAATTGAAACCTCCTTTCTGTAATTCACTGTTGCTTCTCATCCATGTCCCTTTTGTACATTGGTTTGGCTCCCTGGTATTTCCGAAGAACCCTAAACACTGTAAAGATGGACGACCTCCCTGACAAGACTGTACAATGCTCCACAGAGTATGTAAGTCTTATAAATATGGTTTCTTTTGATTTTATTGAACAATCTGCCACTGTTCAAATAAACCAGTGGTTTGGGGACACTTGGCCACAACACCTACTCAGGGGGTTCCGTGGACGCTATTAAGATTTAAATAATATTCACAGATAAATTCAGTGTACATATGTAGCCAAGATGTAAAATTGAACATTTAAAAAAAAAAATCTATTAATATAAAAGAATTTGAAAATGGAGAGATAAAATTAAGATAGTATCCGCAGATTGATTTGGGAAGCAATGCAAATCCATGAAACAGATTTTTGTATAGACACTTGAAATTAGAAAGGGTCCATACCTCGCATTAAAATGACAATTTTCTTTATTTTTATATTCGTTTGTGAATACATAGAATATTTAATCATATGTACATTTGTTTGATAGATGCTTGTTTCTGTATTTTTGTGTATTGTTCTGAAGTTCAAATCATTGAAAGTGCTTGGGCCAAGGTCCACGAATTCCAGTAATTACTCTTTTGGGGGTCCCAATATTCCCATAATGATTGAAAGGGGGTCCCTGGATTCCGGTAATGCTTAAGTAGGAGTTTCTTAGAAGTCAAACGTTAAGAATCACTCATATAAACGACACTGTCTGACTGGTATCTTTCCAAAGCATAAAATATTTTCAACATATCATTACCAATAGGTTATGTTGCTAAGAATGTGGTTAGATTTAAGCAAACACATATCTTCAATTTCTTAAACAATCAAATATATATACCTCTGGACAACATGCAAAACCATGTTTTACTCCCATGTTAGAGAATGGGTAAACAATTAGCTATAATGCAGCAATCCAATTTTGGTATAAACACGTGAAACAGGGGTGCATGTTCAGTTGTTTCCCCATATGAGTTCAAGAGTGTACATATCATCTCAGGTGAGTGAATAATTCCACTTCACTAGTTGAGGTCGCAGAGTTTTGGCCACTCCGCTTTCTGTTTAGAAGGCAGAGTTCCGGCAAAACTCCGCCAACGGCAGGGGGTCAGAGTTTTTTCTCACACGTGAGTGTGAGCCAGAATTTGCATCACCTAGCATGATTTTTGGCCACTACAACGCCTCGTTGGGAGATCTCTCAGCACGGGCAGTAGCGGCAGGTCGTGATCGTTCATGTTGAGAAAGCTGCTGCTCGAGTAGAAAATCCACTCGAGTGGCAGAATGAAGCAGCACCCTCTAATACGCCATGTGGTGTCGTTCACACTGATTTTACAGCATGCAACAAGCTCCCTATTCAGCACAAGCCACGCATCTTGCTGAATACCGCCCACTCACCAACTCCTCAGAATCTCACTGGATTTTTATGTAACTATGCAGAACTCCGTGGATTGAAACTTTGTGATTTCTGCCCACCCCTAATTGTCAGCAGCCTCTTCCTACAGTCAAATGAAAATACATCTTCTCCAGTTCTGGCAGGGGCTTCACAGCAGAGGCTCACATCCTTGTAGAATGCATTTATCACAACCCCATCATTCAAATGGTGTCTCTTACTGGGTACTTCGCCACCTAGCTCCTCGTACAGAACAAAAAATTGTGATTGTCTTTGCCACTGTTTGCTTTAATATGATTGTAGGTGAGCAATGTTTGACTCAGTTTGCTGTCAATGCTGTCAAACATTTCTAAAAATCCAGCTGAAAATCATTTTATCGTTTTGTTCAATAAAATTATCCAAATGTTTGTAATTCAAATGATTTCATGTTACCTCTTTTCCTTATGTAAAAAAAGAAACTTTGAATTGAAGGTATATGTTATCACTAAATTGTCCTGAATTGATTTGTTCCTAAGAATTCCCACCAGATTTCTTGATTTGATGAGAAATCTTGTCTGAAGTTCCAAGAATAAGATTTAAATATTCTGTGTATTGAAATGTTTGAAAGGAAAATTGCTTTAGATTATCTCGCACAATTTTAAGGATTCTCTTGGGCTTCTCCAAACAATGTTGGTATGAGTCTCTTTTTGATACCATAAGTAAATATTATGCTAGGAGATATCCCATTGTAAGCATTGTTTCTTCTTTCACTGACCTCTCTGTTGATTGGTTCCAGATATACGTACAATTAGGACTTTCCAGTGCTAAAAAAACGATATTTAAGAGTTCAGTTATTTGTTTTACCTTAGCTTCTCTTTATTAATAGTTTGTTATTTAGTACCAGTGCACAAAGTATCCTGGCAAAGCAAAAAACTGAGCCATTTAGATACAAGACTTGAAAAGACTTCTTTAAAAGAAGAAACCAAGCTAGAGGAATTTGTTTTCCATCAACAATCTGCACAGGAAGTAACATCGCAGGTTTACCATTTATCCATCAGTACAGAAAGCAGCATCGCTGATTTCCATCCTAAATCATCTTTAAAAAAAGAAGCCAAGCATAAGGACTTCATTTACCATCCTCCAGCTGCACTCCACCTTCACCCCCTTGTGCTCCTTCTCCCTACAAGTACATTGTTAATGGCGGCCATAGCGTGGACACACACACAGCAGCCTTCCCACTGGCACACCAAAGGCAAACCTATCTGTGTCTGGACTTTGCTCAGCACCAGGAACCCTGCTCTTAACTCTATACACCTCTAGACACCTGTACACCTCCGTGCTCTAAATTCAGCCGCACTGCTGCCACAACACACAAAATCGAGGGAGTATTCACATGTGCCTCCTGCAAGTACTCATGCACTCTCACACCCTACACCCACCACTTTCACAGCAGCAGCACCTGGCACTCCACTCGCTCATGCAAACCGGCCACCCACTCACTCAGACCAATCACCACCCACGCAACATACCACACTCACATGCATCCTCTTCAGCACCAACTTGTTCACCAAACATGCCAGTGAGATATGGAACCTATTACACAACCACACTCCGTACCTGCTCTTCCTCCCGCAAACATGGCTAAATTCAACCTCTGCATAAGACATCTCTGCCAGCTACAGATCACCAGGCAAGACCCTCAGCACACATCTGCAGCTGTCATCATATTCAAAGACAACACCAGCTGCATTCTTACCAGCTACATGGAACACTTATAACTTCTCAGTGGGTGGAGCCCTTGTATACAGACAATCAGGACCCCTCACCATTTTTGCCAGCGACATCACAAACTTAGTCACACCCTTATCATCAATGCCCGCACATTCTTCCTCATCGAAGATCTTAATTTTCACCTAGAAGACCCCACTGACCCAAACTCTACAGCCCTTCTAGAAGGCCCTCAGAAACCTCGGCCTCACTCAGCAGGTTAACGAATCACCCACATCGCCAGGTAACTATTATATCACATTTCCTCCTCAATCAGCAACATTAAAGCCAGCAACAATGACCTGGCCAGGCCACACTGACATCAATTTCGGCATACCCATCTTACTCCACCATAGACATGCCACTACTGGACCAGCCTGCTGCAGCTTGAGAAGCATCACAGAAAAGGACTGGGCTTCCACCCTCTGCGTACATTGGCCCGACCACATGTGCAATTTGCCAAAAGCTATCAAGAACCTCAACAGCTGAATCGCCGCTAGCACTGACACATGGACTCCCCTCAAGTTGAACCCAATGCCTGGCCACAGGCCAGCTGGTACACAGGAGAACTCAGGCTCATGAAAGCTACTGCAAGCAACTAGAGCACAAATTGAGAACAAGTTACAACACCATTGATAAAGACATCTTCGAGTCTGTCCAAAGATGCTGCCACAAGTGATATGGAACAGCAAGAGCTCTTGCAGACTTCATTGATGTCCTCAAAAACACAAGCAAAGAAAACTTTGCCATCATCAAAGATTTCACCATGCCTCATGCTGCCTCCAGCAACATCACCCCCTCACAAGACCTTTGCGACAAGCTCCCAACATTCTTTTATAACAAAATCACCTCCATATACAGCAACTTTTCCCCTTAACCAAAACCCATCACTGTCACAACTTAACTTTCCACCATGACCCTGTGATCCTATGTCACCAACATTAAAACTGCAGCTACCATGATGACCATCCATTTGAGGACCCCATCTGAAATGTGCCCCACCACTCCTTCAGCAAAGGGCTCCTACCGATCAGCGAACCACTAGTTCCCTGCCTTAATGCCTTCATCAACTTAGCCATCTTACCAGACACCTAGAAACATACCACAGTCACACCCCTATTCAAGAAACAATCCACTGTCACAGTCACGCTCTCCAACTACAGACCCATTTACTTCCTACGCTACCTGGCAAGGTCTTAGAGATACTAATCAACTGATGCCTCACTGACCATCTTTGCAACCACCAGCTCCTTCATGACACACAGTCCGGATTCAGCCCCAACCACAGTATAGAAACAGCTCACATCACCACAACAAACAACATTTGCATGATCCTTGAGGGATGAGAGATGGCTGCCCTCATTCTCCTGCATAAGATTGGCATCCAAGTCCCCGCTCTCTGTTGGATCTACTCCTTCTTAATGGAAAGAATACAAGCTGTCAGCCTGGCACCTTACTCATTCTGAAGCCGCAAACTCATCTGCGAAGTGCCTCAAGGTTCATCACTCAGCCCCACCCTCTCCAATGCATTCATGATCCTTGTGGCCAATGGCATCTGAGCACATGACACCAACATCCTGTCCTATGCCGATGGCACATAATTTCTACCGTTCCTCTCAGACATGACTTCTAACACAAGACTAAGTTCAACGCCTGCATGACGAAAGTAACTAACTGAATGTAAGGCAACAGTTTCAAACTCAACACCAACAAGATATAAGTATTGATTTTCAGCAAGAATACCTTTCTATGGGACTCTAATTGGTGGCTAGCTGATTTCTGACCCACATTCATCACCCATGCCAGGAACCTCTGAAACGTCATCTACAGCAAACTGAACATAACTGCACAAGTCTGAAGATTCTGAGTAGGCTCTTCAAATGGCCCCCAAGCAACACCAGAAAAAACATCACTCTCACTTTAGTCACCAGCAATTTAGACTACAGGAACACCCTCCTTGCTGGGATCACCAAACAGCTCACCAGAAGACTGCAAACAATCCAAAACTGGGCAGGTAGACTCATTCAACCTCCCAAACAGAGCTCCCATCACAATATAACCCAGGGATCTCCATTGGCTCCCAATACACAAACGTGCAAATTTCAAACTCCTCACACACACATTCATGGCACTACACAACTTAGTTCGCACCTACTTGAACATTTGCATCTCCTTTGACCAACCACCCAGACACCTCCACTCTGCAGGACTCCCATTCGCACACATTCCATGCATATACAGAAACAGATCAGTAGGATGAGCATTCTCTTACATCACTCTTAAAAGATGGAACTACCTCTCACTCTACCTCAGAGCCTTCTCTTCTCTTCTTGAATGATACAAGAAACTGAAGACCTTAGGCAGACACACCTGCTCTGTGCTAAGATACCCTTGCGGGTGATAGTGTGCATTACAAATACACATAACATGATATAACAGTTTCACAACTGAAATATGAGCATGATTTATGTTTATTGTATTATAGAAGCACATTACAACTTAGATGAAATCATGGTGATACACAATGCAACCCAACATCTGGAAAGTTCCCTAAATTAGTTAGATGTGGACAGCTTAAAGATTTATTTGAAAATCAGTTGAACATAAGTTGAACATGAGAAGGTATTTTGAGGGCTCTTAAACATGTTGGGAAGAGTGTCTACATTTTTGGTGCCAGTTAGGAGGAAATGTAGTGGAAGTCCCTATGATTTTGATTAAAGCACTAGACAGATATCAGAAGTTAAATGGGAAAAATGCATTGAAAGTTGTGTGTGCTATGGAGCAGCTTTCACTTTCAATAAATGCCACACTATATAACAAAATGCTCACTGTAGTATGCACAATGTCTTAAAATGAAATGTATACTCTTTTCCCTCCAGGCAACCAATTGAGTTGATACAGTTCTGGTAAAATATGTATGTTGCATTTGGATTTGATACTACTGAATATTACATCATTTGCAATCTATCTAGTGGGCATATAGGGAGACTCGGATAGAGTCCATTTCAATAGTCCTCCCTACAGAAAACTCTTTTGACAAACATCACGGTGTGAGGAATACACATACATGGCAGTAGTCTTAGAATTATCTATAGATGGTAAAAATAATCTGTACCACAGACATTCTAGAAGAGAACCATCCTCCCTCGATTACAGAAACTGCTTGAGTGAGGTCAGCAAATGGATGGATTGTAATTGCCTGAAATTAAACTCTACGAAAAAATGATATGTCCATTTGGTCTTCAGACTGGTGGCCATCTGAATAAGGCACTCCTCTGACGCCAACCTCAAAAGTAAAGAATTTAGGGATTTTGATGGATAGGGGGTTAAAATATAGAGACCAAGTTAATAAGGTTGGGTCCACCTCTATCTGCTTACTTAGAATAATCAAACAAATAGAAAAATTTCTTCCAGCAGATCTCTAAAAATCTGTAGTCATTGCCTAAGTTTTATTGCGACTGGGCTAAGGCAATGGTCTGTATGTAGATCTTCCAAAAGGTCCACTGAAGAAGCTACAAAATTTTCAAAATCCTGATGCACAATTCTTACTAAAAATCCCCAAATCTCAATTGGCTAAATTAGCCATTAGGCAACTTCACTGGCTCTGGGTTAGCCATTGTATCACCTTCAAGGCACTCTGGCCAGCCTACAAGACCTTGTATGGGAAAACACAACCTTATTTTAGGAAACATTTAGAATGGTATATACCTGGCAGAACCCTCCATTCCAGTGCAGCTAGATTCATAAACATTGCAACCTTCAAACATGCCTATTGGGGTGGAAGAAGCTTTTTCAGATCTACGGCTCTACAATGGAACCGTCTTCCATTTGAATTGAAAACAGCACCATCACTTTTGGTCTTCAGGAAACAGCTTAAAACTTGGCTTTTTAACCAATGACCTTATAGTTATTGAAATTCAGGACTTTGATGGTTCATCCTGTTCTGCATAGCACCTAGATGCCTCTGGGCATTCGTGTGCTCTAGAAGACACCTCATTCATTCATTCATTCATTCATTCATTAATTCATTCATTCATTCATGCTTTATCTGATGTCATCTCATTAATAGCCACTGCTATTTTATCTTCTAAGAATTTTGCCCTCCAAGGTCTCCGTTTGGTCTCCCTTTGCTCATCTGTGCGGTTTGATAGTTTAAGATGTTGCACGAGAAGGAGTTCTCTTGTAGTGTCTTGAAATACCTCTGTGATGTACAGTGTCCTTCAGAAAGTGACACATTCCTTCAAAATATCCCTATTAAAGCATTTTGTTGGTATAACGTTCATATTTAACCCCTTCAGTGCCCGCCCCTTTCCCCGCCCAGTGCCGGCCGTTGCATTAGCGGGCGGGGTCTATGACGAGCTGGACTCGTCATGGGCACAGCGCCACCGCGGCCCATGACGAGTCCAGCTCGTCATGGGCACTGAAGGGGTTAAGTAAAATATCCACTAATATTATGTTCATGAGATGTAGATGAGGTTACTTTCCCTACAGTGAGAGTGTATTGTTGATATTCCTGAGACTGTAGAGCGAACTTCTAAACAATGAAGTTGGGAAAGAAGAGACAACTTCTCTTTAGTAATTCAATAAGGGCTTTCGCTGCAGAGGCTGCTGATTACTCTTCCTGAATACTGCTATTTGGTAGATGGTGAGGGTGAAGGTTGGAACTGCACTCCATGTTGTTTAGAGTGTGAAGGGTTATTTAGAGGAACCCTGCTTTATGTCTCTTGCTGGTCACTATCAATGTGGTGGTTGACAGCCAGTTGCAAACTGCTCATGCCTCTTTGTACATTTGTTGTGAATGTACACACCAGGAGATGAACCTGCTGTGAGGAGCATCCCTTTTGAAAAAGGCTGAGTCTGAAAGTCAACCTCAGAATGACTCATGAAAGGGGTACCAATCCAAGCCTGTTCTGAATGTGCAGACAGAGAATACGTACCCCCTGTTCGCTTTACCTTTTATAGGAGTGGAAGCTGTTTACCCACTTGTTGTTTCAGTTCCAAGTTCTCTCTGACCAAGGAAAGGGTGCTCCACACAGTACCTAGAAGACTATGGCGCAAACAGAGCTGGTGTCTACCTGACAGTCATCTTCTCAGAAATTAGGTGATTTCACCTGGAGTCTGATCTGAAGGAAAAGCTGCCTCCCTGATCTGCCATGCTTTGAAGCACCCTGCCTGCAAGAATAGAGAAGGGGTGACTCAACCCTGCAGGAGGAGCTGACTACCATTGTTGGCAAACTCTGTTGACCCAAGTCCTGTGGATCCATCTAGCAGAGACTCTAGAGGGTATGACTGGCATACTTTTGGCTGGTCACCTACACTGAAGTGGAGGATCAGCGGCACAGATGAAATGTACCCCATTGCAACCTGCCTGCTAAGTCCATGGCGATGGACCTAAGCGTACACAGGACAGACTCTGCTGTCATAGCCATGACACTTGCCACGAGTGCTCTCAAAAAAAGATGTGCTACTGACAATCCCGAAATGGACTCTGCTGTCACAGCCATGGCACATGCTCCGAATGGTCTTGAGCCACTGAATAAGAGACTTTTGCCAAGCCCGTCGTATTGCCCAAGTAACTCCAACTTAACTTTATGGTGGCTAGCTCTGTGACACTTACCCGACATATGCTTGAGCAGACTGTGTGGCTGTGTGAGGTGCTGCCAGGAAATGCACCTAATCACATTATGCAGCTGTAGCTGAACTGTGAAGTGCCTAGAAGCAGACCAACTGTTCCTACCCAGAACTTAGTCCGAAAGCAGACTGCAACTTGACCCATGGTAGTCTGCTTAGCTGAGCCACAGGCTCACCAACCAGTGAAAGTGGAGGAAGCCCTGCAACGACCTTCAGGACCCAGGTTCTAGCTGACTTCCTAACTGCCCAAAAGAGTGCTACTGACTAGAAACAGCTGCACTCATGTGGCTCCCTCTGAACTCTGTTGCTCTGCCCACATCAGGTCCCTGGCCTGGAGAAGAGGGCTGCTGTACAGTGGCAGGTTCGTCTTCCCACCTTAATAGGAAAGCATGGAACTAATCACACAATGGCCTACCACAGAGTTGCAATCGGTGAGATTATAGTGACTAAAAGACTGAGTTCACAGTTTTTCTCAATAGCGGGGAGAAGAGCAATGAACATGTGCCTGAGACCCACACCATACTACCCTAACATTAAGAGATAGTAAGGGGAGCTGGGGAGAGAAGCAACGGGGAATCCTCGCTGATAGGACAGTCACAGCTGAGGCTCTCCGGACCTGGGCTTTTGTAGTATGTAGCGCTGTTTTTTATTGTGTATAAAAGTATTTCTCTTTTACAAAGATAAGCACTGGACAATGAAGTTATTAAGCTGTCGGGTGTCTGTTGAGGCTGAAATGCACCAAACCTATGAAGATATGACACACTTCTGCTCTTTCATACCGCTGACAAAATTCAGGCATTTTCCTCTTTCTATGTGTGCTGCAGATTGCAGGACATATGGAAAGAGGAAATAGCGAGGAAAAAAAAGATTTTTCCCCTTGTTACAACATCCTCTGGGAGACAGCAATTTCACGCAATTCCAGGTTTTCAAACCTTTGAAATCTGGGATTGCTTGAAATTCATGTGTGGATGCAAGGGAGCACCCATGTTGCACCCATAAAACGCATTTAAAAATGAAATGAAATGCAGCGCAAGCCGCTGCGCTGCGTTGAATTCTGTTTTTACAAGGCCAAGCAAATGGTGCATATCTCCCCTTGCATGGCTTTGTAAATATCTACTAGCATTTTACTTCATGCATGCGCCACAAAAGAGGTGCCAACTTGATGCAAAATTTGTGTAATTTGGCCCTATGCATGTTTCCACTGATCCACCAAAGTTACATCCCAGTAATGCCCCCTTGACAGAAAGTGATGCTAAGCAGTGCTCACAGAATAATTTACTAGACTTTGTATGGCTTTGCACCAGGGTAAGGGGCTTAGTACAAGTCTGGTGATCCACGGACCGCCGGACTCTTGGTGGCGGTCTCCCGACCACCCTATTATGACTAGGGCAGTTGGGCCACCCTAGGACCACCTCATCTGCTGCAACTGCCAGGGAACTGCCATTTCCCTTTGGTTGCGCAGTGGTCCTGAGGCCAGAATGTGATTGGCGGGGCCGCTGAGGCCCCATGAAGCATATTACGAGTTTCCTCACGGCCACACTTTTCATGGCAGTGCTACAGGGCACCCGAGTGCCTCACGCCTTGTGGATGCACACAGGGGGGCACAACTGTGCATGCACACCAGTACTTGCATGGCATGGACTGTAGCAGTCCAAGCCGTGCAGGTACTGATTTTGATGTTCCTATTGCAGTGCCTATTTCATAGACACTGCCCTAGGAACACAAAAAAATAGCACGCCAAACAGGAGAAAACTCCTGATCTGGCGGGCTGTTCCTAAGCCGGTTTGGTGCTGCAGCAGCGGGGCGGTCACGCTCCAGCACCGCCAAACTCGTAATGAGGCCCTAAATGTTTGACAATTGTGGGCCAAGGCTTGCAGATTTGCAAATATTTGAATTAACTATGATTTCTAAGTATATGCCAAAAACTCTGTGACAGTCAAACATTTACAGGATTACTGGTTGAAAATGTTTGCTGATTTGTAAATGAATCTATATGAAGGGAGTTACACCTGCTAAACTGTACATAAAAGTTCACCAGTTTTGTGGCTGTTTCCTGCCCATTACTAACGTGGAAAATATTTTATTCATAGGCTTCCTGAAGTAAATCTCCAACCATTTCCAGTGAGGGACTCAGCTGACAAAGGGGTGTGAATATCCCCAAACTCACATGTTTTTTGGTGACATCAATTTTTATTGACATGCCCGGCTTTGAACGTGTCTCACGTCCGAACCCCTGGGACAAGATTTACCGTAAATTTATAGTACAGCATTCTAAATTACTATTACATGTGGGTCATTTTCTACAAATGTAAACCACATGTTGTGCATAGCAGACGTTTCTTGACACTCATATAAAAGACTTTTAGAACGGAGTGGGCTCAGATGTACAGTCCTCCGTCTCACTTGTATATGATCTTTTAAAATTGTAGGGGAGAGGATGTGGTCCGTCGACTAGACTGCCGACTTTGGTGCTGCATCCCAGGGTTCTGAGCCTCAGGGTCGCGTCCACATCCTGTGATTCTGGGCAAATTACTTAGGGGCATATCAGCAACAACCAGCGATAATTATCGCGAAGTGCACTTAGTTCTAGGATAATTATCGCCGGCTAGCGTGGATTTTTATTGCTGAGGTAGCGTGCTATTAGCAACGCTTATCTCAAAAGCGATAAAACTCCTAGCACTAACTGCCAAACCTGAGATTATCGCTGGAAACCCAGCGATAATCTCACGAAATGTGGCGTTAGCTTGTTGATAGGGACTCACAAATGTAGCCATGATATCCACCTTCCATAGGATATCATGGCTAAGTCAGTCCTGAAGCAGGCGTAAGGAATGTAGCAATAACAGTGGGTATCGCTACTTTTCCTGCCGCTATGCTTCATAGCGTGGGGCTTGATGATAGGAGAAATGTAGCTTAGCGACATTTCTCCTGTCATGTCAGGTCAGGAATGCCCACTTTGCATCTCATTAGAGATGCAAAGCTGGGCGTTAAGAATAGGTGCGCTAATGCAAAGTTTCACGCGTTAGCGTGGCCTTGCTAATTAGGCGATAAAATTATCGCCGATTTTCGCCCGAAAACAGCCTCAAAAGCGGCGATAATTTTCTATCGCCGCCTTGTAAATAAAGGCTCCAATACCTTCGGGTCGAGTTCGCGCTATATAAATATGAAAAAAAAAAATTGTACGTTTCGAAATGAGCAAACCTTGCAAAGTTTAAAACACAACTTCAACTGCTATTCACAACAGTAGGAAACTGCAGCGTCGTCACAAGGGACAGCAAGATGCAGCAGCTGGTCTACTGCTGAGTGGCAACTGACCATCTCAAAGTGCCTTTCCCACCGCCTCTCTCTAGCCCTAGACCCATCCACGCCCCAGTCCACCCCTATCATTTTGCTTTGTCTCCATTATACCGTATCTTCTCTTCCATGTCTTCACTGTTTTCTAGTCTGCGGGATGTCCCGCTCCTCTTGTTCGCGACATCCTGCAGGCAGGACACCATCTAATTTGTGCCTAACAGGCTGGCAAAGTGCACCTCGCAAACGGATGGAACATGTCCCTGCCTTTGCCAACGCAGTTTCCCGAATCAACTAAGGACCTCACCGGCGGAGAAAAAAACCTTCTCAATCTCTATTGTTGGCACACGCAGGCTGAATCTATACAAACAATTGCTTTGTTTATTGAGTCCGAGGTGATTGTACTTTTCATATATCTGGCACATATTAAATAATATGCCTCAATGTCTTTGAATCTTTTTTGGCATCGTGTCTGGCAATGATTGTCCGCTTATTTCATGTTAAGGGTCTTTAGTCCAGCAGTCATCAGCTATTTTCCTTAGATATTACAATTTTATTGCAGTTTTAATGGAAGCAGCCTTTGTTCTTTCTCTGCTTGAGCTACATGGTAGGTCTAGATTGAAAAGAAAAGTAACATTTTGGAAACATAGTTTTTGTTTCCGAAAAGTCTTTCATTAGCTTCCAGAGTGTTTGTTTGTGCAGTTCTTAAATGTTTGCATTGCATGCAAAAATACATAACTTTTTTACGTCTAGATTGTGAAGAAAAGTAACATTTTGAAAACCTAGTTTTTGTTTCTGAAAAGTCTTTCATTAGCTTCCAGAGTGTTTGTGCAGTGCTTAAATGTTTGCATTGCATGCAAAAACACATAGCGTTTTTGTAGAGAATCTTTTTCAGATATTTAACCATAAAAGTCTGTTTAAGTCAGACCTTTAATTATGTACTTTTTTATTCACAACACAATTTAAGACAGTTTTCAACAAAATAGCATCAATATGATACAGTAATGGCTGTTTTATCAAGCACATTATGTGCATACAAGTAATTTACCAGTAGCCATCAGTGCAACCCAAAACGAATCCATAGACCGTACCCAGTGGCGTTTGAAATTTAACAGTGATACAGGGGTGTGTCACGGGGCCGGGGCGGGGGGGCCTAGGGAATTAAGAAAAAAAAACACTTACCTGTATGCTGTCTGCCACTGAGTCCTTTACCTCTTTGCCCGCTTCCAGGGCAGGAAGTAAGAAGCATCCGGCTCCCAGCCTCCTGATATCAATCAATCAATCAGGGGCTTATAAAGCGTGCTACTCACCCTTGAGGATCACAAGGCGCTGGGGTGAGGGGGGGGCGCGGCTCTGGATCAGTCGAAGACCCAGGTCTTGAGGTCCTTCCTGATCGTGTGCAGGGTTGAGGAGCTCCTGATCTTCAGAGGGAGCTTGTTCCTGATTTGGGCTGCAATGTAGGAGAAGGCTCCCGCACCGGTTCTGTGTCTGCGGGTGTGGGGGACCTCTGCCAGGGCGAGGTCGGCAGAGCGGAGGTTCCTCTTGGGTACGTGGAAGGATACTCTCTCGTGGAGGTATTTGGGTCCGATGTTGTGGAGGGAATTGTAGGCGTGGGTGAGGAGTTTGAAGGTGACCCTGTTCTCGACGGGGAGCCAGTGGGGGCCTCGTAGGTGCTGGGTCATGTGCTCATGGCACGGTGTCCCGAGGACGAGTCTGGCAGCGGCTTTGGATGGTCTGGAGTCTATGCAGGAGAGTTTTGTTGATTCCGGAGTAGAGGGCGTTGCCGTAGTCCAGTCTGCTGGTAATGAGTGCGTGGGTGACTGTGCGTCGGAGGAGAGCCACTTGAAGGTCTTTTACAGAGGATGCGAAGGCAGTTGAAAGTGGTGGATGCGATGGCGTTGATCTGGCGGTTCATGGAGAGGGAGGAGTAGAGGACGATGCCAAGATTCTGAGCTTGGTCTGTAGGGGTGGGTGGGCTCCTGAGGGTGAAGGGCCACCAAGTGTTGTCCCAGGCGGAGGTGCAGGGACCGAGGATGAGGACCTTGGTCTTCTCTGAGTTTAGCTTCAGGCAGCTGTCCGTCATCCAGGCTGCCACGTTCTTATGCCTTCCTGGAAACAGAGTCTGCTGTCTTTGGGATTCTTTGTGGGCAAGAGCATGAGCTAGTATCGTCGGCGTAGGATATGATGCTGAGCCCGTGCTGTTTGACGATGGTGGCAAGGGGAGTCATGTAGATGTTGAAGAGCATGGGGCTGAGTGAAGATCCCTGGGGTACTCTGCAGTTGATTTCCGTGGGTTCGGAGAGGAAGGGAGGGAGTCGGATCCTCTGGGTTCTGCCGGAGAGGAAGGATTGGATCCAGTCGAGAGCAGCTCCTTGAATTTCCGTGTCGTGCAGTCTGGCTACGAGAGTGCGATGTGAAACGGTGTCAAAAGCTGTGGAGAGGTCTAGAATGATGAGGGCCGCGGTGTGTCCCTGGTCCAGTAGCATGCGGATGTCATCAGTGGCGGCGAGGAGGGCGGTCTTGGTGCTGTGGTTGCTGCGGAATCCCGACTGGGAAGCGTCCAGGATGGAGTTCTCTTCTAGGAAGGTGGTCAGCTGGGTGTTTACGAGTCTCTCGGTGAGTTTGGCTGCAAAGGGGAGGAGAGAGATGGGCCGGTAGTTTTTCAGGTCTGTTGGGTTGGCTGAGGGTTTCTTGAGGAGGGGTTTTACCTCTGCCTGTTTTCAGTCGTCTGGGGAGATGCCGGATCTGAGGGAGGCGTTGATGGTGCATCCTAATTCCAGTGCGATGACGTTGGCGGCCGATAGCCAATCACAAAGCTGCAATGCAGTTCTTTGTGTTTGCGTGGGCAAGAGGTACAACGCAGGGGTTTGTTTAGATGAGGACGAGGAGGATAGAGAAACCACGATGAGGAGGACACAGCCCGGAGCCACAGCAGGTAAGTGGCTTTTTTTGTTATAATTAAATTAGGGGGGATTTAGGGGAGCGGAGTTCCACAGAATTTTCCCCCAACTGCGTGGAACTACGCGTAGTGGCACTCCGCCAACTCCGCCCTGGCTTAGTAATGTACCCTAATCTTCATCTGTATCAGAGTCTGTAGCAAGTATTTTAGGAGGAGAGGCATCATCTTGACTGCCTAAAGCAGAAGCTACTACATCAACAATAAAATCGTGCAGGTCTGTTCTTGAAATAGTGAGCATGTCTCCTTCACCAGCAGGAATAGGCTCTTCGGGGGTCAAAATGATTCCATTCCTCCTAAAATACTGGTCAAATGCTGTAATACAGATGAATGTTAAGATCCATTTCCTGAGCATGTCCCCTTCATCAGCATGAACTGGCCCTTCGGTGAAATGATTTCACCCTTTCTGACAATCATAACAAAAACAAATAGAGCATTCACAAGACTCTAAACACAGAAACACTACTTACATATATTTGCTGATCAACCTGTAATCCCTAACACTGGCTTTTTAACTGACTGCTATAGTAACGATGATAAGATTAGCAGAGTTAATCACAATAACTCTTCTTTTCTGCCCAAGCTAGAGCACCTAGGCAGGAAGAAAAGTGACCATCTGGGTGAACGAAGAGTTCACTCCACACCAGCTGCAGCACTATATGAACCAGCCATGGTCTGCATTACACAGTATGCTAGAGTGTGACTGATAAACAGCTTCTTCCCTGATTATGGAGAACAAGTGGATTAGCCCGTCCTGTTGCTTCAACAGAATCAAAGACACAGCACCAACAGTTCAAACAGTAAGTTTACAATATTGAAAAGAAAAGAAATTGCCTAGCTTACAGGAAACATCAATGAAGGAAGCATGAAACAATGTGGAGAGAAGCATTTGTAAGAAGTGCAATGACTTATAGAACGAGAGGAGGGATGTGCTATCAACCTAGAAATGTATTGTTTATTGTATTAAGCTGCTTAGCAGATAGCTGTCTAAGGGTGGAGGCTAGACCTAAATTACAAAAGAACTCGGACAAGGGAAATCGACTGAGAGGTCACTAGAAAATTGTGATGTCTTTGTTTCCTTGATTAATTTGGCATCTTCGAGACAAATCCAAGAAAGAAGTGACTCAAACAGATAGAATCACCAAAGAACAAAAATATAGTTCCACCACAATGTTTCGGCTTCCTCCTTTCTCAGATAGTAGAAAAGTAGGGGTTTCCCCAAAACACCCTTTTCCACCAATACATTTTCCATGGATATTATGTTGGACGTAGTGACAAAGTGGCTGAACAAATTTAGATGAAATTAGGCAGCAACAGAGATTATGGGGTGGAAAGGGGCATTTCTGTTATTTGATCCGAATTGGTTCAGTAGTTTTAAAGATATAAGGGTGAAATAATTTGTGATATATTGGGCAACAGTATACAGCAGTAGTTTCATGGTATACAGTGGTACATGATGATGATAAAACACAATATTATTGGCTAATGATAGCCCTCAAAAAGTAAAAAACATCCGAATTGTCTTGACCACAAAATGTGTTTGTTCTGGGATTGAAAGAGAAATATTGCTTCCTAGTGTTGTGAAAAATGTATAGAAATAAATGAGGCACTTTATAAAAGTGTCTAGAGATAGATAAAAGTAGTTTTATTGGTGTATATGTTTTTAACAAAGATTACGGAGTACCTAGATATGTCCTTCAAATTAGTACAAAGGTACCTATAGAAATCAAAAAACAAACAGCACTCTACAACACGCCACTCCACTACAAAATACAATGCGCCACTCCACTCTAAGACACACCATTCCATGCCACTCTATGACACATCACTCCATTTGAGGACAAGCCACTCCACTCTATGACATGCCACTCCACTCTATGTCCCTTCACTGTAGGACATGGTACAACATGCGCTCTACAAGACACCACTTCACTTTACTCTATGTCTCGCTACTCCGCTCTACATCACCCCACTCTACTCTATGATATGCCATTCAACTTTACGTCACTGAACTCTGTACCACTCCAGTCCAAACCATTCCACTCTAAACCACTATACTCTATGACACTCCACTCTATTCTACAACACTGTACTCCATGACACAGTACCTCACGCCACTCCATGCCACTCCACTCTACTCCATGACACTCAATGCCATGACACTCTACAACACGCCAATCTATGACACGACACTGTACAGCATGATACTCTGCTCTATGACACTCTACTCCAGTCTAGGTCACTCCGCCACACTCTACTCCACTCTACAACACTCTTCTCCACTCTATGCCACTCCATTACACTTTATTCCACTCTACTCCTGCTTTAAGGCACTCTATAACATGCCACTCTATGACACACCATTCCACTCCATGCCACTCCACTCTCAAATGCTCTGCTCCACTCTGTGCCTTTCCGCTCTACTCTGCTGTATGACACTCTTGACATGCCACTCCACTACACTACACTTTATGACAAGCTACTCCACTCTACAAAATGCACTCTACTGTATGACATGCCACTCCAGTCATTGACACTCTCTACGACACAGCACTCCAGTGTACGCCACGCCATGCCACTGCACTGTATGACATGCCACTGCACTCTATGCCACTCCACTTTACACCCCTACACATTAGGATACTTTATGACAGGCCACTTTATAACGCAGCACTCCACTGTCTTGTACAACATGACCTCTCCACTGCACACCATTCCACTCTACTCTACTTCATGCCACTCCTGTGTATGACACTCCACTCAACAAAAGCAACTCTACAACAGTCCATGCCACTCCACTCTATGCAATATCAATCCATTCTACTACACACCACTCCACTGTATGACAGGCGACTCCACTCTGCAACGTGCCATTCCACTCTAAGCCACTGCACTCTACACCACTCTACTCTAAGTCACTCTCCGCCACACCACTCTGATACGCCACACTACAGCACACCACTCTACAACACTCTATTCCACTCTGCTGTATGTCACTCTACTCCACTCTACGACACACCACTCCACTCTTCAACAATCCACTCCACTGTACGACACTCCACACCACTCCACTGTACAGCATGCCAGGCCAATCTATGACACACCCCTTCACTCTACCACACGCTCACTCTACCCTGTGACATTCCACTCTTCTCTGTGCCACTTCACTGTTTGCTCATCCACTCTAAGACACTCTACAACACCCCACTCTATGACACACCACTCCAATTTATGACACTCCACTCTTCAACATTCTAGTCCTTTCTGTACCCCTTCACTCTACACCACTCTACTCTACTCTACTGTACGACATGCCACTTCACTCCACTCTATGACACGCCTCTCCACTCTACTGTACGACACGTTACCCCACTCTAACCCCCTTCCCTCTATGGCGGTCCACTCTATGCCACTCCACTCCATATCACTCTCTCTGCTCCACGACACTGTACACCATGACGCCTTACGCCACGACACTCTATGACACGAAAGTCTATGACACTGCACTCTATGCCATTTTATGACACTCTACTCACTCTATGGCACTCTACAACACTCTACTCCACTATACAATACTCTACACAGCTCTCTTTACGCCACTCAACACCACTTTACCCACATTTCTCCACTCTACTCTATGACATACTAGTCCACTCGCTTCACTCTACTCCATTACTCCTCTCTATGCCACTCCCCTCTACCCCACGCTATGCCACTCAATGCCACTATATTCTAACACACTCTACTCCACTTTTTGACACTCCACTGTGCAACACTGTAGTCCACTCTATGTCACGCTACACTACAGCACTCCACTTTATGCCACTCCTCTCTGCGACATGCTACTCTATGAAACTCCACTCTACTCTATGACATGCCACTGCACTGTACACCACTTCACTGTACTCTGTGACACACCACCCACTGTATGCCACTCCTTTGCACACAACTTCACTATATGCTAATCCATTCTATGCCATGACCCTCAATTGCAAAAACAACAATTGATGGACAGAATGCAGAACAATGTCATACATTCTCCCCAGTACAGAGATCTGGGCCTAAATCCATCGTTTTTTTGCTCACCATGCCATTCCAGTTTGAACCCAGCCATATGCAAATCAGTCTTGACCCTGTGCCCCATGGGAACAGTCCAGCCCGAACTGCCAAGCCAGGTCCTCCCTGGACTGGAAACAAGCATCCTAGGACCGGTTTCGGGCTTTCAGCCCTCGTCAACCAGGATAGCTTGATTCCAGTGGCATGGAGAGCAAGGGACTCACGTCTGAGCATACCCTTCCCACTCGGGGTGACAAATGCAAAAACAACAATTGATGGACAGAATGCAGAACAATGTCATACATTCTCCCCAGTACAGAGATCTGGGCCTAAATCCATCGTTTTTTTGCTCACCATGCCATTCCAGTTTGAACCCAGCCATATGCAAATCAGTCTTGACCCTGTGCCCCATGGGAACAGTCCAGCCCGAACTGCCAAGCCAGGTCCTCCCTGGACTGGAAACAAGCATCCTAGGACCGGTTTCGGGCTTTCAGCCCTCGTCAACCAGGATAGCTTGATTCCAGTGGCATGGAGAGCAAGGGACTCACGTCTGAGCATACCCTTCCCACTCGGGGTGACAAATGCAAAAACAACAATTGATGGACAGAATGCAGAACAATGTCATACATTCTCCCCAGTACAGAGATCTGGGCCTAAATCCATCGTTTTTTTGCTCACCATGCCATTCCAGTTTGAACCCAGCCATATGCAAATCAGTCTTGACCCTGTGCCCCATGGGAACAGTCCAGCCCGAACTGCCAAGCCAGGTCCTCCCTGGACTGGAAACAAGCATCCTAGGACCGGTTTCGGGCTTTCAGCCCTCGTCAACCAGGATAGCTTGATTCCAGTGGCATGGAGAGCAAGGGACTCACGTCTGAGCATACCCTTCCCACTCGGGGTGACAAATGCAAAAACAACAATTGATGGACAGAATGCAGAACAATGTCATACATTCTCCCCAGTACAGAGATCTGGGCCTAAATCCATCGTTTTTTTGCTCACCATGCCATTCCAGTTTGAACCCAGCCATATGCAAATCAGTCTTGACCCTGTGCCCCATGGGAACAGTCCAGCCCGAACTGCCAAGCCAGGTCCTCCCTGGACTGGAAACAAGCATCCTAGGACCGGTTTCGGGCTTTCAGCCCTCGTCAACCAGGATAGCTTGATTCCAGTGGCATGGAGAGCAAGGGACTCACGTCTGAGCTTACCCTTCCCACTCGAGGTGACAAATGCAAAAACAACAATTGATGGACAGAATGCAAAACAATGTCATACATTCTCCCCAGTACAGAGATCTGGGCCTAAATCCATCGTTTTTTTGCTCACCATGCCATTCCAGTTTGAACCCAGCCATATGCAAATCAGTCTTGACCCTGTGCCCCATGGGAACAGTCCAGCCCGAACTGCCAAGCCAGGTCCTCCCTGGACTGGAAACAAGCATCCTAGGACCGGTTTCGGGCTTTCAGCCCTCGTCAACCAGGATAGCTTGATTCCAGTGGCATGGAGAGCAAGGGACTCACGTCTGAGCATACCCTTCCCACTCGGGGTGACAAATGCAAAAACAACAATTGATGGACAGAATGCAGAACAATGTCATACATTCTCCCCAGTACAGAGATCTGGGCCTAAATCCATCGTTTTTTTGCTCACCATGCCATTCCAGTTTGAACCCAGCCATATGCAAATCAGTCTTGACCCTGTGCCCCATGGGAACAGTCCAGCCCGAACTGCCAAGCCAGGTCCTCCCTGGACTGGAAACAAGCATCCTAGGACCGGTTTCGGGCTTTCAGCCCTCGTCAACCAGGATAGCTTGATTCCAGTGGCATGGAGAGCAAGGGACTCACGTCTGAGCATACCCTTCCCACTCGGGGTGACAAATGCAAAAACAACAATTGATGGACAGAATGCAGAACAATGTCATACATTCTCCCCAGTACAGAGATCTGGGCCTAAATCCATCGTTTTTTTGCTCACCATGCCATTCCAGTTTGAACCCAGCCATATGCAAATCAGTCTTGACCCTGTGCCCCATGGGAACAGTCCAGCCCGAACTGCCAAGCCAGGTCCTCCCTGGACTGGAAACAAGCCTCCTAGGACCGGTTTCGGGCTTTCAGCCCTCGTCAACCAGGATAGCTTGATTCCAGTGGCATGGAGAGCAAGGGACTCACGTCTGAGCATACCCTTCCCACTCGGGGTGACAAATGCAAAAACAACAATTGATGGACAGAATGCAGAACAATGTCATACATTCTCCCCAGTACAGAGATCTGGGCCTAAATCCATCGTTTTTTTGCTCACCATGCCATTCCAGTTTAAACCCAGCCATATGCAAATCAGTCTTGACCCTGTGCCCCATGGGAACAGTCCAGCCCGAACTGCCAAGCCAGGTCCTCCCTGGACTGGAAACAAGCATCCTAGGACCGGTTTCGGGCTTTCAGCCCTCGTCAACCAGGATAGCTTGATTCCAGTGGCATGGAGAGCAAGGGACTCACGTCTGAGCATACCCTTCCCACTCGGGGTGACAAATGCAAAAACAACAATTGATGGACAGAATGCAGAACAATGTCATACATTCTCCCCAGTACAGAGATCTGGGCCTAAATCCATCGTTTTTTTGCTCACCATGCCATTCCAGTTTGAACCCAGCCATATGCAAATCAGTCTTGACCCTGTGCCCCATGGGAACAGTCCAGCCCGAACTGCCAAGCCAGGTCCTCCCTGGACTGGAAACAAGCATCCTAGGACCGGTTGCGGGCTTTCAGCCCTCGTCAACCAGGATAGCTTGATTCCAGTGGCATGGAGAGCAAGGGACTCACGTCTGAGCATACCCTTCCCACTCGGGGTGACAAATGCAAAACAACAATTGATGGACAGAATGCAGAACAATGTCATACATTCTCCCCAGTACAGAGATCTGGGCCTAAATCCATCGTTTTTTTGCTCACCATGCCATTCCAGTTTGAACCCAGCCATATGCAAATCAGTCTTGACCCTGTGCCCCATGGGAACAGTCCAGCCCGAACTGCCAAGCCAGGTCCTCCCTGGACTGGAAACAAGCATCCTAGGACCGGTTTCGGGCTTTCAGCCCTCGTCAACCAGGATAGCTTGATTCCAGTGGCATGGAGAGCAAGGGACTCACGTCTGAGCATACCCTTCCCACTCGGGGTGACAAATGCAAAAACAACAATTGATGGACAGAATGCAGAACAATGTCATACATTCTCCCCAGTACAGAGATCTGGGCCTAAATCCATCGTTTTTTTGCTCACCATGCCATTCCAGTTTGAACCCAGCCATATGCAAATCAGTCTTGACCCTGTGCCCCATGGGAACAGTCCAGCCCGAACTGCCAAGCCAGGTCCTCCCTGGACTGGAAACAAGCATCCTAGGACCGGTTTCGGGCTTTCAGCCCTCGTCAACCAGGATAGCTTGATTCCAGTGGCATGGAGAGCAAGGGACTCACGTCTGAGCATACCCTTCCCACTCGGGGTGACAAATGCAAAAACAACAATTGATGGACAGAATGCAGAACAATGTCATACATTCTCCCCAGTACAGAGATCTGGGCCTAAATCCATCGTTTTTTTGCTCACCATGCCATTCCAGTTTGAACCCAGCCATATGCAAATCAGTCTTGACCCTGTGCCCCATGGGAATAGTCCAGCCCGAACTGCCAAGCCAGGTCCTCCCTGGACTGGAAACAAGCATCCTAGGACCGGTTTCGGGCTTTCAGCCCTCGTCAACCAGGATAGCTTGATTCCAGTGGCATGGAGAGCAAGGGACTCACGTCTGAGCATACCCTTCCCACTCGGGGTGACAAATGCAAAAACAACAATTGATGGACAGAATGCAGAACAATGTCATACATTCTCGCCAGTACAGAGATCTGGGCCTAAATCCATCGTTTTTTTGCTCACCATGCCATTCCAGTTTGAACCCAGCCATATGCAAATCAGTCTTGACCCTGTGCCCCATGGGAACAGTCCAGCCCGAACTGCCAAGCCAGGTCCTCCCTGGACTGGAAACAAGCATCCTAGGACCGGTTTCGGGCTTTCAATGCCACAACACAGTACTTCAAACCACTGTATGCCACAACACTCGATGCCATTGCACTATAAGGCACAACAATCTATGCCACTCCACTCTATGACAATCTACCGCACTGTACAATGCTCTACTCCACTGTACAACCCTCTACGCATCTCTCTATGCCACTCCATGCGACTTTCCAGAATAAACTGTATGACACACTACTTCTGTCTACTCAACTACCCTACTCTGTGCCACTAAACTTTATGACATTCTATTACACTCTAATTTTATACACTCTATAACACACTACTTTACTCTACGACACTCCACTGTTAAACACTCTACTACAGTCTTGATATATGTAAATAACTGGAAAAAGCAAAACAGAGAAACCATACTGGAGCAAACCAAATCATGGAAAAAACTATTTTAAGGAAAGGTAATTTGAAGGAAAAACAAATAAATTGAAAATTATAGGAAACATTTTAAAGGAAAGATAATTTTAAGGAAACATCCAAAATCAACTACTTTGGTGAAGATTGGGGGTAGTGGAGTTTTTTGGGTTTCAGGTAAGTGTGATGTTTGGGGCTATAAGAGGTTTTTAGAGTGTTTAGGGGTTGGGGATGGTTGGAGATTAGGGGAGGTGACGGTTTTTCAGAGATCAGGCTGGGGTGGGGTTTAAGGCAGTGAGGGGCTTTTAGAGTTCAAGGATGAATGGCATTTAGGGGCGGTGAGTTTTTTTTAGGGTTCATGGATTATTGGCATGTAGGAGTACTGAGGTTTTTTAGGTTGTGCAGATGGGTGGGGTTTGGGGCTGGGGAGTGTTTTTAAGGTTCGGTGATGGCTAGAGTTTTGGGGGTGGTGAAGGTTTTTGTATTTGGGAATGGGAGGAATTTAGGGTGGTGTGAGGTTTTAAGAGTTCAGAGATAGGTGGAGTTTCTTATGTCGAGTGGGTTTTCAGTGTTCTGGGAGGCAGACGTTGAGGGGTGGTGAGGGGCTTTAGGGGTCATGAATTACTGTTTTTCAGGGGTGGTAAGGGTTTTTTAGGAGCCAGGAATGAGCAGAGTTGAGGGGTGCTGCAGGAGTTTTAGGGATCAGGGATAGTTTAGACATAGAAAGGGGTTTTTAGTATTCAAGACTGGGTATAGTTCAGCAGTAGTGAGGTGGGGTTTAGGTTAAAAGATGTGTAGATTTTAGGAGTAGAAGGGCTTTCAGGGTAAAGGAATTGTTGGAGAATAGAGGTCAGAGATGGAGGAAGTGTATGCTTGGGGAGGCTTTTTTAGAGGCAGAGATGGGTGGTGAAGGTTCAGCAAATTAAAAGAACCCAAAGTAATTGTTTGACAATGCAAAAGATTTAAATCTGACATAATGTTCCCTGAAATAAAGGATTGAAATACCTTCAACAAAAAGGTTTCTGAAAGTAAAACCTGCAACCATTTTATTTACACCTTAAAAAATAAGTATACAGTGGCCAATTTCGAAAAAAAGACTTTCTATGAATTGGTTTCTTCATAATTGTAAATGCCATTTATCCTGAAAATTTCAATTAAACCATTTAGGTGAAATGGTTTCTCACTAATGGTGCTCTATTATATCGGTTTTCTATAAACCACATACAACCCTTCACTCTATGCCATCCACTCTACAACACTCTATGACTCTTTCACTCTATGACACCGTCTAACCCTCTATGGCATGATGCTCTACACCACGACACTGTATGTCATGACACTGTACGTCACAAGACTCTATGCCACTCTACTCTAAAATACTCTGCGACACTCTACTCGACTTGATTTCACTCCACTCTATTGCACTTCACTTTATGCCCTCCACTCTAAGATACTCTATGACATGCCACTGTATGAAATGCCACTCCACTGTACTCTGCAACACACCACTATAGTCTACACCACTCAACTCTATGACACTCCTCTTCACTCTACGCCTCTCTACTCTATGCCACAACATGCTGCAACACTCAATGACGCCACTTTACTCCACTCTTCGACACGCCACTCCACTCCACTTTAGTGTATGCCATGCCACCCCACTTTATGCCACTCCACTCTATGGTGCTCCACCCTATGCCACTCCACTCTATGACACTCCACTACGCACCATGACTCTGTAAGTAATGAGACTATTTGACACAACACTGTATTACACATCTATGGCTCTCCATGCTTTCCTACTTCACTCTACAACACTCTTCCCCACTCTACAGCACTCTCCTCGGCTCTATGCCATTCTATGACACTCAACTCCACTTTATGGCACTCAACAACATTCTATGAAACTGTACGACAATCTACACAACTCCCTCTATGCCACTCAAAGGCACTTTACACCCCTCTACACTATGACACAATTCTTCACTCTACGCCACTACACTCAACACCACTCTACAATATTCTATGCCACTGTAATCTAACTCACTGTACAACACTCCACTCCACTCTGCATCACTCAACTCCACTCAATGACACTCCACGACACTCCAGTCTTTTTCTTATTTATTTAAAAGCTTTTCAGCTGTTTAAAAAACAATTGTCTTTAAAGGGGTGCTCAGAGTGGTTGTGAAGGTGTTCGAAAATAGGTATAGCTGGACCGTTGGTGTCCAGGTATTGTCTGATTGGCCATTTTAGAGGGGACTAATCAATGTAGATTGGCTGGCAACAAAGTGAACAATATGTTGTGACAGCCATTCCAGAACTCATGAACATTGTCCCTGCATTCTGAAAATGAATGAATACAAAATACAAGGTGACAGCGTGAGACTACTCTGGCCCCTAGGGGCATATGGAGCCCCAGCTTGTTGAGCTGGACACCCCATAGAAGACATGTTGTGGTAGGCTTTTCAGAACTCCGGATTATGGTCCTCCATGAAACACATTGTAGAGAAATTCAGTTTTTTGAGGCTCATCCATGGGGCACATATAAAGTATTTTAGACACAATACAAATCATTTCTTGGTGGTGTCATTTTAGGAATTCGGATGAGTTATCAGGGGATTTTACCATGAGAAAAATACTGACCCCCTTGCTGAGATTTGAGGAAGAATGTTTGACAGAAGATGGTTTTCTGTCATGATATTCTTTGACAGGTTATGGTTATGGAAGGTGCTTTAGAATCTAAAATTCCCACTGACCTTGCCATGAATAATTTATTACATGGGATCATAAGCACTGCATTGCGGGGGCATAAGTTATAGTTAGCTCAAGTAACTATAGTTGCTGAATTTCAATGATTTTGTATGTGTGTAATCGGACCCTAACTATAACATCCCTGCAACCTTTATTTTTTTCAGTGAATTTCTAGGGTTTAATAACAATTCTATTTCCTTACTATAACGACCCTGTAACCTTTGTTTTTTTCAGTGAATATATATATATATATCAGCAACACTTCACACCACCGCATGCACAGACGAGAAGGCAGACCCAGAGTTAGTGCCAAGAAAACGGGTTTATTTTCGGAATGCCCGCACCACCGCCATTACGCATTTCAGCCTCCTCCGAGGCCTTCATCACATGTCTATACATTTAAGATGAAATTAAAAGTCCATAATTGCACCCGCCTAGACTTGTTTTTAAAAAGGTTTTAATAAAGTTTTTAAATCTTTTATGATTTAGCATACAGTAGTTCAATTTTGTTAATATGAGAAATATCTGGTTTTGTTGCAGGAGTGAAGCAGAGTATTGACATGCAGATGCCGCTGTTTATTTTGTGTTGATACTATGGATTATTGGGATTATTGCTCACTTGAGCCTAATATCAGAGAATGTTGAAAGCGGAAATGGTTTTCTAAACATTTGTGGAAATTGATAAATTATTTCCACCCACTTGGGTTGGATAAATTTAAATTTATATTTCAGTATTTGAAATAATTATGTATTACAATATGTCTTAATTTGTAAATGCAGCGAGACAAATTAGAATATGGGCTTGAGACTGCAACATAACGTGCAATATAGTATGTTTACTATGTTTATTACAACAACAGGAAATGAACTCTGTACCCTTAAAAAGAAAACATTGCACTTGAAACCTTGCCCGTGAACAATGAGTGAGTGAAACTCCGGAACGGGTAGGGACTTCAGTTTGCTTTAATAAATGTCTTCTTGCATAGAGGCCGCGGCACCAGTGAGTTTTATTACTGCATATACTGGATTGTGTTTGTATATATATATATATATATATATATATATATATATATATATATATATATAATCTACTGGCGGTCGCCAGTAGATAGTTATAGTTAGGACCGAGTTCCCATAGGAAATCTGAAAATTCTATTTTGAATAACTTTGGCGCCGGTTGACTTATCTTCGTGAAGTTTTCAAAACTAATGGGGTGCTCCGCTCAGCTCCTACTCTGAAAGTCTCGGGGTGATTCGTCAAGCGGGGGCTGAGAAAAAAGGGGGGTCCCAAAACACGTTTTCCCCATGCATTTTCCCATAGGACCTTTAGTCGAAGGTACAGCCCGAACGGCTGAACAGAATTACTTGAAATTTGGCAAAGAGGTTGTCCTCAGGTCAGGCATGTGCCTTTTGCTCAAATGGTGTAAATCCGTTCCGTAGTTCCTGAGAAAATCAAAAGTAAAATCACATATATATCTGGGCGGAGCCTAACCACACATCTCATCGTGAGATCTGATCGGCTGTCAGCACTTTATCCAAGAAGTGTTGGCAGCCATCTTGGGACCAATATACATGATAGCACCTCATTAAAAAGCATTGCAGTTAATAGAAGGTTTTAAGACTTTAGTTACATTATAAATCATTTGTTGATGGTACCATACTCATTTTAGGAATTGTGGTGTGTTCTAAGGTGATTTTACCATGTGAAAAAGCCTTCTGCTGTGATATCATGAATCATGTTTGAGAGAAAACTATTTTCTCATGCTTTTCCCACAGACGTTTGGAAGGTGATCTATAAGCTAACTGAGAGCATATTTTCTGTATATTCACATTATCTTTCTCAGTCATGTGAGAATGAAGTCTGACATTCTCAGTAAAACATGTACATCCAACAAGGGCAGAGACTGTCAGTTGATTCCTTTGTGTTCTACTGCAGCTTCCCAGAGTGTTCTAAAGAACAACTAGAGCACTAACAGTCCTACTTATGACAAACGTATGGCACACCTGAAGCCATCTTGGTTAGAATAAAGTGGTAACTCTTAAAACATTTAATTTAAAAAGGAACAAAATGAGGGGGTTCATTTGCCATAGAAAGTATGATTAGTGCTGCAGAAAGAAAAATTAGGGCACATTTTGAGTGACTTCTCAAATCCTCTTCTATTTCATTAAAAAATTCTGACATGCAGACTGAAACATACACTTTCAATACCAGCAGCAGACTTCCCTGGTGAGCAGTAGCTTTACTACAGTGATCTAATAAGCAACTAGAGTGCTAACATTCTGAATGTATGGCAAATTTGTGACACATCTGAATGCCTTCTTGATGGAATCAAAGTAAAAAACTGAAAGTATTTCCTACTGAGGAGACTGTAGTAAATGAGGAAATTAGGAAACATCATAACAAATAAGTCTCCCAAAATGGCCACCAGAGACAAAAAGAGCCCAAATGTAGCCCAAATATCACCCAGATGTAGCCCAAGTATAGCCCAATGAGAGAATGTCCCAGAGTGTTCTAACGAACAACTAGAGCGCTAACAGTCTTACTTATGACAAAAGTATGGCACACCTGAAGCAATCTTGAATGGAATAAAATGGTAACACTTAAAACATTTAATTTACAAAGCAACACAATGAGGGGATTCATTTTGCCATAGAAATTATGATTAGTGCTGCAGAAAGAAAAATTAGGGCACATTTCGACTTCTCAAATCCTCTTCTATGTCATAAAAAAATTCTGACATGCAGACTGAAACATGCACTTTGAATACCAGCAGCAGACTTCCCTGGTGAGCAGTAGTTTTACTACAGTGATCTAATGAGCAACTAGAGTGCTAACATTCAGAATTTATGGCAAATGTGTGACACATCTGAATGCCTTCTTGATGGAACCAAAATAAAAAACTGAAAGTATTCCCACTGGGGAGACTGCAGTAAATGAGGAAATTAGGAAACTTCATAACAAATAAATCTCCCAAGATGGCCACCAGAGACAAAAGAGCCCAAATGTAGCCCAAATATCACCCAGATGTAGCCCAAGTATAGCCTAATGACAGAATGTCCCAGAGTGTTCTTAAGAACAACTAGAGCGCTTACTGTCTGACTTATGACAAAAGTATGGCACACCTGAAGCCATCTTGATTGGAATAAACTGGTAACACTTAAAACATTTAATTTAAAAAAGGAACACAATGAGGGGGTTCATTTTGCCATAGAAATTATGATTAGTGCTGAAGAAAGAAAAATTAGGGCACATTTTGAGTGACTTCTCAAATCCTCTTCTATTTCATTAAAAAATTCTGACATGCAGACTGAAACATGCACTTTTAATACCAGCAGCAGACTTCCGTGGTGAGCAGTAGCTTTACTACAGTGATCTAATGAGCAACTAGAGTGCTAACATTCAGAATTTATGGCAAATGTGTGACATATCTGAATACCTTCTTGATGGAATCAAAGTAAAAAACTGAAAGCATTTCCTACTGAGGAGACTGCAGTAAATGAGGAAATTAGGAAACTTCATAACAAATAAATCTCCCAAGATGGCCACCAGACACAAAAGAGCCTAAATGCAGCACAAATATCACCTAGATGTAGCCCACATGTAGCCCAATGACAGAAGTGTGCAAAACACGTATTTTTTGTGTATTTGCAGTTTTATATAGTGCAGACTTGTCAGGTATTGGAATGCTTTACATGAGCATTGGTTACATCACACAAGATCAAATTCATTTTGGTTGTAGACATGGGGAGATTAAGTGATTTGACCACAATCACAGAATGTTGAGCTGAAGCAGAAACTCCAACCTGGTTCCCCAGTTGCAAAGTCTGCAGCTCTGGAAGTAACACCACATCCTCTCGCCAAGGTACAACATTTAATCAAGTGGTCAACTGGATAAAAAAACATAAAGATTACAAATAATTTAAAAGTTCTTAGTCGCTATTTGAAAACTCAGAAAATATGTCCTCATTTTAGTTTTTTAGAGCACTAACCATAATTTTGATGCAAATAAGACCCTCTCATATATGTAATTTCTAAAGGAAATACTCTAGGTATTACAGTTTTGATTACATCAAGATGAAGTCAGGCGTTCCACACTTTTGTAATAAATATAGAATGTTAGCAATCTAGTTGTTCATTGGGATACTGTTGAGAGGCAGAGGCCAGGGGCACGGACTCTGAAAATTGAAGGCAGGTAGGAGAGTGCAGAGGCAACAATTTGACCACACTGTCAGGCAGGAAGGGCAGTGGCAGCACAACAGACTATGGAGGGCAGTGGAAAGGGGGGCAGGGGCAACAAACCAACAATACAGGACTGGCAAGAGAGGCTGTGGCAATATAATAGACCATTGTGGTCAGAAGGAAGAGGCAGTGGTAGTACAACCATACATGCCAACAGACCCGTTTCAGCCAGGAAACGTCCAATGTTTTTCAGCTCAAATGGGCTTTATTTGATCTGTCTCCTGTCTACAATCTCCTCTTTTTCACTGTAACTCAAAGGGGAAAATCAATACCCCAGTTTTTTTTCAAAATCTCCCTCTTACCAAGTTCAAAATGTTCGCAAGTATGGTACATTGAATCATGGTAGGCAGGAGGAATTGGGGTAGGGACATGGACTCGGATAACAGAGGACAGGAGGGACATGGAGAGGTGCACCAAACTGACCCTACAGGGCAGGCATCAGGGTTTGCAGCAGCACAATATACCACACAGCGCATGTGGGACGGGAGTGCAGCACAACAATCCATAGAAAGCAATAGGGAGGGGACAGGACCATGCACATGGATAACAGAGAACAGATGGGAAAGAGGCAATGGTAGCTAGCTGACCCTAAACAGGAGAGAAAGTTGCAGCATCACAGACCATAAAGGGTAGGAGGGACGGATCAGGGGCATTACAATGGAACAGACAAGCCAGGAGGGAGGGAATAGGGGGTCTGCACATGGAAACAGATGGCTGGGGGCAAGGTGACAGGGCAGGAGCAGCAAGATGACCATGGAGGTCAGGCAGGATGGGCACTAGAAACAAGAGACACCATGGAGAGCAACAATGAGACTATGGTGGCATACACACAGATGATGGAGGGAAGGTGGGAGGGGGTCAGGGGCAGCTAGCTGACCACACAGGGAAGGTGGGAGGGGCCATGGAAGCACAGAAGACCATGCATGGCAAGCGGGAGAGTTAGTGGCAGCACAATGGCTATGATGGGCAAGAAGGAGTGTGCAGGGGCATGCACAAAGGACCATGGAGGATAGAAGGGAGGGTCAGGACCTGGGCACAGACAAGAGAGTTCAGGGGAAGGCAGGAGGAGCAGTTGCAGCACAACAGATCAGGGAGGGCAGAAGGGTGTGGCAGTAAAATGGACCATGGAGGACAGGAGGAAGGGGATAGGGGCATGGCATGTGGACAGGCAGGGTGGAGGTGGCAGGGACAGGTTATAGTCATCTGACAATGCTAGGCAGGTGGGAGGGGAGTGGCAGCTCAACAGAACACTCAGAGTAGATGGGAGTGGCAGGTCCATGGAACATAGTGGGCAAAAAGGATGGAGCAGGGGCATGTACAAAGACATCGGAGGGCAGGGGGAAGGAGAATAGGGGCAGCAAGCTAAGCACAGAGGCTAAGCAGGAGGTCAATGATGGGCCATAGAATTGGGCAATGGAGGGCAGGAGGAGTGGACTGGTACATCATGCTAAATGGAGGGCAGTGGCAGCACATCAGACCATGCATGGCAGGAGGGAGGAGGCTAGTCCATGGATTCAGACAACAGAGGATAGGGAGGAGGTGGATGGGGCAGCAAGCTAACTGTTCAGAGAAGGTGGGTATTAGGAACTTTATTGTTTTTAAAATGTGTGTCTTTGCGAACTACTTAAAATATGAACAAATATGCAGCATAATCTCACTTTTATTCAGGAAGAAGAGGACGTTTGTGACTGTGACTCCGGGCTCACTTGGCAGGAACACCCCCTGACCTTCCACCCCCATCGCAAAATGTAATGCCCGTGAAAAGGGTAGGTGGACGCAGTGTTATATAGAACATAGACCTGAGAGCACGATTGAAAATGTACTACTAGATGTAGTATAAACTGTGCACCAAAAAGTGTGATATAAGATGAACCGGGGCGTGAAATATAATATGCAATACATTGTGCGCAATGACTGATTCATTGGAGAGCGCGAGATAGCACAGGCACTAGCGCGTGCTATGCGATATGCGCCTTGGAGTGTAATATGCACAGGGCAGTGTTGTGTAACATAACTAGTCTCTAGAGTTGGAATATAAAATATGTGCTGGGGAGTGTAACGTTGCATATGCACTGTGACAAAGATATGGATCCCAGATTGTAATATGTATGGCATAGCGCTGTGCGTTATAACATACACATCGAGGAAGGCACGTTAGATGGGGCAATATAACCCGTGCGAAGGCAAGAGTGGCATGACATATTCACGGGGTGGTGTTACAGTGCACATGGGCTAGAGAGTGTCATAGCATACGCACTAGCTGGTGGAATACAACACAGAGGTGTGAGGCAATCGGCGGGCACTGGTGGGTGTAACACAGCATTGGGCTCAGCCAGGAGCACGCTGTGACTCTCAAGTGAGGTTCGTCTCCTTTCCAGAGAGTAAAATAAAAAGTATTACACATTTGGTCGAATTTGTGTCGAATCACCTTTGAATGGCTTGGTGTGCGTGTATATTAAATGTGCCCGTCATTTGAGATGTCAACAGTGATGTCATGAGTGATGTCACTGACCATGTCATGAGTGATGTAATATGTGACGTCATCAGCAGTGCATTGCGGGCGCGCGAGCTATAGTTAGCTGAACTAACTATAACGGGGGAATTTCAATGGTTTTGTAAGAGTGAAAAGTCCAGCTAACTATAACGCCCCTGAAATCTATGGTTTTTTCAGTGAATTTCTAAGGTTTTTTAAATGCTAATTCCTAACTATAACATGCCTGAAACCTATGGTTTTTTCAGTGAATATATATATATATATATATTATTATATTATATAATTTTAAAAAAAACTATCTCATTGGCCTAGGGGGTCCTTGGGCCATTTTTCTTCTGCGAGAGCATGACTTTGATCGGCTGCCAGCAACATGAAGAAAAATGTTGCTGGCAGCCATTACAGGACTCAGGGACGTAGTCTCCAGTCCTGCAGTGGTATTAAATATAAATATATAAGAGCAGGTGAGGGATACCCTGCCCCCAGCCCTTATGGCCCAAAAAAGATTTCAAAATCAGGCATTTTGTGGCTAGATTCTGTGGGACTCCAGCAGGATCATGGCAAAAAAAGAAAGACAATGGTGAGCCACTGCTTTTTTTTTTACAATATCTTGGGGGGTGCATGGGACCCCCATCCTTGAGATGATTTGAGCCCTAGGGAGCCCTTCCCCTTGGGGCCAAGTTATGAAAAAAGGAGATAGGGACACACGCCCCCCCCTCCCCAGGCCTGTTGTGTTACCAGGGACTCCATTTCCCAGGACCAAACTCTTAATTTTTAGGGGCGGTGGCACAGGTGCCCCGCCCGAAACCTATTGCCGCCTCGCGGACCCCATCCCCCAGGGCGAAACACTTCATTTATAGGGGATAGAGGTGCATAGTCCCCCTACCTGAGCACAAATGACCCCTGGAAACTCCTCTCCTGGGGCAAGACGATATGTAGAGGGGAGAGGTCTTGCAAGCCTCCCTCCCAAAGCCTTACAAGGCACCAAGGATGCTGTCCCCAGTGGTTGGCTTATCTGTTTTACTGGGAGCCCACCCCTGGGATGCGGTGGCAGCAAAACCATGCGTGCTCCCACCTGGCAGGAGCATGCAGAAGTAGCTGCTCATGGTGGGTGGGAGCAATGCTGGCTCCAGCTCCCAATGTTATGTTTGGCTCAAGGGAATGGGGTCCCTGTGGCCATGTGAGTTTAAGGGGGTTTGTGTGCCCCCCCTACTAATTGTGAGGAATGTCGCCCAAAGGATGGGGTTCCCTGGGCCTTCTAAGACTTGTGGAGGGAGGCCACATGCCCCTTATCCATTTAATTAAATTATGGACCTTGGGGATGTGGTGTGCTGGGCCCATTTGGATTTTGTGAGGGAGGCCACATGCCCCATCCTCTAATAGAGAGATATTTGATCCTGGGGATGGGGACCCTGTACCCTTCTTTGGCTTTGGGAGGGACGCTATGTGCCCCCTCCCACTTAGTTAAAATATGGAACCAGTGGATTGGGTCCCCTAGGTCCATTTTGACTTGGGGTGGGGGGCCATGCACCCCCTCTTATTACTAAGGTATGTGGCCCCAGGGGATGGGTCCCTGGGTCTTTTTATGTCTCAGAGGGAGGGCAAGGGTTATAGTTACTTAAGATAACTGGAACGGGTGAATTTCAGTGGGTTTTTTCAGTTTAAAAGGTCGTGTTGGCACTGAATTTTTAAGCAACTAGAACATCATTTTAAACTTTGGTGTTTTTCAGTGCATTTCTAGTTTTTTTTATGTGAAGTAATATTTTATTTACATACATAAAGGCAACACCTTGAGCCAGGCCCTGCATCCAACCTCCCGTGGGTAGCCAACTCCAGCAGCGCACGGCCTTTGGCTGTGTGCTGCGCGATGTTGGCTGCAGGGCCTAGCCTCTGGCTAGGCCCTGCATCCAACCCCCGCAAGCAGACAACTTCCTGCCAGGGCAAAAGAACGGATCCACTGCAACTCTTCATACTATGGCTGTACTACATCCAACACTTTTAGAAGAGCCTTTACTAGTTGATGCCAACTGCATACAGAAGCTTTCACAACTAGTTTGTTAGGTTCATTTTGTTAAGAGCTCTGAAATTAAAAATTTTCAAGGCAGACTTACAGGCCCAGGTTTACTGACCCTTTGAGTGTGGTTTGCTTTTCTTTTGTAATGTCAAAGTGTTTAGGTGGAATTTACTATCTATTGGAAATGGGAAAAAAGTGTGGTAGCCAGGGAGAGTCTAACTGTACAAAAGAACAAAACAAAGCTGATAATAGGGAAACCAGCTTAAAAAGTCAGAAGTTCATGAAAAGTCAGCGTTGTTTTCAAAGTCCTTGCTAGCTAAGTTGCCAACCTTATTTTTTTAGCTGTCTCAGACATCATCTCTCAAGGCGCTGTCTGCTGATAGGCCATAATTTGGCAAACACTGTTATTAATGTTGTTTTACTTGTCTTTTATACAGGAGAGAGTTCTAAATTAACCGTATTCGAGACTTCAAGCATTTTAGGCTGCAAGGATTAGTCATACTCATATTTAATAGTAGCCCGAAGACACCTGTCCCTGTCTCTCGAAGTTGCTTGGCATTTCATAACATACAATCAATACAAGGTTTTCTGAGGACACTGTCTAACGTTCACTCCAGCAAATGCTCTGGTTGCAAGAAAAATATGAAACTTGTTTGTGATGTCCACATTGGGATTTAATTTATTTTTAAATAAAGGCCATGACATCAACTGTAAGGGACTAGCAAATAGAACATAACGTATGGTGGATCAAATTATTTTAAAGGTCCCTGTGTTACTATCGTGCTCATGGTGTTAACAAAAGTTTGTGTTTTTTTATTTCAAGGTTAAGGTGCTGAAATCCTGCTTCTATACTGCAAAATAAAGGAATGAATCACAACTGTAAAATTCTTCAAAGGTGGGGGTTATGCATGCACATCAGCACGAGGAGTGCCAGTTTCTTAAGGTTTATTCAGTCATTCAGTTGTTAGCAGGATTGCACTTGCAGATTGTGACAAGCACGAATGTGCAACTCTTTGGGTTCGATTTGGTGATCTGTGTGCAGATCTAAGCACTGTTTCTAATTTCTATTGCAACTCACAATGCTTACAATGCAGGTGTAACTTCACAGACATGTTGTTCTTCTGTTGCTGTATTTTAGTTGCAAATCCTTAAGAAAATGGGTGTGTCCCCTGGGCACTGGTATCTCAATGTTTGTAATGTTTTTTTATGCTGATTTCAATAAAGTTGCTTGAGGATTTTCAATTGTTTGGAGCTCGTTTATTTTCATCACGAAATTCATTTTCATTTCAATGATGCATTGTATTTACAAGAATCACAATCTTACATATCCCAATGCATTTCGGCGTGATGCCTTCATCCGGGGAATGTCTAGAAGTAAATCATATATGAAACTACATTTTATGCGCCATTACGTTGTACCTTAAAGAAGTACTAAAAACATGCATGTGTATCAATGATAGTTAGTCTTCCTGTGCGCCTTGGTGATGATTTGATGAACGACTATTGGTGTGTATTAGTGATGTGTAATACTACGAGGTGTTTAGTAGCCTTGCTTTGAGTGTGGAATAGTAAGAGAAAAATTCAAAATTAAAAGTGAGGGAATTACTGTCAGCGTGGAGTAAAGAAGAGTTTGTGTTTAGTTGAAGGCGTACGTGCCTCTTCGAGTAAACCTTATATGATGGTGCGTACATCTTGATGTTAGTTTAGATCCCGTTAATATCCACGTTTAACAAAGGAAAGGGAACGTATGTGCGATGGATCGCGTGCGCGTTTATTATTTACTCTTGTGTGAGAAGTGTCAGATATTCCATGTGCGTTCGGTGAACAAACGTGCCGAATGCCTCCGCGAGTGTGTAGACGCTGTGCCGGACGCCGGTAATGGGCGATCATGCGTGGAAGTTAAAAAATAAAAATAAAAATAAACATAGGACTGGTTGCCAACGAGTAATAGTGAAGAAAGACTATACTAGTGGTGCATGATTAAACAGAGTCTCAGAGAAGGGTGAGTAATCAAGTGAAAAAAATGAAAAATGAACATCAATCCTTTCAAGAAATATTAACAATATACACATAATTGTTAAGAGATTCAGTCAATCAGAGATAACATGTAAATTCCATCCGGTCATTCATCCTGTGTGGTTTCATTGAATTTAGTGTTCGTATCTAATGATTTTCACGTTGCAACAATGTTTTATGGTTGTCTCTGCCTTCCGTTTTAATGATTATTTCCAAGATGTTGAATTTGAGTTGACTGATGTTATGTCCAGCCTCTAAAAAGTGGCTCGCCACTGTGGACTTTAGATTCTGAGTTCTGATGTTGCTTTTGTGTTCGTTTATACGTGTTTTGATTTTTCTTTCTGTTTGCCCCACGTATATTTTTCCACAAGGACATTTTAATTGGTATATTGTGTTAGATGTATCACATGTGGCTGTTACTTTCAGTTTAATGGTGTGACCTTTCATAGGATGTGTGATGTAGGGACCAGGAATGATATTATTACAATTGTTACAATTCCAACATGCTATGGTTCCTTTGTATTTGATTTGTGAATCCTGGTCTGTGGGATTTTTAATGATGTCTCCCAAGTTTTTGGCTCTGGTGTATGCAAAAATAGGTTCCTGTTCAAAGATGTTATTAAAATCAGGTTCCACTTTCAGTATCGGCCAATGCCTTTTAATGATGTTTTTGAAGCTTTTACTCATGGTGGAGTACTTTGAAACTACTGTAGTTCGGTTGTCAGTGGCTTTTTCTGTCGGTAACAGTGCTGTGGTCCTGCTGATTGTGTTACTTCTGTTTTCTGCTTGTTGCAGAATGTGTTCTGGGTATCCTCTTGTTCGAAAACGTTTTAACATTTCATTGATGCGTGTCGTCCAAGTGTTAGGATCAGATACTATTCTTTTAACTCTAAGTATTTGCGTGAAAGGCATGTGATTTTTTAAAAAGCTGAGGTGAAAGCTATCATATGACAGCATATTGTTTTGTCAGTTGTTTTTCTGAAGAGGTCTGTTTGGAATCCTTCATTGGTTTGTATGTTTTTTACGTCCAAGAAATTGATAGTGTGTGTTTGAATTTCAAAAGTGAATTGTATTCTTTGGTCTATGTGATTCAGTTCATCTAGTAATTTGGTAAGAGTCGATGTGGATCCGTTCCATAGAATGAAAATGTCATCTATAAACCGTACAAACATTTTTAGGTGGGTTTGCCATGCTGGATTGGTTAAGATGTATTTTTCTTCAAAATTTCCCATGAAGATATTAGCGTATGTTGGGGCGGCACAGTTTCCCATTGAAGTGCCAGTCTTTTGTAAAAACCAGTCTGTCTTCCATTTGAAATAGCTATGCTGTAGTGTGAATAACATAAGTTCCATCAGGAAGATTTGTAGATCTGTGTTGTATTCACTTTGTAGGAGTGCTTGTTCTACCGCTTCTATGCCCAGTTGATGTGGAATAGATTTGTATAGGGATTTGACATCTACTGTACACATTAGAATTGACTCGTTATTGTTTTTCGTGATCTTCTGGAATTTGTTGAGAAAATCTGTAGTATCTTTGATGTAAGTTGATAAATTGATGACGCTCGGTTGTAGGTATTTATCCAAATATTTTCCCACTGGTTCGTGAAGACTGTTTCTTGTGGACACTATGGGTCGAAAGGGTGGCTTTGTCAAGTTTTTGTGTATTTTTGGTACCATATATATGGTGGGGCTTTTTGGGTTGGTTTGAATCAAGTATTTCTTAACTTTTTCGTTGATAATTCCCATTTCGGTAGCTTTTTGAACAATGTTTTTGAGAACTTCATAGATTTGTTCCGTGGGGTTGAAGTCCAGCTTCATATAGGTATATTCATCTGATAGATGAATTTCAACTAGTTCTTCATAGAAGTTAGTGTTTAAAATAACCAATGCTCCGCCCTTGTCGGCTTTTTGACAAGTAATGCTGGTTCTGTTGGCTATAGATCTTACTATCCCCCATTCCTTTTGTGTGAGGTTCTTGAATTTGTGTCGTTTCTGGTAGTTTAACTTCTGAAGATCTAGTTTCACTAAAGTTTCAAACGTGTCTAAACTTTTATGGCTGATGGGTGCCATATAGGTACTTTTTGTTTTTAATCCTTTTAGGGGATCTTCAGTTGTGGAGGTGGTAAATTCTACTACATTTTCAAAATAGTGTCTTAGTCGAAGTTTTCTCATCAATTTAAAAAAAACTGATTTCTATTTCCAAGCTGTTGGTATGTGTCGTGGGGACGAAAGAAGTGCATTTTTGTAATACCTTTGATTCGATGTTGGATAGATGATAGTCTGAAATATTGATTACTAGGTCGTTTTGTGTCCCCCTTTCTTGTATTTGTTCTGTTTCGACGTTGTCATGCGTGTTTGAGGTAATTCTTTGTTTTTTTCTGGTTCTTTGACTCCTCCTGGGTCTTCTCCGTTGGCGGTACCTGCTTCTAAAAAAGAAACCGATGCAGCTGTTTCGTTCGGTGTGGTGGCTGGGGTGGTCTGTGCTGGTGTTTTTCTGGATGGGTTTGAAATGTCGCTTCCTGATGAAGATGTGTCCGTATTTAGGTTGTATGGTTTGTTTTGTCTCCGTTTGGCGTATATATCAGCCCAGGTGTAAACTTCTCCTAGTTTACAATCGATGGTATCTCTTCTAAATTTTCGGATTTTCCTTTCATTGATTTCTTGGGTGTGTTTTGATAGTTGGATGTTAATATCTTCTAGCACTTTGTTCCAATCTTCAGGAGGTATGGTGGTTTGTAATTCGGATTTCACCGTTTCTATTTCCTGTGTTAATTCCTCTAATATGTTTGATAATTCTTCTATGATTAGGAGGATTAAATCTAAAGAACATTTGTTTAATATCGCGAACCAGCGGTCCTTGAACTGTTGGATGTTTTTACATAATGACGGTTTCAATGGGATTCTCAATCCCCTTGGGATTGAGAATTGAGAAGTTATTCTGTTGCTGTCACTCATTGTGTGACTCAAATGTGCATCGGCGAGAATGAGTGCAATGTTGAAATATTGAACACGAATTCCGTTCTCTTATTTGGAGCATCTACCATTGGGCAAAAATGAAAATCGTTATAGGCAAAGCAGCCTCAAAAGGGATGCTTTATATAGAATACTAGAGCTAAGTACATCCATTTTACCTTATTTGATTCATGTTGCTTTTCTGACGTTGAATCTGTATGAAGGCCCAATGATTTTGAAAGCTGTAGCAATCATAAACTCAACCATTGTGGCAGAATAATGAGGGACAACCTACAATCACACAAGACTATCTGGTCAGTAGAGAGTCATTTAGGCGCACTGTTCTGGCACAAACTCATGTTTACTGACTTTAGTAAATATGGGTGTGCATCAAAATACATTGGTGGCTGCAAGGGAATGACCATGCTTCATCCATGTAACTCTTACCCAAAGGAAGGTAATGCAAGGTAGTGATATGTACTGCCTTGCGTTTCTTTGTTGATAAAATCCCATGCAAAGTCATGTAGGTTTGATTTGCATGACTTTGTAAATATCAATATGGATTTTGCATCAGGGCTGCGCCGCAAACTTGGTGCAACCCTGTTGCAAAATCTTGGTATATTTGGGCCTTGAAGTATAGCACCAAGCCCAGTTGGTTTAGGTGATCTGTAGTTAGCATCTCCCACATTGTCCAAGAAATGTGCAGGTTCCTTGCATACACCTCCTGGATGCCAGCTCCACCCAGCAGCGAGACAGGTCCAAATAGATCCACAGGCCAGGTCAGGAAACTCACTTCTTTAATCCAGTAATCCAGTATTTGTAAAGCGCAAACAATTACCCGAGGGTGTCAAAGCGCTGGGGGCCATCGGGAAGATTAAGCAAGCTATTCCCCATAGTCACATGGAGCTGGGCTGACCTGCCACTGGCACCAGGTATCGAACTGTGAGCCCCCGTGTTCTGGAGTCAGGTTCCCTGGCCACTGCGCCACACCTCCTCTTCAGTTACAAAGCAAGTAAATGCCACAAGGATTCAAATCAGAAACATGGTAAACATCCTCTAATACTTACCGGACAGATATCAGAAGGGCTTGCAGCAGGAAGGGAGGTACTTTTCTCGTTACATTTTACAAGCAAAGTGCCAGTGCCTTAATATGAAAGGGGAACTAGCATACCATTAGTAGGTGATATTAATTTGCAAAATATTCCCACAGGACTCTCAAGCCATCACTTTTCTTCACTACTTTTATGTGTATTTCTATTTGCAGCTCTGCGAACAGTTGTTTTTAGGACAACTACAAAACGTTCAAGATGAAGTTGGCTTTTATGTAGAAGTGTGAGGCTAGTATGAACCAGCTTATAATGAATGCATCTCATTAGACCACAGTATCTACATTGGGTATACATTAAGACATCACTATAATCAAAACTAAAAAAGAGTGTTCAAATTTGATTGGCGATTGTAGTTCTCAGTCTACGTAGCTTGTAGGATAGGTTGCTAGTGCTTCAACTGACTCATTAGGTCTCTGTCAAAGCTGTCTGTGCTACAGCAATTCACACAGTTTACTAAAATGGGTGTGGCTTGAAAAACAAATGTAACTTGAAAGGATGTCAAAAACATTGGTTTAAAATGAGTACAGTGATCATAATTTATAACAATGGACTAACTACATGATCGCCTTGATGGCGCATTCAGCTGTGCATCTGGTAGGGGCAAAAAGGATGCCCCACCCCTTGCTTTTGAATTCAACCTGGTGCCCTTTGGGCAAGGCACCATTTACCAGTTTGCACGCATTCCTTGATTAACGAAGTAAAGTTTGGACAAGCAAAATGTAAGAAAAGTGTGCATCCCACCCCCATAATTGTTCATATATAAAATGGGAAACTGCCAGGATGAATTATCCTACATCACAATATTTCATAACAGACCCTCTGCAACGGGGTTGGCTGCCCAGATGCAGTATAAGGAGGCTGCTCTTAATATTTTAATAACCGTCAGTGCCTAATGCTATGACAGCATCTGATTGGGCGCCCGCCAATGGATACTGCACTAAGGGAGCAGAATGATATCATTTTAAAGCTCATTTTACAGCTCTTCGAATGACCCCAACGGAGCTGCGTCCCCCTCCCCAGCGCTTTGAGACCCTAACGGGTGAGTAGCGCACTTAAAAACACTGATTGATTGATTAATAGATGCATTAAGTCTATTATACAGCCCTTTAGAGGTCAGACAAAAATAGCTCTAAACCAGGACAAAACATGCAAATTAGAGGAATTTTCACATCAAATAAACTAACATGTGTGAGATTAGCCTATTGCCAAGTGTAGCTAATGCATTATGTGTACAAGCAAGTTTGCACAGTGTGCTGGCCTGTTTTCCCATATGTTGCATGTGTAAAAGACACTCTAACAGACAATTATCAGATACAACTTCTTGCATCATTTGCCTGTGTTGTTTGGTTCCTATATCTGGCCTCAGAGCTCTAAGCCTAGCAGTATATCTATAACAAGTTCTGAAGGAATGCTCCAGTTTCCCTTATGAATCATTGATATATTTCCCACCTCAGGTTTCATCTTGTTCAGTAATAAAAGGCCAACTTAAGAGCTCATAGACATATATGGAGATTCTACTCCCACATTTTATCTTGCATATAGCGCATGGCGGTCACTCTGCTGTGCTGTCACCCAATTCATGCAGGACAGAAAGAAAGTATGAGTATTTAATTCATTTTAATACAATAAATGATTCCCTTAACCTTCATTTAGATTTTTTAAGCCAATGTCATTGATTATGATTATGTACACAAATTCACTGTGATCTAAGTGACAAAAGTCAGATCAAATATACATGATGGTCCTGTAGAAGAAAATAGTTTAATGTGTAAAGCCACTCCAAGTGAAAAGTAAGCACTCAAGGTCAATTCTGTGATGAGGTTCATACATTCCAGAGCACTGTCAACATCAGGTCATCGAAGCCGTCACCAAGTTGAAAGACAGGACCCAAATCAAGTGCAACACAACATGTACCTATGCCTAAGGAGAAGCAACCTATGGAACACAGGTGTGACATGGAGAGAAATGTGAAAGCTAACATCTTCTCAACTGAGGCTGGCACGCTCTTTAACTATAGTACCGGAAACGTTTGCAGATAACCTACTGTGCACTAAATGTTTGCAGATGTGAACTCAAAGCCATTCTAGAGAAACACAGGATACACTGATGGAGAGGGTAAAATGTTTTCTTTTTATGTACCCAATCCATTTATATATGTTTGTATTAAAATGACTAATGATTAATCATAATAATTAATGGAGTGTGGATTTCAAAACTAATCAACCTTATTAACCAAGAGATTATACGTGGGATTGCTTTGCGTGGCTAAAACAAAATATGTAAACTAAGTCTGTATGCATATTAATAGGATAAACGTTGCTTATGTTATGTTATCGGGAATTCTGCTTAAATAAACAAGTAATAATGGCTTTGGAGGTGGCATATGGCTAGATAAATGCACACACATATGGGTATTAGCAAGGGAAATAACACTGTTTAACCATTTCAATGTATTAATGACGTTTTTGTGTTCCTTTGCTTAAGTTGACCATATGGGCCTGCTATAAAATGGCCGCCGACTGAATCAGACCTTACGAAGTAAAATCAATGAAGGGAATGGAGAAACGCGCCTGCGCAAACCTCAGCAGCTGCGACCTGCCGGTGAACTGTCATCGCTGTGCCCATCAAGGCTGCACCAGGCGAAAAGCCAACCCTTCAATACAAATTGTTGCAACCTAAACCATGAATTGCCAACGTTCCCATACATTCGTTTTAGAACTTTTAGCCTGTGGGAATGACATCGAATGTTTCCTAATGAATTAAGATGTACTTTGATTGACCAATGAAAAGCTCTGGAAAAGAAGATTGTAACTGAGAATTAAGGAGTCAATAAGCTAATTCCAACTAAATGATTCATCGAATCAGGTTTGTGCTCTCCTTGATGGGAGGAGGAGGAGGAGAAAGGGGATTCTCCTGTTAAGGTGATGTTAGCGAGTTCCCATCAAGGGGAAAGCAGTGTAGTTCGGAACTCGAAGTGTCTTATCCCCTTTTCCTGAATAAAAATATACGGATAGATTGATGAGAATGAATGTTGGTGTTATGGGCCCCATCAGCGTGTGATGTGTATGTGTGTGTGTGACTGAGAAATCACTCTGTCCGAGGGAAATTGAGGAACCCGAACTGCAGCAGTTTTTCTGGTAGCTAGAGATGGTTTTTATTGGTTTGGTTTAATGATTTTGGCATGTATATAGCTTATTGATTATTGATTGATATTGATATATGTACTAACATTATATGTTAAAACTCGTATTGAGTTTATGTTGTCTGTACGGCTTCTGGGATGTAGGAAGTCGGGAATTGGTAACAGTTCCGTAGCAGAGCAGAGGTAAGCGCTGCTCTCGGGAAAGACGGGCTTGTGGTTGCCGATAGGTACACGGGAAAAACGTGTGACAATTGAAGTTGCACGGCGCATTGTCTGGGTTCGATTCGGTAGCATCGCTGAGTGTTACCATTAGTGATATTTTCTGTGTGAGAGAATGATACCAAATGAAATTTTGGTCTTAGGTACCAGGAAACCAATTGGAATACCGATAACGCTTATCACTAAAAAGGTAGCAGGTGTTCTCTGAGCTTGTTAGAAGGACAAAGTAGAGGTAAGCGCTGCTTTGTTAACGTGTGTCATAATTCTGTAGTAGGACAGACTGTTCGCTGTTCTCGGAAAAGACAGAATGCTGTGTGAATGTACTCCATCTTCCGTGTGAAAGTGCGTGAATGAAATAGCATTCGGGTTAATTTTGAAACTCTGGTCTTATTTCTCAGGAGCATTGCGTTTCCAACTATGTGTCTTAATTGTGGAGAAAGAGTTCATTGATGCTTGGTAAAAGGGTGAAGTAGAGGGATGTTCTACTTTTCCAATGGACGTAACGATTCTGTAGTAGGGCAGAGGTAAGCGCTGCTCTCGGGAAAAACAGGATTCTTGTGGGAAAGGTCTATTGCTATTCTGTGGTTAGCGGAGCAGACAATGGAGATGTTTATATGTTGTAACTAACAGTATTGTAAAATTGAAACAAACTCTACTGAGTAGTTTTGTAAAGGAGGGGTAGACTGAAGACAGGAGTCAGGAGCAGGAGCTGCTGCAGCAACTGCTGACGTCAGGAAGACCGCACTGGGATTGGACAGCTAGTCAAAAGCGGAAAACGCCTTGGTTTGGTACGTTGGTGTGAAGCCGCGCTAGGATTGGAGAAATACAGGGTGACGTAGACGCTCCAGGATCGGTGCGTTAGTGTGAGTCGCGCTGGGATTTGAGGATTGTGACAGTGACGTAGCGCGCCAGGATTGGTGCGTTAGTGAGAGTCGCGTTGCTTTTGGGCTAAAAACCGTACAGTTGAAGACAAGACTAAAGGGTTCACGAGAGAAAGGAAGATGTATTATCATTCACCCGAGAAAAAGAAAAAATCCTTGTTTAGTAAAATAAAAGGATGGTTTGTGAAAGACAAAGAGATTGTGACTAGGGAAGGACAGTTACTTCCTCTGACGAAAACACCTGCATCCTTCATGGTTGCGAAATATGGATACCATACTTGCATTTGGTTAGACAATTGGGCGAAGTATACAAAGGAAGACGGAGTTTTAGCATTTCCAGAAAATGGTTCATTTAATTTGGCAATTTTAACGAATTTACAGGAGAGGGTGATGAGCTTAGATCCGCGGCCTAGACCAACACAGTTCGAGGCTTTGACTGAGTGGAAAGACGAAATGCATGAGCGAGAAAAACAGAGAAATGGCAGTAGACATAGATATATGTTCGGACGGCCAAATGATCGCGTAACTCATTGTGATCGAATGAGAAGGTGGCGAGACGCAAGTATAACTGAAGGACTGTTTCCCGTAAGAACTGCAGGGGAAAGTGAAGGAAGGAAATGTATAGAGAAAAGGCATAATGTAGAACCTAGAAGGTATGGAGCAAATGAATCAGAGGATGATGTCCTAGATGATATGTTTTACAAAAGCCCACCTCCGCACAGACAGGAATCAGAGACGCTGACCTCAGGTACTCCAGTGAGGGAAACCCTGTGAATCATCAAGACAGAAGTTACGACTCAAGAGGTAAAGAGAAGAAATTCCCTTAGGGAAAGAGAGATGGAAAATAAGGTTGAAAGTGAAAATTCGAGGGAATTAGCTAAAACCACATTAGAACTGACAGAGAAAATAAGAGAATTGACTAAAAATCTGGAAGCAGTTACAGTCCCTGTAACCATAGGTCCAGTTATGCCCATTTTTGAGAAGCAGAAAGAAAGTGAGCATGGTCTAACAGTTCTGTATGTGAGTAATAGACAAGCAGAACAACCCCTAATGAGAGCAAGGGATAATCTTTGGAGACACACAATGAGTGAAGGTGAACTACAGGTGTCAAATAACCCATTTTATAATCCTGATACTGTAGAAAGAAGCAGAATGGTAGGGGGACCAATATTAGAACCACAGAGAATGACAGAACCAGGGAATGTAGAAAAATCAGTAGGTATGACTACAGACGAATTGAGCGAATGGCTGAAGAGCTTGCAAGGTAAAGAGAAAGCATCCCAAACCATTGATGTGGCAAAATTACGCATGGTATTAGAAGAATTAATAGTAGGGACAATTCCCACAGAAAAGCTGAACAATTACCAGGATGAGGAGCTGTTGTTCTTATGTAAGAGTGTCACTTGGCGAGCAAAGAATTTACATGACAGGCTAGAAGAAATAGCAAGTGAAATGGGAATTGACATGGACAAGGTAAAGCTTTACAGAAGCCTTACCGGGTGGATTTGACGGATAAGGATATTGAGAATCTGAACACTGCAGGACGAATAGGGCAGATTAAGGACATAATCACATTGTTAAGGAAATGGGGAGATGTGGACAAATGGAAAAGCAGGTGGTATAGAAAGCGGGATGATACCTCAGACAGAACTTTCTCAGCATTTCCTGTGAGAGAAAAGGAAAAGGTAGTGACGGAGTTTCCCATGAGAGAGATTCCAGGAGGGGGATATGTGCATGTCCCATGGACAAGACAGGACATTTTGTCATTTACAAATGATTTCCCTCAATTGCGAGAAAAGCCCGTCGAGTGGTACAGACAGGTAGACATATTTGTTAAGTTGTCAAAGGTACGGTGGATTGATCTAAATAGCTTATTTGATATAATAGTGCCAGCAGACTTATGGGCAGAAGGCAAAATAGTCATAGATTGGCCAGCTAAAGAATACCCGAGATATCCCAAAACAGGAGCACCAGACCCCGAGGTAATGAAGAAATATGAACAAGTTATGGTATTTTTGAAAAACAAAGTGCTTCCCAAAGAAACAGATTGGGTTAAAATAGATCGAACACATCAGGAAGTGAAAGAATCAGTTCATGCTTACTATAAAAGGCTAATACTAGCTTTCAAACAGTTTAGTGGAGATGAAAATCTGGGAGAAAAGGATCTAAGTCATTTTGTGTACAGATTTGTGTATGGTTTACGTCCCGAAATTAGTGAAATGATCAAGCAGCACACTGTAGATTGGCAAAGCAAGAAAATTGATGAAATCCTGAGGCATGCCAAATACTTTAGTGATGAGATTGAGGCAAAGCAGCGAAAACTAAAAGAAAAGGCAATGTGGGCTCAAGTGAAAGTCGCAGAAAGACAGGAAGCTCAGTTGGTCAAACAAGCCAATAGCCCAGGAATCAAACCGAGATTTGGCCCAGGAAAGGGGAAGGGTAATATAGAAGAAGTCAAAAAGAAGTTTCCATGCCACAATTGCGGAAGGTTAGGGCATTGGAAATCCGAGTGTAAATATCCATCAAGTACTAATAATGAAAATCCATCATTGAATCCACAGGTGCAGTGTGAGGTGAGTGGCCCACCGCAGCAACAACAGAAGGCTGTTAATCCACAGAATCAGGTGCCAAAACCGCCATTACCGCAAAGCAGAAATACCCAGAAATATAGCAAAGAAGTGGGATTCTACAATGAAGAACAGGTAAACAAACCGCAATGCGCGAGCGCTGTTTCACAATATTGGCTGCGAAATGACGAAAGTGAGTCAGAGGAGAATTATTGACGGTGCCGAAGAGAGGAAGAAGAGTGCGTACTTGGCGCAACTCTAGAAATAGATCAGACAGGACCATTTGTGGATGGGAAAGTTAATGATGAAAACATTACTTTTCTAGTAGACACTGGAGCTACGCGATCTACTGTCAGGTCAGCAGATGTGAAGAATCTTCCTCTCTCGGATGAAACAATCCAAGTAGTTGGTGTGTCAAACACCCAGATTAGGACCTACCTTACCGAACCGGTAAAGGTTAAAATAGGGAAATTCACAGACATGCACCGATTTGTGGTGTGCGATACCAGTCCTGTGAATTTGTTAGGAAGGGATCTTCTGTGCAAAATGAATTGCACTATATTCTGTACTCCAGATGGAATAGCATTTGAGACACCAGATGAGGATGTACTGTATAAAATGACAATAGCTAATCAAGAAAATGGAATTGCAGGAACTTATGCAGTATTTAACCCAGATGAATTACCCAAAGAATTGAAGCAGTCAGTGAAGGCAGGAGTCTGGGATTTTACTGGAGAAGATGTAGGCCTTATGAGAAATATAGATCCAGTAAAAATTACAGTAAAAGAAGGAGTAATTTATCCAAACATTCCACAATATAGACTGACACCTGAAATAATTGAAGGAGTGACACCTTTAATTGAGAAAATGATTCAACAAGTAGTGTTGAGGGAAATAATGAGCAGTCCATGTAATTCACCTATAATGGGACTGAAAAAGCCCAATGGGAAGATCAGGATTGTGCAGGATTTGAGAAAGATTAACAAGATTGTTGTGTCATGTTGTCCCATTGTTCCAAATCCATCAGTGATTTTGTATCAGATTCCCCATGATGCAGAATGGTACACAGTAATTGATTTGTGTCATGCTTTCTTTTCCATTCCGTTGCATCATGACAGCCAGCCGATTTTTGGAATTTCGGTTTGGAGAGCGTATTTTGGCATGGTGCCGAATCCCACAGTGGTACACAGAGAGCCCCTCAATTTTCAATCAGTTGCTAAAGAAATCTCTGGAAAGTCTAACCATGCCTGAAAATTCAGTTCTGGTTCAGTATATTGATGACCTATTGGTGGCGTCAAAAACACGCGAAGCTTGTGAAACGGACACAATAGCTTTGCTGAATCATTTGGCAGATGGAGGACTAAAAGTATCTCCGACAAAATTACAATTCTGTAAAAAAGAAGTACAATATTTAGGACATAACATTGAAAAAGGGCTGAGAAAAGTAACCATAGACAGAATCAGAATTATTAGAGGAATGAGAGCCCCAATGACTCAAAGAGAAGTGAGAATGTTCCTAGGGATGGTTGGCTACTGTCGTCAGTGGATAAGTAATTTTTCCCTGATTGCCAAACCATTGGTAAAATTGACAAAAAGTGAGGTTAAAGACCCTCTTGAATTGAACAAAGAAGAATTGGCAGCATTTAGACAATTAAAAGACAGCCTTTGCGAAGCCCCAGCTCTGGGAATGCCAGACTATGAGAAAGAATTTGAATTGTACTGCAGTGAGAGAAATGGATGTGCACTCTCAGTGTTAATACAGAAACATGGAAGATTGAGAAGACCAGTTGCATATTTTTCGTCAATGTTAGATCCAGTGGCGGTAGGTTTGCCAGGATGTCTGAAAGCAGTAGCTGCTACATGCCGAAGCCTAGAGCAGAGTGAAGGAATTGTGATGGGATATCCAGTAAGAGTGTTTGTACCTCATAATGTGGCAATCCTTTTAACAAGGAGCCGAACACAGTTCATGTCACATAGTCGGCTGACTAAGTATGAGAAGGTCATTCTAGGTGCAACCAATGTGAGTCTGGAAAGATGTGTGAATGTGAATCCAGCTACACTATTGCCAGATGCAGAGAGAGTGGAGGTAAGAGATGATGTTGATCATGATTGCTTGGATGTGCTTGATTTTTGCACGAAACCCAGACCAGACATAAAAGATTTACCATTGCCAGAAAGTGATTATGTGTTGTTTGTGGATGGATCTTGTTTGAGAACAGATGAAGGATTGTTGTGTGCAGCCTATGCTATATGCACAGTTGCTGCAGTCATAGAAGCATCACACTTGAAAGTAGTTAAATCCGCTCAAGTAGCAGAACTAGTGGCATTGAAAAGGGCATGCAAAATTGGGAAGAATGTGAGAGTGACTGTGATAGCTGACAGCCAGTATGGCTTTGGAGTTGTCCACGATTTTTGCCACCTTTGGCTGCAGAGAGGTTTCCTGACCTCAAGTGGAACTCCTATAAAGAATGCAGAAGTGGTTGGAAAATTGCTTGAAGCAATACAGTTGCCAAAAGAACAGTCAGTGGTAAAATGTGCTGCTCATAGTCAAGGTAGTGATTATATCACTACCGGGAACCGATATGCTAATGACATGGCTCAGTACTGTTCCCGAAACCAGTATTCAATCAATAGGGCCAAGGAAAAGGAAATGTTTTCTTGCTCCCTAATGTTTACTAACATTGTGGGAACATGGGAAGAAGTGAGGCAGTTGCAGGATGAAGCAGGAGATGAAGAAATTAAACAGTGGGTAAAAGCAGGTTGTGCACCAAGGGAGAAAGATCATGTGTGGGTCTATCGGGATGGAAGACCAGTAATGCCTGATAGCATGATGTCAACCATGGCACGGATGTATCATGGATAAGGACATCTAGGGAGAGATGCCATGATAAGGGCCTTTAAGCAGACCTGGTATAATGCAAAATTCAGGTTGATAGCAGAGAGTCTCTGTCAAAGATGCCTGATATGTCAGCAGTACAATCCTGGAAGGAAAACAGTGGTGAGCCTCGGCAAAATAGGCCGAGAGGGAGGACCTTTCACCAGAATGCAAATAGATTTCATTGAAATACCCCCTTATAACAAGTTGAGGTCTGTTCTGGTGGTAGTTTGTCTGTTCTCCAGGTGGGTGGAGGCGTACCCAACAAGAAGAAATGATGGAATCACAGTGGCCAAGCTCTTGTTAAGGGAATTCATCCCAAGATTCGGGTTCCCAGTGACCATTGAATCAGACAGAGGAGGACACTTTTACAATGAGATCATGGGATTGATTTGTGAAGCATTGGGTGTACAACAAAAACTACATTGTGCCTATCGACCAGAGGCTTCTGGTGTGGTTGAACAAATGAATGGTACGATCAAAAACAGAATAGGGAAAATGTGTTTAGCCACAGGAATGAAATAGCCTGATGTCTTGCCTCTAGTCTTGATGACAATCAGATCTACTCCTGACAGAACTACAGGTTTGAGTCCCCACAAAATTATCATGGGACGAGCCATGAGATACGTATTTGTTCCAGTCAACAAATTGATGACAATAACTGATGACATGATTTTGGATTCCTGTAAAGGCCTGGCTGACGCAGTCCATTCTGTGTTTCACCAGGTTGGAGCGGATGCCACCACCCTTGAGAGAAAACCAGCCCATGACCTGAGCCCAGGCGACTGGGTGAGAATAAAAGTCCACAGAAGAAGGAATTGCCTGGTTCCAAGGTGGGGGAGGCCAAGGCAAGTTATCCTGACCACAACAACTGCTGTGAAGTGTGCTGGACTGAAAAATTGGATACATGCAAGTCACACTTTGAGAGTTCCAAATCCAGCAGATAGCATTGGAAAAGAATATTTCGATGATTCGGAATCAAGTGCTGATTCAGACAATGAGAACTCAAAGACAAAAGAAAATCCCGAAAGGAGGGAAAAGGAGCCAAGACTATTTCCAACTCCAAGAGAAGAAATCCTGAGGAAGAGATTGCAGATTTCAGATAGTTCAGATTCTGGAGACAAGCAAAACGCCAGTGGCGAGCACAGAAAGAGGATGAGAAAAGAAAAGAATGTCTCGACAAAAGTAACATTCACACCAGATGAAAGAGTAGGAGAAGTTCCACCTGAGGAAATTCTTGAAAGAGAAGAAGGGACAGAAATAGAGAGAGAGGGACAGATTTCTGCGGAAGACCCCCGAGGAGGTATAGGGACACTCAACACTGAGTTAGGTGAAGGGACAAACAGCAAGCAGAAAGATCGCGTGTCGGAGACCCGAGGAGGGACAGAGATAGGGTCAACACCAGAGGTGGAGAAAGTAGCTGGTGGAAAAGAAAAGCCAAATGAGACAGAATCTGAAGACAGTGAACCAGAAGGTCGAGTTCTGAGGAAGAGAACTTGGATCGAGGAAAGAAACAGTAAAGAAGGCAAAACAAGAATAAATGCTAAAGGAGACCTTTGGCCAAACAAAATAAAGAGACTGAGATATCGATTGATACGAGTCAAACCCTCAAAAGCTGAACAAGTGAACGAAGTAACAAGTCAACACAAAGAAAAAGAGGGAGAGACAGAAGTGTCTGAAGAAAACAAACGATCGAGAAAACCAAACCAGAAGTATAAGTCACCTGAATGGACGTATGTGGCACTGCCTGAACAAGGAGAAGAGGTAGATAGTCAAGGAAATCCAGAGGAGACTTTACTGAAAGTGGTGGAGGAAGAAGAAACAGCGGAAATCCTGAGAGTTATCCTATCCGATATCGGAGAAGAAGCGGAAGATCAGGAAATTCTGTATGTGGATGATGAGAAGGAAGTAAAAAACGATGAGATGCCAAACTGAGTGATTTCAAGAAGGTCCCTGTAGAAAATATTAAGGATTGAATAAGAAATTGAAGAATTAGGATAACCTGATAAGGGCCTAGCTCTTTCCAGGAAAATACAAGAAGCGGAGTAGAAGAGGCTAAGTCAAAAGACACGGTCAATTTAACAAGATGGCTAACATAGATGATAATAAGAGTAGATGTACCTTTATGAGAAGATGGTGTAAAATGTGTTGTTGTTGTACAGGACTATTAATGCTTCTTTGGAGTGTACTCGCTCTTTTTATCTCTTTCAAAGTAACTTTAGATACACTAGAAGGACATACAGAGAATATGACTAATGTAGTGAAGAATTCACAAAAGATAGTTCCATTTAAAACAAGCACTGAACATTTACATAGGGATAGGTCTATAACTGATTTTTCTAGCAATGTATTTTCAAAATTAATTGTATGAATATGTAAAAATAATGGACGTAAGGGATTGCTACGTATTTATGCAGTTGCCTGCCTCTGTTTCAGAAGGAGTGACTTATCATCACCTTCCAGCAACATATGGAATAACATGTAGCGTTTTAACAAGTATATTTTATCAAGTAGGGAAATTAGAATATAATCTGTCTAATGTAGATAACATTCTTGGACAATCACCCATGAATAATGAATTGAATCCAGCTAAAACTGCTAATGTACTAGGTGAGATTTTTATAGAGACTAAAGAACTAACCTTAGAATATATTTTTAGAAACAATTTAACTTGCTGTTTGAAGACAGAAGAGAAAACATTTCTAGATATGGTTGAAGAAAGGAGATTGAAGATGCATAAAAAGGAAGGACATGAAGTAGGGGAAAATGTTTGGGACATAGAGGGGAAAAAGGAGACAAAGGGTGAAGCTAGACCAACAATAGCTATAGATTCACCACAGAAAGGCAAATTATGCATTATGAGGGAAAGATCCCAATATGATTATTATTATATAGGGACAAGTGAGTGTCATGATACATATTTTATTGCATCCGGATGGGGATTTAGAGGTGGAGAAGATCCAGTTTTCCCTGGATTGTACTACATTTGTGGGAACAAGGCTTACTACAGGTTGCCTGACCATTGGTATGGCACATGTTATGTTGGCCTGGTCTTTCCAAAAATCTTTCACATGGATAGAGTTGAAAATAGTGGACCACATAACCTATTAATGCGTAGTAGAAGAGAAACTTGGTTAGAAATTGTAGGTGATATTTTTGGAGCCTTGATACCAGCAGTGGGAATATCTTTGAATGCAAATAATATTCGGAAATTGTCAACCATAGTGGATCGCTTGTCAACAAGCACCGCTGGAGGATTTCTTTTGGTAAACACGGAAATGGTTGCCATGCGTGCTATGATTATGCAAAATCGACTTGCCCTTGATATCTTATTGGCAAAAGAGGGTGGAGTCTGTGGAATGCTGAAAGTTCAACATTGTTGCACTTACATTCCTGATGAAAGCAAAGATCTAAAGGTATATATTAAAAATATTACTGAACTGCATGATGAAATAGTACCACTGGAGGTTGAAAGTATCTGGACTAAAATTAGTAATAAGATGGCTGCTATTAAGACTTTCTTATGTAAATTAGGTAGTACTATATTAGGGAAAATATTATTTCCATTAACGTGTGTGATTTTCATATTATTAATACTTAGATTAGGATGTATGTGTTGCAGATATAAAAGAAATAAAAAGAAAACTAGACGAGAAATTATCGAAAAGAAGGAAAAGAAACAAGAAAGGGATTTTGAAGAGATAGAATTGGAAGAATGGAAGGAGTGTATGTATGACAAAACAAAAAGAGAAGATGAAGGAGAAACAGAATTATAATTGAGCAAGAAAACATTTCGAATTTCCATAAAAGGGAAAAATAAATTGATTTTTGTGGGTTTTGTTTATGGGGATAAAATCACCAAAGGAGGGATTGATGGAGCGGGTAAAATGTTTTCTTTTTATATACCCAATCCATGTATATATGTTTGTATTAAAATGACTAATGATTAATCATAATAATTAATGGAGTGTGGATTTCAAAACTAATCAACCTTATTAACCAAGAGATTATACGTGGGATTGCTTTGCATGGCTAAAAGGTAATATGTAAACTAAGTCTGTATGCATATTAATAGGATAAACGTTGCTTATGTTATGTTATCGTGAATGCTGCTTAAATAAACAAGTAATAATGGCTTTGGACGTGGCATATGGCTAGATAAATGCACACACATATGGGTATTAGCAAGGGAAATAACACTGTTTAACCATTTCAAAGTATTAATGACGTTTTTGTGTTTCTTTGCTTAAGTTGACCATATGGGCCTGCTATAAAATGGCCGCCGACTGAATCAGACCTTACGAAGTAAAATCAATGAAGGGAATGGAGAAACGCGCCTGCGAAAACCTCAGCAGCTGCGACCTGCCGGTGAACTGTCATCGCTGTGCCCATCAAGGCTGCACCAGGCGAAAAGCCAACCCTTCAATACAAATTGTTGCAACCTAAACCATGAATTGCCAACGTTCCCATACATTCGTTTTGGAACTTTTAGCCTGTGGGAACGACATCGAATGTTTCCTGATGAATTAAGATGTACTTTGATTGACCAATGAAAAGCTCTGGAAAAGAAGATTGTAACATTTGAATGTACATTTTTAGTATAAATAATAGTAGACTAGAGAGGGTCGTTCTGAACGCACACCACCATATCCAGTATCCTGATGTTATGCTGACGGAGAGGACGGTGACGCTGCATGATAGAACAGAACTTTGACGATTTTACTGAGGACCAGATTCTGACTAAGAAAACGACAAATAGCCAGAATAGGTAAATATGACAAAAGATGAAATTTACTAATTAGGTTTAACCTGCATTTAATTTAGATAAAGAAAGATTAAATTGATTTATGTGTTGTGTTGTTCTTTCATTGAAATGTATCATTGATTGAGTCAGAGAATTAAGGAGTCAATAAGCTAATTCCAACTAAATGATTCATCGAATCAGGTTTGTGCTCTCCTTGATGGGAGGAGGAGGAGGAGAAAGGGGATTCTCCTGTTAAGGTGATGTTAGCGAGTTCCCATCAAGGGGAAAGCAGTGTAGTTCGGAACCCGAAGTGTCTTATCCCCTTTTCCTGAATAAAAATATACGGATAGATTGATTAGAATGAATGTTGGTGTTATGGGCCCCATCAGCGTGTGAAGTGTGTGATGTGTATGTGTGTGTGTGACTGAGAAATCACTCTGCCCTAGGTAGAAAGGGGAAATTGAGGAACCCGAACTGCAGCAACACTTCCGAGCACTAGTTGTGTGTTGAACAAGGAAAAAGCCAGGGCCGCTGGAATGATGCGGCAGGTTAGGACCAAATTATGCAGGAGGGTTGAGTAAATTTGGTGGCAAGAAAAGGCAAACTATGTGTCACAGTGCAGCATATTTTGTTTCAGTATTATGTAATTAATTCAATATTTTTAAAATTGGTAACACTGGGCATTGGTTGCACCTCATTAGTACCTGCTTACCACTCAAATATAGCAATAAGCAAAAGTAAGCCGACCAGTCCAGCTTTGTAGAAGACCTTCCTCTGAGCTGAAACACGTATTGCTGCACTCCTAGTCACTTTGGAACCATTGGTGTTAGAAACAAAATGTTCTTTTTGTTGCGTTTAACCTTTCAAACTGTTTGACTCCGGTGCCACTGCACTTGCTGAAATATTGGCAGCTCCTTTCATCATGTGCCAACAGCCGAGCAGCTTGCACCATGGGATCATTTTATCAGCAAGGACAGACGCCTTCAGCATTTCATTGAAACGAGAAGCATCAGAGGGCTGAATACCACAGAGGAGAGGTTAATTATGGGACTATAGTGTGCATGAGAAATGCAATAATTTCTAAGTGAAAAGACTGTACTTCTTAACAAGCGCAAACAAGCACAACTGTGCATTCAGGTCAGATTTCATGGATTGATGGAACTCATCATGGAGAGAGATCTGGACACCCTAAAAAATGCAACTTAACTTATCCTCTTTTGCAGGGATAAGATACACAAAACACTCACCCCATTAATCCTTATTTGTAGATTAACTAATTAAAATAACCACAGTTTTCATGCAGTGGGTGTAAAAATAATTAAATAAATAAAAAAAGTCCTGCTTTTTAAAGAAAACGTGATTTCCCTTTATTTTTAGACTATTAAAGTGACTGACTTCACCATGCTAACAGTTTCTGATACATTTGTATAAAAAGGCACATAGAACAGCATGTAGTGATATTCAAGTTCATCACAAGTGCAATGAAGTGTAGCATAACCGTGCAACTGTTGTAAATAAATCGCCATCAGATTGTCATCAATTGTAGCTGTAGTTTATTTCAAGCAGAGAGGAAATACAAGAGCGGACTCTCCACGACAGAAGCAACTCGCAAATGCAGTGGAAGAGAACTTAGAATTACAAGGCAACATAGAATACAGGAGAAGGAACATTCTTCTAACACCTACAATACTAAGAATGTATGTACTACACATCTTCTTTCTTTCTAATGAAAAAACAAAAACATAATCAACATATAAAATCTTGCAAATGTGCTGGGGTTTTCCGAAATCTTGGAGTGCGATTAGGAACCAGAGACATCGGCAAGGAAAAAGAACTAGAAACAGGATAAACATCAGATGTGCAAGAATCACCACTCCCACCCACATGTTGATGTGTAGGAACTGAAGAGTTAGACTCTGGTGGTGATTGAGCCAAGAGGTATCCACTGTTGTTTGTGGAGGGAAGAGATTTATCAAAGCCAGAACAGGGTACACCCTTATCATAGACAGAACATGGTATACCCCTTTTATACAAAGCTACACGCCTGAAGTTCCAACATTCACCATTATTGAGAATAACACAATGATCAAGAACTTTCTTGACCGTAAATGGTCCCTTGAACTTAGATAAACCTTTAACAATTCTGCCCCTCTTAAGTTTGACCAAATCACCAACAATGAAAGGACGAAGATGAGGAGGAGACAATGTTGAAGGAATATTTTGTAAGGACACAACACGTTTCATCCATGAAGGAATTAGCTTAGAACCCGGAACACGCCCTCTCATGAGTTGAAAAGGTGAAAGCTGCCCATTAACCAAGGGAGTAGTGCGATAAGCCTACAACATTTCGTTAACCATTTTCCTCACCACAGAACCATTAGATGAGGCCATCTGTATGATACCTTTCACAACCCTGTTGGCCCTTTCACAGATTCCATTACCTTGTGGGTTGTACAATGAAGTACGGTGATGAGAAACTCCACAATCTTTAAGAAAGGACTGCATTTCAATGGAGGTGAGCTGAGTGCCGTTGTCAGTAATGATAATAGAAGGAATGCCCTCATCCTTAAACAAATTCCCCAGGAACTTAATGGTGCTCTCAGTAGTGACGCTGTTGATAAATTCTACAACAAGCCACTGTCAACTACAATGATGGCAAATCTATCCCTCTCATGTAGTTCGCCCATGGGGCCAATGAAATCTAGGCAAATACTATGCCATGGCGAACCAGGATTTTGCAAGTGACATTGAGAGGAATTGGGGCCTACTTTAAGTCTTTTCTCACCATCTCTACAAGCAGAACAATTCTCTACCCACTCCACCACATGTGAATCCATACCTGGCCACCAGAAGTGATCCTTAAGGCGACGTTGAGTGAGAGTCTGACCTAAATGGCCTTCGTGCGCTAAGGCTATAAGTTTAGTTCTCAAACCAAGAGGAGGTATAAACTTTTCCCCTTTTACAATAAGGTTGTCATTAATGAGAGGAAGATCTTCCAAGACTTTAAGATAAGGACGCACAGAGATAGAAACTGCACTTCTCTCTTCTAGAGCCCAAAGTAATGAGCTTAAGAACCTCTTGCAACATAGCATCAGAAGCCATTTCTCGTTCCCAATCACTTGCCTGAAAAGCTCCTTCGCCAACAAACACAGCATCTTCAACAGAGGCCACTGCAATGTCCTCATTGGATAAAGAAATACATTGATCCACAACCGTGCGCCAATCCAATGACAACCTTGAGAGACAGTCAGATTGAGTATTTTTCCAACCCTGAATGTACTGAACAGTGTACTGAAATTCCTGAAGCTTCGAAGCAAGTCTAGCTAGTCTAGCTGACCCTTTACCAGTACCACCAGGAGAGAGAATTTTAATGAGAGGTTTATGGTCTGTTCTCAAAATAAACTTCATGCCCCACAAATACGTTCTAAAGTACTCCACAGCCCAGGAAGCAGCCAGCGCCTCCCTCTCAATAACCGAATAGTTCTTCTCAGCTTCAGTTAAAGTTCTAGAAGCAAAAGCAATTGTATGCTCAGACTGACCAGAGAGCTGTGAAAGCATAGCTCCTAAGCCAGTGGCACTAGCATCCACCGTTACGACAGATTTTTTTTTATGTCAAAAGGAGTAAGTACATTTGCATCACAAATCTCCTTTTAAATAGCATCAAAAGATTCTTGCAGTTGAGCAGACCATACAAAATTAATGCCCCTCCTTAAAAGTGACCTCATACTGGAGGTTTTGTCAGAAAAGTTTCTTACAAATTTCGAATAATACTCAATGACCCCATAAAAGAACGCAATTGGTCTTTGTCTTTGGGCTGGGGGGCAGAGTGAATGGCACGACACAGATCTTTCTTTGGTCGTACTCCACTCGCATTAATGGTGTATCCCAAGAAATCAATCTGTTGAGACAAAAATTGACACTTATCCTTGCGTAGTGTCAGACCAGCAGATGAAAGTCTGTCTAAGACTATTTTGAGGGTGATATTGTGCTGCTCAACCGATTGGCCATAAACCAAAATATCATCTTGAAAGTAGATGGTATTGCCTACACCATCAAAGATATCAGACACCATTCTTTGGAAAACACTTGCCGCCGAATTGAGTCCAAAAGGTAGGCGCGTAAATTGAAACGTACCAAATGGTGTAATGAATGCCGTTAATTGCTTAGAGTCTTTGTGTAGATTAATCTGATGATAAGCACTTCTGAGATCAAACTTTGAGAACACCTTAGCACCGTGTAGTGTTGTGACTAACTCTGAGATGTTTGGAAGAGGGAAGGTGTTATTTAAAGATCTCAAATCCACACAGAAGCGGAGCTTGCCATCAGATTTATTGGTGACGACTATGGGAGAAATCCATGGCGAAGCTTCCACCGGTTCAATGACACTCGAAATAAGCATCTCAGCAATTATCTTTTTAACTTCCTGTCTGACTACTATTGGGATACTTTCGAACAACAAGAGAGAGAGGGTTAAGACACACTCTTAGTCCCCCTAGGTCAATCAGAAGAAAACAACAAAAGAGTGTAATGATAACAGAACAAGTGAGTCTGAATAACACAAACTATAATGACACTGCAAGTCAATCTGGAGTGATTAGTGAACCCTCACTCATCAACATAGTTGATGACATGCTTCATCATGGGGTTCTGCTGGAGGTACCTTGTGTACCGCCAGTGTGCTACGACGCTATGTTTAAGGCGGAGCAACAAAGAAAGACTAAAAAGTTCATGGGAATCAGTGAAAGTGAAAGTGAAAATAAACGGTTAAAATGTCAAGATCCATCCACCAATCAATTTAATTAGGATGGGGCTTAGACTTTAAAAACAGTGACGGATGTATAATCTTGACTATTAATGAGTCAGAAACATCCAGTGGTGGTCATCGTGGTCGACATGTTTCAGCTTTTCGTGTATGATTTACAAAGCTTTCATCAGGACCTAACCGGAAATGCACCAGGGCGGTATAGGCTTACTAAAGCCCACCCTAACCTCAGGTGTTTTGGAAACCGATACACTCACGGCGAGGTGGTTTCATTTAGGTGTACGCGCCAGGCAGGTACCTTGGAAGATTTGTCCTGTAGTCCCGCCACCCACTGTCTGCCTAAGGAGCACAGCATTATCTTTTTACATGTATCCTTTCGAGAGTACGGAAGGAACACAACGAAAACCGTGAGTGTATCGGTTTCCAAAACACCACCACTGGATGTTTCTGACTCATTAATAGTCAAGATTATACATCCGTCACTGTTTTTAAAGTCTAAGCCCCATCCTAATTAAATTGATTGGTGGATGGATCTTGACATTTTAACCGTTTATTTTCACTTTCACTTTCACTGATTCCCATGAACTTTTTAGTCTTTCTTTGTTGCTCCGCCTTAAACATAGCGTCGTAGCACACTGGCGGTACACAAGGTACCTCCAGCAGAACCCCATGATGAAGCATGTCATCAACTATGTTGATGAGTGAGGGTTCACTAATCACTCCAGATTGACTTGCAGTGTCATTATAGTTTGTGTTATTCAGACTCACTTGTTCTGTTATCATTACACTCTTTTGTTGTTTTCTACTATTGGGATACGCCTAGCCTTGCGTTGTACTGGGATAGAGCTTTTCTTCAGAACAATGCGATGAGAGTACCCTTTGAGTTGGCTTAGACTCTCCGTAAACACACTGTCAGCACCCCCTAAAATTTTATCTAGCCCATTATCTTCGATAATCATGACTTGTGGGGTAGCTCGAGGATCAACAATTATTCCTAGATCATACTGGTGAACCCACCCAAGTATTGCTGGACCTGACTTTGATACATACACTTTACCTTGTATGTTCCTGTGTGAGAAGGCAATGCCTGCTGTGAAATATCCTAAAATACCAATGGTCTCACCTTGATAGCCACCAGGGGAGATATCTTTGGGTAAAAGATTTTGTGTACCCCACTTACTCTGAAAGAGCTCGTGCGGAATGATGGTGTACCTTGAACCAGTATCCACCATTAAATGTAACTCTTTACCATCTATGATGAAAAGTGCCTTTGGCGTAACCTTACGTTTATCATTTGAATCAGTAGCAGAATCACACTCAATGACCAAAATCTTGTCACCCTCTTCATCAAACAAAGCAGAATTTTCCACAGTGGCTACAGTAGAACGAGGTTTGCTGCGACAAACTCTTGCATAGTGACCCATGCGACCACATTTTAAACACTCTTGTTTAGCTGCATAGCAAAATTTAGAGTCAGAAGAATGAACAGTACTACCACATCTGTTACACATACAAGGCAAAGGCAACTTTTGCGTGCCAATTGGCCTAAAAGAAGGATTCTTCTTGATAATTTTCTTGTTTTTCACTGAAGCCACATCAATTTGTACACCACAAATGTGACTTTGGTCCAGAGACTCTTGACCAGAAATTTCGTTAACGTCGTTTGGAGATGTTTTCTTTTCTAATTCTTTCATGCAACCTTCCGATTCCTCTACAATCTTCGCTAAATCTATAGCAGTCTGTAAATTAGGGCTTTTCGCTGCCCAAAGTCGTTCCTGAATTTTCTTATTATTATACTGAACTATAAGTTGGTCACTTATAAGTTCATCAGTCATGTTACCAAACTTGCACTTTACAGACATTTCTCTCAATCTTGCTACAAAGTCATCAATTGACTCACCCATTTATTGACTCTTAGTGTAGAATCTGTATCTGTTCATAACCAAATTCTCTTCTTTAGCATATCTGACTTCTAACCGGCAAATAGCCTCTTTGTACTCATCTGGAAGGGGCTGACCATTGGCTTGTAAGGCTTGAGGTAAGTAACGAAAAATACGTTGGCCCTCTTTGCCCAAGGAGCCTAACAATAGTGCCTTCTTTCTCTTTGGTGAGTATTCCTGTGCGTCTAATGCATCCAGGTAATTCTCAAACATAGGGAACCAATCATCCCAAGAAATACTCGGTTGACCAGGAAGGGGTAAAAAGCTTGGAGGAAGAACAACAGAAGGATTTTCATTCGACATATTGACAATAAAGAATACACACTAAAGAGATGTGGGTAATGAAGTGTACTGACCAGAATAAAAATAAAATCACTTCATAAACCACCCAGAATGACCATAAAATGAAGGATGAATATTTTCTTTTCTAAACCGTAGTATTATTGGTTTGTCCTTATTTTGTGTGGCTTAAGGTGTAAACGTGGTGAGAAAAGGATCAAACAGTACCTTCAAAAGCAAACTTGTGAAGGACCTTTGGAATGCGGAATTCGATTTCCCACTTTTACCACTCCCTACAGTTGTGATCTATGCATTACAGCAGGTCTTCCAGACAGTGGATACACGCTGCCTCGGCTCAGCCTAAAAAGCAAGACAATTTAGCCTTACTCCAGGATACAGGACTCTGATATCTGGATTCTATTGGGAGCCTGAGCAAAGGTCTTTATGGATGAACTGCTGAAGATGGCTGGTACTGGACAAAGACGCGGTTCCCTAAAATAGTATGGAACTTCCCAAGATGTCTTTTGTAGGAAAATGCACCTTTTTGCATGATCACTCTGTTTTTTTGGCTGATGCTGCCATTTTCTTGACTCTGCACAGTGGGACTCTGCTAACCAGGCAGCAGGGCATGTGCTCTGACCCCTAAAACATGTAGGAAATGTCTATACTCATAATTGGCATATTTAACTTACATACAAGTCCCTAGTTTATGGTACATATTGTATGCATGGCCTGCACGTTAAATGTCACTAGTGAACTGCAGCATATATTGTGCCACTACTAAAGTGACAATGCAAAACATAATTATAGTCCTTCCACCAGTGAACGTTCAAACTGTTGTAGTTTAAAGTGAAAATTCAACATGTCATAATAACTCCTTTTGACAAGCCTAAACCCTTATTTTAAATACTTATAAGTCACCTCTAAGTGGCCTTAAATGCCCATAAGGAAGAGGGTTTGATACTCAAAAGTAGGATGTGTAAACATTTAATGCTAAATTTGTCCCTACAGTCACAATGTCCTAAAAGCTATTTTCACTGTAGCAAGGTTAGCCGTTCCATAGGAGAGCATTGGGACACTTTATTAAAGTTATCTCCACCTAGGAACCAGATTACAAGTTAATTCTTGGTCTTTTTAAAATATTTATTACAAATCAAATTCATTTGTGAAGTCGAATTTATTACAAATATTACAAAGGGTTTGGGTGTGGGGAGGAGTCCCGATCCTCTGACAGGAAGAACATCTGGGCAGTGCCCAGGAACGTCAAAGTTATTTGTCCTGTCACAGGTAAGTTGTAGCTCACACCTGGGCCAGCCACCTCTATTTTCCTTCTAGCCAGCGAGGCACCAATCCCAGTGCGAGAGAAGCTGCTCCCAGAACTGGTTTTGGGTGACCACAGGGAAGGGTTTGCTCATTTTCTTAGCCACACTTTTAGGAAGGGCACAAGAACTCTGCACAGGGGAAGAACAGTTCTGCCATCTTAGTTTTAGGAAGAGAGTGGCACTCCGGGTTTGTTTGCAGTAGGGCTGCAAAAGTGGGCAGGGTTACACCGGGATCTTTTTCCATGTTGGTTAGGGACGGGCCAGGAGTCATCCCCACCCGCAGATTGATGCCAGGCATAACTGTGACACCCCAGGCACCCTCTTCAGAACACTGCTGGACTGGTGGAAAAAAGAGGAAGGACTGCACCTGATTGTGTGACATGTAAGGAGAAATCTAAGAGCTGGATATGTCCCCAGTTGTACCTAGGGCAAGCCACAGGGATACAAAAGCTGCCTTACTGCCACTTGTTGTTTCTGGGGCCAACAGAGCGCTACGGACTGCGAGGACCAGCAGCCTCTCTCCCTACAACTGCAGCCTCTTCCGCCGTGACTCCGCCCCCCTCCAGGACACTTTGAAAACGGCTTGTGGCCCCCGCTTCGCGGGAGCCTTACTGCCACTTGTTGTTTCTGGGGCCAACAGAGCGCTACGGACTGCGAGGACCAGCAGCCTCTCTCCCTACAGCTGCAGCCTCTTCCGCCGTGACTCCGCCCCCCCTTAAGGACGTATACCGAGCGATCATTAACACGCAGCGCGGGACGCAGCGCGGGACGCAGCGCGGGCGAAGCCCGGGCCAAGGGCGGGCCCGTTCTAGCCCGTTACCGACCGTGTAAGACCGGACCGGGCCATCTCTCTTGGTTGTTTGCAGCATTTCCTCTTGGCCTTTGTAGTCCAAGGGTCCATTGTTACAACCCATAGAGAAAATGTCGACTAGGGAGACTAGAAGCAAAGCACATTCTTCTAGCGTATCAATGGCGGGCACTCTGGACTGCTTCTTGCTGAGAGCGAATTCTTTGATTTCTAACGAGATCACTATCCTGGAAAGGCGTCCCTCGCAAAAGATCGTCTCTTGGTCATATTGCTAATGCAAGAACACCTGATTCTCATATTGCGCTGTTCGAGTCTGCACCGCCTAATGATTGTTTAGAGGCAACTATGTTACAGGTCCCTGCTTGTCCCCACGGTGGAAATATTGACCCCCTCATTCTTTCTAATAGCCCCAAACTCGAATCTGTATCTAACCGATCGCCCACTAGGGGACTAGAAATTAGTTGTCAGCGAGTTCGAGCCAACAGGGAGGGGGCCGTACCTAAACGGAAGCGGGGAATCCAGGGTGTGGGTGGCAAAAAGTCTAGGGTAGCTGCTGCATCCCACACTAATTCCTTGCGTGGGACAAAAGCTAAGGTGATTCTCACTGCAGCAATTGATCCCGATATTCCATCGGCTATTCTTCCCACACAGAGCTCCCCGGCAGATCACCCCCCTAATATGACTAATAGTGATAGTACTCAGGCAAGGGTAGACCCTCAAATCCAAGCTCTCGAAGGTCTCCTGAAATCCCTTTTGAACCCCTTTCTTGCCAAACTAAACCAAATAGATTTTAGGCTGGCAAACATAGAAAGGGCTATTGAGCCTAGGTTAGAACTGTCACGTAGCCCGCTGACTACGGGAAGGGGTAGGGCTGTTCCTGCAACAACCGAGTGTCTATCTAATTCTGTCCCCTCAGTAAGCATTCTAGACCCGGTAAACCCCTCTCCATGCACACAGGCTGTCTCCACAGTGAACAAGCACTTTGTACCTCCCTCTATTCTCAAGGTTGCGGATAAGCCTACTGTGGTTATAGAGCAAGAAATCCAGGAGGCTACTAGTTTAAGAAAGGATCAAACATTAAACCTTCCTCCAGAAGCAGCGCCACTGGTATTTGTCCTAGCTGGAGTTCCCAAACTTTCTAACACAAGAGAAGAATCATTTGCATCATTAAAGAACAAAGTTGTTAGTTGGTTAAACAAGCATAGACCCCTTCCTCCCAAATTCTCTGGTGAGATTATGATGGCTAGAAGGGTCGCATGGCTGGGATTATCCAAGAAAAGCATCAGTGGCGATTGTGTTGTTGTAAACTTTAGGGACCCTGGAGCAGTTTCTTCTATTCTTAGATGCTCCTACTCAGAGGTAGAGTCCCTAATTCGGACTCTTCCATTGGCTTTTTTCTGCTCCCCACATGGCAGGCATTTCGATGAGGCTTTGGAAGTAGGGTGGACGAGGGTGGGTGCTAGAAGCCACTCTAGAGGGCCCATGAATAATTTCTATTACCAAAGCACGACCTCGCACCCTCAGGATTATAATAGGTTTAGTTGTCTGAGCGATATAGACTGACTAACTACTAACCCTGACCAACCCAGCCAGTTGCTGGCTGGTGCTATGGATGCTATGAAAATCACCAACATCGACCCTAGAGTTACATCAGTGAGTAAGGGTGGTACTGAGGGGCTAGATGTTTCCAAGAGATTATTAACTAGAGTTTCTCTTCCCATTGAACTATTAGGCGAATGCAATGAGATCCCTGACAATGGTCTGCAGGCTGGAAATTTAACAACTACCGAACTCATTGTGGCCCCATCCCCGGAGGCCCTACCTCTCCCCCCACCACTTACAATACTGTCGTGGAATTTGGCTGGGATTGGTAATAAACTAATGCGCCCCGAATGGGGCCAGTTTATAGATAAGAACAATATTTGCCTTTTTCAAGAAACCTGGGCAAGGGACGAACATCACCGGAGTGGCTTTGTCTCGTTTTCGATCCCAGCCAGGTGGGGGGGTAGGGGTAGACCATACGGGGGACTGACAATTTGAGTCCGTACTCACCTGGGTTGTCAGGCCACGGTTGTGGACATGACTTCCCACGATGTTCAGTGTGTGATTCTGGCATGGCCCAATGATTCTCGCCTTGTTCTGATCAACGTCTATTCCAGACCGGTGAATATCACAGCGGAGTCTGTCACTATTGATGAGCTCTCTTCATTTTTAAATACTGTCCCCCAAGGCTCTACTGTCCTAATAGGAGGAGATTTTAACTGCCGCTTCGAACCGCTTCCAGGTTTGATAGATGGTGATTTTCAGGAGGAGGATGATTACTGGGCAATACCCCCAGCCGTAGGTTTGCCACCTAGGTCAAGGACGCCTCTTGCTATCCAGATTACGGCTCTAACCCTAAAGTATTCCATTAGGGCATGTAACGGCCGTTTCAAATCAGACGTTCCTTCCAAGTGTACATTCAACAAACCGGGCAGAGAGTCTAGGTTGGATTATATATTTGTTGAGAGTTGTGCTTGGGGTAAGGTCGTAGATTTTAGGGTAGAATCAAGGGAAGACAGTGACCATAACCCACTGATTCTCCAGTTGCTATCCCCGGGGAATCTTCCAGCCCCATGCATTGAGAATAAGGATCTAGATACAGGCTGCCAATTATCCAGCAATAGGCGCAGGGTGAGGTGGGAAACACTAGTAAACCACCCCGCGTCATTACCCGAACTCTATGGGAAGGTAATTCCGGTTCTGGAAGCTGTAGGTTCCCTATCATTGTACAATCCCACTCCAGAAATGTTTAAAAAATTTGAGGAGCTAAATTTGGAGCTAAATGTTATTTTGGCTAATGTTTTAAATCCTATAGCGCCCAAAGGGACCAGGAGCCGTAACACACCTTCCTGGTATAATACTGCTTGTAGGAAATTAAAAACAGAACTCCTTGAAGCTGTTAAGTCTAATAACAACAAGGCGCTAATTAGACAAAAACTTTGGGAATATAATTAACTAATTGACCATGCTAAGTCAGAGTGGGATAGTGACAATTGGGATAATTTAATTGAGGCACTCAAAATGAAAGACTCTCGTAAGTTTTGGCAATTAGTTAATACGGGCTCGTCCAAACCTTTATCAGTGATAGAACCCAACATCGCTGCTAGTGTTTGGGAAGGCCATTTTTCATCCCTTTATGGTAGTGACCCGTCCACTGATAGTATGGTTAAGGAGCTAAAATCGTTCAAAATTACCACTGTTCATCATGGGGATGATTTTGGGGAACAGGAAGTTTTTGATATTCTTTTTAGCCTTCCGGCCGGCAAAGTGCCTGGCCTGGATAAACTCCCGGGCGATCTCTTCAAAAATGAACCGACGGTCTGGGCTCCCTACCTAACGGCATTATTTAATGCAGTACTGAAGGACATGGCCATACCAAGCACTTGGTTGGGAGCCGAAATAGTTCCAATCTTTAAGAAGGGCTCCCCTTTACTCCCGATTAATTATAGGCCTATAAGCCTTATAGATGTCCCCCAAAAAATCTTTGCAAGGTTGATTCTAGAGCTCCTTAGGGATTGGATAGAGGAGTTCTCTATTCTGAGCCACTTTCAGGCAGGGTTCAGGAAGAATGTTTCAACTATGGATCAAATTTTCCGCCTTACGATGTTATTTTGGAAAGTTGTAAAAGTGGAGGGTGGTTCATTGTACACTGTATTTGTGGATCTTCGTGCGGCTTTCGATCTGGTTCCTAGATCAAAATTGTGGTCTGTACTATTACAATTGGGTATCCCTGTCTGCTTATTAAATGTGATAATTCGACTACACAAGGGAAATTTTGCGCAAGTAAGGTGTGGGAAGAATGGGGCTCTAACATCTAGATTTCCCGTTGACAAGGGAGTCAGACAGGGGTGTGTGTTGGCTCCAACCCTTTTCTGCCTCTATGTCAACGGAGTCTTCTCACATCTAAATAAGGTCACTGACAATGACGCCCCAAAACTTGCTGGTAATAGGGTCCCAGCGATAATGTTTGCAGATGACACTCTGCTTCTTTCCAAATCTTCAATGGGCCTACAGCGAGTGTTGGATGGCTTTGAGTGGTTTTGCTTGGAGCAGGGATTAGAAATAAATACCCTTAAAACCAAATTCATGATCTTTAATCCTCCAACAACGACACGCCCAAATACGTGTATAGGGGGGTCCATACCTTTGAGTATCTGGGGCTCACTCTAAATGAATCAATGACATGGGCCTCACATCAAACGAAGGCGCAACTGAAACTAGTCCAAGCAACTGGGGGAATTATGAAACTTTTTAATAGGTCAAGCGCAAAACCGACTGGTCCACCCCTTGAAATTTATAAATGACAGGCAAGGGGCGGAGTAGTCTATGGTGCTGAACTCTGGGGAACCAAATGTCGTCCGGAGATTTTATCCACAGAACCTAAGTTACTAAGGCAATTGCTAGCCCTCCCTTCTAGTACTCCTCTACTTCCACTGAGACTTGATTTGGGTCTTAGACCCATAGATGAAGTCCTCGGTCTCAAACCTTTAACATTCTGGCGGAGGATCTGGACCACCATAGGCACTGGTCATTACTGGCTGTTGGAATTTTATGGTTTTTGTTTTTCTTTCTTTTTCTCTTTTTATGGCATGTACACATATGTTTTAATATTTCTGCAAATTCTTATGATTGTCTGTACTTTTATGACTAATGGTCGAAATAAAGATTGAGAAGAAAAAAAAAAGCTGCAAAAAGACCCCTTTTCTAAAAAAAGCCCAACTGACTACTTTCCAAGTGACTTGCCCTAGACCCTGCTGGTGGCTTCTGATTAAGGGAGTCCAGACCTCCATATGGTGTTTCTGAGGTCCTGGTTGGTGTTAAAATGTATCCTCCTGCCCACACCACAGGTCGTAGCCACAGCCATCTATGTCGAATCTCCTGTCAGCCTCAACATGCTTGTTTGGCCTTCTGAAGGAACGCTGACTTTGAAAAAACTCTCTAAGTCTGAACTTGGAGGGCTGCACCAGGACTTATGCCAAGCAGCATCCAATCAACGTCAAAGCCTTTGGATGGACGTTCCTCTTAATGTATCATGTTATATTTATTCTTTTTTGTGCCAGTGTGCATTCAGTACGATTCTGTGCCCTATCCCTACTGTTACCATAATAACCATTCCCTTGGTATTCAGAGGTATGCACACATTTACAGGCCTCTCTCATCTATATCAGGTTGTCAATGTCTTCCTTAAGGCAGGCCATACTCCAGCTGGCAGTTTTTTGTATGGCTCTTGAGAATTGCCCTCTTGCTACACAGCAACTCACTCCATCTGCTTGCCTCTAATTATTATGCATCTGGCAACCAATTGCAGATATGCACCAGACAGCAGCATTCACACAAACCTCATTCAACATAGACTCTCATCTTGTGTCTCACGTCAATCTCACCCATTTAATTATGTGTCTTACCTGCTAGACACTCTCTCTGTGAACATATCCAAACACAAACACTAGTCAGTGTACCTCGCCTGCCACAGTTACTCACCGAGAGGTCCTCAGATATCCTACTACATGTGACTGGCCATACACCTTGCCCTGACACTCACCCTAAGTCCATCACCTGCCATAATCATTTCAATTCCCTTATCTAGTACCTATACTCACTCCATGACTTACCTACCCCAGATAGGTACACAATCTGCTTTGCATGCCACCGTGACTCACTTGTCTGCCTCATGCAAACATTTACTGTGGATGTATCAATCTTGTATGTTATGTGCCCCATACACCTGCATAGATATAAACACAAGTACAAATTCGGTAACTAAAGAAGAAACTCCACTTATAAAATGGCTGTACCTATTGTTTTTGTAAATACTTGTTTATAGTTGCTCATAGTAAGCAGTAGGTATGTGAATATACTAAAACATTATGCAAATCAACCAATGTTCCCTCCAAGTTTTTTTCTCTGTACATGACAATGAAGGTTCTATGTGCAATCATACAAAGCTGTGCATGCTAAAGACGTATTGCAAGTCACTTTACAAGTGAGCACAGCAAGGAACCTACTAAAAATAGTGGAGTGGCCAATCCAAAGATTTGTCTTAAATTAAACACAAAAAGATTAATTTTGACTCACTATTGGCTCTATATGATAGTTACGTTAGAGGTAGTTGGTGTAATATAATTGTATCACACAATAATATGTTCAAGCACACCCCAATGATGACATGACGTTTGTGTATATATTGGGGGTAGTTGATCTTGGTACATCAGTGTGCATCTGACCTACTCTGGGACAGCACCAGAGCTCAACAGCTATCAGCTTACTCAGCTGCGTTCAAGTATGCATTTGAGACAGCACTCAACAGCTTTACATGTCGTTGACCACTGGCAAAAATTATTGTTTGGTCCTAATATTTTGAAAGATGTGTTAAAACACCACACGTGTGGTCCTTTAAGAGTCCTTATGTAATGTGTATGTGATGTGTTAAGCACACTTGTACCTAACTGATGTTCTGGTGTGGTGGGACTAAGAACCAACAGAGAGGAATGATGTTGGGACAAGCACAGCCAGCAGGAAAAAGCCAGGTTGCTAAAGCTTTTGAGCAAGGTAAAAGTGGCTTGAAGATGAACAAGAAGAGAATTCTAAATCTTGACTCCAATAGCTGAGAAGGAGTGCCCACCCACTAGATACAGGCTTTCTCTAGATTTAAGAGCTTGACCCGGACAATAATGCTGAAACATTTGCTGCAAGTATGTGGCACCAAATGTGGAAAACGCATTTAGATAGGTACACCTTAACATCAACGAGACAAGAAAAACTACCAGAGGTAACTGAAGACTTCAGGATGAATCATCATGTTGCATAGCAATGCAAGACTTATCACCATGCTTTATAGAGTTGATTCTTTAGAAGACTGTCTCATGCATTAGTTTCATGCTTTCATTCATTTGTTTAAGAATTGCTCTAAAACACTCAACAAGGGTATAGTAGCTTACAAAACTATCATATGAATGAGGTTAATTATATAAAACTGATCCCTCATTGCTCAATATTTTTGTAAAGGATAGTTAGGCCACAATATTTATTTCAGCCAATAATGTTGTTATTAATACTATGACAAATAACATCTAACTATAGTCTTGCTTTACAATAGGTGCCAAGTAAGTTGTGGGCCCTGAATATCGAGTAGGCAATGTCATTACACCTTAATTTTATAGCCAAAAAATTAAGGATAACATATTATATAGGTAATAATGTCTACATTTACTATACCTAACTCCACCTATATGTACCTTGATAATATCTATATATCTTCAAGGTATGTAGGTATCGAGTTACAAATAGTAAAACTTTGCTTACTTATATGCAGTTACCTCTTGATATATTTGTCCTCGATATCTTGACTAAAATATTAAGGTATAACAATATTCCCTCTTGATATTCCGGAGTACAAACCAAAGTATTGAAGCTACATCTCTGGTAGCACTATTTTGTTTATTCTGTATCCTAATTGTTTACATAGATAATTGGTTGATTTCATATAATATATATTACTGGTATACTCTAAACTTGTGAATGATTTGCATATTTTGTTCAGGAAATTGCATGAAATTATGCCTAAATACATGAAATGGTGAAATTCAATTGCAGTACCATGTGATCATAAATTGGATGGGAGGCTGTACTTCAGCTGCAAAAATATCTCAGGGCATAAATATTTAATATGACATGCGCGTTACCTCTGCCATTTTTAGGCTAAGGCATTTTTACCACTCTCTGCCTGCCTATTGAAAGCTATTACATCTCTCTCATAGTTGTACCCTTTCTATGAACATTTTTTTGTTGTTGCTTATTTCCATCTGTCCTGATGTCCTGCCCACACTGTGCTATTCTTGTATTGTTTATCTTTCCTGTAGATGTAATTTCTATTGATTTTACTGGTTGTTTGTCATCCTCCCAAGTCATCAAGGCAGGTGAAGGTGTATGATTCTGGGCACTATGTGCATGTTACACCCCACAACATTTTTCAAAGGATTTTACATGCTGCGATACCTCCCCCTCATGTTTGCAGCAGAAGGCCCTGCAAGGTCTTGGAACAGTCTAAGATTGATAGAGTGGGTGGGAACTCCGCTAGGAACCAGTCCATGCTGCATACAATGATAACAGCACACTTTTATTTGCTCCTAGTGGCAGGTGCAGCACTCATGGGTAGATGCTCTTGTCTGTCAACGGTACCTGCTGGACTTCTTGAGCCTTGATGAGAAGACTGTGAATTAATGTAAATTTCTTTCACATTTTTCATGTAATTGCAAATATTTGTAACTTCATGGTGTAGCCTTACTACAGTAACCCATCTCCTCTATAGTCACTCTATTACAGGTGTGTGATTGTTAGTAAATAATACTCAATTCCTGAATCTTTAGACCATGGGTGGCCTTTAGCACTGTGCTATGGTGGCTCATAACAAGCCAGCCCGCTACAGTTGGCCTTGCAGAACTTATGCGTGCATAGAGACAAGCTCTGTTTTTTTTTATAGTTCTTTAAAATAATTTTTTTTTCTGTTATTTGTTTTTGTCTTCATTGTTTTTTAAATGTTTGGTGGCAAACAGCAACCTGCAAACATTTTAGATATGTGTTCGTTAAATATTGGTATAATGCTCATTCATAAATGGATTCCAAATCCTGGGAGTTTTCTCTTTGCACCAAGTGTTATTTTTGTACTCCACACTCAAGATGCCTGAGAAACCCCCCTCCTGCTCCAATGTTATGTCTTCTGGATGAAATACTTGTTCAATTTCATTCTTGTGAATATGTCTACATTTAAAATAGACAGACTGGTCTGAGTTCTGAACATTTTTCAATATGTATGTGTGTATGTATATATGTAAAGGGTATTTCTGTAGCACAAATCTAGCCAAAATGCAGCAGAGTGCTGTACAGGGTCAAAGACGATATAGTCAACGACTGATAGGAGAGGTAATTGAGTTTTGGAGAGCTATTGCTTTGAGATTTTTTAAAGAGGTGGATCTTCAATTCTTTCCTAAAGTGGAGCAGCATTGGAGCTATACTAATGGATATAGGAATGTTCCAGATCCTGGATGCATAAATGGAACAGGCCTGATGTTTTGGTTTTTCTTTTTTACACTTCTTAGCCTCCAGTCTGATCATGCCCCGGCTGCGGGTGTGCCGAGAACCACCAGAGATGTGGGGGGATATGAAAATATTTCATTTCAGATTGAGTTCCAACAGATCACTGATACATTCACCTCCACACAGCATTTCCGATCGTCGTTAAATGTGGAATTGCAGAGAAAACACACTTGCTTTGTCTTCGTCAAGCCCAGAAAGTCAGGATCATTTGTCCTTTACAGAAGTGGGCCTTCAACTGGGGCGCCTGCCGTGTTTATATTTGTAAGTGCTTCCCGTTGAGGTTTAATTTCTGTGAAATGAGCATCAGGAACAGAAAGGAACATCACCAGAGTTTTGCACAAAATGTCTACCCATCTGGAGCAGGAGTTGATATGTGTTAATTAGCAAATGCTATTTATTTTATTTTGAGAGTTTTATGTAGCGCGAACAAGAACCTTGCGGGTATCAGAGCGCTTTACAAGAAAGATGTAGGTAGAAGATACAAATATAGTAGAAAAAATATATGATCGAGTCTAGTACACAGAAATAGCTAAAAATAGATAACATATACATTACCAGTTTATATACATACTTTTTAGATACATATTGTCCCAGAAAATGTAGCTCAAATCTTGTAGAGAGAGGCCCAATACAGGGTAGTAGCTAAAAGTCCGGGTATAAAAAGAGTTCACATAAATTTAGACATGAGGATCGATTTCACTTCTTTTTTTAAAAAGGCAGTAGAGCGGTTCTGTCTCATTTCTGGGGGTAAGGCATTCCAGATCCTGGGGTCCATTCCTGAGAAGGATCTGTTATATGTTTTTTTCTTGGCAAATCTTTGCGGTTTCAGAAGCAGATTCCTGAAGCTCCTAGTGAATCTGTTACCACACAAGAGTGTCAGTTTTTGTGTTAGATAACTTGGGGCATTGTGGTGTAGGGCGTTGTGCGTCATACATGCGATTTTCAGATTCATTCTCGCCTTGAAGGGTAGCCAGTTGAGAGCTCTAAGGTCTGGAGCAATATGACAGTTTCTATTGGAGCCTGTGATTAATCTAGCAGCTGTGTTGATTGTGGCTCTTAGCGGGGCCATCGTTGATCTGGGAAGGTCGCAAAGGGTGACCAGCACATATTCTACTCTTAGGATTACTAAGGCTTGCACTGCCTTTTTGAAGTCATATACGGGCACAAAGGGTTTTAGTTTTCTCAAGGTGTTTATTCGAAAATGTGCTCCTTTTGTAGAGGCACTGATGTGTTTCTGCATGTTTAGGTTTCTGTCCAGCGTTATTCCCAGTGATTTTGCTGAATCGACAATGAGTGGTTGACCTTTGAGTGCTGTAAGGTGATTCAGCCACTCGTGAATGATGGTAAAATGGTTGGGAGGAGCGATTAGCAGGAATTCGGTTTGGAGGGTGTTTAGTTTTAAATGGTTTTTGGCCAGCCAGGACTGAGTTTTTTGCAGCTTTGAGTTGAGAGATTTGATGTCGCCAAGGGAATGGATCTTTATGTAGAGTTGCGTATCATCTGCGTACATGTGATAGTGGACCTTAGATGCGCTGAGAAGTTGGGTGAGTGGCTCCATAAAGAGGTGGGTGAGAGGCATGATCATTGCGGTACTCCTAGAGTGACTGGGACGGATTTGGATAAGGAATTATTGACCTTGAATCTTTGTGATCTGTTTTGGAGGAAGGAGGTGAACCAAGTACAAAATAAATGCTGGGTGCGTATTCTGCACTATGGCAGCATAATTGATCACAAGGAAATGTCTCCTGCAACCTTTTCAGCATTTCTGTAATGTTATTGTTTATTATGTGTCTTCATTCAGAAATCTGTGATAGCATCAATCCTGCTAGAGAGAAGCCAACAAGATGACACAGAGGTGAATATGCACCAAAAAAGTGTACTTTCCCCTAACTATACGATGAAACAGCCACTACAACGTGGTCATAACCACACATGGCCATTACCACACATCCTTTACAGGGAACATGCCTTTACCATGAATGACCATTACCACAAATCCTTTACCACTGATATATTATAATAGTACCATGCATGCCTTTACAAAGAAATTGGACATGCGTGTTAAACGTATGTTCATAGTAAAGGATTCATGGTAATGGACATGAAAGGCTACAACGTGAAAGCAAGAAGGGCCTGCCATGCGCTTTACAATTCCCTCTGGTGAAAAGAAGACATTGGTGAAGTACGTGAAATGCTCATTATGTGAGAAGATTCTGTCCACAGGGTACATCAAAAAAACAATGTTGCAGCACAAATATGTTGACTCATCTGAAAACATACAAAAATAGGCACTTTATCAGGGCCCAGAAAACAGCATGCTAAAGAAGATGCATCAACTTCTGAAGAATAGGCACATTTTGTTTGGACTATTAAAAAGTTCTAACAGTGGTGAATAATCAGATGCCACAGTTGTAGAGGCAGCTAAGGCCCACAAGTTAAAAAAAATAAATCACTGTTAAATTGCACTTGTCCTCCCGGTTTTGAGTTTTTTCTGTCAATATTTTTTCCAGTTGTCATTTTATTTACCATAAAACAAAAAAATCTTAAATGGCAGAAAAAAGTAACCCTGAGCGTAGTTTGCGTAGTAGTGCTACGCATAGCTACGCGAAATGCACTTCGCACGTCGCGATCTACGCGTAGCTACGCAAACTGCCTAGTGCACTGTGCAAAATGCTGTTGCCACTGATTGCCCAGTGACGGATGCATGTCCGCACTGTGCAATCATTGCAAACCGCATCTTGCACAGTGCAAGAGGTCATTTTCTGCCGCTCGAGTAGATTTGTACTCGAGCTGCAGCTTTCTCAACGCAAACAGGTAGTTTCTCATTGCGTGCGGTCGCAAGCATACGCGACCACTCGCAATGAGAAACCTGACCTCCCCCACGTTGAGAATCTCGCCGGGAGGTTTATTTTCCACACTCGCCATCGGCAACTTGATGTTTTTATTTGTGCTGAACAACACAGCACACATAGAAACAGCAAAAACGAGGAGAAATAAAACATTTCTCCTCGTTTCACCAGTTTAAGACCAGGTTAATTTTGGCACTGCCTCCTATTTACTCCCCCCTTGTAAATAGGGGGCAGTGTGAAAATCAATGGGTGTTGCGGTGGAACGCCCACCGCAACACCCATTGCCCTCCCCTTTCATGCTCAGTACAGTGTGAAAGGGGGCCTTATTTACAAGGCAGCGTTAAGCCACGGCTTAACGTGGCTTGTTAGTAAGGCAAAGTCCCCATCACCATCACGTCACTGAAAGTGACGTTGTGGTGGCGATAGGGGCTTGTAAATATGCCCCTTGTTGTGTTGTTCTTTCATGTGCAAGAGATGGTATGTTTGCAGACATGAAAAATAAAAGTATTGGGAATGTAAAAAAAACAACAAATAGAGATTTGCTGCTAAAAGATGTTGGAATCAGGCTAATGAAAGTCATATTTTAATAATGTTATGGCTCAGGATGCGTAGATGCATGCAGAGAGATTCTAGCTTCCATGAATTACCTAGAGCGTGCCAAAAACAAAACCTATTGTCGTGAATATCTCCTTTCTGCTGGCCACTGTTTATTTGGAGAACTCATTGCAAGAAGGAAAAGTTAGATTTAGGTTTCGTTGTTTAATCTGCACTGTTTATTATACTTCCTAGCCTGCTGTTCTCCTTGGCTCCTGGTAACTGTCATTGGGACATTGAAATGTAACTATAAGTTATTACAGTTCAGTGGCTATTTTGTTTCTTTATTACAAGAGATAATAGTTGTCACAAGTCCCTTTAATAGGGAAATTAAATATGGGCTTTAATACAGTGATTGCAGGCTCTCACGTATTATAACTAGAAAAAACACTGTGCAGACTTGCAGATTTTGGATGTCGCCTGGAAATGTAGTAGGTGATGTTAAATGACTTGTCCTTGAAATGTAGAAAGTGATGAATATGATTAAAGACAATCAATAGATATTTGTAAACAGAGGGCTAGGGTACCTATACATTGCAGTGCGGTGGGCGAGAACCCGTAATATTAAGTGTAATGTCCTGATCTAGTGGTCCTCGGATGCAGAATGCCAGGAAGACGCTTTTTCATACAGTAGCATTGTTCATCAATGACAAAAGAGGCTTCTTTGTCTTACATGCACTATGTTGAGAATGAGCTTATATCACTCTTCAGTCAGACCTAACAAGAATAATCACCTCTCAGAACCCATTACATATGTTTTTCGACAGAACCTCCTTAGTTATACATACATGCATTATTCTACCAGCAGGAGCTGAAGCTTACTACACCCAGGCCAACAAATGGAAAGAGAAATGTAGGCACATTTGAAAACTTACCCTCTGCATAAACATTTGTAAAGCTCTCCTGCAGCAACATCAATGGGCAGTGATTGAGGCATTATTCCTAGAAAAATCTATCGAACTGTTTATTGTCACTTTCTTAATAGAATTATGGTGGTTCCTTTGTAGATTTACATCTGCATTACCATTCAAACTGAATTTTTGTTGAATGGAACCATTTCCACAAAAAGTAAAATTGAAGCATGTTCAAATACTTAATTCATGTCTGTTTTGAAATTCAATTGTATTGTTAGATTATCAAATACCTTATGCAACGTTAGTTTGACTGATATTAATTATAGTTACATTCCTAAGCAGTTCATGGCATTTAAATTTTCCCAACAAATATTTCTCTTATTAGGAGTCTAATAGAAAGAGCAGGCCTGGATTTCATAACACTTGTGACTGCCTTGATTATTTTAGACAGTCTATAAAATGACTGCAATTTCCAAGAACCTGGTATTGGTTCATCTAAACCAGCCTTTTAACAATACACGCGATGTTGAGTGAAAGGCACTTAACAAAGAAATCATGATGGAAGTGCAAGAAATGCAAAGATAAGTATTACATTCTCTTGGTTACAAATACATCAACTAATTTCAAAGCAGTCTGCATGGCCCTTCTGTCATCTCCCTTCTGTTTCAGTCTCTTAGAAACAATAGGACTAATTCATCATGGGCGTGTTAATAACTTATTTTATCAAATCAATTTCAACATGGTGAATATGGCTTACCACTAAGGAGCCGATTTCGATGTCGTTCGGACAGTGTTCCAAATGAATTGGTCTTGGAAATGTTCCCAAACTAATCGGGTCTTACGAGTCCGAATGACCAGTTACGATGCTTCCAAACATCGTTCGGTCGGACTCACATTAACTTCAATGGGAGCCTGTGTTCTCGTTCGGAACAGAGGCTCCCATTGTAAAAAGGGGTGGTTGGGGAAAAGCTTGCACCCTGCCACATTGTGCAGGATTGGGAAGAGGGGTCCCTTGGGTATCCCCACGGGCCCCAATCTGATGGCTCTAGGTGAAGGGGGACCTGCAACGGGCCCCCAAAGACAGATTCCGGCTGTTTCGTGTCGGGCAGATCGAATCAGAACGGCTATCCAAATAAGTCATCGTAATTGCTCGTTCAGGAACCGTGTCCATAGAGCTGTACGATTCTATTCCGAAAGTCTCGGGCTGTCCAAATGCCTTTCGGAACTAATTCAGACTGCACAAATGGTTTCTGGGCATCGTAATCGGCCATTTGTAAATGTGTAAGATTTGTTAGGAAACATTCTGCAACATCAAATTCCATCTGGAGCCTTTCCTAATGACATCGGAATTGCCCCTAAGTGTGCGAACCATTGAGGCAAAGAGCATTTAACCACAGGTCATAAGTAAGGAAGGTACAACTGGTCAATTTAAAAGAGCAATTGTGGAACAAGCAAAGGCACAACTAAGTAGGCTAGCTTTACGGGGTTAACTTTTGCAAACACAATTATGCCGAAATAGACACAGAGTATATGTGCTGTGTCTCTGTACAATGTGTTCCTCTCTTTACTTCATATATCATGCCATAAGGGTCTTTTCCATGCTTGTCATGATACTTGACACAAGCCATAGAAACAGAAAACAGCAGCCATGAAAGCCTGGGGACTTCAAACTTGGTGTTGGACTTAGCCCTTTCGGCAGGGTTCATGCCCAAATATTTTGCCTTCACCCTCCTGCTTTCTGAACCCATTTCTGTTGTTTTTTAGGACTCTGTGAACTTTACAACTTTTAACCAGTGCTAAAGGTCTTGTGCTCCCCCTTTTAAACACAGCAGAATTGGCTTATACCAAATTGGCGTATATAATTTACTTAAAAGTCCCTAGTAAAGTGGTACTACATGCACCCAGGGACTGTAAATTAAATGCTACTACTAAATCAATGAATGTCAAATGCTGATTCATGTGATGGATGTGATAGGCTTAGCTTAGGGAAAGTTGTTACTTGATGAGCACTTTGATATTTTGCATGCCAGCATCTGTTGGTTCTTCTGAAACTTCTCAATTTATCCTAATATTCTTTTTTATTTTCTTGTCCAACATTTCCGTGTCTTCGTGGAAGAAATACAGTCTGTAAGTCTCAACAACAACATGGGGAAGATGGACCAATGCCTATTTGCTTCTATGTGAAACAAGAGAACTCAGAAAAGCCTACACCTGTGGGCTGGAAATGGAACCGGATGAGGTTCACTTAACACATGCACCAAGCATTTTCTAAATGAAAACTGTGCATTTAGCAAATGCTATTACAATTGACTCCAAGTTGACGGTAACCATGTTCAAATTTTGAAAATAGCACAAAATGCATTTTTCAAAGTGCCATGTAGCGCACACATACCCCTAGGACATGTGTGCGCTTTACATGTGCACAATATTTTGGGGAGTGATTCAGGGGATCCTTAGTCCCCCAGGCATCCTTGGTATTGCATTACCTAATTTGTGATTACCAATTAGGTAATTGTAAATTAGGTAATGCAAAACCAATCACACGAATGGGCCTTTACGCTCATAGGAATGATTGAAGTAGTATTACCCAGTGCGATGACCTAATTGTGATTGCGAATCTTTATGAATTACTATTAGGTAATCGCTATATTCTTGTATACCATTTTGCAATCCTTAATTAGCGATTACCTAAGATTCACTATTTGAGGAATGCAAAATGGATTTTTGATACATGTGGCCCCTTGAGGCTAATTATGGCTTTGACGGTCCTACAGCAGTGGCACCAAAACGGTGTCCGCTGTAGGATCGCCAAAGCCGTAGTGCGCCCGCTTTCCAGAATAGGAGTTACATCCTGGTCTGGCAGGCTGTGCTGCAGCAGTCTGATAATGGCAATCTGTTAGGCTCATAGACGAGCCTAACATGCAAACCCTATGCTGACAGAGCGCCTTCTGCACCTTCCTGCATGGTGTGGCATATGTGCCACACTGAGCAGGAACTGGGTTTGTAAATCCAGGGGGACACTACTTGTAAACCCCTGCATGCACCACGAGGCCCAAGAGAGGCAGAGGGCCCTATCAGGGCCCCCTTTTGTTGCCTCTCTGCCACTGATTTCATGGCAGGCTCACAGACATGAAAAGGGCAATGAACAGCCAACTTGTAATATGCTCGGTGGTGCCGCTGCGGTACCTCCAGCATATTAAAGGTGCTTTACCTCTGCGAGACCACTGTAGGATCCTGGATCAACAGCAGACACAGCGGTCATGTAGCTGTCCGACCGAGCCACACTTCTAATACTGCGGGCGGGCCCGCAGTATGGCAGTGATTGGACCGCCACTGCGAGTACGGCAAAGGCCCTTAGTAGGTTAACTTAACTGTCAACTTCCTTCGATGACAGATGTGCTGTACACATGGACTTGCTGAGTGCTTTGTTCGTCTTTCCAAACTTTTACATAATTCCCCCTCTAACCATCTTCCCCCAAGTTGAAGGAACTATTGTACTGTTATCTATTTTCCCCATCAACAGATTTCACAATTGGTGGAATGGATGTGGTGCAAGCAACATTAGCTCTTTTGAGGGAAGTTACAAAAGATTACTAATTTGCCGACACCCTCTGCCTTATAGAACAGAAAGGGACATCATAGTTCAGAGAATAAATACCGCTTTCTGTGACTTGAATGTTCCTTATACTTACTTTTGCAAATGTCTCCACGTGTAAACATTATTGATTTATGCTTGTCTTTATCCTGGATTTTGCACTCACTCTGTTTTTACCTTTTGTTTCATGTTGCCAAATAAGAATCCTTCTTTTCTGATTTGCCTGCTCCATTCTGAATAAGAAGAATCTTGTTTTTCATGTGAAGTCTTCCCTGTATAGGCCTGCTTGGGCCACAAGTACTTAGTCCCTTTTAAAAAAACACTGCTTTAACAGAAAGCCGTGGAGTGGTGGTAGCCAATACATTTCTGCTCAGGTAAGAACTGAAAGGAGGAAGTGGCTGGGTTTGGGGTAGGACAGGACTTCACAGTATACATATTATAATGACATCTCCTGTATTCGATAGATTATTGTAAGTAGTATTTCTCCTTAGTGGTGATTGATGCCTTGATGAGGAGAGTAGGGCAATACACAGATATTACTACTACTAACTAATCGGAGGTTGGGCACCCTGAAGTGCCATCAAGTCATGAAGGGGAAAGATAAAAGTAATGCATCATCAGTCTGCCAATACTTCTTGCAGGAGGGTGGATCGCAGACCTGCTTTGGGGTTAGCCTGATGGTAAGGGAGCTAAAGTCCAGTATAGAATGGGCTAGAGAGAGGACAATAAGGGTGGACCATTGAACAATTTGTTTGTGAGGGGCCAGGTTCTCGTCTTAGCGTTTACTCTGATGGTCGGTAGGTGGAGCTTTGTGGTTTATGCATGTTACAGTAAAAAGTGATGATACAAACAATAACCATAGTCATACTGATATCAATAATAATCAATTAAAAACACATAACAAGGAAAAATGTAAGTGTTTATTTTAACAAGAACTAAACCCACCCACTCCCCTTACAATAGTAACACCCTCACCCTAAATCCCTTAAAAAAACACAAAACTAAGCTATCCTAAATGAATGTACCCCTTCTCTAACTGTTGCCACCCATTACACCAGCAACAGACTCACCCTTTTCCATAAGTCCCTCAAAAACTGATAAAACTAAACTAAACTTTATCAATGTTTTCCAGGGTCTATTGAAGGAACACCTCTGTGAAGAAGGAGGGAGTGTTGGTGGCTGCTGTGTGGGACAACATTGATGATTCTCTCAGAGGCGATATTGCCTTGCTCTCAGTTCCACCCACTGGGCACTGGAAGACAAAGTAACTGTTGCTGCTCCTCTTCCAGTACAGTTAGCTGGAGATACACCACCATAATAGCCTGCATTTCTTGGTGGAGCAGCCAAGTGCCTACGTCCTGCCATTCCGCATCTTCCTTGGTAGCACTGGTGGAGCTCAGGAATAAACCTCTGATGGCAACACCAGGATCTTGTTGTAAAGAAAGGAGATGAAAACATGAATTGTAGTACCCATTGCAAGCACGTTTGTATAGTCAGTCAGGCAAACTGCTTTGTTGGTTCTCTAGGGCCACTGGAATTTTTCTGAGATTCTGTGACCCTGTGACTTACACATTATTCACATTATTATCATCTGCAGTACTTCACTGCAGACATCCTAGGTGACATCCAATGCGGAACAGATTTATTTTAAATTCCAACACATGGCACTATGACTTGATACCCAATCAGCTCCCAGTCCTCCTCCTGACACTCCTCTCTAAAATTCCATACTAGTATCAGTCTGGACCAAGCATGCACCACTCCCCACCTACAAACTAAATCCAAATAAACTACCATTTCAAGATGTCTTCACAAATGACTAGCATGGCCAACAAAGCATTCCTCCTCTTATTCTTGTAAATAGATGGTTGGACCCCAAGATCCCAGACCTAAAATAACAACAGGAACTAAAGAATGCCTTCATGAACATGTGAAGAATGATAAAAATCCTACCTAGGGTAAGAAAAAGCTCCTGAGCACCGCAGCATAAACAAACAACACAAGCTATTTAACAATTTAATAAATGCTTACTTAAAGAATAGTCTGGATAAATATATAAGTGCACTATTAAAGTTATCCTCTGTTCTAGTTCGATAAAGAATATCATCTCGTCGTCTAGTAATATGTTGCACACAAAAATTATTTTGTTGGGAAATAACACCTGACAAATATAGTCATTTGCTATTTTTTTTTCTCAAACTTCAAGTAACAGTTTGGTGCATTTAGTGAGGAAGTCCTCTTGTCAAGATGTCTTTTGCGTTCACAGCATAGTCCCTGCCAGGTCCAGCTGCTCCAGAAAATAATTCACCCTTGTATTTCACTGGGAGCACTCAATAGGAAATTAAATGATATGCCAAATAGCCAATAGCACGATGGTGAGAGAGGAACATGCTTTGAGTTGATCCAGATGTGAATGAAACATGTCTTAAAGCAATGGTTCGAAGGGGATTCAGCCAAAGACCATTCTCTGGCTTCACTGGGCCAAACAATCTTGACTTTTGCTGCTGTTAGACGGCGACCTCAGAGGAGCCCGGAAGGGGGTCCTGACTACCCTGAGTCCCACCCGTGTAGTACTGTAGCCGGGCACTGGCGAGAGATTCCCCAGGGGGAGGAATCTCGCAACTAGGATCGTACTTCTGGCACCACACGACACAGAGAGACCACACTGGGTATTCTCAGAAAACAAGCTTTATCAAATAGGTATCACTGCAAATATGTACAAGGTGAGCACGGGCTCAAGAGTCTCGGAAAGGTAGGGGGTAGCGGGACTGTCTCTGGTAACGGTTCAAAGCAGGGACGTATCCGGCGCACAGCTCACAATCCTCGAGCTGGGGGATACGTGGTCGGAGTCGGGGTCCGGCGGGACCGTGAGAGTCTGGGGGAGCCGCGAGTCACTCAGCGGGCTCAGGTACAAGTTCGGAGGTCTTACGATCTTCAGGGAGCCGCGAGTCACTCAGCAGGGCTCAAGTACGAGTTCGGAGGTCTTACGATCTTCAGGGAGCCGCGAGTCACTCAGCAGGGCTCAAGTACGAGTTCGGAGGTCTTACGATCTTCAGGGAGCCGCGAGTCACTCAGCAGGGCTCAGGTAGGTTCAAGTTCCAGGAGCCGCGACCGCGTCGGCAGGCTCTCGTTGTTCCAGCGTCGAATCTGCCGGACAGCCTCAGAACACCCCTTGTTATAGGTCGACCCCTCTTTGATGTCCGGAGTCTGTGCAGGCAGGGGTCTTGTCACCTGGGGGCCGCTTGTCGGGGTTTCCTGCTATTGTCTTTTGATCCTTTCAGGGCCGGGTCGGGAGGAGTCCCAGACACCCAGCAGGCACGGAGCCAGCCCGCAGGGAGGCCGGAGGGCCGATCGAAACCCATCGTCCCAGGGGAGTTTAGAGGTGCGATAGAAACTGCTCCTCCCTCTCTCATCCCCTGGAAGCGTGATGTCCTCCAGCCGGAGTGGCGCCTCGAGGCCCGGGTCTCGCTGGGGCCGGGCGGCCATCTTGTTGCATGGAGTGGGCACGCGGGCCCGGGGTGGCCGAAAGGAGAGAGGCCATGGACGGGGATGTCCGGGGTTGGTGCGGGTGTCCTGGTGGAAAGGGTCGGCTGGTCCGTGTGCTTGGGCTGCAGGCCCAGGTTTCGGTGGTGCGGGGGCACGGAGGGCCATTCTACGAGGCCGGGTCCAACATGCGTCCCCCCCAGCTGAAAGCCGGAGAGAACTGCCCATCACCTTGGGGGGTTCTCTTCGCTGAGGCGGAAGAACCGGGAGAGGCCGTCAGCGTTGGCGTGGTCCGTACCAGGGCGGTGTTCTACGGTGAAATCCATCCCCTGGAGGGAGATTGACCACCGCAGTAGCTTGGGGTTTTCTCCTCGCATCTGCATGAGCCATCGCAAGGGCCGATGGTCAGTTTGGACTCTGAAATGAGTGCCGAACAGGTAGGGTCGTAGTTTTTTGAGTGCCCAGACCACGGCAAAGGCTTCGCGCTCTATGGTGCTCCACCTCTGTTCTCGGGGCAGCAGCCGCCGACTGAGGAAGGCGACGGGCTGGTCTAGGCCTTGATCATTCACTTGGGACAGGACGGCCCCAATGCCATGCTCGGAGGCATCGGTCTGGACTATGAACTCCTTAGTGTAGTCGGGAGCCTGGAGGACGGGGGCAGTGCACATGGCCTTTTTTAGAGCATCGAAAGCTTCCTGGCAGGCAGCCGTCCACTCCACCTTCTTTGGCTGTTTTTTTAGACGTGAGTTCAGTGAGAGGGCCGACCAGGCTGCCATATCCCCGAATGAATCGGCGGTAGTAGCCCGTGAGTCCCAGAAAGGCTCGGACTTCCGTTTGGGTGATGGGTGGTTCCCAGGCCAGGATGGCGTCGATCTTTGGCTGTAGAGGGGCGACCTGGCCACTCCCGACTTGGTGCCCCAGGTAGACTACGGATCCTTGCCCGATCTGGCACTTGCTGGCTTTTACGGTGAGGCCTGCCTGGCGCAGGGCGGTTAGCACTCTCCGGAGGTGCTGGAGGTGCTCACTCCACTCTGAACTGAAGACAGCGATGTCGTCCAGATAGGCCGCGCTGAATTGTTCTAGCCCGGCCAGGACTCTATTTACCAGTCTCTGGAAAGTGGCCGGGGCATTTTTCATCCCGAAGGGCATCACGCGGAAGCGGTAGTGCCCATCGGGGGTGGAGAAAGCAGACCGCTCCTTGGCCCCTTCGGTGAGCGCAATCTGCCAGTAGCCGCAGGTGAGGTCGAAAGTGCTGAGGAACCGGGCGGCCCCTAGTCGGTCAATGAGCTCGTCGGCTCGTGGAAGGGGGTGGGCATCGGCTCGGGTAATGTCATTGAGCCCCCGGTAATCCACGCAGAACCGGAGCTCGGGGGCGACACCGGGGGCTGCTGCCTTCGGAACCAGGACCACGGGGCTGGCCCAGGGACTGTCGGAGGGCTCGATCACCCCCAGGGTCAACATCTTCGAGACTTCAGCTTGAATGCAGGACCGGACCCGGTCAGGAACCCGGTAGGCTCGGTTTCTCACCGGCGGGCTGTCCCCGGTGTCCACATCGTGAACACACCAGTTGGTGACCCGGGGGGTCAGGGAGAAGAGGTCGGAAAATTGTCTTAGGAGCTGGCGGCAGTCCGCTTGTTGCTGGGCAGTGAGGGCTGGGGAGAGGTTCACTCCCTCCATGGAGCCATCCTGTTCCTTGACACACAGAAGGTCCGGGAGGGGATCCGACTCATCTTCGGCCCCGTCATCGGTGGCCAGCAGGAGGCTCAGTTCCGTCCGCACGAAGTGAGGCTTGAGGCGGTTCACGTGCAGGACCCGGAGGGGATCCCGAGGCGACTGGACGTCCACCAAGTAGGTGACTTGGCTCTTATTCTCAACCACTTTGTAGGGCCCAGCCCATCGGTCCTGGAGGGCGCCAGGCTTCACGGGGGCCATGACCCACACCTGCTGGCCCGGCTGGAACTCGACCAGAGTAGCATTCTGGTCGTACCAGCGCTTCATTTCTTCTTGACTCGCCTCCAGGTTGGCCTCGGCCAGTTCTCGGAACCTCCTGGTCTGGTTCCGGAGGGCCAGGACATATTGGAACACATCTCGGGGGTGGTCTGGGGTGCTGCCTCCCACCCTTCCTTAACCAAACTGAGGGGACCTCGGACGGGGTGCCCATAGAGTAATTCAAACGGGCTGAACCCTAAGGACTTCTGGGGGACCTCCCGGTAAGCGAACAAGAGGCAGGGGAGCAGGACGTCCCACTTACGCCGGAGGGGCTCTTCTAGGCCCGCGATCATCCCTTTCAAAGTCCTATTAAACCTCTCTACTAGGCCGTTCCCTTGGGGATGGTACGGGGTGGTGAACTTATAGGACACCCCACATTGTTGCCACAGGGACGTCATATACCTTGATATAAAATTAGTGCCGCGATCGCTCACGACCTCGCGGGGGAAACCCACCCTGGAAAAGATCCCCATCAGGGCCCGGCCCACCACGGGGGCCGTAATGGTGCGTAGGGGAATAGCCTCCGGATAGCGGGTGGCGTGGTCTACTAGGACCAAGATGAAACGGTGACCTTGGGAGGTGGGGGGGTCCAGTGGCCCCACGATGTCGATTCCGACTCGTTCGAAGGGGGTACTGACGACCGGGAAGGGTTGGAGGGGAGCCTTGCGCTTCCCCCCACTCTTCCCACTGGCTTGGCACGTGGGGCAGGACCTGCAGTGTGCCTCGACCGCTGCTTTCATCTTAGGCCAATAAAAATGGGTCACGAGACGGCTGTAGGTCTTGTCCTGACCCAGGTGACCGGCGAGGGGGACATCGTGGGCTAAGCCCAGGAGGAAATCTCGGAAGCGGAGGGGTACTACCAGTACCCGTCCGGATCCCAGCTCCACCGATTTCTGCTCACTATACAGGATGTTATTCTCCCAATAGATTTGGTGCGTTCCGGTCTGGTCACCTGCGGCTTGGCCCTCGGCCTGGCGCCGCAGCCCGATCAGGGAAGGACAGGTGGCTTGCTCCCGGCAAAATTCTTCCCGGGTGGGCCCGCCCTCGTGGCGCCAATGGGCCAACTCGGGTAGATCCCCCAACTCGGGGACCGGGGCGCGGTCGGATGGGGCGGGTTCGTCGCTGGCGACGGACCCTTCCGATGGGGGAACGGGAGGACCCTCGGCGGGGACGGTACGGGTTTCTTCGACCGGGGGGCCCTCGACTTCTCTCCGGGGAGTGAGTCGGGCTGTCATAGATCGGGTGGTGGCACACACCCACTCGGGGAGTCCCATCATTCCTAGGTGGGCCTTGCGCTCTACGTGCTTCCAGGGAGAACTCTCCAGGTCGTTCCCTAGGAGGCAGTCGACCGGCTGGGAGGTTCTTACGGCCACCTTGAGTTTACCTATCACCCCTCCCCACTCAAATGGCACCAGGGCTACCTGACACATACTTTCCCTATTGTCTGCGGATACTACGGGGCAAAAGACATTGGGGAGGATCTGCTCCTCGGGAACTAGGTGCCGGAGGACACCGGTGATACTGGCCCCGGTGTCCCGCAGGGCCTCTACCTGGTGGCCATTGATCTTGACGAGCTGCCCGTATTTCTGTGTGTTGGAGGGTAGGAGGCTACCAGGGATCATCTCCCTATCTCCCAGGGATACTAGGGCCATAGCGGCGGGTTCCCACTCCTCGGCTTCCTCAACCTCCTCCCCCAGGGCTACGTTGGCTATCTGTCTCGCAGGGGTGGTAGGGGTGACTTGTGTGGCCATGGGGCACTCTGGGTCATTGGCGTAGTGCCCGGGTTTCTGGCAACGGAAACATGTGACGGTCACCCGGTGTCCTCGTCTCCCAGGGGGCCCTGTTACTGGTGGGGGGGGCGCCGGGAAAGGTGGAGGTGGTGTCTTCGGGGGGCTAGGCTGGGACTCTCTCGGCCCTCCCTGGTTCCCTCCCCCTCTCTGGCGGGGTGGTCCCTGACTGGTTCGGGGGTATTCTCCTACCATGCCCCGGGAGACCCGGGTGTTGGTCCAGCGGTCGGCCTCCACAGCCAGCTTCCGGGGATCTGTGAGCTTGCTATCCAGCAGATGTTGACGTAGCTCTATGAAGCAGTTCGCAGCCAGATGTTCCCATAACATGAGATCAGTGAGTTCGGCAAGGGTGGTGACCTTGCTGCCCTTGACCCACCCATCGAAGGCCCGACTAAAAAAGTTTACATACTCCACCCAGGTGGTGCCCGGGATCTTCCTGCAGTCCCGGAACCGTTGGCGGTACATTTCTGGGGTGAGGCCGTATCTTGTGAGGAGAGCCTCTTTCATGTGGCTGTAGGAGGTCTGCAGGGAGAGGGGTAGGTCGAGCAGGGTGTCCCTTCCTTCGCTCAGAAACCGCCCCCACAACCCCGCCCCCCAGTCCTTCTGTGGAATCCGATGGGAGGTCATGGCGACCTCGTAGGCCCGAAACCATTGCTGAATGTCATCGTTTTTATAATATTCCTTGACCACATCTTTGGGGATGTGGACCTTCTGTTCCGCTGGGGGGGCCGTCTCTCGGTTTCCCGAGGGCCTCCCGTCCTCATTTCGGGCCTTGAGCTCGAGTTCTTTTAAGCTGCGTTCGTGCTCCAGTTGGAGCTTCCTTCCTTCGTGCTCCCGTTGGAGCTTCTTTTCTTCCAGTTCGCCTTGTACGCGCATTTGCTCTACCGCTAGCTTTTTCTCCGCTAACTTCAATTCGCCCTCGATTTTGAGTTTGGCTAACTCGAGTTCATGACTGCGGCTTCTCTCTCTGTCCGCGAGTTCTTCCGGGGATAGGCCCCCGTCTGGTACAATGCCTCGCACCTGATTGTCGCTGCTTTCACTTGGAGGGGGTTCGGCTTCGTCGGGGCGCTCCCCCGTGCCTTCCGGGCGGGAGGCCCCGGTCTCCACCCAAGTTTTCAGTGCTTTCTGCAAGTCTTCCTTAGTGTTGAGGCCAGTGGTAGCGATTTTAAGTTCTTTGCAAAATTGCTTTAGCTCTTTGTGTGTGTATTCTTCCAGATGCTCCACCTGGAACACTCTGTTGGCGTTGGTTTCTGCGGAGCTCATGGCGCTTCCTTCTGCCATCTTTGTTGGTCGTGCGTCCGTTGTTCACTGTACGATCTCTAGGTGATGGGCCCGAATCCCGTCGCTTGCCACCAATGTTAGACGGCGACCTCAGAGGAGCCCGGAAGGGGGTCCTGACTACCCTGAGTCCCACCCGTGTAGTACTGTAGCCGGGCACTGGCGAGAGATTCCCCAGGGGGAGGAATCTCGCAACTAGGATCGTACTTCTGGCACCACACGACACAGAGAGACCACACTGGGTATTCTCAGAAAACAAGCTTTATCAAATAGGTATCACTGCAAATATGTACAAGGTGAGCACGGGCTCAAGAGTCTCGGAAAGGTAGGGGGTAGCGGGACTGTCTCTGGTAACGGTTCAAAGCAGGGACGTATCCGGCGCACAGCTCACAATCCTCGAGCTGGGGGATACGTGGTCGGAGTCGGGGTCCGGCGGGACCGTGAGAGTCTGGGGGAGCCACGAGTCACTCAGCGGGCTCAGGTACAAGTTCGGAGGTCTTACGATCTTCAGGGAGCCGCGAGTCACTCAGCAGGGCTCAGGTACAAGTTCGGAGGTCTTACGATCTTCAGGGAGCCGCGAGTCACTCAGCAGGGCTCAAGTACGAGTTCGGAGGTCTTACGATCTTCAGGGAGCCGCGAGTCACTCAGCAGGGCTCAAGTACGAGTTTGGAGGTCTTACGATCTTCAGGGAGCCGCGAGTCACTCAGCAGGGCTCAGGTAGGTTCAAGTTCCAGGAGCCGCGACCGCGTCGGCAGGCTCTTGTTGTTCCAGCGTCGAATCTGCCGGACAGCCTCAGAACACCCCTTGTTATAGGTCGACCCCTCTTTGATGTCCGGAGTCTGTGCAGGCAGGGGTCTTGTCACCTGGGGGCCGCTTGTCGGGGTTTCCTGCTATTGTCTTTTGATCCTTTCAGGGCCGGGTCGGGAGGAGTCCCAGACACCCAGCAGGCACGGAGCCAGCACGCAGGGAGGCCGGAGGGCCGATCGAAACCCATCGTCCCAGGGGAGTTTAGAGGTGCGATAGAAACTGCTCCTCCCTCTCTCATCCCCTGGAAGCATGATGTCCTCCAGCCGGAGTGGCGCCTCGAGGCCCGGGTCTCGCTGGGGCCGGGCGGCCATCTTGTTGCATGGAGTGGGCACGCGGGCCCGGGGTGGCCGAAAGGAGAGAGGCCATGGACGGGGATGTCCGGGGTTGGTGCGGGTGTCCTGGTGGAAAGGGTCGGCTGGGCCGTGTGCTTGGGCTGCAGGCCCAGGTTTCGGTGGTGCGGGGGCACAGAGGGCCATTCTACGAGGCCGGGTCCAACAGCTGCTGTAAAGAAAGAGCAATTTTTTTCCTTCAGAAATTAGACAAAAACATTAAACAAAATCATCAACTAGAAATTTCTGATGGAAAATTGCAGATTAATGACACGTATTATGAGGAAAACAGGCAAAGGTGATAGGCTTAGCTTGTATTTTGTACTGCAGATGTATTTGCATTTTCAAAGCCGGTGGGTGTATGTGGCTTTCAGCACTTTGGAAGCAGCAGCAAACAACCTGTAAGGTATGTTGAATGTAGAGAGTGGACCTACGGCAACACCTGGGAACCACTGGGCTGACTGAACTTCATCAGCAGCCAGTCAGCAATAGCAGAGAGGCCTCTCAGCTTGATGAATGCCACCGCCATGAGACTGCCAAAGAACCGCCTGCCAGTGACTGTAAAAGTCGAAATCTGGCAGGTGGTCCGCACACAGATTTGGTGGTAGGGATCGTGGCCGCAGCGTAGCGGTACCGCTCCTACACTGCCAAACTCATAATCAAGCCCTTAATGTTAACAACAGAAAAACAGGAGCAGCATTAAAGTCACTTGGCATGCTGTTTATAATCAGTGACCTGGCTGTAAGGCAGCTGCAAGGCGTGCTAAATATCTAGGGCCCCATTAGTATGACAGGCGGACTTTGTCTGCCCGCCATACCCTCTGGAAACTGGACCGCCCACTGAGGGAGCGGCGGTCCCGCACTCCCGATTAGTATGCGCCCGCCACACTGGCGGGCGCATGGCGCATCTTCAACATTGCGGCGGGCGGTGCAGAGAGCACTGCCCGCCGCAATGCCACAAAGGTAGGTTGTGCATTTCAATGCACAAAGTGACAGGCACCGCCCGGTGCCTGCCACATTGTACATTGAAATGCAGGGGGGTACCATAGGTACCCCCCATGTGCACCACCCACCCCCAGAATCCCTGGGGGCCCTACAGGCCCCCAATGTAAAAAACCACCTGTCTTTCTGTGGCGGCGTTGCCGCCACAGAAAGGCAGGTCCCCGCATGCATTGTAATCTGGATGGCGGTGTCTACCAGACACCGCCACCATATGAAATGCTTTTCCGCTCGGTAGGCAATTGGACGGATTGCCTACCGGCATAAAACCGGCGGACGGTCTTCCTGTCCACCGGGGTCCCCCCCGCCATGGTAATGTGGCGGGGGGAATTTGTCAGCGGGCGGTAATTTATAGCGGGCGGATCGCCACCGCCATACGGGCGGTGGCAATCCGCCCGCTATACTAATGACCCCCTAAGTGTCCTGCTAGCATCATCAACTGGAAAGCTGCTGAGCGAAATAGTGGCAGTTGCACCAGGAAAGCCACCAAACACACCCAATGTTAAAAGGGCCCAGCTAAAACAATGGAGGGAGCTCTTAAAGCAATCAAGGGTGCCACTGTTCGTGGAGCCAATAGGCATGCAGCATGTTAGCAACAGCCCGTGCCAACACAGAGCATCTTGAGGTTGACACAGTAGCCATCTTAGGAAACGAGAAAATGCAAGGGATTTTGGGTCACATGTACGAACATTCACATTTGCAATTCGCAAATTGCGTCAAATTGTGACTTGCAATTTGCGACTTGCAAAAGTGAATGTACAACAGTGTCTCGGACACTGTTTGCGATTCCCAATGGGGTCGCAAATTGTTTGCCTTATTAATATTCATGAGGCAGTCGCAATTTGCGACCCCATTGGGAATGGCTAGAACTCACAGGGATGCTGGCCTGCTGGGGTCAGCAGGCCAACATGTCTGTGACTGCTTTTTAAATAAAGCAGTTTAAAAAAAAAATGCAGCCCGTTTTCCTTAAAGGAAAACAGGATGCATTTAAAAAGAAAAATGAAACTTGTCAGTTTCATTATTTAAGGGTAGGCAGTGGTCCCTGAGACCACTGCCTGCTCTTAAAAAATATTTTCGCACCCATTCACAAAATGGAAGGGGCCCCTGGGACCCCTCCCGTTTGCGAGCGGCTGGCCACCCTTTTGAAAGCTGTGAGTGTTTTGCGACCGCAAATGGTGTTGCAAAACAATCATACATTTCAGTCAGACTCGCTATTAGGAAGGGACACCCTTGGCACACCCCTTCCTAATAGCGAACTATATTTTGCAAAACGCTAATAGGTTAGCGACTCGCAAAATATGGTTTGTACATGGGGCTGACCAATTTTGTGGTCGCAAGTGGGCAGAATTCCCGTTTGTGACCGCAAATAACGGTCGTACATCTGCCCCTTTTTTCCTAGGCACAGATCACCAATTCAATACATACTGTATAAGAATGGACACATCAGTGAGAAGCTTGGTCTGCTCCCAAAATGTAATAAAGAACACTGCAAGCCAGCACTTGAAAGGGAGCAGTTCAAACCATCCTGGGCCTGAAATGGGCAGAGCCAAAGCCCCATTTTGTATGTGTGTTTTCATGTTGCATGTTGCGTGCTGGAAGACATTAGGCGTTGCCAGGCAGGTAAAACTGTCTGGTGCCAGACATACAAAGAAACACAGCTTGTGTTTTTGTTTTTCAATAATTAGACCGGATCTCCTTTGATAGTTTATTAAATTACCTTTGCAATTCTCTGCCCTTTGCCACTCGAGCAGTGCCGTGGATATACCCACCTTTACAAAATGCAGGTATACCTTTAGAGTGACAAGATAGATATAAGACTGTTGATTGTTATGAAAACGGTGGCCTTCTGGTTACTGTGCACCACAAACAACCACACTAGGCGAACTCTCGCGGCCTTTGCGGTGGTTCTTCTTGGGCAAGTTCAGCTTGAGTGATAATTAGAGAGGAAGGTGTTTGAAATGCGCGCGGAGCAGCCACGCGCAGCACGCCCTTCACAATTGTACGTAGAGAAACAGAAGCAGCAGTGAGTGCTCTGACCTGGTGAAGTACCCCAAGTTGGGCCGTCGTTTCAATCAGGTGCTCCTGAATTCCCTCGCTTTACTTTTGGGGGGGGAGGAAGGTCAGCGATCCAGCAACCTGCACAGTACATGTGTAAGGCGTGCAAACACCGACCATACTTCACCCCAAGCCTGTTCACTTGGAAGTTTAGAAAATGTGGACCACTCTGGAGCTGAGACCTTAGCACGTTTCCACAAACCCATAAAATTAGCAGTGTACCCTAAACGGTGGTTCACGAATCTTGATCAACTAATATATTGTTTGTGTTTTGAATTGACGTGGGTTAAAAAACTCTATTTAAAGGAACGTCCACATTACGTTTGTTTTTGAAACATGATTAAAATCAGAAATCATGTTCTGTAGGCATCATACATGTCACAGGTAACTCTTTTTGTCCCTTCCCTACTCCCTATTTTCCTTGCTGTTTCCCTCTCTCTCTCTGTCTCTCTCTCTCTCTCTCTATTTTTTTTTCTCTTGCCCTCTTTGCCTTCCTCACCCTCTGTCTTCGTATCTCCCTCTTTCTCTCTCTCTCTCCCTCTTTCAATGTGTTCACTTCCCCATCTCTCTCTCTTATTTATTTATCTCGCCCTCTTAGTCCTCCTCTCTCTCTCACTCTCTTCTCCTTTACCGGTTCCCCTCTCCTTTCAGTTGGGAAATCCTGCCCTTTCACAACAGTTGAACCTGATTTGGCAGGCTGGCTGGCGGAAAGTCTGCCTCTTCTACAATATTGGCTAATGGGTAGGTGGAGTCAGCCCTGGCTGATTAATTGACCTGTCTCAGGGAGCCTCTATCTCATTTTAAACGTTTCAGGCTTTTCTTTCCAACTCAGCGGGTGGAAAGAACGGCATTGAATTAAAGCTCCTACAGACTGACAGATCAGCGTGTTAACCTGACTGAGCAGACATGATTGCGCGGTTTACAGAAGGGCCTTACATTATTCTTTCTAGCAGGTATCTCTTCTCATTTACTCCCTTCGGATACCTGTCAAGCAAACATAACATTGGCCTCTTTGTTCAAGTGCAGGCAGAGAAGGCTCTCGAGGAGGTTTTTTTTTTAACTGTCTGGAAGTTAGATTTAATCTTATTTCAACGATTACAGGATTTGTTTTTAGGAACATGTTTTCATCACGTTACAAACTAGAATTACAAGTTAGGGGGTTACGGTATTAATTTTTGTGGCGTTGTGTATGCCGGCTGCATGTTAATGTTGGATGGAATTGGGATAACTTAAAAAACTGTATAGCTGTACTACAATACCATAACACTGCACCTGTTGTAAAGTTTATATCAATTTAGTCAACCTAAATAAGCATATGTTTCTACCACTACTAGTACAAGTATTACTGCTATCACTACCATTTCTATAACTTTTATTTATTATTATTTCCCTTTCACACCACTTACATCAGGCCATTGTTTGTTTTACAGGTTTACAATTTACTGGTTTGTCAGGCAATGCAGCAGGAGCTAAAGTTTGTGCCCTCCATTGCGTTACGGGAAGAGAGCGTCTCAGACCCATATGTACTGAATGGTGATGCTGCTCTATTCCCCATCTAGGGCGCTCTCTCCTCGTGCCTACCACCATACAAACACCTTTGCATCAGAGTGTGCAGATGTGTGTCTGCTGTCTAAAATCAAATGTACCCTGTCCTAGAAAAAGAATAAGACAAACATAGATTGGAGCAGGTTAGGGGTACCCTACCCCACTAGTCCTGATGGGGATAGGGGAGCAGATGGAGCCTGCCCTTGGGCCCTAAAAAGAAACTTTTTAACTGTATCATGGATTCACAGAGAATCCACGCATTTGCGCACCGATTAAAAAAACAGTAGGTTACAGCCCTTTGAAAAAGTAGGCCTCCCAGAATGAGCCAATGTCTGTATGTCACCAATGTCTTTTACTTTATTTAGGGGAGTGTGGCCCTCATCTCTGAAATTCATTGAGGCCCCGGATGTCTAGTCCCCAAGGAAGAGTTTTCAATTTAGGGGAGGGGTTATTGAGGCCCCGTTGACACCATCCACTCGGTCATAGATTAGGGGGCATATTATCAAGAAACAACGTTAAAATTATCGCCGCTTTAGCGGCAGAAAACTGCCGCTAAAGCGGCGATAATGGGCTTGATAATATGCCCTTGAGAATTCCCATAGAAGCACATGTTCTGGTGTCAACATGGGCTTCTATTGGAATTCTCTGCATTTAAAAAAAAACTCGCTAAATCTCCTAGGTCATTGAATCCGTGACTGCAGGACAGCTTACCCCATACCTTAAAGCACTTCAATCTGGAGCTGTACTCTCTTCATCTAGAGAGCGGGGACCCTTTTGGTTGGTTCAATGACTGCACTTTGACACTTGCAAAATGATATAAAAATACTCAGACATATTTCATGTATTTAAAAGAAACATTTATTAAAAATATTTTGTGATAAAAACTATTATTAAACATTGCAATGTGTGATTTTATCAAAAATACCTTTGATTATAGTTAATGTTGATGTGCTGACCACTTGATAAAGCCAATAAGCCCATTGCTTTTTATATTTTGGCATACTTACTCTTTGAGAAATGCAGTAGAACTGCCTTACTTAAAATGATACCCTTTATATTGTTATATAACAATATAAAGGGTGAAGGGTGGGGGGGATTGTGTGCACAGTGTGGGGTTGTGCGCAGGGCATGGGTGCTGGCCAAGGGTGGGCACTTGTGAAGGTTTGGGCGCAGGGTGTTGCCATAGGCCAGGCCATGTGCCCATTCCCATGGCATCTACTGCCGAAGGGCACCCTTGGGTTGTTGAGCACAGGACATCTTACTTTCCGTTACAAAAACATGGAAATTCACTGAAAGAAACAAAGGCTAAAGTGATGTTATAGTTTGGAATTGTAATGATATTTTACTTTACATTAAAAAAATCTTAGAATTAGCATTATAGTTAGGTGAAGATTTCAGTGACAACATAATGTTTAAAAAAAAAAAAAAAATGAAAGTAACCAGTTATTAATATAAATATTAAATATAAGTCTTGCCCTCGCCATGCTCTGTTAATTACACAAACATATCACATCACTCATGAAATGTTCTATGATACGATTGATGACATAACTTCAACATCTGAAATGACATCACTGTGCATAGCGGGGGCAGGAGTTATATTTACTAGAGATAACTAGAGATAACTATAATTGGTGAATTTCATTGGTCTTTGAGTTTAAAATGTTACTTTGTTATTGAATTTCTATCTAACTATAACGTTGCTTTAACTATATGCATACACAAACACACACACACACACATATAGATAGATAGATAGATGAATAGATAGATAGATAGATAGATAGATAGATAGATAGATAGATATATAGATAGATAGATAGATAGATAGATAGATAGATAGATAGATAGATAGATAGATAGATAGATAGATAGATAGATAGATAGATAGATAGATAGATAGATAGATAGATAGATAGATAGATAGATAGATAGATAGATAGATTACACACTGGCGGTTGCCAGTAGGTAGTTATAGCTAGGATTTAGTTAACTTTTCTGATACTACGCTCACTTCAGCTTCTGTCTTGAAAGTTTCGGGGTGATCTGTCAAGCAGGGGTAGAGAAACAGAGGGTGCTAAAAAGAGCTCTTTCCCCATGTTAATTCTATAGGACCTTTAGACATGGCTGCAGCCAAACTGCTGAACAGAATTACACCAAATTTGTCAAGAAGGTAGATGTTGGTTCAGGGATGTGCCTTTTTGTTATTTGGTGTAAATCCGTTCTGTAGTTTTGGAGTTATTTAAATAAATTTCCATTTGTATATATAGGGACGCAGAGGAACTCCCACCCCTCCTGATCTCGTGCTGAGTTATGATTGGCTGCCAACACTTCTAACCAGGAAGTGTTGTCAGCCATTTTGGGACACGGCTTGAAGCTAAGTCCCAGAAGAAATGTTAAAAAAAAGAAATAGGGCAGGGTAGGGATACCCTGACCCCCTAGAATGCTGGTGGGATCCCTGAGGGACCCTAACAGGCATTAAAAGCATTTTTTGACAATTTTACCATTCACTCTGGGTCCGCAAATCCAGGCAAAATTGACAAAAAAACAGACATGCGGTTTCCAGGGCGCCTTAATGAGGAGTCTCCCGGGTGGGCCAACACCTGGAGTCATAGTCAAATTATAATTAAAGGAGAGGGGGACATAGGACCCCTCTCCCAGGCTATTCATGTTCCCTGGGGACCACCACCTCCCTGGAGAATATTTCACTAAAGGGGCTGCGTGGGCCCCCGGCCTTGGGGACTGCAATCTTCCCAGGGCCAATTTGTAAAAAATATGAGGGACCTCACGGATCCCCCCATGTCCCGGGGACCACCACCTTCCCAGGGCCATCTTAAATTAATTTGGGGTGGCTGCAGGGACATCCTGTGCCACGGGAACCACCTCCCTGAGGCTTTACTATTTTAATTGGAGGCCTCACGGATCCCCCTGGACCCAGGGAACCACCACCTCCATGAGGCCAAAATAGCAAAATGGAGCGGGCCCCAGCTCCTCGGAATTCATGGCCCAGGGGACCATTACCTTCCTGGGGTGATGCTTTTGAGTAAAAGGAGGTGGGCAGGTAGCCTCCCTCCTGAAGCCCTAGATGGCTCTGGGGATAGACAATCCAGGGGTGCCCACCACTGTGACATTGCTGTTTACTATGGTTTGATGGAAGCAGAAGGCATAGCAAAACTTTCTCTGCTTCTAGTAAGTGAGAGCAGAAAATGCTCTTGTTTACTAGAAGCGGAGAATAATTGCTGTAACACACAGGGAGCTGCATGTTAGCAGCTCTATATGTGTAAAAGCAATGCCAGCTCCCGTGGGAGGCAGGGAGCCAGCAGGGACCATGGGGACCTTGAGGATCCCCCGCTAACCCCCATCCATTAAAAAGGCCGGGACCCGGAGGATAGGGTCGCCGGGGCCTAAAATGACCCAAGAGGGGGACCCCATGGGGCCCATCCATTCAAAACTAATAAAAAAATAAATAAATAAGGAAGCGACAGGCCCCAGGGGATGGGGTCCCTGGGGCCAAAATAGGCCATGGAGGAGGACAGTGCGGTCGCCTCCCTTTAATAAAAAATGTTTAAAAAAAAGAAAGGCCGGACCCAAGGAAGGGGGCCTCCTCCCCCCCCCAAAAACTAAATCAGACCGCAAGTCGCGGGAGGCCCTGCCCCCTTTCTCCGCTACTCTGCAAACTTTCCTCCTAGCGCAGTGGTAGTTGAGGGATGAAGTCCCCTAGGAGACTGAGGGTCCGTGGGGTCCAAGAACCCCTTCTGTTACATCCAGTAAGTCCCAGACAGTGGGAATGCTTATTGAGGAATTAATTCCACTTTACTCCTGAAGGCCTCAGGACTAAAGTGGGCTTTTTTACCCAACCAGCAGTGTGCCAGGAGGCGCATTTACACAGTGGTGGGGAAAGGGGGCATGGCCTCTGATAACCTCTCAGCCATCCATCTGTCTGGGTCTTACTGGAGGTAACAGAAGGGGTAGCTGGCCCCCAAGGAACCTCAAGAGTCAAGGGGACTTCATCCCCCAACTAGTAGTGCACCAGGATGCACGTTCAGAGTGGCGGAGAAAGGGAGTGTGGCCACCAAAAACCTCTCAGCAAACCCCCTGTGTGGGGCTTACCAGAGGTAACAGGAGGGTTAGTTGGCCCCTCAAGGACCCTCAATAGCTAAGGGGAGTTCATCCCCTCCTAGTATTGCGCCACTTAGCTCCTGAGGGACCATGGGGACCAATAAGCCCTACTGGTACCTCATGTAAGTCCTACACAGCTGGATTCCTGAGAGCTGGTCGGAGGCCCAACCCCCTTTCTCCACCAGTCTGCAAAAGTGACTACAACTTTATAAACCATAGAAATTCGCAGAAAAAAACAAAGGTTATAGGGACGTTATAGTTAGGCTCAGATATCACTTATACAAAACCAGTGAAATTCTGCAGTTATAGTTAGAAAGCTAACTATAACTCACACCCCATCAATGGATTGCTTATGACCTCACATATTACATCACTCATGAGGCTTCACTGACAGAATATCGACCACAAAAATATTAATATAAAAAATATTGAGGTAAAAATATAGAATACAAAAATATCGAATCCCTATACTTAAACAGATAAGTACAAAATTATTGAAACAAAAATATAGTTTACAATAATATAGTTTTCTTAAATATTGAATTTAAAATATATATCTTTTAAAATATTACAATAAACATAAATTAAATACGAACTTTAATTTATAAAAAATATATAATTAAATGTAGATTTGAACAAATACAACAAACAAACTTTTAAAAAAAACTTAAACACATATATATTTATAATTGTACATATATAAAAAATATAAGCTAACATTTTAATTATTAATATAATTTGAAAAATCTTAGATAGCACAACATTATCAAAAATATATGTAAACATATTTAAAATATCAAAAACATAAAGGTGCTGATTCCAATCCTGTAAAACCTGGGTACGAATGGTCGTACGGAGCGTATTCTCCGTATGACTCGTACCCGGGAAATCCACCTTACAAACCAGCAAGTACGATTCGTACAGAAATACCATTTCCGTACGAATCGTACAAAACTACGTACGGCTAAAAAATACCAACAATTCTGATCCGGGTCATCGTGTACGTGACGTCCGTACGGAGCCAGGCAGCGTTTTACGGACCAGCAAGTACGATTCGTGCCTACATCACTCCGCACGGCTCATTTTTTACGGCAGCCAAAAACTCCTGGGAAATTGAGTACGACGCGAATAAGGAGCACCGGTACACGACGGACAGCCATGGACCCCATCCTACGTGTAATCCCGGCCCTCCTAGCCTACGACCTGGTGCACCGAACCCGACTCACACGCCGCAGAAGGTGAGAACAACCCCCATGGGTCGAGGGGGGGTGAGGGGCATGAAACATACCCCCTACACAAAGTAAAACATACAATATGGAGGCCATACATTACCTCCAGGGTCTGGTCACTCCGGGGGGCGTGTCCACCAATCCCTGCGTACCGCAACAATGGAAGTGGACGTGCACGCATACCCGTCACCACTACAATGGTGGTACGGACCGTACCCACGCCCTCAGAGCGTGGGTACGGTCCGTACCACCATTGTAGTGGTGACGTAGGGGTACGCGTGGTACGGACTGTACCCACACTCTGAGGGCATGGGTACGGTCCGTACCACCATTGTAGTGGTGCCGTAGGGGTATGCGTGGTACGGTCCGTACCCACGCCCTCAGAGCGTGGGTACGGTCCGTACCACCATTATAGTGGTGACGTAGGGGTACGTGTGGTATGGACCGTACCCACGCTGAGGGCGTGGGTACGGTCCGTACCACGCGTACCCCTACGGCACCACTACAATGGTGGTACGGACCGTACCCACATCCTCAGAGCGTGGGTACGGTCCGTACCACGCGTACCCCTACGTCACCTCTACAATGGTGGTACGGACAGTACCCACGCCCTCAGAGCATGGGTGCGGTCCGTACCACCATCGTAGTGGTGACGTAGGGGTACGCGTGGTACGGACCGTACCCACCCTATGAATGCGGGGGTACGGTCCGCATCACCCGTACCCCTAGGGCACCAGTACATTTGTGATACAAGGTGTACACACACCACGAATGTTGGCTTAGGGCCTGGTGCAGCATATAACCAGTATATTGGGGTGTGTGTATGGCCAGGACAGCAGTGTACTGCACCAAGGGTGCGGGTGGGTGGCTGCCTAGGATTCCCAGTAGTGGACAAAGACATGTGAGGTGTGGGTGCCTATCACTCCCAGCAGTGGACAGAGACATGTGAGGGGTGGCTGCTTAGGATTCCCAGCAGTGGACAAAGACATGTGAGGGGTGGGTGCCTATCACTCCCAGCAGTGGACAGAGACATGTGAGGGGTGGGTGCAGAGGAATACCAGCAGTGGACAGAGACATGTGAGGGGTAGGTGCAGAGGAATACCAGCAGTGGACAGAGACATGTGAGGGGTGGGTGCAGAGGAATACCAGCAGTGGACAGAGACATGGGAGTGGGTGCCTATCACTCCCAGCAGTGGACAGAGACATGGGGTGGGTGCCTATCACTCCCAGCAGTGGACAGAGACATGGGGGTGGGTGCCTATCACTCCCAGCAGTGGACATAGACATGTGAGGGGTGGGTGCAGAGGAATACCGACAGTGGACAGAGACATGTGAGGGGTGGGTGCAGAGGAATACCAGCAGTGGACAGAGACATGTGAGGGGTGGGTGCAGAGGAATACCAGCAGTGGACAGAGACATGGGGGTGGGTGCCTATCACTCCCATCAGTGGACAGAGACATGGGAGGGGTGGGTGCCTATCACTCCCATCAGTGGACAGAGACATGTGAGGGGTGGGTGCAGAGGAATACCTGCAGTGGACAGAGACATGTGAGGGGTGGGTGCAGAGGAATACCATCAGTGGACAGATACATGTGAGGGGTGGGTGCAGAGGAATACCAGCAGTGGACAGAGACATGGGGGTGGGTGCCTATCACTCCCAGCAGTGGACAGAGACATGGGGTGGGTGCCTATCACTCCCAGCAGTGGACAGAGACATGGGGGTGGGTGCCTATCACTCCCAGCAGTGGACATAGACATGTGAGGGGTGGGTGCAGAGGAATACCAGCAGTGGACAGAGACATGTGGGGGGTGGGTGCAGAGGAATACCAGCAGTGGACAGAGACATGTGAGGGGTGGGTGCAGAGGAATACCAGCAGTAGACAGAGACATAGGGGTGGGTGCCTATCACTCTCATCAGTGGACAGAGACATGGGAGGGGTGGGTGCCTATCACTCCCATCAGTGGACAGAGACATGTGAGGGGTGGGTGCAGAGGAATACCAGCAGTGGACAGAGACATGTGAGGGGTGGGTGCAGAGGAATACCAGCAGTGGACAGATACATGTGAGGGGTGGGTGCAGAGGAATACCAGCAGTGGACAGAGACATGGGGGTGGGTGCCTATCACTCCCATCAGTGGACAGAGACATGGGAGGGGTGGGTGCCGATCACTCCTATCAGTGGACAGAGACATGTGAGGGGTGGGTGCAGAGGAATACCAGCAGTGGACAGAGACATGTGAGGGGTGGGTGCAGAGGAATACCAGCCGTGGACAGAGACATGTGAGGGGTGGGTGCAGAGGAATACCAGCAGTGAACAGAGACATGTGAGGGGTGGGTGCAGAGGAATACCAGCAGTTGACAGAGACATGGGGGTGGGTGCCTATCACTCCCATCAGTGGACAGAGACATGGGAGGGGTGGGTGCCTATCACTCCCATCAGTGGACAGAGACATGTGAGGGGTGGGTGCAGAGGAATACCAGCAGTGGACAGAGACATGAGAGGGGTGGGTGCCTATCACTCCCAGCAGTGGACAGAGACATGTGAGGGGTGGGTGCCTATCACTCCCAGCAGTGGACAGAGACATATGAGGGGTGGGTGCCTATCACTCCCAGCAGTGGACAGAGACACGTGAGGGGTGGGTGCAGAGGAATACCAGCAGTGGACAGAGACATGGGGTGGGTGCTTATCACTCCCAGCAGTGGACAGAGACATGTGAGGGGTGGGTGCAGAGAAATACCAGAAGTGGACAGAGACATGTGAGGGGTGGGTGCCTAACACTCCCATCAGTGGACAGAGGCATGGGGGTGGGTGCCTATCACTCCCACAGTGGACAGAGACATGTGAGGGGTGGGTGCAGAGGAATACCAGCAGTGGACAGAGACATGTGAGGGGTGGATGCAGAGGAATACCAGCAGAGGGCAGAGACAAGTGAGGGGTGGGTGCAGAGGAATGCCAGCAGTGGACAGAGAGATGGGGGTGGGTGCCTATCACTCCCAGCAGTGGACAGAGACATGTGAGGGGTGGGTGCCTATCACTCCCAGCAGTGGACAGAGACAGGTGAGGGGTGGGTGCAGAGGAATACCAGCAGTGGACAGAGACATAGGGGTGGGTGCCTATCACTCCCAGCAGTGGACAGAAACATGTGAGGGGTGGGTGCCTATCACTCCCAGCAGTGGACAGAGACATGTGAGGGGTGGGTGCAGAGGAATACCAGCAGTGGACAGAGACATGGGGGTGTGTACATCATTATCAGATGACCACAACTCCATGGGTGTATGTACGCATCCCTAATTTTCGACTATGTTCATAGTGCCATAACAACACATCACTGACAATAGTGTCCCACTCCCATGAGGATGGATGTCTTTCCCCCACTGCATGACACACCACATGTGGGTGTGAGGACAAATGACACATGCATACCCACCCCTGGTGGATGCAGCACAAAACACACACAGAGATCATGCCACAAGACTGTATAGTCATGTCAATGCCTACTAAACTAAGAGAGCCAAGGGGAACACACACTGTCACGCACATCCCAGGACTGATAGGAATGTACAGGTGCTGGGACAGCCACCAAGATGTTGTCTCTCATGGAAGGAATAGGGTGGAGTTCCCACAGATACAATGCCCACAATTGTGAGTCAGGTGCCCAAATACCCTTCAGAACAACTACCATATGTGTGCTAGGCTGGGATTACACACATGCATAGTGCGGAAAAGGGAGAATTTCTCCATAAGGGCATGTCAATATACTCAATACACAAGTACAGTGACTAGCAAGGATGGCACAGACGATGCAGCCGGAGACATTGCTTAGCAGGCATGGCTATAGTTGAAGAGATCCGTCACCAACAAAGGGAATGTATACACAGGTCAGCACAACAGTAGTGCAACTCTCTGCAGGGAAGATGTCAGGTGCCACGGAGGAAGGGACACTCCTTGGTACAATGTCTCAAAAAACAAATAACACACACGACCAAAGATCCTTTGCAGAGACCTTGTGATGGCACGCAGATCCCATCGTCCACCTCATGACCATCAGACTCGAACCTTTGCTAGAAACATAACACATTACCACAACCCCAACTCCTGAAGCATCAGCACCAACATCAATACCTAAAATGCAATAGTGTTCAAAGTAAAAAGAAAATGCTTTAATCAGCATAAAAATGTTTTTTTCAAGAACACTATATACAAAGGCCAATGGCCAGTCCAGAATAGAAGTCCTTGGGGAGACACATGGGCACGCGTCTCCCCTAGCTTGCCTGCACAGCGGAACCCTCAGGTTCGTCGACTGAGGGGGGGCATCATGTGGGAAAGGACCAGGCACAGCAGGGACAGGAGGTGTAAGGGTAGGTGTGGTGGGTGCAGGGCCGGAGGCCTCCACCACAGGGGGTGGGGCAGCGCCAAAGGTGGAGGTGAGCTCGGCACTGCACACTTCTGCCAGGAGGTGAGCTCGGCACTGCACACTTCTGCCAGGGCGTCCAGAGTATCCCCTGCACCAGAAGAAACTATAGGCACAAAGGAGGGGGGGGGGTTGGAGGGATGGGGTGCAGCGCTTCTGGGGGAGGGGGTGGACATGGGGGGGGACTCAACTCCCCTACCCGGGGAGTGCCTTGCCTGCTTGCGGGCTGGTGACACAGTGGGGCTGAGGCCCAGCACAGACATGTAGCTCTCCTTGTCTGACTGTGTGGCAGGGGAGCCATGGGGAGTGCTTTTGGAGGGACTGGGTAGTGAGGCATGCGGACTCAGACTGTGGCTGCGTGTATGTCTGTGTGCCCCAAACTCAGTTGGTGTGCCTTTATCCCCCTGAGTGTGCGTGCCAGGAGGTGTGTGCTTGCCCTTACGTGGTGGTGTGATGCCTGTGTCTGGTGGGGTGTGTGCTTGGGAATGTCTGGGTGTGCATGGGACAGGCATGGGAGTGGGAAGTGTGGATGGGGCTGGGGTTGGGGGGGACAAAGCGCTGCAGGAGACTCACTGCTGCCGTCAGTGAAGAGTTCATGGACCTCAGCAACATCCGTTGGTCAGACATCGTTGCTGACATGCCCTCCATGAACGACACCATCTGTGTCAGCAGTGTGGTGTTGCCATGGAGGACATTCAGCATCGATGTCTGGCCAACCTGCAACTGCCGCTGAATGTCTACAGACTCTGCAGTGAGGGCAGCAGGGGTGACAGGGGCAGGGGGTGCGGTGCCTGGCATGAAGGAGACATGAAGGTGCCCTGCACGGACAGAAGGGACCGGAGCAACTGGGAGGGCGGTGATAGGAATGGAGGAGGCGGGGACAGATGTTGTGCTGCTGCCAGGTGTTGTAGCAGCCTCCGCCCCCTCGATGAGTTCAGCCTCGGACCCGTCAGCGTCGTAGTCAGTCTCGCTACCAGACAGGTCCTCCGCCTGACTCCCTTCGGCCTCCGTGCCACTTGCTCCCGCAGACTCGGCAGCACTGGTGGCACCAGTGCTGGATCCCTCCTCCAGGTCCGTGCAGGTGTCTCCCTCGGTTTTCTCCGATGATGCTGTGGGCAAGGTGAAGATACAGAAAATAATCAGTCACCTGTATACATCTGACACATGAGTCAAAACAAAATAGGTCACAGTGCATATCAGGCAATGCATCATGAGTAACATCTAGATTACTCCGCACATATGTAATCCCTGTACTCCCCAGTTGGTTGACCCACCATGCCACTTGGAAACAAGGAAAAATAGGACACAACAGCCAAAAACTTGAATTAGAAATATACTGAGAAGCGAGTGTCTGGGAACAGTTGAGCACAGCAATACTATGAAGGCATGCCACCTCTTGTTTACTGTGAAAGAAACAGTATTGGTGCACCCACGGCTAAATAACAGACCTCAATGCTGAAGGTGTCCCCACACTCAGAGACCTGTAAGTACTTTGGAAACCCAAACAAAATACATTTTGATCCCTTGGGAATCACACCACTTTACACAATCTACATGTTTAGAATGTGTGAATGTGCCACCTTGTGAACCGAACACACATGTGCCTGTATAAAAGAAGTCACACAAGGAGGTGCACACAAAACTACATTTACACAGCCATTGTATGAGCTGCCAGCCTTATTCAAAGAAGCCACTGTTAGAAAGAAATGGGGTTTCAAAAAGTACATATACATGGGACCACGGCGGTCTGGATGACTTGACACTCGTAAGTTGGTACCAGCAACAACCAAGGACTTACCCAAATGCCACCACACTTTGGTAACATGGATATGTATAATCTGAAAAACAGTCTTATTCGAACGGTGCCTTTCTTTAAAATGTGCCAGCGTGTTCCCTGAAAGTGTAAAGGTGGTTTCTTGTGCACTTCCTTGGGAGACATCTGTCATGCAGGCACATTATTGTCCTTCACAACAAAACATCAAAGTCAAGCATTGAAAACATGAAGACATGTTGACAAGTGTAGTGAGTGCCAAGGTACAAGACTTTTTGACTAACAACTTGAATCATGCGACCTGTCACATGGCCATCCGTACCATGATGACACAGTTGCCAACACATCTGACCCACTGCCTGTCATGCGGAGTGGCACACATGTCCAAACACAGGACAATGCATAAGCTAATGGGCCTGCAATTGTGTTGGAATAAGGCACACCTGCACTGAGGAGACACCCTCATGGCAAGCCAGAATGTCCACACAGATGTCAGCACACAAAGACAAAACTACGTAGCATCTGGACCACACAGTGGTGGCAAAAATGGATGAACAGGAATCATGTATTTAAACTTTTGACACATGCTGCAAAGCACAAACATTAAACCCTGCACAACATCACTGGGTCACTGCATGTTGAGTGTCTGTCCAGACAATTATCACACACAGGTCAGACCTGGCAAGGAGACATAAGGTTTGGACATGTAGGCCTCGCCTGCACAAACCCCCCATACCTGAGACAATGGGATTGAGACAGATCAAGAAGTGACACCTCTTAATCAGGGTTTACAAAAATGTGCATCAAGAATTCCCAAATGTACTCCACATCACCTCGTGAGGCTGCCAACACATATTTGTGACAAACAACCATCAACAGATAGTTGTGAATAGACACACAGGCACTGCCCAGTGTGAGTATGCACAAGCCAAATGGAGTCACCCTGTCCAGTGGACACATGTAGCACACTTTAGATAAATACAAATGAGGCCAGGGAACAATGCCACAGAGGCCAACCTATGCTGAACACACAGAGAATGGGCACAGTGTTGGATGACACACATGATTACGAGGCAAGGGTGTCTCAGGGGACTGTAGTGGGCACACTGCTCCATGGTCCTGGAATGATCTGACTGTAACATGAGCAACCGTCCCGGCACTATGCATATCTCCCACTCATGCACATCATGTCTGAGGCCACAACATCGGTCATGCATGCTGCAAGTCTGTTCATTTGAAACCTCACACTCCTATGTTGAGACTCAGCACCAGTGCCAACAAATATGGACCCCCAAATGACTGAACAGGACAGGGCACAGGCAAGGTACCAACACATGTCACAGACCACCCCCACACATGATGCAGAAAGCAATGTGCACTTGGATTAACTGGCAGCCTAGATGACCATGTGCAATAGTGATTACACACAGACCAGGGAACACATGTCAAGGAGGGGAAGGGAGGAAGAACAGCACCGGTTGACTTTGGGGAACAGGATATGCACTGCACATATAAACCCTGGCAGTGTATCTAGGCGACTGAGCACTTCCAAAATCTGGTGACACACAACAAACACACATGTACCTACCCCCTCCTTGCTGCTGTCTCTCCCGTAGCTGCCTATCCATGTCAGGGAAGACCACCGCCAGGACACGCCTCATCTGGTGGGTCAGGCGTCGGCGCCCGCCGTGGGGGCGTGGAGGTGAGTCCCCCAGCTGGACCCAGGCGATCCTCCGGGTCCAGCACCGGATGTCCTGCCACCGTTTTCGGACTTGGGCTAGGCGCCGACTGCGACCCTCCACCGATCTCACGGCCCTGACGGCCCGCTTCCAGATCTTCCCCTTCGCGTAGGTAGTTAGGTGTGAGGATGACAAAGTGAGACAACATCACTACACCTGCTCCATGTCAGAGAGACACACATTTGAACATCTTTGATATGTTGGACAGGGCATAGGATGCTGCCAAGGAATAGAATCTTTGTCATTTGGACATTGGCCTCTGTGGAAGCCCCAATATACTACATGGTATTGAAAGTACACAGGTGGCATGAGGGGTGCGACACACTCCATGATCATGGCACACACTGTGCATCACAAGCAACACCAGGCTGATGGACAGCACCTCCAAGCAGTTACATGCCCCAGGCCACTGACGCAACCTCAGCAGAGTACACAGACACACACAGGCACAGATCCATCACCTGCCATTGGCAACAGCGGATACAAACCTCACTCTGCACATGTGCCACTTGCCTGTGGGGTGTCACAGGTGTGGGGCTAGCTCAGCAAGTCAGACACACAGCATGGCTTACTTCTCACATCAGATGGGTAGAGCTGTTGCCTCCTCCATGCAGCTGTGGTGCAACACTTCACATAGACATTCACCCACATGACAAAGAGCATTCACACACATCAATGCCCAGGAGGCGTACACATCACTTGGACACTCTCACCACAGTTCCACTCAACTCACACACATCTGTGGGTACAGTCACCTGTCACACCGGGGGGACCACTGAATCACCTCAGGACTATAGACAAAAAATGCCACAAAGGATTAGCCAGGCTGAATGTGTCATGCACTGTGCAGTGAATGTCACAGTAAACACAATGCAAGTGAGGAGTGCACACATGAACTACATCATGCTCTGCATGGGAGACATAAGCCATTACCCCCCCTGGGACCCACTCTAAACAACATTGCATGTCTGTCACACCTGGACACAATGCCAGAAGTGACAGTCACAAAAAAGGTGCACAGTCAAAGGTAGTGGAGTCAGCACTCACCTGCTCCCCTGGTCTCCCATACAGGCTGGTGTACTGTGGGAGGATGACATCCAGCAATGCCTCATTCTCCTCCTGGGTGAATGGCTGGGCCCTCTCCACAGACCTTGACATGGTGCTAGAGGAAGCACAGACAGCAGCAGTGTTGTCAACAGGAAAGTTGTGCAGGCAAGTGCCCTCTCATGGGTTCTGGCTGACTTATATCTGTCTTGCTGAGGGGCATTCATTTGGAGGAGTACATAGTGATTGGTCAGATTCATTCGCATCTTACGTTTACTCCAATCCCTTTCCACATACACCAGTGACAGCATTTGCATTGTTCAAATTTTGAGCATCATGTCAAGTCAACAACCACTTTGCAACATTGTATTTTGTGGCCAACTGACTTTTCCAGGACACCTGATGAAAAAATGTGAACTGAAAACTCTGTATCCATGACAACCAGCATGCATTTAGTGCCTAATACTTGTCCCTTATGTGTCCCCTATGCAATTTTCAAATCCACACACAGGTACGGTGCGTTTCACACGTACCCCATGGCACCAGTTGCACAGTGCGTTTGACACGTACGTGTACGCACTGGTAGTACATGTACCCGTACGTGTACTACCAGTGCCTACACGTACGTGTACTACCAGTGCCTACACGTACGTGTACGCACTGGTAGTACACGTACGTGTAGGCACTGGTAGTACTGGTAGTACACGTGCGTGTAGGCACTGGTAGTACACGTACCCGTACGTGTACTACCAGTGCCTACACGTACATGTACTACCAGTGCCTACACATACGTGTAGGCACTGGTAGTACATGTACGGGTACGTGTACTACCAGTGCGTACACGTACGTGTAGGCACTGGTAGTACACGTACCCGTACGTGTACTACCAGTGCCTACACGTATGTGTACTACCAGTGCCTACCCGTACGCGTAGGCACTGGTAGTACACGTACGTGTAGGCACTGGTAGTACATGTACGGGTATGTGTACTACCAGTGCCTACATGTACGTGCACGCACTGCTAGTACACGTACCCGTACGTGTACTACCAGTGCCTACACGTACGTGTACTACCAGTGCCTACACGCACATGTACGCACTGGTAGTACACATACGTGTACTACCAGTGCATACACGTACGTGCAGGCACTGGTAGTACACATACGTGTAGGAACTGGTAGTACTGGTAGTACACGTACGTGTAGGCACTGGTAGTACATGTACCCATACATGTACTACCAGTGCCTACATGTACGTGTAGGCACTGGTAGTACACGTACACATACGTGTACTACCAGTGCGTACCCATACGTGTAGGCACTGGTAGTACACGTACGTGTAGGAACTGGTAGTACATGTATGGGTACGTGTACTACCAGTGCCTACACATACGTGTACTACCAGTGCCTACACGTACGGGTACGCACTGGTAGTACATGTACGTGTAGGAACTGGTAGTACATGTATGGGTACGTGTACTACCAGTGCCTACATGTACGTGTACGCACTGGTAGTACACGTACCCGTACGTGTACTACCAGTGCCTACACGTACATGTAGGCACTGGTAGTACACGTACACAGACGTGTACTACCAGTGCGTACCTGTACGTGTAGGCACTGGTAGTACACATACGTGTAGGCACTGGTAGTACATGTACAGGTACCTGTACTACCAGTGCCTACATGTACGTGTACGCACTGGTAGTACACATACCCGTACGTGTACTACCAGTGCCTAAACGTACGTGTAGGCACTGGTAGTACACGTATGGGTACGTGTACTACCAGTGCCTGTGTAGGCACTGGTAGTACACGTACGTGTAGGCACTGGTAGTACACGTACCCGCACGTGTACTACCAGTGCCTACACGTACGTGTACTACCAGTGCCTACACTTACGGGTACGCACTGGTAGTATACGTACGGGTACGTGTACTACCAGTGCCTACACGTACATGTAGGCACTGGTAGTACACGTACGTGTACGTGTACTACCAGTGCCTACACATACGTGTACTACCAGTGCCTACACGTACGTGTACGCACTGGTAGTACACATACGGGTACGTGTACTCCCAGTGCGTACCCATACGTGTAGGCACTGGTAGTACACGTACGTGTAGGCACTGGTAGTACACGTACGTGTGTACGGACCGTACCACGCGTGCTCCTACGGCACCACTACTATAGTGATACGGACCGTACACACACCCTCAGAGCGTGTGTACGGTGCGTTTCACACGCTTACACTGTTGATAGGATGTGCACACGAAAGGAATGGAAGTCTCAGACTCGCTCAAGGATGTACATCAAGTCATTGTCATTGCTGTCCTACATGTGCAGGGCCTAGGTGTGTCAGGAAGTGATATTGCACATGTTTCCTCATGTATTTGCACAATTGATGTGTGATGACCTGTGTACACATGTCATGTGTGATGGGGCACTATGTGGCACACTTCCCCTTCACACTTTGCACATGTGTGCATGTAGTACAAACGTGTCAAGCACAGCATCACTGGTATGGCACAGTCACCACCACCCGCAACTGTCCCCTGATGCCAGGGACAGGGACACTAACAACTGACATTTAACGACCAGCGTGCACCGATGTGACTATGTCATGTGTGTGTCATGTGTTCCCATGAGCTTGCTGTTGGTGTTCCGTCAACTGCATCTGCTGTTGCTGCATCCAACATGTGTCTGTGTGTAGATGGGCATGGCACACATCTGCGCACACCATGCCACATGTGGATTTCCACGTAACGTGTGTCTGTATGCATCAAACATGATATTTTGACATGAGGACATATCTGCGTTGTCTCAATGTCTGTGTTTTCTGTTTTCACGTGTACCCCTTCATTGCAATGTGTGTGATCTGTACATTTGACTTTCCATGTGATCTGTGCGTCTAGCTTGCCGTCAGCTGTCTGTATGAGATGACATCCTTCAAATGCAGATATGTGGATGTATGTCACTATTGTGATGTCTCTGGCTGTTCACTGACACTGGCCCACAGCTCGTTTCAGGGCATGTCATGTAGACTTGACAATCAACGGGTGTAGCTGGCTTTTCGTAGGAGTATCACCTGGCTGGCATACGTGTCCTGGATGTATTGCACAGACCAGACTCTGTATTTAGCAGATGTGTAGTAGCAGTTGAGCATGTGCCCAGTTCATTGACATTAATGTTGTTATGTTCTCACTCTTCGTTATTCATTCCAATTTTCTGCAGGGCACCGCCTGTCCCCAGACCAATGCCAGACTTGGGTGCCATGAGGGAACGTGACTGCATACGACGTTAAAGATTCGCCCAACAGTTGACTGAGGACTTGACCACCAAGCTGGCACCACACCTCCAACCATGACACATGTATCCTACTGCGCTGACCCCCAAGATGAAGGTGATGGCAGCCCTACATTTTTTTGCCACAGGTACGTTTCAATTCACCATAGCTGATGTTGGTGGCATGTCACAGACGATGTTCAGCCTTGTCCTGCATGATGTTTTAGCAGCCATGTTGGAGCACCTGGATGAATTCATCCATTTTCCGACTCCTGAGGAGTTGACAGGTGTCAAGGGTGATTTCTATGCCCTGGGAGGGATGCCCCATGTCATTGGGTCCATTGATGGGACACATGTGGCTTTGGTACCACCAGAGGCACAGGAGGTCGCCTATCGCAACCGTAAACATTACCACTCTATAAATGCCCTTGTGGTGTGTCTTGCTAACATACTGATTTCCCATGTCTGTGCACGTTTTCCAGGGTCAGCACACGATGCCTACATCATGAGGCGTAGCAGGGTGCCACAAATGATGCTGCGGCTGCACAACGAACAAGTATGTCTTGTTGGTGGGTATACTCTGTTTGTCCTGTGTTTTGCGGTATCTTTGTATCTTACGGCATCTCCTGACCCACTTCTTTACATGATGTTTCCATGTTGGGGACTCTGGCTATCTCAACATGCCATGGCTGATGACGCCTCTCCGCAACCCAAGATCAGCTGCAGATCACCGTTACAACAATGCACACGGGCAGACCAGGCGAGTGATTGAGAGGACGTTTGGCCTCCTGAAGAGCCGATTCCGGTGCCTTCACAAGACAGGTGGGTCCCTCCCATATGCACCGGCAAAGGTCTGAACAATCTTCCTCGTGTGCTGCATGCTGCACAACATGGCAGTGGAGAAGGCAGTGCCACTCATCCTGGAGCAGCATGAGCAGGAACATCCACCTGTGGAGGATGAAGGGCTTGGTCACGAGGCAAGTGAGGAGGAGGAGGATATCCGGAGTCAGCTCATACGCAACTTCTTCTCATAATGGTGAGTCACTGGGTCTGAGTGTGCACGCTTGGAGCCTTGTGTGGCATGTGTGTGTCCAGCTGACTGTATGCTAAGTGACTTAGATGTGTGTTCTGATGTGTCACTCGAGTGATGCTGTCATTCCACTCATTTTAGCTGAGACACTAAATTTTCTATTCGCATGGTGACAACATTATTCCTGTAGAGTAAATGACCATGTATGCGGATAACAATCTTTTAGCTGACTTCTTGTGTGTCTGTCATCCACAGGTTCTTGCGCATGTTGTCTGGTCGTGTCATCGTTGGCCTCCTGCTATTCCTCATGAGTATTGCAACGTGTGCTGAATCAGCGTTCCATGCACGGACATGGGGAAAAGTCATTTTGGGTGAGGATTGCAGCAAGGCATTTTGAGGGTGTTACGTGTTTGGAATTTGTGGGGACTGCTCCTGTGCATGTTGGGTTACCATGCATACATGTCGACTCACCATGAAGCACATGACATGTAGCATGAGTCCCATGAATTGATAGTCAACCTTCGTGACCGTCATCTGTAATGGTTTGTGGATTCTGATGAAGGCATCAATGTGTGTAAAACTTCCCTCAGAAACATACGGGATGCTACGGGTGGACATAGTGTGGGACATCCCCATAAGAGGCTCAATGGGGAATTGCAGCCTCTCCGTGTGCAGCAGGGGGTGTTTGGCTCATCCCCTTAACTTGTGTGCCAGGCCATTTGGATTTACTACATCTGTGTTGTGAAGGGGGTGTCCAGTGTAGATCCCACATGTTCAGCCAAATGACCTGTGAGTCTGTTCATATTGATGCATTTCCCTTAGTGTGAGCCTGAGTAATAAAGGGGTTCCTCACCCTCTAAGGTGCCTCATCTCTGTCAATGCAGGTCTCTTGCCACTTTGCATGTGGCATCTCTGGCATAGTTGTCAAAGATTGTGCATATGAGTCTATGTGTAGTTTGGATCCATGCATGCAGTTCTTCATGGGTTAGAATCTCTATTGTGCATGAAGTCCATGGCTGTGTATGTATTTGGGAATGTTGGTCCCCACGACTGGCCGTCAACGCCTGCTGAGGGTGTGTATCCTGTGCGCAGCTCGGCCTTCTCTTTCCTGATCCTGTGTCAGTCATCTTTGTCGATTGTGCATCCATTTTCTCTGGGTGTGCCATGGGTAACCGGACACTCCTTCCTTTACATACGCCTGTTGCAGTTGTCCTTTCTGACATCCTTGTCTTTGTGTGCTACTTTTGGCATAGTTTCCAGGACATGACGCCAGCTGCTGCGGCCCCTGCAGCAAGGGCCCACAAAGTAGCGGGATTCAGCAACACACACGCCTCAATGATTCTCCTCCCTGCCTCCCTCCACCCATTCATTTGGCTGTCATCATCTTGTCTGTGCCACTGTTGCGGCCAAGCGGTGCCAAAGGCAGGACCGTCAGCACATGCAACGTGCACATTGCACGACCCTCATGTCCTTGCATGACCCACATCACACTACAGTCTGATGTTGCAGCCACCCTCCAAGCAATGTCCATCCGAAAATCAACCGCCTGCTCTCAGGCATACCCTAAGCGCACACACAACACCTTTGCATGCTGAGTGTGCAACTCCAACTGCCTACACAGCGCTGCCCTGCCTTCCAGGCCCTGTCACACCAACCAGATCATGTCCCTCCTACTCCACACCGGCTCCGTCCACCAGCAAGGCCATGGGAGTGGGACTCAAGCCTTCAGCATGTTGTATAGTGGTGTCATCTGGCACATGGCCCAGGGATCATCTCTCAGCGTGTCAATCTTCAATGTGTCCAGGACCCCCCTCTCCACCATCACATGCGCACACAACCTCATCATCATGTCATATGCCATTGACACACAGGTGCTCCTCACCCTCACCAAAGACGCAGCCATTGCCAGTTCCAATATTCAAGAAGGCATGAGGTCCGTGGATGAATGGCTGAACATCAGCCACCTGAGGCTGGATTTGTACAGGACTGAGGTAATCATCTGAGGATTGTCCCCTTACAGCTGGCTCAACTCCTTGTGTCCCACCTGCAGGGGCCCTACACAAGCACCCAGTGTCCACGCACACAAGATGGTGTGCATCATGGACTTGTCACTCACATTTCCCATGCAAATCACCAGCATCTGTACCTCATGCTGCAACACCCTCTGCATGATGCACATGATCCATAGATAGATCCACTCCAAGGAAAGACAGACCATGACCCAGGTCCACGACACCAGCCGTGTCAACTACTGTCCCACCCTCTACGGAGCAAGTACATCCAAACTCACGGTAAACTTGTCCACATCCAGGGTGCATCTGCACAACTCAGCTTCAACATCCCGCAACCCATCCACATCACCGTCCACCTGAGATTGCTGCAAGGGATCACTGTGTGCTGCAGGATGACCTTCACACTCTTCACACACACTCAGGAGGCAGTCAACAACCCCAGACCCCAAAATCAACCTTGTACGTCTGTCATCCAAGACCCCGTTGGCCCAACTCTATGCATCCGAACTTAGCCTGGCCACCATTCTTCACATCCACAAAACTCCAGCATGAAGGAGATGGTTCTCCCACCTGGACAAACATACCTGGGACTCCCTCCCCGGGAACCTCCACATGAGCCATGACCTCCAGGCCTTCATCATCCTCTTCCTGATTGGTGTGTCCGCACAGTATTGCAAGCCCCCCCTCAGCAGCTTGAGGCCATCACGGGTGAGTATTGGGCTCCCAGGCTGTATTGGATGATACATTGTGACCCATGTGTGTCCTGTACCGGACTCTGATCCCAGGGTATGGATGGCTGGAGTTAGTTCAACACGCAGGCATAGTTTGACATTTACCCACACGTATGTTGTGGACTAATGCAAAATGACTGCAACATCTAATAATAAATAAATAGTTTTATTCTCGGTGGGGTGCGTGTTTTGTTAGAAAAAAATAAGGTGCTCTACCGGGTGCCTAGAATCCAAAGTTCACAGGGGGAGATGAGATCTTTGGCATTTGAAGTCATCAGAGTCCAGACCACAGTGTTGGTCATCATTGGTTAGACTGTGACCAGCAAGTCCATGTGGCAGAGAATGTCAGTGAATGAGGTGCTGCTGTTGCGCATGAAGGCCAGGTGCCAGGCCAGGTGACATGGGAGATGTGGATGGCCTCTCACGGTCTTTTCCGTGGGCGACCCACCTTCCTCCGGGGACCCTCAGATGCAGGCCTTGACGATGCTTGGAATGCTCCGTCGGACGAATCCTCCTCCTCCTCCTCCCTCCCTGTGGATGGTGTTGGTCTTCGCCTGGTGGCACAGGGAGGGTTGGCCATGTTGTCGGCGATCCGACGGAGTAAACGGCATATGTCCGTTTGCACCGCCAGGAGCTCAGCCAGTCTTGCCTCCATCCGTCCTTGGTGTTGTTGTTGACTGGCGTGTTGCTCGGCCTGCTGATTCTTAATGTCTGTGAGGGTCGCCACTACCTGACTGATGGCCCTGGTGTCACGCCGGTATGCCTCCATGATGTTGTGTACGTGTTGTTAAATGGTAGCGGCAGTTTCAGTCGATAACCTTTCAAGTATTTGCCCGGCGGTAATCGCCTCTCATACCACTCGATGATTTTACCAATAAAAGAGGCAGGCGCCGGAGACTGGAAGGCAGGAAACAAAGTTTTATTCCGTCGGAGCAGAACACATCAGATCAGACAGCAAGGTATCGTCACGAGGTGCTCTAACTGCATCTCTGAGACCTGGTCTCTTATACACTGGTTTATTGCTTTATTATACATAGTACATTCTTGAGATTCCCTTGATGTGCGGGGGAAATATCCCCTGAAGCCCCGGCTCAGATCCGATCCCACACATGGTTACAGTAGAGGTTCCCACCCTACCCGCAGTGGGAGATGGCTATCGCGCAGCAGGGAATTCCGCTAATTCCCGGGGGTGTGTGCAACCGGCCGGGTCTCAGGGGGTAGGGGCTTTGATCTACTGTAATCCCTTTGATGTGGGGTGTTTCCCTTACAGTAGGGGCAATAAACTGCATCCGCAGGGCTAGGTGATGGCCTGGGACCAGTTCAGACAATGGGGCGCAGAGGAAGGGGGTTATCAAAGGAGAGGCATGACCATGTATGGGTTGTCGGTCGGAAGTGGTTCCGTAGCAGGGTCGCGCAGAAGGAGAGGGTTTATGGCCTGTATGAGAGAGCGGGGGTGGCCGGCGCGCGGGGGATGCTCGCAGCGCCGGGGGAAAGCGCTGGCGATCGAGAGTGAGCGGGGAGAGAGAGTGGGGTGCCTAAAATGGCGACCGTACATTTGCTATGCGTGGCGCTGGGGAGAGGCAAGATGGCGCAGATAATGTTCAGTTTGCAAGCTAAATTTCCACAGTCCTCCCTTTTAACATATCTCGCCAGCTTGTCCGGCCAATATTCACCTTTGTTAGCCTCTCAGTTACAGTATCGTCAATGTTCGTCATACATTTAAAGATACAGAGTCTTAAGGGTAGGCAGGAGTAATCTGACACATTTGTACATTGTCTCATACAGTTTGATAAAGTAGGCGAGGAGGAAGTACATTCAAAGTTGCAGTATAGTCGTGTACATGGCTGGTGTTGTATGAATGTTACTATACAAAGTTACATTTTCTTAACTTCTCAGTGTACAGTCGGAAGTGATTGATGCAACATCATGAAGAAGATAGTTTAATATAATAAGGTGGTTGGGAGAGGATTTTCAACTTTGACATGGGTCCTTCTTTCCAGTGTCCTTGTTTTATAAAGAGCTATCACTGGTAAGCTCTCATTGTTGTCCTTCTTTCGTTGGCACTGTTGAGCACCGGCGGTGGAGCTAAGGTCCAGCTCAAATCCGATTTCTCACGTGGCAGGGTGTGACCACTCACTGTTCTTTGATCACAGTCCTGTTCCTTAACACAGTTCACCACAGGCACTTTGAGACAGGGTGCCGGCCTTTTGTTCCTCGGTAGTAGGTCAAAGTCATAGTCCAAATGAAAGAGGAAGAGAAAATGGGGTGGCGTGGGATCGGATCAAAAATGCGGACCAAGGAGAGCAGAATCTTTCAGCACTGGGCCCATCAATCGGGCCCGACGGGTTGAGACTTCAGGCACGCTGGTCAGTGAGCAGGGGCCTCGATGTAGCCCTTCGCGCTTATCGTTCTGATAATGGTGTCTCGTCTCACACCCTTTTTGCTTCGTCGCTTCCCCCTTGGTCGATGTCATAGATGCTTTATGATCCGCAGCCAGACTGTGCGTCACGTCCGACCCCTCTCTTCCGATGGCTGCGGGTTATCCTTGAATAGGTTATAAGAAACGAAAGTCTTAGGGATTTTGGCAGGGAAGACATTTACATACTTCATTCTCTCTCCCAACCACTGAGTAGTTGCGGAAATGCTCTTATCTGTTACTATATGATTGGTGTCTATTAACTCTGATGTTAAGGTGCGTGTTACTAGTCTATTAATTACTGCTGTGGTGCAGGGTTCTGTGGGTGTCCCTGTCCATCGTCTGGCCTTCTAGGTGTCAGTTTCTGCGCCCTATAATACAAGGTTTGGTAATACCCGTAAGTGCGTGGTGCTACGGTCATGCGTTCACGAGTATCCTTTTCATACAGTAGGTGACCCTTTATCAGTTTAAAACAGGGCCATCAGCTGTTTCGTTCGGGATACTCTGAGACGGCTAGTATAGGGCTGGAGTTATCTTTGGGAGAACAGGGTGCTTTAGACATTCTATTTCGGGCTAATTGGTCAGGGGTAATTCTGGGCGGTGGAGATGGTGTCCCTTAAGAACAAAAACCACTGACATATAGTCCCCGTGTTGAGGGTCAGATTGGGAGACATCAGTCGTCTTACCTGTCCTTTCCTTCTCAGCCGATTAGGCTTAACGTTTGTAAAAAGGAGAGGTAGTAACGTGGTAAAGTATGGTCGTTTTTGTTTCTGTCAATTTGTTCGAACACCACTGTGTTCAGGCCAATTATACACTTACCAAAGAGGTGTATGTCGTTTATTTATTCAAGAAGAAAAGAGGGCAAGAAAGAGCCTTTTGCGAGGGAGGGGAAGAGTGAGTGAGAGAGAGAGAGAGAGAGAGAGAGAGAGAGAGAGAGGGAGAGAGAGAGAGAGAGAGAGAGAGAGAGAGAGAGAGAGAGAGAGAGAGAGAGACGTGTGCATCAAGTAGGCTATTTTGGCATACATACGACACAAAACGAGAGAGAGAGAGAGATGGGTAAGATAATAGGCCACTTGGTGCACACACAACATGGAGTAGCATGGGTCTGTTCCATGTAAGAAAACACAAGCGGGGAAAAGACATAAATTCGGTGACCACGTACACACAAATGCCGGATAGGGTGTGACAGTACATGCATCAAGACGGAGACTCAGGGCTGCGTCGAGCACGGGGACCTCTCCTTTCCTGTCCTCTATTCCTATGCATGCTGCGTACCTTTAGTATTTTGTAGTTTATCTTATGGGTTGTCTGACCCTTTATTCTCCTCCCTTTGATCGGTGGACGAGCACTTCAATCATACAATGACGCTCTCTTCAAGTGACCCGAACATGAAATGCATACACATTCATATCGTATAATCGTAGTACACACGCACAATCATATCATACAGTTTTTCATGCTCCCAATGGTGGTCTGTAATTTTACGCACTATCTCACAACGTTTGTCTATGTTTTCCCTGATATTGAACTTGGTGCGGTCCATGTCCACTCCACTCGTCAGTCGGAACTTCGTCGTGACCTATAGAGGGGAAAATAAGAGGGGAGGGGAGGTGCAGTATTCAAAATACCCCAGCGCGCGCAGACACGAAAAGTTCTACCTACCATGTACCAGGCTAGCCGCAGGGGTGGGTAATACCACGGACCTATTATTCTTTAGTTCGAGGCAAAGATGCTCTAGTTCATTCATCTCCTAAATTCGGGTTCCCTGGTCGTGCATGTATTTCTCAATTGGTCGTGTATTATGGTGCAGGATACCATACCTTGCGTGCGACATATATCTTAAGTTATAGTTCATTATTGATTTGACAATTCTTGGAAAAAGGGGGGGGGGGCAGGCGTGATGGGTACAAATTCCGTTAAACAAAAATATTTTAGGCAAATTGAGTCCGTATTATCTGTATGCTTTCGCTTAGGAGTGACAATCTTTTATTTAAAAGAGAAACCTTCAACAACCCAGATGATTAGTCATGACACTGATTCCGTAATTCCTTTTTAAGAAGCCCTTTATTTAAAACAATGTCAGTGTAGAAATACGGGCCTACAGCCGCTATAGGCCGGCCACGGTGCGAGGGGCGTCGAGCAACATGAGCAACACTAGATTAACATAAAAATCGGTTCCCCCCCCCTCTCCCCCACCATCATGTGTGAAAGCATCGCATACATATATTTATATATCTCTTTTTAACACAAATGTCACGTGGCTGGAACGCCACAAGGAGTTGTAGGCCACTCCTACATCAGCGCCATCTTGGGGCGGGGTCGGGCCAGTGCACAGTCTAAGTCTTTCCATGAATTAGCTGTTGAACCAGAATTCCATTCGGTAGTTCGAGAACTTTCGTTAGCGTCAACTTTGCGTCAGCATGGCGTCACTGCAACCTTGTAGCAATGCCACGGTTTGTTCTTAGGGCGGGGCAGCAGGCGGGTTCTTCCGCCGACGCTTTACTGTCTCACTGCACCAAGCGGAGGCAAGGTGGCTGCCGCCCGGGGGCAAAAAGAGCGATGGTGGTGGTTTTGTCCTTATCGGAAGTCCGCAGGAGTCGAATGTCAAATGACTCCAACCAATTCTGCAAGGCTGAGGGGAGCGTTCTGTCAAGGGTGGGGCCCATGCCCTAGCAAACAAGCTTTCGAGTCCAGAATAGTCTCACGGTGGGACAGGCCTGGAACCGGAGGGGTCAACCGCCGGAGTTCAAGGGCAGCAGTAGCAGCAGCTCTTCGGTACAGTCACCGGAGAGGAGCCAGCAGCAGTAACAGCGGCAGTCCGGATGGTACCGCCACCGGGGTGATTCCAGTAGCAGTGACGACAGCAGTTTGGATGGTATCACCACCGGGGTGGGTCCCCGATTACCTTGCTGCGGGGGCCCACTCCTCATGTCGGGTGCTAGCGGCAGTCCTGGTGAACCCGGTGCTTGGGTGGTTGCCTGGCGGCCGCGTGCAGGGGTGCCGGCTCAGCCGAACGGCGAATGAAGTGGCAGGGCGCAACTCAGCTGGCTGACGTGTGAAAGATGCGGTTTGGGGTGCGCTCATCTGCTGGCGAGCCTCCACCTGGGGAGGTGGGGGAGGCCCGTCCGCGTCGCCTCCCCCCGCCAGGGCACCCTCCGTTATTGAAGGAAGAAGTGACTGGGAAGATCCGCACAGCGTGCCAGGGTGAAATTCAGCAGGCCGATGAAAAAGATGGCTGGGTGCAGCTTAGCTGGCCGGCGAATTAAAGACGGTTGGGTGCAGCTTAGCTGGTCGGCGAGTTAAAGACGGTTGGGTGCAGCTTAGCTGGCCGGTGAGTCAAAGACGGTTGGGGTGCCCGGCGAGCCTCCACCTGGGGAGGTGGGGGAGGCCCGTCCGCGTCGCCTCCCCCTGCCAGGGCACCAGCCCTCATTAAAGAAAGAAGAAGAGAAGGCGGAAAGGCCCGCACAGCGTGGCAGGCTCCGCCTTGGTGTTGCCAGAACTTCGGCGCTTCGTATAGCCTCCGGCCTATTCGCACAATCGCCCGCCACTGATGTCAAGGGATTTTTGCATGGCTTTTATAGCCCAAAGTCAACTAAGAGGGACCGCCCAAAACAGGCCAATGTTGCAATTTCAAGGAAGGAGAGGCGAGGACGGTGTCACGTGGACGTTAAGGCTTTGGGATGGAGGTTGCAGCAGACTGTCATGTAAATAGTTGTTTTAAAACGTGTTTTAACCTGTTTACCCTGTTGGTGTGTTTGTTATATCCTATAAGTTATTAAAATGTTATAACTACATTACTTCGTTGGAGTGTTTGTACATATTTGTAGTCTGATGACGAGCACAAGGAGGTTACTGTGCAATCGGAAAAATAACATAGCCCGATTGTGCGCGATCTAGCCCTAGTTTGGTGACGTCGATGGTGGGTGTCAGCAGGCTTCCGTTTGTGCGGGATTTTGTCATGCTTATTGGGCGGGGTGGGCAGTAGGGCAGACATGTTTAGGTAGCGAGAGTAATGGAGTCGGGCTACCTCGCGGTCGTCTCGACCGTGAGCTTGACTCCTTTCCCTTGGTTTCATATGTCCCACAAAGGGCTAACTCCTAGCGTTATTTTAGTTTTTGTAAGGTCAAAAAGGATCCTACCAGTGCCTTTACTATCTTGTCGATTCCTGTTAGTTCATCCTTAGTTAATCGATTCATTCTGGTGGACTCTTTCTTTCCTATCTCATGGTCGTCTAGCGTTGTAGTCGACGTTGGGTTCGGCACAAGAGGCTCAGCCGGCGTGGAGGCCGCGAGGGCCGAGGCCCCTGTACTGCTTTCGCTCGTGTTCGGGGGTTGTGGGTGTTGCACTATTGATTGGGAGGGTGCATACGGAGGGGGCATGTAAATGATCGGGGGACCTAACAGTAACTCGTCATTCGTTCGCTGCTTGGAGGACAACTCAGGGTAGAGCAAAGAAGGGGTCCTAACAGCGTACTGGCCTGAGGTTTCGGGCTCCTGTCTTAGTTTAGTTTCCCTTCTCTCCTTTATGTCTTCTTCTAACTTTCTAGCGGCAAGGTGAGCTGCCTTTCGTAATTCCTTTTCTGCTTTTACTTCTTCCCTCTTTTTCCGTTGCGTCGCTTCTTTGCGCCACATGCCGATACTGTCAAGCATAGTAGGCGTCGTCTTATTGCTACGCAGAGCTATTTCTAGCGCTTCTATCTTATGGTCGTCGAAGGATCCCATCAGTGGCCACTGACTCTCGGGGTCCTTCTTTGTATATTTATGCCATAGCTTGGTATAAGCTACGGCGACTAGTCCATATTTAGTGAACATGTCCTTATTAGGGGTGCCCTCCAGTGGAGCCGGATGGTCCGGGCAGAACCAACTACCAATCAGTGGGGAGAAGATAGGCATGACGGGTTTCAACGGGGACAAAAGTCAGCACTACCTATCTTTTCACTGCTTGCAAAGACTAGACAGAATATCTCTATTCTTCGTTATTTGCAAGCAGAGAATACCTCCAAAGAACCAATATCGAACAACTAGTGTTCGGACAATCAATCAATCAATCAATCAATGGGAGATAAAGATAGGCATGACGGGTTTCAACGGGGACAAAAGTCAGCATTACCTACCCTTCCCTATTTGCAAAGACTAGACAGAATATCTCTATTCTTCGTTATTTGCAAGCAGAGAATACCTCCAAAGAACCAATATCGAACAACTAGTGTTCGGACAATCAATCAATCAATCAATCAATCAATGGGAGATAAAGATAGGCATGACGGGTTTCAACGGGGACAAAAGTCAGCATTACCTACCCTTCACTATTTGCAAAGACTAGACAGAATATCTCTATTCTACGTTATTTGCAAACAGAGAATATCTCAAAAAGCACTATTCTCCAAAACAATCAATGTTCGGACAATCAATCAATGGGGAGATAAAGATAGGCACGACGGGTTTCAATGGGGACAAAAGTCTGCGTTACCTACCCTTCACTATCTGCAAAGGGAGAGAGAGCGAGAGAGTATTTCTACTCCTCCCCGTTTGTAGACAGCGAATATCTCAAAAAGAACAATCAATGAGCAATACTAGTATTTCCAAAGCGTCAAACAATCAATCAATTATTTCTCAATTTGTCGTGTATCACGACCTTACCCGGACCGCGTGGACAGTTTCTCGTCTTCCGCCTCCAGCGCCCGATCGTCCTCTACTCTCCGTATTTGCCGCGGCACTCCTGATGGTTCCCAGTCAGGACCGTGGATCACTCGAGAGAGGTCTGCTCGGAACCAGTGAAGTTCGGATGATCGGCTGCCAGACAAGGGTCTATTGGGCAGGAGCTCTCCCGATCGTTGCAGTCGTTCACTCTGTCGTCGGGACCTCTCCCACTGGATCCACGTGTCGCTGATGGGCCCCACGTTTGGGACGCCAATTGTTAAATGGTAGCGGCAGTTTCAGTCGATAACCTTTCAAGTATTTGCCCGGCGGTAATCGCCTCTCATACCACTCGATGATTTTACCAATAAAAGAGGCAGGCGCCGGAGACTGGAAGGCAGGAAACAAAGTTTTATTCCGTCGGAGCAGAACACATCAGATCAGACAGCAAGGTATCGTCACGAGGTGCTCTAACTGCATCTCTGAGACCTGGTCTCTTATACACTGGTTTATTGCTTTATTATACATAGTACATTCTTGAGATTCCCTTGAAGTGCGGGGGAAATATCCCCTGAAGCCCCGGCTCAGATCCGATCCCACACATGGTTACAGTAGAGGTTCCCACCCTACCCGCAGTGGGAGATGGCTATCGCGCAGCAGGGAATTCCGCTAATTCCCGGGGGTGTGTGCAACCGGCCGGGTCTCAGGGGGTAGGGGCTTTGATCTACTGTAATCCCTTTGATGTGGGGTGTTTCCCTTACAGTAGGGGCAATAAACTGCATCCGCAGGGCTAGGTGATGGCCTGGGATCAGTTCAGACAATGGGGCGCAGAGGAAGGGGGTTATCAAAGGAGAGGCATGACCATGTATGGGTTGTCGGTCGGAAGTGGTTCCGTAGCAGGGTCGCGCAGAAGGAGAGGGTTTATGGCCTGTATGAGAGAGCGGGGGTGGCCGGCGCGCGGGGGATGCTCGCAGCGCCGGGGGAAAGCGCTGGCGATCGAGAGTGATCGGGGAGAGAGAGTGGGGTGCCTAAAATGGCGACCGTACATTTGCTATGCGTGGCGCTGGGGAGAGGCAAGATGGCGCAGATACTGTTCAGTTTGCAAGCTAAATTTCCACAGTGTGACATACCGGTCCCTTCAGCTGTCTGGTCAGGTTCTGGCCTCCGCCTGCCTCCACTCCCACCACCCCTGCCCACACGAGCCTGGCCTGCCTTTGTGGGCACATCGGGTCTACGGGACCCCTGAGGGATGGCAGTTGCGGTGTTGTCTGCCTCCTCCTGGATGCCCGGCGAACCTTGTCCCTCCAGGTGAGACTGGCTCAGTTGTTCAGTGTGGGCAGGGCTCCTGGGTGTCTCCTGGGATGTCGCACTAATGGGGGTGGTGGTTGGCACAGATGTACCTGAAGCAGGTGCTGCAGGGGCTTGGACACCAGAGGGGCCAGGTGGGTTGGGGTCATCCGCGGAGTGTTGTGAGGTGTCGCTGCCGGTGGGATCAGGTTCCTCCCGAGCCTGGGACTGTGGTACTTCCCCCCCATTGATGGGGGGAGGTCCATGACGTTGCCCTGTGTGTGAGAGAGAGACAATGTTAATGCTGTTTAATGCGACATCCATGTTTCATACATATTCTAGTTGCCACAGTTCCTCCAGGTAGTTGTATGTGCCTAGCATTCACATCAATGATCACTTGTGGATGGGTATGTTGCAGGGGACTGATTGAAATGTTCTCCATGGTGTTTGACATGTCGAATTTGGGCTTGTATGCTTCTTTGGCTGTGGCTTGATCTTGTTGTGTCACATGTCCATTGTGAGAGTGGGTAACTCCATTGGCTGCCCCGGGGGTGTGTGCTTGTGTAAGGGGTTAGTGATCATCCCTCAGCCCAACGCTGTTCAACATCCACATGGCCCCCCTCACACAAGTGGCCCGCCACCACAACCTCAAGATCATCTCCTACGCCGACGACACCCAGCTCATCCTCTCCCTCACCAAGGACCCTCACACCGCCAAAACAAACATCCATGAGGGTCTGAGGGCCATCGCCGACTGGATGAGGAGCGGCCATCTGAAACTGAACTCGGACAAGACGGAGGTCCTCATCCTCGGACCCACACCCTCAGCCTGGGACGACTCCTGGTGGCCGACCGCTCTGGGGACAGCACCGACACCCACCAACCACGCACGCAACCTAGGATTGATCCTCGCATTCTCCCTCTCCATGTCCAAGCAGGTCAACGCCGTCTCCTCCTCCTGCTACAACACCCTACGCACGCTCCACTGGATCTACAGGTGGATTCCGACCGAAACAAGTAGAACAGTGACACAGGTCCTCGTCAGCAGCAGACTGGACTACGGCAACGCACTCTACGCAGGACTCCCATCCAAACACCAACGGCGGCTAAAACGCTTCCAAAACGCCTCCTCACGACTGATCGTCAATGCCCCCCGCCACAGCCACATCACCCCCCTCCTGAGTGACCTGCACTGGCTCCACATCGACAAGAGGATCACCTTCAAGCTCCTCACCCACGCACACAAGGCACTCCACAACGCCGGACAAGCCTACCTGAACATCAGACTCAGCTTCTACACCCCCACCCGCCAGCTCCGCTCCGGCAGCCTCACCCTCGCAGCTGTCCCCCGCATCCAACGTACGACCGCCTGTGGCAGATCCTTCTCCTACCTCGCCGCCAAGACCTGGAATACCCTCCCAACCCACCTACGACTGACACAAGACCTACTTACCTTCAGAAGACTCCTCAAGACCTGGCTCTTCGAGCAGTAGTGGAACCCCCCCCCCCTCAGCGCCTTGAGACCCTCACAGGTAAGTAGCGCACCTTACAAGTACCCTGATCGATTGTCCTAGATATCTGAGCTTGTTGTGTTTGAGTTTGCAGTGTTCACAGGAGGGCCTTGTGCTGCCTACAGCAGGGCCAAGTGTCAGCTACCTTGTCAGTACTTTGCCAGTCCCTGTGCATTGAGCATGGTGAATGGGTATGTACCTGGGCCATATGGGCTGAGGGCAATGGTGTCTGTTTCTGAGTTGTACAATATGTTTTGTGATCCCCACCCTCCCAGCATCCCGGACATCCAGTCTTGTGTTTGTGGTTTGTGTAGCCTGGGACATGGCATGGCCTTGCTTTGTGAATGGGGCATACACATGTTAGTGGCATGAGCGTTGTTTTTGAGTGTGGTTGTGTCCGGGGAGGGCTTGGGGTAGGTGAGTGCATTTGTTGTAGTTGGGGTGTGGATACCATTTCCCCCATGTTACGTAAGTTGTTTGTGTACTCACCCGGCTCGGCAACTCCTTCGACTCCGTGTACTCCCACCGGCGGAAGCAGGGCCACCACCTTCTCCTCCCAGGGATGGTAATGTACCGGTCTGCGGGGCAGCCCATCTCCAGTGATGTTGCTCTGGGCGTAGTCCTCGTTCATTTTGCGCTTGACTGCCCTCCTCAGATCGTACCACCTGGCTTGGCATTCATTCCTGGTCCTTCTGAGGGGCGCAACAGCATTCACCCAATCGACGATCCTCTGCCACAGGCGTGATTTTTTGGCTATGCTGGTCTGTCTGACGTTGTTCCAAAGAGCTGTGGCTCGACTCTGATGACTTCGTTGACAAGGATGTCCAGCTCCTCCCTTGTGAACTTTGGATTCTTGTCTGTGGGCATGGTGTGGGGTGTGGGAGTGGATGGTTGTGGGTGTGTGGGTATGAATGTGTAGGTGTGTGTGTGAATGTGTGTAAGTTAAGGTGTATGGGTGCAGTTGTTTGTGTGTGGTGTCTGTCAGCAGTGGGTCTGTTGCAAAGGCTCATGGTTTGTGAGTGTGGGCCCTTTTTATTGGTCCATTTGTGGGTGTGGCTGGGTTTGAAATTTTGGTGGGTGTGTTTTAAGAGGTGGTTGTGAGTTTGGGCCTCTGTTTGCCTGTTTGGATGTGCCAGGTCAGTCTTTTAGATGTTTTTTCTACTGTAGACGTGTTTTGTGGTGTATTGTGAGTCGAATTGACGCTCCTTGTGCTGTTTTACAATGTCCTGGTTCTGTACGAGTCGTTTTAGCATATGTAAGGTGCGTACATACGTGATGTTGTTGTACAGTGCTCACATATGCAATGTTGTTGTACGGTTCGTACATACGCGATGCTGGGGTACGGTCTTGGGGTTTGGTGTGTACAAGTACGGTGCTGGGGTACGGTGCGTCCAAGTACGGGGCTGGGGTACGGTGGTGGTGTACGGTGCGTACATGTACGGGGCTCGGGTACGGTGCTGGGGTATAGTGCGTACATGTACGGGGCTGGGGTACGGTGCATACATGTACGGGGCTGGGTTACGGTGTTGGGGTACGGTGTGTACATGTACGGGGCTGGGGTACGGCGCTGGGGTACGGGGCTGGGGTACGGCGAGGTGGTACGGTGCGTCCAAATTCGGGCCTGGGGTACGGCACTGGGGTACGGTGCATCCAAGTACGGGGCTTGGGTACGGTGGTGGGGTACGGTGCGTACAAGTAAGGGGCTGGGGTATGGTGGTGGGGTACGGTGCGTACACGTACGGGGCTGGGCTACGGTGGTGGGGTACGGCGCGTACACGTACGGGGCTGGGGTAGAGTGCAGACATGGGGGGTACGGTGCTGACATATGGGGGGGAGCGGGGGCTGTACGACTCGTATCCTGGGCACAAGTTTACCCGGATTATAGTGGTACGGCGTTTGCTCCGTACGGGGCCTTTTCCATGCGCGTGTGTTTTCGGAAGGGTGGTACGTATCGTACTTGCTCGCTCGGACTTCAGTTTTACGATTTGTATGTAAAACTGTCCGGGGACGTCTCGTAGACTTTTCCCGAAGCGATTTGTATGCATTTTTCACGTACGAATCGTACTTCACCGGTTGTACGGGACTTGTACGATTCGTACGTAAAAAAATACGGATACGAGTCGTACGGTAATTTTTTTTAACGGATCGGATTCAGCACCAAAATATTAAAAAAGGGAACAAATTGAATTTCAGATAAAATTTCAACAAAATGCATATTTTACAATTGAATGAAAAATATGTTTCAAACGAAAAATATTGCAAACTATAATATTATTATTATAATAAATCAAACACATATTTATACAAATTGCAACATACAATACATTACAAATAAAATAAATATATATGCATTTCCCACCACATTAAAAAGAAAACATTTTTAAACTAAATAAATATAAACATAAATACTCCCAACTAAAACAATACAACAGTAACAAAATATTTTACACAACACAAAAATATGATTTACTATTCTAACTACAATAAATATAAAATTACATAAAATATAACATTACAAAACACTACAATTTAGTATTCCCACTACACTTAAAACAACAATAAAGGGGTCGATTCCAATCCTGGAGAAATATTCCCCGTACGAATCGTATCCGGATTTTTTTACGTACGAATCGTACGAGTCCCGTACAAACTGGCAAGTATGATTCATATGTAAAAAACACCATACAAATCGCATTGGGAATATACCCCGACACGTCCTCGGGTCGGAAAGAGTGTCTGACACATCCCCGGACGTTTTTACGTATGACTCGGTAAACCGACGTCCGAACGCGCAGGTACGATCCGTCCCGTCCGTCCAAATCCCCACACGTATGGTAAAAACACTGTACGGAGCGAACCTCCACAGCAACCATGGAGACGTCCAAACATGTGCCCGCATACGCGCTGAACACCCCCCCATGTCCGCGCCGTACCCCCAGCCCCCCCCGTAGGTCCGCGACGTCCCCCCAGCCCCCCGTATGTACGGTGCGGACCCCCACCCCACCCCCCGTATGTACAGTGCGGGGGGTCCGCACCGTACATACGGGGGGGTGGGGTGGGGGTCCGCACCATACATACGGGGGTGGGGGTCCGCACTGTACATACGGGGGTGGGGGTCCGCACCGTACATACGGGGGGTGGGGTGGGGGTCCGCACCGTACATACGGGGGTGTGGGTCCGCACAGTACATACGGGGGTGGGGGTCCATGCCGTACATACGGGGGTGGGGTGGGGGTCCGCACCGTACATACGGGGGTGGGGGTCCGCACTGTACATACGGGGGGTGGGGTGGGGGTCCACACCATACATACAGGGGTGGGGGTCCGCACCGTACATACGGGGATGGGGGTCCTCACCGTACATACGGGGGTGGCGGTACGCACCGTACATACGGGAGGTGGGGTGGGGGTCCGCACCATACATACGGGGGTGGGGGTCCGCACCGTACATACGGGGGTGGGGGTCCACACTGTACATACGGGGGTGGGGGTCCGCACCGTACATACGGGGGGTGGGGTGGGGGTCCTCACCGTACATACGGGGGTGGGGGTCCGCACCGTACATACGGGGGTGGGGGTCCGCACCGTACATACGGGGGGTGGGGTGGGGGTCCGCACCGTACATACGGGGGTGGGGGTCCGTACCGTACATACGGGGGTGGGGGTCCGCACCATACATACAGGGGGGCTGGGGGTACAGCGCGGACCTACTGGGTGGGCTGGGGGTACGGCGCAGACCTATGGGGGGCTGGGGGACGTCGCGGACATACGGGGGGCTGGGGGGGTGTCCGGCACGTACCGGGCCCCCTTTTCCTCACGCTTCGCGGCATACCTAGCTTTACCGGCACTTTTTGTGTGCCGTAAAATTATAGCCGTCCGGAGTGCTGTCGGTACGAATCCTACTTGCTGGTACGTAAAAAGCTGCCTAACTCCGTCCGCATGTCGCGTACGCGCCGTCCCGGATCACATTTGTGTGTTTTTGTGTTGGTCGGTGTTTTGTACGAATCGTACGGAAATGGTGTTTCCGTACGAATCGTACTTGCATGTTTGTATGGTGTTTTTACCGGGTACGAGTCGGACGGAGAAAACGCTCCGACCGACGGTTCGTACCCGGTTTCTCCAGGATCGGAATCGACCCCAAAATGTATAGTTAACAAAAATAAAAGCAATTCCCACTCCAGTCAGTGCAACAGTAGGGAAAGCGTTGGATTACAGAGGGGTAAAATGTACTATCCCATTCCAGTCAGTGCAACAGTAGGGAAAGCGCAGGATTGCAATTGGGTAAAATGTACTATTCCCACTCCAGTCAGTGCAACAGTAGGGAAAACGTTGGATTGTGAAAGAGTAAAATCTACTATTCCCACTCCAGTCAGTGCAACAGTAAGGAAAGCGCTGGAATACAAAGGGATAACATTTATTATTCCCATTCCATTCAGTGCAATTGTAGGGAAAGCGTTGGATTGCGGAGGGGTAAAATTTGCTATTTCCACTCCAGTCAGTGCAAAAGTAGTGAAAGCGTTGGATTGCGGAGGGGTTAAATCTACTATTCCCTCTCCAGTCAGTACAACAGTGGGGTAAGCGATGGATTGCTGAGAGGTAAAATGTACTATTCCCAATCCAGTCAGTACAACAGTATGGAAAGTATTGGATTGCGGAGGGGTACATTTTACTATTCCCACTCCAGTCGATACAACAGTAGGGAAAGTGTTGAATTGCGTAGGGGTAAAATTTACAATTCCCACTCAAATAAATGCAAGAGTAGGGAAAGTGTTGGATAGTGGAGGGGTAAAATTTACTATTCCCACTCCAGTCACTTATACATTAAAAACAAACAAAATATCTTCCAAAAAATAAAAATATTGTAAAAATAAAGTAAATAAAAAATATATAAATATGTTGAAATAATAAATATATATATTTAAAAAAGGTAAAAATAAAAACATATCATAATGTTCAAAACATATCAAAAATACCTACAAATATTATTATAAATAAAATACAAAAATGATTTTCATACAAATAAATATTTTTATTTAGAAATTATTTATTAACAAAAACATTGATTATTACATAAATGTAGTTACTTCCCACTCTTTAACACCACAAAATTCACAACCTGCACCTCAAAAATTATTTACACTGTAGGAAAGTAGGATTTGCTTCTTATGGTTACCCCCACATTTTTCTTGATTTTACACTGTTTTGACTAGTCTGACTGGGATCCTGCTAATCAGGACCCCAGTCTATCTGCTTTCTCCCTAAAACAATATGCCATGTACTTTGGTACACTCCATATTGGATGCTGTGGTACCATTATAATTCCCTAGTATATGGTACACAGGTACCAAGGGCATAGGTACCCCAGAGGCCTCCCATGGGCTGAAGCATCTATTATGCCACCCATGAGAGGCCATTCAAAATTGAACTACAGGTCTCCCATTGCAGCCTGTGTAAGCTGGTGCTTGCACCACTTACTTTAGATATAGGTTCACTATAGCTATAGGTCACTGGTCAGCTGAGCAGCCTTCTTGACCTGGTCAGCACAAAATGGATGCTGCCGACCAGAGACACATTTCTGCTGTCCTGCTGCTGAGCCAAGCTTGAGCAGAGGAAGGTAGCACAAAAGGGATCCTGTCACAGGGAGGTGTGACCACCTCCCAGACAGGATCTAGTGTATTGGGGCTGGGTGGGTGCACTTCCAAAGTGCCTGAAAGTCTGCACCTGGGCGTATTTGGTGTCCCTGTGCATAGTCCAGCTCAAACCAGTTCTAGGAGCTGTTGGCTCCTGCTCTGGCGCGAAACTGGACAAAGCACATGGGAGTAACCTTCCCTCTGTCCTGGCCCTCCCCTTGGAGGGTCCCCTGAATCTGTTCAACCCTCTTCCATGGGTACATAAGGGCTTACCTGGCTGTAAGACTCTAGATTTTATGTGGACAAGATTCTGCAACAAGAAACTACTGACCTTCGACCATCTGGACATTCTGGACTTCTTGGAATTCGACTGGGCCTGACTTCGTCTTTCTCTCTGTCCAACGCATCGTCTGTGCCCTTGCACCATTCAGGCCCCATGCAGCACCTGTGGAGCACTAAGGACAACTGAAGAATCTCCCTTGGAGTGAAGGTGTCGCTCCCCTGCATTCGCAGGCACCATAATGCAACTGACCTGTCTGCTTATCCTGAGTTCCTGTGGACTCTAAAGGCTGCAGCAACACAGGAGGTAATTTCCAAAGTACGTTGAGGTTGATCTGCCTCCTCACTGAGTTTGAAGTCAGTATCACTCCTGGGGACCGCATAACCTGAACCCCTGTGCAACGCATACTTTTGCAAGTGCATATGCTTGTTGGCAATTCCTGAGCTTATGCATTGGACTCCGTGTAGTCCAGACCCCGAGCAGTATAATTACCAAAGAACTCTGGCCTCCTCACACCAAGTGCTCTGTGGGCTGGTACATTGTGATCTCCTTGCGACTCCTGGTCATTTGGTCTGTGGGTCTTCTTGAGGGTCATCTTGATTTCTATTGGGCTTCACTGGTTACTCCAGACATGCCCTGACTCCCCATTGCTTGGGAGTCTCCTGGACCTTGCTGGTCCACACCGTAACCTGCTTGACCTTCCTGCGTGGGTTGCTGTTGCCAAGGCTTGTTTGTGCTCCAGCCAGACACTGACCCCTCAGCACTCGACATCCTTTGTGGGGAAGCTCACATCTGGCTCCTGGTTGTCCTCAACGTTTCCTGTACTTCATGGCTGGAGAGTCAAGAATCCCTTCTTCGCACCTGAAGTACCCAACATCAGTGGGCATTCGTCTACCAAGCCCCTGGTCACCCTGAAGTGACCCAGACTCTGTACCCTCTGCTTTCAGGTTCCTTCCATCACAAATCCACCCTTGGACTCCTACGGACACTTTCTTCCTTCCCAGCAGCAGCTCTTCTTCTCAGCCCTCCATTGAGAACGACAGTGGTTTCTGACACCACTCCAGGCATATTCACCCGTCTCCTCTGGGATAGGTAACTCGGGTACTACGATATCCTTGGGTGGGGTGGTGCTCCAACCTCCTAAGTTCCAAAGGGTTTCCTCGAAGTCCGCCGAGAAGGGTCATTAAACTTTAAAATTATAAACGCGACTTCCCCATAGAATTGTATGGAGCCCGGGGTCGTGTCAACACACTGCACCTGTCCTCCGTGGGGTCCCTTTCTTTTCATCCTGGGTGGTTCCTTGGGGTTCCAGCGATTCTACATGATATAGACACTGTCTCGACTCCAGTCGTGGTTCTTATACCACTATTTTAGTATATGGTTTGGTCTCCCCCTGGAGCCCACTGAGGTGCCGATTACGAACCGGTAAAAACCGGGTACGAACCGTCGGTCGGAGCGTTTTCCCCGTCCGACTCGTACCCGGTCGTAAAACTTTACAAACATGGAATTACGATTCGCACGGAAACACCATTTCCGTACGAATCGTAAAAAACACCGACCGACGAAAATATACATACGAATGTGATCCGGGAATGCTGCGACGTGACGTCGGGACGCTTTCAGGCAGCGTTTCACGACCCAGGAATTACGATTCGAACCAACAGCAGTCCGGACGGCAATATTTTCACGGCACCCAAAAAGTGCCGGAAAAGTGAAGTACGGCGCGAATCGACCAGAGTAGGTGGCCCGGTACGCACCGTACCCCCCCAGCCCCCGTACATACACGCAACCCCCCCCAGCCCCCGTACGTACGCGCCGACCTCCCCCCAGCCCCCGTATGTATGCGCCGACCCCCCCAGCCCCCGTACGTACGCGCCGACCCCCCCAGCCCCCGTACGTACGTGCCGACCCCCCCGCCCCCGTACGTACGTGCCGACCCCCCCCCCAGCCCCTGTACGTACGCGCCGACCCCCCAGCCCCCGTGAGTACGCGCCGAACCCCCCGTGTATGTACACCCTTGTACGTTCGAGTCGAACCCCCCGTGTATGTACACCCGTGTACGTGTCGAACCCCCCCATGTATGTACACCCGTGTACGTTCGTGTCGAACCCCCCGTGTATGTACACCCGTGTACGTTCAAGTCGAACCCCCCGTGTATGTACACCCGTGTACGTTTGAGTCGAACCCCCCGTGTATGTACACCCGTGTACGTTCGAGTCGAACCCCCCTGTGTATGTACACCCGTGTATGTTCGAGTTGAACCCCCCGTGTATGTACACCCGTGTACGTTCGAGTCGAACCCCCCTGTGTATGTACACCCGTGTACGTGTCAAACCCCCCCGTGTATGTACACGCGTGTACATTCGAGTCGAACCCCCCCGTGGGGGGTTCGACACGTACATGGGTGTACATACACGGGGGGTTCGACTCGAACGTACACGGGTGTACATACACGGGGGTTCGACTCGAACGTACAAGGGTGTACATACACGGGGGGTTCGGCGCGTACTCACGGGGGCTGGGGGTGTCGGCGCGTACGTACGGGGGCTGGGGGGGTCGGCGCGTACGTACGGGGGCTGGGGGGGGTTGGCGTGTACGTACGGGGGCTGGGGGGGTCGGCACGTACGTACGGGGGCTGGGGGGGGTCGGCGCGTACTCACGGGGGCTGGGGGGGTCGGCGCATACGTAAGGGGGCTGGGGGGGTCGGCGCGTACGTACGGGGGCTGGGGGGGGTTTGCGCGTACTCACGGGGGCTGGCGGGGTCGGCGCGTACGTACGGGGGCTGGGGGGGGTCGGCGCGTATGCGGGCACGTCTCCATGGTTGCTATGGGAGTTCGGTGTGGACGGTGTTTTTCCCATCCGGTTGTAACATCGGACGCACGGGATGGATCGTGATTCCGCAGTCGGACTTCACTTTTCACATTTGTACGGTAAATCGTCCGAGGACGTGTCGGACACATTTTCCGACCCGAGGACGTGTGGGGAATAATTCCCAATGCGATTCGTATGGACTTTTTACCATGCGAATCGTGATTGCCAGTTTGTACGGCACTTGTACGATTCGTACGGTAAAAAGACCGGATACGAGTCGTACGGGGAAATTTTTTACCGGATCGTAATTGGCACCTGAGTATTGTGCTATTTACAACTGTTTCTTTGCTAAAGTATTGTGTGCTTTGCTTTGTATCCTCATGTAGAGGATACTAGAGAGTGTTATATACATAAATACATATTTTTATAACTACTGTGTTGTTCTCCTTTCATTTAGTCAATACTAAGGTGCCGATTCCGATCCTGGAAAAATCGGGCACGAACCGTCGGTCGGAGCATTTTCTCCGTCCGACTCGTACCCGGGAAAAAAACATTACAAACATGCAAGTACGATTTGCACGGAAACACCATTTCCGTACGAATCGTAAAAAACACCGACCGATGAAAAAATACATACCAATGTGATCCGGAACAGCGCCGACGTGACGTCGGGACGCATTCAGGCTGCGTTTCACGAACCAGGAAGTACGATTCGAACCGACAGCAGTCCGGACGGCAATATTTTTACGGCACCCAAAAAGTGCCGGGAAAGCGAAGTACGCCGCGATGCGAGCGGAATTGGGGGACAGGTACACGCCGTACCCCCCCCAGCCACCCGTATGTACGTGCCGTCCCCCCAGCCCCCCCCGCAGAAGTACGCACCGTCCCCCCAGCCCCCCCGCGGATGTACGCACCGTCCCCCCAGCCCCACCCCCGTATGTACGGTGCGTACCCCCCACCCCACCCCGTATGTACGGTGTGTACCCCCACCCCACCCCGTCTGTACGGTGCATACCCCCACCCCACCCCCGTATGTACGGTGCATACCCCCACCCCCGTATGTACGGTGCGTACCCCCACCCCAACCCTGTATGTACGGTGCGTACCCCCACCCCACTGCCTTATGTACAGTGCGTACCCCCACCCCCGTATGTACGGTGCGTACCCCCACCCCACCCCGTATGTACGGTGCATACCCCCACCCCACCCTCGTATGTACGGTGCATACCCCCACCCCCGTATGTACGGTGCGTTCCCCCACCCCACCCCCGTATGTACGGTGCGTACCCCCACCCCCGTATGTACGGTGCGTACCCCCACCCCACCCCGTATGTACGGTGCGTACCCCCACCCCACCCCCGTATGTACGGTGCGTACCCCCACCCCCGTATGTACGGTGCATACCCCCACCCCACCCCGTATGTACGGTGCATACCCCCACCCCACCCCGTATGTACGGTGCGTACCCCCACCCCACCCCCGTATGTACGGTGCGCTGGGGGTACGCAATGTACATACGGTGGTGGGGGTACGCACTGTACATGCGGGGGTGGGGGTACCGCACCGTGCATACGGGGTGGGGTGGGGGTACGCACCGTACATACAGGGTGGGGTGGGGGTACACACCGTACATACGGGGTGGGGTGGGGGTACGACCATACATACGGGGGTGGGGCTGGGGGGACGGCACGTATGCGGGCACATGTCTCCATGGTTGCTATTGAAGTTCGCTCCGTGCGGTGTTTTTTCCATACGGTTGTACAATCGGACGGACGGGATGGATCGTACTTGCGCGCTCGGACTTCAGTTTTCCGATTCGTACGTAAAATCGTCCGGGGACGTGTCGGCCACTTTTTCCGACCCGAGGACGTGTGGGGGAATTTTCCCAATCGATTCGTATGTATTTTTTCCCATGCGAATCGTACTTGCCAGTTTGTACGGTACTTGTACGATTCGGACGGAAAAAAATCCGGATACGATTCGTACGGGGAAAATTTTTCCAGGATCGGAATCGGCCCCTCAATGTGATATTCTGGTAAAACAAGCTGCTTTACATTCCTTCAAGATTAAGCCTGAAGGTTGCTTTCCACAGCTACCACTAGGATAGCTTTGTAAACGTTATCTTTGACCTCATACATCATAAGGGTCATTTGGACTGGTGCAAGCTGCCCACTTTAGTTAGTGGACAGCATATAACAGGTCAAATTCTCACATACACTATTAATATAAATATTCATCCACAAAGTAATTTTCATTAATTAAATATTCATTATTAATTATAATTAATGTACGTCCCACAATATACACCCATAAAACACACATCACAATTAATTATTAAAATAATATATTTAGTATTAATTTTTAACAAATTATTATTGCTTAAAATTGATTTATTTCCCACCCCATCCCCCTACAAAACCCAGAACCCACAGCTAAAATGTAAAAAATAAATTATTTGCAAAATTAACATAACTAAATATCAATCAAACAAATATTATCAATTAAAAAACAAATTATAATTCACTAAAATTAATTAACTTACCACCCTTTATCCTTATAATCCCCACAACCCGCACCTAAAATTTATCTTTAAAAACATTAATTAAACTATTAAAATTAATTTACATTTTATTTAATAACTAATTATAAATTAAGTAAAATTAATTTACTCCCCACCCTTTACCCCTGTAAACCCCAAACCCACACCCTAAACAAATGTAACTGAACAATTAATATAATTAATTATCAATTCATTAATTCAAAATAATTATCAACTACTTATTAATTAATTAAAATTAATTACTTCACACCCTTTGCCCCTATTAACCCCACAACCCACACCTAAAAACAAAATGACACAATTGCCATAATTAATTATCAATTAATTAATTAATAATAATTAACAACTAATTCAGTAATTATTAAAAATAAATTACTTCCCGCCCTTTACCCCTATTAGCCCCACGACCCACACCTACAAAATTACACAATTTCCATAATTAATTATCAATGAACTAATTAATATTAATTAACAATGAATTATTCATTAATTAAAAATAAATTACTTCCCACTTTTTGCCCCTATAAATCCTACAACCAACACATAAAATTAACCCCCCAAAAATTTTAATCACAATTAATACTATTAAATATCAATCAAACAAATATAATTAAATAAAAAAATAATCATTAAATTATTATAATTTAATTACTTGCCCCTCTGTTCACCTATAAGCCCACAACCTGCTACAGAACTAAGACGTCACATTTAATTAAATTAAATGAAATAACTACTAGAAATTTACCACATATATTAAAAAACATATACAACAATCATATAAAAAAATTACATTACATACATTTAAAATATATACTAAACTACGTAACACTAATAAAAAAAATCGATATTTTTAACAACTATATTTTTGCAAATGATATTAATGACTTCTATATTTTTAAAATAGATATTACTTACCTTCAAATCGATATACTTGACAACAATATTCTTGCACTCGATATTTCCATTCCACTTTATTTCCAACTCGATATTAATGAAGTTCAAATTTTTTGCATCGATATTCTGTCTCATTACCTAGTCATGACATGGTCAGTGGCATCACTGATGACATCTCAAATGACTTCACTGATGACATCATCCAGTGACTATGAGTGTTAAATATATATCAAGGTGTATTGCTGAGTCAGTGTTTTTGCTGTGAAATATATATAGATAGATACATAGCTATAGATATATCTATATATATAAATATATCCCTAATTACCATTCACCCATTTGATGAATCTGTTGCATTGGTAAAGGTTTGAAAGTTTGGCAGCCTTTTGTCAAGGGGATGCAAAGAAAAGGGGGATCCAAAAACACCCTTGCACTCCAATCCATTTCACATAGTTGTTTGTATTCTATGTAGCAGTAAAACAGCTGACCGGATTGCAATTAAATTTTACAGCAATTTAAATTAGACTATGGGGCCGATTCCGATCTGGGTCAGAAAGCACTCTGACCGAGCCGGCTCCAGAGTGTTTTCTGACAGTCCGACCAAGCGAGCACGATACGGCCGTATGCTGCCAAACTCGGTTCGGTCGGACTCCCATAGAAGTCAATGGGAGCCGGTCGTACGACGCGTACATGGGCTCCTATTGACTGAATGGGTACGTTGCGGACAAGTGCGCCCCCTACAGTGGGTATGCGTCGGTGCCATCCGCACTGTACATGCCTGTGTTGGGGACACCCATGGGTCTCCCCCTGTGTCCGAGTCGTTGGGCTGCGGGTGTCAGGGGGTCCGGCGTGGACCCCCAAAGGCAACTACTCGGATGATTTGCGAGCCAGACACTCCGGCTCGCACAGGCTGTCAGATGCGTGCATCGTACTGGCTCGGTCGTAAATCGCATCCATTGCATGCCACGGTTAGCTTCTGACCGAGATGTACGGAGCTGTTTGAACCCGGGAACGACTCGGTCGGTGAATTTCACGTAGCTCGCATCGTACTTGCTCGCTCGTCCAGGAGTATGAGTAGGGAGCATTGGCCTGTATCAAGTGATTTGTGTAAATCGTCGATGACATTGAGGATCGCTGTCTCTGTGCTGCAGCCTTTTCTGAAACCTGATTGGTGGATGTCTAGGAGGTTGGTGCTGTCTGTGTGTTGAGTCAGTTGGAGGAGAACACATCTTTCCAGGATTTTAGCTAGGAGAGGAAGATTGGCGACGGGTCTAAATTTATTCAGATCGTTAGTGTCTAAGCCCGTTTTTTTCAGTAGTGGTGTGACTTGGCCGACTTTTAGGCAGTCCGTATGACTCCAGTTGTAAGGGAACTGTTAATTATCTTGGTCCAGAGCAGGGCTAGGGAAAAATTGAGCTTTTTGGCCAGCTGTGCCGGTATAGGATCCGAGGTGTGAGAGGAGGGTTTGGAGGTGGAGATCATTTTGGCTATCTCTGCTTTGGAGATGGGGGTAAATACTTTCCAGTGATTTGGTGGGAGCTTGTGTGTAGTAGCTGCTGTCCCTGGGGACGCACTCCTGAGGGGGGGGACTGTGGTTGACATCTAAGGAGGGATCAATCTTTGTGATTTTGTCATTGAAGAAGTTGGCAAAGTTCTCACACATGTCTTTGGAGGCCAGAACTGAGGATGTAGAGGGTTTGGAAGTTTGTGGGCGAAAGAGCTTGAAGAGTTCCTTAGGCCTATTTTTTGCGTTGTCTAAAGCATTGGAGAAGAAAGAAGTCTTTTCAATCTTGATGTGTTTGTTGTATTTTCCGCATATCGCTTTGAGTCGGTCACGGAGGATTGGGGACGGGTTGTTCTGCCAGAGTTTTTCAGCAGCTCTTAGTTGTCATCTTTCAGAGTCTCTGTCTGAGTTGAACCAGGATCTGGATGGGGTATTCCTGACTCTTTTTTGTTTCAATGGCGCTATTTCGTCTAGAATGTCAGTCATAGTTGAGTTGTAGTGGGCTGTGAGTTCTGTAGTGGTGAGATCCCCTGAGGGGATGGGGGGGAGAGAAATTATCCTTTCTTCCAAGTCCGAAAGGGGAATCTGAGTTAGATTTCTCACCCAGTAAAGGGGGACCTGCATGGGGGACTGGCCAAGTAGCACTTGGTAGATGTGGAATAAGATAATGTGGTGGTCAGACCAGTCAACGGGAAGGATTTGGTCGATCGTGACTGAGTCTGGATGGGCAATAATAGCATCAAGGGTTAATCCTCCATTGTGGGTTTCCTCTACGCAGTGTTGGGTAAGGTTGTTGTTGTGTAGAAGCTCATTCAGGATTTGGATCAGCGAGTTGTTTTCGTTACTCCAGTGAAGGTTGAGGTCTTCTAGAATGAAGTTGTTGTCACGGAGAGAGCAGTGAGTTATCAGGTCGGACAAGTGTTCTCCAAATGCAGAGGTGTGGTGGGGCGAATGATAAAGGATGATAAAGGAGGTGACAGAGTAGTGGTTTGTAGTCACTCGTCTTGATGTTGACGGCTAGATATTCAAAGGTGTTGCAGTTGAAGGAGTCGGTTTCCGTCACGAAGATATTGTGCTTGTGTATGATTGCTACACCCCCTCCTCGCCGGTCATTTCTGTCTTTATTGATGATTGCAAAGTACTAGCAACTCCAAAAATGGGGAGGAGTACTCGTTGAACCATGTCTCGGTGATGAACGTGATGTCGATGTCATGTGTAAGGATGGTTTTTGCCAGCTCTGTTGCATGTTTGGTGGCTGATCTGCAAGTTATGAGCATGCAATTGGTGAAAGTCAGCCCGCTATTGTGTTTCTTCACTAGGGGGGCCCTGGGAATGTTCGTGAGGATGGATGGTGGTCTTGTGGTTCCGGGAAGGTGAGTGGTTTCTTCTAAATCCTGTTATGACCTGGATCTTGGTTTTTGGGGAGATGGAGGAAGCAGTATCATATGAGGAGGCAAGCTCCAACATTTCGCTCGTGGACAATGCATCTCTAGTTCTTTTGGGTCTCTGTGTCTGGTTTAGGAGAGGGGTTGAGTTCCAATTGGGCCCTGGAGCCTTGGCGAGCCTTTGATGATTCGAACTGGAAATATTGAGGGAAGAGAGCAGGCGTGGGTTGGGCTCTCGAAGTGTGTTGAGGTTCAGTAAGTTTTCACGAAGGCCCAGGATTATAGTTTCCAGTTGGCTTTCTAGAAGAGCGAAATGCTGTGTCGTCTTCTCAGAGGAGGGATTGGGGGTGGTCTGGGCGGGGCAGTCCCAGGAGGGGGAGAGCTTGTCCTTGTTGAGCTGGATTTTGGGATCATTGGAGTCAGTGTTATCGCTGTGGGTGGCCATGGGATAGGGAGGCAAAGAATCGCATCGTGATGCTGACGTACTCATATGTGTGAGTAGAGGGAGGGCGCTCGGCTTCATTGATAGGGGATTAGGGTTGATGGTTGCTGGATGGGGGTGGCATTGCGGTGGGGGGAGGGTTGGGCACCGGACAGCCTGGGGTTGGAGAGCCTCAGTATTATCATACCAGTGGTTGGTATTGAGGGGAGTGAAAGCATTGTGTGTGCTTGGAGTGAGGGGATGGGGTGGGGGTAGGTGTCCAGGGGGAGAGGATGCCGTTTTCGACATCAGGCATGGGAATGGTTTGCAGAATCTCAAGGCAGGTCAATCTGTCAGAGGATAGGGAGTTGGTCAGGCGGGGTTGGTGAGCGTGAGAGTGGGCGTTGCGTAGCGATGGGAAGAGGGAGTCGAATGCATCTAGGTTGTCGTTGTTGGCTTGGATCAAGACTGTGCCATTGAAGTGGATGGTCACCGAGGTGTTGCCGCTGTGCAGAGGGCGATTAGGGGTTGAGAACGTTAATTTGCAACTGTGGGGGTTGTTAGTAGTTTTGGAAATGTGAAGATGTGATCTCAGAATGGAGTTCCAGTTTTCCGGTCTCTCTGTGTGGAAAATGAGATCCATTTTCAGCTGGCCTTTAGAGGAGTAGTGGTAAATGTCCGCGAAAAGTGTTTCTGGGTGTAGCCTGATCAATTTATGTTTTAGGTTTCTTCTCGCTTTAGGGGGGAGGTTGGGGGGAAGATGATGGAGAAGGAGTTCGGGTCATGAGGTTTAAGGAAATTGTGAGAAGGGGGGCTGAGGGCATTTGGTGTGGTAGGTGGCATTATGCTGAAGGGAGGGGGGTACCTCCTTCGAGAAACAAATCCGGCTGCGGGCTCCGATCAGGACCAGCTATTCTGTTCTGGTCTGAAAGAGCGAGTACGGCACTTGCAGGGCCAGCTATTCTGTTCTGGTCTGAAAGAGCAAGTACGGCACTTGGAGGGGCTAGATCGGGTGTAGTGGCTAGGCTGGGGAGCTAAGGGATGTAGTTGAGTGAGGGTTTATTGCGAATCAGTCGCGAGGACTGTGGAATGTACTAGTTCTATAACCAATAGAAAGTGGGAAAAGGTGTGTCGAAGCCGCCGTCAAGGGATAGCTATCACGCTGGCAACGTGTGGCGGATTGCATCAATTGTGCCTCTATTTGCTGGGGCATGAATCGTTGGTAGGGTTTTACTGGGGAGCTTGGGAGTGAATGTAGGGGTGGGCATGTAGCGGTTCAATGATGAGAGACCGGCGCGTGTCCCCTATGTGGGAGTATTGGGTAATCAAAGTCCGACAACTTGGAGCTGGGAATTGCTCTAACTCTGGTAGAGGCCGTTGAGTCTACATCCTCTGTTCCTTCTGTCGCTGAGTCAACGTGGCTATGTGGTCGATTGGGGTGGCCTGGGAGAGGATGCTTTGGAAAAGGACTGAAGCGATATCGTGGGGGGAGTTTGTACCTTAATCACTGGGATGGAGATTAAGGCTGCACGGAGGTCACCATCCTGGGTACAGATATCTGCGGTGTGGGGGGATGACGAGTGCTGAACTGCGTGAATGTGTGATGATGTTGCCAGGTTCAGGGGGACGCAGTGGGCAATGGACGTGTTGAATGAAGATGCGGAGATTGGTCGATGTTATTGACTGAGTGAGCATGAGTAGAGAGCCACCATTTTAGGGTCAGGTATCACAGTCGCAGGACCTGAATCTCTCAACATGGGACAGCGCTACAAGTGAGACTCTTTCAGGAGCTAATGGACCGGTAAGTAGGCCCTTCATCAATTATTGGCTCAGGTACTCACCGGAACTGCTTGCTGGATGTTGCAAGTAGGACACCACCATTATGGGGTCAGGCAAAGGTTCCTCTGTGGTTACTTCCTGTCGCGTTCACGTTGGGTCAGGAGCTGCTGGACAACGGGAGCTTGCCAGGATACAGTAATTCTCTGTGGGCAGAGGCGGTTGGACCGAGTGTGGCAGGAAGTGGCTTAATGGGATTGATTCGGCGATATGGAGGTTAATGGGGGTAGGGCGCTGCCATTTTGGAGGTAGGCAGTGAATCCTCCTTGAAATGTTAAGACTATTCACCGTTGCGTCTGGAGCTGCTGTCTGGCGCTACTGGGCGTCCGATGTTTGCCAGGATTTAAGGGGATGGAGCGGGCCAAAGGAATAAGGTGGAAATCGCTCGGTGAATAGAGGTTTACTGAGAGCAGGAGGCCGCCATTTTTAGATCAGGCAGCGCGATGGCGAGTCCCATGTCTCCTAGTCCTCGATGCAAGTTCCCCGTTCCGGGGCAAAAGTCTTTATAGCAGTGAGGCAGGAATCAGCATATCAGACTTCGGTGAGATGCTGTGTGCGAAGGCGGTTATGGGCCGATGAGAACTGGTAAGGGAGCTAAGAGGGGGTGGTAAGCCACCATTTTGAGTACAGGCAGCACGGCAGCGACCCCTTTGTCTCCCGTTACTGGGTGCCCAGGACAGGGTTCCGTAGAATGAGGAAGATTTTGGCCTTATCACAGGTGTTGGAGTTGAAGATATCTGATCGGCTCTCTGAAGGTTGTTGCAGTTGAAGAGGCGAGGTGGCCCTTCTGTTCCATCGGCCATCTATCTTTGGGGTCTCTCGCTTTGTGATTTTTTGGATGAATCCATGTGTCTGGAGTCTTTGGTTGCTTCAGCGGGGTTCAAGTGGTGATATCCTGATGTTGTATAGTCAGCCGGCTGGTAATTCCTTCTCCAGTGGTGGTGGGAATCAGCGATGCCAGCAGAGAATCCAGAGCACGGTTCCGAGGTACCCCATAGCAACTTAGGATCTGGTGAGTGTCAATGATCGACAGGGTGTTGCCATACTACTTACGTATAGCTAATGCCGTAACACAGGACACAGCCAAAGTGTAGTAAAAACAATATGGCTGTCATTTTTTTCTCTAAAAACAGTCATTAACTCATTATATAATGGCTTGTCATCATCATGTACCATGGTACACTGAAAAGTTACAGCAGTATACCATGGCCCAAAATATAACTGAGGCCTAGATGTATTATTGGATTGCAGTACCTTTGCATCACAGATCCAGGTCACAAGGGCAATGCAATAGTTAAGTCAGATTTACAAAGCTACGCAAGGCCATTATGTGTGGCCTGCATTGACTGGCAATTTATAACAGTTTCCTTGACTCCACGCTATGCTACTTCAACGTATGCCACCCCACTCTACTGCAATCCACTGTACCTTACTCAACTCTATGCCACTCCACTGTACAACACTCCACTCTATGCTATTCCACCCTATGCCACAACACTCTCCTTCACTCCACTCTACGGCATTCCACTGTACGCTATTCCACTGTATGCTACTCCACTTTACAGTTATCCACTCTATGCCACTCTACTCTGTGCTTCTCAACTGTATGACACCCTCCTCCACCCTATATAGCTCGACTCTATAAAATACATTGTGGCACTCAAACATTCTATGCCACTCTATCCCTGTACACTCCACTGTCCAGCTCTATACTCCATTCTATGCCAGCACACACCATTGTACAACACTTTATTCAAAAATTCAGCACTTTTATATACGACACAGCACTTCAATCTACTGTACGAGACCCCACTCCAGTTTATAACAGTTTACTGCCTATGCTATGACCCTCCACTCCATGCCACTCAATCAATCAATCAATCATAGGCATTTGTATAGCGCACTGCTCACCCGGAGGGTCTCAAGGCGCTGAGGGGGGGGGGGGGAACGCTACTGCTCCAACAGCCAGGTCTTGAGTTGCTTCCTGAAGGCGAGATGGTCTTGCGTTGTCCGGAGGTGGATGGGGAGGGAGTTCCATGTCTTGGCTGCCAGGTAGGAGAAGGATCTTCCTCCGGCGGTGGCTCTGCAGATGCGGGGGACGGTGGCGAGAGCGAGGCTGGCGGAGCGGAGCTGGCGGGTGGTCTTGTGGAAGGTCAGGCGGCTGTTGAGGAACTTGGGGCCCAGGTTGTGGAGGGCCTTGTGTGCGTGGGTGAGGAGTCGCAACGTGATTCTTTTGTTGACGGGGAGCCAGTGCAGGTCTCTCAGGTGTCCGGAGATGTGGCTGTGTCGGGGGATGTCCAGGATGAGTCGTGCTGAGGCGTTCTGGATCCGTTGGAGTTTCTTCTGGAGTTTGGCGGAGGTGCCGGCGTAGAGGGCGTTCCCATAGTCCAGCCTACTGGTGACGAGGGCCTGGGTGACCGTCTTCCTGGTCTCGGTGGGGATCCACCGGAAGATCTTTCGAAGCATGCGCAGGGTGTTGAAGCATGAAGACGAGACGGCGTTGACTTGTCTGGTCATCGAGAGGGAGGAGTCCAGGATGAAGCCTAGGTTGCGTGCGTGGTCCGTTGGCTTGGGGGTGGCTCCCAGGGCGGGGGGCCACCAGGAGTCATCCCAGGCGGAGGGTGATGATCCCAGGATGAGGACCTCCGTCTTGTCTGAGTTCAGTTTCAGGCGGCTGTTTTTCATCCATTCGGCGACGTCTTTCTTCCCTTCGTGTAGGCTGGCTCTGGTGGCGTCCGGGTCGCTGGTGAGGGAGAGGATCAGCTGGGTGTCGTCGGCGTAGGTGATGATCTTGAGGTTGCGTTGACGTGCGATGGTTGCGAGGGGGCTCATGTAGACGTTGAAGAGGGTGGGGCTGAGCGATGACCCTTGTGGAACGCCGCAGATGACTTCGGTGGCCGCTGACCGGAACGGGGGGAGGCGGACTCTCTGGGTTCTTCCGGCGAGGAATGAGGTGATCCACTCCAGGGCCTTCTCCTGGATGCCGGTGTTGTTCAGGCGCTGTACCAGGGTGCGGTGGCAGACAGTGTTGAACGCTGCGGAGAGGTCCAGGAGGATGAGGGCCGCAGTTTCCCTGTTGTCCATTAGGGATCTGATGTCGTCTGTGGCTGCGATGAGGGCGGTTTCCGTGCTGTGGTTGGCTCGGAAGCCGGATTGCGAGTGGTCGAGGGATCCGTTGGTCTCGAGGAAGGTGGCTAGCTGTCTGTTGACGGTCTTCTCGATGACTTTGGCAGGAAACGGGAGGAGCGAGATGGGGCAGTAGTTCTTGAGGTCGGAGGGATCTTCAGTTGGTTTCTTCAGCAGGGCACTGATCTCGGCGTGTTTCCAGCACTCCGGGAAGGTGGCGGTGTTGAAGGAGGCGTTGATGATGTCGCGGAGGTGGGGTGCGATGATGTGGTCGGCCGTGTTGAAGATGCAGTGTGGGCAGGGGGCCGTAGGGGATCCGGAGTGGATGGTGTTCATTGTGCGTGTTGTGTCTTCGGTGCTGACTGGGGTCCAGGTGCGGAGGGTGGCGGTGGGGGGCATCGGTTCGGTGGTGGGGTTCGTGGTTGGTGGGCCGAAGCTGTTGTGAATGTTGGCGATCTTGTCGTGGAAGAAGGCTGCGAGGGAGTCGCAGAGGTCTTGCGAGGAAGTGATGTCATTGTTTCCGGCGTCGGGGTTGGAGAGCTCTTTGACGATGCTGAAGAGTTCCTTGCTGTTGTGGGTGTTTTTGTCCAGTCGTTCCTTGAAGGCTGTCTTCTTTGTGGCGCGGATCAGTTGATGGTGTTTGCAGGTGGCATGTTTGAGGGCCATCATGTTGTCTGTGGTCTGGTTGGTGCGCCAGGTGTTCTCCAGGGAGCGGCAGTTCTTCTTGGAGGTGATGAGCTCGTCGGTGAACCAGGAGGCTTTCTTGCTGCCGCGTCTGCTGGGGGGGTTCTTCTTCAGTGGTGCGAGGGCGTCTGCGCAGTTGGTGATCCACTGTGTGAGGTTGTTGGCGGCTTCGTTGGGGTCCGTTGAGCTGGTGGGGGGGTTCTGGCTGAGGAAGGTGGTGAGCTGGTCGCCGGTGATCTTGTTCCAGCTCCTGCGGGGGGCTTGTTGAGGGTGGTGGTGGGTTGTCATTTTACTGAAGCCGAAGTGGATGCAGCTGTGGTCAGTCCACTGGAGATTGGTGGAGTGGCTGAAGGTGACGTATTTGCTGGATGAGAAGACTGGGTCAAGCGTGTGGCCGGCGTAGTGGGTGGGGGTGGTTACCAGTTGCTTGAGTCCGAGGTTGGCCAGGTTGTCCTGCAGAGAAGTGGTGTTGCGGTCCTTGTTGTCCTCCAGGTGGAAGTTGAGGTCCCCCAGGAGGATGTAGTCGGTGGAATTGATGGCGTGCGGGCTGACGAAGTCTGTGATGTCTTCGCTGAACTGTGTGCGTGGTCCCGGTGGTCTGTAGACGAGGGTGCCTCTGAGCGTGGTCTTGGGGTCGGTGTGTATCTGGAAGTGGAGGTGTTCGGCGGAGGTGAAGGTGTCATCGGAGTTGGTCGTGATGCGGATGGTGTTCTTGTGGATGATGGCGATGCCTCCTCCTGTCTGGTTGATGCGGTCTTTCCTGTTGATTTTGTAGCCTTCCGGGATGGCGATGGCAACGTCGGGCGCTGAGGAGGCGTTCATCCAGGTTTCCGTCAGGAAGGCGATGTCTGGTGCTGTCGAGTCGAGGAGGTTCCAAAGTTCGACGGCATGCCTGTGAATGGAGCGGGTGTTGAGCAGGATGCACATCAGGTGTTTGTTGCTGGGGCTCGGTTTAGCAGGTGCGGTGTTGGGTCGGAGGCCGGTGAAGTGGCAGGTCAGGCAGGTGAAGGGTCCGTGGGTGCGTCTCGGGGTGGCTCGGTAGCAGGCGGTGTTTCGGCCGGCGTTGAGTGCGTGGAGGGTTTTGGCATCGTAGATGTGGAGGGTGTGCTGGCGAGGGCGAGGACCAGGGGGTCTGGCACTGGGCACGGTCCAGGCGCGGACGGGCGCAGACGGGCTTACCTTTGGCGCTCAATCGGCGCTCCCGCTACGCGCATCCGCTGCGCGGTCGCTCTGGGGGCGTCATAAGTAAGGAGCCGGGAGGGAGGAGCAGCTGGGTGGCGGGAGCGGGGCGGCGAAAGGAATCACAGGGGGGCGGGGCCGCAGGGAGGCAGCGGCGGGAAATTCCAAGAAGCAGCGGGCAGCGGGAAATTCCCAGGAGCAGCGGGAAATTCCCAGGAGCAGCAGGCAGCGAGCGAAGGAATCTGCAGGCAGGAGGCGGCAAAGGCAGGCAGGAGCGGCAGCAGTGAGTGGGGCGACCAAGCCCTGTGGAGGGCTGAGCCACTCTACTCTATGGCACACCAATACCTTTTTTTTTGTACTTTACTACACACAACGTTACCCCAGTCCCTCTACTCCACTGTGTGAGACTTTACCTCACTGTACTATAAAACAATCTACTCTATGCAGCTCCACTGTTTGACACACTTCTGTATTCTATGCAACACTCTACTACACTGTATGCAACTCTCTGAAACTTTACTCCTGACTATACCCCTAAACTCCACTGTATATCACTTTACTATACTGTATGCCACTGTGTAACACTCTTCTCTACTCTTTGCCACTCTACGATACTCTAGTCCACTATATGAGAATATACGCAACTCTTTGTATGCCATTGCACCCCACTTTACTGCTCTCTACTCTATTGCACAGTGCTCCAAGCTACTCCACTTCTCCATTGTAATCCACTGCACTCTATGCCACTTTATTCTATTGTACTCTATAACACTGTATGCCAATCCACTCTACCACAATCTGCAACACTGTACTGTAGTGTACACCACTCCTCTCTACAAAACTCAACTGGACTGTTTGCCACTCTACTCTATTGTAGCCTACATAACTTTCCAGTACTGTACAATACACTCTACTGTATAATGCTGTAGTCCAATTTATAACACTTTCCTCGACTATTTGTTACACCACTCTATTCTGCTGCACTCTGTGCCACTATAGTCCATGACACACCACTCCATTCTATGACATGTTACTCCACTCTACACTGCCCCACTGCAGTGTACTCCACTCCACTATACTCTAATTTCCACTCTATGTCACTGTACCACACACAGCTCTATGCTACTTCACTGTCTGACACTCTACTCCACTGTATGCTACTCTACTGTACACCACTGTACTACACTCTATGACACTTTACTCCACTATATACCCATCCACTCTAGGCCAATGTACTATAATGTATGACACTCAACAACACAGCACTCAAATTCTCTCTATGATTCACCACTCAGGTATATAATACAGCACACCAGTCTATGACACTCTCCTCCACTGTACTCTACAGCACTTGACAATACTCCACTGTACGACAATCTACTTCAGCCTAGTCCCCTCTAAAACACTCTACTCTACTACAGTTTGCGACACCCTACTCTACTGTTCGACATGCCAGCTCACTGTACCACTCGCTGCTCCAGACTTTGATACTGGATTCCATTATATAAGACACCATGCCACTACACTATATAACACTTTAGTACACTGTATGATACATCACTACACTCCTCTCTTCTCCACTCTATTACAATCTATGATACTCCACTCCATTACAAGAGACTTTACAACAATCTCCTCCACTGTACTGTATGACGCTCCACATAACAAGTTTCAATTCACGACACTGCACTCTACGATTTGAAACACATTTTTATTGAAAAATGGAAATTCAATGAAAAAAACAAGGGTTAAAGCTTAGTTATAGTTAGGAAAACTTTTTTCCCTATACAAGCCAAGCTCAAACTACAAAAGACTTCACAATTCTACAATTATAGTTATACATCTCATTACAATTTTCCCGCCACCTTCAAATTATTATAAGTAGCACATCTTGTTACACACTCCTTTCAGCTCACTAACCAGGCAACACTATAACTTCACACTCTACAATGAACTATGTTCCTACAAATAATGTTACTCTGCTGTACATCACTACACTATATGAGATTCTCCGGTACTGCATGACAATGCATTTAACAACACTGTACTGTATGGCACTCTACTCCACTGAACTCTACTGTATGCCAGTACATTCTACAACACTCTGCTACACTCTATGACACTCTACAACACTCTACTAGATGACACTTCAGTCCACCACACTCTATTTTATGACACTCCAGTTAACAAGTCTCCACTGTAAAACAATCAACTTTACGTTTCGACACACCACCACATTGTACAACATGCCGCTCCACTCTATATTACCCCACTACATGATATGACACTCAATGCCACTCCACTTTATAACACTATACTCCACTCTACACTCCGTCACTCCACTCTATCCCACTCTACAGTACTCCACTCTACAACACTAGACTCTACGACACTCTCTTTTACTGAACTGTACTACATTCCACTTTACAACACTGCAATGAATGACACTCCATACTGCAGAAATAAAAAACATTAACATACAATGAATAAAACAAAGTTTAAGCATCATATATAGTTAGAAATAGCATATGTATTCTTACTATACAAACCAAACTTAAAATACGCAAACTTTATAAATTAAAAAATTATAATTATAACTGCAATGTATAATTTATGCACCACCTTCAAAGTCCTATAAGTAGCGCACCTCTGAAAACAATCTTGTCACCTCATGCGCCACACTACAATAACTATTAGCTCATGCCTTTTCCATGCACTGGTTATACCCTTGCATAGTACATCACTAATAGCATGTGAAGTCATCACATTCATAAAATGTATAACTTCTCAAATGACATAATTTGTCACAACAGAGTGCATAGTAGAGCAGCAAGTTATAGCTAGGGTTGTCTTGTTAGCGGGCTGAAAAAGTGTGTAAAGAGCTGCAGTACATAAAATAATTTGAAGGTGATAAATTGTAAATGAAAGTTAAATCTGTGACTTTAGAATGTTTAATGTTTGTGTAGTTGAAGCTTAGTTTGTATAAGAGAAAAAACGTTCTCAACTATAAGTTTTAAGCTTTGTTTGTATTTTATTGCATCATATATATTGCAGAGTGGCTTCAGTGGCTTTAGTTAACTGCAGTTAAAATAAGGGTTTCCTGAGACTGAAATTCCTCTGAATTTCGCCCCATTTCATGGAGTTCCATTAAACTTTGCAGACCTATTCTTCCTTCTACATTGGTGGACGATGCAAAGTTCTGTGTGTGACTGGTCAAATGGGGACAAAGAAAAATGGGGAGTCCCAAAACAGATTTTGACGTCAATGCATTGTACATAGACTTTTTGTATTGGACATAGTGCCAAAACCTCTGAATAGATTTTCATGAAATTTGGCAGGATTAGACATTACGGTGCGCAGATTATCCTTTTTGGTACTGTAGGTAAGTAAAGTAAGTATGTTTTGAATAATACTAATGCATTTTAACTAAGTGATATCTGTTGTCCTGGTTTTTTGCTGTATTTTGTGGAAGTACTACAGTACATTGTGATGATAAGTCTTTAGGTGATTGGTTAATGACTGCCTTTACAAAGGTTAATGGCAGCCATGTTTATTTTAGGTACAGTTTGACTGTGTTCAGTGCTATGGCTTCAGATCTAGGTAAGTAAAGATCATTATTTTACCCCTATCTATTTGAACTCCAGTAAAGTAGTAATAGGTAGGGAAATATATTTATATATTTCTATATTTTTTTTAACTATGGCGTACAGTGAAACTACCTCAGAAGTACCACAGCTCCAAAAAAAAACGTTTTACAAAACATGATAAAAAATTTAAAATACACTATATTTTACAAATGTAGTATACCCAAGGGTATTTTTGATTTTTAAAATATTTTTATGCACAAAATAAATGTACAGACGAGCATGGTATTGCATACATATAACTGCAATACCTACATACGCTATTCTACCTAGATTGTTGTTAAAATATATAGAACATTATTTAATAACATTTGGTACCTAGTACCACTTGAATAAAATGGTAAAAGGTAGTAAACAACAATAAAACCTAACACTTACCTACATCTAAGACAGTACCAGAGTTCGACACTGTTCTCCATGATACTCTACTCTATGCTACAACACTATGTGCCACTGCATTCTATTTCACAAGACTGTACACAACTAAACTCAACATTATTCCACTATACAGCACTCGGGTGTATGCTACTCCACTATATGCCTCTCCACTCTATGCAACTCCTCTCTTCACCACTAAACTCTGCCACATTCCAATGTACGCCACCACACTCTACCAGATTTCACTCTATTTCACTATACTTTATTCTACACTATGACATTATACTGTACAACAGTACTCTTTACAACACTATCCTTGACTTTACTGTACCTCACCACACTTAATTACACTCAACTTGACAACATAAACAACAACATTTTAATTCTTGTAAAAAAATGAAAGGTTAAGGATAAGTAACAGTAAGGAAAACAATATTTCTTATTTCTATACATACCCAAATTAACTGGACAAAAATTGGAAATTCTAAAGCTATTGTTATAACTTACATTTATTATTTACACACCACCTTTAAATTGCTATAAGTCATAGTTATAACTTACAATTATAATTTACTCACCAACTCCAATTACCTTTAAGTTGTGCACTGCCATAAACAGTGTGATCATCTCACTCACCAGACTACATTAACTATAACCTGCCACTCTACCATGAACTGTGTTCTCACAAATCACTCACCACACTACATTAACTATAACTCATGCCTTTTCCATGCACTGCTTATACCCTTGCATGGTAAATCGCTAAAGCATGTGAAATCATAGTATTCATAAAACGTATAACTTTTAAAATGACATAATTTGTCACAACACAGTCCATGTTAGAGTGGGAAGTTATAGTTAGGTTGGTTAGCGAGCTGAAAAGATCTTAGAAGAGGTGCAGTACTCAACATAATTTGAAGGTGCAAGACAAATACTAAATGAAAGTTAAAACTATTACTGTAGAATGTTTAAAGTTTGTGTAGTTCAAGCTTGGATTCTATAGGGAATAACATTTCCCAACTATAAGTAAGCTTTAATCTTTATTTTTGTTTTAAATTGAATATATACATATATAACACAATGGCAGTAGCCATTCTGAATTTACAGCCAGAGCTACTAGAGAAAGGAATTCCTTGGAATTTTGCCCCTTAGAAATTTTTCACCCATTTGATGAATCTCCATGAAACTTTGCAGACCTATTCTTCCTTCTACATTGGTGGATGATACAAAGTTCCATGGTGATTGGTCAAGGTAGGAGAAAGAAAAATGAGGGGTCCCAAAACAGTTTTTGACTCCAATGCATTGTACAGAGACTTTTTGTATTGGATTTAGCACTAAAACGTCTGAACAGATTTTCATGACATTTGGCAGGATAAGACTTTATGGTGCACAGATGATCCTTTTGGGTACTACAGCTAAGTAGAATCAGTATGTTTTGAATAGTAATGCATTTTAAATAAGTGATACATGTTGTCCTGGTTTTTCACAGTATTTTGCGGAAGTACTATGGTATATTGTGATGACAAGACTTTAGATGATTTGCAAATGAATGCCTTTACAAATGTTATTGGCAGCCATGTTGATTTTAGGTACAGTTTGGCTGTGTTCAGTGTCATGCCTTCAGATCTAGGTAAGTAAGGTTCATTGTTTTCCCCTACCTATTTCAACGTCAGTAAAGGGGTAATAGGCAGGGAAATATATTTATACGTGTCTATTATTTAGAAAACAAATATGGAGTACAGCAAAACTACCTCAAAAAGTACCACAATACCAAAAAAAAACATTCAAGAAAAACATGTTAAAAACTTAAAGACACTATATTTTCCAAATATAGTATACTAAAGTGTATTTTTGGATTTTAACATTTAAATATGCACAAAAAAGTGTACAGATGAGCACAGAAATACATAAAAATAACCACACTACTTAAAAAATGCACTGTTCTCTTTAGATTGCTTTTAAAATATATAGAAAATTATAAATACAAATCTGTACCTAGTACCACTTAAATAAAAAGGTAATAGTTAGTGAACAACAATAAAACCTAACACTTATTTATATCTAAAACAGTAGCACAGTTTGACACTGTTCTCCATGACACTCTACTCTATGCCACCACATTCTATTTCTCAAGACTGTACACAACTAAACTCAACATTATTCCACTATACAGCACTCGGGTGTACGCTACTCCACTATATGCCTCTCCACTTAATGCAACTCATCTATACGCCACTAAACTCTGCTGCATTCCACTGTACGCCACTACACTCTACCACATTCCACTCTACTCCATTACACTCTATTCTACTGAATACAAAAAATAGTAATCTATATTCCTGACACATTAGTTTTACACCTATCCACCCACTTTCATGCTAAGTGTGCTTGAAGTAACTCATTCCAATGTATGTAACTCCACTCTAAGCTATTACACTCTACGCTACTATACTCTATGTCACTAAGCTATACGCCACTGCACAGGACGCTAATCTATTGTACAACGAGCCATTGCATGCCAATCTACTCTATGCTAATCCACTGTACGCCACTGCCCTCTCCACACTCCACTCTATGCCACTACACTCTAAATCGGCCCACTGTACGCTATTATACTCTACACCCTGCATTCTGCGATACTGAAGAATAATGTACATCCTTTACAATACACTACTACACGCTATGCTATTACACTGTAAGTATCTCCACTCTACAATACTCCACTCTACTCTACTCCAGTCTATGCCACTCCACTTTATGCCTCTTAACGGTGCGTCATTTCAGTATACACCACTCCACTATACGACACTCCACTGAATGGTATTACAGTTTACACGACTTCAATCTATGCAACTCCAGTCTATGCCACTCCAATCTACACCACTCCACTGTACGCTACTCCAGCCTATGCTATTCCAATGTACATCAGTCCTCTCTACACCACCCCACTCTATTCTATTCCACTATATAGCACTCAACTCTTTATCACTCCACTGTACACCACTATACTCAAACGTATTCTACTCTACACCCCGCCACTGTACACTACTCCACACTATGCTGCTCCACTCCACGGCACTACACTTGATACTACTACAGTTCATGATATTCCACTCTATGACACTCTACTCTATGCTATTCGATTCTATGACACTCCAATGTTTGCCACTCCATTGTATGACCCTGCACTGTACACCACTCCACTCTGCTATTCCACTGTACGCAACTCCACTCTACGAAACTGTACTCAATGCTCTTTCACTGTATGACACTCCACTCTGACACTCCACTTTTCACCACTCCATTGTATGCAGATCCATTCTACACCACTTCACTGATCCTCACTCCGCTCTACACCACTCCACTCCACTCCACTCTTCCTCACTCTACTGTATGCTATTCCACTGTATGCCACTACAATATACTCTATGCCACTCTACTCTACACCAATCCACTGTACACTATTCCACTCTATGCCACTCTATACCACTCCATTGCACCCTACTACAATCTAGGCAACTCAACTCCACCCTACTCCATGCCACTCTACTGCTCCACTGTATGCAACTACTCGCTACACCACTCCACTCTGTGCAATTACACTGTATCCCACTCCAATCTATGCCATTGTACTGTAGCCTTCTCTACTCTACACCAATTCACAATATGCTCTTCTACTGTATGCCAGTGCACTGTACACTACTCCACTGTACACAACTCTGATTTACCAAACTACTCTTTGCCAATATATGGTATTTCACTGTATGCGACTGCACTGTACACCACTACACTATCAATCAATCAATCAAGGAATTTATATCGCGCACTACTCACCCGGAAGGGTCTCAAGGCGCTTGGGGGAGGGGGTCTGCTACTGCTCGAACAGCCAGGTCTTGAGCTGTTTCCTGAAGGCGAGGTGGTCCTGGGTCAGCCGCAGGTGGACGGGCAGGGAGTTCCATGTCTTAGCCGCCAGGTAGGAGAAGGATCTTCCTCCAGCGGTGGCTCTCTGGATGCGAGGGACGACGGCGAGGGCGAGGTACGCGGATCGTAGCTGTCGGGTGGGCGTGTAGAAGGTCAGGCGGTCGTTGAGGTACCTTGGGCCCAGGTCGTGGAGGGATTTGTGTGCGTGGGTGAGGAGCCTGAACGTGATCCTCTTGTTGACAGGGAGCCAGTGCAGGTCTCTTAGGTGGCTCGAGATGTGGCTGCGTCGGGGGGCGTCCAGGATGAGACGGGCGGAGGCGTTCTGGATACGCTGAAGTCTTTTCTGAAGCTTGGCTGTTGTACCGGCGTAGAGGGTGTTTCCGTAGTCTAGTCTGCTGGTGACGAGGGCCTGGGTGACAGTCTTCCTGGTCTCAGTCGGGATCCATCTGAAGATCTTGCGGAGCATGCGGAGGTTGTGGAAGCAAGATGAGGAGACGGCGTTGACTTGTCTGGTCATCGATAGGGAGGAGTCCAGGATGACGCCCAAGTTGCGTGCGTGGTCCGTTGGCTTGGGTGCAGTGCCCAGGGCCGGGGGCCACCAGGAGTCGTCCCATGCAGAGGGCGATGGTCCCAGGATGAGGACTTCTGTCTTGTCCGTGTTCAACTTCAGGCGGCTCATGTTCATCCATTCGGCGACATCTTTCATCCCTTCGTGTAGGTCGGCTTTGGCGGTGTCGGGGTCTCTGGTCAGGGAGAGAATCAGCTGGGTGTCATCGGCGTAGGAGACACTGTACGCCATTCCACTCTAAACTTGTCTACCCTAATACACTGCTCTCTGCACCACTTCACACTATGCTATTCCACTCTATGCCAATGTACTCTACACCAGTGCACTGTATGCCATTGTGCTGTACACTACTGCACTGTATGCCACTCCACTCTGCACCAATCCACTCTACACAATTTCATTTATGGCACTTAACGGTACACTGCTACACTCTACGCCACTTCAGTTTGTGCCACTCCACTCCACACTATTCCACTCTACTACACTCCACTGTACGCCACTCCACTCTACACTATTCCATTGTCTGCCACTCCAGTCTATGCCACTACACTGTACACCAATCCACTCTCTGCTATTTCACTGTATGGCACTTCACTCTACACTACTACACTCCATGCCACTCCAGTGTACGCCACTTCATTCCATGCTATTTCACTCTACTACACACCACACCACTCTGCACCACTCCACTCAACACTATTCCACTGCATGCCACACCAGTCTACGCCGCTACACTGTACACCACTCCACTCTATGCTATTCCACTATATGCCACTCTATTCTATGCACTCTATGCCACTCCAGTTTACACAACTTCTCTCCACGCTATTTCACAGAACTCCACTCCACTGTACACTATTGTATTGTTTGCCACTCCACCTTACACTACTCCAGTGTATGCTACTTCACTGTACACTATTCCAGTGTACGGCAATAGACTCTCCGGCACTCCACTCTATGCCACTCCACTCTGCCCTATCCCATAGGACTCCACACTGCACCACTCCACTGTATGCCACTAGTCAGCGCTATTCAAGTCTACACAACACCACTCAGCTACTGCGCTACTCAGCTGCATGCCACTGAATTTCACTCCACTCCACACTATGCCACTAAACTCTGCGCTATTCCACTCTATGATACTGCACTCTACTCCACTCCACTCTACACTATTACACTGTATGCCTCCACACTCTACCGCACTGCTGTGAACCCCACTCCACTGTTCGACACCCCTCCACTACATAGCACTTCTCCCTACACTACTGCACTGTACATTATTCCACTGCACACCACCCCACTCTACACTATTCCACTGTATGCCACACCACTGTACACCACTACACCACACGATATTCCACTCTACATGGCTCCACTCTACACTAGTATACTGGAAGCTGCTCCACTCTACAGCACTCTACTCTATGCTACTAAACTCTATGCTATTCCACTGTATGTCACTCCAATTTACGCCAATCCACTCTACACTATTAAACTGTACACAACTATACACTACCCCACTCCACTGTAACCCACAACATACCATTCTACCTTAATCCGTTCTATGTCAATGCACTCTACACTACTCCACTGTGCAACACTCTACTCTAGCCTGCTCCACTGTACGCTATTCCATTGCATGCAACTCTTCTGTACGCTACCACAATATACACTTTTCCACTTTTTGCCACTTCATTCTACTCTACTCCACTATGTACCAAGTCCCACTGTACGCCACTCCACTATGTGCCACTCTACTCTATGTCACTCCATGGAACACGATTCCACTCTAGTCTTTGCTACTCCAGTCTATGCCACTCCATGGACGACACTGCAAACTACACTATTCCAATGCACGCTATTCCACTGCATGGAACACCATTATATGTAACTTTGCTCAAAGCTAATACACTGTACACCACTCCACTCTATGCCACTCCACTGCACACCATTCCAGTGTATCATATTGCACTGTACACCACTCCACTGTATGCCATTGCAGTGTACACCATTACACTCTATTCCAGTGGTACTGAAACCCGCGGATCCCTTGACCTATTTGCCTCTGACCACAGTTTCCATTATGTTACTTTTCCCGGCAGGTGAGGGTATGGAAGCCTGGCCTCTGGAGTACCTACATTTTTCTCCCTTTAAAAAAACTGGTATAAAGCCGATGAAGATATTATAATCATGTGGCCTTCATCTTGTCTGCAGGCCCCACAGTGCCAGCAGTGTGTGCATTCATGAATTCAGGTGCTTCTAGGAGATCACCACTGCAAGCGTTATAACAATACTCTGGAAGAGGTGTCAGAATTAAAGTAATGTAATGTAATGTAATGTAAAGGTGAATTTATAGAGCGCAGCTACCACTCCAAGGAGTATCTTGGCGCTAAATCAACCAGATGGAATGGTTGGGGGAGGCAGACAAATTTCACGCTAACACCAATAACTACACCATTGCTAAGCAGGCTGCATCAGTAAGAGAAAAAATACATGTCTTCAGAGCCTTTCTAAACTGAGTCTCCTGAGACAAGGATCGAATGGAAGAAGGAAGATTATTCCAGGCTTTAGCGCCCAAGACAAAAAGAGATTTGCCACCTTTAGTGGCTAGCCTGAATTTAGGGATAGTAAGCAGATTCAGTCCTGAAGATCTCAGACAGCGTGCCGGGTGGTAGCGTTTAAAGCCATTACACAAATATTTAGGACCTCGCTGATGGAAGGCCCTAAAAGTAAGTAGAAGGATCTTAAAAAGAATCCTTTTACCGATAGGAAGCCAATGAAGCGTATTCAATGCCGCTGATGCTGATGATTTGCGAGGCCAGCGTAGTACTAAACGAGCCGCAGCATGCTGGACTATTTGTAGTCTACGTAGTACTGATTTGTTGGCTCCAGCGTATAGACTATTACAATAGTCCAGCCTGGAGGCAATCAGGGCAACTGCGACTGTCTTCCTAGCTGGCAAGGGCAGAAGGTCGAAAAACTTCCTTAAAGTTTTTATTATGCAAAAGCATGAACCCGCTACAGTCAGCGCTTGTTGTTTGAAGGATAACTGGCAATCGAACCTAATGCCCAAGTTTCGAGCAGAGGTGATGGTCATAGGGGGAGCCTCTGTATCATCGGGCCAGCAAGTTGTTGGAGAGAACAGATTTTGTTTTCCAAAGGGAATAATTTCGGTTTTGCCAGCATTGCACTTAAGGTGATTGTCCGCCATCCAGTGAAAAGTAGCTGCTAGGCACTGTCTGAGATTTTCCTCGATATCTGATTGGTCACTATCCAGTACTAAAATACGCTGAGTATCATCAGCATACGAGATACTACTAATCTGGAAGCTTGTGATTAGTTTCATCAGGGGGACCATATACAAGTTAAAAAGCAGAGGACTCAGGCTTGATCCCTGGGGAACTCCAGAGCTAAGGGGCCTGGCCTCCGATTGAAAATCACCTAGCACTGTAATTTGTCGTCTATTTGTGAGGAAATTTTTTAGCCAAGCCAGAACCACCCCACCTACTCCTGCGGCAGCCAGACGGTTCAGAAGGATGTTATGAGAAACCGTATCGAAGGCTGCCGACAGGTCGAGTAGGATTAACACAGCTTTCTTGCCCTGGTCCAAGGCCATCCGAAGGGTCTCTGCTGTAAACAGCAGGGCAGATTCGGTAGAGTGATTAGACCGAAACCCTGACTGATTAGGATGCAGAATATTATTTTCTTCCAAGAAACTCGTGAGTTGGTAATTCACGAACTTCTCAGTCATTTTGGATAAAGCAGGGAGCAGGGATATTGGCCGTAAGTTGGAGAGGGTGGTCGGGTCAGCTAGTGCCTTTTTTTGAAGAGGCTTAAGAGCAGCAAGTTTCCAATCGTTTGGAACATCCGCTGTGGCTAGAGATGAATTAATGATCCCATTGATAATGGGATTCATTACTGTAGCTAAGGTCTGTAAGACTGATGGAGGGCAGGGATCAAAAGGAGAGCCCGATTTACAGGCAAGAATGGCCTTTAGAGAATCTTCCAGCAGGACGTAAGAAAATGTTTCCAGAATGGTTACACTTTTCTTGCTCTCTGTGTTTTCAGTGATTTCTAAAATGGACGATGTTTGGGGGAAGGTCCTAACAATATCAAGAATCTTATTTTCAAAGTACACTGAAATTTCATCACAGAGTTTCTGAGATGGAGGGATTTCCTGCAGGAGGACTGAAGGATTGGTAAAGTCCTTAACTATTTTAAAAATTTCTTTTTTTTTTTTACCTTGAGCTGCCATAGAAATGGCCTGAAGAAAGTGGGCTTTCTTAGCTGACTTTATGCTAGCATGATAGTTTCTTCTTGCTTGTTTGTAGTTGTCACGAGCAGAGGCTTCATATAGCCTGCGCCATCTCCGTTCCAGTTTTTTTAACTCTGTCAGTTCTAATCGCAAAGCAGATGAGAACCAAGGGGCTCTCCTCTTTGTTGTTCTAGTATTAGAGCTTGAGGTCTGAGACCTGATAGGATCTAATTGGTGACCTGCCTTGGTTAACCAATCGCAGAAACCTTGATTGTCTCCGGTTGTATTCCCTGTTGTCCTAGGTGCACTAGCTGTGAGAGATTCAATCACATCAGGTCTATTGGATAATTTCTTACAATTGGGTTTACATATAAACTTGGAAGTGAGTTTATTGTTGGTATTAGGTATCATATTTTTGTAATTTAATGAAATATGAAAAGGTATAAAAAAAATGGTCAGACCAGATCTGGGGACAAGGTGATTTTACAACAAGTCTAGTGAAGTTGGAGCAAATACAGTCCAAGAGGTGACCTCCTGAATGTGTGCTTTCATGGGTCAAGAGAGTAAGTCCCAGGACATTAATGATCTCCATAAAGCAGTCAACTCCAGGAGCTGAAGGAGAATCAAGATGCAGGTTTAGATCTCCTAACACAGTAAAATTAGCAAATCTAAGCACTAGATCACTTAGTACATTTCCCAAGTTATCCAGGAATTCCTTCGATGGGCCTGGGGGGCGATAAATCAGTACACCAGAAAAAGTGAAGGACTCATGAATGGCCAGAGAGAAAGCTAATGCTTCGGCTCCTTTGATGTCTACCAATTCATAGGAAGAGCATTTTAAGGAATTACGATGAATAATAGCAATGCCTCCTCCCCATTGTGTAGGTCTATCTAACCGCTGAATAGAATAGTCCTGCGGTAGGGCTATGGCTAAATCAGGGTTACACCACGGCTTCAGCCAAGTTTCAGTAACCAACAGCCAATCGAGCATGTTGTCAAAGATCAAATCATGAATATTCTGAGCATTTTTGCAAATAGAGCGGGCATTGATAAGGCCACCTCGAAGTGCTATGGAGTTGGCAGTAGTCTTATGATACGACGAATGAGGCGTGGAGAGTGGCAGAGCAACCCTAGGCAACATGTCCAACATACCCATGTAGGCAATAGTAGATTGTGATAACTTACGTCAAGGGGTCCGCTCCCGCGCCTCCGTGACGCTGACGGGCGCAGACGGGCAGGACTCTGGCCCGACTCCGGCACGAGTCAGGCACGACCGCTGCGCGTTACCGTTGCGCGAGCTGAGGGAGGGTTAAATAGTAACTCCCCACACCTTCACCTGAGCACTAGAGCGCTCAGTGCAATGGCACCACCAGCTAATCCAGTCCCCCAAGATGGCGGCGAAAGCTTAATGGTTCGGTGATACAATCCGCTAAAGCAGCGGTGAGGACACAATTTAAAGTGCAGGAGTGTGGGCGGTTTGAACTACAATTAAAAACAAGGTATGAATAAAGCAACTAACTCAAATACAAAACTAGGGAAAATTGTTAAAAACGCTAATAAATTTCTTTGCGGCAAGAGAAGCGCTAGCAAGTACAAAGCGCCGCGATTGTGAGTCTGGCTATCCCTTAGGGCATGATACTAAGCGGTCAGCTTAAATAGTAACTCCCCACACGTTCACCTGAGCACTAGAGCGCTCAGTGCAATGGCACCACCAGCTAATCCAGTCCCCCAAGATGGCGGCGAAAGCTTAATGGTTCGGTGATACAATCCGCTAAAGCAGCGGTGAGGACACAATTTAAAGTGCAGGAGTGTGGGCGGTTTGAACTACAATTAAAAACAAGGTATGAATAAAGCAACTAACTCAAATACAAAACTAGGGAAAATTGTTAAAAACGCTAATAAATTTCTTTGCGGCAAGCGAAGCGCTAGCAAGTACAAGGCGCCGCGATTGTGAGTCTGGCTATCTAAAAGTACATCTTTTAGTAGATGCTAATGGAGACCGCTTTGTTTTGAGATACAAAAAAAGATTTTCCATTGAACGTTACACACAATTTGTAGACTTCTATCACTGGTGGAGGGGGGTTGTGGCCAGTTACTCAGGCCAGAAGACAGATCTATGGTGGTGACCTAGCATGGGGGGTGAGATACGGTCAAAGAGGTCAACCAATCCAGGAGAACTACGGTAAGAATACTGTCCTGGTTATTCTCCAGATGGAGATCACACAAAATGTAGACAATGCCAAAATCGAGCTCTTATTGAGCCTGTAGTCAGCTAAGGATCATCCAGCTAATTGACAGATTGCACAAATGATGGCACCACCTACTCTAACAGTTGTGTCAGATAATGACCATTTGAACTGGCCTAAAATTTGAGGTCAAAGAAGGAGGGTGCACTCTCTATATATTCACAGCACAACAAAGTTGCACACAGCGATTCACAGAAGCTTCTAACAAGGTACGTAAGAGTTAGGTGGTTCATGCTCCTTCTTGATTATGACAGTGCCTCCTCCTTCCTCTCATGTCCCTTTAAAGTCCACAATTAATGTCTCTGGGCCAAACAAGAGGTAAAAGTAAAGTGACAACCATGCAAACAAAAGTTGAGCCCCTGTCACTTCTGATATTTTCACAAGCCTCATGACATCATGACACGAGCTGTGAGGGCTGTAAAAAAAAGAGGAGTCTCTTGATTTTAGAGCCCAGCCAGTCACCTGATTTCTTCCTCCCTCTGCTTCTGTGTCCCTCCACAGTCCCGGTAACACAGATGGTAAAGAGAATGGAACGCATCCATGGAATCTGCGTGTTGTATAACATCTTTTGAATAGTAGTGACATCATTAGCACTGAACTATTTTGATTGTTTTCATCCACTGTTAAGTTAAAAATAGGGACCGCTGAGCATGGACCAAAAATAACTTCAGCACTGGAAAGTGAAACCTCCAAACAAACATTTAAATACAGAGTAAATGCACAGAAAAGTGATAATGGCAATATTTCTGTTATTTGAAACGATTATGGGCTCAGGTAAATGTCAGACCGTATTATTTGTTACAGAGTTGGCCCCACTTCGCACAAGTCTTTTCAACAAGGCTATCCATCTACAGCATTTGAAGTGCCTTTGGATGGAGGGCTGGGGACACATTCAGTGTTAGGTCATTGTCACAGGGAACAATTAAGTTAAATCTATTTTCCCTTCAAATACTGTCAGGAAGCCGGGCCGGTTGGATGAGTGTAAGAAATGTCACAAAGCAGGTAGGGAGGCTTGTCCCTAAATACAGGGTCAGTTACAGTGATGAACTTCAGAGGAACCGAATAAAGCAAGGCATGAGGAATCAGAGAGGACGTGACCCTGCAGTCACCAGCACCTCCGTTTCACAGAATGTAAGTTAGTGAAATGTTAGTGAGGCTTTACTAATAACTGTTTATTATGAAAATGTTCAACAATGTTCAGACAGAGTAGATACACTTGAACACAGAATTATTAGATAAAGAAGAACTTCACCCCTGAGGTATGACTCTGATGGGCATGCAGTAGTCATAAACACCTTTCCTTGTTGAATGCTGAGAGGATGGCATAGCAAGTCCTGCACTCTGCATAATTGTCGACTTGAGGACATAGCTGCTTTGATGCACAGACCAGCGGAGCAGCTGCTGTTTCTTTACTGAACAGTACTTCCATTGTTCAGAAAGGGTATGCAGGTGAAAAGCATCTATATAACTGGAGTAGGCCTCTTTTGGTCCTAAGATTAGCTTAATTAGCCGATGAGAACAGTGATCCATAGAAAGCTTGCAATATCATCAGAATTATGCAATTCCTCCTGTTGACAAGTATTGCCATTATTTTCATAAATGTTGCTATTCATTTTGTGTGCACTAGGATAGGATTTAAATTTGTTTAACTTGAAAATGTATTCCTGGGGCGTGGCTACGGCGCCGGACGGAATGGCCGTCTGAAGTGAAGCTCCGCCGCAACGGGACGCTTTTAGCCATGCTGGCGCGTCTTCAGCGCCAGCCTCCCAGGGACGCTTACCTCTCCGTTCGTCGGAACGAGTCAGGAGTCTGGTGAGCCCATTCTTGGTATCGAGCGCTTCGTCCACAATACGTTTCCTCACAGTTTCTTTCTGCTGCTGTTGCCTGCACTGGAGCGCCCGCCATCTTGAATATGCGTGCGTTTCCTCAGCAAGTTACCTCACAATGGTATTTACTTCGGCTGCAACTTTGAAGCCTCGTTTGTTCTTCTGAAGACTTCCTGCTTATTCCTTAAAGCAACATACACCCATTTCTTTTAATGTGCATAAACCATGGAACCTGGCTTTTTCTTTGCATGCTCTCTCTCAGGATGCTTTCTCAGCACATTCTTTTCAAGAGATAATTTCCTTATATGCCCAGGACTGCAATATACTTCGTTATTGGGCACTTTTTCAACGTTTTCTGGAGGTTTTATCCGGCTATTATTTGACTGGATTTGACTGGAATCTTTCTTTTGCTTAGCTATTGACTGATTACAGGGCTGCGTTTGATCTTTTGTCTCCCTGCCAGGCGGCCAGGATGTTATCCTTTTTTTTTTATTGTAGCTATAATTTTTGGTTCCTATGCGCCAACGTGCTCCTCCTCATATTAACTGCGGCTAGTTTCACCATTGATTGTTTCCACTGGGAACTTCATTTTTATGAGCCTCTGCAGGGCGTGCTCACCATTTTGAGGAGAGTTTTCACATTTAGGCGCCTTGTGGGGGGAAATATCTCACAAGGCCACGATTGTGTTTCCTCTCAATCATTTATTATTTCATTATACTTCTGCATGACCATGCTTGCGCTTGTTTCGACTCAGCATTGCTTCCCCTTGTGGTGACTCCAGCCTGTCTTCGCGTCTGCCTATTTTCCATGGACTCAGGGTCCCTGTATTTTTATCATTGATCTATTGCTTCTGTCCAACTGGCTCATAGACTCTTGATGGGTAAACTCCGGAATTTAAAGCTGGCTACTTCTTCTCAATTACCTGTAGACTCAGAATCGGACTCTCCTCCTCAGGACATGGTGGACACCACGGCACCAAATTCAGAATTACTACGAGGAGCCATCCCTAAAGCGCGCAACAAAGGGAAGCTACCATCCTCTTTAGCTTCCTCTAAACGCCTGAAGAAGGATCCACCATCCCCTGGGAGTAACTCCTCATCCGCCTCCATGGATCTCATCTTGGAAGAACTTCGTGCGTTCAAACCCTTTATGGAAGCTACCACAAAGAACATGCAGGCTATGCAGGAAAAATGGTCGTCTCTGGAGTCCCGTGTTCAAATTTTAGAAACTTCCACAGACTCTTTGCAATCTTCTTGTTCCCGGATTTCGTCAATGGAGGCGGAGATACTTCTACTTAAACGTCAGTCGGAGGATTTGGAAAATAGGAATCGTAGGAATAACCTACGCCTGTATGGTCTTCCAGAACTTACAGAGGGATCAAACCCCACCGTCTTCTTCCAATCCTTTCTGGCCAAGATTTTAGATGCTCCGACCTTAACCTCCGTTAATATCCAAAGGGCTCATCGCCTGGGCCCGAAGGTCGCTAGCAAACCTAGAGGTGTCATTATGCTGTTCCTGCAATTCACTGACCTTCTACAGGTCCTTTCAGCTGCCAAGCTCAAGAAGCAAATTGTGTGGGAAGGTCATCGCCTCTATCTTTCACAAGACGTCTCCAAGGCCACTGCAGATCGAAGGAAGAAGTTCGTGGTCATGCGTCCTCAACTACGAGCCCTGAATGCTAGATATGGACTACTACATCCTTGCCTCTTCAAGGTCACATATAAAGATAGAACAACTACATATGAAGACCCAGCAGCCCTGCAGGCGTTTCTCCAACGGCAAGGCCCAGATGTTATGGATGTATCCAGACCTGGTTGACAAGACCTGCTATTTCTTCTCGGAACTTGTTGTGTTATGATTCTGTTGTCTCTCCATTATTGCTGATGTTGTGATTCCCCTAATGTCTCTTCTCCCGATGGTCGCTCCACTCTCATGTGCCCCCTCTGTGGTTCATTTGCAGTTTTTCTGTTTCATTGTGATATGTCTCTTCCTTCAACTATATATTTCTCTTGTTTTAACAGACATCTCCTCCCTTCCTCCCATCCTGATGTGCCCTGCTCCTTTCTGTATGCTGCATTTTTGGATCCATGGTTTTTTGAGGTTTGATGTCTGCTCTAGATGTTGTCGTCGATGTCTCCCGGCGCCATTACCCCATCTACGTGCTTGAGTTTTTTCGTTTCGTAAGTATGTTATTCAGTCGTTCGTTTCGAGCGTGTACTGTCTTTTTGTGGGTTTTTGTCTCTGTCCTTTTTTCTACCCTTGATCTTTCACCATTTGCTCTTTCCTCTCTTTTTCATTTTCCTTTATCTCCCTTCACCCCTTCTTGTTTCCTCCTTTCCTTGGTTTCAGTATCATATTTATAGTGGTTTCTTCCTTCTTTCCCTTTCCTTCTATTCCTCTTTGCTTTCTCTCTTTCAGCTCTCTCCTCTTTATTAATTTGCTACAATTCTCTCAAGTTATTTTTTCTACAATAATAAGCATGTTGCTATTAGCTGTTTTTCTCTGCTGTTTCGTTCCGTGTTACATCGTGGAACGTTAAGGGTTTAAACAACCCCATTAAAAGGCAAAGGGTTTTATCACACTTAGCGAGACTCAAGTCTGATGTTGCCCTCCTTAAGGAGTCTCATCTCTCTGAAACGGAGGCTCTGAAACTCAAACGTTGTTGGGTGGGTCATGTTTTTTACTCCCCCACAGTTTCCAAGAAAAATGGTGTTGTGATTTTATTGCATAAAAAGTTAAATGTTTCTTCAATCTCTCACGAATGTGATGCTGATGGTCGATGGGTTATTGTGACACTGCTTATAGATAATATTCCTATCACTCTCTTTAATGTGTATGCCCCAACTGGGATTGACAAAATATTTTGGCCCTCTATTTCAACTAAGTTGTCCTCCCTTTCTGGAGATTACATACTTCTCGGGGGAGATTGTAACCAAGTTGTGGATCCCTTCCTCGATCGTCACTCCAATGTTAAATATATCCCCTCTAGCATGCATTCTCAATTTGTTAACACCTTTCAAAACAATGCTTTGGTAGATATCTGGAGATTGAGTAATCCTGATCTTAGAGAATATAGTTTTTACTCCCCTCCACATCAATCACAATCCCGCATTGATCATATCTTCCTTAGCAAATCCCTATCCCAACACGCTATACGCTCTGACATTGGTTCCATCCTAATTTAGGATCATGCTCCGATTCATGTGGACCTGGATCTACTTCCCTTTTACCCCCACTCTGGTAGATGGCGTTTCAACAATGCTTTGCTTTTGGAACCCACTTTTTGTTCTGAATTCACTGCCTTTGCCACTGAATTTTTCCTTATCAATCATACCCCTGATTCATCTTTTGTTACTGTTTGGGACTCCTTTAAAGCAGCCTCTAGGGGTTTTATTATTAATTTTGTAGCCCGACAAAAGAAACTTCGAGAAGCCAAGTCCGCACGCATTCTAGCTAATATTAAGACTTTAGAGCTTGATTATCATGCTTCTGAATCTGAGACTTCTCTTAAAAAGCTTATTGATGCAAAAATTTCCTTCAATAAGTTTACAACCGATGCTGCTTCTAACCTTTTGCTAAAATGTAATTCCAGGTATTATGGGGGTAAGAACAAAATGGGGAAACTTTTGGCCAATTATTTAAAGATAAGAAAGGAGCGTACAAAAATTGAATCCATTAAGTCTTCCACTGGGAACTCTTGCTTTAAAGATAAAGACATTCTTTCTGAGTTTGTTAAATTCTATGACAATCTTTACACTCCCGAACACATCCCGGAGAATACGGATCTTCTTTCTTATTTCCATTCGCGTCCCCCCCCCCCTCGACTTCTCACGTTGATTTTATTGCTCTAGATCGGGATATTTCGCTTTCTGAAATTTCCCATGCTGTTTCTAAATTGCGGCATGGTAAGTCTCCAGGCCCTGACGGTTTCACTATTGAATTCTACAGCCACTTCGCCTCTCTACTTCTCCCTAAACTATTACTATTATTCCAATCTTTCCTTGCAGCGGGCTCTTCAAGCGGCTCCTTCCAACAGGCCTTAATCTGTTTAATTCCCAAAGAAGACAAGGATCACTCGCTATGCAAAAATTACAGACCAATTTCCCTGGTCAATACGGATTATAAAATCCTGGTTCAAATTTTGGCATTGCGTATGGATCCCCTCTTACCCGATCTTATTAGTCCTGAACAATCAGGCTTTGTCAAGGGCCGTCTCTCAACTGACAATTCTCGTGTTTTACTTAATATACTTAGCAAGGCTTCCTCTCTGTCGCTTCCCTTTGCGGCTATCTCCTTAGACGCGGAGAAAGCCTTTGACAGGATTGGGTGGGATTTTATGTTTCAGGCCTTACGCTGGATCGGTTTTTCTTCCAAATTCATCTCTATTATTTCTTTACTTTATTCTAATCCCCAGGCTTCCATTTTTGTCAACGGACTGACCTCGGATTATTTCTCGTTACACAGGGGAGTTCGGCAATGCTGCCCGCTATCCCCTCTACTCTTTGTTTTAGCCTTGGAACCCTTTCTCACCAAAATTCGTCTGGACAGCAGTATCTCTGGTTTTAATTTTGGTTCGCGTCAGGTTAAACTCTCGGTCTACGCTGATGATATTCTTTTTTACTGCTCTGATCCGGTTTCCTCCATTCCCTCTTTTCTCCAGCAGGTGTCTTCCTTTTCCGCGGTCTCTGGTTATCGCCTAAATGCTGATAAATGCGAGATTCTACCGTTAAACCCCATCTGTCAAAAACACCTTTTTTCCCAAACGGGTTTCTCATGGCAATCATCTAAGATCAAATATTTGGGTGTTTGGTTCGCTCCTCTTTTGGCTGATACGCTCAAATTTAATTTTGATTATGTCTTCAAAAAAATGGAAACGACTATTCAACGTTGGAACCCGCTCTTTTTGTCCTGGTGGGGTCGGCTCAATTCAATAAAAATGATGTTATCCCCTCTTCTTCTTTATACCATTTCCATGCTTCCAATACCCATTCCAGCTTCCTTCTTTAAACGAATTGATTCCTTGTTGCTGAAATTCTTATGGAACGGCAAGCGATCTCGGATAGCTTTGGCTTCATTGCGCAAGGATAAGGCCCAGTCTGGTGTGCGCTTTCCGGATTTCAGAGAATATCACCGAGCTTTCTCTTTGAAACAATCAACCCGTTGGTTCTCTTCTGATCTTCCGCACTATCCGCCCGTCTGGTTAAGTATGGAATCTTCCTTTCTGTCTCCCTTCACCTTTCGCGAGTTCCTATCCTTTACATCTTCTTTAGTTCGCTTCCTTACTCCTGGTATTTCTCATTCCCGTACTCTCCTTCTCCCTTATATAACATCATCTTATCCCTCCCTTCTCTCCATTCACGAACAACCGATATGGCACAACTCTCTTTTCAAAATTCGTAACCGCACTATCTTTTGGAGGGCATGGCATTCTCGAGGATTATGTTGGATCTCTCAATTAATTTCCCAAAATACTCCTCTCTCATTCCAGGAACTTCGATCATCTTTCTCATTGCCCTCTTCTCCTCGAACGCAATATAATGCCCTTCTCCCAGTCCTAATCACCTATCTTCGTTCCTTGACACCATCTACCGATATTCCTTTGAACCGCAAAGCTACTTCTCTATTATTGGAGTCGTCTCCCTCAGCCTCTGCTATTTTTAATTCTTTCCGGTGCTCCACCGACAGACTAAAATCTAAGGTCGAGAATGCATGGGAATTGGATCTTTCTCAGGTTTGGCCAATACCTCTTTGGGACAAAATATGGGCTAAGCTTCATAAAACCTCTAGAGCTGCTAATACTACCCAAACCTTATATTTCATTTATAACAGAACTTTATTTACTCCACATGCTTTATCCCGTTTTTCACCTAACACGTCCCCTATCTGTTGGTCCTGTTCCTGTCCCGTTGCAGATCTCAAACACATGTTGTTTGAATGCCCTCCTATCTCCAAGTTCTGGCGCCTAGTGTGGACGCAAATACAAAAGATATTCCACCTTCAAATTCCCTTTTCCCCTCTGCAAGTTTTTCTAGGTTCCCCATCACCGGGACTCCCGCAATCTCGTTCCCATTATCTATTACTTGACCTTCTAGTTGCTGTGGCTTTCCATACCATTACTTCTAATTGGAAACAGGCTGCAAATGTCTCCTACCACTCTTGGTGGAATGCAGTTTGCTTCCATCACTGCCTAGATACTAATTACGTATCTCCCGTTTCCCTGGCAGTTAAACGCGACCTGATTTGGCTCCCTTTGGTATCCTATCTCTCCTCCTCTGCTCCAGCACACGCCTCTCCAGACCCTGACACAGTTGAGGTGCGTAAGCCACCATGATTCTCTTGTTTCTTTATTGCCTTTTGTTATGATATCACGTTCTACTTTATTATATGATATTTTTCATTCCTATACGTAGGTTTTTGTTCATGTAAACTTCATGCTTGTTATATTTGCTTTTAATGAGAGTTTCTATTGGACTGCTTATTCTTTGTATTTGTTTATCATGATGATTGTACCCCTCTCCCCTCCCTTCTCCTCTCCTTCTTTTGTTTTTTCTTCAATAAACTCAAACTTAAAAAAAAAGAAAATGTATTCCTAGTTTCCTAGTGTTCTTGAGATGTGCCTGTTCATGATAAGAGAATGTTTGGGGTCCACAAACTATACCAGCAAAATCTTATGCGAATAATTGTTATCTATATCTCACCTCACTCAAGTAATGCTTACTGGGTGGTTTGCAGTCCTCTAGGTTCTCAGTCTCATGTTGGCATATTGGCTAAATCATTGATGCCAGAGTGTCTATCAAAACAATTCTGGGCCGTATTCTGGAGAGAAAGCCAGAACATGTACAGAATGTTCTGTAACAATAGTTGTATTGCTCAATTTTCCCAGTAAAATGGAGCCTCAAATTCTACTATTTGTCTGTCATTATTGCTTATGCCCTAAGTTCCCACAGGCTGTTCAAAAGTACTAGTGGGGAAAGAGTCAGTGTAGTGGCATATCAAAGCCCCAAATTGTATGTCCCATTCTGGGGAGATGTTTCATTTATCTTCTACAATTTGTTCCAAGGAGATATACTTTTTGATCAAGAAATGCTTCACTGTAAGTATACCGCCTATGTGCTCTCATTTTCACGTATACTGGTGTTTTGATTTAAATCAGCTATATGACTTTGTTCTTAAAATTGTTAAACATGTTTTCATTTCTTTATTCTCATTTGCACAATTTACTTGATTTCTAAATAAGCCTAATGTTTTTATAACTGTATCTTGGGTTTAGTTAATACCTGCTTTTCACAGACACCCTCCTTGCATACACTGTTGCAAATCTTCAACCTACTCCCAATTGTTGGATGTGATGTTGCTCATCCTATCTTCAGCTGGTCCCAGAACCATTCTCTCTCAACTCAGTGTTTACTCTTCCTATCCACCTCCTTAAAATACACCACAGATCTCTTGCATGCTTGCCACGTAGATGGAAAGGGTTGGCACCAATGCTTAAAGAGTTCCCACCTTGAAAGTTAAATCAAATACAAGATCAGTTTTCAATTCTTTTACTGGGAGTGGTGTGCCTCCCACTTCATGCTAAACTAGACCTAAATGCAATTTAAAAGGGGCTTACTTCCATGATGGTTACTAAAGAATCAGAAATGGTCTTACCCACACCTAATCAGAATTCTTACAGATGTGGGCAGAGGATAAACATGTGTACATCATCGGCATCACAACAGCATCAGCATTTATACTTCAAATCTTCACTTCACCTTATTTTTGCCAATTTCCTTGTGATCCAATAGACCCTATCAAGAGTTGTGAAGTGATTTGCTCTTAGTGCAGCAGGTTTCATCACAGATTAAGACCCTTATTACAATGGTGGTCGGTCAAACCGCTGACCGCCATCACAGCGTGCAGGAGACCGCCCAACAATTAGTGCTTTTTTCCACTGTGGCCTGTGCTGCGGCCCAGGAAAAGCACTTTACGCACACCCATGCACCGTGTGCCAGGCACCATGTGTTGCCTGGCACATGGCACATGGATGTGCATGGTGACACTACATGTGCCCCCATGGCCACTTTGCAGTGGCCAGTGGAATATGGGGGCCCTGCTTGGGATCCCCAAAGTCTGTTTCCTTTTGCCTGTTTCCTTTTGCCTGTCAGATCACTATGACAAGGCAGTCAGAAAGGGGCATTGTGTTCCCTACGGGTGTGCCTGCGCAGCCACCACCATAACAGCTTGTGGGTGGCAGTACCCCAACATCGTAATCAGGACCATAGTGTAGACAAAGATACTGCCATATCTCTTCCAGCTCCATGCCCGGCAAGTATCTGTCCCATAGGAGGTATTTTCCTCAGCTGCCTTCAGAAGATGCTGGTACCAGCGAGCCACTTACTTCTTCATAGCCCAATGGTCTTGAAGATCTTTCTACAGTTGACCAGGCTCAGAGTCAGTCCAACCCTGGCTCCTGGACCATGTGTTTACTTTATATATTTTAAACCTGGTGAGTGCCCCATTTACCCTGCTATTCCAATCGTCCCAGGATAGTGTCTGTCCATCATCCACCATCTGGCCCCATCTACTAATGCCACTCTGTTTTAGAGGTTTTGCATGGCTGTCAAGTGGGCGCCCCAGAGTCCCTGGGCAATTCCATACTGGGGAAAACTTACTATAATATGAAATACCCAGAGGTGACCTTTTTTAAACACTGTTGGTGCTGCGAACTTATAAGAGAAACCTTCCTCTGATAAGCCAGAAAGCATGGCACTAAACATTACACCCAGTGGTGTCTCATCTGGCTGAAGGAGAAGCATTCTTTTATTTTTCAGCTGAAAAGCCCAGCAATACATTTGTAGATCTGGAAGCCCTAGGCCTCCTGCCACTAGTTTCCTTCTCAGTTTCTTCCAGGAGAGTCGTATTCCTCTGTCAGCCAAAATAAAAGATGTAATTTTCCCTTGTATTATCAGGCGGGCCTTTTTGCCAAAGTTTAGTATAATATTATCAAACAGAAAAGTAAATTTGGGTAAAATAGACATTTTCACTAGATCTATCCACCCATTTATAGTGAGGGGAAGGTTCTTCCATCTCTTCAACAGCCTATCTGTCCCACTACCAATCCTCTTAAGATTCACAACTGGGAATTTTCCTAGGTCTTGGGTGATTCTTACCTCTAGATATCTCACATCTTTAACACTTGTTATCCACGCTGCAACTCTGGTTCCAAGAAATTATCTCACTTTTTTCCTCATTAACCTCATAACCAGAGAACCTGCCGAACTTTCTCACCGCTGTCATTAGATGTGGTATAGCAAATGAGACATCTGAGATGTAGACCATTAAGTCATCAGCAAATAGGGAAATTTTCCAGGAATATGTTCCTGCTACAAAAGGTTTTATCTCCCTATTTGATCTTAAACTTTGAGCAAGAGGTTCGATATATAGGTCATAGAGGATGTGCGAAAGAGGCCAGCCTTGCCAAGTTTCCCTTTCTATTTTCACTGGTGCAGATAGTTTGTCATTTACCAAGACCCGGGTGATTGGAGAATTGTAAATCTTGTATAAAGTGTCTATCAGGGCTTTGCCTACCACAACATAATCTAACACAGTCATCACGTACCTTCAATTGACATGATCAAATGCCGTGGTGGCATCCAAGTTCACAATTGTCAGTGGAACCCCTGGGGATGTTGCTAGGTCTATCAAGGTGTAGGTCAACTCTCTCAAATTTCTCCCTGGCAGAAAATCCTTTTATTCCTCATGTATCAGGCTCCCATTACTTTATTCAGTTGAGCAGTTAAGATGCTAGGAACTTCTAATTGTTTATGTTTCCAATCCGGAGTGTTTTTATGTGGTGATAAGACCCACTGGCTACAGTATGAGTAAAATCAAAGGTGCTTCAACCAGAATTAAACTGTCCCTACTTCACTATACCACGGCATTCTGATGAAGTAACAGTCCAAGTACATCTAAAATCACTTGTTGATTGCATCTCTTCCCCTGACCCTGTACAGTGCTCTGCTGCCTTTGCTAAGGCTTGCACTATCCACATACCACATACTGACTTAAATAAATGCATACATATATAAATACACAATTTAAGATGCACAATTACATTTAACTGTTCTACTGATTTATTCCAACCATTTAATAAAAACCCTTTTTGTATATCATAAACATTTTCAAGCACTTTATCACTAAAATCATATAAAAAGTCTTTTTAAGGAAAGTTCCTTTATTTCAATTATCTACTTGTTAATTTCTACTTTTAGAACAGCTGGTTATTTAAAGGAGGAGGGACAGGTAATGGGGTCATGTGCATTTTGTTCACCGAAACACAGTGGACAGTAGGTCCTCATTAAGAGTTAGCCAGTAACTCCTGTTACCAAACATATCAAAAATGTTCTTGTGATGAATATCGGTAGTTAAACCTGCTGATATTTATTTAATATAAATGTCTGTTACATACCAGGAAATGAGGATTCTGGTCAGTGATGGACTGGGTTGTTGGGCACACTGCTACTCTGGCAGTGCCTAGGCCCCATCACTAAGACAAACCCAAGATAACTGCAAGTTTTAAGTTGATGGAAGGCACACGCAATTCAGGTACACTAGAAACATGACTGTCCGGTCATAAGGTTGCACCACTAAGAGATCATAAAGGAAGAGAAGTGAGGGATTGGCTGCAAGTTACTGCTACAGCATGAATTGAAGTGGGATAGAAAAGAGGCAGGCATCTGGTGACTCCTGTGAATATGTGCATAACCAGAAAAGGAGGAAGAACAGTCAGAGTAGCAGGGTAAGCTCTTATCTTTATTTTGTGCAACAATTACATTTATAAGTTATCTGGGCTCTTATTTCATAGTCTTGGGTCACACATTTGGGCTTCTGCCATTAGCAGCCTAACCCTAGGATGGTTTGCTTATGTACTGTTTCATTGAATGGAGAGGTGGGACGTGCCTATACTGTTTTGTTATACTTTTAGTGAGCAAGACTGAGTATATATGGACCAGACTGTAGTTCTGCAGTGTACAGGTAGCTGATCACCTGTGGCAGCCACAGAGACCAATGTCTGTGATGTTAATGTAAATTTCTAACGCTCGTTGAAACTGCCCTCTTTGAGAAGGAATGATCAGTATTGGAGAAGTGAAGGCTTGAAGAGGACTATTCTCAACCAATGAGACAGATAATTCTGCCAGATGATTATGTAAGGAGGAATTCTCTCAAGAATAAAGCCCACAGTTGTCACTGCCTATGGTGCCACCCCTGACCCATCACATGGCTACTATGTGATGGGTCCAAGGCACCTATTTCAGATCCAAAATGAAAGAACCACATCTTGGGATGTAAATCACCAAAGGTGAGATGTAAACTCTAGAGACCTAGACTTCTGAGTAATACATCAGGATTGTAATAGGTGCCACTCTGTCAATGAGCTACATTTTTGGTACAGCATAGGAACAGTCTCCGTAACAACCACGGTTGAAGGTATGGATCTCTCACATTTTAGTGAGGTGCATCTTAGATAAAGAACTACAAAATAAGTCTCATCTAGTCTTACAGATAACTTTTTTTTAAGGAAGAGCTGTGTAAAAGCTGGATATTAATCAGAAACCTGAGATCCAAGAAATGGCCAAGGGAAATAATGTGATTTTGTTGTGGAACTCAGATTGGATCCAAGGAGGTTATCAATTGTTTATATAGGTTTTACTGAGATGGAGTGAGAGAAGTGGCTTTCAATGGCATAAGTGAGGAACTACGAACAGGTGTGATGTACATAATTCATTCTCAGAATGAGAAAATGTTGTAAGGTTTAAGTTATTTGAAAATACGAAATGGTATTTCTTAATCATGTCATAGCAAATTCCTCGTAATGATAGACCATCTCAGGGGGCAAAGTATGCATGATTATTAGCAAACTTTGAATGTAAAACCACCCTAATGATTCACTGTTGGTGACCACGCCTGTGCCAAGACAAAATTAATACATTTACACCTTTAGAATTATGGAAAAGGTTCTTTGCCATGTGGCAAGATGCAAAAGCACCCTATGAAAGAACGGACCTCTGCCTTCAGTCAGTTTCCAGCCACAGGACTAGGGGCTCAAGGGGAAAAATCATAATTTAAAATTAACATGGAAGCAGTACTAGTAGTGCTTAAATAACATAGGGCCTCTTGTACAAAGATTCCAAAGAAGAAACCATAACTTTTCACTAACAATGATTTGAAATTTCTGATTTAATATTTGGAATGTACTACAATGTATTTGGTAAAAGTAGTCCCAATTTGTACCCAACTTCTATTGAATGCATCGGTATTTTGCAAACCAACCAATGTACTATTTGGTTGGTTAAAAAATACAGGAATGTAGTGGATCGTGATTCAACTTACCGCATCAATATTCATGAGGTAGGTCACTAGACGAAACTGGGTTACCGGTTGAGGGGGAGAAGCCCCCCTCAAGCAGCAACAACAATTCCAGGCCAGATACTGGGACAAGTTTAGGCCCCTGAAGAAAGTGCCTTAAATCTTGGTTCCGGACCATTGCAAGATCCTGCATTGAGGATGCATCATGCAGAGGCTGGTCCAATGAGCTGTGATGCATCGAGGATATGTCATGCAGCAACGGTTCCGATTAAGCTGTGGACAGGGCTTGCAATGTGAGGTCTTGCATTGGAGATGAGCAATGGCTGTTCTGCGGAGCTGCGATGCAATGTTCTGCGTCTCAGATGTGTTGCACAGCAGCAGTTTTAATGCAGAGCTGCAAGGAGATGAATTGCGCTGGATCGGTTCTGACCAAGAGACCACAGCTGTACTGGCCCACTTTCAAGGCTCAGGGACTGAAGTGGCATCACTTGAGGGGCAAGGGTCACAGAAGACAGAGTCCAGGTGTTGGGTTCAAAGTGGTTGGAGCCTTTTCTGTCCCTAAGGCTCTGATATGATGTCCAGTCAACTAGCCTTTGGAGTCACTTTGTTTGTCCCGGGTTTAAGATGCAGGTCCAGTCCATTTCACTCAGGCAACAGCGCAGCAGGAAGCAGGGCTGCAGAGTACCAGGGCAGGAGAGTAGCATTCCTTCTCGTAGGGGAGCAGCATAGCAGTTCTTCTGAGTTGACCTCAGGTCCATAGGTGTACTGAGGAGTTGGGTCCACTATTTATCCTTGGTACTAGTTTTGAAGTAGCATATGTTTCCAGAGGGTGCCATCCCCAGCAGTGTTTAAAATGATCTTCCTCCCTGCCCTGGCATAAGCTTTTCTAGGGGCACAAAAGACTGGTGTGAAACCCTTTGTGAGTGTGCTGAATGTGATGTGCAAGTGTGGTAGGTGACAGTCCCACCCTCCTATCAAGTAAGGGGTGGCAAATCCTGCCAACACCTATTAACTCCTTGTCTTGAAACAATAAACAAAGACCAACTGCCAGTCACAACTAGTCATGTGAAACAGGATACAAGCCGCAGGTAACCAAATAGTTGGGACAAGAAAATGCCAACTTTCAAAAAATTACATTTTTATAATTGTGACTTCAAACTGAACATGCCTACCTGCTCCCAATTGAACGTTATCACTTATTTACAGTAATAAGGTAAACCAATATTATCCTAAGGGAGAGGCAGGCCTAGCAGTAGTGAAAAACACATTTACCTGTATTTCACTACCACCACATGTAAAACTTAAGCAGGTATGTCAAGCATTTTAAATAATCTGCACCCTGGATTTTTTAAACCTCTGGTTTACATAATCAGAGGGTTTGCGAATGCTAAAACGCTTTCTGGCACATGCATCAAGATATGCTTTTGCGAGTCCTTAATTGTGATTATTAAGGAATCGCAATTAAGGACTCGCAAAACCATATGCATGTAGGAATCGGTATTAAAATAGCGATCCCTAAGCATTCCTTCTTTGCGACTCGCAAATTGCGACTCGCAATTAAGGAACGGCTTCCCATTCATTCCTATGGGCCTATGGGCCTATAGGCCCATAGGAATGTATGGGAAATTCAATGAGCAATTTGCGAGTACCAATAGGTACTCGCAAATTGCACATGCAATTTCAAGGGTGCAAGGGTGTCAAAAGGAAACCCTGTTGCACCCCTGAAATTGTGGTGTGCACCCATGTTGCGCACAGCCGCACACACATGCCCCAAGGGCATGTGTGTATGTAACCTGAAACTTTGAAAAATTTACTTTAGAACATTTTTTAAAGTTTTTGCAAATTACAGAACAGTCTAATTTCTCTGTAATTTGCGGCCCCAAATAGCGAAATTGCTATTTCAAAGTGCTTTCTGCATTGCATTTAAGGAATAGCAAATTGCGATTCCTTAAATGCAATCACAATTTAGGCAATCGCTAGAAATTGAGATTACCTAAATTGCGCGTTCCAAAAACTTTCATGCATCGCAAAAGGTCATTTTGCGATCGCAAACGGCCGATTTTTGCGAAAAGCACTGTTTGCGATCGCAAAAACCTTTGATGCATGTGCCCCTAAGTATTAAAGGCCATGCTAACACAAGCTTACATCAACAAAAGTACAATTAGAAACCTATCCCCCCTTTTGAAGGCATACTGGGACAGGTGCAAGCAGGGTAGAAACTGCAAGCTCTATTAAAAAGATGTAATGCCTGGGAAAATATTGCTTTGCATCATGTCAGTGATGATACCAGAAGCACCTACGTTTCAAGCTAGTTAAGAGTGCTGTCATGAAGTCATGTAGTATCTCTATTACTGCAGGGCACCCTAGGCAGGAGACACAATCACAAACTGCTTTCAATGTATGTTTTGGAATGTTCCCAATATTATATGTTTTCCCTGCACTATTATATTAGAAGAGTACAGGCTAATTCAGGGAATTATATCACGTTTTTGTTTATTCTATTTTGCTGATCACCTTGCTGTTTCACAGGGACATCACTAGACTCCTTTATTTTGGAACGACCAATATTGTTCACACCTTAAAACTTGAATTTGCATACATATTTTTTCATTAAGAATGAACATGCGAGTACAGTTTTGTCCTTTCTTTGTGCTTCGTGGGATGGTTAAAGTTTCTCCAGCTTGTCACATTTCTGAGAACAGTACATATGACATGCAGGGCAGTGGATGGTTCTTTGAAAGGACAAAGAGAGCATTTTAAATGTCCGACTATCATTTAAATGTGGTCTTGTGTCTTTATTAAATCATTATTTTATATTATCATTACATGCTAATGATCTGTGAAAGTACTCTGATCTGTGTATGGAAACTGGAGCCTTGAGTGCAGTATAACAAGGAAGGGGGTGCAATTCAGATTATATCCAGCCTGACAGAAGATTCTTGATTTGATCTTGGCATAGTCTAATATTAATGTAAACAGAAAGAAACTGCAGTAAGATAACTCCAACAACTCTTTTACCAAAGCAGGCATGTGTATTATCATATTCTATGTCTATTTACATTCATTTAGAAACGCATGAATCAAAAGAAACTATTCCAGATCGTTCAAGAGTCTGCATCATTTAAACTTGGGCCTGGTATAGTGAAAGTCTGCAACATAAAAAAATGTCAATTTGACTTTGATAGACATTCAATAACTTAATTACAAATATTAGAATGCTAAATATTTGAATACCCTTCATATTTGTACCTTTCATTTCATTCATAGTAGTGAAAATCCACTTGAGCATGGGTTTTGTATTAGTGGTAAATCGTATTTGTCTAAAACCCTTTATGAAGTAAGCACAATGAAAAAATAACTATTTTAACATCAACCACCAGTTCATTCGTGTTACCCCCATTATTTGGGATGAAAGAAGACTGATCAAAGCAAGAAACCTAAATTGGCGTCAGAGATAATGATTAAACGGAAATGCACCCAATTGAAAATAGAATTGGTGATGTTAAGTAAAAGGTTACAGGGGAAGAAGATGCATGAACCATAGCTGGACTGGGTGTGAGGAAGACAATAAAAATCAGTCACATGAGATGATATCCGGAAATAGGAGATGAGTGAAAGATGCTAGCAGTGGAACATAAAAGATCCTAAAATCTACCATGTGAAAAATGATAAATCATATCAAACTGTTGTTAAGTGCAACATGGAGCCCACATTACCTGGTGAGGAAAACTCAATATTAATACAAGATGTTTGTGTTTGATGAAAGAACTCAGTTGATTGGAAATGTTGGTGTAGATTGTGTTAGGGAGCTAGCCTGTCAATGGTTAACTCACTCACTGGGAGTAAATAGGTCCCTAGGAAAAGATTGGAAAAGCAATGCTTAATAAACAGTAAGGTGGCAATTACGATCCGTTAAAAATTTTCCCCGTACGACTCGTATCGGGTCTTTTTACCGTACGAATCGTACAAGTGCCGTACAAACTGCCAATTACGATTCGCATGGGAAAAAGACCATACGAATCGCATTGGGAATAATTCCCCACACGTCCTCGGGTCGGAAAATGTGTCCGACACGTCCTCGGACGAATCTCCGTACAAATGTGAAAAGTGAAGTCCGACCGCGGAATCACGATCCATCCCGTGCGTCAGAAGTTACAACCATATGGAAAAAACACCGTCCGCACCGAACACCCATAGCAACCATGGAGACATGTGCCCGCATACGCGCCGACCCCCCCCAGCCCCCGTACGTACGCGCCAACCCCCCCAGCCCCCGTACGTACGTGTCAAACCCCCGTGTATGTACACCCGTGTATGTGTCGTACCCCCGTGTATGTACACCCCTGTACGTGTCGCACCCCTCCGTGTATGTACACCCCTGTACGTGTCGTACCCCCGTGTATGTACACCCCTGTACGTGTCGTACCCCCCGTGTATGTACACCCGTGTACATTAGAGTCGTACCCCCACCTGTATATGTACACCCGTGTACGTGTCGTACCCCCCGTGTATGTACACCCCTGTACGTGTTGTACCCCCCCGTGTATGTACACCCCTGTACGTGTTGTACCCCCTGTGTATGTACACCCCTGTACGTGTCGTACCCCCGTGTATGTACACCCGTGTACGTGTCGTACCCCCATGTATGTACACCCATGTACATTAGAGTCATACCCCCACCCGTGTATGTACACCCGTGTACGTGTCGTACCCCCGTGTATGTACACCCTTGTACGTGTTGTACCCCCCGTGTATGTACACCCCTGTACGTGTCGTACCCCCGTGTATGTACACCCATGTACGTGTCGTACCCCCGTGTATGTACACCCCTGTACGTGTCGTACCCCAGTGTATGTACACCCGTGTACGTGTCCTACCCCCGTGTACCCCCGTGTATGTACACCCGTGTACGTGTCGTACCCCCGTGTATGTACACCCCTGTACGTGTCGCACCCCTCCGTGTATGTACACCCCTGTACGTGTCGTACCCCCGTGTATGTACACCCCTGTACGTGTCGTACCCCCGTGTATGTACACCCGTGTACGTGTCGTACCCCCGTGTATGTACACCCGTGTACGTGTCGTACCCCCGTGTATGTACACCCCTGTATGTGTCGCACCCCTCCGTGTATGTACACCCCTGTACGTGTCGTACCCCCCGTGTATGTACACCCGTGTACGTGTCGTACCCCACGTGTATGTACACCCGTGTACGTGTCGTACCCCCGTGTATGTACACCCGTGTACGTGTCGTACCCCCGTGTATGTACACCAGTGTACGTGTCGTACCCCCGTGTATGTACACCCGTGTATGTGTCGTACCCCCGTGTATGTACACCCGTGTACATTAGAGTCGTACCCCCACCCGTGTATGTACACCCGTGTACGTGTCGTACCCCCGTGTATGTACACCCCTTTACGTGTTGTTCCCCCCGTGTATGTACACCCCTGTACGTGTCGTACCCCATGTATGTACACCCCTGTACGTGTCGTACCCCCCGTGTATGTACACCCGTGTACATTAAAGTCGTACCCCCACCCATGTATGTACACCCGTGTACGTGTCGTACCCCCGTGTATGTACACCCGTGTACGTGTCGTACCCCCGTATATGTACACCCCTGTACATGTTGGACCCCCGTGTACGTACACCCCTGTATGTGGCGTACCCCCCTGTGTATGTACACCCCTGTACGTGTCGTACCCCCTGTGTATGTACACCCCTGTACGTGTCGTACCCCCCGTGTATGTACACCCCTGTACGTGTTGTACCCCCCGTGTATGTACACCCGTGTACGTGTCGTACCCCCATGTATGTACACCCCTGTACGTCAGAGTCGTACCCCCACCACAACATTCTAAGTACGGAGCGCACCCCAGGCCTCAACATCACAACCGCATGTACGAGTTGTACCAAGCCACACACAAGGACAGCACTGTACAACAAAATGGCCCATGTACACACCGTACACACGCTAAAAATGCACGTACACAACCAGGACAAACCAAAACAACACAAGAATACACCATTCGAATGGCACAAAGCCACTAAACTTGTCCAACAACCACTAAAACAACACATTCACTGACCTGCAACTGCCAAAAACAAACAGAGGCCCAAAACACCACCACTCCTTATAACACACCCACCCAAACTTCAAATACAGCCACACCCACCAATGGACCAATAAAAAGGGCCCACACACACAAACCATGAGCCTTTGCAACAGACTCACTGCTGCCAGACCCCACAGACAACCTACAGCACCAAACTAGAACCTTTACTACACCTTACACTTGCACACCTTCACACACACACCTTCACAAATACCCCCTCATCACATTCACACACACACCTGCACAACCACACCCACACACCCACAACCATCCACACCCCCCCCACCATCCACACCCACACCCCTCATAATGCCCACTAACAAGAATCCAAAGTTCAGTAACCGAGAGTTTGAGGTCCTTGTCGATGAAATCCTCAGAGTCGAGCCACACCTCTTTGGAACATTGGTCAGACAGACCAGCATTTCAGCAAAAACAGCCATGTGGCAGACCATCGTCGATGCTGTGAATGCTGTTGCGGACACCAGAAGGAACAAGCAGGAATGCCAAGCCAGGTGGTACGATCTGCGGAGGAGGGTCCGAGCCAAGATGACGGATGAACACAACCAGGCCAACGTCACTGGAGGAGGGCCGTCCCGCAGACCCGTACACTACCATCCCTGGGAGGAGAGGGTGATGGCCATACTGCCGGTGGAGGCAGTCGAAGGATTAGGAGGACTCCGAGACCCGGGTGAGTACACAAACAACGCACCTCACATGGGGGGAACGTCATCCACAACCAAACTCACAAACAGGCACGCAAACACCCCAAGCTATCGCATGACTCAACCACACTCCATGAACACGCACATGCCACTGGCGCCACCATGCCCCATGCACCCAGCTGGACAATGTCAAGTCACAGGCCACAGAAGACACCAACACATGACACGGTAACCCGGATGGCGGGAGGGTGTGCCCAAAAAATCACATAGTGCAACTCAGAAGCAGAAAACAATGCCCTCTGCCCATATGGCCTAGGTCACAGCCAGACAAACAGTGTGTCCCCACACAGGAAAGACTCGCCAGCAAGTGGCGGACACCTTGCATTAACACATGGGGGTGAAGGCACTGTTTTGCACATGACAGCAGCTAATGAACAGCCAACACTGTGAAAGAGTGGCAGCACACACCACCACAGCAGCAGCGCAGACATAGACACTACACCCAATGGGTGCCTGGAGATCAGAAACAAACTCACATCAACAAGCCAAGGGCCATTCAAAGATCTGCTAACAGTGTGTGCCCAGGAAGCTGGGCTGAGGTGACAGAGGGTGACACACAGAGGGAGGGAAAGGGGGACAGAGAGGGAGGGAGACACAGGAAGACGGACAGAGGGAGGAGGCCGACACACAGAGGGAGGGAGAGGGGGACAGAGAGGGAGGGAGACACAGGAAGACGGACAGAGGGAGGAGGCTGACACACAGAGGGAGGGAGAGGGGGACAGAGAGGGAGGGAGAGGGGGACAGAGAGGGAGGGAGACACAGGAAGACGGACAGAGGGAGGAGGCCGACACACAGAGGGAGGGAGAGGGGGACAGAGAGGGAGGGAGACACAGGAAGACGGACAGAGGGAGGAGGCTGACACACAGAGGGAGGGAGAGGGGGACAGAGAGGGAGGGAGACACAGGAAGACGGACAGAGGGAGGAGGCTGACACACAGAGGGAGGGAGAGGGGGACAGAGAGGGAGGGAGACAGAGGAAGACGGACAGAGGGAGGAGGCTGACACAAAGAGGGAGGGAGAGGGGGACAGAGAGGGAGGGAGACACAGGAAGACGGACAGAGGGAGGAGGCTGACACACAGAGGGAGGGAGAGGGGGACAGAGAGGGAGGGAGAGGGGGACAGAGAGGGAGGGAGACACAGGAAGACGGACAGAGGGAGGAGGCTGACACACAGAGGGAGGGAGAGGGGGACAGAGAGGGAGGGAGAGGGGGACAGAGAGGGAGGGAGACACAGGGAGAGCAAATGAGCCTTGTGGTGTGTGGGAATGTCTGCTCGTGAGCAGGTGGATGTAGACAAGGGTGGCCAGTGCCAGCACCCCCCCCTCTCCTCCATGGCAAAACACAGGGCCATGTCACAACCTGTGCACGAGCACAACGACAGCTACCTGCATCATTGAAGTGTGTGGAACAACTTCATGTGCCCACGTACAGTGCAACACGGAAGGTGCCAATGCACGGCTCGCCACACCTGCCCACTCCACTGCTGACTGCAGTCACACTTGACGCAGCAAGTAAGACTGTGCCACACATAGTTAAAGTCGCCAAAGCTGTGCCCAAGGGACACACCCATGCACAAGTGCACTGTGAGTGGAATGCAAGACAGATCCAAATTCCCAGAGGAAATGTTCCAACTTTGAAACGAATGAAACATGGATGTTGCATGGAACAAAATTAACATTGTCTCTCTCACACACAGGTCAACCTCGTGGTTCACCCCCCAACACTGGGGGGAAGACTCACAGGACCCGGCTCTGCGGGAGGCCGATCCCACCGGCAGCGATGACTCTCACCACTCTGTGGACGACCCCGACCAACCTGGCCCCTCTGGTATCCAACGACCTGCAGCACCTGCGTCAGGTACAACGGGGCCAACCACCACCCCCACTCCTGCCACATCCCAGGAGACACCCAGGATCCCTGCCCCACCACCACAAAGCAGCCAGTCTGTCCAGGAGGGACAAGGTTCTCCGGGCACCCAGGAGGAGGCAGGCAACACCGCAAATGCCATCCCTCAGGGGTCCCGGAGACCCGATGTGCCCACAACGGTAGGCCAGGCACAAGTGGGCAGGGGTGGTGGGAGTGGAGGACGGCGGAGGCGCCAGCCTGACCAGTTGGCTGGGGAACCGGTATATTCCCATGTCCGAAACATCCTGGACACATACCGGCAGGACACCATGGGCATGGCCCAGGTTGTGTCCACCCTCAACGATATGAAGGGGACCCTCGATGAGATCAAGACCCAGCAGGCCCAGCAACATGCGGAGCAACATGCCTGTCTACTGCAACACCAACGGAGGATGGAGGACAGACAGGCTGAGCTCGTGATGGTGTTCACGGGAATTCACAGTACACTCCGTCGGATGGCCGACAACATGGGCAACCCTCCCTGTGCCAGTAGGCGTAGAACATCACCACCCACAGGGAGGGATCAGGAGGAGGAGGAGGAAACATCCGATGGAGCATCCCAAACATCGTCACGGCCTGCTTCTGAGGGTCCCCGCAGGAGGGCGGGTCGTCCACGGAAAAGACCGTGAGGGTCGGCGCTACAGCACCATCTCCCAGGACACCTGGCCTGGCACCTGGCCCACTGGAGCAACAGCAGCACAGCATCAAAAGACATTCTCTGCCACATGGCCTTGCTGGTCACTGTCTGACCAATGTTGACAAAGACTGTGGCATGTACTCTGAGGATTTCCAATGGCAAGGACACCAACTCCCCTACTGAACTTTGGATTCCAAACACCCGGAAAGCCCCTCATGTCATACCCCCCCACCCCCCCACTAAAATAAAAAGTCACACCATGAAGAGACGATGCCTGCTGGTTGCATTATTACCTTACATGTGTCTTGTAAAGTCTAAACATGCCCGAGTTCTCTTTTGACTTCAACCATCCACACCCTGGGGCCTGAGTCTGGCACAGGACACACGGGTCACAGTGTATTAGGCAAGACAGACATGGAGCACCATACACACCCGTGATGGGCCCAACCGGCTGAGGGGGTGGCCGCACAACCGTGCCGACAGACATATTGAGTACAGCAACAGTCATGCGCAGAGGTCAGGGATCATGTGGAGTGTCCTGGGGGGCACCCAGGTATGTGTAGACAGGTGGCAGAACCATGTCCTGCAAGCTTGAGTCCGGTGGATGCAGAGAATGGGGGCCTGGCCAACGTTGGATGCATGGGGATGGCACATGTCACAATACCCACACAGTCATGGACATCATGCACAATACACAGTCTAATCCCACACACACAGCTTGCATCTTGCTACTCTACACATAGACAAATAGCCACTATCAGGGAAAACCAAGCCAGACATGCCGGAGGCACCGTGGCAACACACCAGCATTGACTGAGAAGAGACACCTTGGAGGCATAGGGACACCTTTATTAGTCATGTATTCGGGATTGCAGAGGCAACTCGGAGTACACATACACAGGTCATGTGGAGTAACATGTGGGTCCAACACTGACACCCCCCTTCTGCAGCACAAATGCGTGATAGCCATGGAACTGGCACACAAGTGTCGGCTAACAGCTAAACACCCCCAGCTGCTCACGGAGAGCCTGCCATACACCATTGATCCGCTGATGTGGAAGTCCCACAGCATGTCAAGCCAATGCAAACCGTATGTGTCCGAGGGCAGTGTTACACACATTGATGCCATCATCACAATCCACTATCCCATCACAGATGACTGTCAACAAGTCTGACCATCTATTCAGGTGTACCCAGCTGCATGTAATGTGTACCATGGTGATGCAACATGTCTGCAGAGGAACCAAACATCGACAGGGGCAGTGTGCATACATCGTGAACAACTGCCACACCCAATACACCCCTGATGCATCCCTTACCCTAAGGAGACTTCCAAACGTGTCCGTGCCTGTAACGCTGAGTCAGCACACGATGACGTGTCCATGAGGAATAGCAGTGCCACAACAATGCAAGCAGCAGACGGCATGCGCAAGTACCCGGGGAAGAGAGACACACAAGAAGTCAGCCACAAAAAGCACAGCCACTTGCATGTGCATGTACTCGACACATGTATGGTTGACAACATGCTAGGTCACAATTATGACTGGGGAAATACAACCATCACTGGCACCATCACTCCAGTGACACACCCACACACACCTCTGACTCACGTGCCATACATGCAGGTGGAGAAACACATCGCAACACATGCCACACGGGGACCAATGCGTGCACACTCAGACACTGGTACTCACCACTAAGCAAAGAAGTCGCGTATGAGCCGAGTCCGGATGTCCTCTTGCGGCTCCACATCCTCCACATCACTAGCCCCATTGCCAAGCCCTTCGTCCTCCACGGGTGGATGGTCCTGGTCATCTTGATCCAGGATGAGTGGCACAGCCTTCTCAACTGCCATGTTGTGCAGCATGCAGCAGACCATGAAGATTTTGCAGACCTTCGCCGGGGCATATGGGAGTGCGCCGCCGGTCTTGTGTAGGCACCTGAATCGGCTCTTCAGGAGGCCAAACGTCCTCTCTATCACTCGCCTTGTCCGGCCATGGGCGGTGTTGTAGCGGAGCTGGGCCGGCGTGATGGGGTTGCGGAGAGGTGTGATCAGCCATGGCATGTTGGGATAGCCAGCATCCCCTACATGGAAAGCACATGGACATAAGCAGGACAGGAGAAGCGGTCGTGCTGGAAGTCTACGCAAAATACAGGACAGACAGACTGTACCCACCAACAACACATGCTCGTTCGTTGCGCAGCTGCGTCATCATTTCAGGCACCCTGCTACGCTTCATGATGTAGGCATCGTGTGCTGATCCTGGAAAACGAGCACAGACATGTGAAATCACCATGTTGGACAGACACACCACAAGGGCATTGATGGAGTGGTAGTGCTTGCGATTCCGGTACGCTACCTTCTGTGCCTGTGGTGGTACCAAAGCCACATGTGTCCCATCTATGGACCGTATGACATGGGGCATCCCTCCCAGGGCATAGAATCCACGCTTGACCCCAGTCAACATTTCAGTGGTAGGAAAATGGATGAAGTCATCCAGGTGAATCAACATGGCCTCTAAGAAATCATGCAGCACACGGCAGAACATGCTCTGGGACATGCCACCAACATGAGCTATGGTATTTTGAAAGGTACCCGTGGCTAGAAAATGTAGGGCTGCCATTACCTTCAGCTTGGGTGTCAGTGCTGTAGGATACCTGTGCAGCGGTTGCAGGTGTGGTGCCAGTCTCGCCGTCAAATCCAGAATCAACCGTTGGGGGAAGCGGTAGCACCGGATACAGTCATTCTCCCGCATGGCAGCCAAGTCCGGAATTGCTCGGGGAAGAGGCGGCGCTCTGCAGTAATTTGGAAGTGACAAGGAAGAGTGAGTGTACCACAACAACAATTAATTTGTACTGAGCACATGTTAATCTGTCTATACACATATGCTACATACGGAGTCAGGTATGTGCCACATGCCCTGGACATGTATGGCTGCCAGGTGACACTCCTACCAAGACCCAGCTACACACGGAGATTGTGAACCTCCACATGCCATGGCATGGGATTAGCTGTGTCCCAGTGCAAGTGAACAGCCAGACGCAAGACAGGAGTGACATACATCCACACATCAGCAGAAGTAGGATGTCGATTGCAGAGACTGGTAGCGGAACACTAGAGCCACAGGTCACCTGACATTACACTAGGACAGCCCACACACCTTGCCATGAAGGTGTACATGTCATGACTCACCACACATTCATAGAGAGGATGCAGACATGTCCTTGTTACGCTACTCCGTGTCCCATGCATACATACGCACCTCACATCCGATACCACATGTGGCATGGTGTGCGGAACAGTGTGCAATGTCAATCTACACACAGACACATGTTGGTTGCTGCAAAAGCTGCAGCTTTTGAGGGAGCTCTAACATCAACCTAATGGGAACCCCCCACACATACATGACATAGTCACATCGTGCACCATGGGTAGTGACATGTCAGGTGTGGTAACCCCTGTACCGGGCATCAGGGGACACTTCCGTGTGTTGGTGTCCGTGCCATGCCAGTGACGCTCATCACAAGTGTGCAGTACGACATGCACACATGTCAAAGGAGTCAAGGGCATGCCTGGCACACATTGCACCGTCACTCATTACATGTGTACACATCTCATCATACATCTGGTGCCTTCTCGACTCAGGAGTAATGTGCCACATCACAGCCTGTCACACCTGTGCCCCACACATGTAGTACTGCCCAGACAATGCCTTGATGTCCATCCATGGACAAGTATGTCAGCCCTATTCCTTCCTGTGTGCTGCCTGTCACCACTGTGATGTGTGAAAACCATTACTGCTGCTAAGAGGGCCTGTGTACGTTCCCATATCACTATGGGAGTGCTGCCGTATGTGTACCCATAGTGATGGTGAGTGTACAGGCATGTGTACGGTCAGTAAGTACGCATACGCAAGAACACCCACAGTGGTACGGCCCGTACACGCATGCGTGCGTTCACTATCACTATGGGTGTCCTCGCGTATGCGTACTCGTAGTGGTACGGCCCGTACACACGCCTGTACGCTCACTATCACTATGGGTGTCCTCGCGTATGCGTACTCATGGTGGTACGGCCCGTACACACGCTTGTACGGGCCGTTGCTATGCATTTGGGGTGCCCTAGGGCCCCGGAACGCACCGTACCTGTGTGTGAAGCTCATTTTTACATAGGGGACACATGAGGGATAAGTATTATGGCCTACATGCATGCTGGTTGTCATGGAGACCAAGTTTTAAGTTTGAATTTGTTCTGGAAGGTGCACAGCAGAAGTCAGTTGGAATGAATCTACTTTGTTGCAATGTGTTTGTGGGGTTGACATCATGCTGAAGAAAAAAACACAATAAGAACCCACTGACTGTGCTAGGTTTGAAGGGATTGGAGGAAACATAGGATGCAAATGTGAGTGACCAATCACTCTGTACTCCTGTGCATGAAACAGGCCAGCAAGGCAGATATAAGGCAGCCAGGTCCCATGAGGGATCACTTGCCTGCACATATTTCGATTCTACCACACTGCTGCTGCTCCTGATTCCCTGGAACCATGTCAAGGTCTGTGGAGAGGTCACAGCCATTCACCCTGGAGGAGAACCTGGCATTGCTGGATGTGATCCTCCCACAGTACCCCCTGCTGTATGGGCGACCAGGGTATCAGGTGAGTGCAGAGGCTACTAGCACAGACTGTGTCCCTTTTTTGTGACTATGACTTCTGCCATTGTGTCCAGGTGTGACACACATGCTATGTACTGTAGGGGGGGTCCCAGGGGGGGGGAATGCCTGATGTCTCCCAACAGTGCCCAGACATAGGAGGGGTGGGTGCCTATCACTCCCAGCAGTGCCCAGAGGCAGGAGGGGTGGGTGCCTATCACTCCCAGCAGTGCCCAGAGTCAGGAGGGGTGTGTGCAGAGTCCTCCCAGCAGTGCCCAGAGTCAGGAGGGGTGTGTGCAGAGTCCTCCCAGCAGTGCCCAGAGACAGGAGGGGTGGGTGCCTATCACTCCCATCAGTGCCCAGAGGCAGGAGGGGTGTGTGCAGAGTCCTCCCAGCAGTGCCCAGAGACAGGAGGGGTGGGTTCCTATCACTCCCAGCAGTGCCCAGACATAGGAGGGGTGTGTGCCTATCACTCCCAGCAGTGCCCAGAGGCAGGAGGGGTGTGTGCAGAGTCCTCCCAGCAGTGCCCAGAGTCAGGAGGGGTGTGTGCAGAGTCCTCCCAGCAGTGCCCAGAGACAGGAGGGGTTGGTGCCTATCACTCCCAGCAGTGCCCAGAGGCAGGAGGGGTGGGTGCCTATCACTTCCAGCAGTGCCCAGAGTCAGGAGGGGTGTGTGCAGAGTCCTCCCAGCAGTGCCCAGACATAGGAGGGGTGGGTGCCTATCACTCCCAGCAGTGCCCAGACATAGGAGGGGTGTGTGCAGAGTCCTCCCAGCAGTGCCCAGAGACAGGAGGGGTGGGTGCCTATCACTCCCAGCAGTGCCCAGAGGCAGGAGGGGTGTGTGCAGAGTCCTCCCAGCAGTGCCCAGAGACAGGAGGGGTGGGTGCCTATCACTCCCAGCAGTACCCAGACATAGGAGGGGTGTGTGCCTATCACTCCCAGCAGTGCCCAGAGACAGGAGGGGTGGGTGCCTATCACTCCCAGCAGTGCCCAGAGACAGGAGGGGTGGGTGCCTATCACTCCCAGCAGTACCCAGAGGCAGGAGGGGTGTGTGCAGAGTCCTCCCAGCAGTGCCCAGAGACAGGAGGGGTGGGTGCCTATCACTCCCAGCAGTGCCCAGACATAGGATGGGTGTGTGCCTATCACTCCCAGCAGTGCCCAGAGACAGGAGGGGTGGGTGCCTATCACTCCCAGCAGTGCCCAGAGACAGAAGGGGTGGGTGCCTATCACTCCCAGCAGTGCCCAGAGTCAGGAGGGATGTGTGAAGAGTCCTCCCAGCAGTGCCCAGACATAGGAGGGGTGGGTGCCTATCACTCCCAGCAGTGCCCAGACATAGGAGGGGTGGGTGCAGAGTCCTCCCAGCAGTGCCCAGGGACAGGAGGGGTGGGTGTGATGCACAGTGTGAGCCTTTATAATTGATTGTGTCTTTGCCCTCATTCCACCTGTGTACTTTCACTGGCACGTACTGCTTTTGCCCTTCCCCAGAGGAGTATGTCCCTATGGCAAAGGTGCAATGCGTTGGCTGCATGACATGCCTTGTTGTAACCAGCTAATTTGTTCTCATATGTGTCTCTGTGACATGTTGCAGGTGTATTGATGTAGTGTCACTTGTTCATCCTCACAGGTAGGCGCCTCTGCCAAGGAGCAGATCTGGCTGACTGCCGTCAGTGCCGTGAGGAGTGCAGATGGTCGGAAGCGGTGCCTGTCCCAGGTGAGGAAACGCTGGCAGGATATCCGGTGCTGGACGCGGAGGATCGCACGGGTCCTGCTGGGGGACTCACCTGAGAGCCATAGGAACCGCGGGCGCCGCCGTCTCTCCCACATCCACAAGCGTGTGCTGGCGGCGGTATTTCCAGACTTGGACAGGCGCTTACAGGAGATGCAGCAGCAGGAAGGGGGTAGGTACATGTGTGTTTGTTGTGTTTCACCAGCATTTGTAAGTGCACTGTTCCATGGATGCACTGCCAGGGTTTAATGGTGCTGTGCAGATCCTGTTACCCACAGTATTGCAGTGCTCTCCTGCCTCCCTTCCCCTCCTTGCAATGTGTTCCCTGGTCTGTGTGAAGTCACTCCGTCACAAGGTTATGTAGCCTGGCACCTTCTCCACGTGTACAATGCCTGCAGCATCATGTGTGGGGGTGGTGTGTAACAGGTTTTGGGACCTTGCCTGTGCCCTGTCCAGTTCTGGTCTTGTGGGTTCCATGTCAGTTGGCACTAATGCTGAGTCCAGACATGGGAGTTAGTTTCTCAAGTGTTATGCCTTACAGCACGCATGTCCTATGTGGTGGCCTGTGACATGATGTGCATGAGTGTGCGGTATGCATAGTGCGGGGATGGTAGCGTGTGTTGCAGTCATTCCCATTCAGGAGCATGGAGTTGTGTGGCCACTACTGTCCCCAGGGGCATATTTTCCTAGGTATCATGTGTGTAATCCGAATATGTCGACAATCTCTGTGTCTACAGCATAGGTTGTGCTCTGGCCCATTGTCCCCTGGCCAAATGTATATTGACGTGAAATGTAGTACAAGTGTCCACTGTACAGCCTGACCTGATATTCCTTGTTCATACTCACGGTGGACATTGCCTGTGTGTCTTGTTACAATCATTTGATGATGGCCATTTGTACATGATTATTTGGACAGGCGCACCTTGGGTATTTTGTGTGCAACCTTGATTTGTTGCATCCCATGTGTATTTCACCCAGACTAAGGGATGTAAGTGCTTCCTGTGTCTCCAAATAATAGTCTCATGTAGGGGGTGGGTGGTGCGGGCATGGCCTTCATGTCACAACCTGATATCTCCTTGCTAGGACTGGCCAGTGTGTGATGTTTGTCTGGACATGCACTCAAGGTGCAGTGGGCCAGTCATGGTGGGCATGTTTTCAGTATAACCTAGGCTGCATGTGCCTCTTGTTCCTGGATATGGTCCCTGCTCATCCCTATTTCCTGCCACGCTGTGTGGTGCAGATGCAGTGCTGGATTGTCCCCAGGGCCTTGCTCCTCAGTCAAAATTCCATTCCATCTCATTTGCTATTGTGTCATGCTCTCCATAGTTTTTCGGTGGCATGGTGGGTCAAACAACTGTGTCTTGCATGCCCTACATATGTACCTTGTTTTGTAGATGTAACTCTTCTTTTGTTTCAGGCTATGCAGTGTGACCTATGTATATTGGACTCATGTGACATATGTATACAGGTGTATGATTAATTTCTGTCTCTTCACCCTGCCCACAGCATCGTCGGGGGACACGGAGGGAGACATGGGCACAGACGGAGCAGAGGGACCGAGCACCAGTGCCAGCGGTGACATCGGGGCTGGCACATCAAGTGGGACTGAGGCGGAGGAGAGTGAAGCCGGGGACCTGTCGACTGGCACAACAGAGTATGAAGCTGACGGGTCCGAGGATGATCTCTCCGAGTGGGCGGCGGCTGCACCAGCAGCTGACAGCGGCACTACATCTCGCCCCGCCCCCTCCATTGCCATCAGCCGCCTCCCACTTGCTCGTGTCCCTTCCCAGCGTGCCCCGTCACCACATGTCTCCTTCCTGCCAGGCACCGCACCCCCTGCCCCTGTCTCCACTGCTGCCGCCAATGCCGAGTCTGTGGACATCCAGCGGCAGTTGCAGGTTGGTCAGGCTGCGATCCCTAATGTCCTCCATGGCCACAGCCAAGTGCTGCACAACATGGAGGCATACTTGGAGGGCATTCATTCATTGCAGGCTTACCAACGCAGCTTGCTGAGGTCGATAGACTCGACACTGACTGCAGCAGTGGGTCTCCTGCAGCGCTACGTCCCACCCCCTACCCCTGCCCCATCCACACTTCCCACTCCCATGCCTGTCCCACGTACACCCAGACGTCAGCATGCACCCACCACAACACACACAGGCACCACACCAGCAGGGAAGGTCCACCGCACACCTCCTGACACGCACACACAGGGTGAAGTAGGCACACCCACTGGGTCGGGGGGCAAACGTGTGACACGCAGCCAGAGTGGGAGTCCGCATTCCACCCAATCCACTCCCTCCAAATACCCTCCCCTCAGCTCTCCTGGCCACATCTCCCCCAAAGACTCCTTCATGGCCGCTCTTTCCCTGAGCCCCACAGTGACACCACCACGCAAGCGGTCAAGGAAGTCCTCGGTCAGGGTGGTTGATTCCCCCTCCCCTGTCTACACCCTCCCCCAGTGGCGCTGCGACCCATCCCTCTGACCCCCCCCTCCTTGGGGCCTGTGGTTCCTTCGGGTGCAGGGGATTCCCTGGAGGACCTTGCTAAGGTGTGCAGCGAGATCCTGGCCTCCGCCTTTGGCCCTGCCCCACCCCCTGTGGTGGAGTCCTCCATCCCTGCACCCACGACGCCTACCCTTCACCCTCCTGTCCCTGCGGTGCCTGTTTCTTCCCCCCCACATGATGCCCTCACCCCTGTGGAAGACGACGGAATGTAACTGTGCAGGCAAGCTAGGGGACACGCATCCCACTGTGTCCCCCATCCAGCTGTGACTTCTGGACTGCCCTATGGGTTTTGTAAATATTGAACTTCCTACAAACAAGATTTTTTGGTTCATGCTAAATAAAGCAATTTATTTTTTTCCCCTTGGAACACTACTGCTTTGCTGGTATTGCTGTTGGTGGGGCTGCTACATGGTTTTGGGTGGTGTTCATGTGTTGGGTGTGTGGGAAATGTAGTAGTGTGCTGGTCATAGGGGGGACCCTGGGATCTGTGTGCCATCACACGGTGTTAGCTAGGTTTCTGTGTTCATGTAAGCAGTTGCTGCATGGTGAAATTGTCCAAAGGTGTATTCCTTCCTCTGTGTACCCTGACATCTTCCCTGCAGGGTGTTCCCAATATTTAGCGCTGAGCTGTGTGTACATTAGCTGGGTGCATGCTGAGCGATGTCTCCACCTCCATCATTCGTGCCATTCTTGATAGTCATTGTACTTGTGTATGTGGACTATTGACATGACTTCATGTGGACATGTTTTCTTTTCTGCGCTATGCATGCGTATACTCCCAGCCTCGCACACATGTGGTACATGTACTGCAGGGTCTTTGTGCACCTGACTGGAATTTGTGGCAATGGTATCTGTGGCTATTCCACCCTTTGCGTTCCATGGGCACTGCTGTGAGTGTTAGGCACCCACCCCTCCTGCCTCTGGGCACTGCTGGGAGGACTCTGCACCCACCCCTCCTGACTCTGGGCACTGCTGGGAGGACTCTGCACACACCCCTCCTGACTCTGGGCACTGCTGGGAGGACTCTGCACACACCCCTCCTGACTCTGGGCACTGCTGGGAGGACTCTGCACCCACCCCTCCTGCGTCTGGGCACTGCTGGGAGGACTCTGCACCCACCCCTCCTGACTCTTGGCACTGCTGGGAGTGATAGGCACCCACCCCTCCTGCCTCTGGGCACTGCTGGGAGTGATAAGCACCCACCCCTCCTGCCTCTGGGCACTGCTGGGAGGAATCTGCACACACCCCTCCTGACTCTGGGCACTGCTGGGAGGACTCTGCACACACCCCTCCTGACTCTGGGCACTGCTGGGAGGACTCTGCACACACCCCTCCTGACTCTGGGCACTGCTGGGAGGACTGTGCACCCACCCCTCCTGCATCTGGGCACTGCTGGGAGGACTCTGCACCCACCCCTCCTGACTCTTGGCACTGCTGGGAGTGATAGGCACCCACCCCTCCTGCCTCTGGGCACTGCTGGGAGGACTCTGCACACACCCCTCCTGACTCTGGGCACTGCTGGGAGTGATAGGCACCCACCCCTCCTGTATCTGGGCACTGCTGGGAGTGATAGGCACCCACCCCTCCTGCCTCTGGGCACTGCTGGGAGGACTCTGCACACACCGCTCCTGACTCTGGGCACTGCTGGGAGTGATAGGCACCCACCCCTCCTGACTCTGGGCACTGCTGGGAGGACTCTGCACACACCCCTCCTGACTCTGGGCACTGCTGGGAGTGATAGGCACCCACCCCTCCTGCCTCTGGGCACTGCTGGGAGCACTCTGCACACACCCCTCCTGACTCTGGGCACTGCTGGGAGTGATAGGCACCCACCCCTCCTGCCTCTGGGCACTGCTGGGAGGACTCTGCACACACCCCTCCTGACTCTGGGCACTGCTGGGAGGACTCTGCACACACCCCTCCTGACTCTGGGCACTGCTGGGAGTGATAGGCACCCACCCCTCCTGCGTCTGGGCACTGCTGGGAGTGATAGGCACCCACCCCTCCTGCGTCTGGGCACTGCTGGGAGGACTCTGCACACACCCCTCCTGACTCTGGGCACTGCTGGGAGGACTCTGCACACACCCCTCCTGACTCTGGGCACTGCTGGGAGTGATAGGCACCCACCCCTCCTGCGTCTGGGCACTGCTGGGAGTGATAGGCACCCACCCCTCCTGCCTCTGGGCACTGCTGGGAGGACTCTGCGCACACCCCTCCTGTCTCTGGGCACTGCTGGGAGGACTCTGCACCCACCCCTCCTGACTCTGGGCACTGCTGGGAGTGATAGGCCCCCACCCCTCCTGCCTCTGGGCACTGCTGGGAGGACTCTGCACACACCCCTCCTGCCTCTGGGCACTGCTGGGAGTGATAGGCACCCACCCCTCCTGCCTCTGGGCACTGCTGGGAGGACTCTGCACACACCCCTCCTGACTCTGGGCACTGCTGGGAGGACTCTGCGCACACCCCTCCTGACTCTGGGCACTGCTGGGAGGACTCTGCACCCACCCCTCCTGACTCTGGGAGGACTCTGCACCCACCCCTCCTGACTCTGGGCACTGCTGGGAGGACTCTGCACACACCCCTCCTGACTCTGGGCACTGCTGGGAGTGATAGGCACCCACCCCTCCTGCCTCTGGGCACTGCTGGGAGGACTCTGCACACAACCCTCCTGACTCTGGGCACTGCTGGGAGGACTCTGCACCCACCCCTCCTGACTCTGGGCACTGCTGGGAGGACTCTGCACACACCACTCCTGACTCTGGGCACTGCTGGGAGTGATAGGCACCCACCCCTCCTGACTCTGGGCACTGCTGGGAGGTCTCTGCACACACCCCTCCTGACTCTGGGCACTGCTGGGAGTGATAGGCACCCACCCCTCCTGCCTCTGGGCACTGCTGGGAGGACTCTGCACACACCCCTCCTGACTCTGGGCACTGCTGGGAGTGATAGGCACCCACCCCTCCTGCCTCTGGGCACTGCTGGGAGGACTCTGCACACACCCCTCCTGACTCTGGGCACTGCTGGGAGGACTCTGCACACACCCCTCCTGACTCTGGGCACTGCTGGGAGTGATAGGCACCCACCCCTCCTGCGTCTGGGCACTGCTGGGAGTGATAGGCACCCACCCCTCCTGCCTCTGGGCACTGCTGGGAGGACTCTGCACACACTCCTCCTGTCTCTGGGCACTGCTGGGAGGACTCTGCACCCACCCCTCCTGCGTCTGGGCACTGCTGGGAGTGATAGGCACCCACCCCTCCTGCCTCTGGGCACTGCTGGGAGGACTCTGCACACACCCCTCCTGCCTCTGGGCACTGCTGGGAGGACTCTGCACCCACCCCTCCTGACTCTGGGCACTGCTGGGAGTGATAGGCAAACACCCCTCCTATTTAACAATATGTACGCTTAGTACATACACGTGTGTGGGTTCGCTCCATGGGGGTAAGGTTCGTACTTACACTGTTGGGGTGGGAGTAGGCTCCATATGTACGCGGGTGGGGTACGGGTCGTACTTACACTGTTGGGGTGGGAGTACGCTCCATACGTACGCGGGTGGGGTATGGGTCGTACTTACACTGTTGGGGTGGTGGTACGGTACGTACATGCACTGTTGGGGTACGCTCCATGCATACGAGGTGGGGGTACGGGTCGTACTTACACTGTTGGGGTGGGGGGTACGCTCCATACGTACGCGGGTGAGGGTACGGGTCGTACTTACACTGTTGGGGTACGCTCCATGCATACGCGGGTGAGGGTACGGGTCGTACGTACACTGTTGGGGTGGGGGTACGCTCCATACGTACACGGGTGAGGGTACGGGTCGTACTTACACTATTGGGGTGGGACGTATACGTACGCGGGTGAGGGTACGGGTCGTACTTACACTGTTGGGGTTGGGGGTACGCTCCATGCATACGCGGGTGAGGGTACGGGTCGTACTTACACTGTTGGGGTGGGGGGTACGCTCCATACGTACGCGGGTGAGGGTACCGGTCGTACTTACACTGTTGGGGTGGGGGTACGCTCCATACGTACGCGGGTGAGGGTACGGGTCATACTTACACTGTTGGGGTGGGACGTATACATACGCGGGTGAGGGTACGGGTCGTACTTACACTGTTGGGGTTGGGGGTACGCTCCATGCATACGGTGGTGGGGGTACGGTCCGTACATATCCGTCCCCACGCTATGTGATGCTTGTGCGACCCGTACCCAGGCATTTGCCACGTGGGTACAGCCGTCCTGCCATTGTTGGGGTGACGTAGGTGTGGGCGTGGTACGACTTGTACCCACGCTCTTAAGGCATGGGTACGGGACGTACCTGTATAGTTGTGTTGCCGGTTCGCGTCGTCAGGCACTTCCTTTGTGGCGGACGCTGGCTTTGCTGGAAACGCCCCCACCCCCTCGTAGTGACCAGGGCATGGGGGTCAGGTATGTCCAGGGCTTGTGTGCTGTGTGACATTGGTGGTGGTTTTGTGGCCTGCCCCTGGTCCTGCCCCCCCCTTTCCCCCCCTTTCCCCCCCCTCCCTTAGTTGTTCTGACCTTCTGCGGCGTCTGCGTCGGAACCTGTAGAGGAGGTCGACTGCTATGAGGGCCGGGATGACACGTAGGTTCGGGTCCATGTCTGTCCGTCGCGTACAGGTACTCCTTGTTCGCGTCGTCCTGATTTCCCGGCAGTTTTTGGCAGCCGGAAAATATTCACCGTGCGGGATGACGTCGGTGCGAATCGTAATTCCTGGTTCGTGAATGGCAGGCTGCGTGCGTCCCGACGTCACGTCGGCGCTTTCCCGGATCGCATTTGTATGTTTATTTTCGTCGGTCGGGGTTTTGTACGATTCGTACGGAAATGGTGTTTCCGTGCGAATCGTAATTCCATGTTTGTACATTTTGACGACCGGGTACGCGTCGGATGGAGAATTTGCTCCGTCCAACGGTTCGTACCCGGTTTTTACAGGATCATGATCTGCACCTAAATATGTAAATATGCAGCAAAATGGAATAAAAGAAAAATAAAAGGAAGCAGGGGAAAGTTAAAATTCTTTGATTTTAATAGAGGGTACACATTCTGGTGGAGAATTCACAGTTTGAATTTCTTCAATTCTGAAGGAGAATTCACTGGTAGATTTTCCTCCACTACACCAATAGCATGAGGCTGGAAATTCTGCTTATTGATTATCCTCTTGATTTACAAGTTGAACTATGGGAACACTCTCTTGCTGGGATCAACAAGCAACTCAATAGAAGACTACAAGCCATCCAGAAATCGGCAGCTAGACTCATCCTCAACGTCCCACACAGTGAATTCTCACATCACACCTCAGGGAGCACCGCTGGCTCCGGATACACATATTGCTCATTTGAAACTCCTCACTCAAATATTTAAGGCAGTACATAACTTATGATCCACCTACCCGAACACTTACAAGTGCTTCCACCAACCACCCAGACATCTCCACTTCACAGGTCTAGTACTTACACACATCCCATGTATACACAGAACCAGATCAGGAGGACGGGCATTTTCTTACATCTCTTCTAAAACATGGAACGGACTCCCACTCCACATCAAAGCTTCCTCGTTTCTTGTTGAATTTCAAGAAGCTGATGTCCTGGCTTTTCGTTTAACCAATCTACCAGATGGTGGGGTAGGCACACACATTTGTTCAGCGCCAGAATACCCACATGGGTATAACTGCACTTTACAAATACATATAACATAATATTTCAGGGAAAGTTAGGAGTACACTTTGACACCAGCCAAGGGTCCAGGAAGTTGGGGAATATGTGTGGGGGTAAAGACTTGCTCGAGCAGAGGTCACAGCAGGGTCGAGGGCAAGTCCAATTGAAACTGGTCAGCTGTGCAGTTGCAGGAAAAAGCCTCTTGCAGTTTGTTGAGTGCCTGCAGCTTTAACAGGAGGTCAGCGTTATTACCTTTAGAGTCCTCTTCTTTGTCCTGGTTACAAGAGGGAGACAGGGTCCAGTCTTCTAGGCTCTTCCCAGGTCACAGACAGCAGGTTCAGTCCTCTTCTGTTCTTCCACAGGTCCAGAAAGTGTTCTGAGTAGGGGACAGTGGATTCCACATTCATGCCTTGCACTAGCCTGTGGATGAGACTGACTCCTGGCCCCTCCCTAACAAATCGGGTAAAGGTTGATCTTGATGCAAGGATGCATTTGGCACTAAAATATAGTGCACAAGGATGGATTTGATTTTTATATAATTAGGAATAATTTCACGTAGTTTTGTCAAAATGTCATGTAATTATGCAAAAGCAAATAAGGCAAATTTTGCACACTCCTAATTTCAACCAATAGTTCATGAGGTACTTTAGGGCTATTAGTTGAACCCAACCATATTCAATGTATATGTGTGCCCTGTGGCCCAGTTAATACGTTTATTTGGTTTTAAATGTATGAGCTACACTGACGATATTAAAATCTTGATCTCACTGGATGACAATTCTTCCAATGCATTTTATTTTTTATAAGTTTCATAACTGCATGCCTCTATTTCTGAATCAGTGGCAAACAATGCTCTGAGGCTGAATTCTGATAAAAAATAAATTTTATTATGCCCAAATTCAAATGAATCAAGTATTCTTCAACAAAGCATGTGTCTCACCAAATTGGGGCCCATACATCTTTCAGTGCCTTTTGTTAGGAATCTTGAGGGCATATTTACAAGCCCCTAGCACCACCAGATCGTCACTTTTTGTTGTTGTTCCGGTGGCGCACAGTTCAGGCCTGTATTCACAAGACCACGTAAAGCCACCCTGCGTGGCTTTTCATGGCCTTCTACATAAGGTGTAAGGCTGTGTAGCGCAAGTTGCTGCATTGCCTCACATTGTGGCAGGGGAGCATGCCAGGGGTGCTGCTGTGGGTGTTCTCACGCAACAACCATGGATTTTGACACTGCCCCAGATTTACAACATAGCATGAATCTGGGGCAACGTCAAAAACGTATGCCTCCCTAGAGCAAGCGTAACAAGAATAAATGTCTATATTTCTCCTCGTTTTTTCTTCTTTCCACGTGTGCTGCATTCTGCAGCACACATAAAATGAGGAAAATGCCTCTCATGATTGTTTTTGTGCAGGAAGATGCCCCTTACTGTGCAAAAACGATAATGCCAACAACACAGACACCTTTGCACCAGGGTGCAAATCTGCCTGCGTTGGTGTACCGCTGCTACTTTTGCGCCGGCGCTGGCTCAAAGGACAGGAATTCACTGTATCTTGTAAATACAGTGCATTTCTGTCCTTTCTAATTGGAGTAGGGAAACACAACAAAATAACTTGCAATGCTGCCCTACGCCAATAGATTGTAAATATGCCCTTTGGGGTTTATTTGGATCAGGACCTCTGGCTTTTGTGAGCAGGTTACTAAGTTGTCCTCTATTTGTTTCTTTGTAATGAAACTTATGTAAACATTCCACCCTGTCTTCCATCTCATTCTCATCTGTTGGTATTTCAGGCAATGATTTTAAGTCATTTAGACTATGGTAACATGCTGTTTTAGTGATTTCGTTAGATTTATTTAAACAACTTCAAAATAATCAAATTGCTGTGGTATGACTAGCACTTCAGCTTCGAGGGCATGTTTTGTGTCAGCTGAAGACTTTGCATTGGCTGCCTATTGATAAGAAGGTGATCTGCAAGTCCATGCATCTTACATTTAGAACATTTCTTCTGTGGCAAGAAAATGTCTTCTCTTATTGTCCTACCCACCTTTTGTGCACTGCTGATCCAAGCTTCTTTTGATATTGAGGTTTAAGCATGCCCTTAAAGGGGGACTTGCCTTTTTAATAGCAGTGGACAAAATCTGCAATTCTCTACATCTCATCTCTATACGTTCAAACAGCTACTTCCTTTTCACAAAGCTTGGAATATTTAGTTGGTTTCCTGCTAATTTCCTCCGTGAGACAAAACAGCTCACTGTAGTTATCAGTTAAAGTACCAAGAGATCTTTCTAGTTAAGAGTGCACTTTAAAATCCTAAGCCATTGCACATGGCACCTTCTGCACACGTTTTGTCATTTCCTTTCAGCATCTGCTGCTGTAGTGTGATCTGTCCCCCAATAGGCTCTCAACCTACCCGGATCCAGAAAGACATGTGTAGTTTAAGACAAGCCATTTGTGGAGTAGTGGTTGCTTTGTACCAGTCTCCAGTGTGCCCCATTTATCATTGATGTCCATTACCTCGAATGAAGAGCCAATGGCTGTGAGCTATATCTATTTTAGGAGACTGAGAGCACTAACACTAAATTATAGGAGGTGGGCAACTACTCTTGACACAGTAAACTCACTTCCCAAACACTGAACCACTGTCGAAGGTTACAAGCCGCACCTTACTATCACCTTCATTTCAGTTTGTTTTATTTTAAGTTTGCTTTCTCTGCCCCAAAACGCAAACAGTAAAGGTTACAATTCATTACCAGGTATCTTATTTTTGGTAGGAGTGTTGAGATCCTCTGTTTTACAGTGTGGAGATCGCAAGCAGTTAGAACTGTATCAATATATGTTTACAAAATATTTGATGTGTTGTAAAGTTTTTTTTGCAACTGTATTGTTGAGTTAAACAGAGAGTCAAGAAAGCTTATAAGGTCACCTATTTTTGTCAAAGAACTAGCATGCAGAGTGCTAGTTAGCCAGCATTTTCACCTTTGTTATTGTTTGATTGTCCCTACAGAGAGTAGGCTGAGGAAGGAAAAAAGCCTGGTAAATGTATGTATATCTTGAAGTGGAAATATTTGTTGTCGGGAAAGAGTAGGAATAGTAAGCATGTTCCCAATTAATAATTTAGTTGCTCTCATTCAGTCGCTAATCAAAACACATTATCCAACGACAACCAAAAATACATCTTATTTGAAAAGAAACTTAAAATTCTTAAGGTTTACTAAAGTGAAGCAAGATCAATAAAACAAAATTAAAAACATCTGTGCTAAGACAAATAATAGACTGAAGCTCAACCAGAGCCAAAATAAAAAAAAACACCAGCATGACCACATATATATCACTTCATCTAAAACAAAATTAAACAGTGCTTTCATATATTGTAAACTCAAAGCCTATGATCCTGGCTAGATACTGTAGAATGTATCGAACACCTCAAAGATAGACGCATTTAAAAAAAAACATTCTGCTTAACCCAATCCAACTGCAGATGAGATGGTTGGCTTTTCTAAATAACACAAGGGGCCCAATTACGATGTTGGACGGAAAGTCATCAGACAGCTGGTTGGAGGCTTTCCATTCGACATCGATGGTTTCCATCCGACCGCCGTATTACAATGATCGCGGTCTGAGCGAAACCCATGGGGGGGTTCCACTCTGCTTATGATGGGCTCAGAGAGCCCGTCGGGGAAGCGGGAAGAATTGTAATCCCATAATGACGGCAGTGCTAGCCTTGGCTGTGCCGTCAGGATTACGATGTTGCCTTCTTCCTGCCCTTTCATGGCGGCCTACCCGCCATGAAAAGGCAGGCGGAAAGTGACTTTGGAGGCCCCTAGCTGGACCTCCTTCCCCCTGGCCCTCTGCTATGGGGCATGTTTAAGGGGGCACAGGCCCCATAGCGGAGGGCCAGAGAGGAAGGGGGCCATGCTAGGGGCCCTAAAAGACACTTTCCACCTGCCTTTTCATGGCGGGTGGACTGCCATGAAAGGGCAGATGGAAACAGACATCATAATCCCGACAGCAGAGCCGAGACTTGCCCCACCATCATTATGATATTATCATTCGGCCCGCCACCACGACGGGATCTGTGAGCCCATCGGAAGTGGAGCGAAATCCCCCCACCGGTTTCCATCTGACAGCCTGCCTGTGCCTCATGGGATCAGTCCAGCCCGAACTGCCAAGCCATGTCTTCCCTCGACTGGAAACAAGCATCCTGGGACCGGTTTTGGGTTCATAACCCTCATCAACCAGGCTATCTTGAATCCAGTGGCAAAGTTAGCAAGGGACCCATGTTTGGGCTTACCCTGCCAACTTAGGGCGAACAAAGCGATACCAAAGGGGATGACGGACGGAGCGCGTGAGTAAATCAAACACTCACCCCCAGTCAACTCATCTGGGTTTAATCCATCATCATTCTTTAGCTCACTCCACCACCCCAGTTCAGACATGACCATATGCAAATCAGTCTGAACCTGTGCCTCATGGGAACAGTGCAGCCCAAACTGCCAAGCCATGTCTTCCCTGAACCGGAAACAAGCACCCTGGGACCGGTTTCGGGTTCATATCCCTCATCAGCCAGGCTACCTTGAATCCAGTGGCAAAGTGAGCAAGAGACCCACGTCTGGGCATACCATGCAAACTTAGGGCGAACAAAGCGATACCAAAGGGGATGACGGACGGAGCGCTTGAGCAAATCAAACACTCACCCCCAGTCAACTGATCTGGGTTTAATCCATCATCATTCTTTAGCTCACTCCACCACCCCAGTTCAGACATGGCCATATGCAAATCAGTCTGACCCTGTGCCTCATGGGAACAGTCCAGCCCGAACTGCCAAGCCATGTCTTCCCTGGACCGGAAACAAGGCTGGACTGTTCCCATAGGGCATAGGGTCAAGACTGATTTGCATATGGCTGGGTCCAAACTGAAATGGCATGGTGAGCAAAAAAACGATGGATTTAGGCCCAGATCTCTGTACTGGGGTGAATGCATGACATTGTTCTGCATTCTGTCCATCAATAGTTCTTTTTGCATTTGTCACCCCGAGCGGGACAGGTATGCTCAGACGTGAGTCCCGTGCTCTCCATACCACTGGAATCAAGCTATCATGGCTGAAGAGGGGTGAAACCCCGAAACCAGTCCTAGGATGCTTGTTTCCAGTCCAGGGAGGACTTGGCCTGGCAGTTTGGGCTGGACTGGCTGGGTCCAAACTGAAATGGCATTGTGGGCAAAAAAACAATGGAATTAGGCCCAGATCTCTGTACTGGGGTGAATGTATGATATTGTTCTGCATTCTGTCCATCAATAGTTCTTTTTGCATGCATTGTAATATGACAGTCTGAGGGAAACCCTCGATGTCGGACGGAATGCCTCCGTTTAGCAGTCGGATGGCTTTCTGCCCAACATCAAAATCGGGCCCAAGTTTGCACATTATTCTTGTTAGACCTGACATCCTCAGTTTCTGATAGAGACAGTAAGATACCAGTGAGCGAGATTTTACAATGCGTTTGGTTGGTAATATCCCATACATGGTATTATTCACCTGTACCCTTGTCTCGAGTCATACCTGCTGTACTTTATCTGGTATTCTGATATTTTGTTGGCCCAGCATATACAATAGACATGCATAAGTGGTTAGACCTACTCTTTCCATCATCGTTTTGAGACTCACTGTTTATATTTGTGGTCTTGAGAGAAATACCAAAAGTGCTTTCTGAGTGACCTGGGACTGTTTCTATGACTTTTAGTAATGTCCAGACCTCTCTTTCTGCTCAGGGATAAGTGTGGTGCCTATAGTCCACACATGGGGTTTATGAATGTGTGACTGTGTATCCAAAATGGAATCGGTGGGTTCCATTTTCAATACCCATGGTAAAGAAAAACACAATATTGAGGTTGAGGCAAATACTCCCCAGACAGCTCAGATTCCTAATGTGCATGTGGCAGTCTCATACAATGAAGTGTGGAAGGATACAAACAGGGAAATAGTCAGTCAACTGTGACCTTTTAGCAAGAATCTGATGAATACCTCTTTCCGAGCTGTTCATTTTAGAAAGATATTGAGGATGAGTTGAGTCAGAAAATTCTGTTGTTAATGAGAGGAAACCTTTTAGGCTTGGTCTACCCCTTCAGTCTCTCACTACAGTGCTTTTTCAGAGGGATGATTACATCCAGGTGCAAAGTCTTCAAACTTTTGTGTCCTCTTCTTTTAGGTTCTTCAGTTGAAGCCAACTTTGTCACAACCTGTCATGAGAGCCATCATCTTTGAAAAAGAATGTGTCTAGTCTATTGAGGCAAACTTTGAACTATGAATAGAACCACTACAAACTGATCCATGGCATAGACAGTTGAATCAACAACCCTCATCTGGATAATGTGTATAAAGGTGGAACCCAAACCAGCCCCCTTCATTCCTGTTCCAAGTTATTTACTGACTATGGGGAAAGGTTATTTTGCAGAGTTTTTAAAGACGTGCTGAAATTCAGCGTTGGTATCTATGCTAGCAACTTTTCCAGAGGCAAGTGGACAACAACCAAAGTACATGCATCTTTTCGGATAGGCGTGGTTCTTCATGTGACCTGGCCTTCTAAGAGAAGGAGCACCTACCTGACTCTTCTGTAGGGGACTGCCCCATGAGAAGGCCATCTGCTGTGTCGGGAGAAGCAGTCAGCTGAGAAGAAAAGGACTGGACTGGGGAGTGTAACCATAGCCGATCCAAGGCTGCAGAGGGTCTCCCAGCCTCCCTTCAAGTTTGCATAACAGGTTAAATCAGTTGAATCATTCTATGGCCTCATAATGTGCCAGCTATTGCTACTGCAATGTCCCTTTCATCTGCTAGAGGCTGGAGACCTTATGCTGACTGTCATGATACTGAGTCTTGCAATCCAAATCCAGATCATCTTAGTAGAAGGATTCCTGGTGTCAAGTAACCTTGCGGTGCTGCTGGACCAGCATTGCTCCCACCCGGAGCCACCAGCAGCCCATAATATTGGGGGCTGTGAGAAGGATCACTTGCCAATGCTTCAGTTACCAGCCACTGCATGCTTGTAGTGTTGGGAGAGCTGAATCCCCCAGGTAACATGAACTGCATGAACATGAACATTGACTGTGTCTTCCTCTGCTACAACTCCAGCATGATATTCTAACCAGTGGGACTGAATTCCCCTAAAGAACCTTAGAAGTGTGACATATAGACAGCGCTCTATGGGCCATAGTACCATAGAGATTGCTAGCATTCTCTTACAGTGAGCTCACACCTGTGTCACAAGTATGTCTGACTATTTCTCTGTGTCTAGAGCACCGTAACACTTGTCTAAAGTTATGTTTTGATGCGTGATTCAATTATTTCTCTTTTTACAAGGAAAAGTACTGGGCAGGACCATACTTATTGCATCTATTGTTTATCTGTTTGAGTTTCTAACCCCACACAACCACCCTCAGAAGCCTCGCCCTAACTACCTTAAAAGTAAAGTGTGGAAAGGTTGTATTGAGTGCCCTGTTTGCAGTGCCATAGTAGGTCAGACACAGTGGTAGAAGGTCCCAAACACCAGAATTGTGATCTAGTAATCCATGCTTGACCCATGGTCCAAACTGATTCCAACACAAGGCCTGCACATTTTGGTTGTAACTTAAATATGCACCTGACCGCATTGGAGACCCCATGGATGAAGATTTATTTTAAATTTAAAAAAATGCTTACTTTCCATAGACACAGTGGAAAGTGCTGATTTATCTTACTCTTGAAAATTCAGAAGTAAAAGCTGGCATTTAAGGGGGCCCTAATAAATGACATGTAATATGCTCATAGCTAATGAAGTCAGAGATTAGCGTTCAAACAGCTTTTATAGGTTCTGAGGTGATTATGTGGTGTCTTCACTAATATGATAATATATCCACATCAGTTGGGAGAAACCCTCCCTGACCACATGTTTGAGACTCACTGTTTATATTTGTGGTCTTGAGAGAAATACCAAAAGTGCTTTCTGAGTGACCTGGGACTGTTTCTATGACTTTTAGTAATGTCCAGACCTCTCTTTCTGCTCAGGGATAAGTGTGGTGCCTATAGTCCACACATGGGGTTTATGAATGTGTGACTGTGTATCCAAAATGGAATCGGTGGGTTCCATTTTCAATACCCATGGTAAAGAAAAACACAATATTGAGGTTGAGGCAAATACTCCCCAGACAGCTCAGATTCCTAATGTGCATGTGGCAGTCTCATACAATGAAGTGTGGAAGGATACAAACAGGGAAATAGTCAGTCAACTGTGACCTTTTAGCAAGAATCTGATGAATACCTCTTTCCGAGCTGTTCATTTTAGAAAGATATTGAGGATGAGTTGAGTCAGAAAATTCTGTTGTTAATGAGAGGAAACCTTTTAGGCTTGGTCTACCCCTTCAGTCTCTCACTACAGTGCTTTTTCAGAGGGATGATTACATCCAGGTGCAAAGTCTTCAAACTTTTGTGTCCTCTTCTTTTAGGTTCTTCAGTTGAAGCCAACTTTGTCACAACCTGTCATGAGAGCCATCATCTTTGAAAAAGAATGTGTCTAGTCTATTGAGGCAAACTTTGAAATATGAATAGAACAACTACAAACTGATCCACGGCATAGACAGTTGAATCAACAACCCTCATCTGGATAATGTGTATAAAGGTGGAACCCAAACCAGCCCACTTCATTCCTGTTCCAAGTTATTTACTGACTATGGGGAAAGGTTATTTTGCAGAGTTTTTAAAGACGTGCTGAAATTCAGCGTTGGTATCTATGCTAGCAACTTTTCCAGAGGCAAGTGGACAACAACCAAAGTACATGCATCTTTTCGGATAGGCGTGGTTCTTCATGTGACCTGGCCTTCTAAGAGAAGGAGCACCTACCTGACCCTTCTGTAGGGGACTGCCCCATGAGAAGGCCATCTGCTGTGTCGGGAGAAGCAGGCAGCTGAGAAGAAAAGGACTGGACTGGGGAGTGTAACCATAGCCGATCCAAGGCTGCAGAGGGTCTCCCAGCCTCCCTTCAAGTTTGCATAACAGGTTAAATGAGTTGAATCATTCTATGGCCTCATAATGTGCCAGCTATTGCTACTGCAATGTCCCTTTCATCTGCTAGGGGCTGGAGACCTTATGCTGACTGTCATGATACTGAGTCTTGCAATCCAAATCCAGATCATCTTAGTAGAAGGATTCCTGGTGTCAAGTAATCTTGCGGTGCTGCTGGACCAGCATTGCTCCCACCCGGAGCCACCAGCAGCCCATAATATTGGGGGCTGTGAGAAGGATCACTTGCCAATGCTTCAGTTACCAGCCACTGCATGCTTGTTGTGTTGGGAGAGCTGAATCCCCCAGGTAACATGAACTGCATGAACATGAACATTGACTGTGTCTTCCTCTGCTACAACTCCAGCATGATATTCTAACCAGTGGGACTGAATTGCCCTAAAGAACCTTAGTAGTGTGACATATAGACAGCGCTCTATGGGCCACAGTACCATAGAGATTGCTAGCATTCTCTTACAGTGAGCTCACACCTGTGTCACAAGTATGTCTGACTATTTCTCTGTGTCTAGAGCACCGTAACACTTGTCTAAAGTTATGTTTTGATGCATGATTCAATTATTTCTCTTTTTACAAGGAAAAGTACTGGGCAGGACCATACTTATTGCATCTATTGTTTATCTGTTTGAGTTTCTACCCCCACACAACCACCCTCAGAAGCCTCGCCCTAACTACCTTAAAAGTAAAGTGTGGAAAGGTTGTATTGAGTGCCCTGTTTGCAGTGCCATAGTAGGTCAGACACAGTGGTAGAAGGTCCCAAACACCAGAATTGTGATCTAGTAATCCATGCTTGACCCATGGTCCAAACTGATTCCAACACAAGGCCTGCACATTTTGGTTGTAACTTAAATATGCACCTGACCGCATTGGAGACCCCATGGATGAAGATTTATTTTAAATTTAAAAAAATGCTTACTTTCCATAGACACAGTGGAAAGTGCTGATTTATCTTACTCTTGAAAATTCAGAAGTAAAAGCTGGCATTTAAGGGGGCCCTAATAAATGACATGTAATATGCTCATAGCTAATGAAGTCAGAGATTAGCGTTCAAACAGCTTTTATAGGTTCTGAGGTGATTATGTGTTGTCTTCACTAATATGATAATATATCCACATCAGTTGGGAGAAACCCTCCCTGACCACATGTTGCATTCCTTTTTAAAGAAATTTCAGTAATCCTTGTTGAAGTTTTTCATGTGCTTATACAGACACATGCCAGAAATATGTTACCCAGGGGAGCTTCCACCTCTGTCTGATGATCTACTCACATGTAAATGTATGTCTGTCTACATGCCTTTACAAGGGCCTAGCTACATTTTGCGAAACGCAAGCACTGCTTTTCACTGGTCCACAAAATGTGGATTCATGAGACGATTTTATTCCTCTTTACATATCACCCTATGATGGTACGATAGGGGTTGAGGCAAGAATAACTGTGGTTTTGCTGGGGCCAGTTGTTAGGTGCTGATTCTAAGCAAACACACGGAGATGATGGCGTGAGCACTGAAACCTTTCAGACTCTCACCACCAGTCACTATTAGATCTGGGTTTGCCTTAGACGTGGGCCCCTTGCTACCTTAGCCACTGTATTCAAGCTAGCCTAGCTGAATAGGGGTGAAACCCCGAAACCGGTCCCAGGATGCTTGTTTCTGGTCAGGGTAAGTCCTGGCCTGGCAGTTTGCTCTGGACTGTTCCTATGAAGAACAGGGTCAAGACAGATTTGCATATGGCTGGGTCCAAACTGGGGTGGCTTATTGAGCAGAACAAAAAGATGATGGATTAAACCCACATCTGTGACTGGCAGTGAGTGTCTGAAAGGTTTCAGCACTCCGTCCATCATCTTATTGTGTTGCTTGGTGCTGATTGTATTCTCCCCTGAAACAGATGCATTTCTCCAATTCTGGCTTAGGCCAGCTGCAAAGAAACTAGGTCACCTTCATCAATCATCACTAGAATGGCTGCATCGAAAATACACTCACAGACTTGACTCCAGCTCAGCAAATTCTTTCTAAAATGTTTCCTTGCAAACAAGTGCTAGATTGATTCGATGGGGGACAATACAAAGCCAGTTTGGAATATATCCTAGAATAAAGCCTGGAATCATATTTTCTTTGGGTATGGTCTGGCACGGAAAGCAATCTATTTCAATGGTTCTGCCTGAAAAAAGGTTTAGTATCAACAACAAAAATAGAAATGTCTCATCAGCTTACACTAGCTTCAAAATCAGCTCTGCTGTAAACAGTGTCAAGTGCAGATTAGCAGCAGCGAGACAGGCTGCTGCGCAATTTATCCTAGCCACATTATTTAAATGATAAACACCAGTGTTGAGAATATATCTTTTAAACAATATGTATACGATATAATCAGTCTCCAATGGGAGGAAACCAAATATAGCAAAATTTTTCTTGTAAAATGTAAAAAGGTTGCAGATACCATATGAACCTTTGCATTTTATATGCATCGGTTTGCTCCTGCATCAAGAGGCTGGTCACACATATACATTTACATTTAAAGGCGCTTGAAGATGAGTGCCATGAAGCTCAGGTGAATAACTGGAATACAAAGCGATCTTTATAATTTGTTTCACAAAGAAGCATAATGCCATATGGGCTTGATTCACAAATGTTTCTAGGGACATAAGTAACATTTTGGGGCACAAATATAATTATTTATGAATCCAAATTTATTACAGTGATTGAGAAATCTCAATTTTCTTGCATAAACCCACTCTTAGTATACCTCTGTTTGAGTGAAGCTCCTACTATATGCGGATTAGTGCACAGGTGAACTGCCACAAACGTGCCTCTTTGTTGATATTACAAATAAAAAAATGTAAAATCACATGCCTTATATGAACAGCCTCACTAAGTCCATAACATTTAGCATGTTTATCATCACTACTTGTCACTCATCCCTGACTCAGTCAAGAAAAAAACAAGTGTTGGAAATCCCAATAGGTCTGTCTTTTTAATTAAAGTGCAGTCACACTCATCATAGCTGTCATGTTCCTATTTATTCACCCATTGACACATTTTTACATTCATCCAGTTACACAACCACAATACACTCACACACAAACTCAATAACAGATGCGAAATAAATTAAAAGAAGAAAGGTAAAGAAAAGAAAACATGCTGCTAGCTAAACATGGCAGGCATATTCTTGAAATAACAAATAAAAATAAGCATACTAGCTGGTGGGCGCCTTGCAAACGTATTGCACATGATGTTTCTTTATTTTGAAGTGCTTGAACAAAATAGCGAGTTTTCAATATCATAATACAATAATACATAAATATTGTGTGGAAATTTCGTTAGTGCAGAAATATTATGTCATAGAATATCGTCGGAAAGAATATCATTTTTTGGTATATGATATTGTATTAATTAATATAGTTTACTTAAATATAGTTGTAAACAGTATTGCTTTTTATTAGTTAAATCTGTAATAATTTAAATATGAATTTTCACTGTTAGTATTTTTATCATAATTATTATTTATCACACTATAGTTTATTATATACAATTACATTTTTTGTTTTAATAAGGTTAGTAATTCATAATGTAGTAGCAGGGTGTCATGTTTGTAGCAGGTAGAGTGAGAAGTTATTTGGGGGGGGCAGAGAGCCCATGGCATGAGGGCCTCACTCTGGTGTTGCTCTGCCAGCCGGGAATCATTATCCGACCACGGATTCTGAGTAGTGGGGCACCCATACACAGAAGAGCATGTCCCCAACAAGGTGCGGTTTGCACAGACCTAAGACGGCGGATGAGTGAATGACAGGACAGTCCCAGCATAAGTCAGGGCGAGTCCAGAAGATCGACAGTGGAGAACAGGCAAGATCGATTGGGCTGCTTGTGTGCTGTGTAGCTGCCAGTGGCCAGGACATGCCCTCTTGATTGTGGAGCTGTGAGTGCGAAGAGAGGAACAGGCTGGTGATATCTGAGGTAGGCTGGGCTACACTGGGGAGCCGAGCTAAAACTGGCTCAATGATCCACCCGGCCTGCGGTTGAAAGGGGACCAATACCATGTCGGGGGACGCTGGGGACACTAGCTGACTGCAAGACTCCTGAGGCTCTCATCAAACCAGAATCATGATAATTAAAGGCCACTCAACAAGCGAGCAGATGTGGTGCCTCCCCGCGGGGAACACAACATAAGCGACCAACAGCGCCTCTAAGGACCTCCGAAGGAGAATATGTGAGGCCTGCATGCACCATATTGGAATGCGATAGGGGAACCTCAGACCCACAAGGGGTGTACATGGGTTGCCTAGAACACTGAGGACCGCAGAGTGCCTGGCCCAGGAGTGCCCAGGCATGATCAGGCTGAACTTTTTGATAGTGCCCTCAAAGGGGAGATAACTTTATACTGCTACCTCCCATAAGCATGAGGATAGGGCACCTTACGCCTTAGCTTCCCCAGCCCCTTAAGCAAAGAACTGATGGGTGACGCAGAGTCGCCGATGGGATCCCAGACTAAGGGTCCCCCTTAACTGGTGACTGCTTACCTCGCTGCTGGTTGAGTGGGCTCTGTGCGAGGTGATCAACCCCTTTACATTAGATGGAGTAGCTGTTGCCACTGGTTCATGAACAGAACAGGGCAACAATTATATATACAACTACACCACCCTTCTCTCTTGGCTGGCTGTGGCCTATAAGTCTACCTCAAAATGGAGAAGGGGGACAGGACCCGTTTGCGATTAACCTCTGAGTCTCAGTGACTCACCAAATCCCAACTGCATGCCCTCCCGGACCCGGATGGCTTCCCTCTAGCACTCCGGACCTGGAGAATACATTTCTCAGCATGCAGCAAAGCCTCCATTCCATAGACGGAAAAATCAACTTGCTCTATATCCTCATGGACCACATGGTGGACAAATTGGACAAACAAACCATGCAGATAAAGGCAGTGGAACATTGCATCTCAAATGCATAAGATGATCTATAGACTGTCAACTCAAAGTGTCTTAATATGGAAGCAGTGTTGATGGTAATACAGGTCAAGAGTGAAGACCTTGAAGCATTATCTTGCTGTAATAACCTGAGGATTATGTGAATACCGGAGTACACCAACAGGGTCCCGATGGAGCGCTTTTGGAAGAGATGTTAAGAACCTTGTTTGGGGCAGAGAATCTATCCACAATGTTGTTGGTGGAGCGTGCCCACAGATTCCTAGTGTCTCGACCCCCCTTGGAACTCTCTCCTGGCCAATCATCACCAGACCCCTCAACTACCGGGATCATGGTGCGGCACTCCACCTGGCAAAGGGGGGCGCACAATACTAGGGGAACACTGTGGTGTTCTTCCCAGACTTTACGGTGGTGGTGCAGGTGGCACGCAGGGAGTTTGCCCTGGCTGAAAAGAAACTGCAACTGGGGATCAAATATGCAATGTTATATCCTGTCAGACTGTGGGTAGAACATCAAGGGTCACAGAAGATACTGGCATCCCCTTAAGCAGCCATGGTATACGTAAAAACTCTCCAAGATGCCTGACCAATAATGGATATCACAACTATGTGGACACACAGGGATCAGTAGCAACATGGATATCACAGCTGATATTGATCTGTTGCCACATAGATATGAGAATGAACTACTCCTTCAATGGCACAAACGCTGAATATATGGGGATGGAGCCAACTAGTTGGAAATGCTGACAAATTTTACCCCACAGACATTTAGAGGTTGATCACCAGTTAATCGGATGAGGGCTACAAGCCTGTAGAATCTGTTGGGTCTAGTAATTATATTGCAGTTCCCCTATATATCAACTTCATTTAGCCAATGTAACATCTTTCTGGCCACCTCGGACCACTGGGAGGATGTTGGAGCCTCTGCAGTGCCCCAAGTGGGCACACTCCAAATGTTTCTTTATCAAATTCTTTAGCCAATAAACATCTGTTATTCAGCGCCAAGATACCCCATTAGGGGTGAACGTACGCTTTACAAATACACATCTTATGTTTATGTTTATGTTAGCATTACCCATGCAGAAAAGGACATTCTTGAGATGGATGTCATTGTATTCAGTTTGTTTCTTTTGTTTAGGTATACTGATGTCTTTAGCAGTTTTCGGTTGCTAAAGTGAGTGGTGGGAACTGTTTCTTTTGGTTTGTGTTTTCACCACAGTGCAGATGATGACTGTATGCATATATTATATTGTGGAGATATTGTATGAGCCCAACACTTGCTTTGAATATGTTTGGTTTGCAATAACTCCAATTGGAGGGCAAGTAGTGTTGTTAACTTGGAATGTATGAGGGCTGAATAACCCCAGGAAAATCAGACAGGTACACAGGTACTAGCGTTTCTCGATAGGCACCACGTACAAATAACCCCATTTCAGGAAACACACCTCACTAAACTTACAGAAAAAGGCATAGGGCTTGATGTACCTTTGTCTGAGTGGCATCCTCCTACTCTTCATACTCCAGGGAGTCATGAGTCTAATAAAAAGAAGTTCACTTTATGCCCACCCACACTGAAACAGATGACTTGGGATGATTTGTGTTATTACAAGGCAGACTCTATGGCACTTTGATCTCTCCTATAGCTACTTAAGGTCCAAATGTGGATGAGCTGTATTTTTACACAAGAATATGCTACAACCCACAGTCATCATATGGGGAGGGGACTTGAACTTATATTTGGACCTGGGGATGGATTGATCTGGTACTGCGGACTGGCAGGGAAAACACTCAGCTCAGGTGCTATGGGAGGGAATGACCGATGTAGGCCTGGTTGACTTATGGTGATTAAGGAATCCAGTGGGTCAAGAGGGCATGCTTATCTCATCTCTGTATGGGACTTGGTCCCGATTAGATTACTGGCTGGTGACTAGAGAAGTCAACACCTGGGTGACTACAGTGCAACACATACTCATAACCCTGTCTGACCATGCGCCAGTAAGATTAATAGTGACAATACCGACACACGTCTCTCTCCGTTTACTTGGCGGTTCCAATCCACAGCATTGCATGACCACGTATTCCGGAATGACCTGCGGGCGGCTATCCTTTAGTACTTTGTGAACAATGTGGGTTATGTGGCTGGGGCGTATGTTTTCAGGGAGGTATTTAAATTAACACTGGGCGTAGTTCGTGTAGTAGTTAGCGATGATTGCACAGTGCCGGATGCTTGTCCGCACTGTGCAATCATTGCAAATGGCATCTCGCACAGTGCAAGCAGTCGTTTTCTGCCACTAGGGTAGATTTTTACTCGAGCGGCAGCTTTCTCAACGCGGACTGGTAGTTTCACATCGCGAGTGGTCGCGAGTATACGAGACCACTTGCATTGAGAATCCTGACCTTCCCGCATTGAGAATCTCGCCGGGAGGTTTATTTTCCACGCTCGCGATCGGCAACTTGATGTTGCTGATCGTGAACGTGGAAAAAGTCTCGCCGGGATGTCATTTTGCTCACTCGCGGTCGCCAACTTGACGTTGAGGACCGCGAGCGAGCAAAAAATGCCAACTACGCTACGCTATGTGATTTTACACTGTGCTACGTGCAATTTGCGTATCGCGAAGTAGCACAAACTACGCAAACTTCGCGAGCGTAGCATAGTTGTCCACCCAGGGTTAATTTAAAGTCACCATTAGGGGAATATGCATCAGCACACAGGCGGGGGTATTACGATCGCTGCTCACTCAGTTACATACCCTGGAGACCCATTATGAGATTGACTCTGCTCCTGGCACCTTGGCTGCTATACGTGACCAGCTCACGGCATATAATGATTTAGCAGTGCACGAGGTTGGCCATCTCTCCAAGAGGCATGCAGCAAGGTCTTATGGGGAGGGAGGCAGGCCCGGTAGACAACTGGCAGCTAGGACTAGAGAGCCATGGGCATACTCGCACATAACTCACGTAAACACGCCAGAGAGGGTAGGAGTTCACGACACTCCAACCATACTGGCAACATTTAGAAATTTTTACACTGGCTGTTACCAAATGGGTAGCAAGGCATCCCAGGAGGACACAGCTGCATACCTAGAGGATATAGCACTAGCATGGTTATCTATTGGACAGAGGCAATACCTGTAACAACCCCTTACAGTGGAAGATGTGAAAGCGGCCATCCTAGCCTTGCCAAATGACAAGGCCCCTGGCATTGATGGCCTCACCGGTGAATTTTATAAGGAGTTTGTGGATATCTTTGCACCACATTTATGTAATGTCTATGAGGAGGCATCCATTAAAAATGAGCTGCCACCCTCTCTTAGAGAGGCACTCGTTATCACCCTACTGAAACCAGATAAGCCAACCGAGAAATGTGATTCTTAGCAAGGCATCCATGGAGGACACAGCTGCATACCGAGAGGATATAGCACTAGCATGGTCATCGCTCAGACAGAGGCAATACCTGTAACAACCCTTTACAGGGGAAGATGTGAAAGCGCCCATCCTAGCCTTGCCAAATGGCAAGGACCACTGGCATTGATGGCCTCACCAGTGAATTTTATAAGGAATTTGTGGATATCTTAGCACCACATTTATGTAATGTCTATGAGGAGGCATCCATTAAACAGGAGCTGCCACACTCTCTTAGAGAGGCACTCATTATCACCCTACTGAAACCTGATAAGCCAACCGAGAAATGTGACAAACCACTATCATTAATTAATATAGACGCAAACATTCTTGCAAAAATATTGGCCAATATACTTCAACCCCTACTCACCTATATGGTATTGCCAGATCAATTTATTCCCACGATATCCACAACCCATAATCTACGCACCCTTGCTGCTTCACCAACTGGATCCCACTATGAAAGCGAGGCGGTACTCCTAGATGCTGCCAAGCCTTTGATTCCGTAGAATCGACATCTATGTTTGCAGTCCTGCAACGTACGGAGATTCTCCATATGTTCCTTCGATGGATACAGCTGCTGTATACAGTACCTCAGGCCCGATTGAGGATCAATGGGGTTTCATCTGACCCACTGGTTGTTTCTAGGGGCATGAGACAGGGGTGTCCACTCTTCCCCATATCATTCATGCTAGCCCTTAAACTGCTGGTGTGAGTGATAAGACAGCGGCATACAGCAGCATCACTGCGATTCCACCTCTGCCCATTAGCCATACCGCTCTATGTGGATGATATCGTACTCTATATTTGAGATCTGCATGGCAATCTGGCACCGGTTATAAGAGAATACATTCAATATGAGAGATACTCTGGGTTAAGAATCAACTGAGCTACATCTACTATTTTCACGCTCACCCAAATCACACTGCCATACCAGTTGGACTTTCCATTAGAGTGGATTACACAAGTACTTAGCAATATGGGTCCACAGGAACCTGGAGATTGTAATCAGATATACACAATGGCAAAGCCATCTTGAATCTTGAGGACCAGGTGACGAGATGGATATGGCTGCCACTCTCACTGGCTGATAGGGTGTCTACACTGAAAATTGTTGTCCTCCCTAGATTTTTGTATCTATTTATCAATATACTGATAAAACTGACCCAATAGTTTTTTTAGGACTCTTAGATTGCATATGATCACCTTAATTGGTGGAGGGAAACAACCTAGAATTAAATGGAGCACACTCACCCTCCTGTATGACCAAAAGGGGTTTGAGGTCCCGATCCCTTTTTTTATTACTGACAATGCTCATCCGATCCCCTCTCTGCTATCATCATCCATAAGAGGCAGGTGAACAATTGAGAAGAGATAAATACCATAGCTTGCACCACGGAGGCCTGGAGAGCCTTGGGCACCCAAGCAGATAAGCTTCCATTGTATGCCGCTGCATTCCCGCTGTCATATTATCCACACATATCTGCTACACATGAGCAGGGAGCACTGGAGTTGCTGGGGAAATCTAACTTGGCTAACTTGGGAGACCTATACCCTGGGGGGAGGTTTCTGGATTTAGAAGAGTTAACTGGATCTCAGCGGCAACCCCCCATTCCTGGCTTTCACTTATCACAGGGTACGGGCAGCTATGAAAAATCTGTATCCACAATTTCCAGAGGAACCCTCCATACTTAACGCCTTGCAGGTCATGCTACCAGTGATTCACATAGGAAACTCATTTCACAACTTTAGATAACATCACAGCGAGCTAGTCAAAGGCCTATACAGCCGGCATTGGAGAGGTGGAAGGCTCTGCTGGACATTCCATTGAGCCCTGAAGACTGGACTTTCTGTTGTGCACTAACAAGTGCACTTACATCTAACTGTGATCTGAGAATCATTCACTTTAAGTATTTGCAACAAATGTACTATACTCCTCTCAGATTGCATCGGTATGGCCTCAGGGTAGGTGCTGAGTATACGTGTTTCGGAATGGATGAAGCTGATTTCTTACACTTGCCATGGTAATGCGATAGGGTCAGTCAATTCGGGAACCTGGTGTGCAGGGCCCTAATGGATATGATACTGGAGACTGTGGAATGTATGCTTAGAGTATGCCTCCTGGGTCTGGTAAACCCCTTAAGCCTGCAGATGGCAAATTAGCTGCAGTAGCACTTCTATTAGCTAAAAGGAGAGTAGCGATACACTGAGGGAAGAAATCTGTTCCTAAGATAGATCAATGGTAAAAGGCTTTGGTATATTTTCAAGAGCAAATAGAACAATGCGCTAAGGAGTTGCCTCTCTCCTCCAGGCCTTCACTGCATACATGTTATCTCAATCGTCGGTGTGACTCTGTTGCATACTATACTGTCGCTGAAAAAAGTGCCAGGGCACTTACGTCCTAATACATTATTATTGTATGGAACTATACGACGAATTGCCTTGACTCTGCTCTCCTAGATGTATGATGTTATCTCACTGTACTGTGGTATAGGTGGATAACATTCAATAAAAAAAAGTTAAAAAAGAGTGAGAAGTAATTGAAGTTATAATTAATGTAATTTCATTGTAATTAATTTGGATTGTTAATTAAATATGAAATATTTATTTACTTAATAATTATTCTATGTATATTTAAAGTTTTACATTTTGATTAAAAACAAATATTTTAATAGCAGATTGTTGGCTTTTGTCGGAGAATAAGGTGGGTAGTTTTTTTGAAGTTACTAATAATTTTATATTAGTTCAAAATAATTTGTAATTGTTTAATAATTATATAATTGATGATTAATTATTTAAATAGCTTTTTCATTTTTTTGTTTTTTAAATTGCACAGCATATTTTAATGGTTTTATTGTTGTTGGTTATTTATAGTTTGGTAGCAGGTTGTTAGTTTTATAAGGGAATAGTGTGGAAAGTTAATTAAGGTGCAAATAATTTTATTTTAATAATAATTCATTTTTCTAATTAATTGATTACGTAATTGATGAATTATAAAAAAAATATTTTGGAAGTATTCTAATATTTTTAAATTTGAGTTTTTACAGTATATTCATTAGTTTACATGTATATTTGAGTGGTAAGTTATTGATTTTATAGGGCAATACAGTGGGGAGATATTGAAATTATAGTATTTTTAGCCTTATTCGTAACATTATTTAATTTATTAATTAATACTTATTTATGTATCTTTTTTAAATTGAAAATATTATGTATATTATTTATTTTATTTGATAATTTAGTGTTAGATGTTTTAATAATCTTTGTAAAATGTATTTCTGTAAGTAATAGTTTTTTTTTTTTTTTTTTTTTTAAACCTTTATTTGTGCATATGAAAAGAACAAATACGGGCCTACAACCGTCAGGCCGGCCACGGTACGGTTAAGCACTGGTACAAACATTACATCCCCTGCGCATCCACGGTCAAGATTAGCAACGAGTCATGAGGTATACACTGGAGAGATCCTTGACACCAGGGGAAGGAGAGGTGAAGGTTAATTTTAAGGTTTTCAAAATAATTTTATCAGGGAAAAAATCAGTAAAGAATAAGAACCAAGGAGATTCGAGTCCGCAAGATAGCTTCACCACACGGGAGAGCAGCAGCATCATTAAAACGGTCATGGAAGGAAAATCTCAGGCAGTGAGGCGATGCAGTTATATAACAGGATAGTCACATGAGTAAATATGCACCCCTCCAGAGCCGCCCCCACTCAATCCACCCCACACCCGGACCCCGAATCGAAACAAGTATAGCGCAGAAACATAAAAGCAAAAGGCCCATAGAACTAAGTAGAAACAGTGAATTACCCCCCCACCCTACACCAATGCGGAGGCTACGGCCTGCCCCCCCCCCCAGCATAGTGCCTGTCGCCCAATGAACCCGAAATATAGACAAGAGAGAAAGTAGGAATAGAGTAAAGAAAAATAAGAGAACAGAGAGATAAGTGGGGAGGAGCCTACGTTACCCCAGAGCGCCCGAAACCATCGGCCAGCTATGGCCTCCACACACTGAGAACCCACTACGCCAAAAGCGGTCGTGTGAAGATAACGTGTCACAACAATTTAAATGAAGGCGGACAAACCGCGACGAGTGCGCACAACATATGCAAACAGTTCCAGTCCCAGTCCAGCCCATCCGTGAAACCATGGCGATATAAATCAGTTCAGCCCTGGCCCGATCGCGGGCTTAAGATTACACCAGCCCCTACATGAAGGCCCCGCACCCCGTGCAGACAAAGACAATATGGCCGCTTGGGAGAAGATGGTGAAGTAGAGTCACAAAATGGCCGCCGACCATCTATTGAGGTCCCCTTGTGCACCACATAAAGTCCAGACCTGGCATGTAAAGTACAGGAGTTCCACAGAAAAGAAGCAGTAGGCCACCATGAACGGTTCCTCGAGGACGTCAGGTGTCGCTCTGCTGGATACTCCTGCGGGCACGGTGAGGCAGGCAACAACGAAGCAGGCAGCAATGAACGGGAAGACAAAGTATCCGCAATTGAGCTGGAGAGCGATTGATCCTGGGTGCCGGTAAAGCCAGATGCAGGCACCAGTGTGGCACGATCATAAACAGCCATTGCGTCCCCGCAAGAGGACAAAAGCACTGGCAGACCCACGCCTTGTTGATGACAAACGGGGTGCTCACGACCCGCAGCCGACAGTATGGAGTCAAACCGCTCACTCAGCGCTTGCAAGCCAAGACACATTTGTAGACGAAAGTCCCGCAGGGCAGCCAGAACGAAGCCGCATGTCAGCGGAGGCTGCGCCCCACCATCGGTAGCAATCTGGGACGGCACTGTGGAGCTGGTGTCTGGTAGAGGGAGGGCGAAGCGGGCAGCGGGCGAGACCGGAGTAGCATCCCCCAGCCGCGAGCAGGCAATCAACGCCATGTTTTACCGCAGAACGGTACAGTGGCCAGGGGGGGGTCGTAGCAAGGAGGCAATTCCCCTCAGGTCTGCGCCGCAACAGGGAAAAGCCAACAGTCGCTGCCCTTCCCTCGGGTTCTCTTTGCAGCCGACTAGGCAATAGAAGAAGGGGGTCTGCAGCCTCCAACAGCGCGGTCCACAGAACGGGGCAGGAGACCCGCCGCACCGGGGCTTACCCTATAGCTCCAGCCCATCAGGTGCGGGGTGCAGGAGGTGTCCGGGCGTCCCTCCCCCGGCTCATCCGGCGACAGTCCGTGGTGTGAGGTGGGACCGGGACTTCGGGGCTCAGGTTTACGCTAGCGGGTCCGGTAACTGCGGAGCTTCCAGGGGGCCGGCCAAGGCCACAATAGAGCAGGGGTCCAGTGCGGAGAACAAAAGCACCAAGAACTCCGGCGTCCGGGCGGGCTAAGACTCCGGGAAAGCGGCGGCGCGGTCAGCGCTTTGTCGCACACGTTGCACCTCGAAAATCGGCGAGGATAGGAGTCAGGATGATAGTCCGAGGCCAAGGGCCGACGGAGCCGGGCGCTCAAGCGTCTGCTCCGGTCGCCATCTTGGCTCCTCCAATAGTTTGTTTTTTGTAGTATTTTTAACATAAAACTTTTTTATGCAAGTCATTTTGTTTGGTATATCATGTTTTTGTGGTAGAGAATTACATTTTATTGAAATCTTTTCTATATACTTTCTTTTATTATGTATTACCTATTTTTGAGTAGTATGTAATACAATTTAATTAATTAATTCACTTATTTTTCTATTTACATATTTTGTTAAAATTATTGGAAGGTACACTGTTACTTGTAGTCCCTTATTTTCTCTACTGTCAGTTACACTGGAGTGTGAATAGTAAATCTAGCCCATGCAGAGTCTAACACTTTCCCTACTGTTGTGTAGACTTTGAGTGGGAATAATAAATGTAACGCCATGAGTGTCCAACACTCTCCCTACTGTTGTTCAGTCTGGAGTGGGAATAGTAAATTGTATCCCTTCAAAGGCCAACACATTCCCTACTGTTACGTAATTTGGAGTAGTAATAGTAAATCTAACCCCGTCGGAGTACAACACTTCACTACTGTTACTAAGATTGGATTAGGTATAGAAAATATAACCCCTTGAGAGTCGAATACTTTACCTTATTGTTGCTTAGACTGCAGTGGGAATAGTAAATATAACCTCTCAGAAGTTCAACACTTAATTAACTGTTTTATAGCATTTTTTGTATTTATTTATAATTGTATGTTTATATATTTTTTTGTCTATTTTCTTATGTCATAAAAACGTATATTTTATATTTATTATAGTAGTTTAAATAATTGTTATATTTTGTTATATTGTTTTTATAATTATTTTTGCGGGTAATATTATTTGTGGTGTCTTTTATTGGCAATATGTAGATAAAGTTTTCAAATGTATACATTTATGCAGCAGGGGTAGGATGTACTCACCACAAATAGGCGAATAGAAGTTATACCACTACTGAATTCATTTGGTTGGTGATGACAAAAGGGCCCAAAATACAGGGATAAAAATTGGACTGGCAGAAGACACAGAGGAAGATCTCTCGAAGATTGGCATATCTTATTTCCAACATGGAAAGAAGGGACAGATGTGGTGTGAACATCAGACTTAGATTTCATCTAAGCCTTGTTTTGGAGTAAAATGTGTGTTATGTTTTGATTTTCCGTACTCCATTTTTCCAAGAAACCATATGCAGCGGGGAACATAGGAGTGGCTATGGAATCACTAGGAAAAAAACAAGGGTGATATCATTGTAGGCAGAAAAATGAAGAAACCTTTGTGGCAGAATGAGTGGTGATTTTACTAGAACATTTTTCCAAGGAAAGATACTCAGCTCAGTGGTTCTGTGTGGCATTACAAAATCACCGCAAATATTGTTCCATACACTGCTGACTGTCTCAGTATGGCCATTGGTATGTGCATGAAAACCAGAGGAGAGGGTTAGCCTGAAACTTTGAGAGGAACAAAGTTATTTCCAAAAGCATGAACTGTTCAGTGATCCCTTTGGACACTATGACCTCTGGCAGCCCATGTAAATGAAAATTGTCTGTCAAAAATATTTTTGCCCATCTAGTAGCAGAATTCAAAACAATGATTATCCAGGACAGAGGAATACGCCTAACTCCCTTGACTGGTGAAATGTGTACAGGCAAGCAAGTTACTGCTGCTTACATAAATGGCGTCCGACCGCACCTTGAAAGAGTAACAGGCTCCCTCTTGTCACTCATCTTTTAACAGTGGATTGCATTTTTGGTTGCCTGACTGATTCCTTTGTGACCAGTTACTCAACTTTGCTTAAATTCAGCCATTGCTCTTATTTGGATGCTACCACGTTGGTGCTGATGATGACCTTATAACAATTTTCTTGGAATCGAAACATCTACTTATTACTAGTGGACTTATATAGATGAAAATGATTTCCAAATTGTACTCTAATTATTGTTGAATTGCATCAGATATCAGCCCCTAGATTGTATATATATTGTAAGTAGCCCTTGTGCACTTTACTCACTCATGTCACAATTCGTTGCACCGTTTTTGTTCGAGCTCCAGCAGTTAGACTTAATAACAATGATATTGATGCAATGGCTACTCAATAAACGGTGTCTGCATACTCTACTTAATTACTTGCCTGTACATATTTTACTAGCCAAGGGAAGTTAGGCTTATTCCTCTCTCCAACGCAATCATTGTTTAGCATATTGATTAATTACCCAGATTCCCAGGATTTCCGAGGTGCCCCATAATGTTTGCACATGCTGGTAGCAGATGGCAAGTTCTAAAAGAAAGAACATTGTGTCATCTTGGAAAAATGTCAACTGTAATGATAATTATACAGTACCCATCAGAAAGAGACAAGTTTTCTATGAAAATATGTGGAGATGGTCTGCCAAGGATAAAGTTGAATGGACAGGTGGTGCAGATACCCACATCTGAGTACACGTAGTTGGCAAGACTTCACATACAGTTCTAAGTCATGTTAAAAACACCAAAAGGAGTTTTGCACCCGTTGTAAAGTAGATTTTAAGACAGCGATGTCCGGCAATAGCTGAGTTCTGACCCAGCTATAATACATTGGTTTGCAAGCTTTTGGTTGGAATTAGCAAGGCTTGTTGAAAGATGTAAAGAATTTGTTGATTGATTAGAGGTGGCTTGCTTAGTAGGATCTCTAATTCTTCTCTAGGCAATTGAGCATGGGCATCTCTGAGTCTTTGTAAGAATGTTAGAGTGAGAGTGATTATTCTAGCTGGAATTAGAAAACAATGAACTTTAGTGTCATGGGATATTGAAAAATGATCCCAGAATGTAGTGGATGTAGAAATAGAATATGCCCAAATGAGCCTGCATATATATTACTGCACTGCATGTTCTGAAAGAAGTTCAGATTTCTGGTGACTGCTCAAACCTCAAATGTCTCAATGGCCCCGTCAAGAGATTTCTCCACTCAGACATGCATGTTTCAAGGCCTGTAACTCTCTTTCCAATATGGATTATGTGTGTTCACAAGAAATCAAGTCATGCTACTAATAGAAAATGGGTGTTCCAGAGGGAACTCAGGTTGGTCTTAGAGAAGAACTGCTCCAAACAGTCTCTACAATACATTTCAGTGCCAGATCTGGGTGTCTAAGGAGTGGTGCTTACGTAAAAGAACACAGTCTCTCCTTCTTCTATCCATTTGAAACCTTTTGTCAAGTTCTTTTTCGTGATGGAGTGAATGATTTGAAAAATTTGTAGGGCAAATACATTGGAAAAGCTGTCCAGCGTGTAGATGCACTTCGAAATGATATTTGCCCACTATCACCAATATTATTGATTACACCCTATTGAAAGGCAGCCACATTAACCATCAACATGCAATTGCATAGGATCTTGTTTTATTACACATATTTATTATTAATTATAAAATAATTTTTATCATAGTTTAATTCGCTTTTACAGTTCACAGATTTTAGTACTGTAAAACAGTTATAAGCAATTCATTGTTTGTTGCTTTGCAATAGGTTTGCAATTGTAATATACATTTGATTATTCAGTATTAATTTGTGAAACAGAAAACAGAAATAAATTATGAGAAGAAGAATATTGTAATTTTGAGTCACCTTAACTAAGAATGGAGTTGGCTAGTCCAGGATGGCAAAAACCTTGCTATGGTGCATAACAGACCTTGACCTGATAAACGATAGCCCAAGTATTCAATAGCACGCCTCCCAACTTCACATTGCTTTCTTTACAGCTTAGATGGTGTTGCCATAGGTGATGGAGAACAGACCTCTGGTGGCCTCCTTATCTGGGTTTGAGTTGACCTTAAAGTCAAACTGAGCTGAGTCCCAGTTGTCTCACATGACAACTTAGCCATAACTACAGATGAATCCCACAAGTATTACCTGTATAACATTTACCATCGTGGGATCAGAGGGAGTGGTGAGACACCAACGTTTCAACAACTTATTGCCATAGGGGTCTTTATGACACACACAACTCGCTAATTTTCGCAGTCGATTCCAACACCATATATGAGCCTCTCTACAATGACAGCTCCTCCCCTGCTGATGCAGAAAATGAGGAATGGGGTATGAAGTGATGGACGGATGCTGGCTATCAGCTACTGTCATTTACACAATCCCATGGACTGAGGGCATGTAATGGCTGCACTCAAGCACACCCACACGCTGCCTACCCCTTTAACCAACTGGCCATCCTAGTAGAATTGACTACATTTTAATTGCCCTTCCCGTTTGGAGTAGTTGAGTTTATATGAAGTGATCACAATGCCATCCACTGTTCACTAAAGGGTATTGTAAGCCACTTGGTAAACATTCCACTATCTCTCGCCACTGGCCTAACCCTTGCTAATAACAGGCGCAGGGTAAAATGTGGCAATGCAGCTGTCCAACCTGAATGTAGAGCAAAAATGAATAGGGCTTTACTAGAAGCCATAGCCCCTTTAGATAATTTAACACCCATACCTGATAGAAACTTTGCAATCCTTTTAATGCATGGGAAACTGTTTAACACCCTAGGCGAATGCTTCATTTGCACTGTATGTCCACTGAGGCTCCAAAATCTAGTCGACCTGGTTCACGAAAGACTGTAGTCAACTGCAAAGCCCTAGAGTGAGGTGAGATCCATCTTAACAGAACTAGGCAAAAGAGTACAGATTTACCCAAGCACAAGCACACCACAATTGAAACATGCAGATTTGGGAAGACTTTTATGAGGCAACAATTTCTAAAGATACAAGAAACATCTGGCGGTTGGTGGCTCATGGAGAACAAAGTGCACCAAATCTCCTAGAACATTCTAGCTAACCTCAAACTTGGCAAAATCACTTTTCTGATCCTTATGACCTCTCCCGGGTGCAGGCAGGTAATGCTTGGGGTACTCCAACATGGGAGAGTCAGTCTACCCTTACCCGCTAAAGACTGAGATGAGTGAGACAGTTTTGGCAATTAAAGGACATCATCAGTGGCAAAGTCACCAGACACAACGCTGTCCCCAAGGTTCTTTTCCTTTCAGACATCGAGACTTGGGCTACATATATAAACAAGTTGTCAAATGCTATAGTGAAAGGGCAGCTATCCCATGTAGTTGGAAGGTGGCAAATTGTACCAGTTTATAAAAAGAGCCCCAGAGACTCCCCATTGGACCACAGGCCAATAAGTTTCATTGACATAGTTTGGAATGAAATGCTTTCAGTTTTTTACTTTGATTCCATCAAGAAGGCATTCAGATGTGTCAAACATTTGCCATAAATTAAGAATGTTAGCACTCTAGTTGTTCATTAGATCACTGTAGTAAAGCTACTGCTCACCAGGGAGTTAACTGGAAGTCTACTGCTGGTATTGAAAGTGATTGTTTCAGACTGCATGTCAGAATTTTCTAATGAAAAAGAAGAGGATTTGAGATCTCACTTAAAACATGCATTACATTTTCTTTCTGCAGCACTAACCATAATTTCTATGGCAAAATGAACCCCCTCATTTTGTTCCTTTTTAAATTAAATGTTTTAAGTGTTACCAGTCTATTCCAATCAAGATGGCTTCAGGTGTGCCATAATGTTGTCATAAGTAAGACTGTTAGCACTCTAGTTGTTCTTTAGAACACTCTGGTAGGCTGCAGTAGAACACAAAGGCATCAACTGACAGGCTGCTCCTGTTGAAATATAATAGGAAGACATTTGAGATATCACTTAAAACATGTCCTAATTTTTCTTTCTACTGCACTATCAATAATTTCTATGACAAAATGAACCCCCTCATTTTGTTCCTTTTTAAATGTAATGTTTTAAGAGTTATCAGTTTATTCCAATCAAGATGGCTTCAAGTGTGCCATAATTTTGTCATAAGTAAGACTGTTAGCGCCCTAGTTGTTCTTTAGAACACTCTGGGAAGCTGCAGTAGAACACAATGGCATCAACTGAAAGGCTGCTCCTGTTGAAATATAACAGGAAGATATTTGAGATCACACTTGAAATATGTCCTAATTTTTCTTTCTACAGCACTAACCATAATTTCGAAGACAAAATGAACCCCATCATTTTGTTCCTTTTTAAATTAAATGTTTAAAGTGTTACCAGTTTATTCCAATCAAGATGGCTTCAGGTGTGCCACACTTTTGTCATAAGTAAGGCTGTTAGCGCTCTAGTTGTTCTGTAGAACACACTGGAAAACTGCAGTAGAACACAAAGGCATCAATTGACAGGCTGCTCCTGTTGAAATATAACAGGAAGATATTTGAGATCTCACTTAAACATGTCCTAATTTTTCTTTCTACAGCACTAACCATAATTTCTATTACAAAATGAACCCCCTCATTCTGTTCCTTTTTAAATTAAATGTTTTAAGAGTTACCAGTTTATTCCAATCAAGATGGCTTCAGGTGTGCCATAATTTTGTCATAAGTAAGACTGTTAGCGCCCTAGTTGTTCTTTAGAACACTCTGGGAAGCTGCAGTAGAACACAATGGCATCAACTGACAGGCTGTTCCTGTTGAAATATAACAGGACGACATTTGAGATATCACTTAAAACATGTCCTAATTTTTCTTTCTACAGCACTATCCATAATTTCTATGACAAAATGAACCCCCTCATTTTGTTCCTTTTTAAATTTAATGTTTTAAGAGTTATCAGTCTATTCCAATCAAGATGGCTTCAGGTGTGCCATATGTTTGTCATAAGTAAGGCTGTTAGTGCTCTAGTTGTTCTTTAGAACACTCTGGGAAGCTGCAGTAGAACACAAAGGCATCAACTGACAGGCTGCTCCTGTTGAAATATAACAGGAAGATATTTGAGATCACATTTGAAACATGTCCTAATTTTTCTTTCTACAGCACTAAACATAATTTCTATGTCAAAATAAACCCCATCATTTTGTTCCTTTTTAAATTAAATGTTTTAAGTGTTACCAGTTTATTCCAATCAAGATGGCTTCAGGTATGCCATACTGTTGTCATAAGTAAGGCTGTTAGTGCTCTAATTGTTCTTTAGAACACTCTGGGAAGCTGCAGTAGAACACAAAGGAATCAACTGACAGTTTCTGCCCTTGTTGGATGTACATGATTTACTGAGAATGACAGACTTCATTCTCACATGACTGAGAAAGATAATGTGAATTTACAGAAAATATGCTCTCATTTTAGCTTCAGTTTTCTCTCAAACATGATTTATGATATCCCAGCAGAAGGTTTTTCACAGGGTAAAATCACCTTAGAACACACCACAGTTCTTGAAATTAGTAGGGTACCATCAACAAATGAATTCTAATGTAACTAAAATCTGTTATCACCCTTTATAGTTCTCCTTTTGGTAACCCTCAAAATCTTCGATTCACTACAATGCAGTTCAATGGGGTACTATCATGTATATTGGTCCCAAGATGGCTGCCAGCAATTTCAGGATGAAGTGCTGACAGCCAATCAGATCTCACAATGAGATGTGTCGTTAGGCTCCGCCCAGATATTGAAACATTTTTTTTTCTAATTTCTCATGAACTACTGAACGGATTTACACCATTTAACAAAAAGGGATCTTTCTGAACCAAGGGCTACTTTTTAGCCAAATTTGGTGTAATTCCGTTCAGCAGTTTGGGCTGTAGCTGTGTCTAAAGTTTCCTATGGGAGTTAACATGGAGAAAACACATTTGGGCCCCCCCTTTTTTCTCGGCCCCCGCTTGCTGAATCACCCTGAAACTTTTGAGAGAGGAGCTGAGCAAAGCGTCCCACGAGTTTTGAAAATTTTGCGAAGATTCGTCAACCGACGCTAGAGTTATTAGAAAAAGAATGTTACGATTTTCCTATGGATAATTGGTCCTAACTGTAACTATCTACTGGCGACCGCCAGTAGGTGATATATTTATATAGGTATATATATATAGGTATATATATATGCGCGAGAAGTATTTTCCCAGTTCGTGGAAAGAAAGTCCAGCCTCTTCGGTAGTGCAGCTAGTAATCAAAATGTTATTAGCAAACTAAGATAACGTGTTTCAACTACAAGGAGTCTTGGTCACATAATCACAATTTGTTTCAGTCAAACATAAATACTGTGTCAACACGATGGAACATAGTTAATGAAAATCAACATAAGACTCTTGCTCAGACATGCTTTGAGTGGTTGTCTGCATACTAATAAACAATAAATCAGATGTAAATTTCAAAATGCATTCGTTTGTGCTTTACCCCACAGAAACATAAACTTTTTACATGATAAGCAGGAGAAAGCGAATTCTGGAATATTGCTTTTTGATATTAATGTGGAGGTCTCTGATACAGAGACTACATTACCCATATTTCTCTTCTCTATTTGTTGTTGGTGTTTAACAATTGCAGTTTTACTTAGCGCATTCCACCAGACTGTTTATTCTTTACCAATCATTCGGTGGTAGGTAAGTACCCAGCTCGAGTGGCCTATCATCTCCTGAATCTATTTTTAATATCCTTTTTTTAATGGGGACTGACTATTCTGCAGTATATGCCCAGTCAATTAGATAAAGGTGCAACAAAAAGGCTGAAGTAGCCAAGATGGTAAAACCCTGTAATAACTGAAAAAAAAGAGTTCCCACAATTGGTGTCCCTCTTTCGTTCAGTTTAACTCACTGTCTATGTAATGGACGTAGGTCCAACAATGGTTTCGCCCACCAGGACACGATAAAGATAAAAAAATATTATAATCCGCACTCTGTTGATATAGCATAGTCATCTGTTGTATATCCGTATGATTCAATTAGATAGGGGACGGCAAATCTCATAATAGTCTTAACCCCATTATTACTCCTGCTCTATATTGTGATACCATCAAAACAAAAACAAAAATTAATTACAAAAAAAACAAAAGATTTGTGCAATTAAAAATGTCAGTGTATTAAAAAGGAAACCCACTAGTTTCAGTTTTTTACTTTGATTCCATCAAGAAGGCATTCAGATGTGTCAAACATTTGCCATAAATTAAGAATGTTATTCATTAGATCACTGTAGTAAAGCTACTGCTCACCAGGGAGTTAACTGGAAGTCTACTGCTGGTATTGAAAGTGATTGTTTCAGACTGCATGTCAGAATTTTCTAATGAAAAAGAAGAGGATTTGAGATCTCACTTAAAACATGCATTACATTTTCTTTCTGCAGCACTAACCATAATTTCTATGGCAAAATGAACCCCCTCATTTTGATCCTTTTTAAATTAAATGTTTTAAGTGTTACCAGTCTATTCCAATCAAGATGGCTTCAGGTGTGCCATAATTTTGTCATAAGTAAGACTGTTAGCACTCTAGTTGTTCTTTAGAACACTCTGGGAAGCTGCAGTGGAACACAAGGCATCAACTGTCAGGCTGCTCCTGTTGAAATATAAAAGGAAGATATTTGAGATCTCACTTAAAACATGTCCTAATTTTTCTTTCTACAGCACTAACCATAATTTCTATGACAAAATGAACCCCCTCATTTTGTTCCTTTTTAAATTTAATGTTTTAAGAGTTATCAGTCTATTCCAATCAAGATGGATTCAGGTATGCCATAATATTGTCATAAGTAAGACTGTTAGCGCCCTAGTTGTTCTTTAAAACACTCTGGGAAGATGCAGAAGAACACAATGGCATCAACTGACAGGCTGCTCCTGTTGAAATATAACAGGAAGATATTTGAGATCACACTTGAAACATGTCCTAATTTTTCTTTCTGCAGCACTAACCATAATTTCTATGACAAAATGAACCCCATCATTTTGTTCCTTTTTAAATTAAATGTTTTAAGTGTTACCAGTTTATTCCAATCAAGATGGCTTCAGGTGTGCCATATGTTTGTCATAAGTAAGGCTGTTAGTGCTCTAGTTGTTCTTTAGAACACTCTGGGAAGCTGCAGTAGAACACAAAGGCATCAACTGACAGGCTGCTCCTGTTGAAATATAACAGGAAGATATTTGAGATCACATTTGAAACATGTCCTAATTTTCTTTCTACAGCACTAAACATAATTTCTATGTCAAAATAAACCCCATCATTTTGTTCCTTTTTAAATTAAATGTTTTAAGTGTTACCAGTTTATTCCAATCAAGATGGCTTCAGGTATGCCATACTGTTGTCATAAGTAAGGCTGTTAGTGCTCTAATTGTTCTTTAGAACACTCTGGGAAGCTGCAGTAGAACACAAAGGAATCAACTGACAGTTTCTGCCCTTGTTGGATGTACATGATTTACTGAGAATGACAGACTTCATTCTCACATGACTGAGAAAGATAATGTGAATTTACAGAAAATATACTCTCATTTTAGCTTCAGTTTTCTCTCAAACATGATTTATGATATCCCAGCAGAAGGTTTTTCACAGGGTAAAATCACCTTAGAACACACCACAGTTCTTGATATTAGTAGGGTACCATCAACAAATGAATTCTAATGTAACTAAAATCTGTTATCACCCTTTATAGTTCTCCTTTTGGTAACCCTCAAAATCTTCGATTCACTACAATGCAGTTCAATGGGGTACTATCATGTATATTGGTCCCAAGATGGCTGCCAGCAATTTCAGGATGAAGTGCTGACAGCCAATCAGATCTCACAATGAGATGTGTTGTTAGGCTCCGCCCAGATATTGAAACATTTTTTTTTCTAATTTCTCATGAACTACTGAACGGATTTACACCATTTAACAAAAAGGGATCTTTCTGAACCAAGGGCTACTTCTTAGCCAAATTTGGTGTAATTCCGTTCAGCAGTTTGGGCTGTAGCTGTGTCTAAAGTTTCCTATGGGAGTTAACATGGAGAAAACACATTTGGGCCCCCCCTTTTTTCTCGGCCCCCGCTTGCCGAATCACCCTGAAACTTTTGAGAGAGGAGCTGAGTGAAGCGTCCCACGAGTTTTGAAAATTTTGCGAAGATTCGTCAACCGACGCTAGAGTTATTGGGAAAAGAATGTTACGATTTTCCTATGGATAATTGGTCCTAACTGTAACTATCTACTGGCGACCGCCAGTAGGTAATATATTTATATAGGTATATATATATATAGGTATATATATATGCGCGAGAAGTATTTTCCCAGTTCGTGGAAAGAAAGTCCAGCCTCTTCGGTAGTGCAGCTAGTAATCAAAATGTTATTAGCAAACTAAGATAACGTGTTTCAACTCCAAGGAGTCTTGGTCACATAATCACAATTTGTTTCAGTCAAACATAAATACTGTGTCAACACGATGGAACATAGTTAATGAAAATCAACATAAGACTCTTGCTCAGACATGCTTTGAGTGGTTGTCTGCATACTAATAAACAATAAATCAGATGTAAATTTCAAAATGCATTCGTTTGTGCTTTACCCCACAGAAACATGATCTTTTTACATGATAAGCAGGAGAAAGCGAATTCTGGAATATTGCTTTTTGATATTAATGTGGAGGTCTCTGATACAGAGACTACATTACCCATATTTCTCTTCTCTATTTGTTGTTGGTGTTTAACAATTGCAGTTTTACTTAGCGCATTCCACCAGACTGTTTATTCTTTACCAATCATTCGGTGGTAGGTAAGTACCCAGCTCGAGTGGCCTATCATCTCCTGAATCTATTTTTAATATCCTTTTTTTAATGGGGACTGACTATTCTGCAATATATGCCCAGTCAATTAGATAAAGGTGCAACAAAAAGGCTGAAGTAGCCAAGATGCTAAAACCCTGTAATAACTGAAAAAAAAGAGTTCCCACAATTGGTGTCCCTCTTTCGTTCAGTTTAACTCACTGTCTATGTAATGGACGTAGGTCCAACAATGGTTTCGCCCACCAGGACGCGATAAAGATAAAAAAATATTATAATCCGCACTCTGTTGATGTAGCATAGTCATCTGTTGTATATCCGTATGATTCAATTAGATAGGGGACGGCAAATCTCATAATAGTCTTAACCCCATTATTACTCCTGCTCTATATTGTGATACCATCAAAACAAAAACAAAAATTAATTACAAAGAAAACAAAAGATTTGTGCAATTAAAAATGTCAGTGTATTAAAAAGGAAACCCACTAGTTTCAGTTTTTTACTTTGATTCCATCAAGAAGGCATTCAGATGTGTCAAACATTTGCCATAAATTAAGAATGTTATTCATTAGATCACTGTAGTAAAGCTACTGCTCACCAGGGAGTTAACTGGAAGTCTACTGCTGGTATTGAAAGTGATTGTTTCAGACTGCATGTCAGAATTTTCTAATGAAAAAGAAGAGGATTTGAGATCTCACTTAAAACATGCATTACATTTTCTTTCTGCAGCACTAACCATAATTTCTATGGCAAAATGAACCCCCTCATTTTGTTCCTTTTTAAAATAAATGTTTTAAGTGTTACCAGTCTATTCCAATCAAGATGGCTTCAGGTGTGCCATAATTTTATCATAAGTAAGACTGTTAGCACTCTAGTTGTTCTTTAGAACACTCTGGGAAGCTGCAGTGGAACACAAAGGCATCAACTGTCAGGCTGCTCCTGTTGAAATATAAAAGGAAGATATTTGAGATCTCACTTAAAACATGTCCTAATTTTTCTTTCTACAGCACTAACCATAATTTCTATGACAAAATGAACCCCCTCATTTTGTTCCTTTTTAAATTTAATGTTTTAAGAGTTATCAGTCTATTCCAATCAAGATGGCTTCAGGTATGCCATAATATTGTCATAAGTAAGACTGTTAGCGCCCTAGTTGTTCTTTAAAACACTCTGGGAAGCTGCAGTGGAACACAAAGGCATCAACTGTCAGGCTGCTCCTGTTGAAATATAAAAGGAAGATATTTGATATCTCACTTAAAACATGTCCTAATTTTTCTTTCTACAGCACTAACCATAATATCTATGACAGAATGAACCCCTTAATTTTGTTCCTTTTTAAATTAAATGTTTAAAGAGTTGCCAGTTTATTCCAATCAAGATGGCTTCAGCTGTGCCATAATTTTGTCATAAGTAAGACTGTTAGCACTCTAGTTGTTCTTTAGAACACTCTGGGAAGCTGCAGTAGAACACAACGGCATCAGCTGACAGGCTGCTCCTGTTGAAATATAACAGGAAGACATTTGAGATCACACTTGAAACATGTCCTAATTTTTCTTTCTACAGCACTAACCATAATTTCTATGACAGAATGAACCCCCTCATTTTGTTCCTTTTTAAATTAAATGTTTTCAGTGTTACCAGTTTATTCCAATCAAGATGGCTTCAGGTGTGCCATAATTTTGTCATAAGTAAGACTGTTAGCGCCCTAGTTGTTCTTTGGAACACTCTGGGAAGCTGCAGTAGAACACAATGGCATCAACTGAAAGGCTGCTCCTGTTGAAATATAACAGGAAGATATTTGAGATCACACTTGAAATATGTCCTAATTTTTCTTTCTACAGCACTAACCATAATTTCGAAGACAAAATGAACCCCATCATTTTGTTCCTTTTTAAATAAATGTTTTAAGTGTTACCAGTTTATTCCAATCAAGATGGCTTCAGGTGTGCCACACTTTTGTCATAAGTAAGGCTGTTAGCGCTCTAGTTGTTCTTTAGAACACACTGGAAAGCTGCAGTAGAACACAAAGGCATCAATTGACAGGCTGCTCCTGTTGAAATATAACAGGAAGATATTTGAGATCTCACTTAAAACATGTCCTAATTTTTCTTTCTACAGCACTAACCATAATTTCTATGACAAAATGAACCCCCTCATTTTGTTCCTTTTTAAATTAAATGTTTTAAGAGTTACCAGTTTATTCCAATCAAGATTGCTTCAGGTGTGCCATACTTTTGTCATAAGTAAGACTGTTAGCGCCCTAGTTGTTCTTTAGAACACTCTGGGAAGCTGCAGTAGAACACAATGGCATCAACTGACAGGCTGTTCCTGTTGAAATATAACAGGAAGATATTTGAGATCACACTTGAAACATGTCCTAATTTTTCTTTCTACAGCACTAACCATAATTTCTATGACAAAATGAACCCCATCATTTTGTTCCTTTTTAAATTAAATGTTTTAAGTGTTACCAGTTTATTCCAATCAAGATGGCTTCAGGTGTGTCATACGTTTGTCATAAGTAAGGCTGTTAGTGCTCTAGTTGTTCTGTAGAACACTCTGGTAGGCTGCAGTAGAACACAAAGGCATCAACTGACAGGCTGCTCCTGTTGAAATATAATAGGAAGACATTTGAGATATCACTTAAAACATGTCCTAATTTTTCTTTCTACAGCACTATCAATAATTTCTATGACAAAATGAACCCCCTCATTTTGTTCCTTTTTAAATTTAATGTTTTAAGAGTTATCAGTTTATTCCAATCAAGATGGCTTCAAGTGTGCCATAATTTTGTCATAAGTAAGACTGTTAGCGCCCTAGTTGTTCTTTAGAACACTCTGGGAAGCTGCAGTAGAACACAATGGCATCAACTGAAAGGCTGCTCCTGTTGAAATATAACAGGAAGATATTTGAGATCACACTTGAAATATGTCCTAATTTTTCTTTCTACAGCACTAACCATAATTTCGAAGACAAAATGAACCCCATCATTTTGTTCCTTTTTAAATTAAATGTTTTAAGTGTTACCAGTTTATTCCAATCAAGATGGCTTCAGGTGTGCCACACTTTTGTCATAAGTAAGGCTGTTAGCGCTCTAGTTGTTCTGTAGAACACACTGGAAAACTGCAGTAGAACACAAAGGCATCAATTGACAGGCTGCTCCTGTTGAAATATAACAGGAAGATATTTGAGATCTCACTTAAACATGTCCTAATGTTTCTTTCTACAGCACTAACCATAATTTCTATGACAAAATGAACCCCCTCATTTTGTTCCTTTTTAAATTAAATGTTTTAAGAGTTACCAGTTTATTCCAATCAAGATGGCTTCTGGTGTGCCAAAATTTTGTCATAAGTAAGACTGTTAGCGCCCTAGTTGTTCTTTAGAACACTCTGGGAAGCTGCAGTAGAACACAATGGCATCAACTGACAGGCTGTTCCTGTTGAAATATAACAGGAAGATATGTGAGATCACACTTGAAACATGTCCTAATTTTTCTTTCTACAGCACTAACCATAATTTCTATGACAAAATGAACCCCATCATTTTGTTCCTTTTTAAATTAAATGTTTTAAGTGTTACCAGTTTATTCCAATTAAGATGGCTTCAGGTGTGCCATACGTTTGTCATAAGTAAGGCTGTTAGTGCTCTAGTTGTTCTGTAGAACACTCTGGTAGGCTGCAGTAGAACACAAAGGCATCAACTGACAGGCTGCTCCTGTTGAAATACAACAGGAAGACATTTGAGATATCACTTAAAACATGTCCTAATTTTTCTTTCTACAGCACTATCCATAATTTCTATGACAAAATGAACCCCCTCATTTTGTTCCTTTTTAAATTTAATGTTTTAAGAGTTATCAGTCTATTCCAATCAAGATGGCTTCAGGTATGCCATAATATTGTCATAAGTAAGACTGTTAGCGCCCTAGTTGTTCTTTAAAACACTCTGGGAAGCTGCAGTAGAACACAATGGCATCAACTGACAGGCTGCTCCTGTTGAAATATAACAGGAAGATATTTGAGATCACACTTGAAACATGTCCTAATTTTTCTTTCTGCAGCACTAACCATAATTTCTATGACAAAAAGAACCCCATCATTTTGTTCCTTTTTAAATTAAATGTTTTAAGTGTTACCAGTTTATTCCAATCAAGATGGCTTCAGGTGTGCCATATGTTTGTCATAAGTAAGGCTGTTAGAGCTCTAGTTGTTCTTTAGAACACTCTGGGAAGCTGCAGTAGAACACAAAGGCATCAACTGAAAGGCTGCTCCTGTTGAAATATAACAGGAAGATATTTGAGATCACATTTGAAACATGGCCTAATTTTTCTTTCTACAGCACTAAACATAATTTCTATGTCAAAATAAACCCCATCATTTTTTCCTTTTTAAATTAAATGTTTTAAGTGTTACCAGTTTATTCCAATCAAGATGGCTTCAGGTATGCCATACTGTTGTCATAAGTAAGGCTGTTAGTGCTCTAATTGTTCTTTAGAACACTCTGGGAAGCTGCAGTAGAACACAAAGGAATCAACTGACAGTTTCTGCCCTTGTTGGATGTACATGATTTACTGAGAATGACAGACTTCATTCTCACATGACTGAGAAAGATAATGTGAATTTACAGAAAATATGCTCTCATTTTAGCTTCAGTTTTCTCTCAAACATGATTTATGATATCCCAGCAGAAGGTTTTTCACAGGGTAAAATCACCTTAGAACACACCACAGTTCTTGAAATTAGTAGGGTACCATCAACAAATGAATTCTAATGTAACTAAAATCTGTTATCACCCTTTATAGTTCTCCTTTTGGTAACCCTCAAAATCTTCGATTCACTACAATGCAGTTCAATGGGGTACTATCATGTATATTGGTCCCAAGATGGCTGCCAGCAATTTCAGGATGAAGTGCTGACAGCCAATCAGATCTCACAATGAGATGTGTCGTTAGGCTCCGCCCAGATATTGAAACATTTTTTTTTCTAATTTCTCATGAACTACTGAACGGATTTACACCATTTAACAAAAAGGGATCTTTCTGAACCAAGGGCTACTTTTTAGCCAAATTTGGTGTAATTCCGTTCAGCAGTTTGGGCTGTAGCTGTGTCTAAAGTTTCCTATGGGAGTTAACATGGAGAAAACACATTTGGGCCCCCCCCCCTTTTTTCTCGGCCCCGCTTGCCGAATCACCCTGAAACTTTTGAGAGAGGAGCTGAGCGAAGCGTCCCACGAGTTTTGAAAATTTTGCGAAGATTTGTCAACCGACGCTAGAGTTATTGGCAAAAGAATGTTACGATTTTCCTATGGATAATTGGTCCTAACTGTAACTATCTACTGGCGACCGCTAGTAGGTAATATATTTATATAGGTATATATATAAAGGTATAGATATATGCGCGAGAAGTATTTTCCCAGTTCGTGGAAAGAAAGTCCAGCCTCTTCGGTAGTGCAGCTAGTAATCAAAATGTTATTAGCAAACTAAGATAACGTGTTTCAACTCCAAGGAGTCTTGGTCACATAATCACAATTTGTTTCAGTCAAACATAAATACTGTGTCAACACGATGGAACATAGTTAATGAAAATCAACATAAGACTCTTGCTCAGACATGCTTTGAGTGGTTGTCTGCATACTAATAAACAATAAATCAGATGTAAATTTCAAAATGCATTAGTTTGTGCGTTACCCCACAGAAACATGAACTTTTTACATGATAAGCAGGAGAAAGCGAATTCTGGAATATTGCTTTTTGATATTAATGTGGAGGTCTCTGATACAGAGACTATATTACCCATATTTCTCTTCTCTATTTGTTGTTGGTGTTTAACAATTGCAGTTTTACTTAGCGCATTCCACCAGACTGTTTATTCTTTACCAATCATTCGGTGGTAGGTAAGTACCCAGCTCGAGTGGCCTATCATCTCCTGAATCTATTTTTAATATCCTTTTTTTAATGGGGACTGACTATTCTGCAGTATATGCCCAGTCAATTAGATAAAGGTGCAACAAAAAGGCTGAAGTAGCCAAGATGGTAAAACCCTGTAATAACTGAACAATAAGAGTTCCCACAATTGGTGTCCCTCTTTCGTTCAGTTTAACTCACTGTCTATGTAATGGACGTAGGTCCAACAATGGTTTCGCCCACCAGGACGCGATAAAGATAAAAAAATATTATAATCCACACTCTGTTGATGTAGCATAGTCATCTGTTGTATATCCGTATGATTCAATTAGATAGGGGACGGCAAATCTCATAATAGTCTTAACCCCATTATTACTCCTGCTCTATATTGTGATACCATCAAAACAAAAACAAAAATTAATTACAAAAAAAACAAAAGATTTGTGCAATTAAAAATGTCAGTGTATTAAAAAGGAAACCCACTAGTTTCAGTTTTTTACTTTGATTCCATCAAGAAGGCATTCAGATGTGTCAAACATTTGCCATAAATTAAGAATGTTATTCATTAGATCACTGTAGTAAAGCTACTGCTCACCAGGGAGTTAACTGGAAGTCTACTGCTGGTATTGAAAGTGATTGTTTCAGACTGCATGTCAGAATTTTCTAATGAAAAAGAAGAGGATTTGAGATCTCACTTAAAACATGCATTACATTTTCTTTCTGCAGCACTAACCATAATTTCTATGGCAAAATGAACCCCCTCATTTTGTTCCTTTTTAAATTAAATGTTTTAAGTGTTACCAGTCTATTCCAATCACGATGGCTTCAGGTGTGCCATAATTTTGTCATAAGTAAGACTGTTAGCACTCTAGTTGTTCTTTAGAACACTCTGGGAAGCTGCAGTGGAACACAAAGGCATCAACTGTCAGGCTGCTCCTGTTGAAATATAAAAGGAAGATATTTGAGATCTCACTTAAAACATGTCCTAATTTTTCTTTCTACAGCACTAACCATAATTTCTATGACAGAATGAACCCCTTCATTTTGTTCCTTTTTAAATTAAATGTTTAAAGAGTTGCCAGTTTATTCCAATCAAGATGGCTTCAGGTGTGCCAAAATTTTGTCATAAGTAAGACTCTTAGCACTCTAGTTGTTCTTTAGAACACTCTGGGAAGCTGCAGTAGAACACAACGGCATCAGCTGACAGGCTGCTCCTGTTGAAATATAACAGGAAGACATTTGAGATCACACTTGAAACATGTCCTAATTTTTCTTTCTACAGCACTAACCATAATTTCTATGACAGAATGAACCCCCTCATTTTGTTCCTTTTTAAATTAAATGTTTTAAGTGTTACCAGTTTATTCCAATCAAGATGGCTTCAGGTGTGCCACACTTTTGTCATAAGTAAGGCTGTTAGCGCTCTAGTTGTTCTTTAGAACACACTGGAAAGCTGCAGTAGAACACAAAGGCATCAATTGTCAGGCTGCTCCTGTTGAAATATAACAGGAAGATATTTGAGATCTCACTTAAAACATGTCCTAATTTTTCTTTCTACAGCACTAACCATAATTTCTATGACAAAATGAACCCCCTCATTTTGTTCCTTTTTAAATTAAATGTTTTAAGAGTTACCAGTTTATTCCAATCAAGATGGCTTCAGGTGTGCCATACTTTTGTCATAAGTAAGACTGTTAGCGCCCTAGTTGTTCTTTAGAACACTCTGGGAAGCTGCAGTAGAACACAATGGCATCAACTGACAGGCTGTTCCTGTTGAAATATAACAGGAAGATATTTGAGATCACACTTGAAACATGTCCTAATTTTTCTTTCTACAGCACTAACCATAATTTCTATGACAAAATTAACCCCATCATTTTGTTCCTTTTTAAATTAAATGTTTTAAGTGTTACCAGTTTATTCCAATCAAGATGGCTTCAGGTGTGTCATACGTTTGTCATAAGTAAGGCTGTTAGTGCTCTAGTTGTTCTGTGGAACACTCTGGTAGGCTGCAGTAGAACACAAAGGCATCAACTGACAGGCTGCTCCTGTTGAAATATAATAGGAAGACATTTGAGATATCACTTAAAACATGTCTTAATTTTTCTTTCTACAGCACTATCAATAATTTCTATGACAAAATGAACCCCCTCATTTTGTTCCTTTTTAAATTTAATGTTTTAAGAGTTATCAGTTTATTCCAATCAAGATGGCTTCAGGTGTGCCATAATTTTGTCATAAGTAAGACTGTTAGCGCCCTAGTTGTTCTTTAGAACACTCTGGGAAGCTGCAGTAGAACACAATGGCATCAACTGAAAGGCTGCTCCTGTTGAAACATAACAGGAAGATATTTGAGATCACACTTGAAATATGTCCTAATTTTTCTTTCTACAGCACTAACCATAATTTCGAAGACAAAATGAACCCCATCATTTTGTTCCTTTTTAAATTAAATGTTTTAAGTGTTACCAGTTTATTCCAATCAAGATGGCTTCAGGTGTGCCACACTTTTGTCATAAGTAAGGCTGTTAGCGCTCTAGTTGTTCTGTAGAACACACTGGAAAACTGCAGTAGAACACAAAGGCATCAATTGACAGGCTGCTCCTGTTGAAATGTAACAGGAAGATATTTGAGATCTCACTTAAACATGTCCAAATTTTTCTTTCTACAGCACTATCCATAATTTCTATGACAAAATGAACCCCCTCATTTTGTTCCTTTTTAAATTTAATGTTTTAAGAGTTATCAGTCTATTCCAATCAAGATGGCTTCAGGTATGCCATAATATTGTCATAAGTAAGACTGTTAGCGCCCTAGTTGTTCTTTAAAACACTCTGGGAAGCTGCAGTAGAACACAATGGCATCAACTGACAGGCTGCTCCTGTTGAAATATAACAGGAAGATATTTGAGATCACACTTGAAACATGTCCTAATTTTTCTTTCTGCAGCACTAACTATAATTTCTATGACAAAATGAACCCCATCATTTTGTTCCTTTTTAAATTAAATCTTTTAAGTGTTACCAGTTTATTCCAATCAAGATGGCTTCAGGTGTGCCATATGTTTGTCATAAGTAAGGCTGTTAGTGCTCTAGTTGTTCTTTAGAACACTCTGGGAAGCTGCAGTAGAACACAAAGGCATCAACTGACAGGCTGCTCCTGTTGAAATATAACAGGAAGATATTTGAGATCACATTTGAAACATGTCCTAATTTTTCTTTCTACAGCACTAAACATAATTTCTATGTCAAAATAAACCCCATCATTTTGTTCCTTTTTAAATTAAATGTTTTAAGTGTTACCAGTTTATTCCAATCAAGATGGCTTCAGGTATGCCATACTGTTGTCATAAGTAAGGCTGTTAGTGCTCTAATTGTTCTTTAGAACACTCTGGGAAGCTGCAGTAGAACACAAAGGAATCAACTGACAGTTTCTGCCCTTGTTGGATGTACATGATTTACTGAGAATGACAGACTTCATTCTCACATGACTGAGAAAGATAATGTGAATTTACAGAAAATATGCTCTCATTTTAGCTTCAGTTTTCTCTCAAACATGATTTATGATATCCCAGCAGAAGGTTTTTCACAGGGTAAAATCACCTTAGAACACACCACAGTTCTTGAAATTAGTAGGGTACCATCAACAAATGAATTCTAATGTAACTAAAATCTGTTATCACCCTTTATAGTTCTCCTTTTGGTAACCCTCAAAATCTTCGATTCACTACAATGCAGTTCAATGGGGTACTATCATGTATATTGGTCCCAAGATGGCTGCCAGCAATTTCAGGATGAAGTGCTGACAGCAATCAGATCTCACAATGAGATGTGTCGTTAGGCTCCGCCCAGATATTGAAACATTTTTTTTTCTAATTTCTCATGAACTACTGAACGGATTTACACCATTTAACAAAAAGGGATCTTTCTGAACCAAGGGCTACTTTTTAGCCAAATTTGGTGTAATTCCGTTCAGCAGTTTGGGCTGTAGCTGTGTCTAAAGTTTCCTATGGGAGTTAACATGGAGAAAACACATTTGGGCCCCCCCCCTTTTTTCTCGGCCCCCGCTTGCCGAATCACCCTGAAACTTTTGAGAGAGGAGCTGAGCGAAGCGTCCCACGAGTTTTGAAAATTTTGCGAAGATTCGTCAACCGACGCTAGAGTTATTGGGAAAAGAATGTTACGATTTTCCTATGGATAATTGGTCCTAACTGTAACTATCTACTGGCGACCGCCAGTAGGTAATATATTTATATAGGTATATATATATAGGTATATATATATGCGCGAGAAGTATTTTCCCAGTTCGTGGAAAGAAAGTCCAGCCTCTTCGGTAGTGCAGCTAGTAATCAAAATGTTATTAGCAAACTAAGATAACGTGTTTCAACTCCAAGGAGTCTTGGTCACATAATCACAATTTGTTTCAGTCAAACATAAATACTGTGTCAACACGATGGAACATAGTTAATGAAAATCAACATAAGACTCTTGCTCAGACATGCTTTGAGTGGTTGTCTGCATACTAATAAACAATAAATCAGATGTAAATTTCAAAATGCATTCTTTTGTGCTTTACCCCACAGAAACATGAACTTTTTACATGATAAGCAGGAGAAAGCGAATTCTGGAATATTGCTTTTTGATATTAATGTGGAGGTCTCTGATACAGAGACTACATTACCCATATTTCTCTTGTCTATTTGTTGTTGGTGTTTAACAATTGCAGTTTTACTTAGCGCATTCCACCAGACTGTTTCTTCTTTACCAATCATTCGGTGGTAGGTAAGTACCCAGCTCGAGTGGCCTATCATCTCCTGAATCTATTTTTAATATCCTTTTTTTAATGGGGACTGACTATTCTGCAGTATATGCCCAGTCAATTAGATAAAGGTGCAACAAAAATGCTGAAGTAGCCAAGATGGTAAAACCCTGTAATAACTGAAAAAAAAGAGTTCCCACAATTGGTGTCCCTCTTTCGTTCAGTTTAACTCACTGTCTATGTAATGGACGTAGGTCCAACAATGGTTTCGCCCACCAGGACGCGATAAAGATAAAAAAATATTATAATCCGCACTCTGTTGATGTAGCATAGTCATCTGTTGTATATCCGTATGATTCAATTAGATAGGGGACGGCAAATCTCATAATAGTCTTAACCCCATTATTACTCCTGCTCTATATTGTGATACCATCAAAACAAAAACAAAAATTATTTACAAAAAAAACAAAAGATTTGTGCAATTAAAAATGTCAGTGTATTAAAAAGGAAACCCACTAGTTTCAGTTTTTTACTTTGATTCCATCAAGAAGGCATTCAGATGTGTCAAACATTTGCCATAAATTAAGAATGTTAGCACTCTAGTTATTCATTAGATCACTGTAGTAAAGCTACTGCTCACCAGGGAGTTAACTGGAAGTCTACTGCTGGTATTGAAAGTGATTGTTTCAGACTGCATGTCAGAATTTTCTAATGAAAAAGAAGAGGATTTGAGATCTCACTTAAAACATGCATTACATTTTCTTTCTGCAGCACTAACCATAATTTCTATGGCAAAATGAACCCCCTCATTTTGTTCCTTTTTAAATTTAATGTTTTAAGTGTTACCAGTCTATTCCAATCAAGATGGCTTCAGGTGTGCCATAATTTTGTCATAAGTAAGACTGTTAGCACTCTAGTTGTTCTTTAGAACACTCTGGGAAGCTGCAGTGGAACACAAAGGCATCAACTGTCAGGCTGCTCCTGTTGAAATATAAAAGGAAGATATTTGAGATCTCACTTAAAACATGTCCTAATTTTTCTTTCTACAGCACTAACCATAATTTCTATGACAGAATGAACCCCTTCATTTTGTTCCTTTTTAAATTAAATGTTTAAAGAGTTGCCAGTTTATTCCAATCAAGATGGCTTCAGGTGTGCCATAATTTTGTCATAAGTAAGACTGTTAGCACTCTAGTTGTTCTTTAGAACACTCTGGGAAGCTGCAGTAGAACACAACGGCATCAGCTGACAGGCTGCTCCTGTTGAAATATAACAGGAAGACATTTGAGATCACACTTGAAACATGTCCTAATTTTTCTTTCTACAGCACTAACCATAATTTCTATGACAGAATGAACCCCCTCATTTTGTTCCTTTTTAAATTAAATGTTTTAAGTGTTACCAGTTTATTCCAATCAAGATGGCTTCAGGTGTGCCATATGTTTGTCATAAGTAAGGCTGTTATCTCTCTAGTTGTTCTTTAGAACACTCTGGGAAGCTGCAGTAGAACACAAAGGCATCAACTAACAGGCTGCTCCTGTTGAAATATAACAGGAAGATATTTGAGATCTCACTTAAAACATGTCCTAATTTTTCTTTCTACAGCACTAACCATAATTTCTATGACAAAATGAACCCCCTCATTTTGTTCCTTTTTAAATTAAATGTTTTAAGTGTTACCAGTCTATTCCAATCAAGATGGCTTCAGGTGTGCCATAATTTTGTCATAAGTAAGACTGTTAGCACTCTAGTTGTTCTTTAGAACACTCTGGGAAGCTGCAGTGGAACACAAAGGCATCAACTGTCAGGCTGCTCCTGTTGAAATATAAAAGGAAGATATTTGAGATCTCACTTAAAACATGTCCTAATTTTTCTTTCTACAGCACTAACCATAATTTCTATGACAGAATGAACCCCTTCATTTTGTTCCTTTTTAAATTAAATGTTTAAAGAGTTGCCAGTTTATTCCAATCAAGATGGCTTCAGGTGTGCCATAATTTTGTCATAAGTAAGACTGTTAGCACTCTAGTTGTTCTTTAGAACACTCTGGGAAGCTGCAGTAGAACACAACGGCATCAGCTGACAGGCTGCTCCTGTTGAAATATAACAGGAAGACATTTGAGATCACACTTGAAACATGTCCTAATTTTTCTTTCTACAGCACTAACCATAATTTCTATGACAGAATGAACCCCCTCATTTTGTTCCTTTTTAAATTAAATGTTTTAAGTGTTACCAGTTTATTCCAATCAAGATGGCTTCAGGTGTGCCATATGTTTGTCATAAGTAAGGCTGTTATCTCTCTAGTTGTTCTTTAAAACACTCTGGGAAGCTGCAGTAGAACACAAAGGCATCAACTAACAGGCTGCTCCTGTTGAAATATAACAGGAAGATATTTGAGATCTCACTTAAAACATGTCCTAATTTTTCTTTCTACAGCACTAACCATTATTTCTATGACAAAATGAACCCCCTCATTTTGTTCCTTTTTAAATTAAATGTTTTAAGAGTTACCAGTTTATTCCAATCAAGATGGTTTCAGATGTGCCATAATTTTGTCATAAGTAAGACTGTTAGCGCCCTAGTTGTTCTTTGGAACACTCTGGGAAGCTGCAGTAGAACACAATGGCATCAACTGAAAGGCTGCTCCTGTTGAAATATAACAGGAAGATATTTGAGATCACACTTGAAATATGTCCTAATTTTTCTTTCTACAGCACTAACCATAATTTCGAAGACAAAATGAACCCCATCATTTTGTTCCTTTTTAAATTAAATGTTTTAAGAGTTACCAGTTTATTCCAATCAAGATGGCTTCAGGTGTGCCATACTTTTGTCATAAGTAAGACTGTTAGCGCCCTAGTTGTTCTTTAGAACACTCTGGGAAGCTGCAGTAGAACACAATGGCATCAACTGACAGGCTGTTCCTGTTGAAATATAACAGGAAGATATTTGAGATCACACTTGAAACATGTCCTAATTTTTCTTTCTACAGCACTAACCATAATTTCTATGACAAAATGAACCCCATCATTTTGTTCCTTTTTAAATTAAATGTTTTAAGTGTTACCAGTTTATTCCAATCAAGATGGCTTCAGGTGTGTCATACGTTTGTCATAGGTAAGGCTGTTAGTGCTCTAGTTGTTCTGTAGAACACTCTGGTAGGCTGCAGTAGAACACAAAGGCATCAACTGACAGGCTGCTCCTGTTGAAATATAATAGGAAGACATTTGAGATATCACTTAAAACATGTCCTAATTTTTCTTTCTACAGCACTATCAATAATTTCTATGACAAAATGAACCCCCTCATTTTGTTCCTTTTTAAATTTAATGTTTTAAGAGTTATCAGTTTATTCCAATCAAGATGGCTTCAGGTGTGCCATAATTTTGTCATAAGTAAGACTGTTAGCGCCCTAGTTGTTCTTTAGAACACTCTGGGAAGCTGCAGTAGAACACAATGGCATCAACTGAAAGGCTGCTCCTGTTGAAATATAACAGGAAGATATTTGAGATCACACTTGAAATATGTCCTCATTTTGCTTTCTACAGCACTAACCATAATTTCGAAGACAAAATGAACCCCATCATTTTGTTCCTTTTTAAATTAAATGTTTTAAGTGTTACCAGTTTATTCCAATCAAGATGGCTTCAGGTGTGCCACACTTTTGTCATAAGTAAGGCTGTTAGCGCTCTAGTTGTTCTGTAGAACACACTGGAAAACTGCAGTAGAACACAAAGGCATCAATTGACAGGCTGCTCCTGTTGAAATATAACAGGAAGATATTTGAGATCTCACTTAAACATGTCCTAATTTTTCTTTCTACAGCACTAACCATAATTTCTATGACAAAATGAACCCCCTCATTTTGTTCCTTTTTAAATTAAATGTTTTAAGAGTTACCAGTTTTTTCCAATCAAGATGGCTTCAGGTGTGCCATAATTTTGTCATAAGTAAGACTGTTAGCGCCCTAGTTGTTCTTTAGAACACTCTGGGAAGCTGCAGTAGAACACAATGGCATCAACTGACAGGCTGTTCCTGTTGAAATATAACAGGAAGATATTTGAGATCACACTTGAAACATGTCCTAATTTTTCTTTCTACAGCACTAACCATAATTTCTATGACAAAATGAACCCCATCATTTTGTTCCTTTTTAAATTAAATGTTTTGAGTGTTACCAGTTTATTCCAATCAAGATGGCTTCAGGTGTGCCATACGTTTGTCATAAGTAAGGCTGTTAGTGCTCTAGTTGTTCTGTAGAACACTCTGGTAGGCTGCAGTAGAACACAAAGGCATCAACTGACAGGCTGCTCCTGTTGAAATATAACAGGAAGACATTTGAGATATCACTTAAAACATGTCCTAATTTTTCTTTCTACAGCACTATCCATAATTTCTATGACAAAATGAACCCCCTCATTTTGTTCCTTTTTAAATTTAATGTTTTAAGAGTTATCAGTCTATTCCAATCAAGATGGCTTCAGGTATGCCATAATATTGTCATAAGTAAGACTGTTAGCGCCCTAGTTGTTCTTTAAAACACTCTGGGAAGCTGCAGTAGAACACAATGGTATCAACTGACAGGCTGCTCCTGTTGAAATATAACAGGAAGATATTTGAGATCACACTTGAAACATGTCCTAATTTTTCTATCTGCAGCACTAACCATAATTTCTATGACAAAATGAACCCCATCATTTTGTTCCTTTTTAAATTAAATGTTTTAAGTGTTACCAGTTTATTCCAATCAAGATGGCTTCAGGTGTGCCATATGTTTGTCATAAGTAAGGCTGTTAGTGCTCTAGTTGTTCTTTAGAACACCCTGGGAAGCTGCAGTAGAACACAAAGGCATCAACTGACAGGCTGCTCCTGTTGAAATATAACAGGAAGATATTTGAGATCACATTTGAAACATGTCCTAATTTTTCTTTCTACAGCACTAAACATAATTTCTATGTCAAAATAAACCCCATCATTTTGTTCCTTTTTAAATTAAATGTTTTAAGTGTTACCAGTTTATTCCAATCAAGATGGCTTCAGGTATGCCATACTGTTGTCATAAGTAAGGCTGTTAGTGCTCTAATTGTTCTTTAGAACACTCTGGGAAGCTGCAGTAGAACACAAAGGAATCAACTGACAGTTTCTGCCCTTGTTGGATGTACATGATTTACTGAGAATGACAGACTTCATTCTCACATGACTGAGAAAGATAATGTGAATTTACAGAAAATATGCTCTCATTTTAGCTTCAGTTTTCTCTCAAACATGATTTATGATATCCCAGCAGAAGGTTTTTCACAGGGTAAAATCACCTTAGAACACACCACAGTTCTTGAAATTAGTAGGGTACCATCAACAAATGAATTCTAATGTAACTAAAATCTGTTATCACCCTTTATAGTTCTCCTTTTGGTAACCCTCAAAATCTTCGATTCACTACAATGCAGTTCAATGGGGTACTATCATGTATATTGGTCCCAAGATGGCTGCCAGCAATTTCAGGATGAAGTGCTGACAGCCAATCAGATCTCACAATGAGATGTGTCATTAGGCTCCGCCCAGATATTGAAACATTTTTTTTCTAATTTCTCATGAACTACTGAACGGATTTACACCATTTAACAAAAAGGGATCTTTCTGAACCAAGGGCTACTTCTTAGCCAAATTTGGTGTAATTCCGTTCAGCAGTTTGGGCTGTAGCTGTGTCTAAAGTTTCCTATGGGAGTTAACATGGAGAAAACACATTTGGGCCCCCCCCCTTTTTTCTCGGCCCCCGCTTGCCGAATCACCCTGAAACTTTTGAGAGAGGAGCTGAGCGAAGCGTCCCACGAGTTTTGAAAATTTTGCGAAGATTCGTCAACCGACGCTAGAGTTATTGGGAAAAGAATGTTACGATTTTCCTATGGATAATTGGTCCTAACTGTAACTATCTACTGGCGACCGCCAGTAGGTAATATATTTATATAGGTATATATATATAGGTATATATATATGCGCGAGAAGTATTTTCCCAGTTCGTGGAAAGAAAGTCCAGCCTCTTCGGTAGTGCAGCTAGTAATCAAAATGTTATTAGCAAACTAAGATAACGTGTTTCAACTCCAAGGAGTCTTGGTCACATAATCACAATTTGTTTCAGTCAAACATAAATACTGTGTCAACACGATGGAACATAGTTAATGAAAATCAACATAAGACTCTTGCTCAGACATGCTTTGAGTGGTTGTCTGCATACTAATAAACAATAAATCAGATGTAAATTTCAAAATGCATTCTTTTGTGCTTTACCCCACAGAAACATGAAATTTTACATGATAAGCAGGAGAAAGCGAATTCTGGAATATTGCTTTTTGATATTAATGTGGAGGTCTCTGATACAGAGACTACATTACCCATATTTCTCTTGTCTATTTGTTGTTGGTGTTTAACAATTGCAGTTTTACTTAGCGCATTCCACCAGACTGTTTCTTCTTTACCAATCATTCGGTGGTAGGTAAGTACCCAGCTCGAGTGGCCTATCATCTCCAGAATCTATTTTTAATATCCTTTTTTTTAATGGGGACTGACTATTCTGCAGTATATGCCCAGTCAATTAGATAAAGGTGCAACAAAAAGGCTGGAGTAGCCAAGATGGTAAAACCCTGTAATAACTGAAAAAAAAGAGTTCCCACAATTGGTGTCCCTCTTTCGTTCAGTTTAACTCACTGTCTATGTAATGGACGTAGGTCCAACAATGGTTTCGCCCACCAGGACGCGATAAAGATAAAAAAATATTATAATCCGCACTCTGTTGATGTAGCATAGTCATCTGTTGTATATCCGTATGATTCAATTAGATAGGGGACGGCAAATCTCATAATAGTCTTAACCCCTTTATTACTCCTGCTATATATTTTTATACCATCAAAACAAAAACAAAAATTAATTACAAAAAAACAAAAGATTTGTGCAATTAAAAATGTCAGTATATTAAAAAGGAAACCCACTAGTTAGTGAGATAACCAACTGTGTTTGGGTAGGGAGGCAGCCAGTGGTTCTCTATAATTGTGAATGTTGCTCATCATTGACATTCATTCCATGTGGGATAATGCAGCCAGCTTGCAGGATGAACCTAGATTTCAATCTACACAAAGCAATAGGTTTCCTCCTCTTGGATGTTTGGAGACTCTGTCAATGCCAAAAAGATTAACTTTTGTACAGTCACTCTGGAGTTTTTCCTGGCAATGTTTAGCTGTACTGTACCTCTGGTCAGGATTAGTTATGGCTCTCCAGTGTTCAAGGATTCTTTTATGAACAGGGAAAGAGGTAGACTCGATATACCATTCCCCGCACGGGCATTTGATGACATAGACAAGGAAATCAGTTTTGCAATTTAGCAATCCGGGAACCTGCTAATTATATATATATATATATATATATATATACACACAGACACACAAACACACCCACACATTCACACGTACACGCGCACACACGCACAGAAAGAACATAAGCTCCTTCTGGGTTCTGGGCTTTTTACTTAACAATACTTGAGAGGTGCCCAATGTGCTGTTATGCGTCTGTCTTTCTTTCTTGATTTGACTTCAGTGTAAAATTTGACAGTGCATTGCGCACCTTACAAGTATTTTTAAGGTAAAGGCACATTAAAGCTAAAACATTCTTATTGGACAAAAAACTTTATTTTCAATCATGAGTCATGAATAATTTTTTAATATAATGAAGTGATTGCAACACTTTTTACTTTCAAGTTATTGCATGTAATGAATTTATGCATAATTTAAAAGAATACATAAATAGTTAAGACAAACTCCCAATAATAAAAAGTGCTGTAGGACTTTTCGGCAGTGGCTTGTGATCAAGGTCCAGGTAATTGAAATCCGTTGGTTATGCTTTTTGTGATTTGGGGTTCATCTGTTCAGTAGTTTGGGAGTTACTGAAGAAAATAATTATAGATATCCAGAGGTATGGATCCGGGGTAATAGCAAGGCCCTGGTTGGCTGGAAAAGAAAGGTGCTGCTGCCATTTTGTTTCTTGGTCAGTCCGGGGAGGGTAAGAAAAGTGAAAAACAACAAAAGGGGTCAGCATAGCGGTATTATGACCCCATAAGACATATGGAGGGGTTATTGAGAGACCCCTCATGGGCAAAAATTGCCAAATTGGTAGAGTCATATGGTGTTGCAATAGTCTCTTATGCAGACGACACACAACTGGTGATCAATCTATCCCGTGATCCAGTTGTGGACGCTGAGAATTTCTCGGCCTGCTTGGTGGCACTTGACGGCTGGATGAAACAAAACTGTCTCCGCCTCAATGGTAATAAGACGGAAGTTCTTATTGTAGGCCCCTGCCCTTCCATTTGGACCTCTGCCTGGTGGCCCACGGAACTGGGCTTGGTCCCGGCCCCAGCAGACACAGTCAAAAACCTTGGCTTTCTTCTCGACTCTAAGCTAGCATACACCAATCATGTTGGGAAGGTTACCGGAAAATGCCATGGACTCCTGAAGGTCCTGAGGAAAGTCCTGGACCTTTTGCCCCCCAGCTCCAGAAAAACTATGGTACACGCCTTGGTCACCTCCCACCTAGACTATGGGAATTCCCTTCTATGCGGACTTAGCAATAAAGGCCTAGCACAGTTACAACGCGTCCAGAACGCAGCTGCTAGATTGGTCCTTAACCTCCCTAGGAGAGCCTCTGGGAAACATGCATTACGCTCCCTCCACTGGCTCCCAATAAAAGAACGAATCAAATTTAAAACTATGTGTATAACCCACCGTATAGCTCACAAAAAAGCACCTCCTTATCTTCAGGACCTGCTTCCAGTCTATCGTCCCTCACGTCCTCTGAGGTCGATGGGCAGCATGCTTTTAGTGGCGCCTCGTATACATAGAGCAAGGATGGGAGGTCGTTCCTTTAGACATCATGCCAGCAATGACTGGAATAACCTACCCATCGATTTGAGGATGGAGCCGTCTGAAACCAGGTTCAGACAGAGGCTGAAAACCAACCTCTTCCCCAAGCTAACTTCAGCATAGCAGGCCAGGCTCTCCTTCTGTGATCCAGCTGATGAGATGTAGATAGGGCTGTCAGCGCGGGGACGCACTGTTCTCTGTGCAACCATGCGCTTAACAAATGTCATTAACCTAACCTAACCTAACCAAAAAATGGGCATTTTTTTTGGGGGGGGGGGGTGAACCCCAGATGTACTGCGGAGCTTAGCACAGCCCCCTAGTATAAATCTGTGATGGATCTGCGGATCGAAACCCAAGAGCAAAAAACAATACACCCACTTACAGAACAAACCCTTTTAGTTGAGTGCATGCAGGGGAAGGTTGGCAGCAGGGTCGGCCCTGCGGCTAACCCCTGCTTTGCATAGGCAAAGGGTGTGCACATCAAATTCTATAGTTACTTTATGTTGAGAAAACATAGAAATTCCTTGAAAAAAGCAAAGGTTACAGGGACGTTATAGTTAGGTTTACTTTTTCCCCTCACAAAACCATAGAAACTCTGCAGTTATAGTTATACTTACGTGAATCTTTTCCTTATGCCACATAGGTGCACATGCATCAACCAAACAAAAAGCGATTCCTTAATAGCGAGAAATAAGGAATCGCTTTTGGGCATGCATCAACAGATTCGGTAAATTTTAGCGATTCCTTAAAATCGCTATTTTTACCGAATAATCAATAGCGGGGCATGCAAACTCCGATTAGCTAATAGCGAGTTCGGTAATACCGAATTAGCTAATAGCAAATTCGGTATTAGCGAAATCGCAAATGACCGCGTCGCTCCGGGAACGTGTAGATGACATCACCAACCAAGAAATACTGCAGCCCCACCCTCATTGCCTCGACAGAGGAGCAAACAGGAGCTGTGAGTGAAGACTGCCTGTGCAGAGTGAAGCCACACCGACTGAGCTATCCGCCAAACCAAAGAACCATGGAGAAGGAAGCACCATCCAGCGCTGAGGCTGCACGCAAGCGCAAGCGCAAGTTCTCCGACAGGGAGCTGGAGCACCTGATAGAGGGAGTCAGCAGCAAGCACGATCGCCTTTTTGGTAAGCTGTCCCTCAAGGTGCCTGAGGGGGAGAAACGGCGCATATGGCAGCGCATCCGGGAGAGGGTGAATGCTGTTGGTGTGACGCCCCGCAGCATTGACGACCTCAAGAAAAGATGGTACGACCTGCGGAAGCGTGCTAAGGAGAGGATTGCGGTGAGGCTCCGGGAGGCGACCAGAACCGGAGGCGGCCCTTCGACGGACCAAGCCAACACTGCCCTGGAGGAGCTGGTGGAAGGGACAATCGAGCGTGAAGCCGTCGTGGGAGTGACCCAGATGGACACCTCCGGCGCAGCCACAAGTGCCCAAGGTAAGATGCATGCCTGTGCCCATACCCAGCATAGCGTAAATCCATTCCCATGCCCCCAGCATGATCTGAGTGTGCATGCAGCTTTGGCCCACACAGCTTTACTGTTAACACTAGTGCATCATGGGAGTTGTAGTCTAGTCAGCCCAGTGTGCATGTACAGGCGTAAATACAATTACGAATCACCACATAAGTTGAACATGGATAGAGACTGTTTGTTTAGTGGATCACAGAGGGACATGTATGTGTACGACACTACGTAGGTGTAACTATCCCACTAACCATGCACTGTTTCACACACAGATGCATCTCCTGGGGAATCGGATGACAGCGGGCAGCTGATTATTTCCGAGACACCTGTGGATTCTGACATGGAGACAGCGCAGGATGCGCATACATCACCTCCACCTGCCACCCCACCACCACCACCACCACCAGCACCACCAGCACCAGCACCACCAGCACCAGCACCACCAGCACCAGCACCAGCCACACGAGCTGCAGCTACAACAGCCACTAAAGCGCCGAGGCGCAGGTCCCAAGTTGCGCACTTGCAGGTGATGGGAACACCCTCCACACAATTGGGACAAAGTCTGTGCGCCATCACACCGCCTGCTGCACCACCTGGACACGGCAGACTGCCACAGCGGCGCAGGGCTCGGCCAAGTTCTGTCTCCTCAGGCGACCTTGATCTCCCACAAACTTCTGCCATCGAGGAGAGGATGCTGCGTGTACAGCGCCTGCAGGGACGACACATGGCAACAATAAGCTCAAATATCGTGCGCCTTGCAAGGGAAATGCGTGCCATGACTGCGGCGGTTAGGGACATGACCACTGTGGTGGCAGAGGGCAATGGGCACCTCAGGGAGGACATCCATGAGCTCACCCGTGCCATGAGGGAGGGCCATGAGTGTGAGAGGAGGAGGCACCGTCAGCAATTGGTGCGGTCCGCGGCCTCTACAAAGGCCATCACACGTCTCAGCAACAGCACCGCAGTGTTGGCACGCCGCTCGGTGTCCTTGCAGGTGGACCTTGGGCACTTTTGCGGGGATGTTGCCAAGGCACTAGGGCAGATGACCGCTGCTGTCGAACACCTACAGAGCGGCACATTCAGTGCTGGTGCATTGGGAGGGGAAGACGGCAGTGAGGCTGCCTCGAGTCGCAGCAGTGTGTAAGTGGCTGAGGCCAGCACCAGGCGCCACAGTTCGCGGGCCTCCACGGGGACAGGCCGTGGTGAGGCGTCGGAGACACCTGAGCGGAGGCTTGGTGTACGTGGCAAGCGCCACTAGACAGATTTACAGCCATACCTGACCGTGGTGGGGCAACCATGGTCCTCCCCTTCCTGAGGCTGCACAGCCGTGACTTTAACGCACATTTGTAATAACTTTTGTCATGTGCAGCATTATTTACATCGCTTGTTTGGTTGCTCATACCGCAGTGCTACTGTGCATTAAACAGTTGCACCCCCAACAAAATAGTAATGTATAATTCTCACCTGATTCAGAAATGATGTTGCATGATGTATGTCCGCCTCCTATGGCCCTCTGCTGTGTTAGGGACGTGTGCCTGTCGGTGTTGGGCGGGTGGTTGGTCATCCCGGTGGTCGTCATTCCTGTCCACCTCTATGGGTATCCCCCTTCTGGTCGCAATGTTGTGCAGCATTGCACATACAGCAATAATCCTGCAGCAGGTTTCAGGTTTGTATAGCAAGGCGCCGCCAGTCTTATGTAGGATTCTAAAGCGACTCTTCAGAATCCCAAATGTCCTCTCTATGACATTCCTAGTGCTTATGTGTGCTGCGTTGTAGCGTTGTTCCTGTGGGGTTGCTGGATTGATGTATGGGGTGAGTATATATTCACGCAGGGCGTAAGCACTGTCACCTAGAAGATAGAAGCAAAGACTTAGCAATGGTGATGTTCATACATGTGTGGTGTTCATGTGGGTAAGCGGAATTTGTACGTACCAAGCAGGAGTCCCTCTCCAAATTCTCCGTTGAGTAGGCGCCTGTGGATTCCACTGTGGCGGAATATGTAGGAGTCGTGTGTGCTCCCCGGAAATTGTGCCACTAGGTCCGTTATGATGTGATTGGCATCGCACACAATCTGCACGTTGATTGAGTGTTATGACTTGCGGTTACGGAATATGTACTCATTTGCTGCGGGTGGACATATGGGGATATGCGTACAGTCGATGCATCCAATTACATGTGGGAATTGTGCCACCTGGTAGAATGCCTGTTTGTTGCGGTCCAACTGCTGTGGGGTTGTGGGGAAGCTGATGTGGGTGTGTAGCATTGTCAGCATGGCATCTAGGAATTTCTTGAAGAAGCGTGAGAGTGCGCTTTACGATACGCCTCCGGCTACCGCAATTACCCCCTGGAAACTTCCTGAGGCCAGTAGGTGCAGGCTGCATAGGACCTGGACGTGCGCAGGGATTGCATTGGTCCGGTGTGTCTGGTGCTGCAGTAATGGTTCCAGGTCTGCAATGAGGCGCATGATCATGGCACGATTCAGTCGATACTTCTCGTACACCTCGTCCTCATTCTGCCCGAGCAAGGTGATGCGCAGTCTGAAAACTCTCTCCAGGACCCTTCTCCTGCGCTGTCCTGCCGCATTGATACGCATCCTCCTTGCAAGCACGTAGAGGGCTGCCATTTTGTGGTAGCCAACAGGGTCTCCTTGGCCACATTTAAGGGTTTGGTGATTAACATAACCAGTTGCACATGTTTATTTATTTATTTTTTTATTCAGATGACTTTTTTTTTAACTTTACCTCCAGGTTCTGATTCCCCTTATTTAGCTCATGCTAAATAGCGATTTTTGGGATTTTCGGTATTTGCGACTGTTGTTGCATTGGGTTGCGATTCGTTATTAGCCATTGGCACTTGCCGGGAGCTATTAGTGATTTCGGTGATTGCGAATTCGATATTTAGGGATTCGGTATTTTTGCATGTTGGTTATTTGCGATTCGGTATTTTACCGGATTTCATTTAGCGATTCGTTATTTGCTCACATTTTAGGTTGATGCATTGGGATTCGGTTTATTTTACTCGCTAACGGGTGATTTTGGCGATTCGGTATTTTACCGACTGGATTTTGGCTTGATGAATGTGCCAGTAAGTAACTTTAGGCAACCAGTCATAGTTTTTTTACATAAATATAACTATAACTATAACTGCTGAATTTCCATGGTTTTGTGTGGGTAAAATGTCAACCTAAATAAAATGTCCCTGTAACCTCTGACCTAGTGTAAAACCAGTCAGTCGTTTTTGAGAAATTTAGGGTCAAGTATAATTGTATATTTTGGCAGTTGGGTCGCCAAGAGTCTTATAGACTCTCGCGAGAGCACCTATTTAAAAGTAGAGCATTTTCATTGTCCCAGGGAGCTTTATTTTGCTTTGATTGGCCGCCAGCACCATAAGAAAAATGTTGCTGGCAGCCATTACAGGACTTAGGGACTTAGTCCCCTGTCCTGATGTTACGAAAAAAGAAATACAAGGGGCCAGGGTATGGATACCCTGACCCCTAGAGAGTTCCCCCGGGGCTAAAATTGAAAAAATTGCAAATCATGCCGTGATTCTTCGAGAGTCTCACAAAAAAGTAAAGAAAATCAAAGTGCAGCCGGGTCACATTGATTGGTTTATACCCCGGAGAGGCCGCAGTGGTGCAGGCAGGAAAACGTGCATTTGCTTTCACTTGGTGGGAGAATTTTTAAATCTCCCGCCAAGCAGGAGCAAACATGAGATCTGCTTCCAGCTTCAAAAATGCTCTTGCTTCAAAAGAATTCTCACCTGCTGGGAGCGGAGTTCAGGCAGGCAAAAAAATCTAAATATTGTTCCCACCCAGAGGGAGCATTATTAGGAGGTGCTCGCTGTGGGCGGGGCATTGCCAGCTCCTACTGGATGCAAGGAGGTGGTTGGGCCACAGGAGTCTTGGATCTCCCCCATAGCCCCTACAAAAACTATAGTGGGTGGGCACCAGGCCACCCATCTTTACCAGTACCAGGCTCCGGGGGATGGCGTACCCAGGACCAAAATTAGACCAGGGATTAGGGCTGTGTGCCTTCTCCCCCTAAAAATAATAGCGGGCCCCAGGAGATTGGGTCCCCAGGGCCAAGATCAGCCCAGGGAGAGGGGTCCCGTGCCCCCTCCCCCTAAAATTAATAGTGGGCCCCAAAGGATGGGGTCTCTGGGGCCAATATTGGATCCAGAAGGCCCACAGGCAGCCTCCCTTCCCTTGTTAACATAGGCCCTGGGGGATGGGGTCCCTGGGGCCTAAAGAAGCTCATGGAGAGGAGCTGTGACTGAGGGCAGTTTTAGTAATGGGTCCCTAAGGAAGAAAAATTCTCAGTGAGAAGGGAATCCCGGCCCCCTTCCACCTAAATTGAAAAATAGGCCCTGGTGAATGGGGCCCCCAGGGCCTAAAAAGGCTCATGGAGGGGAGCAGTGCAGAGTCTTCACCCTTAATTAAATAAAGGCCCAGGGAGATGGGATCCCTAGGGCCTCAAGAGACTTGGTCGGGGGGCCACCCAGCCTCCTCCCTGTTTATTTAAAAAAGCCCTTGAGGACTGGTTTTCCAAGGGCCTAATGAAGCTTGGGGAGGGGGGGGGTCAAATTGCCCCCTTCTCACTTAATAAAAAAAAAGACCATAGAGGATTGGGTCTCCAGACCCTGTGGTCATCTCCCCACCGTGCACAGCTGAAGGGAGTGTGCAGTGTGGAGCTGGCTTCCTTTTGGGATTGGCCACAGGCCTAGTGGCCAATCGTCCACTGCATGAAGTTAGCTTTATATGGGGAGTTGGTTGCAAAGGTTAAAGTAACGTTTTAGTTATATGTGATAAAAAGATCCAGTTTTGTTTTAAAAAACAAACCTTAGAAATGGACTGAAAAAACATAATTTAAAGTAACGTTATAATTAGGTGACTTTGACAGTGACATTATTAATTTTATGAACTAAAAAACATAGAAGTTCAACAGTTATAGTTAGCAGTACTAACTATAACTTGTCCCCCCTCACATATTACATCACTCATGATGTGTTCTATGACATCATTTAATATTACTGAAAACATCGCAAATGATATTAATGATGTTTGTTTTATAGTTTATATTGTGGCAGACAACTACCATAGTACTTCTCCACCTAATGTCCTGTGTCTGGTTAATTGGTGCAAGTGTTTACAAAATGCACATGCTCTTAATACATCACAGCTGTGTAGAGGTATTGAACACGTTATAAATCTTTGCATTGAAGAGTAACCCTGTATGCAGGTGACAGTTGACGACTTGTGTCCAGCATGGCAAAGATTCTACATACTACATTTGAAGTATTGTAAGCAGCCTTGAGTTATTAAACAGAATAGTCTCAGCATGACAATGTGTTTCTTGGTTTGGCTTTTCACCTGCAGACACATTTGTATTTTTTGTAAGGGATTCATATACTATTTACTATCCCCTATGGGGCACTGAAGTGCTTTACAACGAGAAGCACTTTACCCCAGAATCACAGGCTAATGGTTAATCTGATGGTTATTGATTATTGTTGGTTAATGGGTTTAGTTTTGTGCTCCCAAGGAAATCAGTGTGTGCCTTTGATCCAGTTTCTTTGTTGTATGTTAGAATAAGAGGAGTTAAATGTGATCATTGTGAGGGACAGGGCTAAGCCTCTGCATATGTATGTGGTATCCTGACATTATTTTGGGTATGGTTTCACACTATTCTATCATGTGCAGAGATGCCTAGGCTTATATCTGAGATTGTGAAGTCCCGGATCTATCTTGTGATCTGGAGGGGCGCACCAAGCTAAATTCAGATTGGACAGAGGAATATTGCTCATGTCTTGGATCAGGACACAAGGAGGTGGCGTCAATGGTATAGTTGACTAGATAATCTATCTGTGCAAGGGAGAGTGTTGCCAAAAGGCAGTTCAAATTCGAAAATCACTTCCAGCTTGGGCAGAATTAACTAATTGTTTTAGACTTACAGATACAATTGCAGTATTCACGAAACATCCCAGGATCTATTGATTTTCACTTTGTTTTTAGATATTTCTTGTGGTTAAATAGATGCCGCATTTCGCTTACTTAAAATGACTTTACAACTATATGGAATTAATGAAACTTTCAACTCCAGAATTGCAGTCTTTATGAGCTGGGGAATGTTCTACTTCTTATTTGTTTTAAAAACCCAACTGAAACCATCATGAACATTTTATCATGTTATCTACTTGTAAATAAAAAGCCTTTACAGAGGCGCACACTTATTTTCAAACTTGCATTTTGTAATGCTTTTGTTTCTTTTCACCACATTATGATATGTGTACCAACAGAGTATCTGCCTATAAAATAGTAATACTATACCTAGCTATACGTTAGAACTCGTAATTCACATTGATGCATTCCTAGTATTTCACTAAATTCAAAAGAGTGTTCGTATATTCACAAATCACATATTGTCAATCCATCCCAGTTCACTCGTGTATCAGAATTAATACCATTCATTTAATAAAGCTGCAACAAAGTCAATTCACATTAGTGTGTATATTGTTTTTCTTCATTCTGTATAGCACTTAATCATGAAACAGAAAATCCTTTGCATTATCTGTCTGAGTCAATGGATAATGCGTCTGTTCCTAGAGATTTATGAATCATAGCTTAATCTTTCAAAAGAAGAAAAGAAAGCAGTAAAATGTTAAATATTATATAATCCTTCGTTGAGAGGAGAAATTACTTGAATGAACTGCATGTGGAAATGCTGAAACAGAAAATTCGGCATTAGAGCACTTTCTCTGCTGACAGTCAAAACAAAATGTTTTAATCTATAAAAAACCTCTGAAATTCACCTGTTCACTGAAGAAAATGTGACTCTCACCTTTTCTGTGTACTGCTTATGACCTCACAAACTACATCACTAACAACATGTTGTATGACATCACAAATAACATCACTGATAACATCTGAAATGACATAATTGATGACAAAACTGTGCACGGCTGGAGTGCGAGTTACTACAGTTTCTTCAGTTAACTCTACGTGGTGAATTGCAGTATTTTTAAGGTTTAAAACATTTTGTTATAAATAGGATTTCCTGTTTTTAGTTTCTATTTTTGGTAAATTCTGGTGGGGTTTTTTCAGTGTTTTTAAGTAATTTCAATACCTTAAAAAACAGTGTCTATCAGTGGTTACACATTTTCGCGCCATTAAAATCAACAGAAACAGTGTTTTTCTGGTGTTTATGGAATGTTTCACCTTTATTATTGCTTGCTTTCTGCACTGATAGTCAATGGTAAATACACCGTGTATGTACAGTGTATACAAGGTCCAAATACATTTTTGCAAATCAAACTTATTGTAGTACACCATAGAATACTCCTTCCCATGTGAACTTTTACGGTGAAAAGGCCCTATCAACATTGGCACTTGAGACTGGCAACGCCAAAACAGCCAGTACACAATTTTCTAACTCTGGCCACTGACATAGCTTTCCATGCCAACAGTGGTGCACTTGAAGATTGCGATTCTCTGGGCAGGTTTGTGAACATTTGTGTTGAACTGGGCGCTTATGCCCTCAGAGTTATTGAAGCAGTCAAAAATGAAGCAACACTTTTGAAACTACAGAGAAAATTATCCTTTACTGAAGGGATCTAAAACTATACAGAGTACCACCGTGAGGTTTCATTGACGTGAAATGCCATGGTTGGCGAAGGGACACTTCTATGCATCATTGCAATCCATTTCTCATACATTGTAAAATCAAAGTTCCTGAATTGCTTGTCAACATTGCTTTGCTTACCAAGTGGCAAGCACTCTAACATGGAGCATGTTGCAGTGCCAAAGTCACTAATGGTGTCGCCCAGCCTACTCTGAAGGAGATGTTTCACATCTACACCAATTATGCTGAACACTTGGCAGAAAAGGGTGTTTTCAGACTCTAGTTGTCTTATGATGTCCAATACAGCAGTTATGTTTTCCTGTAAAAATCTTAGAATGCAGTAGGGTGTACTTTTTTCACATCACTATTAATATGCGACCATAGATCCTCACATTTCTTGCCTTTGGCATCATCAATTATGTAAACGGTTGTCACATGGATAATATAGCATTCACAGCCCCTTAGACTGAGAACCATCAGCAAAGTGACACATTTGGGATGACTATTTCTTTGAAGCCACTCAAAGCACAAAATGAGAAATATTTGCATTTTGATTCCAGCGCATGACAAAACAGTGCACCAGAATGGACTAAAAAGTCAATAGCATTCTTCATTAACTCTAATGATTGTAAAGATGCTTTCAGCATATCATCTAACAAGTGGCAAGGACCTCTTACAGGGAAGCACTTCAGCTCAGGTATCGATTTTGACAGGTCATCACACATATTTTTCATATACGTAGCTGAATCACTGCAAGTACAACCAATATCACTCCAATCTTTGTTGAACTTGGAAATAACCTTTTTGCAGCAGCATTCCAAGTGACATTGTGTTCCATGTTTTCCAAAAGTCTGGTGTCCTGTTTTCACCACTATCCCAGATGCTTGGTGATATCTCTCTTTTCACATATACTTGTCACTATACCTTGCATTGAATGTTTAAAGCCTGAGGTGTTGGCAATTCACCTACTATCAATTCTGACTCACTAGAAACTAGGGGCGGATGTATCAAGGGTTTTTACCCATTCTCTGTAGGTAAATGTGATGGCACATATTGGGAAAGATTATGAAACCAGCCATTTTACCTATCAGTGAAAGAAGCAAACGCAGCCCAAATGTCAAATATGATTTTGTTATTTCCTGATTCTCTACGGTTTATAAATTAAATAAGACCTAAAACATGCTTCTAAACCGTGCATCTTTAGACCAAAGACCACAAAACTGAAGAAAGCAAATGGAAGAAGAAATTATATTTTAGTGACATCCCTAAACAACAAGACTTAAGCAGAATAATGTTATGCCAGTTGTTCTTGCTGCTGGCTTGTTACATTGTATTGGCAACTTCAGGAAAAAAATTACTCTTTCACTCTCCTTTTCTTTTCTTTGAATGTCATTTAGTTTGTGGTTCTGCAGGTGTTTTTTCAGTGTTGATATGTTTACACTGGTGAGGGCTATTTCCCTCTTGGTGGGGTTTTATCAGTTATTATACTTTTAAACCTCGAACCAGACAGCCTAGTTATAAATGACAGCAGACAATGTGCCTAATGGTGAGCTGTCTGGTTCAGCATTTCCAGATCCCGTGTCCAGGCCCTACGTCCAACCACTTGCAAGCAGCAAACCCTATGCCCAGCCTTCTGACATGCTCAGCATGGAGTCTAACACTAAACTATGAAAAGAGAGCCATTTTCTAAAGACCAACATAGTATCACTACTAGACGACTAGTTTGCATGCATCCTGAATAACTGGTCGCCCAAGCATTTAAAAAGCAAGTTTAGTTGTGCCCACCATGTTTGCCACAATAATAACTTTGCATTTATCACTCATGCCACTAGTCAGCATTATTGCAAATAATTCATCTGTTTCCAGGTCATAGTGGTGTGACTATTTAGAAAATAGATAGCCCAGGATGGGTCATAGCTCATAAATAGCCCATAGATGTTGATGGCGGGAAGAAGAATAAAATCAGATTTATCTAAGTCCCTCCCATGTGCCATATCAACCATTTGCCAAATATTTATTAATCCCATTTACCTGTTTCCAGGACAGTTTGATATTTATGCACCTCTGTTTAATCATTCCATGGAAGCCACCTACATAAGCAGTATAGCCCTCTCAATCTTCTATAACAGCCGAGCATGGGAATCAAGGATTCAGCATGGAAAGCATCTTGTTCTTTCAGGAAACTGCGGCATCCATGGCAGATCTGGAGGCTAGATGGCTGTGCAAAAGTATGTGACTGACATTAAGGTTAATTTAGTTGTCTACATCACCACTCATCAAGCCAAAATGACAGTGTCGCTGATTGCCTGCTGGTACCTTGTACACTAAACATGCTACTCTGTTTTTATTTATGTTTATTTACATCTCTTAGTGCACCCCAAAAATTATTTGTGTTCGTATTTTTACAGCAGACATTGTGTTGTTACTTTTTCGTTGTACTTTTTAGTCCAATATGAACTGTTTACATTCAGGAAATTCCTCTGGAGGGTGATTACACGCCGTACTTGTGATGTCTGAGAAAATAACTCCATCCACTGGTGTGTCTTGTTGAGGCTGATCATTTTAGGGATGAATTTCTTATTTATTTGGTTCATTGTGAACCTCAAATACTTTAAGGAGACAGACAAGTCCTTCTCACATGACAATTGCTTTATCTGCATTGAAAATGAGCTCAGAGAGTATGTTGGCTACAGGACATGCTAGATATGTTCTTGCCTGCTTGCTGTGCACATGCAACTATTCCCTTTTCCTTGCACCAATCGATCAATGGTTTTTTATCTACTGGAAATCTTATTTGGTTATCTAAGTTCTCCTCTAGCATGTTGTCTATTAAGATAGTTGGCTGTTGCTGCTCTCATGTTTACCAGGGCAGAGTACTTCTTTTCAAAATGCTACGAAAGCCACCACCATGCTGTGCAGAGGCTGGTGAAGACAGCATGTCCATTCTTTCTTGACCTTGAAGCTACAGTCTTTCATCTCCAAGTTAAGCAGATTTCTTCATGATCTCATTCTTTTAAAATGCAGATATCCAATTCTGAAAAGAAATAAAACCAGACAGTGCATATTTGTATCATAAATCCAGTATAGAGGCATACATGTACTCTTTGAAGGCTGCATCCTCTTGTTGCAGCCTGGAGGTATTATACACATGAAGGATTAAGCTGTACTAAACCAGCTGAGTCTTTATTAGCATTGGCAAATGTTTCTTTCATCATACGTAAATGGGCAAACAACTCTTGTAACAAAGGGATGATAAGAATGGACCGAAAACATTCAATCTTTATATAGTGATATTGCTTTATTTTTACACAGATTTGTTAGTTTTTCTTAAGGGTTTCAGTAAAAAAAACATGGCTTCCAAAGGATCATCTCACTTCTTAAATGTCCCTCGTTTTCGTCTTTGTAGGAATTCTGATGGCGGTGCCCTAGTAGAGCTCAGTGTTTTTCCCTGTCCATCAGGAATGAGCTTGCTCCTTAGGAGAACACGTGCAACAAAGCTAAGGGGGATATCGAGGTAGTGGTTTATTTTTCTCAACTTTTCCGTTGCGTAAGAAAGTGGATTATTATATGGGGGAGAGTGCCCACCTCAAGGAACAATAACATTTCTTTTAAGAGTGAACCCTCTAAGTTACTACATTAACCTGTGCTCAATCCCCTAATTGCTATGGCACGGAGCAGACAGTCTTCACTTGGGGCAATGTGTAAAGTATTTATGCAGTACCAAAGTGGTAATAAAATGAAATCACCAAGCAAAGAAAATCCCAAACTGAATTAGAAAATAGAGTACAATTTCATAAACACAGTGACACCAAAATGACAAAAATCCAATAGGAGAAACAATAGGTAACGTTTTCAATAGAAATAGCATTAAAAAACACTAGACACATGTCATAGTCTATGGAAGTAGCAGACTGGGACCTAGTTGCAATTTGAGGAGAACCGCAAAGGTGCCCTAGTCGGATACACCTACTGTATTGGTGAAAGTCCAGAAGTCACAAAGTTCAAACAAAGTTTCTAAGTCCCACTTCAGGAAGGGACTTTGTCTCTTTTTTGAAGAGCATTGACTTTTCTTCAACAATTCACTGCCGTGGAACCGAACGTCAGACAACTTAAGCAGGTTAGTCTTGCTAGAGCTCTGACGCTTTGGACATTTGTCTCTGAAACATTTTCAAATCCCAACTCAGAATGGGACTTAGTCATATTTTCAAAGTTGCGGTGATCTTTGAGGGTACAAAACCTGAAATATAATCCAACATTGTGAAACTGCTGGGTGGATACCTTTTCTGTTATTCCTGCAGAAGTTCTGGGGAACTTGAGGAAAAGTTTGCAAAAGGTTTCAAACAATCTTCTGGTGCCAAACTACTCACCATATGTTAGAAATGGGGGTTTCTAGTTGCAGAGGTAGGTACCTTTGTCCAAGTAGGGGCCCTTCTTCCAAGTCAGGATAATGGAGTTACACTAACAAAATAACCCCTGTTCACCCCCTTGGTAGCTTGGCACGATCTGTCAAACTTATCCAGAGGCAATGTGTAAAGCATTTGCACATAACCAACAGTAATACAGTAAAAACACTATAAAAGGACACCACACCAGTTTAGAAAAATATCCAATATTTTTTAAATAACCAAAACTATAAGAATCCAACGTACAGTGCTTGAAAATATATACTTTGCAAGATATCCAAAATATTGCTGAAATATATCAAAACACAGTTCCTACGAGTCAGTAGCTCCATCCGGGGCTACAGTGAAGCTGTTAAACAACAGAGTCTAACAGTTCCATCCAACCGCTTTGGTACAGGCCAGCAAAAGCATGGATAGACTCATGAACAGTACCTTTCTCATTGCGGCTGGTACGTTGGTGTGTGCCGGTCATGGCAACCATTGAGGTTGCATTGCAAAATGGAAGCGGTGCAGGGTGCAGTGCCCCCATGATGCGGTGCAAGCAGCAGCTCAGTGATGATCGTCCAGACGGTGCCGGTGAGACCAAGGCTTATGGTGCAGGGCGAGGCGGTGCTCGGAGTGGTGTTGGCAGGTTGCGGTGCAAACGACAGAGCCGGTTAGTGGGAGCTGGTGTTGGTCGACCCAGGCTGCTGTATGGGACGAGGCGGTGCATCGTGAAACTTACGAGTGGTGCCCCCAGCCATGATGCGGTCACAGGTGTCGAAGTCAGCAGCCACGACGACATAGGTGAGACTAGGATGGCGAAGTGAAATGAGGCGGTGCGGAGTGCGGTGACCACAGGTCACAGTGCAAGCAGCGGATTAGTGGCAGTGGTGGCGGTTGTCATTGTTAGTGAAACCAAGGTTGCGGTGCGAGATGCGGACGGTGCCTTCTGTGGTGCCTTCAGGATGCTGAGCCAGCAACGGACTCAGTTCTGTTTCCCTTCTCTGTGGCAGCTGAAACAGCAGTTCCAGAGGTTGGTGAAGTCTTTGCTGTCACTGAGACTTCAGAACAGGAGGCACGCTCTACTTAAAGCCCTTGGAGATACTCAGCACAAATAAAGAAAGTTCAGTCCAGTCCTTTCACTGCACAAGGAAAAAGCAGCACTGCAGGCAAACCCAACAAAGCAAGAACACAGAAAAGGGGCAGTACTTTTCCTGGCAGCTCTCTCAGCTCCTCTTCTTGGCAGGTTCCTTGATTCCAGCAAGTTCTAAAGTTCTGAAGTCTGAGACCCAATATTGTTCTCCCAGGCAGAGAGTGCCTGTGCTTAGTCCAAACCAGTTTGGTCCTCTCTGGCCCAGCTTCCCAGCAGAAGACTGAGACAGCATTGTCTACAGCAGACCAGGCCCATTTAAGTGCAAGGAAATCTCCTCCCACTACTCTAAATGCAGCCCAGGTCTATTCAGCCCAGCCCTGACTCATCCAGGAAAGGCAGGACACACCTTGTCCCCCCCCCACTGCGGCTGTTTGAAGAGAATGCACATTCCCAGCCCCTGTCACCCCAAAACCAGACAGTCAATCCACAAACCCAGTAGAGGCACACATAATGGCTAAGCAAGAAATACCTACTTTCTAAAAGTGGTACTGTCAAACACACAATATAAAAATCATCTTTACTAAAAGACGCATCTTTATGTTCAGGCATACTAAACTTTACTTCCCTATCTTGTCCCAATGGAAAGTTATATTTATAAGATGTTATAAATAAACTCCCATTCTTCCCTATAGGACAGATAGCCTTTCATAGTGAAAACCGAAATGCACTGTAATTCACTACCAGGATATGTCACACACACCAGTACATGCCATACCTTTACCATACAAAAGTTGTGACTCGCGCCTTGCGAGTCACAAACGAGTTGCACAGCCTTGTGTACAATTCATAATCCAATTGATACACATAATCAGCAGTCTTTCAGCTACATTTGCAGAGGACTCTTCAATGAACTTTGGTTTTGGTTTTTAAAAGGCAACACAAAGCATTAATATACAAGGGGAGAACGAAACACGTATATTTTTAAAGTGCACAGCAGCGAGTCTGTTTTCGTAATTTGGGGATGTATGAGGATTTGAGAGGGTGGGGACATAGGATCACATGAAATTAGTTGCACACAGGTGGGGAGGGAAACGTAAGGTTAAAAACCATGGCGGAAGTTGTGTTAGATTAGACTGGTGTTTGAGTGCAGATTTATGTTGTTTGGACACGTTAGATGAATTGCAGGTATGTACTGGGGGCTAAAGTGTTTGAAATAACTCGATTAGTTTATTGGTAAAAGGGTCGATGAGCTTAGTAACATACCACAATTATTAGAAAAATGTATGCACCTCTTGCGTTATAATGGCAGGTTTCACTAGAGATTAACAACTTTATTTAATTAGGAGGGTGGAGTGGTCGAATGGAATGGGGCACTGATTAGGGGGTATGTTTTTTTGCATGGATTATGGGAAGGCATGGGGGATTCATTGAGGAGTATAAAGTAAGGGCATAGTTTTCATTCACGTCATGTATTTTAGAAGCACAGTTTATTTATTTGGGGTTCAGGAAAGATTTGTTATTTATACATCATTGCTGCATGTGAATTATGTTTAGTTTATGCATATTTTTAAATATTATAGATACCCCTGACAAAGGTCACAGAAGACCTAAATGCATTGGGTTAATTTTATGTGATGGCTTGGAGGAATCAAGCTTTTCTACATGCTTGTGAATAGGCCCGGATGGGCAATTCCCATGCAATTAAAATGCAAGAAATTCAGAAATCTCGTACCCTTGACGTGACGGCCAAGTACTGTTAAACAGAGAAATAAAAAGGATTGACATATTGAAAGACTGCTGATTATGTGCATCAATTGGATTACGAATTGTACACAAGGCTGTGCAACTCGTTTGTGACTCGCAAGGCGCGAGTCACAACTTTTGGATGATTTCAGTAATGTGCTACCGGGACGGAGCATATATGAGTGCATGCACGCCAAACATGAAAAAAGGATTGAAAAGGATTGAGCAAATTATACAAGGGTGTGCTTCAGGTACATTTCAAATATGTTTACTACCTTTAACATACACAGCACCTTGCCCACAGGGGTACCCTGGGCCTACCTTAGGGGTGACTTATATGTAGTAAAAGGAAAGATTAGGGCCTGGCAAGTGGGTGCACTTGCCAGGTCGACAAGGCAGTTACAAACTGCGCACACACTCTGCAGTGGCAGGTCTGAGCTACCTTTACAGGGCTACTTCTGTGGGTGGCACCATCAGTGCTGCAGGCCCACCTGTAGCATTTGATTAACAGGCCCTGGCACTCTCAGTGCACTTTACTAGGGACTTACCAGTGAATCAAATATGCAAATCATGAAACCACCAATCCACAACACAATTTACAAGTGGAGCACTTTAACAGTAAACATCAGTAAGAAAGTGCGCAGACACTAAACTAGCAAAAACAGAGTCAAAATCGGGAAGTCAGAAAGCAAAAAGACAGGGGGAACGTGCCAAAAGATGCCAAGTCTAACACCAGAGCACACTACTAAGGCCCTCTGGACCTCAAAATAAGGCAATTACAGACTCTCAGTGTGTCATGCAGTGGCCAATAGCAAAGTCCAGGTCCAGTTGTCATGGTCAGTTGGACATTTTAGTGAAAAGGTCTCTTGCAACTTGCAGGAGGTCAGACAACTGAGCCTTGGAGTCTATGTCTTTGTTCTAGGAAGAAGAGGGAGCAGGTCCAGGATTTCAGGGCTCCTCTTAGGTCACAAACAGCAGGTTCAGTCCTCTCATGATTTTTGACAGATCCAGAAAGTATTCTAAGGAGGGTGCCACCTTTATGGTTGGCCCTAGCTAGAGAGTGGGGGTGCCTCTTGCCTTCACCCTAATCAATGGGGTAAAAGATCCCAGAGGCAACCATGCCTACTTTTTCTGCAGTTCCTATTTGCCCTACTGCAAACAATTCCAAAGTGCCCCTCACTCTCAAACTCCAAGATGGGGATACCCTTCTCCGCTTGTGGAGAGCCTGTGACCACGAAAAGGTGTTCCAGAGTAGTGAGCATTCCCCTGCTCAGCAGTCACTCTAAATCAGTTCTCGTAAAATCTTTCCTCACTCTTGGTTTGGTGTGAGCTGTACCAGGGGGAGAAACGCTCTGGACTTTCCAGGTGTCACTTGACATTTATTTGAGACAGGGTAGGCTCCTTTGAAGCCAATTAGGTTCGGGCCCACCTCAAATAGTATTCTGGCCAGAAGAAGAGAAATTCCTCCTCACTTACAGGCCATGGTCCCTCCTCTGGGAGCAATTTTCACACCTCATTGAAGCCACGCTTAAGCAGGACAGTGGCTTTAGAGCTAATGTAAAAGTGCCCCAACAGTTTCAGGCAGGGTGAAAGTAATTTTCTAAAAGTTACATTCCCATATATTTAAGAAAAGCTTGACATCACCATTAGATTGGATTTTTATTAAATGTAAAAATAAGTCTTTGAAAGGAGACCATAGGTGGTAGAGGTCAAAATTTATAGATTAAAGTGTTTAATATTACTTTGACATTTCCTATATGCCAATAACAGCCTGACCTGTAACAATGTTTTGTGTGGTCTAGTTACTAGAGGAACATGCTATTTCTAATGTCACACATGCTCCACTCTTAAATATTACGTACCCTACCTTACACCCTACCGTGTGGGCCGCACGGTGTGCTTAGGGGTGACCTATTTACTTTTTAAAATCAGGTTTTCATATGCATCAAAAGGGTGATTTCGACAAGAAGGTGCAGCAGGTTTCAAGCTGTTGCTTTCAGGCTACACATGGTAGGCCCAAAGCCATTTCTTCCAGGCCCATTCTGTGGTTGACACAATAGGTGCTTCGGTCAATGGATGGCATTCACCTTCCAGGTGCTAGGTACACTTCTATACCATATACTTAGGGCATATAGGCAAGTAGAAAACAGTCAGTTATGGATAAGCTTTACTCCTGTTTTGCAGCAGTGACAGTGCACAGAGTTCTAAGTCCAGTTAAAATAGGGTCTAGGAAAAGGGGAAACATCTGGGATCTGGGGTTACCATGCAGAAGCAGATTTCCTACACATGGCGTATCCTTTCTTTGCTTTCATCTTATTTCTAATCTTTCAAAAACTAAATAAGACTGTTTTCTCCACCATAATTCATCCCGCATTCCTTTGCTTTCATCAGGTTTATTTTTCTCATGAGCGCTTTTCCTCAAGACTTTTAATGAAGATTGAATTTGTTTCCCAGACCTGAAACAAAATGGTCCCAATCCCATCAACATCCCACACATCTCCTTCTTCCATCACTTTCCTGTCCACTAATGTCATTACACGGTCCACTCTCAGACTGCAAATGAGCAGTAGATGTCCTCCTGACTCCTCGGGGAACCCATGGGATCTACTAGTTGCAGTCATATGTCAAGTCCCTACTGTCTTTCTCTCTGTCTCTGACTTCCTCCTATGTCCTGTGTATGACTATTTTTAATCAATTCCCCTTCATCAGGCTGATCTTTTCTCTGCACCATCACCACAGTCTCCTCTTCTCCTGGATACCTGCCACCCCTTAGCACACGTACCTCTGTTCCGCTTCTTCCTCTGTGGCATGCACTTTGTTTCCGTGTTGACTTATACCTTTTTCTTTCCACTGTTGGCTCCTCTCCTTTCTCCAGGTTGGTGTTCCCCCAAAATGTGCCTTCCTTTTCAAGAGCTATCAAGAATTAAATTTGACATACCTTTAACTGTGTCTAGTCCCTGAGTGATCCTTCAGCACTTCTCGGCTTCAAAGAAATGGCTAAATGAGTGTAAATCTATCAATGGGTGACCATTGCACTGTGGACTACTTCTTCCTTTTTGAGAAGTTAATGATCAAGAACGCTCATGCACTGGGCTAAACATAGCATTCTAAAGTATTCTCCATCAGCCATGGCTTCGGCAATGTTATTATCATGGACAATGGTAATCCAAATTCAATCCTGAGACTGCTAAATCTGGCATTTAGAGATAAGTTTAAGCGTAAAATGCATCCTTGCGTCCACTTGGATATGAGGATGCATTTCATGTTAAAAAATAGCGCAAAATTCATAACATCATAACTACAGCAAACAACAGCAGCCCACGTTTTGTTCATTCCTGTTGTTTCGGTGCCCATGCAATTGAATTTTTACCCGAATAGACTTGGATTTATGTGATATGGTGCAATGGCGTAATTATTTGAATTTCGTTTAACAGACATAACAACATGCCAGAATGTATGCTAAATTATGCTAGCAAAATTAAACTTTTGCCCTTGCCAAGTCCAAACCCCTGGCCATCCGGCACAAACAATAAAAATGAAAAAAAATCCCAAACAAGGGTAGAATGGTGGAACCATCACTCTCTCAAAAATCAAATACGTGAAAAGTACTGAAACGAATTTACTTTTAATATTGCACATGTGGATGATGCAACAGAGATTACAGACAATGAATCAGCAATGCTTTGCTTCCAGAGTACAAACGTTGAATGACCAAAGACTCAAACAAGAACAGGGAGTCCCTATTGTATGTAAAGTATCCTACCTCTCTAAGGCGAGCCCACTTTTTATCAAAATAGATTTTGCACAAAAAAATTGTCTAAATGGTTCTCTCGGCTAAATAAATGAACTTGAAATGAATACGTAATAACTTTATTTTAGCAATCAAGTATTTTTCCACGGAACATTGCAAATTGCTTATTTTTAATGTATAGCGTATGGTTAGGGGGTATTCTTAGTTTATTATACATTTTTAGGAAATGCTTTGTTTTAAAAGGTTTATTGGCGATGCATAGATTATTTCTGTATTCTGTTTTGTGACATTTTAGTGTAATCCGAATGCTATTCTCCAAACAGTTTTTGAGTAAATTGCAGACCCATCCGGCCTACTGTTCTATAATACATAGCACAATAAATAAAGTATGCTTATATATTTTACCTTACTAGCAGCCGAAAAGACCATTCTCATGTTTCACTCTGAAAGCGCTGGGTTTAAAAGTGTTTTGACTGTTTTTTTACTCTAGCCAGGCTGTGGCCCTGCTATCCAGGACCCCAGCCTATCTGCTTCCTCTCTAAACTGATGTGAATACTTTAGGTACATACCAATTGGATACTGAGGACACCCTGTGAGCCCTTGTAGATGGTACCCTAGATACCCAGGGCATGGGTCCCTCAGAGGCCTACCAGGGTCTGCAGCACTTATTGTGCCACCCCTGGGACAGCCATACAAACTGACACCACCAGACCACTATTGCAGTCTGGGTAAGGTGGTGCTTGTACCCCTTACAGGGATATAGGTATCCTGTATCCCACTTAAAGGCAACACATATATCCTCATAGGTCACCCCTAAGGCAGGCCTTGCTAATCCTACAAGGCAGGGTGCTGAGATATGTGTGAGGGGGAACCCCTACCTGAGTAGGGCCCCTCTGCAACCTTCATTAAAACTATTGCGAGGTTGTTTGTAGTGCAGCCATACCATATACTCTTAACCGCATTATAAGTAATCGCGATAGCGTGATAACTTGAGAGTGGCTGCACAGAACCATGTCATGTTTGGTGTCAAACATCGTGGAATCATACCCCCAATCCAGCCATGGGAATGAGGGCATGATTCCCCCCTGCTAGAGGGTGATATGGTAAAAGCGGCAGATTTTAGACACCAATTTAAAAGAGCACACGTAGTACAAAATGGATGCTACCCGCCACCCACACGATTCTGGCTGCCTGTTGCTGGGCAGAACTCCAGCCACGGCAGCTGGACAATAGGGAACTTGTTGCAGGGAGGTGTCCCCACCTCCCTAGACAGACTATGTGGATTGGAACTGGGTGGGTGCATCTTAGGATGTCTTTCAAACTTGCACATAGGCTTCTCCAGTGCCTACTTCTGCATACACCCCCTCAAACCGGTTCAGGGGCATCCTTTCCCCTGCCCAGGCGGAAAACACACAAAGGGGAGAGGGTGTAGCCACCCTTTCCCGCCTGAACTTCCATTGGTGGGCTCTGATTTAGACACTCCCCTAATCCCTGGATAAAGGTGGGTGCAGGGTTCCCAGAGCCTCAGATTAATCTTGGACGAGAACTTTGCTTCAAAGACTTGAACCTTCGACGAGCTGCCGCTCAGCTGAATGAAGAAATCTCCCTTGGGGTAAAGGAGTTTCCCCCCTGCTTGGCAGGCACCTGAAACACTGCAAGTGACCCGGTTGGAACTCTGCTGCTCCTACAAACAACGAAGACTTCTGCCTACCTTGAGGTGGGTTCCCAATCATCCCAGAGGCCAGTGAGTGTGCACAGCAAAGCTCAGCACCGTGGACCCCGTGGGTGCCGAGATACCCAATACCCCAGGACACCGGCCACCTCTTGCACAGCACATGAACCCGACCAGTGGGGAAGTTGTGCTTTGGACCATCATGGAGCCAACCTCTCAGCATCACTTGTGCCAAAGTATGGTGCTCCTGCCTTCTCCGGCGACCCGTGGGCTCATCTTTACGCACTCCAAATTGCTGCCTCCTGCGGTCCCTTGTCTCTCAACTGGTGGGCCCTAGCAGAGGTCAATCTTTACTTTAAAGGGCTCCCCTGGTTTCTCCAGGCCTGCTCTACAGTCTCCTTGCTGGAGACCTTGCTCAGACCTCGTGGGTCTGCACCATAGCTGTTTGCTGATTCTTGCATGGGTTGCGATTGCCAAGGCTTAGTAGATCCAATCCGGACACTAACACCGCAGCAGCCTTCATCCTTCATGGGACAGCCGCCCTCCAGAAGCTGGCCTTCCTTGAAGCCTCCTGGACCCCGTGGCTGCTGATCCAAGCTACCCATCTTCAACCTGAAAACACCCGACATTGAAGGGCTCTTTCTCCAAAGGCCCCTGGTCACTGGCTAGTGACCCAGACTCTGTCCCCTCTGCTTTCAGGTCCTTACCTTCAAGATCTACATCTTCAATCTGCATGACATCGACAACGCTTCACGCCAGCAGCAGTTCTTCACATTTTTCCATTGAAAACGAGACATCGACCCGATACCGAAAACGACCTATGCACTCGGCTTCCCTGGTGCAGGTAACAGTGGTACCTCGGTACTATCGTGGGTGTAGGCCCTCCAAGAGCTTAACTCTAACCTCCTGAACTTGAACTCCTGCTAGAGGTGTCCAGATTCTTGCAATTTCCAACCGCGACATTTCCCATAGGGTTTAATAGGGATCCCGACTGTGGTTTAAACACTGCACACACTTCCCGTGGGTCCCCTTTCTCCCTACCTTGGGTGGTTTTGTAAGGGGCCAGCGATCCTAAGTGCCCTAGGCACTGTCTGCAGAACTGTTGTGGTTCTTATACCACTTTTTAAATAAATGGTTTGGTCCCCCCCTGGGGCCCTGTGATTCCAGTGCTATTTATTGCTGTTATAAAGGCTTATTGAATTGTATCTTTAACCTCCAGCCTCACCAGAGACTACTGGGATTTGTTCTTAGAATAAATACATATATTAGGAATATATACCTGTGTGGACTACTCTTTCATTTGGTTATTCAAGAGGTTATCCATGGTAAAACAATAAGCTTAACACTCCTTCAAGACTTAGCCTGAAGGCTGCTCTTCATAGCTACCACTAGGATAGCTATCTTTAAAGATTGTCTTTTAACCTATCACCTTAAGAGTCGAATTGGACTGGTGCAAGGTGTCCCCTATAACTAGTGGACAGCATATGCCAGGCCACCTTCTCACATTGGTGTGCAGCGGTTGGATTCAAGCTTGCCATTGTTTTACCAGATAACAAATTGAATTTCTAAAGTGAAAGCCACTTTGGTACTAAAGGTACATATAAATTCAGCATAGAATACAATAATTTCTATTGAACTTAGGAGTTGTGTGTAGAGGGCTTAGCACACCTTGACTACAACTCAAGAAAGGGTTCAGTAGGCCACACCTAGTGTAGGTAGATGCAACAATCCACTACACTAGAAATGTCTTCAGGATCAGGAGCCCATAAGGCACTGGAAGGACCCCAAAAGATCCCAGTCGACAGGTATGACAATCTCACTTTTGCTGAGCTTAGGGAGATGTGCACTGCTAGACATTTGAAGACAACCAAAGGTGCCAACACACAACGTCCCAGAGAAATTCTGCTCATTGCAGACTTCAAGCAGACTCTAGTGTCTGATGGGGTAGACAGGTTGGGTGGGCATCCCACAGAAGAGGACACCCAGGTGGTGGACTCTGATGAGGACCAAGAAGAGGACAATGAACTTGACCTGGAAGAACAAGACCACTCACAACATGGAGGTGGGGACCCAAGGGGTACCCCCTCCATCCCTAATGGGAGGAGAGGAGAAACAGATCACCCTCAAGGGGGTCTGTCCATTCTGGGAGATCCAACAGGACCTCTGCCTCTTCTCAGAGAAGAGAGTCCTCTGAAGAGAGGAAATGCAGACTGATCCGGTTTGAGCAAGCCAAGCTTCAGCTCAGGAGAGAACAGCTAGCATTAGACAGGGAGTACTTGGAGCTTCATAAAGCTTCAAAGAAGTGGGGTCTAGAGACCCCTGGTGGCAGTAATAATACCCCTAGAGTTAGAGAGAGAGCTCCTGACAATAGGAACTTGCATAAGATTGTGCTCCCCTATCAGACAGGGGATGACATCCATAAGTGGATCACAGCACTTGAAATGGCCTGTAAGGTTCAGAGGGTCCAAGTAGAGCAGTGGGCAGCAATCTTATGGCTCTCCTTTGCTGTCAAAGGAAGAGACAAGCTCCTCTCTGTTAGAGAAGAGGATGCTGATGATTATTATATCTTGAGGAGTGCTTTAATAGATGGGTTTGGTCTAACCACTGATCAATACAGGTTAAAGTTCAGAGATACCCAGAAAGCACAGAATCAAGATTGGGTAGACTTTGTAGATTGTGCTACCAAGGCTCTAGAGGGTTGGTTAAATGGCAGTAAAGTAAATGATTACCAAGGATTATACAATCTCATCATGAGGGAGCAGATCCTTAATAACTGTCATACTCAGCTATTGCATCAGCACTTGGTGGACTCAGATCTGACCTCTCCCCAAGAATTGGGAAAGAAGCCAGACAAATGGGTCAGAACCAGGATCAAGCAAAAGGCCCAGCCCTTGGGGGGTGCAATTAAAAAGGAAGATGCCAAAAACTCTGAGAAGGGTGGGGAAAAGGGAAAAGACCAGCAGTCTTCAACAGGCCCCCAAAAAGCAGCATCTGAGAATTCCCAATCTAACAAAGGTAAACAGCCAAGGAAGCCATGGTGTAAAAACTGTAAGCAGAAAACCCATTGGACTTCAGACTGTAACAAGGCCAAAGACTCCACAACTACCACTCCACCTGCCCCTAAGGCATCTGTTCCCCCTAGTTCAGCTATAGGTGGTGGTACACAGAATAAGGGTATAGTAGGGTTGACCCTGGGATCTGGAGAGGACTCTGGCCTAGTCAGAACACCTACTCAGGCTGTGCTAGTTTGTGATGGGGAACTGTGCCTATTTGTGAGTCCCAGTGGTCTGGGCAAATACAAACAACAGCCTAGGATAAATGGAAGGGAGTCTCTAGCATACAGGGACACAGGGGCTAGTGTCACCATGGTGACTAAGGACCTTGTGGACCCTAGCCAAATCATACTTGGGGTAACTTACCAAGTGACCAATGCGAGCAATGTCAGTACTAACCATGCTCTGGCAGTTGTGAACTTCTCTTGGGGAGGGGTAACTGGCCTAAAGAAGGTTGTGATGAGTGCAGACCTACCAGTAGAATGTTTGCTAGGAAATGATTTGGAGACCTCAGCATGGGCTGAGGTGGAGCTAACTACTCATGCAGCAATGCTGGGTATCCCTGCAGAAGTGTTTGCCCTGACAAGGTCAAAAGCTAAGCTGACAGAAACTGAACAGGGCTTGGATCCTGGAAAAATGCACCAAGGACCTCCCAAGAGGAGGAGTAGCAGGGGTAAGGCGGGGCCTTTCCCCCGGGATCAGTCTGAAGAGACTCTTGTAGCAGAAGAGGATCTGACCCCTGAAGAAGGAACTGTCTCAGAGGAACTTGAGCCTGATCAGGTTGAGTTCTTGGGGACAGGGGGACCTTCTAGGGCAGACTTGAGCCTGGAGCAGCAAAGCTGCCCCACTCTTGAACACCTCAGACAGCAGGCTGCAGCCGAGGCTGCTGGGAATGCTAGTGGAACCCATAAGGTATATTGGGATGATGGACTCCTTTACTCTGAGGGTCGAGACCCCAAGCCTGGTGCAGCCAGGAGGTTGGTCATACCTCAGAAGTTTAGGGGTTTCCTGCTCACACAAGCCCATGATATTCCCTTAGCAGGACACCTAGGCCAAAATAAGACTTGGGACAGAATTGTCCCTCACTTTCATTGGCCTCAAATGAGTGAGGACTGCAAGAGTTTTTGTAGCTCTTGTATTACCTGCCAGGCCAGTGGCAAGGCAGGTAAGTCCACAAAGGCCCCCCGGATGCCACTACCTGTGGTGGGGATTCCCTTCAAACGGGTAGGGATTGACATTGTTGGTCCCCTTGACCCACCAACAGCATCTGGGCACAGGTTTATACTGGTGGTAGTGGATCATGCCAGCAGGTACCCAGAAGCTATTCCCCTTAGAACCATCACAGCACCTGTGGTGGCAAGAGCCCTCCTGGGAATCTTTTCCAGGGTCGCGTTCCCTAAGGAGGTATTGTCTGACAGAGATACAAACTTTATGAGTAGTTACCTCAAGGCAATGTGGAAGGAGTGTGGTGTTAACTACAGGTTCACCATCCCTTATCATCCTCAATGCAATGGGCTTGTTGAAAGATTTAACAAGACCCTCAAGGGTATGATCAAAGGTCTCCCAGAAAAGCTCAGGCGAAAATGGGATGTTCTTCTGCCTTGCCTTCTCTTTGCATACAGGGAGGTGCCACAGAAGGGGGTTGGCTACAGCCCTTTTGAACTTTTGTTTGGGCACCCTGTCAGAGGGCCACTCTAGTGAAGGAGGGATGGGAGTTACCTCTCAAACCCCCTAAACAGGATATTGGGGACTATGTACTTGGCCTCCGCTCCCGGATGGCCGAGTACATAAAGAAGGCAACAAAAATCCTTGAGGCAAGTCAGGAATTACAAAAAGCCTGGCATGACCAAAAGGCTGTACTGGTGGTGTACCAGCCAGGACAGAAGGTATGGGTATTGGAGCCAGTGGCCCCAGCAGCCTTCCAAGACAAATGGAGTGGACCCCATACCATATTGGAACAGATGGGAGAGGTCACCTACTTGGTGGACCTTGGCACTGCCAGAAGTCCCCACAGGGTACTTCACGTAAACTGACTGAAACCATATGTGGACAGAGCTGACATGGGCTTGCTCATGGCAACTGATGTGGGACAGGAGGAGGAGAGTGACCCTCTCCCAGACCTGCTCTCTCACAACCCTGATGATGGGTCAGTAGATGGTGTAGCCTTGGCAGGCAGCCTCACTGCCCAGCAACAGTCTGACTGCAGACAAGTTCTCCAGTCATTCAGACATATGTTTTCACTGACTCCAAGTCAGACCACCTGGTACACTCATGAAGTGGACACTGGGGACTGTCTGCCTGTGAAGAATAAGATCTACAGGCAACCTGACCATGTCAGGGACTGCATAAGGACAGAAGTCCAAAAGATGTTGGAATTGGGAGTTATTGAGCCCTCAGATAGCCCTTGGGCTAGCCCAGTAGTCCTGGTACCCAAACCTCACACCCAGGGTGGCAAGAAAGAGATGAGGTTCTGTGTAGACTACAGAGGACTCAATGCAGTCACTAGGACTGATGCACATCCCATTCCCAGAGCAGATGAGCTCATAGATAAATTGGCCTCAGCCATATATCTGAGCACATTTGATCTGACAGCTGGCTACTGGCCAAAACAGCATTTTCAACCCCTGGTGGGCACTATTAATTAATTGTAATGCCCTTTGGTTTGAAAAATGCACCTGCCACTTTTCAAAGGTTGGTGAACCAAGTCCTCACAGGCCTGGATGTCTTTAGTGCAGCATATCTAGATGATATTGCTGTCTTCAGCTCCACATGGGAGGATCACCTGATCCACCTGAGGAAAGTTTTGGAAGCCCTGCAAAAGGCAGGACTCACTATCAAGGCTACCAAATGCCAGAAAGGGCAGAGTCAGGTTGTGTACCTGGGCCACCTGGTAGGTGGAGGCCAGGTTCAACCACTACAGAGCAAAATCCAGACCATCAGGGACTTGGTTGCTCCAACCACCCAGACTCAGGTCCAAGCTTTCTTAGGCCTGACTGGTTACTACAGAAGATTTGTAAAGGGATATGGATCCATTGTGACCCCCTTAAATGACTTAACCTCTAAGAGGATGCCCAAAAAGGTTCAGTGGACTGTCAGCTGCCAGAAAGCTTTTGATGACCTAAAACAGGCCATGTGCTCTGCTCCAGTGCTCCAAAGCCCCAACTACTCCAAAGAATTCATAGTTCAAACTGATGCATCTGAGGTGGTTGTAGGTGCTGTATTATCACAACTGAATGAAAAGGGCCAGGATCAACCAGTAGCTTTTATTAGCAGAAGGTTGACCCCCAGAGAGAAACGTTGGTCAGCTATAGAGAGGGAGGCCTTTGCTGTGGTCTGGGCCTTGAAGAAGCTGAGGCCATACTTCTTTGGCACTCACTTCATTGTTCAAACCGACCATAAGCCCCTCCTATGGCTAAAACAGATGAAGGGTGAAAACCCCAAACTACTCAGGTGGTCCATTTCCCTAAAGGGGATGGACTATACAGTGGAACATAGGCCTGGGAGCAACCATGCCACTTAAAACATGAAGACTCAACTGGTCAAGGTTAGTTTAATGTCCCTGTGTTTGGGGGTGGGGGGGTTATGTAGGAGAGAGGTATCGACTGCATAGTTGCCCCCAACTTTTTGCTGATGTTTTAAATGTTTTTTGACTCTAGCCAGGCTGTGGCCCTGCTATCCAGGACCCCAGCCTATCTGCCTCCTCTCTAAACTGATGTGAGTTCTTTAGGTACATACCAATTGGATACTGAGGACACCATGTGAGCCCTTGTAGATGGTACCCTAGGTACCCAGGGCATGGGTCCCTCAGAGGCCTACCAGGGTCTGCAGCACTTATTGTGCCACCCCTGGGACAGCCATACAAACTGACACCACCAGACAACTACTGTAGCCTGGGTAAGGTGGTGCTTGCACCCCTTACAGGGATATAGGTATCCTGTATCCCACTTAAAGGCAACACATATATCCTCATAGGTCACCCCTAAGGCAGGCCTTGCTAATCCTACAAGGCAGGGTGCTGAGATATGTGTGAGGGGGAACCCCTACCTGAGTAGGGCCCCTCTGCAACCTTCATTAAAACTATTGCGAGGTTGTTTGTAGTGCAGCCATACCATATACTCTTAACCGCATTATAAGTAATCGCGATAGCGTGATAACTTGAGAGTGGCTGCACGGAACCATGTCATGTTTGGTGTCAAACATCGTGGAATCATACCCCCAATCCAGCCATGGGAATGAGGGCATGATTCCCCCCTGCTAGAGGGGTGATATGGTAAAAGCGGCAGATTTTAGACACAATTTAAAAGAGCACACGTAGTACAAAATGGATGCTACCCGCCACCCACACGATTCTGGCTGCCTGTTGCTGGGCAGAACTCCAGCCACGGCAGCTGGACAATAGGGAACTTGTTGCAGGGAGGTGTCCCCACCTCCCCAGACAGACTATGTGGATTGGAACTGGGTGGGTGCACCTTAGGATGTCTTTCAAACTTACACGTAGGCTTCTCCAGTGCCTACTTCTGCATACACCGCCTCAAACCGGTTCAGGGGCATCCTGTCCCCTGCCCAGGTGGCAAACACAGAAAGGGGAGAGGGTGTAGCCACCCTTTCCCGCCTGAACTCCCATTGGTGGGCTCTGATTTAGACACTCCCCTAATCCCTGGATAAAGGTGGGTGCAGGGTCCCGAGAGCCTCAGATTAATCTTGGACGAGAACTTTGCTTCAAAGACTTGAACCTTCGACGAGCTGCCGCTCAGCTGAATGAAGAAATCTCCCTTGGGGTAAAGGAGTTACCCCCCTGCTTGGCAGGCAGCTGAAACACTGCAAGTGACCCGGTTGGAACTCCGCTGCTCCTATGAACAACGAAGACTTCTGCCTACCTTAAGGTGGGTACCCAAGCATCCCAGAGGCCAGTGAGTGTGCACAGCAAAGCTCAGCACCGTGAACCCCGTGGGTGCTGAGATACCTAATACATGAGGACACAAGCCACCTCTTGCACAGCACATGAACCCGACCAGTGGGGAAGTTGTGCTTTGGCCCATCATTGAGCCAACCTCTCAGCATCACTTGTGCCAAAGGATAACGCTCCAGCCTGCTCCGGCGACCCGTGGGCTCATCTTTACGCACTCCAAATTGGTGCATCCCACGGTCCCTTGTCTCTCAACTGGTGGGCCCTAGCGGAGGTCAATCTTTACTTTAAAGGGCTCCCCTGGGGGCTTCAGGCCTGCTCTACAGTCTCCTTGCTGGAGACCTCGCTCAGACCTCGTGGGTCTGCCCCGTAGCTGTTTTCTGATTCTTGCGTGGGTTGCGGTTGCCAAGGCTTAGTGGATCCAATCCGGACACTAACACTGCAGTGGCCTTCACCCTTTGTGGGACAGCAGCCCTCCAGAAGGTGGCCTTCCTTGAAGCCTCCTGGACCCCGTGGCTGCTAATCCTAGCTACCTGTCTTCAACCTGAAAACACCCGACATTGAAGGGCTCTTTCTCCAAAGGCCCCTGGTCACTGGCTAGTGACCCAGACTCTGTCCCCTCTGCTTTCAGGTCCTTACCTTCAAGATCTACATCTTCAATCTGCACGACATCGACGACGCTTCACGCCAGCTGCAGTTCTTTACATTTTACCATTGAAAATGAGACATCGACCCGACACCGAAAACGACCTATGCACCCGGCTTCCCTGGGGCAGGTAACAGTGTTAACTCGGTACTATCGTAGTTGTGGGCCCTGGAAGAGCTTAACTCTAAACTCCTGAACTTGAACTCCTGCTAGAAGTGTCCAGATTCTTGCAATTTCCAACCGCGACATTTTCCATAGGGTTTAATAGGGATTCCGACTGTAGTTTAAACACTGCACACGCTTCCCGTGGGTCCCCTTTCTCACTACCTTGGGTGGTTTTGTAAGTGGGTCTTATGCCACTTTTTTAATATATGGTTTGGATCCCCGGGGCCCTGTGATTCCAGTGCTATTTCTTTTTGTTATAAATGCTTTATTGATTTGTTCTTAGAATAAATACATATATTTTGAATATATATCTGTGTGGACTACTCTTTCATTTGGTCATTCAAGAGGTTATTCATGGTAAAACATTAAGCTTAGCACTCCTTCAAGACTTAGCCTGAAGGCTGCTCTCCACAGCTACCACTAGGATAGCTGTCTTTAATTGTTGCCTTTTAACCTATCACCTTAAGAGTCGAATTGGACTGGTGCAAGGTGTCCCCTATAACTAGTGGACAGCATATGCCAGGCCAAATTCTCACACTGAACATAGGGTCAATGCTAAATAACATATAGGTAAAATGAACACATAGCATGTGATGTAGCGCCCAAAGGTTTGAAAATTGTAGGGGTGCATTATATTCACTGTTAGTCGGCACCCGCACATAATCAATGCATATTTAGATGTATCGTGCACAATGTATTAAGCAAATGTATCAGTTATATCGTAACATAGAAGTGATAGAAATGTGAAACTACATTGTGAATATATTCGGTGAAATACATGATGATTAGTTTTGTTCAATGCAATGTATTAATTAAACTTGGGACATGATTTATTTACTCGTATAGGTCACCCATTCATGTATGTGAAAGTAAAAGTACTAAGGCTTAGGATGTGATTTAATAGCGTGTTTAACCTGGTAGAGGCCTGAATGCACATATATCGTCAGAGAAAAGGCCTGGTATTTCCTTATGTTAGCTGAATGCGGTAGGCCGCAATGATTTATTCCGTTAGATGTTTTAGGCTGCAGTAAATTGTAAAAGTTAAAAGATGCGAAGTATTTCTCCATCCCATGATCTCACCGCAGGTGCAAGGACAGTTGGTTCGTTAGTAGAAAAGGTCTTTGTCTAAAAGTTGAATTATGGAGAAAGCCAGACATGGGAGTGCATTGGAATGTGCCAATCGCAACTCCTCGTGCCGACGGTGTCTGGGACTCAAGGCCAAGCTGATGGACGATGGAAGATGGACAGCGTTGGACGGAAAAGTACTGGAAGAAGACCTGGTCGAGGAGGTGTGCCAGAGGGCGTGTTCTATGTTTTGGGGTTTCGTATTAGGGACAGCACCCCGAGGGTTGAGCAGAACAGAATAGACCAGAGCAGAGAGAAGAGGTGGGCGAAGAACTAGAAGGAGTACTTTAGATCGAACTCTCACCAAGTGAATACTTCTTAGGGAGTTTTCACTTCTGACACCTTTTCACGATTTCTTGGGTCTCAAGGGAACGCTAAGTAGGGATGTCATCTAGCATAGAGTAGGGACAGAGATGCTTAGGTTTAATGATTCCTAATATCGACATTGGCTTGGTAGTTATCTACCTCATGCTTTTAGAGTTTGTACTTTTGTTTATATTTAGTCGTATGCGGATTCTTCGTAGAGTAGCATTTGTGTTAGTGCCTATTTACCTGTTGTGCCTTGTATTGAGGTGCCTTTATCTGCAGATGTTTATGTTGATAATAAAATCCCGAGAACACTAGAGATTGGGTCTCGAGTCCTTAATTATGCCAAATTGCGGAAAGTATTCTCTGATAATTATGTTTGCTCCCTCCACACTATTGGGCAAGTAAAAAGGTTCAATCGGCCAGAGTGGGTTCGTGGAGATAAATGGTAAACAAGAAAATTGGGCCCCAGCAGTTGGTAGCAGAGACGGATGGTTACTTCCGATAGCGAGGGACGATTAGATTAAGATAAGTGATCCTTGAGACCCACATACGATAAATGATGGTGAATCATCAGATGATGAGCAGCAGACGACGGCAGATGGTGAACGTAGACGGCGAGTAGCAGTGTGGCAGGAAGCAGCAGTTCGTGGAGTGAGTATGAACAGGATGAAATGTTGTAGATTGTGGTGTTGATTTGTTGTGTGATGTCTTGCGGAGTTGGAGTGAATGTTGAGTGATTGTGAGATCAGGCTGTGAGCGCGCGCAGCCCGGGAATTGTGGTGTAGAAGACACACGTGGTAGATTTTGTTGACCACCCAAAGGAGATCGTGAGGTACCATCGATCACCTGGACCGAGATAGGGGGAGCGAATGTGTGAGTGCATGACAACTAGACGCTGGTCGTGGGTTGCTGTATGTGAAGTTGAGTACTTGTAACCTATCAGAGGCGATCTGTCTGGTCGGACGGGGACAGACAGTTGCCAACCGAGGTCAACAATTTCGAGAGCCTGTGGACGAACAGTCAGAGGCTGTGGACGGACAGCCAGAGAAGTATTTCAGTGTATGAATGGGACGAATGCAGGCATGAGACGTAAGCGTAAGGATAGGGAACTGCTGTGAACGAAGGAAGGTGACGTCAGAGAGTGCCGCGCTGTGATAGGCCGGTTGGTGTTAGTCGCGCTGTAATTGGAGGGTTCGACACCAAGAGGTAAAAACAGTGTGTGAGATCGAATTTTGTCAATCATGAAGTGTTTTAAGGTTTTTCGAGAAATGTGTAGGGGCGAAAAACATGTGGTTACTTGTGAGGGAGAAGAAGCCCCTCCTGAGGATACCCCCGCACATTACATGGCTAAGAATGTGGGATTGCATACAATAATTTGGCTTGAGAATTGGCAGAAAATGACTCGAAGTGAAGGGGAACTAGCATTCCCGAGGTATGGCTCGTTCAGACTAGCAGTGTTGTACCAGTTGAAATCTGTGATGGCGGGGTTACGACCTTTGCCAAGGCCAACACAATTCGAAGCACTACATGCATGGATTAGAGCAGCGCATGACCGGGATAGAGGAAGGAATCAGGAAAGGGTGAAAAGGTCGATCAGGGCATTTCAGGATGCCAGATGGGATGCAGCGGAGAAAAGATGGAGGGTACAGGCAATAGAGGGAGACAGACTGTATCCCTTAGTGATTACATCGGAGGGGGTAAGGAATGCTAAGCCAGAAGAAGAGGATGGTAGTAACATAGATGATGACCTATTGGAAAGATTGTTATCAGAGAGACCACCTCCGTATAATCCAGAGGTCCCAGAAGAGACGTTGGTCCAGATAGAAGACGGCAGAAGAGTAACCTTCCAACCAGAGACGAGAGTAGAAGGAAGAATCTCGATAGGGGCAGAGAGTACAGGGAGCCAGTCTGTGGCTAGCGTAAAGGTCGAGAGAGACGTGAGGCTACCGGATGCTCTAAAAGTACCGGTCACTATTGGACCTATTGTTTTGATTTATCACCCAGATACAGAGGAGGTTCTGAACCCAGAGCGGACAGCCGAAGGGGTAAGGAGAGAGGCCGCGGGAAGTGGCCTAATGGGAGGAAATGGGTTAGTGGGTGGAATGGCTTGGACTCCGAACCCTATAGAATGGAGTACGCCATTGCCAGCCATGTCAGATTAATTTCAGAGTAAGGGAGAACAGAGACCAGAGAGGCCAAAGTCTCTGATGGAGTCGAGATCAGATTTACGATCATGGGTACCACCAGTGAGAAATCAGAACCCAGTAGTGATGACAGCAGAAAGTGAGCGGGTTGCTTTTCTGAATCGGTCTGCTCCAAGGTGCATACCAGATGGGAGGAGGTCGCAGGAGCAAGAATGCGAGGACAGCGATAGAGAAGGGGCAGTCTGCCGAGAGATGCTGGGAGGAGCCCTGAAACGGGGATGATAGACGTAGTAAGGTTGAAAGCGGAATTGGATGAGATATTTGCAGGGAACTTACCCCTTGATAGGATATTATCGTATGGACCAGATGAATTACTCTTCGTAGCGAAGGATGTGACTCGGAAGGCACGAGTTGCACATGAGAAATTGTCAGAATTGGCTAGGCGATATGAGGTGGATCTGTCCAAGACTAAAACATTGCAAGGAAGTCATAGGTTGCAGTATAGTGACCAGGAACTGGAGGAGAAAAGGGTTGCTTGACTGAGGTCCCACAGTAGAGATCTAATCACAGCCATGCGTGCATGGTTGGCGCTGGATAAATGGGAAGAAAAGTGGTCCAAGAAGAAAACCTCTAGGGGAGCGATGGCAGGGACTCCACCTCCGGGTGGAGGGGCGACAAGGAAAGCAAACTTCCCTTTAAGGGAAGTGCAGAATGGAGGATATGTGCATGTACCCTGGAGCAGGGGTGATTTGGCGGCATTTACAAATGATTTTCCCTGGCTTAGGGAGAAGCCCGCAAAGTGGTACAAGCAGGTTGATCGCTTTGTAAAGATCTCAAAGGTATTGTGGATTGATCTGAATACCTTATTTGATATTGTAGTTCCGGGAGATTTGTGGGCAGCATGCAAGATTGCCGTTGATTGGCCGACGTACGAGCCTGAGAGAAATGCATTCACGAATGGCCCGTCACCAGCAGTAATGAGGATGTATGATCGAGTGATCGCCTGGTTGAAGGAGAAGGTTTCACCCCAAGATATTGATTGGGTAAAGATAGACAGGACAGTGCAGGACCCTAAGGAGATGGTACATGAGTTCTACGAGAGACTTTTACAGGCTTTTAAGCAATACAGTGGCCTAGATGTGTTGGAGACTAAGGATATGGGACAGTTCGTCTCAAAGTTTGTGTTGGGATTGAAACCAGAGGTTAGTCTCATGATACAGCAGCATTTGATTTATTGGCAGAACAAGCCCGTCGATGAGATTTTGCGGTACGCCCGATATTGCACAGATGAGATCGAATCAAAACATAAGAAGTTGAAAGATAATTTGCTGCTTGTTCAGATGCAAACTGTTCAGGGACAGCCTAATGGGGGAGCGTTGGTGAGGAGACAGGGAAATTATCAGGCGGGAAATCAGAATTTTCAGGGGCAGGGAAGGCCAAGACCAATAGACCCTAGAACAGGCATGGATGTGGCGACATTGAAAAAGACTACAGCATGTCATCAGTGTCACCAGGCCGGACATTGGAGACGCGAGTGTCCCCTGAACCCATGGAATCAGATACAGCCGGAAGGGGAGATAGTTCAGGTCCCTGGGGCGGAAGCGATACAGACAGTGACTAGACCTAGAATGGTAAAAGCGGGGACTGGTGTTCCGCAGGTGCAAGTTCCCCAGCCACCCAGAATACAGAATGTACAGCAGGGAGCTCGAACTTATTTGCAAATGCCGATGTTTGAAGTGAGCGAGGAAAACGATATTAGTCTGTGGGCATCAAAGAGAGATAAGGATTGCATCCTTAGAGCCATCCTAGAGGTAGATCAGAAAGGACCCTTTGTGGAAGCAGACCTTGACGGTCACCCTACAACCTTTTTGGTTGATACAGGGGCTACCAGGTCGACTATAAGATCGGCAGTGGTTCCGGGTTTAGCTCTTTCCGGACAAAGTATCCAGGTTGTTGGTGTAGCAAATAAGAAACTGATTAGTCCACTGACGGAGCCAATTCCGATCAGGATAGGAAATTTCAGTGATCGACATCAGTTTGTGGTGTGCGATTCTAGTCCGGTTTGTCTGTTAGGGAGAGATTTATTGTGCAAGCTCAACTGCACGATTTACTGTACCCCGAAAGGAGTGGAGGTAGAGACGAGAGACGATGACGCGACCTTTAAGGTTGCAAATCAGCGTGTGTGTGTGGAAATGTAGCCAGCATTGACGGTGGAGGAGCTTCCACTTGACCTGAGGGACTCAGTGTCTATTGACGTATGGGACCTCAGTGGAGAGGAGATTGGTTTAGTCAAGGGAGTAGACCGAGTGTAAATCCAGATTAAACCAAACATAGAGTTTCCGAGGACACCCCAGTATAAGTTATCTTCTGAAAATATTGCAGGGATTAAACCTGTGATTGAGTCTATGATCAGGCAGGGAATACTAATGGAGATTATGGGTAGCCCATGTAATTCGCCTATCATGGGACTACAGAAACCAAGTGGGAAATTTAGGATTGTGCAAGATTTGCGAAAAATAAACAAAATAGTTGTTCCATGTTGTCCAGTGGTACCGAATCCATCTGTGATCCTATTTCAGATCCCATGTGAAGCCGAATGGTTCACAGTGATTGAGTTGTGTCAAGCTTTTTTCTCGATTCCCCTACATGAAGAAAGCCAATTTCTTTTTGCATTTCGGCTGGAAAATCGCGTGTTAACATGGTGTCGTATCCCACAGGGGTATACAGAGAGCCCATCTATCTTTAATCAGATCTTGAAGAAAAATCTTGAGGGTATTGTGTTGCCACAAAACTCTGTTTTAGTGCAATACATTGACGACCTGCTCGTTGCGTCGGAAGACGCCTGCCGAATAGATACCGTTGCTCTGTTGAATTACCTAGGAGAGAATGGTCACAAGGTGTCTCGAAACAAGCTGCAATACTGTTTGAGTGAAGTACAGTATGTGGGGCACCGAATTGAGAAAGGCAAGAGGAAGGTGTCACCAGATCGCATTGATGCGATTCTGAGAATGCCAGTTCCCTCGACTCAGAGGGAAGTCAGAATGTTTCTGGGAATGGTGGGCTATTGCCGCCAGTGGATCCCGAACTTTTCCTTTGAAGCGAAGCCCTTACAGCGGCTGACGCGAAAGGATGTGAATGATCCGGTACCATGGGATGAAGATTGCTTAAGGTCATTCTTGAGGCTGAGGGAAGCTTTATGCAGTGCACCAGCTTTGGGAATGCCAGATTATAACAAGGCATTCACTTTATTCTGTTGTGAAAAGGAAGGTTGCGCATTAGCAGTGTTGACTGAGAGTCACGGAGGTGTCCGTAGACCAGTTGCCTATTTTTCAGCTACTTTAGATCCAGTAGCTTCTGCGTTGCCCGGATGTCTCAGATCCGTTGCTGCAACAGGTGTCAGTATCGAAAGATGTGAGAGCATTGTGATGGGTCATCCGCTTACTGTTCATATGCCACATTCTGTTGAATTGTTGATGACTAGGACTAAAATCCAGCACCTCACAAATAATAGGCTGGCTCGTTATGAACAAGTCATCCTTGCTGCAGATAATGTGATGCTGAAGAGGTGTTCTGTTTTAAATCCTGCTACACTGTTGCCTATTCCAAATGTAGAGGTAGATGAAGATTGTGAGGACCATGATTGTCTCGATGTGACCGAACTATGCACCAAACCGAGACCTGACATTGTCGATGAACCGCTCCCAGTTTCAGATGAGATTTTCTTTGTGGACGGTTCATGTTTAAGAGACAGTGTTGGTCGATTGAGAGCAGCGTTTGCTGTGTGTACCATCACAGGGGTGGTTGAAGCCGCTTGTCTAGAAGGAGTATACTCCGCGCAGGTGGCTTTGCTTATTGCTTTGACCCGTGCCTGTTTGGCCGCTGATAAGATCTGTGTAACGATCTACACGGAAAGTCAATATGGGTTTGGTGTGGTTCACGATTTCGGACAGCTATGGTCCCAGAGAGGGTTTATGACATCTTCTGGTTCACCCATCAGAAATGGGGACTATGTACGACAATTGTTGGAAGCATTGCAAGGCCCAGATGAAATTGCTGTTGTTAAATGTTCTGCACACACTAAAGGAAATCATTTTGTGTCACTGGGTAATAATTACGCAGATGAAGTTGCTCGATTTTGTGCAGAGCAGGGATGTAATTTTACCGAGAACTATGTTGTGGAAAGCGAAGAGATAACAGATTATGATGTGATGTTAGCTATGGCAGACTCATGAGAGGAACCGAAACAGTTGCAAGATGGAGTCTCTGATCAGGAGCGGGACAGCTGGATAAGAGCTGGATGTGAGAAGGGAGATGTAGAAGTGTGGGTTTCGAGTGATGGACGAGCTGTGTTACCGGAATGTTTGCTGAACCCGATGGCGAGGTTGATACATGGTGCTGTGCATCTTGGCAGTGACGCAATGATGCAAGTGTTTCGTCAGACGTGGTACAATCCAAAGTTTCGGACGGTAGCTGAAGCTGTGTGCCAGAGGTGTGTCAAATGTCAACAGATGAATGTAGGAAAGAGGACCGCTGTGACGTTGAGTCACATAGGTAGGTCAGGTGGTCCTTTTAACAGGATGCAGATGGATTTTATTGAAATGCCGAAGTGTAATGGGTTGAGGTACATATTAGTCATAGTATGTGTCTTTTCCAGGTGGGTGGAGGCTTACCCGACACATAAGTGTGACACACTCACTGTAGCTAAGTTTCTATTGAGGGAGTTAATCCCGAGGTACGGTTTCCCGACCTCTTTTGAATCAGATAGGGGAACGCACTTCCACAGTGAAATCATGAAGCTGCTTTGTGCTGCCTTGAATGTAGATCAAAGATTGCATTGTAGCTACCGACCAGAGGCTTCTGGGATTGTGGAGCAAGTTAATGGGACTTTGAAGGCCCGAATGGCGAAAGTGTGTTCTTCGACATCCTTGAAGTGGCCAGATGCATTACCTTTGGTTCTCATGAGTCTCCGTAGTGTCCCTGATAGGAGGACTGGATTGTCACCCCACGAGATCCTTATGAGGAGGGCGATGCGCTTGCCAGCAATACCTGCTACTGCTTTGATTAATATCACTGATGATATGATACTGGACTATTGTAAAGGCCTGGCTGACGTGGTCCGTTCTGTGTCTCAGCAGGTGCAGACAGCAACGGTTCCAGCTGCAAGTGACCTGTGCCACGACTTGTGCCCAGGAGACTGGGTACTAGTGCGCAAACACGTGAGGAAGAGTTGCCTGGATGCTCGCTGGCGTGGACCGTACCAGGTCATATTAATCACGAATACAGCAGTGAAGTGTGGTGGACTTCCGAACTGGATACATGCCTCCCATACCCGTAGAGTTCCAGCACCCTTAGAAGAAACAGCCCCTCGCGAGAATGAAAACCCAGCTGAGGTGGCAGAGCCATCTGAGAGGGCAAGTCAAGCTGTAGGGGTTGCTGACGCAGCTGGTTGTGCACTAAACCAAGCCGAAAGAGAAGGTGAAAGTAACACGGAAGCTGACTCGGAAGCAGAAGAAGAAAGAGCTGCAGTGGGCAGTGCCGAGTCAAATACTGCTGAAGAAGAAAACAGTGCACAGGGTACCAGTAGGGAGACTGGAGGTGCCACTGAAGCAGAAAGGGTTTGGCCGTGAGTCAGAGACGGGTGAACTTGAGATCGGCACCAAGAACAGATCTTGCCCCAGTTTCTGAAGAATCTGAATCAGAGCAAGGTGACGAAGATCAACCCTAAGGTGCTTTGAGGCGATCGAAAAGGACAAGAGTGCCGTGCCAGAAGTACGCCTCACCAGAGTGGGCTTATTCAGTGACTGATGACAGGTTTACTGACCACGGGACGGCTGAGATCGATCACACTGGTCAGCAATTATCCGTTTCCGAGAGTGGAAGTGTTGTTGAAGATCCCAGGATTGGAGATCGAAGGAATATTGACCATCAATATTCCGAATCCGCCACTTCTGAGCATCATCCGTGGTCTGATTTTGGAAACGCTGCTCTTCCCAACTTTTGCAGTTATACCAGCTCCCCAAGAACTGACAACCCTTAAACTTGAAATCTTGCAAGGGGTCCTACAGCTGTTGGGACCCACAGTTATTCTGGACTGATTGATAATTTGGCGTATATAGTTTGAAAAGAAGATAACCTAGGCCCGAGTGGAAGAAGAATAAATTTAGGGATTTTCCGTTGGAGGGCAAAGAAGAGTTAGGGAAGCCTTCCAAACCTAAAAGATAAGAAATCGAACTTTGCTAGAGGTTCCCCCGGTTGAAGAGAGTAGCTGAACTGAACATTGCTGGATGAGAAAAAGACTTGTGTCAACAGAGGCTGTACTGAACATTGAGAGCATTTCAAAGATGGAGGAACCTGGAAATACACACCGTAGAGCTAAAATAGTGATAGGCACACTGTTAGGGATAGTGATAGCTGTTATATTTGCAGTAGTAGTAACTTCACACATGGTGGCCCATAGACAGGAGGGGGAGGTTCAGGGAACACCCACACCTGCCACTTTAGGACAGGGAGGGGTCACTATTAGGGATCAAAAAGCTCAGATGCTTGAGGAGAGTCGTATGTTTCATATAGATTTGTCTCGAGCTGATTTCAAACTCAATGCTTATGCGAAGCTGTTGTATGAGTATGTTGATGCGATGGATGCGAAGGATTGTTATGTATGCATGCAGTTGCCTGCTTCAGTAGATGAAGGCATTAGATATCATCATCTTCCATTGACTTATGGGATTTCTTGTAGCTTATTGCTTAGTTTGTTTTATGACCGAAGACAGTTTGAGTATTTCTTTTCAGATTACGATACAGTACTTCCTGAAGTTCCGGCATACAAGCATTTGAATAAGTATGATTACTACAATTCAGAAGATAGGCTTCGGAAGTATTTCATACCGACTGTGAAGCTAGACACAGCTTATGCTCATAGACATAATTTGACATGTTGGTTGTCCGAGACAGAAAAGAAGTTCATAGCTCAGATAGAAGATAGGTACAGAAAACTGACTCAGACACGAGATACAGGAGATAGTCCAGTGGATTGGACGGATGAGGAGAGATTGCATAATCTAAGGGAAGTTATGGACCGATTGCATTAGATGAAGTACAGAAGGGGAAATTATGTGTTGCTCGTCCTCAAACTCCTAAGGAAAAAGTTCCAGTGGGACAGAGTACATGTGATCATACTTTTACCATGGAGGACTCTGCCAAGAATTTCTTGCAAGGTCCGGCACAGGTGATTCCGACCGTGTACTATGTATGTGGGAAGAATTCCCATGTGAGATTGCCTGCGAATTGGTATGGTTCATGTTACTTGGCTATCATTTTCCCAAAGATTTATCATGCTGAGGATTTGAAGTTGCTAGAGACGGGACGACAAGTGCGTAGAGCTGTAAGTGCAGGAGTAGTGATTGGTGATATATATGGAGCTACTATACCTAGTTTGGGCATGGTCCTGAATGACGTGAAAATAAGAAGGTTGGCGACAGTGGTGGATGAATTGTCAATGAATTCGGCGAGGTCACTGTTGTTGGTGAATGGAGAAATGTTATCGATACGGAATATGGTTTTGCAGACTCCCCTTGCGTTAGACGTGTTATTGGCAAAAGAGGGCGGAGTCTGTAAATTGTTGAAGGTTCAAGAATGTTGCACGTATATTCCAGACAATAGTAAGGGTCTGGAGAAATACATTGTCAATATTACCACAATTCACAAAGAAATACTAGATCTGACAGAAGAGAATGTGTGGGAAAAGATTGGTCAAGGATTTGGTTGCGTGGGAACTTGGTTTGCGAACTTGGGAATGGGATTTCTTGGATCTGTGTTGAAGCCTATAATAATTGCCGTGGTTTGTGTGATCTGTTTGTGGGGACTCGTAAGAGCATGGAAATGGTACAGAGGGAATAGGGCCGAAAGAGCCCTCAGAGCGAATGAGCAGAGAATGGCGAGATTGCAGGACCGTCAATATCAGAATCTTAAGAGGATGGAAGGGATCCGACATGGTAGGATGGTAGCAACTGCAGTTTATATTGCAATGTAACGGGGTACCCCTAATTTAGTTTCCTATATCAGGGTTTTAAAGCAAATATTTTTGAATTATTATAGGAAACAGTTATTAAAAAAGGCTAGGTAATATACAAACAAAAACACAGAAAAAACTTTATAATCCCATTGACCAAGTATGACTCTACAAAAACACTAATTGCTATATATTTCTTTATTGCTTGTTATTTTATATTTTTGCAATAGAAAATCTTTGCAATATTTTTGCAATAGAAAATCTTTTCAATTTTGCTCAAAAATTACTACATTTCAAAAACTTGTACTGTATCATCGCACATTTTCTCCGAGTCTTTCTAAGTAAGCATTTACTTTTTTATAATGTCATTGCATATTTGGTCAAACATTTGCATTATATTTCACATCGAACAACAACAAAAAAAGAGGGGGGGGGGTGATTATTGAATATGGCTTTAATCAGTCTACGCGCGTTTCGGCGTTCAGCCTTCTTCAGGCAGCCATACTTTCTTAATTCCTATAACATAATAAGAAAAAAATATAAATAAATAGACTGTAATCGTTTGTATATACCAAATCACTCAAGTGCACATTTCATTAAAAGAAGAGAGGGGGCCTACACAGGTCCTCTACATATATACATTTCTATACATAATATTTACACAAAACAAACATAAACCATCTCCAATTACGCTATAAGGTCCAAACTGTTTTGTTGGTCAAAATGCATTATTAATTTCCCTGTATGACATAGTATTATGCCCAGGGGTAGATACAGAAACTGCCTACCTTATTTATATCAATCTTGCATTCATGCTTGGGCTCATGTGACTGAGTTCACAGCGTACTGCGCAATCTTTTGTTTACTTTATCGCTAGTGAGTCAACAAACCCTCCCAGCGTGTCTGTAAACAAAGAAACCAATCACCCGCAGGAAATAAACCTAGTCTTTTTATGCAACAAAGTAACTCTATCAGCAATACGGGTGAAATTCATTCAAATCCCTATGCTGCAATTGTAACCGTATTAACGTGCTACTATTGTTACCTTTGCTTTCTAACGTTCCAGGATTTAGATGGGATGAATGCACAATCCTCCCTATTGAATTGGAATGTCCTATTACTTCGTTTTGTGTGTCGGTATCTTTGTGCTTATATAGATTCAAACGTGATTGTTGGGCAGTCACAATATGAGCGGTCCAGATAGATCTAAAAAGACGGAAATAAGCGAGGATAAGAATAGATAAGACCTTCATGGGGGTGGAACCCGTTACAAGTACTCATGAAAATGCAGCGCTGTTACACTTACTAATGAACGCTGGCGTACTCTGAGTGTCCATCGTTTGACCGTTTCCAACAAGTATGAAGCGCATAAAGATGTACTTGCTTTTCTGAGATCTAATCTCGATATCTAAAGAAAGGCGCGTATAATTAGTTAATGCTGCTTTTAAACGAAAACGTACCGGGAAGAAAATTTCTCCAACGGTTCGTTCGGTATTTAATGAGCTGTCTAGAGAGCGTGGTTCCGTCACACTCACCCGATCACATTGGTCTTCGCTCCATCTGCGTTTGAAATTAAGTATGGAGGTAGAAACCGGACTAACCCTAGGGGAGTTTTATATGTATCCTCAACTCACTGGTCATTGGTCAAATTCTATCAGAGTTATTGTGAAGCCTCCAATGACATGTTTCGGAGGATAAATGCTGTTCGTTGTAGTAAAAGAATATGCATACTAGCGATATCCTGTGTACTGATACTTCGTATTTAGAAAATTATCAGATAATATCGAATTGAAAATTACATTTTACCCATTGGTGTACTTATGGGTATATGAATAATTTGTCTAGAAAAGCTATAATATCTCAGCCTTAGCACGCTAAATCACGTATAGGTACTTAAAGTATCAAGTCACTTGCTGTATACCATATCAAACTCTCTATATGGTAACGCCTCTGATAGACTTCTTTAGGTTTTTGCCATATGAGTGTTTATGGTAAATGCAAGCCGTTAGTTATTGTTGATGGCTTGACTCCACGGAACCTCATTGTTTAATCCTTTTTTATACGTATCTAGAGAAAATATCCAATAAACCTCTCTCCTTTTACGGATTTCAGTTCGTTGCGGTCCATTGGCATTAATTTTTTCTAGAATCAACCATCGAATGTCTTCTATGGTATGGTTGAACTCAATGAAATGTTGTACTAGCGGCGCTTGTAATTTCTTTGTCCTAATCACCGACCTGTGTTCTGTTAGGCGAGTTGCCATTGATCTGGCTGTCTCACCCACATAAGCTTTGTTGCAGGGACACAAAACTGCATAAATTACATTAGTAGTTTTGCAGTTGGTCAAACTTTGAAGGTCTATTTTAACTCCATTAATGGAGTATTGTTTCACTTCCAATGCTGAGTTGCATGCAAGACACGACATGCATTTGTAATTTCCTTTTATGACCGGTAATCCTCCGATAGTAGTCTGTATGGAGGCGGATATAGTCTTTGGCATCCGGGACCTTGTTATTAGATCTTTAAGATTCTTATTTTTCCGGTATGCAAACATGGGTTTTGCTAGTTGGTTTAGATCAGTTCTTGTGGCATTGAGAATATGCCAATTTGAATTGACGATCTGGCGTATGGTGTCATTCATTGTTGAATGTCGCATAACCAGTACAAGGCGGTCTTGTTGTTTCGATGTTTTTTTGCCCAGCAAACATTGGCGATCATAGTATCGCGCCCTTTTGTACGAGTCACGTACTAGTCTTTTGCAGTTTAGATCAGCTTCATTCCAGAAGGAATGAGAATGATGGTGTGATGACAGTTGTCATCAAAGGGGGGAACTAGTGGACAGCATATGCCAGGCCAAATTCTCACACTGAACATAGGGTCAATGCTAAATAACATATAGGTAAAATGAACACATAGCATGTGATGTAGCGCCTAAAGGTTTGAAAATTGTAGGGGTGCATTATATTCACTGTTGGTCGGCATCCGCACATAATCAATGCATATTTAGATGTATCGTGCACAATGTATTAAGCAAATGTATCAGTTATATCGTAACATAGAAGTGTTAGAAATGTGAAACTACATTGTGAATATATTCGGTGAAATACATGATGATTAGTTTTGTTCAATGCAATGTATTAATTAAACGTGGGACATGATTTATTTACCCGTATAGGTCGCCCATTCATGTATGTGAAAGTAAAAGTACTAAGGCTTAGGATGTGATTTAATAGCGTGTTTAACCTGGTAGAGGCCTGAATGCACATATATCGTCAGAGAAAAGGCCTGGTATTTTCTTATGTTAGCTGAATGCGGTAGGCCGCAATGATTTATTCCGTTAGATGTTTTAGGCTGCAGTAAATTGTAAAAGTTAAAAGATGCGAAGTATTTCTGCATCCCATGATCTCACCGCAGGTGCAAGGACAGTTGGTTCGTTAGTAGAAAAGGTCTTTGTCTAAAAGTTGAATTATGGAGAAAGCCAGACATGGGAGTGCATTGGAATGTGCCAATCGCAACTCCTCGTGCCGACGGTGTCTGGGACTCAAGGCCAAGCTGATGGACGATGGAAGATGGACAGCGTTGGACGGAAAAGTACTGGAAGAAGACCTGGTCGAGGAGGTGTGCCAGAGGGCGTGTTCTATGTTTTGGGGTTTCGTATTAGGGACAGCACCCCGAGGGTTGAGCAGAACAGAATAGACCAGAGCAGAGAGAAGAGGTGGGCGAAGAACTAGAAGGAGTACTTTAGATCGAACTCTCACCAAGTGAATACTTCTTAGGGAGTTTTCACTTCTGACACCTTTTCACGATTTCTTGGGTCTCAAGGGAACGCTAAGTAGGGATGTCATCTAGCATAGAGTAGGGACAGAGATGCTTGGGTTTAATGATTCCTAATATCGACATTGGCTTGGTAGTTATCTACCTCATGCTTTTAGAGTTTGTACTTTTGTTTATATTTAGTCGTATGCGGATTCTTCGTAGAGTAGCATTTGTGTTAGTGCCTATTTACCTGTTGTGCCTTGTATTGAGGTGCCTTTATCTGCAGATGTTTATGTTGATAATAAAATCCAGAGAACACTAAAGATTGGGTCTCGAGTCCTTAATTATGCCAAATTGCGGAAAGTATTCTCTGATAATTGTGTTTGCTCCCTCCACGCTATTGGGCAAGTAAAAAGGTTCATTCGGCCAGAGTGGGTTCTTGGAGATAAATGGTAAACAAGAAAATTGGGCCCTAGCACATGTACTATGTACAGTCATATTTCTCCTTGTTATTGTCTAATTTTCCATGATTTACTTTCCATACTTGTTGACAAACAGTATTAAAAGTGTTCGTAGTAATCTTAAACGCAAGTACTTCGGGACATATCATCAAGGGGAAGCGATATAATTATCGCCGCTTTAGCGTCCATTTTTGGGCGAAAAGCGGCGATAATTCTATCGTACTATCAGCAAGGACATGCTGACGTGTGTTCCTATGCCTCAGAGCCGGTTTCCCTAACGCCCATCTTTGCAACGCCAATGATATGCAAAGTGGGCGGACCCTACTAAAATAACATGGAAAATGTCGCTAACAGACATTTTTCCAATTATCAAGCAAATTGCTAACCTGTGTTGTGACGAGAAAAGTAGCGCTAACCGTGCTTATCGCAGGTTTCATTACGCCTGCTTTTCAACTGACTAAGGCATTATAGCCTATGGGTGGTGGATTCTGAGGATGAGATCACCCTGCCCTATCATCAACGTATCGCCTATCGCTGTGCGATTATCGCTGGATTTCCAGTGATAATCGCACATATAGCAGCTATCGCTGGATTTTGTATCGCATTGGAGATAAGCGTTGCTGATAGCATGCTATCTCTGCGATAAAATCCAGCGATAGCCGGCGATAATTATCCTCGTGCTAAGCGCGCTTAGCGATAATTATCGCCGGCTGTTGCTGATATGCCCCTTCATTGTTAAGATTTCCATACGACTGATTTTTGGCACGTTGTCCTGGAGTACGTGAAGAATCTTCTTTTGACCTTATGCACATATTTTACCTATCCTACAAATGTTTAACATTAGGGCTCTTTTCACTTAAAATCTTAGTATGTATTTATTTGATTATTATCACAATGTGATTTCTATTTTGTGTTGCTTATATGGTCCTCGACTAAAATAAAGTATTAAAAAAAAAATAGTATCCTCTGGTTGATTTGTGGAAGAGGTGCACATGCATGAAACAGAATACAATATGGACAATGAGTGTCCTCAATTGAATTTAGAAAAGCACCAACCACCCCAATTAAAATTGATTTTTTTTTTTACATTTGCTTGTGAATTAATTAAAATGTTTAATCATTTGGGCATTTGCTTGATGAATGCGTGTGTTTCTGTATTTTTGTGTGCTGTTTTGTGGTTCAAATATTCGAATTTGCTTAGGTCAGAGTCCTCGGCTTCTGGAAATGACTCAGTGGGGGTACCGGGATTTCAATGATGATTCAGTGGGGGTGCCCAATTTCCAGCAATGACAAAGTAGGGGGTCCACAGAAGTCAAAATGTTAAGAAACACTGCCCTAGAAAAGGAACTGGTTCATGCAGCTCTTAGTCATAAATAGAAGCCTGTAAAATGTAGTTATATTTCCTTAGGGACCATTGCCAAAGAATGATAGGTTTTCCCCTTTGAAACGCCAACATTGACCATCAGCCTGTAGAGAGCTGTACAGGACAGACAGAGCGAAGAATACCTGGCTTCCTAATAGAGCACTAAGGGGAGAGTTGTCTCCAGCTCATTCATACGTCATTGGGACATACAGCCGTTCCAGAGCTAATGGTACCAGCCTCTTTCTAACCTGAAAAAATAAAATGTTCCAGGTCCTGTCAGTAATGCATATTCACCCAGTAATGGATTTCAACTGATACAGCTAGAGGAAATATGGGATGATGGCATGATCTTTTCGAAAATAAGCAGCCATAGTACACATACACAAGTCAGTCTTCAAGGAAAAAGAAGCTCCAAAAATGCTGATCCCTCAAACAAACACAGTATCACTCCTGGTGGTAAATGTGCTAATCAACACCTGTTGAGCAACACCAGCAACACCCTAAACAATGGTCTACACACATATAAAACAGAAAGAATCTAGAAAAACTAAATTCCACTTGTATGCCTCATATTCAGTCTTTGAAATAGACACCTGTAAATCACACCCACCTCACGAACTTCCGGCCAAATGGAAAACTCATCTTCATGCCACTGATCCAGTGTATACATGCCTGCAGAGCCTCAGCCGGCACTGCCATCTTCTATCTGGGGGAAGGTGCTGCAGCACCTCTGTTCTTCTGGGCCAGGAATGATCACACACTGAATTTCATCAATTAGAAAAACACTACAAAAGCACCACAGAAATCCACTAAGAGTCACTGTATAAAAAGTAGACAAAGCTCTACTTGTGTATTGCCCAAACATCATTGAATATTTTTTTCCATCTTTTTCATTCGGTCGATGATAAGTGAACAAGGGCCTAGAGATCTGGTTATCAATCCATTATGAATCCAAGTGATACATTCATCCTCTTTTGTGCAATCCCTTGCCAATTCTGGGCCGCAGACACTTTATAGCCCCTTCTGTAATACCCAATGAATAGGCACGTATTTTGTGCTCGGGCACTATGAAGGTGTCACACCTTCTTTTGCATGAGGCAACACCTTTGTCATTGTGCCTATGCCAGTTTTCTGGTTAAAGCCCATAAACAAAGAGGATCTGGGAAAGTCCACTAACTTCATCATCTAGGAATTGACTCACAGGTATAGTGTGTCCCCCCAGGTACCTTTTTGGAGGAGGCACAGTAGGAACAAGAGTCTAATCAGGGAGACCTCAAAAGGGGTGCAGAAATAAACGTTTACAAAGGTAAGTCTGGTTTGCCTGTAGTGAAAGACGAAGTGGCGATTTGAAATTGTTGTTCATCTTTCAGTGCTACACTCCTTTCAGAACAGGTGCAAACGTGGATGGTGTGCTCAAGTGCCATAGGGAGCTATTTTCTATGAAATAAGGAATATGTTCCCACACCGCTACTAAACTCAAGAGGGTGTAAACCACGCACACACACTTTTGTAACAGACAATTGGTCCTCTGGTATAGGAGAAAAGCATTTCTAGATTGTGCTTTGTTTCCCTTTGCAATTGATTTATGTAATGCACTTGTCTTTGCTTCTTTCCCATTTAAAAAGAAAAGATTTTTTTAAAGCCAATTTGAGACAAAAATGATTTTTTTTATAATGGGTAATACAATTATATTATGACAGCACTTTTGACACAGTCTCCATATCTGAGTGGACTATAGATTCTCGTTGACTACTGAAAACGGTTTGCTTTTACCTGTACAGGCACCCACAGACATGGCCTGCAGCTGTGCAGAGCAGTATTCCAGACTCATTGAGAAAGCATTCAATTTACTGACCGCTTCTGTTCTATGTACTGTTGGCTTCCTTGATGCATGAGAATAAAGCCCACACAAGGGAGGGTATTATCATTATCATGTACATCACCCTCTTCACTTCTTGTGTGTGTGTTGTGTGTGTGTGTGTGTGTGTGTGTGTGTGTTACCATGCTACCATCCGCAAATCAGTCCTCCCCCGCATTGTGCAGTCTGTTACTTCATTCTCCATGTCCACAGCCAAACGCTTTCTCATGTTGTGAGCTTTGGCTTCACACCTTCACACAGAGGATTATCACTCACTCACATCATTCTTTTGGCTATTCATTGTATCATTCTTATAGACATGAGAAGTACACTCCATCCTCATGCAATTTGTCATGGTCAATTCTTCTCACTCCTATTTGAATTCTATACAGAAAGGGACTTTTTTAAGTCATCCTCATTATTGACCACTCCAAGAGAGCAGGCTGTAATGTGATAAGCAGCATTTGTGCATGCAATGACTGTAAAGAGCATTTCTGAATGCTTATTTTGCATATTAAAGTCAAACATATTGGCTTTGCCTATGCTTGATTTGGTAAGTGGCCATTCCACAAGAAGCAACGCCTTCATTGTGGCAACTTGTATAATATAAAACTTCAAACACACTCCTTTGGTGAATATTACTTTAACAATGTAACCTTGAACAATGTAAACTTTAATAACCTTTTCTTATCCAGCGTATTATGTTTCTGACAATTCCCAGGGGCAATACAAAAGGGATGTGCCTACTGTACAGACTACATATTTTTGCAGTGAATAAACATCTGGGACTTTGACAACACGCATAATTTCATGTATGTACTTGAATATCGTCAAATTACAGCTATAGGTCTGAGAGCAAAGTATCTCTTTCAAACATATGAATGGAAGGCAGGGGATGGCTCTTAAAATTACAGTGCACTCTGTTATTTTGTTAAATCCCCTTTCTCAGAATTTTCCTCATAGGAAACAATGCTTTGTACTGTTAGGCAAACCTTGTATCCTTAAGTGACAGCTTGTATTACTAGAAAAAAGTGGTTATTAAAAAAACTGTTCAGTGCAGGAAGAAGACGCTCACTGCAAGGGCAGGGCGCGTCATCCTGCCATACATTCCGCAGTCAACACTATGTTAACAAAGTCAGTTTATGTTTCAAAGGTAAAGAGCATCACAAAAAACTGCTCAACAGCCAACATTTTGTTAATGTGAATGAATGGCTCGGAGAATAGACAGATCAATGAATTCTAAGGCCTTAGTTTGGGTTATGGTTTGATTTTCGATGACTTGATTTTTTAGCACCAATAAAAATAAATGTGTTCATATCTGAAACTGCGGTAGCATGTCATATTTTAAATGAGATTCGGGTCCTCTAAATAGTAACTATTCGATTCTGAATGTATGTTTCAAGGTGAGGTGGTGGAGTGAGTGAACTTTAGGCCTGGTTTAGGGTCTGGTGGGTGGACCACAAGAGTCAGGGGATGCGGTGGCCTAAGCTCCACCATGGGAGAACTGCTCACCATACTTAGAGATCCCCGTCAGCAGGCAGGGATCTATTTAACTTCAGTGAACCCACCTCTGCGGTAGCTCCCCTGAAATCTTACAGAGATGGCACCATTTTGAATGCACTCGCTGGGCAGAGGTTTTCGGTTTTCAAGAATTAACTCCCAAAGTGAGACTTTATTCTTATAAAAAAATGCATCAATGATCTGACATGTTGGGGTTGTTCTCCCTGTTTCAGGGGGCCAATAGGCGATGTTCCTACCTTGTGTGGCAATTTTGGGCAGCGACATCTAGTGATGGTCCCAGTGGCGGCTCCTCTAGGGAGTGCTGCGGGGCGGTGGTGCGGGTGGGGCAGGGGCGGGGTGGGGGATTGTAACTCCGGCATACGGCCGAACGGAGTTAAGTAAATAAATAAAATGAAGTACATTGCGCGCGCTCCAACGCCAAATGGCGATGCAGCGCGCGCAATGTTATTTGTTTTATTTATTTATTTATTTACTTAACTCCATTCGGCCATATGCCGGAGTTTACTACCCCCACCCTGCCCCTACCCCGCCCCGCCGCACTCCCTCGAGGAGCCGCCACTGGATGGTCTCCTGGCTGGAGTACCGTCGCTATGACCTGATTGCCCTGGGGCATATGGGCCACTATGTTAAAGGTTTTTGGTGGTGAAGCAGCCAGCTGAGGCTGTACCATCAGAAGCCCAGTGCTCCTCCTGACTCTAAGTACAATGATGGAGCCACAAGTGTGACAGGAATTTTACTTTGCCAAACTACAAATCATCCATTGATAGTGCCCACACATCTTAAAAGTGGACTCATTAACTCGTTAGCGCTAGGCAGCTGAAATAAGCTCCAGGGCAGGGGGAAATGTAGGGCTGCACTGTATTGTTGTAAATATGGTGCAGCCCTGCGTTCCAGAGTGCGGCGTTAACCCAAGAAGGCTAACGCCGCGCTCCGTCACTTGTTTGTAAATATGCCCCTATGTTTGCTGTTTGTCAAATTGAGAAGTAAATAAATTATACTCCTCCCGTTTTCAAATTAGAAATATGGCTGTTTATTTGATGCAATCTCACTTTTTTATTTATTAACGTGCAGTGCACACTATTTTTTAGGAAATGGTTCTTCATTGATTCTGGTTGATAAATGATAATTGGCTTACAAATATTTGTAAGCCAAACTATGCATGAGGTGCATATGATGTAGCATGCATTTTCTCCATTTTTGACGTGGTGCAAACACTTTCTGTGATCGTTTCAGATCAGTTTTAGCACTTGGAATTAGACAACCAGCATAAATGATGTAAATGGGTTTGCCCTCCTTTTTTGTACCAGTGAGAAATGTCTCTCATATCAATGGGAGGGAGTCTGTCGTTTACGGGCAGATCCTGGACACTGATGTTGAGTGGGAATGGCAGCATCTATTCCTGCTTGTCCGTGATTTACCTAAACCTGCCCTTGCCACCCACGGCCTCAGCCTCAGGCATAAGTTATATGGGCTATAAGAGTTTCCACTGAATGTCATTCTTCAAGCCTTTTTGTAGCACATAGCAGACTTCTGCAAGGCTAAGAGTGAGAAAATGGGCCAATCCAGTGATGTTATCCTTGGTCAAATGGTGCACGATGTCACGTTTGCACCCAGGACTGGCCTTGGATATGGATAAACGGAGCCCAGGCCCGGGGTAACAATATTTTGTGGGGCGCAGCAGGGAGATGCCTGACCTAATGCCATGCAAACAGCAGCTTGTCCATCCCACTTGATCTCAATCAGGTCCAGTTTAAGACTTCGTAATCAGCCCTTAATGTAGCTCAGAGCAATTGGTAGCACCCCATCAACTCGCTACCCTCCTCCCATCTTCCTTACACCTCCTGCCATCACACTGCAACGACCCCCTGCCCCCACAACAAACACGAAATGTTCCTTCCGCCCAGAGTCCTTTCCCAGTCAGTCCAGTGTGGGCCGGCCGTGTCACTACTTGTGAATCAACACCTATACATCCATACATTCTGGCTGCACAGCATCGTACCTATGCAAACCTAGCACGAGTTACAGATGGGCTGTGCTTTGCAATAATGAACCCCTAGCAATTCTAAGATTAAGTTCACATGCAGGTGTTGCAAACCACAATGACACACCTTGCTGCAGTTCAATGGGAAGAAATGCCAACACGACAGGTCATGCACTGAAATGAAAGAATACAATTACAGGTTCAGTGTCTGGTTTGAAATGCTTCTCAGAGACCTTCAACTTATAGAAATATATAAATGAAACCTATTTTTATTATTTGCAAAAATGCCATGCGCCTATGGTCGACATTTCGGGATCCCCAGGGACTGCAGCTGGAACCCATGGCTTAGCCCTTACAACTTCTGACACAGGCTTTGCAACCCTTAGCCTCGAAGAGAGTAAAATAAGCATCAGGAACATTATGGGCGTCAGAGCTCCACCCTCTTTGTTCTCTGCCCATTTTTATATATAACACTAATAGTGAATAAGAGTGTTTTGTTCACTATTAGTATAATACAATACATTGCCAACAGGAAAGGGACATTTACTGGCAGATGAGGTAAATACAAATGTTTTTAAATGTGTGCTGCGTGTCATCATAAGCACTGCTCACGTTTTGCAGCTTAGACTGGGATAGGGGTATTACACTTTAGGTTTTGTAAAATAAATACATTCAGGACACTTTTGCTTACATTAAAAAAATGGACTAAAAACCAACAGATTTTTAAAAACGTTGTTGCCACATTTCATGAATAGAACCTTTTCCTCTGTGGTTCCCACCAGAGATATTGCCTTGCAAATGATCATAAAACAAAAGTATTAACAATAAGGTATGATTTAAGCCAATAATGTAGTTCATATCCAATATAAGATCTATCTCAATGAGAACAGGTGGGCAAATCTACTGTTGTTTTTTAAATGTATTTTTTTGCTCTCGCTATTATTCATCAATTTATGTTTCATTGTGGTATACAGACCTATTAAATAATGGCATTTTGGGCAGCCGCGGTTGGTAGTGGGAGTAGCTGCCGGGCGGTGGCGTGGGGAGGGGGAGGGGCAGTGTGGGGGGCAAGAAACTATGGATTACAGAGGTTTTCAGGTAAGTATACATATAAATAAATAAAACAAATTTTGTTGCGTGCACTGCATCGCATTTGGGGATGCAGTGCGCGCAACGAAATTCGTTTTATTTGCTTCCCGCTGCCTTCCTAATATGGATGGCGGTGTCTAACAGACACTGCCACCATATCAGGCCCCTTTTCCGCAAGGTCACCTGTGTGACCGGCGGAAAACCAGCGGAGGGTCTTTCCGTCCCCTGGGGTTCTCCCCCCACCATACTAATATGGCTGGGGAAATGGGTGGCGGACGGGGTGTGTTGTAGGGAGGATCGCCACCGCCATGCGGGCGGTGGTGATCCACCCTACATCCAAATCGACCCCATTGTGTTACAAATAATTTAAAATCTCATTGCTGTACTGTGATTTGTGGCACTATATCTTCTTCATTTTTTTTCCAAACATATTTTTATTGGCATTTGGTTTAATATCTTTCAGGGATTGCTATACTCAACATTACTTGTTAGAACACGATGGTACATCGCATCAATAACTTACATAGAGCTGTGCATGTTACTACTCAATGCCTTACACCATCCCTATTTACAAATCATGAAGCCATAAAAGGATTTTCTGACATCTATTTAGGCATCTGATTCATATTGTCATATGGCTCACTCTTGTTTTTGCTATTGTATTATCGGGGAGGCACTGATTGTATTCTGTGTGAGATCACATATAGTGGGCCATCGTATAAATATCTCTCAGTTTATAGAGTAGTGTGTAACTTGTACAACGTATTAATTAAATAGCTATGCAGTGGGGTCGAGGACGTGCGGTTATGGCAATGATGTAAGTGGAATGTCTTGGTGCATATGGGGGCGCAGGCAAGCCGGGGCAGGCTGTAAGCCAGGCACCTCTTGCCGGGTTGTGGGCCGCTATAGCCCTCTGATATCTTCTTCATATAAACAAATAGGGCCAGACTTACTAACATTTCATGCGACTCAGGGCAAAAAGCAAAGTTGCTGCACTGCGTTGTGTCAAGGGAGACAACAGAAATGGACCATATCTACTAAGATCACGGACATTTCTGCCATCTCCTAGCGCTGGCACAATGCGTGCTGAATTGCCATAGCGCAAGTATGCCTGCGATACAAGCTGATTGATTTTGTGCAGGTAGGGATATCTTGCTGAATAAAAACAATCGTTTTTCCGGCATTTTCTTTTTTCTATGCATGTTGCAGAATGCAGCATTCATAGTAAGAAGTGACAAGGAGATATATATATTTCTCCTCGTTTCATCTAGTTCAGGGAGGCGTAGCATTTTGGCACAACAGCACGCATAGAAAGAGGAAGTAACAAGCAGAAATAAATATATTTCTCCTAATGCTTGGCTGGAATATTGGAACAATCCCAATTTGACTCACTTTAGTAAATCTGGGATTGTGCCAAAATCAATAGGTGGGTGCACGGGAATCTGCTATCTTTGTCAATTCTTGTTTTTAATTTGTAAGACAAAGGAAGTCATTTTAGGAAGTAAAGGCAGTGTCAGTCACAACACATGCTTAGAGTCATATAATATGCAACAATAGCCCTATCTTCCTGTACTCAGTTGAATATTGCTATTAAAATTCGAATCTCTTTCTATTGCTTGTTTTTCTGTAAAATGAATCTCTTCTTCATATGAGTGCATGGTTGAACACCTATTCTATTATTGGGATAGATAGATTCATATTATTATAGACTATCTTAAAAATCAAAAGCCTTTCACATACCAAGTGCAGTGGGGCAATCAAATACAACGTTTAAATATAGTGAAGAAATATAGCAAATTATTAAGATGTAGACGTAAAATGAATAGGCATCATCAAAGCTGCAGTATTCTTATTGAAATTGCATGATATAAGAACTGGGTTTAAACCAAACACAGATGAGCGTCATCCATTTTCAAAAAAACACATAAAAGCTAGCCTGCATTGCCTAACAACTTCAAGACAAATATGGATTTGAAGTACACTCCCCATAGATCAAAAAAGCAAAAAGGCAAAGCAATTTCCTGTGAACTACCATCACCATGAAAGATAAAATATGGTGTACTATCGCCCCACATCTGTTAGATCGGGAGGCCAAGTGGGTAGCAAGTTCAACCTGAAATGAGTCAGGAGATGTGTAGTATTGACTTGTATCATACACAATGAATTAATCTGCCCCACCGAATGCCACAATAATCTTGTACCGAGGACTCCATCTGTTCTTTAATGCTTCTTTCAACTGTTTTATTCCTTTGGCAAGCCTCACAAATACTTTATTTCTGAGGGTGAATTGAAAAACAAATCCCAATGTCCTAGAACATCATTGGCCACATCACTGTGAAGGAGGGATACATATTTGACTATGCAGAATGGCACAGGTGCAGAATGGATCAGTGTTCTCATTTCACAAAGAAACCCCCATGTCTGTTTGCTGCACATGACTTCACTGCGAATTAGCACATACGCCACAGTCAGTTCCCTGCAGTGCAAGTGTCAGCAAATTGAGGCCCTGATTCTGAATGGCAACTTGTGTTGTGATGATGAAGGGTGGAGGACATTCACAAAGCTCATTTTGCACTACAGGGTTTCAGAATGACATAGTTTGTAGCAGCCCTTGCCACACAGTGCATGCTTGGCTCCACCATGCGGAATAACAAATACTGTGATTGTTTTCTAGGCACACTGCTTATTATTCCCTCGCTTCCCTCATCTCTTGTTCCCTCAGTGCAATTTGGAGGGGTGGGTACTCATTCAAAGCAGTAATGTTTCACTACTGGGCACGTGGAGATCAGCTGCTCAGTGATACCTATGTTAAAAAAAACAAATGATACAGCACTGTTGGAAAATGGCCTTCTCTGAAGGGTCACCCCAAACGTTGTGTCTTCCTCCTCCTCTTTTTGCTGAACTCTGTTTGTTGGTCTTAGGACTCAGAGCACTTTACCACTGCTAACCAGTGCTAAAGTGCACGTGCTTCTCCCCATAACCCTATGACATTCGTGTATACCTGATTGGCATATCTGTTGTACTGATAAGTCCCTTGTAAAGTGGGATACTATATACCCAGGGCCTGTACTGCAAAAGCTACAAGTGGGCTGCTGCACTAATTGTGCCACCCACAGAAGTAGCCCTTTAAACCCATCTCAGGCTTGCCACAGCCGTGTGTGTGTGTGTGTGTGTGTGCAATTTAACTGCCACTTCGACTTTCCATTTAAAACTACTTGCCAAGCCTTAAACTCCCCTTTTATTACATATAAGGTAGGCCCTAAGTAGCCCTAATGGCAAAGTGATATGTAAGTAAAATGTGGGACATGTACTTTTATGTTTTGCATGTCCTGGTAGTGACAAACAACCTATTTCGTTTCTTACTACTGTGAGGCCTACCCCTATTATATGCCAGCACTGGGAATTAATCAATACACTTTTAAGTTCTAATTCATGATCAGAGAGGAGTAGCATTTTCATGTTTGATATGTTTGGAATGGTAATGATGAATCCTACCTACTGGTGAAGTTGGATTTAAACCTTACTGTTTTAGAAATGCCACTTTTAGAAAGTGGATATTTATCAGTACCTATAACTCTGTGTGCTTTGCAGCCTGTCTCTAATACAGGTCTGGGTTGGGTGACAGCTGCACTTTGTGCAGTCCATTTAGACAGCCACAAGCACAGGAAAGGCTGGGTGTGACAAAGGACTAAAAGAGCATGACCGTGCATTAAAGTGTGTGCCATGTAAGGCAAGCTGTCACCATTAGAGAAAGACCACAGTGCAGGACAAACCTACACCAAAGAAACAGTATGGTTCAGTGATAGCCTACGTTTTTTTTTCTTTCTATTCAGAAGTTTTACAGTTCCGGTGGGACCAATACACCTCCCTTTTACCTCCATCTCCTCCTTCTCATGAAACAGATATAAGATGTGGGGGCCACACTATTAATGTGTTTGTGGCACAGGTTTTTTTTCCATTTGTCTTTCTCTGGAACCCTTATCTACAGTAGGTCCATTTTTGCTTTACTAGACCCTGTTACCTTGGCTATCCCACATGTGGGCTATCACTGAACTACACTGTTTCTCGGGTGTATCTTTTGATAAATGTTGGTTTTGTTATTATTGTACTGTAATATATTATGTGTGCTTTTGCGTGCTTGTGCTACAATAGTTTTAAAAAGTGTATTGTTTGCTTATACATGTGGGTGCTCACTAATTGAATGCATACAACTACATTATTGTATGTACTATTTCTCTTGTTTTAAAAAAAAATATTTATATAAAAATATTCTTCTGTGCCTTGGATGAATAAATTATGAATATATTTTTGTACTCTAGATGAATACATTTAAAAAACTACTGGTCTGATTCATGGCTCTCTGTACATTATGAAGTGTTTTGGGGAGGTTTTTGTTTTTATTTGCCATGTTTAATTTCCCTGCCCTCTTCTCTAAACGTATTTAGTCAAGTCATGGACCCTCTTTGGTCTTTTGAACTGGTCCCACCTGAACCCATAGTAATTCATTCACGTATATTTGACGATCCTTAGTAGGATCCAATCAAAACCACAAAGTACTGTCGTTTTGATCGCGTTTGAAACACACTCATAACTTGAGAACTGTACATCCGATCTTTATTGTTCTAACCATGTTTGCTTCAGCACAAACAGTATTATCTTTAAACGCTTATGTCTTGAGAAACATCATACTAGACTCCTCACTCACCATGAATGAATGAATGAATGAATGAATGAATAGGCATTTATAAAGCGCATGGCTACCAAAGGCCTCCCAGCGCTAATGACAAAACCAATCACCCACCATGAGGAGCATCAGGGAAACCGCAGGGTCTTCAGCGTTTTACGTAAGGAAAGATGATTCGTCTCGAGGCGAACATGGTCTGGGAGCTGATTCCAGCTTTTCAAAGATATAATAGAAAACATTCTACCACTACTCCGCACTCTGTTATCTCGACAAACTGTAGCCAGGCATTTCTTTCCTGAGCGTGGAGATCTATTCGGAACATAGGGGGTAAGGATAGCCCTCAGAATTGGAGGTGCAGAGGAGGACAGAATCCTGTGAGCAATGCAAAGAGCCTTGAACTGGATTCTCTCTGACACTGGTAACCAGTGCAGCGAGATGAGTAAAGGCTTTGCCGAAGATTGGTAGGGGGCTTGCATGAGGGCGCGAGCGGCACAATTTTGTACTACTTCAAGCTTTTTAATAGTGGCTACCGCCGAGCCAAGATAGACCACATTGGCGTAGTCGAGCCGGGATAAAATCAGGGCCTGCACCAACAGTTCCCCTGCACTAAAAGGAAATAGGGGTAGGATTTTCCTGATCATTTTGAGGATTCCGAAGCAGGCAGCAGCTACCTTACATGCCTGCTCCTTGAACCCTAGTTTGCGATCAAACCAGACCCCAAGGCTCTTTATGTGTTCCTTGGGTGTGGGCATAATACCTAGGCATTTAGGCCAAAAAACATCAGAGTTTATATTCGTGGGGTTACCCAGAAACATCAATTCAGTTTTAGCAGCATTTAATTTTAGAAAGGAGTTATCCGTCCAGGCGGACACTTTCTCCAGACAGCTGGCCAGGCAGAACTGATTATCATGCAGCTGATTAAGGGACACAATTAGCTGTGTATCGTCTGCGTATGAGATGATCTTGACCCCGAAAGGCTTAACCACTTCTGCCAGAGGTCGCATATACACATTGAAAAGCGTAGGACTTAGGGAGGAGCCCTGAGGAACCCCACAATGCGTCGGCATTCTGTCTGATATAAAATTTTCCTCAAAGACTTGAAAAGATCTGTCTTTAAGGAGTGACTCAAGCCATTTTAGTAGGGCCCCCGAAACCCCGACCTCCCTGAGTCTATTGAAGTTGGTGATTAACTGTGTCGAAGGCCGTGCTAAGATCAAGTAATATTATAGCTGCAGACCCTCCGACATCAAGAATTTTCCTTGATTCCTCAACCCCTACTAAGAGGGCAGTTTCAGTGCCCTGCTTCGGTCGGAAGCCAGTTTGGGAAGAATGCAAACAATCGTTTTCTTCCAAGAAGGTAGAGAGGATCAGATTAACATATTTTTCACAGATCTTTGCAAATCCTGGCAGCAGTGAGATTGGCTGATAGTTGGCAAAGATCTCCGGATCCAGAGTAGGTTTCTTTAAAAGGGCTCGGACCATAGCCCGTTTCCATGAGGAAGGGACAATCCCAGTAGACAGTGAAAGGTTAATGAGCTCAAGAACAACTGAGCTAATAGAGTCAAAAACCTGGTTAATAAAACCGGGGCTATCACGTCACTGGGAGTGGCAGATTTCAGTTGATGGGTATAGGCTTTTAAAGATTCCAGGTCCATGGGGGGATGGTCTCAATAACTGGGCCAGGGAGTTTAGCTAGACCATCTGGGTAAGGAGGCTCTATCAGCCCTGATGGGGGAGGAAAAGCAGAGTAGATGTCATTGATTTTTTTAAAAAAGAAATGAGCCAGCTTATTACATCTCCCTAAGGGGTCATCAGAAGGGGGGGGGGGGCTCAGGTGGATTAAGAAGGTGTTTGGCAATTCTAAAAATTTCCCGAGGGGAATTATGGGCCGAACAGATCTTTTTAGCATAAAATTCTACTTGGGCCAGCCTGATCTCAGCCTTGTAGATACTAATGGCCTTCCTATACTTAGATTTCTCATTAGCTGAGAAATTCTTTCTCCACCTTCTTTCCAGGCGCTTACAGGTTTGTTTCTGCTCTCTGAGTTTGGCATTATACCATTCTGAGCGGTGATTATCTTTTTTGTTGGTCATTAATTTTTTGAGGATTAGCGAGTCTAAAGACATTACCCCCAGGTCCCTCCGTCCTCGTCCCATTCCTCACTAATTGGAGATTACTATTTCCACGACAGAAAAAAAGAACAGGAGCATGCTGGGATACATACCCCCTTCTGAGGAGTCCTCATGACTAACGAGGAATGTGTCATGATGTTCACTGGGCAACGGAATTTGCCGCCGAGAGCCACAATAAGGAATCAAATTTCCTCCATTTAAGTGCCCTCATACTACTAATGTACCTAATAATTTTCAACAGAAAACGAACGTGAACAAATATTCAGCATTGTCACGCTGTTATATGTGTCAAAACAGTTACAACGAATTAAAATAAATTACAAAAAATTTTTTTCTTTGCAAATGAGACATACTCAACATTTTCATTTGGAAGTTGAAAACAGTTTGTTTTGATAAAGTTTCGAGGAACATTGATGACATATCGCACAAAGCTCTATGTAAAATAAACATCCGAATACATCCATAAAAAATTCTGATACTGTTATTAAACAGAATAATTGTTTCACATTGAGCCAACCGTTAAAGATAGTAACGCTATGGTTTGTAAAACAGTTATCTGAACAAAAACAAATTTAGAAATATCTCGTCCCAAATGGGGCACACTGAACATTTTCATTTAGATGTAAAAAACAGTATGTTTCAATAAAGTTTCAAAGGGCATGGTGAGATGTCATACAGAGTACATCAATATAGAAATCCTAATACAACTGTTGTGCATAGTAATTTTCACATTAAGCAAACATGAACAGAATTTAGTCACAGTCGCGCTATGATTTGTAACCCATCACGTTACAACATGATCTCTCAAGAGATGGAGCACGTTGGACCTTTTGAATTGGATGTGAAAAACGTGTGTTTCAATAAAGTTTCAAAAAACAAATCATATAAAGTTCTACATGACATATAAATCTAGGAATGTAGATGAAGTTAGATTAGGCAAGCGTTCACATCCACTACCTAACCTACTCTAGAAAAACGAGAGTTCAATGGCCAGCAGCCTTTAAGTGATATCTGTGCAGTTGAAAATATATCAAAGAGAAAAGAGAGGAAACCGTGGATTATAATTGACCCATCTGTCTAGATGTTTCCTCAAACTCATTCAAACCCTGTTGTACTGTGTCAAGGGAATGTATCCACCTACATTCTTTTCTCTTTAGATTGAATGTAATCGAACCGCCTCTTGGAGCTAAAATCACCTTTTCCAGCACCCACCATTTGATATCCTCAGGCTGATGTTTCTGCGCAAGAAAGTGATCCACCATGGGGGCCCCTTGTGTACTACATCTGATACGACTCATGTGTTGGAGTATCCTGACTTTTATCTTTTGCGTGGTTTGACCCACGTATAGAAGGCCACAGGGACAGCTTATTGCATAGATTAAATTGGTACTGTTACAATTTGTGAAACTCAATGATTTGTATGTTCTGTTATGATATGAAAAAGAGGAGCCCTCCACTGTCAAAGGACAGGCTTTACAGTGGCCGCATTTGTAATGGCCCAGGAGGGGAGGTAACCCAGGTGATCTCTAAGTCCAAGGGGTTTAGGTGGTTCCAGATATGCCTTAACAACATTATCTTTCACACTCCTGCCTCGTTTAAAGGCAAATAATGGTTCCTCAGTGGTTGGAAGCTCACTGGCAACCAGGTTCCAGTATTTTTTCATAATCTTCTTCATGTCATTACTTTTAGTATTGAATGTAGTGACACATACAATATTCTCCATTTTCGTTGTTCTCTCTTTCACTTGTAAGAGTTGGTCTCTCGGGCAGTACCAGGCGCGTTTCCGTGCGCGTTTCAGTAGACCAGTTGGGTAACCCCTCTCCTTGAGGCGAGTAGTAAGGATGTCAGTTTCTTTGAAGAAATCAGCTCGTCGTGTACAATTCCTTCTTAATCTAAGGTATTGACCGTACGGGAGGTTGTCCCTAAGGCTGCGTGGGTGGTGGGAATCGTATTTGAGGAGGGTATTCCTTTCTGTAGGTTTGCGATACAGATCACAAATTAACCGTCCATCATCAACTTCAAATGTAAGATCAAGAAAGTCAATTGTTTTGTTGCTATTCGTCATAGTGAATTGGATATCAATTGATCTTGTATTCAACCAGTCATAGAATTGCTCAAGTTCCTCGCCAGTGCCCGTCCAAATCATTATAACGTCATCTATATAACGTTTCCAAACCATAATTTGGTTGATGAATGGGTTTTGATGGCTGTAAAGATGTTCCTCCTCGTGTGAATCCATAAAGATATTGGCCAGGCTCGGCGCAAAGGTAGCGCCCATCACAACGCCTTTACATTGGTAGTAGAATTGCTTCACTGAATACAAAATAATTATGCTTCATTGCAATTTCTAAGAGGCCTATCAGAAAATCAGTTGGTATCCAATGCGGTCTCGACCTCTTATCAAGGGTAGCTCTAATCACCTCAAAGGACCTAGCCTGAGGAATGGAGGTATAGAGCGAGGATACATCCAGCGTGACAAGTAATTGGGTTTGGGTGTCGAACGGTTGTCCCTCCAACAGCTGAATAATGTGCATTGTGTCCCGCACATATGATTTAGTCTCAGGTATCCAAGGTTGGAGAAAATGATCTATGAACTGGTTGAGTGGTTCCAAAGCCGATCCACATCCGGAGACAATTGGTCTCCCTGGCGGTTTCTCTAGGCGCTTATGTATTTTGGGAAGGGTATAGATGGCCGGGATCCTGGCTTCCCTTTTGTTTAAAAAATCGCACTCTGGTTGACTTAAGAAACCCTTTGCCACTCCATCCATGGTTATCTCCTCAATCAATGATTTAACCTCCGACGTAGGATCCCTTGGTATGGGGCAATAACTGTCTCTGATCCCCAATTGGAGCTCTATTTCAGCTACGTAGTCTTGTGTGTTTTGTAGGACAACCGCCCCGCCCTTGTCGGCGGCCTTGATCACAATTGCATCGTTGGTTCCTAATGCAGATAATGCCAGTCTTTCCTGCTTACTGATATTGTATTTTATATATTTCTTCTTCTCCATCAGATCCATGATTTCTTCAAGAACAATTCTTTCATATGCGAGTATTTTCTCGCTCATCATATACGCACTTGGAGTGAACGTAGAGGAAGGTCTGAACGGTGTCGCAGCTGCTACCGGGGCATAAACATTTTTACTGAAATAATATTTCAAACGAATTTTCCTGAAAAACCGTTGTAATTCAACCTTAACATTAAAGGAATCAGGAGCAGACGTAGGTACAAACGTTAACCCTTTTGCAAGGACCATCCTTTCCTCATTCGATAGTCTATAGTCCGAAAGATTGATAATAGGGTCTTGGGTTCCGGCTATCGATGGATCAGACAAATCTTGAGTCATTGTAGGACAAATAATGTTTTGAGGATTCAACACAGTATCATCAAAAGAAATGGGTTGAGGGTTCATAATGGAAAGTATATCAGAATTATCCACCTGTAAGGTTTCTATCACAATATCACTGGTTTCCTGTCACTCCATTGTGCTCCCATTGGTGGTTGTGGCCGACGTGCTCTGTGTAGACATGTGTGTCACAGATCTATGTTGTGAGCAAGGTAAAGTCAATGCCATAATGGAGATGCCTGGGTTTCTAATGGGGCCCATAATCAAGGGAGTGGGATGTGTATTGGCAACCACTAAATTATCACACTGCGTGTTCACCATCTGTATGTTTGTCTGCGGGTCGAGATCTCGCCATGTGTTTCTGGCTGAAAGAAATGGACCCGTGAGTTGGTACGCCGAGTGTTTCCACCCCTGTGGTTGTTCCATCCTCTTGGGTGACCCCAGAACTGCTCTTGGCCCCCGCCCCTGTTTGGTTGTCGCTGGCCCTCCCCTAAAAAATGGGAAACTTGGTTGTCCTGGCGGCTGGTGGAAGGTCTATCTAGGTCTGAATCAGAGCCACTACCAAATGAGGAATCTGAGAAGGTCTTAAATCTCCTGGGACCTTGTCTACTTTTATTGGAAAAGAAACCCTGGCTGTCCTGTTGATAGTAATCATCTGTCAGATATGGGTATGTGAATTTTTTATCGTAATTTCTTATATCTTTGGAGAGTTTGTCCAACTTTTTATTAAGGGTTATTGTGTTAAATTCTGCTAGGGCCTTCTCAGCCCTTTCCAGGGCCTCCTTAGAGTTCGTTAAAGCACTATCCCCCAATATTTCTCTTTTAAGTTCCGCAATCTCTTGCGTGAGTTTCTTGACGTACTCAATCGCAGTCTCTACTCCAAGCACCATCCAGTGCCTGGAGCAATTATTGGCCACGTAACTGAACCCTTCCCTAAACTTTGGTACGTCTATGAAGATTGCCGGCTCGTTCCGAACCTGCAGTCCTTTGGGAATTATATTAGATTGTAAATATTTGGTCAGCACGTGCCCATGAAGCCTGGAACGGATTAGTTTCTTCTCTAATCGTTCAATTTTCGCCAATTTCTCATTAAGACCAACATCTACTGATAATCTGTCTGGACCTAAGAGAAAGTTAGACACCCCCTGCTCTTGTATGAGGTTTGTTATGTACTCTTCACTATATGTCAGTGTCTCCTTATCTGACATAGTACAAAAATAATTTCAAATTGGGGACAAATACTAGAAATGTCCAAATGTTTATAAAGGCACAGCAAATGAGAGAGAGAATCCCTCGCAGGTCAGCACCTGCACAAACTATATTATGTAAACAATGGGGCGACCCTGTGTCCCTCAGAACCTGGGTATAAATGAGACGAAATACAGTGGTTCTGTCGGGTATGTCCAAGCAATTGCTTTGTTTTGTGTTGTGATTAAATCAAAAAAGAACCTAAGTACATTAATCAATGGGGGAAAACAAAACTAATCCTAAGAATAATTGTATTTAAGAGGACCACATAAAGAAATGACAGTATACAAATCACAATAAAATCAGATTTGTAGGGTGGCAGAATGTTCTTTATATATAAATTGCATCATTTATATCAACACCCATACCATTCTTTTTTTGCAAAGTATGGCTACCAAAGTTATAAAGATTAAAGTGAATTGGTGAATCAGTGACAAAGTGACATAAGTGACACAATTAGTGTACAATATATACAAAGTGAATACAAAAGTTTTTATATACAGAATAAAAGACGGCCAGTATTTGAAAGAGCACAATGACCCAGTTTCCACGGAAAATTCAGATTCTATATGAAACCGAGTCTTGAACTGGTCCTAGGTACTGTCGACGTTTCAACCCTATATATGCGATCTTAAATCGTCATGCGGGTCTTCATCAGGACTTAAATTTGACAATGGCAACCTAGTAAAGTACGTGTCAAAAGCTGGTCCTAAATAGTCACAAGCATATGGTCCCAATACAACCAAAAATGGCCATGACTCACCTAGGCGTTGGTCTAGGATGGCCTAATATTCACACTTAGTGGGTCCGATGCATTCATCCAGCGGAGTTTCTAAAAATTAATTCAAACAAATGGTATTGGATGACATACAATCATCAACCCCTCACCATTAATACGAAAAAAGCTCCACCAACAATTCTGGGAACTAAGAAACTAACAGAATCATTGTACAAGCGTGACATGTGAATCGTTTAGGAGTAAAACAAGCTCGAGCTCTCAACGTGGTAGAAATTCAATTAATGGTAACGCAATTACCTGGGTGAAATCATAGCCAAGAGCCAATTAAAAGGCAACTCATAGGGTTAGCTAAAGCTCTTACCATAATAGGGAAAGCGGGTAATGCGTATAGATTCAGTTATTAACAACATAATTATCAGGATGAGCTTGGCAATTAACGGGGCTAATTAAAAAAGAGACCACTCATAAAATTGGTACAGAAACAGATCTACAGTTTGTTCCGACTGAACAGCGCTCCCATCATGATAAAGAAGGCGGTTGTTATATAAAAAGTCTATTTGAACTGCGCAAACCACCCGGTTAAAGGTTATCCTTAACAGGGGGCTAATGGTGACAGGCTCAGTCTTAGGTTCAAAGTTGCGAAAAATAAGCTCAAACATAAATGTCACAGCTTTAAGAATGGACGATTGGGGACCTGGTCAAGGCTCACCTTAAAGTTGACTTGTAAGCAAAACAAAACACAGCAATTGCTTGGACATACCCGACAGAACCACTGTATTTTGTATCATTTATACCCAGGTTCTGAGGGACACAGGGTCGCCCCATTGTTTACATAATAAACTTCTGCTGTACTGGCCTGCGGCCTTGGCTCCCTGTTTTCCGCTGCTGGGGGGGTGCCGGGGCTGGCGGGTGCTGTGGCCGTCCGCCCGTTCCCCCGGGGCACGCTTCTGCTCTCCTGGGCTTTTTCGTTTTTGGGTGAGGTTCGGCCTGGTTTGTTCCTCTGGACTGTGGGCGTCCGGCCTTCCTGCCCTGCGTGCTTTTGTTCCCCATGGTTGGTGCCTGGTTGGATGTCCGCCTTGGTTGCCTGTTGCCCGGCTTCTTCCACATTCTGCCTGTCCGCCCTGTTGGTTCCTGCCTGTTCTTGTGGATTCGGGCCTGGTGCATACCTCTCTGGGTGCCTGCCTGCGGCTCCTGCTGCTGAGCACTTCTTGCGTCCTTCCGGGGGTGTTGGTATGGCCCGTGCTCGGGGTGCCTTGTTTCTTTCTGCCCCCCTGTGCCTGGCCGGTGCTCTGGGCTTCGCTGTGTGGGGTTTCCTGGCCTGTGGCCTTTCCTCTATGCTGGCGCCTGGTCATGTCTTGGTATTGCGGCTGGCCGCGCCGGTGCCCTTGTGTTCGCTCCTCTCCTGCCCTCCGGCGTGCCCTCCTGCCTGGGTTGGTGGGCTCCTTCCCCGGCGGGTTCCCTGTGGGTGAGGTTCGTGCTGGTTGTGGGTCAGGGTGGTGGGCCTGCGCCTCCCAGGTATTCCCCCGTCTGCGGCCCCTTTGCTCTTGCGTTTGGCCCCTGCTTGTGTTTGGCTGGGTTGCTTCTTGCATCCTGCGTCGGGGTCCTTGGTGCTTCCGGTCTCCCTGTTTCTTGGGTTCCCGGGGGGGGGGCTGTTGTGCCCTCCCTCTGTCCCGGTAGGTCTTGGCCTTGGTTGGCTGTGGGCTCCGGGGCTGTCCTGGTGTGGCCCCTGGTGGGCTTTCTTGCTGGTGTTGCTGCTTGCCTCTTACCTCTAGCCTGGCGCTGTGTTGTGTTGCGCTGGGTTGGCTGGTGGGGTTTGGTTTCCTTTTGTGGTTTCCTTTTCCCCTCGTGTCTCTTCTTTGTGGCTTGGGGTCGTTTGCCTCTCGCTGCCGCTCCTTTTGCCTCCTGTGGTGGCTGGGTGTGGTGGGTCTTCCTTGGCTTCTGCCTGGGTGGATCCTTGGTTTCTTGGGTGCGCTGCTTCTGTGCCACTCCCTGTTTGTAGGTTCGGGCTGCCATGTGCCCTTCTTTCCGGCTTGTGGGTGCCGCTCCCAGTGTCCTCCTCGCCGTGCCTTCTCTTGGGCTTGGCCAGTGGTTTTGTTGGTGGGGCTGCCAGTTGTGGTCTGGTGTCGGCCTTCCCTTGTGTGTGGGCCACGTTGCTGCGTCCCCGCTCCCCTTTTTCGGTCTTGTGCTGGTGGTTGGCTTTGCCTGGGCCCTGGGGCTGTGGTTTTCCCCCGGTGGGCCTGTCCTTGGGCTTGTGCGTTTCCCGCTCCTGTGCGGCCTGCTTTCGGCCTGTGATGTCTCTGGCCGTTGCTCTTGCTGACTCTGCGTGGTTTGTTCTTCCCTTTTTGGGTATGTTCCCGCTCCCCCCGACGGACGTGCGCCTTTGGTTCTCCGGTCCCCTCTCCTTTGGTTTGGGGGTTCCTGGGGTGTTCCGGGGTGCTGCTGGGGCCTCCGCTCTGCCTCTGTGGCGTTTGCTCCCTTCCGGTCCTTGTTTTTGGCCTTCCTTTGCGGGGTCCCTGCCTGGGTTCTTTCCTGGCAGCTCGTTCCCTGGTGCTTTTGGGCCTCTTTTTGGCCTCTTGCTGGCCGGTGGTTCTGGCCCTGTTGGTCTGGGTGCCGGGTTGGTCCTGTGTACTTTCCTGTGCTGCTCCTTTGCGCCTGGCTGGTGGGCTGTGTCCTTTGTGTTGGTTGCCGGTTGTGGCTTGCCGGTCTCCCTCTCTGCTCCCCGGCTGCTTCTCCTCTCTTGGTGGCTTGGCTTGCTTCGGTGCCGGTCCCTGGGCCCCTTCTTGGTTGGGGTTTTTGGGGTTGGGTCGGTTGGCCCTTTGCTTCTCCTTTCGGGTTCTGCTGCTCCGTTTTGGGGTCCTCCGGGCTGGCTGGCTTGTGCGTTGTCCGGATGGCTTCTTTGGTCTTCTGGGCTGCATGCGTTGTTGGGCTGTTGGCCTCCTTGTTCTCTTCCTGTTTTGCCCTTCTTGGGGTTCACCTTGGGTGGTTCCTTGGTGTCCTCCTGACCAGTGGGTCGGCTCTTGGTTGGTGGGGGTTCCTCCTTCCCGGTTCTGGGGTTTGTTTCCCTGGTTCTGTGTTCGGTCCTTGGTTATTCTCTCCTGGCTGTTCTCTGGCCATGTGTGGAGTCTGCTTTGGGTGGTGATTGTTGCTCTCCCTGGCCTTGCTTGGGTGGGTTCCTGGGTTCGTGTCCCTGTGTCTCCTGCTTGTGGTTGCCTCGGTCCTGGCCTTTGGCTGGTTCCTATGGCCGGGTTTTCTTCTCCCGGTGTGGCGGTCTTGGCTGCGGCCTTCCGGTGTCTCTGCTGGGGTTGGCGGCTTGTCTTTCCTGCCTTTTGGCCTGGACCTTCTGTGGGTTTCTGTGCCTCCGGTTCCCTTTGCCGCGGTTGTCGGCTGTTGATCGGTGGGAGGGGGGGGCCTTGTCTGGATGCCTTGGCCTTTCTTCCTGGTTGTTGCTCTGGGTCGGTGCCTGTTTTCTTGTCGGGTTCCTTCTTCTTCGGTCTTTGCGGCTCTGCGGGTGGCTTCCCCTGGTGTGTTGGAGTTGGTCCTGTGGTTGGTCGCATTCGGTGTTTCTCTGAGTTTGGCGTGCCTCTTCGTTCTCCTCTTCCTTCCCCTCGCCTCTTGGTGTGGTATTTTGTGGGTTGTTCCGGCTGTGGGTCGCCTTCTTCCCTGTTCTGGGGGGTTCGCTCTCTGTCTTGCCCTGCTGTATTCCTTTCTGGGCCTTTGGCCTGTCTCCCTGTGCAGCCTGCTCTCGAGTGCTCTTGAGCGTTGGGCCGAGATGTGCTGTTTTGTCCCTGTTGGGGCGGCTGCTTGGTGGTGCCTGGGGCTGTGGGCTTCTCCCTTGGTGGTTTTTTTCCCGGGTTGTTTGCCCCTCCTGGCTGGGTTGCTCCATTGGGGCGCTTTGGCTTCTCCGGGCCTCCCTTTCCCTGGTGGTTTGGGGGGTGGTTTCTCTTTCTGCCCCTCTGGGAGTTCCCTTGGGTCTTGCTTCTGGGTGCGGGGCCTCCTTCGGGCTTGCCTGGGGGGTCCATTGGGGGCTTGGCTCTGGGTGTCCGCTTGGTTGTGGGCGTGCCTGGTTGGGTGTCCCTTCCTGCGTTCCTCTCCTTCTTGTGGGTTCCTTTTGCTCCTATGGGGTGCCGTTTTTCGGTCTGGTGCCCTTGGCATTGGTGGTGTTCCGGAAGGCCGGGTTCTCTGCTTTGATATTCTCCAATTAGTGAGGAATGGGACGAGGACGGAGGGACCTGGGGGTAATGTCCTATTACTTACCGGTAATCTTCATTACTCCTGGTCCCGTAGTCCTCGTCCCATTCCTTACTTCCCTCCCTCCCTCCCTGGCGGCCGGCCTTCCGGTTGTTGGCTTGGTATTTCAGGCTGCATGCTGGGCTGGTACCGCTTATGTACTCCCAGCGGGAGGGAGTGGGGTAGGTATCCCAGCATGCTCCTGTTCTTTTTTTCTATCGTGGAGATAGTAATCTCCAATTAGTGAGGAATGGGACGAGGACTACGGGACCAGGAGTAATGAAGATTACCGGTAAGTAATAGGACATTTCCAGCCATCGACTCACAGAACTATTGGCTATCTCAGGGTCATTACCTATAACAGGTCTAGATTTTTCCAGTTCCTATTCCACCTTTTTGACTCCCCCCGTGTTTGCACACCAATCTGGTGAGTCCAGGTAAAAGGAATAAGAAAATGATCAGTCCAAGGTAGGGGAATAAGCTTTCCTACTCTCAGATTATTGATATTAGAGAAAAGTGGGTCCAAAAGATGACCTTTCTGATGTGTGGGACTGGAAACTTTAGGCTTAAGAGCCAATGCACCTAAACTATCAACGACAGCTTCCGCATCTGTAGCAGATTCCTTATCGAAATGGATATTAAAGTCTCCTAAAACAGAGAAATTGGAAAAGGAACTGAACAATCTCGCAATGTTATCCGGGAGATCCTTAATAAAATGGCCGCTGTGTCCAGGAGGGCGATAGATAAGGACGCCAGTGAAGGTGCATGTGGGGGAAAAGCCAAGAGAAAAAAGGCAGCTTTCACAGTCAGTAATATTATTAGCAGACATGCGGCAATTGAATTTATCTTTATAAATAATGGCTAGACCCCTGTTATGTTCACGGTCAAGTCTTTGAATAAGGTAGCCAGCGGGAAGTGCTTGTACTACCGCTGGGTCAGAGGAATCAGTGAGCCAAGTTTCGGTAAGCAACAAAGCATCAAAGTCATATTCATCTAACAATAAGCACAGTTCTGTGATGTGCCTAGGCAAAGAGCGACAATTCAAAAGAGCCAAGTTAAAAGTTGATGTCAACTGGGGACAAGAGTTGATGAAGATTGAGGAGGGGAGCAATCGAAACGAGCACTGGGGGCATTTATTAGCACAATTTGTAGGCAGCATGACATGGCCACAACAAAGTTGTGGGCTGAGTCTATGAGCCAATAACTGATCGTGGGTATAAAAAGGCACATTTTTAAACAATGGATCAGGGTTCCTGGCCCCTGGTCACGGCTGGGCGCGGACGAGCGCAGACGGGCTTGCCTTAAGCGCGCCTTCGGCACGCCAGTGGCGCGGCCGCGTCATCCGCCCCTAAAAAGAAGTGGTGGGAGTGTTTGGCGTCGCAACTAGACCGCACGCTAGCGCAGGAAAGCCCTCTAATGTGTCCCCTGGAGCATTGAACACAGCTCCTTTCAGTGGTAATGTGCAAATAGCAGAATAAAGTGCCAATAGCAGGATTAAGTAAACAGACTCGTTATTTTTAAAAATATTTCCCCAATTCCTAACATAGCGCGCCAATTAAAATTTCCACTTACAATTATCAGCAAGTAAAAACAGTTCCTCATACTGCGCTGCTAAACCTCACCGATCCGCTAATGAACGGCGAGAGGCTTGTCTAACTGCGCGGCTGCGTCATCCGCCCCTAAAAAGGAGTGGTGGGCGTGTTTGGCGTCGCAACTAGACCGCACGCTAGCGCAGGAAAGCCCTTTAATGTGTCCCCCTGGAGCATTGAACACAGATCCTTTCAGTGGTAATGTGCAAATAGCAGAATAAAGTGCCAATAGCAGGATTAAGTAAACAGACTCGTTATTTTTAAAAATATTTCCCCAATTCCTCACATAGCGGCCAATTAAAATTTCCACTTACAATTATCAGCAAGTAAAAACAGTTCCTCATACTGCGCTGCTAAACCTCACCGATCCGCTAATGAACGGCGAGAGGCTTGTCGCCAGATCAACACCGTCTCCTCTGCATGCTTCAACACTCTCCGCATACTACGCAAGACTTTCAAGTGGATCCCCCAAGACTCCAGGAAAATGGTCGCTCATGCACTCTTCATCAGCAGACTGGACTACTTTATCACCCTCCATGCCAGACTCAACAAAAAACTCCTCCGCAAACTCCAGACCATCCAGAGTGCCGCAGCCAGACTAATACTCGATATCCCACGGCACAAACAGATCACCCAACACCTCCGCAACCTCCGCTGGCTCCCTGTCAAAAGAAGAATAACTTTCAAGCTATTTACCAAGAGATGATCAGCACACACTCAAACATGTAATAACATTTACAAAGACAATTTTGTTTTGTTCTTAGACATATGTTGGAATTTTTTGAAAAATCCTTTATTCTTTATTCTTTTAATCTTCACACGGTAGCCAGCACGTTTCATCCCTTTACAGGACTTCTTCAGGGTTGGAATACGTTTTGTCCAAATATACTGGTATTAGAAATCCAAAATTTAAAGGCCAAGAGTCTTGTTCTGCATCAAAGGTAGTGTTACAGCAAACAAATTAATCAAGCTATCCTGGCTGAAGAGGGGTGAAACCCCGAAACCGGTTCTTGGATGCTTATTTCCAGTCCAGGGAGGACCTGGCTTGGCAGTTCGGGCCGGACTGTTCCCATGAGGCACAGGATCAAGACTGATTTGCATATGGCTGGGTTGAAACTGGAATGGCAAGGTGAGCAAAAAAACGATGGATCTAGGCCCAGATCTCTTTACTGGGGTGAATGTATGACATTGTTCTGCATTCTGTCCATCAACAGTTCTTTTTGCATTTGTCACCCCGAGTGGGACGGGTATGCCCAGACATGGGTCCTGTGCTCTCCATGCCACTGGAATCAAGCTATTGTGGGTGAAGAGGGGTGAAACCCCAAAATTGGTCCTAGGATGCTTGTTTCCAGTCCAGGGAGGACCTGGCTTGGCAGTTCGGGCTGGACTGTTCCCATGAGGCACAGGGTCAAGACTGATTTGCATATAGCTGAGTTCAAACTGGAATGGCATGGTGAGCAAAAAACCGATGGATTTAGGCCCAGATCTCTGTACTGGGGTGAATGTATAACATTGTTCTGCATTCTGTCCATCAACTTATGTTTTTGCTGCATCAAAGGTAGTGCATTTCAAATGGTCCTTTCGTTTTAGGTTAACATTTTGCTCCTAATGAAAGTTTTCTGGCCAATATCTGACACCATTGCCAGAGAGGAGTTGGAGGAGGGCAGCTTGCCGTCTTGACCAAATTGATATAGATGCTGTGGCCGACATTGGCCAGAAAACTTTGATTAGGAGCCGTTTTTCCCATGCCCGGAGGCTCATTTAGCCATTTAGCCAGCTTGCGCCTCCCGCAGGAGCCGCCAACGCCACCAAATTCCAGCTGCAGCAGAGGAGGGGAGACTGCAAGCCCCGGCATCTACAGTGCCAGGAGGCACTACCTTCAGTTTTCCCACGCCCAGAGGCGCATTTAGCCAACTTGTGGCTCTTGCAGCGCGGGAACCGCCAATGCCGCCATACTCCAGCCGCAGCAGATGAGGGGGGACTGCACGGCCCAGCAGCCACAGCACCAGGAGGCGCTGCCTGCCATTTTCCCGCGCCCGGAGGCGCATTTAGCCAGCTCTCGGGCCCGTCTGTGCCTGTCAGAGCCTGGAAGAGGCTGGGCTGGGCCTTTTCTCTTGGTTCTGCAATTCCTGCAACCTGTAATTGGATTTGTGGTGTCAATTTATGTCTAGAATCCAAAGGACTCCACAAGGTAACTTTACTGTACTTGATTTGATTTATAGATAAGTAAGGGTTCTTGTTTAATATATCATGGGGAAGCAAAAGCCCACACCTGCCCCAAAAACCACTGATACCACCCTAGATGCTTTTTGGCAAAAGGCAGTGGGAGCTATCAGCAAGGAAATAGAGTGTGCTGAATAGAGACTTTCTTTGGCGCCAACTCCTGAGCAACTGCCTGCTTCTGTGATACCATCTTCAAACAATGACTCCCATATGGATATATGAGAAACTGTCATTGTGGACAGTCCTCAAGCCCCTATTTCGCCTACCGTGATAGTCTTGACCCAAGGTGAGCCACAAGGTACACGGGATGGAGAAGCGAGCCCTATTCGTATAACATCGACGAAGGCTGGCCCATCGACTGCAATAGGAGGAAAGAGGAAACGAACTGAGAGAGTGGGGACTGCTCACAAGATTAATAGTCAGTCACCCAAGATATAAAGAGCTAGACAAACCTATATGTCAGGAAAAGCTGTTAAATCAATTATAGGAGGGGTAACCAACGATGGGCAGGATGGGTCTGATATTTTAATCGGAAAACTGAGTAAGTTAGTTCAGGAGGCCTTGGCACCAATTATGGTAAGACTAACCAATATTGAGGAGCAATTAACTATTGTCTGTAAAGCCTTAGCACCAGCAGAAAATACTCCATCTGAAGGGCGGGGGGGGGGTAATTCGTTGGAGGCTTCATCCAATGGGGTGGCCCCTGGGAAGGCTCCATCTACCCGTAGTGGTATTCCCCGACCCTGTGGTCGACACAGGAGACCGTAAATATTAGCACATCAGGTGAATTAGCAGAGGATCCAGTTTTCCATGGAAATTCCCCCCCACCCCCCCGAGACAACATCTGAGTCAGGGCATCTCGTTTCCCTAAAATATCTCATTTAGGGGATGGAGGTAGAACCCTTTTTTGGGACTCAGTGTTGCACAGTTGCCCACATGGCCCGCTAGGCAGGAGGGGGATCACTGACTCACTAAACTTGCTCCCAGAAAGTACCCCTTACACCTTGATTTTAACTGGGGTCCTGAGGTTACTTCCCAGCCTAAAAGAAAGCTGCCAGAGCCTCATAAATAAATCTGCATATTGGTGTTCCAGGAAAACCCCACCCTATTTTAATTGGTTTGAACACATCATCATGGCCAGGCGGGTGAACTGGGTAGGTGACACAAAGAAAAGTATTGGGGGGGACTGTGTCATGCTCAATTTCAGTGATGTGAGGTGTGTTCACTTTGCCTTAAATCAGCTGAAAGCCTCATCTAGCGAACAGATAAAGGCTCGACCTTTGGGTTTCTTTTACCCTCCTAGCCAGGTTTTCCCCTTTGGCTTGCGGCCTACTCAGCCTAGACACATCACAGATGTCCCCACTCACTCCTCCTCTTTCCACCCTAACCGCTATGAGGTACTCTCAGACCTAACCGAGATTGATTGACTAACAAGACAATTCGGCTGGCATTTAGATAATGAAAGTAAGGGCCAGTAATATGTTGTTTCAGGGGTTTATACAAAATCCCCTAAAAACCCTGTTATAAATCTTGTTGGTCCCCTTGAAAAGGAGAACTTGAGTGACTCGAGATCCCGTTCGGTGGTTACAACTATAGCCACTGAAAATCAGCGTCAGGATGAGGGGCCGATTCAGATACATGTGACCAGTCCTTTTGCCTCAATAGTTATACCATTGGATACGGGTCTGGCCCACTCTATATCCACAGTTCAATTAATCTCCTGGAACGTAGCAGGTATCCGCTTGAAATTATCAGATGAGGTGGTTAGAATATATCGGGGGGATTTGATGTTATCTGTTTACAGGAAACATGGGCAAAATAGAGCATAGTGATGAATGGCTATCATGCCTTTGATGTGCCTGCCACAGCATCTTTATCTGAGAGGGCAAAAGGAGGGCTGGTAACCTTACTAACAGTTAAATTTGTCTCTTTAAAAGCTCACTGCGTAGGATCATCACAGTGGTTTCAAATGATTATGATTGTTAACATAGTGCAGGTTAAAGTTTTACTTGTAGACTGGTACTATAATATCTTCAACCCAAAGAACTGTCATGTTATAGAAGCCCTGCCAATGGAAATTGCTAATGTTTCCGGGAAGTGGCAGCCCTTATGTGTTCTGTGGGTGGGGAATTTTAATTGTACTTCCGGTGAATATAGTAATGAAAGAGTTTGTGGTCTCTTGGATACAGATGGTCAGCCCTTGGCGCATTTCATTCACTCCCCGCAGGGGGAGGCCCTAAATACCATCCTTATTGAGAACGATTTGGATAGTTTGACCAATAGTTTCTCAGTTCAGTGTCCAACTTTTGTTGGCTGGGATAGGGAACGCTTTATTGATTTTATGTTTATTTCCAGGGAGTGTTCTTTACTGGGTTGTGATTTTAGTGTAGAAACAAAAATAGCGAGTGACCACAACCCACTCATTGTCTCACTTAAAGTCACAGCTAGGACCTCAGGGGTGATGGTCGCCGGATTGACTATTACCATAATAAAGGTCTAAGAATAAACTGGGGTGAGCTAAATCCATCATTATTTGAGGGGGAAATAGTCAGAGCAAGCCATGACTTGATAATGGACTGCCTTCTACAGGATTCTCCCTCAACAACGATTATACAAAATTTTGAACGGATCTGCACTGATGTAGCAAATAGGTTAACAAGCCCAGCATGGGCAAAGCAGCCCCACGAAACTCGATGGTTCAATGCAGAGTGTTCTAGAAATTGCCCTCAAACCTATCCCCTATAATAGAGAGCAAATAAAAAGTGCTAGAAGTTTATATAAAAATACCATCAATAAAAGAAAGGAGGAGTTGAGGCGCCTAGCATTGGAGGACTTGGAGAGAGCTAGCGCTCTCAAAGATAGTAAAAGTTTTTGAGCTATTATCAACCGACCTCAGTTCACAGAGGAAGTGGGTAAAATGGACTCAATGATTCTGGGTGACATTTGGGAATCTCATTTTGCGTCCATTTTTAACCAAAATGGTAGGGATCTGTCAGTGTATAATGAGGATGTCCCAGCAGACTTGGCACAAGCTGCAGGGCTTAGTGCCTCGCTTGCGGTGGTAGAGTTGGAAGAAGCACTAGGAAAGGGAATAAATAAGAAGGCACCAGGTTCAGATGGAGTCCCACTAGATCTTTTTACGGTAAATACAAGTCTTTGGGCACCCCGAAGGGGGCTGGGAACAACAGAGCAATGCCTAAACTTGTCCCTTAACATGGGCAAGTACATGACGGCAAAAGGTGGTTCTATCCACCTTGCCTTCATGGACTTGTCCAGCGCATTTGATATCATCAACAGGGAGAAACTGTGGGCGCTAATGGCTGAAATGGGCTTTGAAGATGCGCTGATCCTACTTTAATAAAGACTTCATGCTAATACTTCCATCTCTATAAGATTCAGACAACAAGGGGAAAGGACGAAGCCCATCGCCTCGACTGAAAGTTCGACAGGGGTGCATTTTAGCTCCTTTTCTTTTTTTGATTTACACAAATGGTTTGGAAGTTTTATTATTGGGCAAGAAAATTGATTTTCCTTGTATTAAAGGCAATCCAGTCCCGCTACTTTCGCATGCGGATGACACTGTACTTATGGCCTTGATGGCCAACAGTCTACAAAACTCATTGGACGCCTTTACGAATTTTATGGCGGCTCTAGACTTAAAGGTCAATTTTTCAAAGTCTTATGTAATGGTATGCGGCCCAAAAAGCACCAAAACCCAAAGTTTAAATGTAAGGGGCAAGTTTATCTAAAAGGTGGATGCATTTACATATATGGGGATCATGTTTAATAAGGAGATGAAATGGGATTCCCTAGTCACAGCAAGGGCACAGCAAACAAGCAGAGTAGTGGAGGGGCTGTTTAGGTTTGTCTGTAAATTAGGCCATAAGGCAGTGCCCGAGATTGTTACTTTATACAAAGCAAAATGCGTGTCAGTCGCATCTTATGGAGCGGGTGTGTGGGGCTACCAAAATAAACTTTTGCTACAGGTGATGCAAAACATGTTCATAAAACGCTTGTTGTTGATTCCAAACAGCTCCGCCACCTCTTCCTCTCACCAAGAAGTGGGGATGGAATATATAGATCGCATTGGCTCTGCCCCCTGTTTTTATAGACCAAAATATGGGTTTCTGAAGAGTTACAGTTTTCTAGGGAGATTATCAAAGACTGTATTAATTTGGACAAGTCTTTGAAGATTCCTTAGCTTCGTTTTGTGAGGGATAGGTTTATTAAGATTGGGTTGGGCGAGTACTTTGACACCCAGATGAGTATTCCTACAAATACGAAGGTTATAATAAAAGAGGAGTATTACACCTGGGCAACCTTGTGGCATTCGCAATTTGAGGCGTCAGGCCCTAGCTGCCCTTTTATGCACAAACAGAAATTTTACCTATCCTTCACCACGAATAGTCAGATGCGTTTTCTTCTTTTAACAAGATTCCGCTTAGGCAGCTTGCACTTTTTAGTGGCATTTCCCAAACAATCTGGGTGGATGGACAACTTCACTCCTAGTCCTTGCAACAACAGGGCAACCCAGAGCACCCTGCACTTTACTCTTTGTTGTGCACTTTATAAAGAACCGAGGAGAAGATTCTTGACACCCCTACTAACGAATATTTGTCCATGCACATATATTGAGGGGTTTAGACAGCTGCAATCCCTGACCAACTCTGTTATTTGTAGTGCGGTGTTATATTTCATCAAAACAGCAATGGGCTTCAGGAAACGTTATGAATCACAGTAACAGGTTGGGGGGAAGAAATGATTTGCACAGTTCTATGTTAACAGATATGACATTTTATGGCTGATGGAGCATTTATTTTTAATTGTGATTCAATTTCATTAAGGATTTTATCTTTTTTAATATTTTAATAATGTATTTTAAAAATGTTTGTCTGATTGTCAAACTTGTTTGGTCCTGTGCCGAATAAAGTCATTTAGAATTGAAATAAGTTTGAATTTAAAGCACTTTGGTCTTAAATCTTGACCCTCCTTATAATCGGCGTATTCGAAAAATAACATCTGCATCTATTAAGTATGGAATATGGCAAAAGCAATCTTTTGATGCTGCAGCAATCTATGGATAAAGAGCATCTTCAAAAGTCTTAATACTGAGATTAAGTAAATTGGGGACAAAGAGAACGTGTCAAGAAAGCGAAATCCACTCTTAATTAGCCATAAATACACCATATTTTTCCTTGAACCATTTCATACAATGTAGATGTTAACATCTTTTAAAGGTAAAAAATGATCGGGTCCTTTTTCGTGACGCAGCAGCTAGAG